>NC_141691.1:921233825-922433825 GCF_964263255.1 Lissotriton vulgaris | reverse complement strand
GTTGTTTGTGTTGTTGCGGTTGGGTGTGTGGTTGTGTGGTATGTTGGTTGTGTGTGGTTGAGTGTGGTTTGTCGGTTGTGTGCAGTTGTGTGTGTGTGTGTGGTTGTGTGTGTGCTTGTGTGTGTGCTTGTGGTTGTGTGGGTGTGGTTGGGTGTGGGTGTGGTTGCGTGTGTGGTTGTGTGTGGTTATGTGTGTGGTTGTGTGTGTGGTTGTGTGTGTGTGGTTGTGTCTGTGGTTGTGTGTGTGGTTGTGTGTGGTTGTGTGTGTGGTTGTGGTTGTGTGTGGGGTTGTGTGGTTGTGTGTGTGGTTTTGTGTGTGTGTTTGTGTGTGTGGTTGTTTGTGGGTGGTTGTGGTTGTGTGTGGTGTATGTGGTTGTGTGGTAGTGGCCGTGTGTGTGGTTGTGTGTGTGTGTGGTTGTGTGTGTGGTTGTGTGTGTTGTGTTTGTGGTTGTGTGTGGTTGTGTGTGTGTGTGGTTGTGTGTGTGCTGGTGGTTGTGTGTGTGTGTGTGGTTGTGTGTGTGGTTGTGTGTGTGTGAGGTTGTGTGTGTGGTTGTGGTTGTGTGTGTGATTGTGCATGTGGTTGTGTGGTTGTGTGGTTGTGGGGTTGTGTGTGGCTGTGGTTGTGTGTATGTGTGGTTGTGTGTGTGGTTGTGTGTGTGGGTGTGTTTGGTTGTGGTTGTTTGTGTGGTTGTGTGTGGTTGTGTATGTGGTTGTGTGTGTGTCAATGTGTGTGGTTGTGTGTGTGTGTGATTGTGTGTGTGGTTGAGTGTGTGGTTCTGTGTGTGTGGTTGTGTGTGTGGTTGTGTGTGTGATTGTGTGTATGGTTGTGTGCGTGGTTGTGCTCGCGTGTGTGGTTGTGTGTGTGTGGTTGTGGTTGAGTGTGTGTCGTTGTGTGTGCTTTTGTGTGTTGTGTGTGGTTGTGTGGGGTTGTGTGGGTGTGGTTGTGTGTGTGGTGTGTGTGCTTGTGGTTGTGTGTGTGTGGTTGGGTGTGGATGTGTGTTCGGTTGTGTGTGTGGTTGTGTGTGTGGTTGTGTGGGTGGTTGTATGTGTGCTTGTGGTTGTGTGTGGTCGTGTGTGCTGTTGTTGTGTGTGTGGTTGTGTGTGTGGTTGTGTGTGTGGTTGTGTGTGTGGTTGTGTGTGTAGTTGTGGTTGTGTGGTTGTGTGTGTGGGTGTGTGGGTAGGTGTGGTTGGGTGTGTGGTTGTGTGTATGTGTGGTTGTGGGTGTGATCTTGTATGTGTGGTTGTGTGTGTAGTTGTGTGTGTGGTTGTGGTTGTGTGTGTGTGGTTGTGTGTGTTGTTGTGGTTGGTGTGTGGTTGTGTGGTTTGTTGGTTGTGTGTGGTTTGTTGGTGTTGTGTAGTTGTGTGTGTGTGGTTGTGTGTGCGGTTGTGTGGGTGGTTGTGTGTGTGCTTGTGTGTGTGCTTGTGGTTGTGTGGGTGTGGTTGTGTGTGTGCTTGTGTGTGGTTGTGGGTGTGGTTGTGTCTGTGTGGTTGTGTCTGTGGTTGTGTGTGTGGTTGTGTGTGGTTGTGTGTGTGGTTGTGTGTGTGTGGTTGTGTGTGTTGTGGTTGTGTGTGGTTGTGTGTTTGTGTGGTTGTGTGTGTGCTTGTGGTTGTGTGTGTGTGTGTGGTTGTGTGTGTGGTTGTGTGTGTGAGGTTGTGTGTGTGGTTGTGGTTGTGTGTGTGATTGTGTATGTGGTTGGGTGGTTGGGTGTGGTTGTGTGTATGTGTGGTTGTGTGTGTAGTTGTGTGTGTGGTTGTGTGTCTGTGGTTGTGTGTGTTTGTGTGTGGTTGTGTGTGTGGTTGTGGTTGTGTGTGTGTGGTTTTGTGTGTGTGGTTCTGGTTGTGTGTGTGGTTCTGGTTGTGTGTGGTTGTGTGGTTTGTTAGTTGTGTGTGTTTGTGTGTGTGTGTGTGTGGTTGTGTGTGTGGTTGTGTGTGGTTGTCACTTGATGGAAGAAGGTAGGAAAAGAGCCAACGGAGCAGGGACGGGTGAAAAAACGTTTAAACCGCTCCCTATATAAAAGCAACAAGCGCCGAAAACCCAACATCACTATATCCGGGGTGCCTCACAGACTTAAAATTATGACTCTCAATGAGCTGCCATGGTGTTAGTCAGCGAGGCGTTCGAGGTCTCATGTAAAAGGCAGCAATCGGGTAACATGTGCACAGCAAGGTCGGACCTTGTAAAGCCTATGCGAGGAGAGCAGGCATGTCAGAAGGAAAGTGCCCCACTAGCATGAAAAACCAACAAGAAGCATAATATGACAATCAATGGAAAAAAACATGACAGACAACAAGACAACTGGACAGTAATAAACAACAAATGCATACACACCAAATTACAATACAGTGATTATTCAGTAAGTTGAATATACAGATCATAGCCGTCGCTGATATGGGTGATATCAGTACCAGGATGCATTACGTCATATAAGATGAAAGAATCATCGTAAGCCATTTTAATCAAAGTTCCATAATTTTTATTGTTCGTCAGTTGAGGTTGCAGAACGAAGTAATTTCAATTTTCAAATGTGTGCATTATGCTTAAGCGCCTTAAATACAGCATGTCGAAATTCCCCGTGCATTTGGCAACTGTGGAAAAGCTTGACCCAATGCATTTTGGGCCTGACCGGCCCTTCGTCAGGGGTACTTTTCTAAAAATGTTAAACATCAAGAGAATTGTCATTAGTATGCTTGTAAAGTTCTTTCAACAGCCAACGTTAAACACCTTTTGTATCAGTCATGTTAACTATCCCATAAACAACGCTTTCCCTCTAAAAACGTTAAACGCTTTCGAAATGTGCTACCAAGTAACCTGATCTACAATAGCACTCTCAGGAATTTTTTAGATAATCCTCTGCCCAGTAAAATATTCCACGATAAACACTGCCATTACTCCAAATTTCGAACTTTCCTACCTCTATTTTCCATTCAAATGTATGCACAGCGCTTCTCGCATTTCTCCTCTAATGCTGGTTTTTCACCCTCCCATGTGCTAGGGGCCTTTATAACAACATGACCACTCCCATGTCATTATTCAATTATTGAAACAATCGTGTTTGAACTTCAACTCCCATAATCCTCCTTTTTCTGACTATTAAACTCCGTCATGTTGCCTGGCTGTTCCCCTGTTTAAACTGATGTGACTCCCTTGGTAATAGTACAATAGAATCAACAGAACACCCTGCCAGAACGTACATCACAGTCCCATAAGGGATCCTTCACTTTAAATAAAAGGTGACAGATAAATATCAGAGCTCAGAATACATCACACAATTTTAATTTAGTTCTCTTTAGTTTATTGATTGTTTAGTTCAATTATTTTCAAGTAGCATGGGTCATAATCAGATCGTCATGATATGTTTAATTAAAAAAAGGGGGAATTATCTCTCATGCTATAAATATCAGACTTCACATAGTACGTACATGTCCCACACACTCCCAAGCAACCATACTAGAAGTCACACTGCTTTCACACTAATAAAACCAATCACTACCACACACATTTATGCTTAACACTCATACTGGTACAGACGGGCCTGCAGTGAAGATGATATATAACTGCATAGACACAACTCAAACTGTGGAGGCAAAATATGTAGGAAAAAGTTGTTAACAATGACTAAACTTCTGCCATCCACAGGTATCACGCCAACGCGCGTTTCGGTGTAAGGCCTATTCAGGCCACACCTTCTTCAGGGCGGAGATGTACCATGGAGTTGGGGACACACAGGCTGCAGATAAAAAGATTTTTTTACCGTTAAAAACGTACAAATCACAACAAACATACATTTGATAATTAGTGCCATCATATGTATCACATTCACTTGATATCTTTGTGGGTCAAGGCTCTGATATTGTGGGGTCACTCTAAATGAATAGCGGTCTTTCCTCAATGGGATAGAGCCAGCGGTCAAACATGATAGACCTAAAGGAGAGAAGAATAACAGTCCAGAGTTTAGTCATTTCATTTAACATTCATCCTTCTAGGCACACTCATTCATTTAACCAAAAGGCGGCAAGAGGGTTAGGGGAGGGATTCCAGCTCAGGAGGGGGCTTCTATTCGTAGCATATCAGGGGTATATATACAGTTAAGGCTAGACGTAAATACACTTACCCAATAGGGAATAATGGCAAAAATATGACGGAGATCGGATGGCAATTCAGGTGGCTTATGTCAGGGGTTTCTTTCCTGAAGGGAAAAGCCAATACATGCAGTGCACCAGTAATGCAGGTTCGAAGACAAAAGGCCTCTTTAGGCAATTCATAGTCGGACATAAACGATATATACCTTTAATAGTAGCCGTCTATTTTGCTCCAAAATTTGTGCTCAATAATAGTGCATATAGTGTCAAATTGCTCCAGCCGGAGCTCCTGTTTCGTCAGGTCAGGGATAGGAACACACAGTGAGGGCCTATGGAAGAGAGGGATAATGGTTTATCCACTAAGGCCAAGAACCTCTTCATGTATCACATCATAAGGTATGAATAGACACTGTACAATGAATATACCTTTAATAGAGGCACTCTTTCATGCATCAAAGTTAGAGTTCAAGGGTGGATCCTAGGGGGTCAGACACCTCAAGGCGGCGCTCTAGTTCAACCGGAGTAGGATAAGGATCACCCGGAGGGGGCCTGTGGAGAAAGAATGATCAGATATAAGTTAGTCATAGATATTCTCCTAGACCCTCCAATATGGTAGCCCACTCAACACGGCAGCGTAAAACGCTGCTAGAGAGTAGTAGTGTGATCGCATTCTATTTACCTTTAACTGGATTTTGGTGCCTCTCTTGGTAACTCAGAATACCCCGCCCTTCCCTAGTTTGTATTAAATGTGCGTCATTTACACAACACCTTTATGAAACATGACAATAGTTGAAATATATAAACTGACGTAAAAGCATACACTTGATGTAAATAAATATAACAAAACTTTGAATGATTAACAAGGTTGATGTCCGTGTTTTTCACATATTTTCATAATGCTGTTTGTTTTGGGGGCTCGGTCCGTTTTGGACGTAAGTATAAACTTATAGAAAAAGTCTTTGGCTCGCACTCATATACAGATCAACCAGAAAAGAAAGTGCTGACGTGCGATTCAGAAGTGGAAATCTCAAAACTCTTGCGTTTGTTTATTGTAGAAATGCATACGAGACTCAAATTGCAGTGAATTCCAAAGTGACTGCATTTGCGTCATTGATGCGCTAAATCCAAGTCAACTTTTACTCATGATAAACGAAGGTCTGTAACAGAAACAAAATATCAAACTGCAAATAAAGTTTGTTTTAGAAAAAAAAGGATTCCCAACCACTATATCACCAGTGGTAAGAACGCAAAATAATAAGTCGACTTATTGCACGTTTGATTTCACAAGCACCATTATATGAACATGAGCCTAAATGATACTTGTACCACAAATGCTTAGGGGCGAACCTACTTCGAGTCACCCAGATGGGAGATAGCAAGGAGGTAAGAAAGAGTGGTAGAGCCAAGTACCTCCATTCACTTCCTGGCCCATAGAAAGCATTGTGCCTAAACACATTTAAACGGGATTTGACAGGCATCCATTTTCGTTATGAAATGAAGCAGAATGAGAAAGCTCCTTTACGCTACTGCACAGGTGAAAGAAAGGCATAGCTGAAAGATGCCTGGAGCACTTTTCTTTCTCATTCAATGGTGTCTCAGTTGGGCATCAGGGCATCTCATGTTCAAGCTGCATCCCTCGCCAGTCCAATCAGCTCAGCTGATTGTAAACAGAATCATTGTAACCATCAGTATGACGTCACGGGGGGGCATTAACACCCTGTCTGGTTCAAATTCTCTGTAGTAATGCACAAGCATTGATGCTTAAAGAATTGAGAATGGCAGTGGCACTGGGGGCAGGATCTTGTTAAATTGCCACAGCACCGGTGAAAAGAGACTCAGGGCCCGATGTAGGTAATTCCGATTTACCTACTCTTAAATACCGAATCATACCGATTTGGTATGATCCTGGAGGGCATTGCAGATCCTCACACCTGCTTGTTGTCTGTGCCTAGACCAAAAGTAAATGCAGACCTGTAACTCCATAACCCATACTGATCTTGAACAATAGCTGATAAATTGGGTGGGGAGTTTAATTTCAGAATGTCAAATGCTGTGGGCCTTGACGAGAAACATCCATTACAAGGCAGACAATACACCAACCTACATTTACAACGTAAATGCCTTTACCTCGCATGCCTTTACAAAGCATGCCATTACAATGCATGTTACTACAACGCATGCCATTACAATGCATAGCATTACAACGCATGTCATTACAACGCATTATAAGGTAAGTAATGGAGAATTAGGGTTGGTATGTGTTTTGCGGTACATGGGAATAGTAATTTTTTCCCCCTACACTATCCAACACTTGTGGTACATGGGAATAGTAATTTTTTCCCCCTACACTATCCAACACTTTCCCTACTGTTGCACTCACTGGAGAGGGAATAGTAATTTTTACCCCTACACTATCCAACACTTACCCTAATGTTGCATTCACTGGTGTGGGAATAGTAATGTTTACCTCTACACTATCCAACACTTACCCTACTGTTGGCCTAAAAGTATTATGCGTTGTCATGGTATGCGTTGTAATGGTATGCGTTGTAATGGAATGCGTTGTAATGGTAGTTATTAAAAATGCGTTGTAATGGCATGCGGTGTAAAATCATGCAATCTAATGGTAGCTGCAAAGTAAAGGCTTCGTTGTAAAAGCATGCATTGTAATCGCATGTGCTGTAACATCATATATTCGCCCTGACTGTTTGGTCTACCCTCTGGGGCCGGACCAAACCAGTCATGCTCACTCTACCTTTTTTCTATGTAGGCAGCCTACATAGAGAAAATGGCCTCCCTATGGACGCCGTCCCCACCAATCACAGCGCTGCCATTGCAGCGTGGTGATTGACTTAGGGGAAGGGAGGGAGGCTGCATGTGGCTGCTTCATGTTCAGGACAGTAGCAGGAAAATTGGACCTGGCCAGGAGCTGAGGCGGAGCGGGACCTGGTAAGGTAAGTTTTTTCAAAATTGTGGAGTGCAGGTATTATATTATGCTGGCCTTCTGTACGAGCAATTGGTCCTTTAATTCAAAGTCCATCCTGATCTGGGCTGGTGAGATATTACACGGTATTTGAAATAGAGACATGAACACTGCACTATGTGCTCTGTTTAAAAAGTCCCCTAGTTTCCCTGGGTAACCCTCCGACCCATATGACAATGTTGGTGTAATTTGGCAGAGACTGTTTTCAGAACTGCCTTAAAACAATACATGTAATGCATTACGTTCGAACGATCAACCAAAATCTTGAATCTCAGGTAGGAATTTTTTTGCCTCCGTGTCCCTAATGGAATTGAAAATTCTTGATGCCTGCATTAATGTTTTATTCCATGTCAGGACCAGAGACTAATATAATGCTTGTTTAAAGCTATCCCACAACTACTGATAACACATCCACAATGGGTTTATGATGAACCGTTTTGAAAGTTGATTCTGAAGCCCAGTCTCTTCTAGCTGATATCCTCCAACCGAGACCCCAAGACATATACAATCAAAGTTATTGCTCCTCTCACAGATTGGCCCCAAACTAGTTCACATCTATATCTGCTCCCCCTAAAAGCCATCAAACCCAAATGGCCAATGTGGCAGGTGAAACCAGCCCAAGTGATTTCTGAAATGCAATCAATAGTTGGCTAATTGGTGTTCGACGTAACTGTCTTGTAAAGGCTTCATATTCTTCCAAACACGGTAGCACACATAATTTATAATTGTCAGGAAAAGCAGGATAAGATATACAATGTGAATTGATTATAGTACGGTTTGAAATAGTACAGGAAACTTCATTTATAGAGAATACTCTATCTGTTAAATCGTGTTCTTTGACATCAGACACCCTCCTGCAGGATATCAAACACAGCAGAATTGTTAATGTGGCCAATACATGTTTGTGAGAGAAATCTACATCCTCTTCCCAAAGCTCCAAGAGCCTGAGCACTGTATTGAAATCATATAAAACTGCATACCCCGGTCTCTTGGGAGTAACAAGTCTAACTGCCCCCATGAGATTGCAAACCAAGAAATGTTTTTAACCTGGCTTACCTTCTAGTGGAGAATGGCCTTCTGATATGACCGATCGAGAATTGTTTACCGACCTGTAAGCAAGTCCAGATTCCACCATACGAGACAACAATATAATCACTATGCTTTGATCTGCCTTCATGGGATTAGCAACCCCCTCATCATACCAACTAACCCATCTCCTCCATGCTGAAGCATATATATTGTTTGTGGGTAGCGTTAGGTCATGACTATTGGACATATTGACTAGCTTGCCGAGAAATGCTCAGCATATACAAACATTGCTGGAAACCTTCCCTGCCATGAGGTTTCATTAGCGTGGGAGAATCGGAAAGGGGGTTAACTGGTCTCCAGGATTCCCAAAAAGATAGTGGACATCCAGAAGCCTGGTTGGAAGGTCGAACACATATTGAGCACCACCGGAAACAGGGGCTGTGCACTCCAGATCAGAGTTACTAAGACTTGCTCTGCCATTTGGCCTCTCACTTGAGACAAGACTCTTGGAATCATCATGAAAGGATGAAAGGTGTAATACAGATTCTAATACCAGTCCTGAAGGAATGCTTTCATTGCTTGAGCTAAGATATCCAGGCGCCAAGTGAAGAACAGTGGGAGTTGTTAATTTAGTCAGGGTGCCAGCAAATCTATTTAACATGGTCCCCAAATCCAGTTGAGGGTCTTGAAGTTTTGAGGATGAAGTTTTCAGTCACAGCTGTCTGCTAGCTAGTGAGAGTTCCAGTCTGGTATCTCATTCCGCTGACCCAGTATTTACTCTGCCACGACAGAGAGTTGATGTTGAAGACACAAATGCCAAAAGTCATTGGCTATCTGTGCTAACTAGAGGTATCATGTTCCTCCCAGCTTATTGATTTATCAGACCGCTGATGCATTGTTCATGCAAAGCATGATGCAGCAATTCATCATCTGAGGTGATAGGCTCTTGTTGACAAACAATCCAGCCGGGGGTTTCAAGCAGTTTATGTGTACCTGCAACTCCATTGGGCCCAGTGGCCTCCAGTGGAAAATGGACTACATCTCTCCCACTAGCCCCACCTTCTGACATCTGACTCTACCTCTGGAGCCTTGCCAAAGATGGCCCTGATATTCCATCATTCCATGTGGTTAAGCCATAAAGTCAATTCTGTCTTGGCTTTTGTCAATAGAGCTGCCTCTTCTGTAAGTGTTGAATTTTTAGGCGCTGGAGGGGCCTGTAATGTAGAGGGCCCACGAAGCACACCTGGATTGACAAAGCTAGGGAGCCTAACAGAATAGCGAACACTGAACATTGCCTTACCTGTGCCTGAACAAAGCGCCATCAGGCTGTGCCGTGAGGTGAACGGCTTTGTCAGGAGCAGAGCGGGAGCGGGAGCGCCGCATGATACTATAGGACTCCAGTCCCCAGCAGCACTAGAGGCGACGCGCCCGTGACGCATAGGGAGCGCCAGGAGGCGCTGAAAAGGAGACGCCGCCGAGAGCTCCGGGGGAGCCTAACAGAATAGCAAACACTGAGCCTTGCCTTACCTGTGCCTGAACAAAGCACCATCGGGCTGTGCCGTGAGGTGAACGGCTGTGTCAGGAGCAGAGCGGGAGCGCCGCATGATACTATAGGACTCCAGTCCCCAGCAGCACTAGGAGCGACGCGCCCGTGACGCGCAGGGAGCGCCAGTAGGTGCTGAAAAGGAGACGCCGCCGAGAGCTCCGGGGGAGCCTAACAGAATAGCGAACACTGAGCCTTGCCTTACCTGTGCCTGAACAAAGCGCCATCGGGCTGTGCCGTGAGGTGAACGGCTGTGTCAGGAGCAGAGCGGGAGCGCCGCATGATACTATAGGACTCCAGTCCCCAGCAGCACTAGGGGCGACGCGCCCGTGACGCGTAGGGAGCGCCAGGAGGCGCTGAAAAGGAGACGCCCCCTCGCGCCCCACGAGTCGCGCGCGGGAAGCGTCCGGGAGAAGCCCGGGACAAGGGCGGGTCAGTCTGCGACAGTCCGCGACTGGCAGCGTCTGGTCTGGGCAAGATACTCTGCCGAAAAACCTGCTGTGTGCCTAAAGTCTCAAGGCCCATTTCAGATATCTGTGATAATTAGGTACCATTTATTTCATTGTTTCAGTATAGTGCATCTAGAGGTAATCAATATCTACACTGAACCATGCCACCTAAAAAACATTCACCAGTTAAAAACACTATGGAGAACTATCTCGTCCAAATAGTGGCAAAAATAAACAGCGAAAGAAGATCTTCGCTGGGCTTAGATATACCTACTTAATGCCCTTCCCGGGACTCACAGCTGGAGGATCCCTTTGTCCAGGAAAATAGTGATAGCTTTGGGCTAACTCCTGATTCTCCCACCGATGTTGTTATCATACAGCCTAGTGGTACAGTAGTTGGTATAGAAGGTAGCAGTGACAGTGAGGGAGAGGCTGTGAACGAGCACACGCCCCCTGATCCAGTGCCAGTGCCTGCCCCGCGTGCCACTAGGAGTGAAAAAAAGAATCTGCCTAAACGTGGGGGGCTTCGTTCAAGTAGGAAAAAAGTTGCTACTTCCCCGTAGAAAAATAGTTGAGGAGGAGGATGATGGGTCTAGCGACGAAGCTTGCGTGACTCTAACTAATACGCAATTTAATAAGTTGTGTGGTATGCTGGATGCAAAAATTAGGGGGATTGTAAAGCAGTTGGTTGGTCGAATTGAAAAGTTAACTGCCGAGGTTAATAGATTGGGGGGTTTGCTGAATAAAACTCTAGTGGAAGTAGAAAAACTACCTGAGAAAGTTGTGACTAGAGTAGAGTCCCTAAAGAGTAGCTCTAACCCCGAGGGTGGCACTGATGCCATCCCCCGGATAAATCAGCCAATGGCCCGCTGATAAATCTAGCTGGAAGTGTGCAAGGACTGGCAGCCCCATCACCTACACCTAATGCCACGAACCTTGGGAAAGGCTCATGCGAGCTTATTGTCGAGGCCTCTCCCCTCGTTCTTGTCTTAGCTAATGTTCCCCCACTAGCCTCTGGTCAAGAAGAATCCACCTCATCCTTACTGTACAAATCTCTATCCTGGCTAACCAATAACATGGAGATAACTCCTTGGGGGAAACAACAACCATCGGAAGAGTTAGTGACGGCCAGAAGGGTTGAGTGGATTGGAAACAGGGCTAAAAGATTTAAGGGGGATTGTGTTGTTCTTAGCTTCTCTAACCCTGAGGTGCTGACAAATATTCTACCTAATTTACTACCTCCACAGAAAAGATCGACCACTATTGTCCCACTGACTTTGGATTTTTTCTACCCACGTACAGGAAAAGGCACCAATCCCTGTACTTTAAGGACAAAATGGAATGTGGTGCGTAACAGGGGGAGTAATGCACCTGCATTTAATGACTGGGGATTAAGTCTTGACAACAGGTACTCTGCTCTTTCCAAGTTGAACGAATGTGATTGACTTCTGGCATGCTCAAAGTTTGCAGTACAACCTCCATCTAACCCATGTGCTAGCAGGGATATTGAGAACGACCGCCAAGTGGTTTATGGTACAGTAAGGAAAGGTTGTGATCTAGTATCCGCTCCACAGGGAGTGGGAAACTCTGTTATTCTGGGTAATGCATGCCAAGATAATGTCATCATTCGAGGTGATGTTGCACCAAGCAATCTTGTCACTACTTCAAAGCTAATATGTGAATCACTGCCTGGGACGGGTAGCTTAATCTCCTGGAACGTGGCTGGGTTAAGCTCAAAGTTAGTATGTGGAAACTGGCAAGGCTTCGTCAGCACATATGACGTCGGTATGTTTCAGGAGACTTGGGCTTGTGAACCTGTTTATGCCTTGGGATATCAAAATTTTTATGTACCAGCTATTAAGGGACCAAAGGGACGACCTATGGGGGGTCTTACTATTTGGGTCCGTCAGTCCCTTAAATTGACAGTAAAGAGTCTGGCGACTGGTCAAAAAGATATCCAGTTAATTAGGATTACTAGTGATACCTCTGATGTACTAGACATTTATAACATATATGCTAGAGGTAGTAAGACAGGTAGATCTGATGTCATCCTTGCTCTTTATAACCTTCTTGACACATACTTGCTTGGTCATAGGATTGTAATAGCTGGTGACCTGAATCGAACTTTTGAGCCTCTGGTCGCTGGTGAAGCTCTTCTAGGTACTGAGGAGGATTTACAATGGGGCATCCCTACCTTAGAAACGAATCCAGTATTACGCTGGACAGAAGATATCCTAGGCCTGAATGCCATGTGTTTAGAACTAGGACTAAGAGCATTAAACGGTAGGACTAAGTCAGACAAGTCAGCTTCCACGACATTTGACAATGGGAGACACAAAAGTCGAATTGATTATGTGATTTGTATCTTGACTCTATGGTCGACTGTTTGTGACATGGAAGTTGTGTTAAGACCAGAAAGTGATCACAATCCTCTATGTGTGGTGCATAAATGGTGGCTCACTGTTGATGATTTAAATTGCTCTGATGTTCTTGTTCCACCGCTGATTATCCCTGAAAATGATATGTGTAGGCTACGGTGGGTTAGCGTCATGGCTGACCAGCAGGCTATTGGAAATATCAAAGAGGAAGCAGATAAAGCTATCTTGGCCCTGGAGTCAACCGCAGGTGTGTCCCCTGGCCTGGGTGACGTGGCCAAAATTCATGATAACCTTTTTGGCAAAATTAAATGCCACTTTTTGAAACCGGCAAAAAATCATGGGTCCCGTGTATGCAAACCTGCTAAATGGTATAATATTGACTGTAGGTTGGCTCGAACATCTTTGGGACAGGCAATCAGGATGAAGGGGGTAGTGGATATCCGCCTTGCTAGAAAGAACTACAAAGCCTGTATTGCGAAAGCCAAAAGAACCTGGCATGAGGCACATTGGAATAAATTGAAATGTGCTAGTGATAGGAAAAATTCCTGGTTGTTTTGGGATATCGTCAAATGGGGTAGTGAAAGACCTGAGGAGCCACCTAATAATAATGTCCCTCAGGATGACTGGGTGGAATTTTTTAGCTCTCAGTATGCTGCAAGTGCCCAGGTGGAAGCTGGGAATTCCCCTAGCCAGTCTTTAGCAGAGGATAATATATTTACACTTACTGAAATCTTGTCTGCCCTCAAATCTGTACATAGTGGACGAGCACCAGGCTTAGACGGCGTCCCCGCGGACGTTTTCTTAAATGATAAAGAGAGATGGTGCAAATATATTCATCTGCTTACTAATCACATCGCTAAGGGTGCTGATATTCCGGCATCATGGCGGGGGGCTGTGATTATACCTGTGTATAAAAAGGGAGATCGTGCTTAGCCAAGTAATTATCGCCCAATAAGCTTGATCGACACTGTACAAAAAATAGTCGGCCGAGTGATTGTTAATAGATTGCTTGAATGGGCAGATGATAACAATATCCTATCGACATTTCAGGCTGGCTTTCGAAGGGCAACCAGCACAGTGGATCAAGTTTTTCGCTTCCAATTGATCCAGTGGAGGACCGTGGTATTAGGAGGAGGCAGCCTTTATGCGGCTTTTGTCGATCTACGGGCTGCCTTCGACCTGGTGCCGCGGGCAAAATTGTGGCAGGTTCTGGAGGTTCTGGGGGTTCCTGTGGTTTTGCTGACCATGATCATGAGACTTCATGAGTTAACCTACACAAAAATTCAGTGGGGTGGTTATGGAAAGGACACTGCTGAATTTCCCGTTGAGCGCGGGGTTCGGCAAGGGTGTTCAATGGCCCCAACCTTGTTTACCCTATTTATCAATGGTATTGTCCCACGCATGCTATCCCAGTCAGTGGATGCTCCCTCTCTTGCAGGTGTAAAAGTTCCTATTTTAATGTTCGCGGATGATATAGCAACTCTACGTCATAAACAATTAGCTGGTGTTATCAATCTGGAACATAGGAAGTCTTTGACTAAACCAGTTAAACCAGCTCTGATGATTTATGAAGCCAAGGCAATCGGGTCTGCACTTTATGGGGCAGAGATGTGGGGTTATGAAAATCTGAGTGTGCTTCAAATATCCGAGAATAAATTTTTGAGGTTAGTTACTGGTACCCCGAATAGCACTCCATTACTGCCCTTGAGATACGATCTTGGCAGGAAGCAAATTGTGGACTTAGCCAGACCACGGCCAATTTTATACTGGCGTAGGCTTTGGACTACCCCTGAGCTCACCCACTATGCGGAAGGATTTACTGACGTTATCAAAGCAGACTGTTTCCATAAGATTACCTGGTTTAAAATGCTAAAATTGATGTTGTTTGAGCTCGGGCTAAGTGAGTTGTGGTTTGACCCATCAGGAGCTTTATTCCCGTCTAAGTCAATCTTAAAGAATATGTATTGGGAATATGTTGCTAACGCCAGTTTGCGTAATTCTAATAATGGGTCCATGGCTGTTAGTTTTCTGGAGGTCAAATTGTTTCCTGTATTTGAAATGTACTGGGATTTTATATCTAAACCCTTAGACAGGAAACTTTTATTTCAAATGAGAGCTGGTTCACTCCCCCTAAGAATACTAACAGCAAAATGGGGCTCTGGAGGGTCCACTCTCTGCCCTGTTTGTGGCTTAGGAAGAGAATCTCTCGGACACTTTTTGTTCTCCTGCAAAGCTTACAGTGACCCTAGACGTGTCTGGCTGGCACCTATGTGCAGAAACCTTGGTACCACATGTAGTAGAGTTGCCCTGCGTATTTTATGTACAACCTCCCTTACATGGATTATAATTGCCACTGCAAAATACCTTGGGTGGGCTTGGATAATCAGGCAGAGACTGCTAGTTATGTAACTATTCTCTGCCGATGTTAAGCAGAGACTGCTAGTGAATTGACTATTCTTTGCTTATGTATTGTATCAGTGTCTCCATGAAATGTATATTAATGCTTTTAACTTTGGTTATCTAAAATCAAGTTTTTAATAATGAACTTTTACACCTTCTTATTCGTTTATTAATATTGTGGTTTGTTTTAATATAATTGTTCTATGGATTTGTAAGTGCTTGTAATTTCTGAGTACTTGTATATTTAATTGTTTTTTAATATGTCTGTATGTCTTGCTTTTATGAGTAATTACTCGAATAAAGCACTTTTGAATTGAATTGACAAAGTCAAAAGCCCCACTATCCTGGCTAGAGACTTTAGTGATTTAGTGTGGCTGGATAAAGCAGATCTCGATTTTCTCTTAATTGTCCTCACTTTTTGGGATGGCAACTGATGCTGCACCCATGCTGAATCCGCCTGGAATCCCTGAAATTATGGGGATTTAGAAGGACTCAGAACAGATTTCTGATTGTTGATTATAAAACCAAGGTCTTGAGATAGTTTGACTGCCCAAGCAAGGTAAAGTAATACTGTGTAGGGGCCTAAGCCATGACAATCATATGGTCCAAGTAAACAATGAGCCGAACTCCTCTCAATCCTCAACGATTGCACCACAGGTCTCATCAGTTTGGTGATACACCATGGGGCTGATGACAGACCGAAGGACAGGACTTCAAACATGTAACAGGCATCTTGCCTAAAGAATTGAAGAAAATGTCTGAAGGGAACGAAGAAAGGGATTGCAAAATAGACTTCCTTTAGATGCAGATACACCAACCGATCGGGCTCCCTCAGGAGGTCTGTGAGAAGATGGACACTCTCCAACTTCAAATGACAATACAAAATGTAAGCATTGAATTCTCATAAATTCAGGAGCAATTGCAAACCCCCACCCTTCTTCTGTAACAGTAATATCATACAGAGGAAACCCTTGGGGTGTATATTCGACTGGCAAATAGCTCTTTACATCAAGAAAAGGGGATAAAATGCAGCTGTAATGGGGAGCACATACGCATAGAGAACTTAGAACCCCAACTTGTACATCTGGACAGTCTCTAGGACCCATTCATCTTGTGTTATCGTTTGCCAACTGGAGAGTAAAACTGAACTTGTCCTCCTAAAATTACCTCCTCTGGAGGAGCCACTCTCACAGGCACAAGCTGCATACTAAGGATGTTGGAATGAAAATTGCAAATGAAGTCGTGACTTTCACCATGAGATTCAGAAGAGCTGGGGAAATACTGAACCAGCCCAGGAACACCACGGTTGCTGCTTGCAAGGTGGAACACAGCTGCATACTAAATGGAAGTTAACAGGAAAGTTGCTGTTGCAGTTTTGAAGAAGAAGGACCCTTCTCAGTGGACCGTGAAGAAACCCCGTGGAAGATGGAAGACAGAAGGTTAGAGAGTCACCCCACCTGTAGATACCCCAGGCATCAGGATACCCACACCAGGGAAGCCGTGTTCTTAGGTGTGAAGTAACATCGGAAACCTCCAATGTGGTAGAGTCTTTGATATGTGTGTGGTTGTATAAGGTGTCAAAGGCTGCCGAGAGGTCAAGGAGGATCAGAGCTGCTGTTTGTTCTCGGTCAAAAAGTGTTCATTGATAGCTGCGATCAGGGCTTTTTTTGGTGCTGTGATTGTTGCGGAAGCCGGATTGGGAGGCTTCAAATAGCTGGTTCTGTGGTTCTGCTCCAGGCGTGTCATGAATTGCTTTTTGATGATCAAATTAATCTCATGGATTCTTATTTAAACATAATTGAAAATATGTATAAGGTTTCTGAATTCTCCAGACAACAGTTCTCTGAAAACCACCTGCCAATGTTTTTCCCATTTTCCCTAACCTGCTTCATGGATTTCATCTGTCAAACCTTCAGAGGTCCAGAGGCTAAGATAAGGGCAGAGGGAATTTGCATAGCTCCTGCAGGTCAAAAGGTCAGAGTGAACAATAAGTTAGTGGCTTGTTGTTCTGTAATTTGATACCAAGAAATACAGGACCAGCAAACCATGTGCTGTGAGTCCAGCAGGGAAGGAGGAGAGCAGACACAGCAGACCAAAAATGTAGAAGGAAACCTAATCAAAATCTGAAGATCTCACAACCACCACATCAGTGAGGTGGGCTGGCCAACAACACATGAACAAAACAAATAAAGCAAGCCCCAAGTCCAACAGGGAATGTGCAAAGCCCATAAAAGTAGGTCAAGCAGCGCACTTGTCCACACCAGGATACAAGTGTCCTGCCCTGGACAGGAACGCACACAGCAGAAAGTACAGTATAGTTCGCCACCTACCTTTGGCCAGGAAACGAAACAAGAACAGATGGGCCATGCCTGAAGGCATCAACTCGACATAGGGCAAGAGTGGCAACCCTGGGCCTTGATCTGACCATGAGCAAAGATGGCCGCTTCAGCCTGGAGCTCCGTGCACTGACCGAACCCAGAAGGTGGCAGTGGCTCACTCGACATGGCAGGGGCTGCGTGATTTGCCCCCTGAGTTGCCCAACATGTGGTCCATCGAACACCGGTCCTGAATGCCGCCAGCAGAACTACGGCAGCAACGGCTCTTCCAGGCCTGGTTCACACGAGGGAAGGAAGCTGGGCCTGGAGGCATGGGACAGCTTTGGCCCACAGTATGCCATGCGGCTGGCCCACACCTCATCCGACGGGGCTGCGCCCAAGCACACACCTGGCCCAGCCTTGGAACGCGGGTCGCTCAACAACACCGGTGGGGCTGCTCCAGGAGAATGGACTCATGCCCCTCCTGCCAGGGGCTACAGAGCTCCCGCTCTTTGCTCACAAGCACCTCTGCTGTGTTGACATAGGGCGCAGGGGCCCCGGGGGTGAAACAAACTTGACCATCGGAGGGTACCGCCATAGGTTCCTGTCCTCCAAGAGCACTGGCATCAACTCGGGGGCCCCTACCAGTGTCGGGCCGATGCTGTCTTCTCCCCATTCGGCCTTCACACAGTAGGGGGCATTGGGTCCTTGGTCCACATCTGGGACTCACCTCCTGCTGTGCCCAGGAGGAGCCCACATTCACCACACATCCTCCTCCCCATTGGCAGCAGGACCACGATCCTCGCAAGACCCATCCAGCTGCCTGCACGGAGTGTGGGGGACCCGGCGAACATGTGAAGCTGAATTACAGTACCCACATGGGCTACAGCCTTCCAGCCCAACTGGCTCTGCCCGATAAGTCCCAGTGGGGCCCTGTTAAGTCTTCAGCACAAAACACCACACCAGTTAACCTCACGGGTGGGCCCTGCACAGGCGGTGAGGGCCTCTGAGTATTGCAAATGTGAAGGGAGGAGGCCCTGGTGCTATGTTGCCTCAGATGTGAAGGGTCCCCGGCCCACAGGACCACCAAATAGTGGCCCAGGACCCCATCCTGCGACAACAACACCACCACCCTTCTGGACAACCTGGCCAATCTCGGCCTCAAACAACTTGTTAACACCCCCACCCATGTAGCCGGACATACGCTCGACCCAATCTTCACCTCCAGCAAACACATCTCCTTCGATCACACCACAGCTCTCCACTGGACGGACCACTGTTGTGTTCACTTCAGCTACAAAACAACCTCGACCCATAACCCCCCACAACCTATCCCCCTGAGAAAATTGAACAAAATCACCACCGACCAACTCCTCACATCGCTCAACCAGAACCCACCCACCCTCTCATTGGACCCAAACCAAGCTGCCATCAAATTCAAACAGTGGATCACTCACAGCGCTGACGAATTAGCACCCTTGAAAAACCATCACACCAATCAAGACAACAAAAAGGCCCCCTGGTTCAACGATGACCTCAAGAAATCCAAGAAGCTATGCCGTACTCTCGAGAAAACATGGAGAAAAAACCCAACCACCGACAACATGACCACCTTCAAGTCAGCCACCCGCAAACACCACCAGCTGATTCGATCCATCAAGAAATCAGCATTCAAGAATCGACTCGACAACAACGCCCATAACAGCAAGGAACTATTCAACATCGTCAAGGAATTCACCAACCCCACCGCAGCCTCAAACGACATCACTCCCTCCCAAGACCTCTGCGACTCATTATCCTCCTTCTTCTACAACAAAATTGCCGACATACATAACAGCTTCGAAAACAATTCCAACGAACAATCCTCTCCACCGCCCTCAGAACCTAAACCGCCCTCCAACCACCTCAACACCTGGAACCCAATCACCACTGAAGACACCATCCGCCTAATGAATTCCATCCACTCTGGCTCGCCAACCGACCCATGTCCCCACCACATCTACAACAAAGCAGACTCCATCATCGCACCCCATCTCCGTGACATCATCAACTGCTCCTTCAAATCTGCTACCTTCCCAGAAAGTTGGAAACATGCCGAAGTCAGCGCCCTCCTGAAGAAACCCACAGCAGACCCCTCTGAACTTAAAAACTACCGCCCCATATCCCTCCTCCCATTCCCGGCCAAAGTCATTGAAAAAGCCGTCAATAGCCAACTGGCCACCTTCCTGGAATCCAACAACTCCCTCGATCCATCACAATCTGGCTTTCGAGCCAGACACAGCACCGAAACCGCCCTCATCGCAGCAACAGACGACATCCGAACACTACTGGACAACAGTGGCCCTCATTCTGCTCGACCTCTCCACCGCCTTCGACACTGTCTGTCACAGCACCCTCATACAACGCCTCAGCAACATTGGCATAAAAGGTAAAGCCTTGGACTGGATCATCTCGTTCCTCGCCGGAAGAACCCAGAGAGTACGCCTCCCCCCATTCAAATCAGAGGCCACCGAAGTCTGCGGTGTACCACAAGGATCATCACTTAGTCCCACCCTCTTCAACGTCTACATGAGTCCACTCGCCTCCATCGCACGCCAACACAACCTCAACATCATCTCCTACGCTGACGACACCCAGCTGATCCTTTCCCTCACCAAACACCCCAACACTGCCAAAACCAATCTCCACGAAGGCATGAAAGAAGTAGCCATATGGATGAAAAACAGCCACCTAAAACTTAACTCAGACAAAACGGAAGTGCTCATCCTAGGATCATCCCCCTCTGCCTGGGACGACTCATGGTGGCCTTCGGACCTGGGCTCCGCACCCATACCCACAGACCACGCACGCAACCTAGGCTTCATACTAGACTCCTCCCTCTCGATGACCAGACAAGTCAACGCCGGCTCATCCTCCTGCTTCAACGTACTTCGTATGCTCAAAAAAATCTTCCATTGGATCCCCACCGAGACAAGAAAAACTGTCACCCACGCACTGATTACGAGTCGACTAGACTACGGAAACACCCTCTACGCCGGAATTACAGCCAAACTACAGAAAAAACTCCAACGCATCCAAAACACATCGCGAGATTCATTGTGGACATCCCTCGCCAAGATCACATTACCGGCCACCTGAAAGACCTCCACTGGCTTCCCGTCAACAAGAGAATAACATTCCGTCTCCTCACCCACGCACACAAGGCCCTCTACAAACTAGGACCCGAATGCCTCAACACTCGACTATCCTTCTATACACCCAACCGCCAACTAAGATCCTCCAATCAAGGCCTCGCTGCAGTCCCGCGTATCCAAAGGTCCACCATGGGAGGTAGATCCTTCTCCTACTTAGCGGCCAAGTCCTGGAACTCACTCCCCACTCACCTCCGCCTCACACAGAACCACATCTCCTTCAGAAAAGAACTTAAAACCTGGCTATTCGATAAATAATGAACCCCCTCCCCAAGCGCCTTGAGACCCTCTGGGTGAGTAGCGCGCTATACAAATTCTTGAACTTGAACTGACCCCGGCTTTCTGTCATGGCCCAAACTCAAACGACGGGCACGAGATCCCAATAGCGGCGGACTTCTTCTGAGAACGAATAACTGTTGCAATGCCTTCCTATCTCTCTGTCCCAAGCTTCGTGACTGGACATCAAACATGGCCTCTTTGAACCTGCCTGACTGCGGATCACCAAGGAGAGCGAATCGAAGTACTTCTTCGGAGGACCTACACCACGTCCTGGATGGGTTTCCCACACATGACATGGACCCTGCCTCTTCCACAGACCCGGGGACACGCCATTCTTCAACATCCTTGCCGGCCCCCTACGGCAGACGCTGGAGACATGACAGTGGACTTTGACATCAGAGCAGAGACCCCAACTGGGCACATTCCCATGGAGACAGAACCTGGCGCTTCAGGCAGTGACTGTTTTCCTGCAGGAGAGAGACAATTTGTGTTCCCCCCAAAACCCGCCCCTTTTGCAGAGTGATCCCACCAGTAGCTGTTGAACTGTTGCCTGTTAGACTGTGCTGACCTGTGCCTGGCCTGGTGTGCCCATGGGATCCAAAACAGGGCCAGTGGGATCATCGTACGAAGGACAGCTGAGTATCATCATGCCTGCCTGAATGTTCGGTTGTTACTGTTTTGCACTCTGTACGAATTGCGCTAGGCTGTCTCACCACCACCAGCTAGGACACCACTAGTCCTGTACGCAAGCAGAGCTGCTGTCCCTGTAGCCTGTCCTTGTCCCGTGGCGTCGCTCCCCTCCCTCACTTCCTTGTAACCTTGGCAGATATGCTTTTCAAGATACTCTGAGCCGCAATGTTGATATTGTTTCTCAATATGTTATATGCTACACAGTTAATTTCACTGTTTGAGAATTTATGTGACTGCACAGGGCCTGGGTGTTGGTACCCCCCTATCCTGCTTGTCATGTGTGTACCCACCTGCGCACCTCATATTCGCCAGAGGCACAAATGCTCCAGATAGTGTAACTTGCACCTCTGATGGCCTCTCCACTTTTCACACTGGCCAACCCTAAGGCCCCTTTCCCCCAAAATTGTACTGAGTGACCTGCCTCATGACCGGGGAGGGTGACCCCACGCTCCTCAACACACCCTCGCTTTCTCAGCTCTGTGGATCCTCACCCACCCGGTGGCGTCTGCATGGCCCTATTTGCCCTTGCCCACGTGAAAGTCCCTGGTAACTGACGGTCGCCACCACACTCATCTACACACTGACTGCTCAGCCTGCCCTGTCTGCCCGAAAGGGCCTCCGTTGTGCTGACCCTGCAAACCTAGACCTGTGGTAGGTAGATATGTGCCCTAAGGACCTGTACCAACTAGAGGCGCACATCTCAAGAGACTCCTCCCCTTCCTCCCTCTTCATCCACCCTCCCCACAGTAACTCACCCATGGTACCCCTTAGCCTCCTGCAACTTGCATTTGCTGGTACTCCCTGAGGGGCATTCCTCCTGCGTGCCAGAGGACCCCTTGGTCTATTGCCCCTATGCCCCCATCCATCGCTCTGCCCCCCTGTGAGGCACCTCGCACCTTGCACTGCTGCCCTCTCTCCTTCATGCTGGCTGCCCCCCCTTGCTACCTGGCCTCCCCTGTCTTGTTGCTAGAGCCCCTGCACCCTTCATCCTCAAAATATATGCCCTGTAACACCTAAAGGGCACCATTACGAAAAAGGGGAGAAGGCGGGGCAACTGCTGGTGGCTCAACTGCGGCAACGGGAGGCCGCTATGGCTATTCCCGCCATATTCTCAGAGAGGTCCTTACCCATCTGCAAGACATCGTTAACGAATTCGCATAATTCTATAAGGCATTATACAGCCCAAAGACCTTGACAGGTGGTGTCCTTTCCGGATGGGGTCGACGTCCCCTGCCTGTCGGACAAGAGCTGGTGAACTACTGGATGGGGATCAGCAAAGCCGTGATTGCGCTGGTCATTTCCAAACTGCCCTACCACAAGACTCCAGGGGAAGATGGCTTCCCCACAGAGATTTATAAGTGGTCGGGGAAGGAGGTCGTCAACTCCCTACATGCTGCCTTCCAGGAGGCAGAGCAGAAGTTGTCCCTAGGACCTTTCTCCAAAAAAGTGATGATTGCAGTCCTCCCCAAACCTGGGACTGACTCTTTACTTTGCGCCAACTACAGACCCATCCAGCTGCAGAATGGCGATATTAAAATCCTTGCCAGCATCTTAGCAGCGTGTCTTAGTAAGGTCATCCCCTCCCTGAAACACCACACGCAGGTGTGTTTTGTCCCAGCCGCTCCTCTAGGAACCACCTCTGCATCCTCGCCCATACCCTGTGGACTTCCAAAGACATGCCGTAGGACGCAGTAGTCATCTCCCTGGATGCCAAAAAAGCATTCATACACATTGAATGGGGCTACCTCTTCGCGCCCATGAGACGTTTCTACCTGGGGGAGCGATTCATAGCCCAGTTGCGACTGCTGTATG
This sequence comes from Lissotriton vulgaris, assembly GCF_964263255.1. Lineage (NCBI taxonomy): Eukaryota > Metazoa > Chordata > Amphibia > Caudata > Salamandridae > Lissotriton > Lissotriton vulgaris. The sequence continues at coordinate 922,410,677 of NC_141691.1, read as the reverse complement.
ACTGTAACGACCCCGCCACCGCCACCGCCAGAGCCAACCTTCACGAAGGGATGAAAGAGGTAGCCAAATGGATGAAGAACAGTCACCTGAAACTGAACTCGGAAAAGATGGAAGTCCTCATCCTGGGATCCTCACCCTCCGCTTGGGACGACTCCTGGTGGCCCCCCGCCCTAGGCAGCGCACCCAAACCAACAGACCACGCACGCAACCTGGGCTTCATCCTGGACTCCTCCCTCTCCATGACCAGACAAGTCAACGCCGTCTCCTCATCGTGCTTCAACATCCTGCGCATGCTACGTAAGATCTTCCGGTGGATCCCCACCGAGACCAGGAAGACGGTCACCCAGGCCCTCGTCACCAGCCGTCTGGACTACGGCAACTCCCTCTGCGCTGGGACCACTGCCAAACTCCAGAAGAGACTCCAGCGGATCCAGAACGCCTCAGCACGACTCATCCTGGACATCCCCCGTCGCAGCCACATCTCCGGACACCTGAGAGACCTGCACTGGCACCCGGTCAACAAGAGAATCACCTTCCGTCTCCTCACCCACGCACACAAAGCCCTACCCAACCAAGGCCCAGGATACCTCAACAGCCGCCTCAACTTCTACGCTCCCAAATGCCAGCTTCGATCGACCGGCCACGCCCTCGCCGCCGTCCCCCGCATCCGAAGAGCCACCACAGGGGGACGGTTGAAGGACTGGGTTCTTTAAGACCCAGCGGTGCCAGGGCACAACACCTGAAACCTTCGTGGGTAACCTGCTCCGGCGTACGAATGACAGAGACACGGGACACTCCCTTCGGCGTCAAAGATTCAAGGTTTATTTGCTGCAGGGAACACAGAAATCACAGGAAGTACATCGAGTGTAGTTCGGGGAGACTGCTTCAAATTGGTTCTGTGGATCGCTCCTTTTATACAGTTTTTACCCATAGGACAACATGGCACACAAAAGTTTACAACCCGGTTCCCACCATTATCCCCCAGAGGGGTCGCTTTGGTCACTTTGATACACATGAGGTCCGGAACATAAGTGCGGAAACATTTGGCGGTTCTCAACTGTAAAAACCCATCTTCCCATCATTAGCGAATTCCAATCAGCAGTAAAACAGATCGAAATAGGAACAAGGACAGGTGCAGAGGAAGACGGAGACAGTGGGGAGATCGGAAAGGGTGTAAAAGGGGAGGTATCGGAAAACACGAGATACAGGCATCAAAGGGACGTGCCTAATGAGATGCACGGCTGAGACAATAAGTCCGTGCGGCAAGATGAGCCTCGGGCAGCGCCATCTGCTTTACAGTAGCATCCCCCTCGTCATAAAGACACTTACAAAGGACATGTGTCTTCCGCAAATATCTCGGGAGTCCCAGGGTCGCGAAGCGGACAACGTCCGTTCGCTGGCTACTTGAGAGCAAGAGACAAAATGGATGCCGTATCTAAGATGGAACCCGTGGGTACTGGTAGAAATACCCACGTAACAGACGAACGGTTTAAGTTAGCACAGCGAAACTGCGCACACTTACTAAACTCGTCATTTGCGGTTCATAGATACCAGACTCGACCATATTCGTGCGAGTCGAAAACACCACTTACAATTATCACAGAACCTCAGACGCTCCTTTTGCCCTCATGTAGGCAAGCACTAGTCGGAATCATATTCGATATTCATCAGACCATCTAGATGTTGCTGTAGCATAGCTCTGTCCAACCGAGTCCCCTTGGTAACAGGTGGTTGTCTCATACACGTTGTAGCACAGAGGCCACATAAGGCAGGACCACACTGCACACAAAGGCAACACGTGAACAGGAACACTACAACGACTCCGATGATCATCAGAATCTTCCAACCCCAAGTCGACATCAGGCCCCAAAACCATCCAAGTAGCGTCCAATCCCCTACATCCACGTGTATGGATTCGGAGATCTTATGCAACCTCGAGATGGCTTGATAGACAGTTGGAGCGTTATCTGGAATGAAAATGCAGCAGCTCGAATGGATCACCTTACATACCCCACCTCGATCTGCTAAGATGACATCTAAAACCATACGGTTTTGTAACGTCATAAGTCTATCCGCCTGAAGTTCAGTGGTGATATTACCAAGGGCACTGGCAGTAATATTAGCTGTCGATTCTACCACTCGAGTCAACCGTCTCAGGTTCCTACTATTAACCATAGGTCCCCAAAACGGGAGGAAACCCTTGAAAAAGTCTCCTGCCTCTTGACTGGCAGTATCCTCTTCGCTAATTACGCCTCGCACAACTCTAGTCTTATGATAATCGGCATCTACAGTGAACGTCGGAGGCAACAAATTTGCAATGAAGCATGAGCCCATGAAGTCAGCGGGCAACCATGCATATGCACGATCATAGCAGATAAAGTATGTACCCTTGGCAGCCAGAAACACAGGGGACGAGACCATCGGCAGTATGTAATTTTCAGTGCAAGCACTTGCTCCAAGTCGGGCTTGCGATCTTCGGCCACGACCCATGAGACAAAAATTACCAGTGTGGGGTACGACCCATATCGGAGGCGAGCTTTTAAGCTGCTTTTCGCTAGTGAACGCACTATATTCACCTCTACTTAGGACCCTATAGGCCTGTACCTCTTCTTCGGGAATAAGCGAGGGATCATAGATATCACTATCTAAATCCTCTATTGCTATCGACAAAGGTTTTTGATACGAGGTAGGACCAGAGAAGGGGGAACGTGGTTCTCGAATGGGGTGGAAACCCAGTGCGCTTCGAAACATTGTTTAAAATGCTCGAGCTGACCCTTGGGAACTATACGGTAACACCAGATATGGAATCCCCTTATCCGTAGTATGTGGCATCAACCCACACACCCAACAATTAGTAGTGTTAACCACTAACTGATGCTGATGAAGGAGCTGAATAAAGGAATTGTTGCGGAATTCTACACGTCTAGCCTGTTCGTGTTCCGGTAACATATGAAAGGAATGAGGAGAAACAGTTGAGGTAAGTTTAGGGTCAGGAGTAGGAGTAGGTGTAGCAGAAAGTAAGAAGTAAGACATCGTATAATACACCCCACCCGCCAATAATGCAGAAGCAGTCAAAAACAATACAAATAGTTGAAATATAAAACATTTGGTGCGACTGAGTTGCTGCAACTTGAATCTATGAGCCTGAGCTCCTTCCAAATCATTCAGCTTCGAGAATGCCATTCCCTACGACCGTCCGCAACGTTTCTTGACGCACTTCGTTCTGTGTAGCAATAGTCAATCCCTAGGAGTTCCCAGGAACCGACGGCCTTTAACCTAGCGTCAAGACCTACTATCCAGAAGGAAGTACGCGCGCGGCCCTACGGCCTTTAATGCACAATATGTATATATGCAAAAACAAAGTCTCTCAGCTGTGAAAGCAAAAAGTATAAGGAATGAAACTCAATATATATGTACAAAATAATTACAGTGGTACGAATGTTCAAACTGATCATGGAAAACGGGATAATGCAGTTGTCAATACAGCAAAGCAGGATCTTTTATTAGTCTTTAGTGCTAGATCGTAGAAAGTATTGAGTTTTCCCAGGACGTGTCTGCTCGTTAAACAAAGGATCCGTTGAAGAGACAGCGTCCCGCTGATCAGTTGAGTGTTCTGGTCTTGAGTCTTTTGATGATAATTGTTCAACAGTGTCTTTCTGCTGCGCTGAGGATTCTCCAACAGGCTGCGCGTCGCTAAAAGGTACAAACACCGGCAATCCTTCGGTTTCAGTTGATGCAATGCCTCTCCTTACCCACGGGTCTGTCGGCAAAGGGATAGGGACCTTTTTGGTATGGGTGGCATGCACCCAATTCTTGCGTCCCTCGAGACGAACAGCAGTCCTCGTGGCAAGGAGAACCTGATAGGGTCCAGTAAACCTCGGGTCCAGGTTATTCTTGCGTGAAAAATTTCTCGTCACCACCCAATCTCCGGGCTGGAGCTGGTGGCCTGGACCCTCCGTCTGCGTCGGCAATGCGTCGTAAACCTGTTGGTGAATTAACCTCAGTTTAGCAGTCAAGTCATGAAGATAATCGATCAACATTGGGTACTCAAGATCACAGAAAATACCTGGCCTAGGAACCCCCCACACATTCGCAGGACGACCGAACACTATTTCATAGGGACTGAGCCCTACACGGGAGTGTACAGTCGCCCTAGTTGACAGTAATGCTAAAGGTAAAGCGTCAGGCCACGAAAGACCAGTCGTAGCCTGAATCTTCGCTAGCTTTAGTTTAAGGGTGCCGTTATACCCTTCCACCAAACCAGCTGACTGGGGATGATTGGCGCTGTGGAATTTCTGATTAATTCCAAGGCCCTTACACACACTCTTCATCACACTACCCACAAACTCACTTCCGTTATCTGACCACACGACTCTAGGCATTCCATACCGAGGAAAATATTCCTTCAGCAGGATTTTCGCAGTAGACAAAGCAGTATTGTCTTTGAGAGGATAGGCCTCGATCCATCGGGAGAATGCGCAAACCACAACTAAAACGTATTTCAGGTTATTGCATCGCTCCATATGGATGAAGTCCAATTGAATCACCTCAAAGGGGCATGAAGGGGGAGCAAAACTGCCAGGAGGAGTTGGGGTTCCTTTGCCAGGATTGTACATCATGCACACCATACAATTCTTCACCAAACGTTCAGCACATTTCGTGATACCATCATTCTTCCACACAGGAGACAATAATTTGCAAATACCTTTCGCGCTAATATGTGCTAACCCATGCGCCATTGTCACAACGGCCAGCACATACGCATCCGGTAACATCCATCTTTTCTGATCAGACAAATCAATCCAACAACCATTCGCATCCAACTTTCCCGTACTTTCTTTCCACTTCGCCTTTTCAGTCTCGGTGGCCTCATTCTGAATTTCTTTCACACTTTCGATAGTGTCCTCACACATGCTCGATTCTGTAGGCCACCTAACCGAACTCGTCACATACATTCGAGTGCTAAGGTTCCGGGCAGTCTCCTTAGCAATCTCGTCCGCAAACGCATTACCACGACCAACATCATCCGTCACCTTACGATGCGCACTACATTTAACAATTGCAACTTGCTTAGGCAGTGTCAGTGCATCCAAAAGATCATTCACAAGCTGGCCATGCTGAATCTTCGTACCATGCGACGTCAAGAAACCTCTCTCTCTCCACAATCGTCCAAAACTATGTGCGACGCCAAATGCGTATTGGCTGTCGGTAAACACATTCACACGTTTCCCTTTCGCTAACACACACGCTCTAGTAAGAGCAATCAGCTCTGCAGCCTGGGCAGAATTCTGATTCAACCTTGCAGTCTCAACAACAGTATTCAACGTTACAACAGCATAAGCAGTAGTCACATCGCCATTCGGCAACTTAAAACATGACCCATCCACATACAATGTACCGTCCGGATCTTCCAATGGGGTGTTTTTAAGGTCCACTCGACCTTTTGTTTCTTCCTCTGTCCTCAAGTAGCAATCATGTTCTGCTACTTCATCTGACTCTGTGCTAATTGGTAACAAAGTTGCCGGGTTCAGAACATTACAACGTTTTATTTGAATGTGGCTTGCCAACAGCGTCAACTCGTACCCAGACAACCTCGCACTCGTCAAGTGCTGAGTTTTCGTACGATTCAAAAGGGTATCGACTGCATGCGGAACCATCACCGTAAGCATATTATCCATGACCAGTCCTGCTGATTGTCGGATGGAGACCGCGGCTGCCGCTGTTGCTCGTAAACAACTCGGCAATGCTCTAGCTACCGGGTCCAAGGTCGAGGAAAAATATGCACATGGACGTTGCTTACCACCAAAAGGTTGCGTTAAGACACTCAAAGCACAACTTTCTCTCTCGTGAACATATAACGTAAACGGCTTACTGTAGTCAGGAGTACCTAACACAGGAGCCGAACACAATGAATCACGCAATTCAGAAAAACTTTTCTGACATTCTTCCGTCCATGGTAAAGGAGTCGAAACATCCTTGCACGTAAGAGCCACTAATGGTTTCGCTAGCAATGAAAAATTAGGAATCCATTGCCTGCAGTACCTAAAAAGGCACGCACATCTCTTTGGGTTGTTGGCACAGCCATGCGCGCAATTGCTGCAATTCTCTCTGGGGTCAACCTCCTTCCCTCCTTTGACAATAAGTGACCTAGATAGGTTACTTCTTGACAACAATATTGGAGTTTAGTAGGTGACACCTTGTGATTTAACTCACAGAGATGTTGCAGCAGCGACACCGTAGCAATTTTGCAAATGTCCAGAGTATCAGCAGCCACCAATAAGTCGTCAACGTATTGGATTAAGGCCGCACCAGCCGGCAACCTAAACGCATCCAGTTGACCCTTCAAGGCTTGGCTGTAAATAGATGGACTTTCACAGTAGCCCTGAGGAGCGCGTTTGAACCGGAAGCTGCGTCCACCAAGAGAGAAACCGAAAAGGTCTCTGCTCTCCTCGGCAATCGGGATGCTGAAAAACGCATTTTTCAAGTCAATCACCGAAAACCACGATGCAGAAGCTGGAATCAGAGTCAGTAGCGCCGTGATGTCAGGCACAACGGGGAATTGAGGAACCACAATTTTATTCACCTCCCGTAAATCGATAACAAAGCGATAAACAGGGGGTTTTGAAGGATCAGTCCGTTTGAGAATGGGTAGTACAGGACTGTTGCACACGTTTCCCCTAGTCTCTTCAATGACATCCTTCTCGATCAGATCATAAATGATCGCTAACAGTGCTCGTTCACCATCAAGAGAGATACGATATTGGGGAATACGTGGCAATCGCACATTAGATTTCAACTGAACAACATATGGGGAGATATCAAGTAGGCCCACATCATTGGGACCCGCTGCCCACAAAGACGCAGGAAGAGAACTCAATTCCGGTGGGAGCTTATCGAGGGACAAGTACATGGGAGAGACAACCCTCTCTCCTAACGTAAGCTTTACACCCGCAGGAGAACAATACAAAGTCGCATACAAACGTTTAAGCAAATCCAGGCCCAAAAGATTTTCACCACAACCCGTGGTTAGAATCAACGGAGCTTCTAGCTCACGTGGCCCAATTTGAAGGGGCAAAGGGCGCGAAACTGGATTGCTAACAGGGGCGCCAGAGAATCCAACGGAAACATTTGTTAAGCCAGACAAAGGTGCGCCAGGGAGTTTCGAATGCTTAATGGAACTTTTCGCTGCACCAGTGTCCAACAGAAAAGGCTCAACGACGCCCGATGTAGCAACTGCGACGTAAGGCCCTCTCTGATCAACCGGAACTGATACCACTCCCTCTCCTTGTCTATGGCTGTCCTAGTAATTACAGTCGTCAGTTCCCTGATCGACGTAGTAATCGTCTACATTGTACTGCGCAGATCGTCCTTGCGACGATCCACGTTGATCGAAACAATTATCGGAATTTGATGAGTTATCTGAGCGATCGTTCTGAGTACCGCGACCTCTACCACGTGGTGTCTGCTGCGAACCACCACGACCTCCTCTAGATGAGTTACCACTATTACGTTCATTCAAAACAGGACAATTGAATTTAATGTGACCCTCTTGTCTACAATAAGCGCATTGATTGTACCCTAACGAAGATCTTTGGGAAGAGGAGTCATTACGCGTTTGAGATCGGTTCGATTGCGGTTGCGATCTATTCTGTTGTGAATTATTCTGATTTGAACGTGGAGGATACGCTTGCTGAAGCAGCACTTTAGTTTTTAGCTCTTTAGTCTTTTTATCAGCACGGTCGCTCTCTTCTTTCTCTCTGTTCTCATAATATTGTGCCGTAGCCAATATCTGAGCTGAAGTAGAAACGGCCCATGCACTTTCTGAATTCCTCAATTTATTGCTCAAATCGGGCAGTAAGTTCGAAACAAATTTATCCACGAACAATCTTTGACCACCCTCGGTACCCATATCCTGTCCACTATGGTCAACGAATGCCTCCTCAAACCTCGTGAAGAAGTCGGAAACACTCTCGTCCTTCTTTTGCTTACAGGCTGACAATTTGTCCCAGTTCACCCTCATGGCTGGCATAAGAGTTTTCATTAACGCTATTATTCGTTGAGGAAGATCAACAATCAGCTGGTCGGGTTTAGCAGCAGCCGTTTGTCCGGCATCTGCCGCGACAATAGCAGCCCAAGCACCACCTAATTCATTCGGGTGGTTTTCATGACGAATCTTAGCCCATACCGGTTGCGGTACGACATTGCCGAACAACATGTCGATATCGGCTAGATTCATTACTGTAGCATCTACGAGCTGCGATAATTCTTTGTAATACCCTGCAGGATTCTTGCGAGGGTCAGGCAAAGATTGCTTCACCTGTAACACTTCCGAGCGTTTCCATGGAAGATGTATCCATATTCTCTGGAAATGCCCCACGGTCGTCGGAGGTTGAGCATTAGGATTAGGTGGTATCCAAACCGGTGGAACTTCACGCATGGGATATTGGCCAGACTCGTCTGGCTGTTGTTCAACATCCTCGACAAACAATGCATGAGGGATCGGAGCGGGGCGAAAAGATAGTAACCGCTCAACAGCACGTCGGACGTTAGTATCCACTATCAGTCCATTCGAGAACTGAAGCTGAAGGTCAGACAGGGCGGTCAGCACCTCATCAGGCGCATCGGCCGCTATCTGATCATGAAGGAACTTACACATTTCATTAAACACATACCTCTGGGTTGGTATATTGAATTGACAAAATGTTTCGAGGACAACACGGGGTGGACTTCTAAGAGGATTTACCATCCAACCCATCGCCATGTTGTATAGCGCAACGCGTTCTCTGTTTCCAGGAAGCTGACTACGTCTCTGAGGACCATCGGAACCAGCGGACCCATGAACAGGTCCGAGCGAATGAAAGAAGCTAGCCGCAAGAGGAGTAGTACGAGAACGAGTAGAGGGAGAAGTATAGGACACAGAACTAACAAGTGAAGGAGTAGAAATAGTAGCAGCAGCAGGAGTTAGCAAAACAGGAGCAGTAGCGGGAGCAGGAGTATGTGGAAGCGGAGGAGCAGTAGGGATAGCAACAGGCAAAGGAGCAGGAACAGTCGGAAGGGCGGGTGCAGGTTGAGGAACAGGCAAGGGAAGAATAGGCGCAGGAACAGGTACAGGGGGAATCACAGGGGCTGTGGTACCCTGTACGTACGGAGGTGGCTACTTCATAAGATAAGACATTAAAGGATCCTCAACTGACTCATCCTTCCTTTCCGACTCCGTAGGCAAAGTAGGATAGCATTTATCTATAGTCATACGCTGTAGTCTATCAAACACTTCCTTATCCTTAACCTCCTTATCACGCTGAAATTGCTCTGCTTTCTTCACTATGGTAGCAACATTATCTCGCTGATTACGTTTAGTCTGTCTGATGTCTTTCTGTCGGGCTTCCTTACGCCACAACCGAAAGGCATCAAACATGGCCGGCCTTGACTTTCTTTCGAACAATTTAATCTCTAGATTATCTAAGATCGGGGCCTCGAAGCTACCATGAGGTGGCCAACGAAGGTCGCCGTCCTTCTTCGTGTATTTAATCCAATAATCGTTAAAGGTAATTGGGCCAAGCCCATGCTTACTGTACAGTTCATAAGTGGGAGTTCCAACTGGAGGTATCGGACATGAGTCCTCCAGTCGGGAATCCGTACCACAAGGTCTGAAACAACTAAACAAAGTACTGCGACCAGGCATCTTGCACACTAGCCGAGTTTCACAAACTTCAAGGGTTACGGGATTTACCAAGTCCCAGCAAAGAACAAAACCCTCGGTTTTTGGCGGCTGCAGTCGTCAAACAACACAACAAAGTACGCTAGCAAAGTGTCACCGACAAAAACACTCACACAGCGTGAACAACAAGGACACTCGCTAAAGTGTCAATAACCAAGAACTCTGGGAGCGACCCACAAATACTTAACTCAAAGATCGATGGCGTCACCAGGAAGGCCCGTCAATCGTCTCGCTATACCAAGGTCTACGCCAGGCGCCAAAACAGGTCTACAGTCAGGGCAGCAATCCGTCGCAGCCGTCAGGAGGCGGGAATCTTCGCGGGAAAAGTCTTCGGGCCACTTATTTCGACAACAGGATCTATGAAGCGGAGTGCACCTTCCCTCGGATATTTCACACGAAGTTCCTCACGATCGTCGGGCTTGGACCGGTACCACTGATGCAGCCCCACGTTGGGCGCCAACTGAAGGACTGGGTTCTTTAAGACCCAGCGGTGCCAGGGCACAACACCTGAAACCTTCGTGGGTAACCTGCTCCGGCGTACGAATGACAGAGACACGGGACACTCCCTTCGGCGTCAAAGATTCAAGGTTTATTTGCTGCAGGGAACACAGAAATCACAGGAAGTACATCGAGTGTAGTTCGGGGAGACTGCTTCAAATTGGTTCTGTGGATCGCTCCTTTTATACAGTTTTTACCCATAGGACAACATGGCACACAAAAGTTTACAACCCGGTTCCCACCATTATCCCCCAGAGGGGTCGCTTTGGTCACTTTGATACACATGAGGTCCGGAACATAAGTGCGGAAACATTTGGCGGTTCTCAACTGTAAAAACCCATCTTCCCATCATTAGCGAATTCCAATCAGCAGTAAAACAGATCGAAATAGGAACAAGGACAGGTGCAGAGGAAGACGGAGACAGTGGGGAGATCGGAAAGGGTGTAAAAGGGGAGGTATCGGAAAACACGAGATACAGGCATCAAAGGGACGTGCCTAATGAGATGCACGGCTGAGACAATAAGTCTGTGCGGCAAGATGAGCCTCGGGCAGCGCCATCTGCTTTACAGTAGCATCCCCCTCGTCATAAAGACACTTACAAAGGACATGTGTCTTCCGCAAATATCTCGGGAGTCCCAGGGTCGCGAAGCGGACAACGTCCGTTCGCTGGCTACTTGAGGGCAAGAGACAAAATGGATGTCGTATCTAAGATGGAACCCGTGGGTACTGGTAGAAATACCCACGTAACAGACGAACGGTTTAAGTTAGCACAGCGAAACTGCGCACACTTACTAAACTCGTCATTTGCGGTTCATAGATACCAGACTCGACCATATTCGTGCAAGTCGAAAACACCACTTACAATTGTCACAGAACCTCACGGTCCTTCTCCTACCTCGCCGCCAAGACATGGAACTCCCTCCCGACCCACCTTCGCCTGACCCAGGACCACCTCGCCTTCAGGAAGCAACTCAGGACCTGGCTGTTCGAGCAGTAGCGGACCCCCCTCCCCTAGCGCCTTGAGACCCTCTGGGTGAGTAGTGCGCTATATAAATGCGATGATTGATTGATTGATTGATTGATTGATTGATTGATCGATGGCCCATGTCAACCGCAGGGTTTTTTCTTTGACCCCTTCCAGATAAGGAGGGGCATGCATCAGGGGTGCCCGCTCTCCCCCTTCCTGTTTCTTCTGGACATGGAGCCCCTCACTTCCACCATACGCCACTCACTCCACACCACAGGCATCCCCCTTGTTGGCATGTTGTCCAAAATCTACCTATACGCGGATGATGTCCTGCTCACCCTTACAGACCTGCGTAGCTCCTTACTGGCCCCATTAGATGCCATTCATGGCTTCACAGCCCTGTCAGGTTACAAGCTAATGTAGGACAAGAGTGAGGCGCTGGTGCTCTCCGCTGGCACCACAAAAGTGGCCATTCAGGGATTTCCCATTTTCTGGAAGTCCTCTTGCCTAAAATATGTGGGAATACAGGTTAATAGGAGCCTGGACAGGATGGGCGCAGATAATTTGGACCCCCTGATAACCCAGATGAAACTAGACTTCGAGAAATGGTCCCTCCTTGGATTCTCTATGTGGGGCGGGGAACAGCGTTTACAACGCAACTTTTTCCACGCACTACCTTTACCACGCAACTTTTACAACGCAAGTCGTTACAATAACTTGCACTGGGGGGCGCTGTAGGATAGGGAATGGTTTAATTTACTATCTAAAACCTTCCCTACTATCCACGGGGACTGGAGTTGGAATAGTAAATTAAACTATTCACTATCCAGCGCCCCCCAACGCAAGTCGTTGTAACAACTTGCGTTGTAAAATTGCGTGGTAAAGGCATGCGTTGTAAAAGCATACGTAGTAACGACATACATCCATCTGGGGCAGGGTGCAGGCTGTTCGGATGTTCACGCTGCTGTGCTTCACATACCGCTGGGTATGCTCTCGATTACCATGCCTCTGCCACCTTGCGCCTCATAGATTACCGGATCCGGTGCTTTGTGTGCAGTTCCTTGCGGCCCCGTCTGGCTGCCGCCAAACATATGGCATGCCGCTGATGTGGGGTCCTTGGCCTCTGGTCTGTCGAGCACTACAGCCTAGCCCTCCATCTCTCATAACTTGCATACCTGCTCCCTGGTACCCTGGATCCTCAGCAATGGGTCCACACAGATTGTCTACTGCTAGTTAGAGGGCAGGGACTCCACCTCCATTACGTAGACCTTTTCCCACAGTCGAGTCCCCACACCCTATGCTACAGGCCACCCATAAGTCCTGGCAATGTGCCCACAGTCTATTTGGGGTAGATCCGCACCTCGACATTAAAGTGCCCTTATGGGGCAACAACAGCTTACGCATTGCTGGTCGAGCCCTTCACCAGACCCCATGGATAGAGGAGGGCATACGCACTCTGGACCAGGTCCTGGACAACTAGGACCTGAAACCCTTTGACCACCTGACAGAGGAATTTGGCCTCCACCCACGTCAAGCTTGGCACAACATGCAGCTGCAACACTGCCTGAGACGCTGTGTGGGCCCAAGCCGGTGGGCCCTACAGGCTTCACCAGTGGTGTCTTACTTCAGCAAGTAGGGTAGTCACAGGAGAGTACGCTCACACACCACCTTTTCTCTCAGCCTCTCATTCATAGCCTCTGTGCCAAATGGCAGGCCTGCTACAGGCAAGAGGGCTGCACAGCAGGACAGCAGTCCTTCTGGGCAGCAGTCCAGCAGAGTGGCAGCCCTATTAGCAAAACAGCATTCCTTCTTCCTGGCAACTTCCATAGGACTAGAAGTATTCTGAAGAGTTGGAGTCTCAGGTCCAATATTTATACCTGACGTTTATTTTGAAATAGAAGAAGCTTCTAGAAGTTTCCACCCCTCTGAGGTGTCGGGAATTCCCTTCCTCCTTGCCATAGCCCCAGCTTGTCTGGGGCCACAAAAGTCTAGAGACAAACCCTTTGTGAGAGTGATCGGGCAGAGCCTTTGAGATGTGCCAGTATGCTAGGAAATTGAACCTTCCCCTCGTTTCTTAAGAGTGGCCCATCCTGCCAAGACATACCTTCCCTTTGTCTCACTGTCTAGGAGCAATACACAATCAACCGCCACACCTAATCATGTGACCCAGGATCATGCTGCAGGCACCTAATGGTTAGGACAAGAAAATGCCAACTTTCTAAAAGTGTAATTTTCAGAATTGTGACTAAAATTCCGACTTTACCATTACAGAGGGCTTGTAATTACAATTCCTTAGACACCAACCTCGACCTGTTTACCTGCTCCCAATTGGAAATTTTCCCTTATTAAATGTTATAGGATAACCTAATGTCATCCGATGTGAGAGGTGTGCATTGCAGAAGTGAAAAACTAATTTAGGTGTGATAAATATTTTAGCTGAAACCCAATTTCCACAGATTGTTTATATGCTACATAATTTTATCAGCAAAACTACATTAGTGGAAAGATTTGTGGCCATTTCAATGGAACATGTGCTGTTTGTAAATGACAGTGCACTCCCACATCATGCTTTAGTAATATATTTCTTAAATGTAGTTTTAAACATAAACTGAGAAATATTCCTGCCCCCCATCCCGAGTGGCAATGCTATTAGTAAACTAAGAGGCAAGTCAGGGGGTCATGTGGGCTAGATTCCATTATGCATGGATCAAATGTTTAATGTATTAAGTCAAACAAAATAGTTTTTTGTACAGCAGAAATGCTGAAACACATACTTGAAGGTCAGCACAAATGTGATAATGAAGAAAAAGACGACTCAGTGAAACAAAATATTTGGCTTGGATCATATTATTTGAAAGCAGGTTTATGGGTCAAGTACATTACAGTTAAGTTTTGGTCTAGTCTGTTCCACAGGTCCGCCCTGGGTTCAATGGGTGTCCCCGGTCCACGGGGAGGCAGCTGCTCAGCCCCCACACACTTGGCACACGCTACAAGACTCAGCAGATGTGTTTCGCTAAGTAGATTTCTGTGGTGATGCCTCCTATCTGCCAGTCAGTCTATATTGACAGGCGTAAGGGCCGCACCTCTTATGGTCCTTGACCCCTGGTGAAAAAGGGGGTGGAGGATGTCTTGCAGCCTAGCGTAACTTTATGGGTCAGCACCAGCCCTGGGTCTCTGCAGGCGGGTACCAGCACACTTGCGGGATGCAGGTTGCATGCTCTCCTCTGTAGCACTGTCCCTGACACTAACCCGTGGCCTCACAGCATTCACTTGACCTCAGTGCCATTTTGGATCTGAACGCGGCAGCCGGCTGATCCCATGGGGCCGATTTCGCCTTGGTTGATGTTGGGCACACCCCGGGGGCATGATCTCCTCATGGTGTCAGATGGATCACCAGGAAACACCAGAGGATGTTGCACGGCAAGCGGAAGGTTTAGGTGACCAAGGCAAGGGCAAGTCTGGTGTCATATTCCCTTCTGTGTGCTGCAGGTAGGGCCCTTTGGAGTGTAGTCAGGGCAGGGTATAGCTCCTCCTCATCCATCCTGTCAGGAGGACCCTCTCCCTCTCCAACTAGGCATATTTTTCCCATGTCAGAAAGAAATACATAACACTCTACAGGAGAGCCGTTCACAGTCATGTGACAACTCCGGCAAAGACAAAAAGGCACATTTTATTCAGGCATGAAAATGGCAACTTTCTAAAGTTAGCACTTTCAGACTAGCAACTTGAAATCCAAATTTGCCAGTAAATAATTTTAGTGTACATAGCATGTGTAGGAAGGTAGGATTCTTGTGCATGAGTACCCCCACTTTTTGCCTGGTGCTAACCTGGTTTTCAATTAGTCTGACTGGGATCCTGCTAATCAGGACACCAGTCTATCTGCCTTCCCCTAAACTGTTATTCTATGTACTTTGGTACACTCCAGATTGGGTACTAGGGTATCCTTGTCATTCCCTAGTATATGGTACCCATGTACCCAGGGCATAGGTACCCCAGAGGCCTCCAATGGGCTGAAGCATGTATTATGCCACCCATGAGAGACCATGCAAAATGGAACCTACAGGCCTGCCATTGCAGCCTGTGTAAGTTGGTGCATGCACCATTTACTTAAGATATAGGTTTACTATATCTAAGGGTCACTGCCCTTAAAACCTATAAGTCACACCTCTAGCAGGCCTTTACAATCTGGAGGGCAAGGTGCTTGGTTCTTGGTGAGAGAGTGCCACTGAATGAGCAGAACACCCCTGCAGCCTACAGAGTCTATTCTACCTGGTTGTCAGTGAGGCAGCCATTTACGACATATAGAGTGGCATTATGCGACCCTGTGATGACCAACTCTAAAACAGCTGAAACTAACCCTGTGGTGTTTGGAATCAAACATGTTGGAATCATACCCCACATACCTGTAGCCGGTGTAGGAGGTAAGATTCCACCCCTCGGAAGTGAGCTTCGTTGGGTCCCTGGTGTTCCCGGTACCAGCCTTCTAGTCCCGGGCAGCACAAAATGGTTGTTGCTGACCAGAGACACATTTCTGCCCGGAGAAGGCAGAACAATAGGCATTCTGTCACAGGAAGGTGTGACCACCTCCCAGACAGGATTTAGTGTTTTAGGGCTAGGTGGGTGCACTTGCCAGTGACCGAAAGTCTGCATGAGGGGCACATTTGGTGTCCCTGTGCATAGTACAGTTCAAACCAGTCCTGGGAACCATTGGCTCCTTCTCTGGCACAAAACTAGACAAAGGACAGGGGAGTAACCTCCCTATTGTCCAGACCCTTCCCTGGGAGGGTCCCCTGAATCTGTCCAACCCTATCCCTTGGGTACTTAAGGGCTTACCTTGCTGTAGGACCTGATATTCGACCACCTGGGCACTGTGGACTTCGCTGGACTTCGTTTGGGCCTGACTTCATCTCCCTCTCAGTCTGAAGCATCATCTGTGACCATGCATCATAAAGGATCCATGCAGGCTGTGGAGCATCAAGGACAACTAAAGATATCTCTCTTGGACTGAAGGAGTCACTCTCCTGCATTCTAAGGCACCGCAACACTGCTGTCCTGTCTGCTGACCCTGAGCTTCTATGGACCCCGAAGGCTTCAGCAACACATGAGGTGGGTTTCTACATTCCTTGAGGTCCGAGCTGCCCTCTGACCAAGTTTGAGGTCAGAATCCCTTGTGGGGACTGCAATACCCAAACTTCTGTGCACCGCAAACAATTGTAAGTACAGATGCTTGTTGGCATTTCTCGAATAAGTGCATTGGGCTCTGAATAGCCCCAACCTCTGGCACCATTTCCTACCAAGATCTCCGGTCTTCTCACACCAAGTGCTACGTGGGCTGCTGTCTGGTGGAATCGCTTTGAGGTCCTCTCACGACTCCTGTGCCTTTGGCCTCTGGGTCCACTTTAGGGTCAACTTTGCTTTCTTTGGGCTCCTCTTTTTGCTCCAGTTGCAAAAACAACAAGTGATGGACTGAATGTGGATCAATGTCACACACTCCCCCAGTCAAAAGATCTGGGCCCAAATCCATCGTTTTTTTGCACTCCACACCACCCTGGGTTAGACAATGGCGATATGCAAATCAGCTCTGACCCTGTTGCCCCATGGGAACAGTCCAGTCCGAACTACAAAAGCCATGTCCTTCCCAGAACGGAATCAAGCATCCGAGGACCGGACCGGTTTCGAGGTAACACCTCTCATCAGCCCGGCTAGCTTGACTCCAAGTGGTGTGGAGTGCCTGGGACCCACGTCTGGGCATCCCCAGTGCACTTAGGGCGGCAATTGCAAAAACAACAAGTGATAGACTGAATGTGGATCAATGTCACACACTCCCCCAGTCAAAAGATCTGGGCCCAAATCCATCGTTTTTTTGCACTCCACACCACCCTGGGTTAGACAATGGCGATATGCAAATCAGCTCTGACCCTGTTGCCCCATGGGAACAGTCCAGTCCGAACTACAAAAGCCATGTCCTTCCCAGAACGGAATCAAGCATCCGAGGACCGGACCGGTTTCGAGGTAACACCTCTCATCAGCCCGGCTAGCTTGACTCCAAGTGGTGTGGAGTGCCTGGGACCCACGTCTGGGCATCCCCAGTGCACTTAGGGCGGCAATTGCAAAAACAACAAGTGATGGACTGAATGTGGATCAATGTCACACACTCCCCCAGTCAAAAGATCTGGGCCCAAATCCATCGTTTTTTTGCACTCCACACCACCCTGGGTTAGACAATGGTGATATGCAAATCAGCTCTGACCCTGTTGCCCCATGGGAACAGTCCAGTCCGAACTACAAAAGCCATGTCCTTCCCAGAACGGAATCAAGCATCCGAGGACCGGACCGGTTTCGAGGTAACACCTCTCATCAGCCCGGCTAGCTTGACTCCAATTGGTGTGGAGTGCCTGGGACCCACGTCTGGGCATCCCCAGTGCACTTAGGGCGGCAATTGCAAAAACAACAAGTGATGGACTGAATGTGGATCAATGTCACACACTCCCCCAGTCAAAAGATCTGGGCCCAAATCCATCGTTTTTTTGCACTCCACACCACCCTGGGTTAGACAATGGCGATATGCAAATCAGCTCTGACCCTGTTGCCCCATGGGAACAGTCCAGTCCGAACTACAAAAGCCATGTCCTTCCCAGAACGGAATCAAGCATCCGAGGACCGGACCGGTTTCGAGGTAACACCTCTCATCAGCCCGGCTAGCTTGACTCCAAGTGGTGTGGAGTACCTGGGACCCACGTCTGGGCATCCCCAGTGCACTTAGGGCGGCAATTGCAAAAACAACAAGTGATGGACTGAATGTGGATCAATGTCACACACTCCCCCAGTCAAAAGATCTGGGCCCAAATCCATCGTTTTTTTGCACTCCACACCACCCTGGGTTAGACAATGGCGATATGCAAATCAGCTCTGACCCTGTTGCCCCATGGGAACAGTCCAGTCCGAACTACAAAAGCCATGTCCTTCCCAGAACGGAATCAAGCATCCGAGGACCGGACCGGTTTCGAGGTAACACCTCTCATCAGCCCGGCTAGCTTGACTCCAAGTGGTGTGGAGTGCCTGGGACACACGTCTGGGCATCCCCAGTGCACTTAGGGCGGCAATTGCAAAAACAACAAGTGATGGACTGAATGTGGATCAATGTCACACACTCCCCCAGTCAAAAGATCTGGGCCCAAATCCATCGTTTTTTTGCACTCCACACCACCCTGGGTTAGACAATGGCGATATGCAAATCAGCTCTGACCCTGTTGCCCCATGGGAACAGTCCAGTCCGAACTACAAAAGCCATGTCCTTCCCAGAACGGAATCAAGCATCCGAGGACCGGACCGGTTTCGAGGTAACACCTCTCATCAGCCCGGCTAGCTTGACTCCAAGTGGTGTGGAGTGCCTGGGACCCACGTCTGGGCATGCCTCTTTTTGCTCCAGGCATGCCCTGACTCCCCTTGCTGTGTTGAGTCTCCTGGACCTTGCTGGCTTAAACTGTACACATCCTTGACCTTCCAAGTGGGTTGCCATTGTCAAGGCGTGTTGGTGCTCCAGCCGGACACCGACTCCTTAGTACTCGACATCCTTCGTGGGACAGCTCGAATACGGCTCCTGGTTGTCCTCGACATCTCCTGGTCCCCATAGCTGCAGAGTCAAGAACTCCATCAACGCACCTGAAGCACTCAACATCAGTGGGCATTCGTCTACCGAGCGCCTGGTCACTCCTGAGTGACCCAGAATCTGTCCCCTTTGCTTCTAGGTACTCTTCAACAAGAATCCACTGACACTTTTCTTCCTTCCAGCAGTGGCTCTTCTTTGAAGTCCTCCATTGGGTTCGACGCCGGTTTCCAAAGTCACTTCAGACCTATGCACCCGGCTTTCCTGGGATAGGTAACTCGGGTACCTCTGTATCCACGGGTGGGGTGGCTCTGCAATCTCCTAACTCCCACTGGGTTTCTTCGAAGTTCACTGGGAAGGGTCCTTAAACTCTAAAACTTCGACTGCAACTTTCCCATAGATTTGTACGGAGCACGCAGTTGTGTTCCCACACTGCACCCGTCCTCCGTGGGGTCCCTACTTACTCACCTTAGAGGTTCCTATGGGTCCCAGTAATTCTAAAACCTCTTGACCTTGTCTTGACTCGAGTCGTGGTTCTTATAACACTATTTTAGTATATGGTTTGGTCCCCCTGGGCCCACTGTGTAATAGTGCTATTTACTGTAATTTCTGAGCTTAACTATTGTGTGCTTTGTGATTATGTTGGTGTAGGAGATACTGTGTCTTACTAGAGAATGTTATATTATTAAATACATATTTTTATAACTACGGTGTGGTTCTTCTTTTATTTAACCCATACTACAAGGTTTCATTCTGGTAAAACAAGCTGCCTAACATTCCTTCAAGACTAAGCTGGAAGGCTGCTCTCCACAGCTACCACTTGGATAGTTTTCTAAGGTTATCGTTGACCTTTTAAATCACCATAAGGGCTGTTTGGACTGGTGCAAGGTGCCCACTTTAATTAGTCGACAGCATATACCAGGCCAGCTTCTTACAGCATGACTCTATCTGATCCCAATCTAAAGGTAGCACTTATTAACGGAAATAAGGTAACCCAGTGGTAGTCTATTTGAGAAATAGCCTTACATCATTGATAACAGCTTTAGGAGTTTTTCACTGCTAAGACATGTAAACCTTAAGCTCTCCTGTCCTCACTTTCAAATACAGTCCACTCTGCCCTGTGAGTCTTTAGGGCCTACCTTAGTGGTGACTAATAAGTAATACATTGTATTTTCTAGGCTTGGCAAAAGGTTTATTTTGCCATGCCAAAATAGCAGTTTAAAACTGCACCATGGGCTGCAGTAGCAGGCCTGGGACTCATGTTAAAAGGCTACTTTAATGAGTGGCAAAATGAGTGCTGCAGCCCACTAGGTGAATTTAATTTACAGGCCATGGGTATATGTAGCACCATGTACTAGGGACTTACAAGTAAATTAAATATACCAATAAAGTGTAGGTCAATTTACCTTGTTTTTAATGAGGGAGCACAATCAATTTACCATTGATTAGCAGGAAAAAGTACAGACAGCCCTAAAAGCCAACAGAAACGGGTTCATCGAGTGAATGGTAAAAATCTAGAGTGACCCTGTAGAAAGGACCAGGTCCAACAACATCTGTATATGCATGATTAGATATGGACAAATGTATTTGTCCCTATGCAATCATGCTAGTGTTATTTGCTTAAACATTTTAAGCAAATAACACTACTTAGCAAATAACACTACTTAGCAGCGATAGGCGTTTGGACAAATTAATGTGTCAGGCATGGTATGGTGTCTGTTTTTTATGAGTCGACTCCTGGTACATTCAGCAGCTACGGTGATGGGGCACAAGGGAGTGACAGAACAAATAGAGCTGAGACACAGGCCCCATCTGACCCCTGTCAAGAGACACCACTGAACATTAATAATTGTTTTTTTTTTAAACCTTTATTATGTAAAAAAAGGAGACAGTTACAGACCTACAACCATGGAGGCTGGTCAGTCGAACACGACGACATCAACATCAAAATACACAGCTCTTCAGCCGACAACCCAGGGGTTCGGCAGCGATAAGTCGTGATCATGTAGAAGCAGGTGGTATAACTAGGATCAGTGAAAGGTTTCATATTTTATCTTTTATATAAATAAAATCACAACTAAAACACAAAAAAGATCGAGGCATTACTGTGTAAAAACTGGCTGTCCCTCAAGGCAGTGGGAGGCGGGTGTAAGACGTGCTACAGTATAAGATATCTGGGAGGGTAGGGGGGGGACCCCGGGAGCAAAATCATACAGTGTAGGCAACAAAAACTAAGTACAAGGGACGCACGGTCAAGGGAGAAGAAGTGGATCCGGAAGGTCGGTGAATGGGGGGGTGCAGATCTCTCCACGGTATGCGTTCCATTGACCCCAGATCCTACCCCATTTCTTGGGTCTGCCGCGGGAAACATATACTGTTTTCTCTCTGAACATGGACCAGTCCATATTTTCTTTCCACGCTAGGAGCGTCGGCGTCCTTGGGGAACCCCATAACTGGGCTATGTCCCGTTTAGCAACCATATTACCCAATGTAACCCATTGAGTTTGAGCAACAGTACAGTCATTTGGTTCCCAGACATTCAACAGACAACGTCTGGCCTCAGGCAACAACACAACCCCAGTCACTTCACCCATAACCGCATGCACTCGGCGCCAAAACGTTGCCACCTCCGGACATTCCGAGAGGATATGCAAAAAGGTAGCCAGCATACCACATCCGCGCCTACACAAACCATCCATAGAAAAGCCCATATGTATCAGTCATGGACCCGTGACATACACCCGATGCAGTATTTTGAGTTGCACCAGCCTAAGACATGCCGGAATCGCAACCTCCTTAGGAAACCTTTATTATGTAAAAAAAGGAGACAGTTACAGACCTACAACCATGGAGGCTGGTCAGTCGAACACGACGACATCAACATCAAAATACACAGCTCTTCAGCCGACAACCCGGGGGTTCGGCAGCGATAAGTCGTGATCATGTAGAAGCAGGTGGTATAACTAGGATCAGTGAAAGGTTTCATATTTTATCTTTTATATAAATAAAATCACAACCAAAACACAAAAAAGATCGAGGCATTACTGTGTAAAAACTGGCTGTCCCTCAAGGCAGTGGGAGGCGGGTGAAAGACGTGCTACAGTATAAGATATCTGGGAGGGTAGGGGGGGGACCCCGGGAGCAAAATCATACAGTGTAGGCAACAAAAACTAAGTACAAGGGACGCACGGTCAAGGGAGAAGAAGTGGATCCGGAAGGTCGGTGAATGGGGGGGTGCAGATCTCTCCACGGTTTGCATTCCATTGACCCCAGATCCTACCCCATTTCTTGGGTCTGCCGCGGGAAACATATACTGTTTTCTCTCTGAACATGGACCAGTCCATATTTTCTTTCCACGCTAGGAGCGTCGGCGGCCTTGGGGAACCCCATAACTGGGCTATGTCCCGTTTAGCAACCATATTACCCAATGCAACCCATTGAGTTTGAGCAACAGTACAGTCATTTGGTTCCCAGACATTCAACAGACAACGTCTGGCCTCAGGCAACAACACAACCCCAGTCACTTCACCCATAACCGCATGCACTCGGCGCCAAAACGTTGCCACCTCCGGAAATTCCGAGAGGATATGCAAAAAGGTAGCCAGCATACCACATCCGCGCCTACACAAACCATCCATCGAAAAGCCCATATGTATCAGTCATGGACCCGTGACATACACCCGATGCAGTATTTTGAGTTGCACCAGCCTAAGACATGCCGGAATCGCAACCTCCTTAGGGGAAGATATCGCCGCCTGCCAGTCTTCATCATCCAGTTCTAACCCATCACTGGTCCAAGCATTTCGCAGTTGTAGAAGGAGATCCGAACGATCGTTGATCAGTTTCTTATAAATGAGAGATATAGTGCTGTCAGGGACGTATCCATCAAGCACTCTATCCTCAAGAGGGGAGGACTCCGGGATAGAAGTATCAGCCGGGAAAACCGAGTTAATCGCATGGCTAATTTTGAGGTACCGGTAATATTCCCTGTCGCTCAGTTTATATTCCCGCTGGAGTGCCTCCAAGGTCTTGACTCTGCCCTTGGCCCAGAGGTCGCCCATCCTGCTGATGCCGATGAGATCCCATCTATCAAACCCCTTCGACGCCCACAGGCCACCTCGCGCTTCCGCAGCGTACAATGGGGTCGATTTTGTCAATTTATCCGTCCATCCCGTGGCGGCGGTAGCGTTTCCCCAATCTCGCACCGCCACTGCAGTAGGGCCTGTGAGATGCTTTCGGTGGGCTCTAGAATAGAGCGCTCGATAGTAGTCCCCCCCAGGGAGTTGCCATCTATCCATCTCAAACGCAGGGTTTGGGACAGGGCCATACATAGCGTGATTCACAGCACACAACTGGGAAGCCCAGTAGTAGCGCTTGATGTCGGGCAACGCGATACCTCCATCGTACCATGGCAAGGTCAATTTCGCCAGTGCGATACGTGGTCGCACGCCCCATACCAACCGCCTCTGCAAGCCCTCGATCTCTCGGAAATAGCTAGCAGGTACCAATCAAGTGTGTTCTGAATGGCATATAAGAAGCGAGGGAGAGACATCATTTTGAACAGGGCCGCCCTTCCCAAGGGGGAGAGTGGCGAGCCGCACCACGCCGCAACATCCGACCGAAGCCGGGAGAGCGGAGGCAACAAATTCCGCTCATAGCGGGCTTTGGGGTCCAGTGAGATATAGATCCCCAAGTATTTAAAGCCATCCCTAGAAACCGGTATCGGACAGTTGCCGGGAAGAAGAGGCTCATCGTCCGTGAGTGGATAAATACAGGACTTGGCCCAGTTAATGACCAGACCGGAATTCCTCCCAAAGGAGAGTAACACATCAAACAGGACACCCAACGACTTACGAGGAGAGGTAAGATACAACAATATATTGTCAGCGTAAAGTGATATCCGGTCCTCGAAGTCAGGCGACCATCGGATGCCCTTAAGCGATGGTTCCCACTGCAACCATGCAGCCAGGGGCTCAAGGGCAAGCGCAAAGAGGAGCGGCGACAAGGGGCACCCCTGTCTCGTTCCCCGTCCGAGGGTGAAGGGCTCCCAAGCCCTACCATTAACCACCACCTGTGCCAGCGGCTGCTCATACAAAAGCCTAATCCACCCAATGAATTTAGGGCCGAAACCAAACTTAGCAAGAGCAGCCCACCAATATGGCCAATCAACCGTGTCGAAGGCCATTGAGGCATCAAGAGAAACCAAAATGGCCGGCTCTCGGAGAGACCCCGCCCTTTATAAAACGCCATGGAGGCGACGTGAATTGAGCGCGGTATTTCGGTGGGGTATTAATGCAGATTGGTCCGGGTGGATCAAGTCTGCAATCACCGTAACCAGCCAATTTGCAAGAAGTTTAGCGAGAATTTTGGGCTCAACATTCAAGAGCGAAATCGGCCGATACCACGAGCAATGATCACGGGGCTTGCCATCTTTATGGATGACCACAATGGATGTCAATCTCTGATCTCGAGGAAGTAAGCCGAGATCTCGCGATGACAGGAACATCCGACAAAGATACGGCGCCATTTTGTCGGGGCATAGTTTATACAGTTCCACCGGTATACCATTTGGACCCGAGGCCTTCCCGGAACGAAGGGAACGGATAGCGAGCGCTACTTCATCGGTGGAAAAATCCGCCTCCATAAGCTACTTGTCCGAGTCCGACAGGCTAGGGAGGGCGATATATCGAAGCAGAAGATGCAAATCCTCTTCCGGCCTATCAGAGACCGGCGCATAAACCGCCTGAAAATGAAGGGCAAATGCTTGGGCTATATCAATCGGGTCCACGACACGCACACCATCCATATGCTCAACAACAGGCACCACTCGGTTCAACCTATCCTTTTTATCCAGCCACGCTATCAACTTTCCCGCCTTATCACCAACATCATACAGACGTCCCTGTTGCTCACGGTGCATAGCCTTCGCAGCATCAGTGACCAGCACTTTATAATCAGATTGTTTCAGGGCCAGAGAATGCATCACCTCCAATGTGACACCGGACTCCAATTGCCCCTCTAAGTCAGTGATCTCATTTTCCAACTCCACCACTGCGGCATTCTTACGCCGTCTTTCGCTGGCAATGAGGGACAAGACTTGACCTCGAATCACTGGTTTATAGGCCTCCCACAATGTAGCCGGGGAGGATACTGATCCCTCATTCTCAGCGAAATAGTAGTCCATACAATTCACTACCTCTGACCTAATCTTAGGGTTACGAAAGTGCCAGGGGTTAATCGGAGCAATACGGCCCTCGGTACCCAGTTGCATGTCGACTGTAAGCCAAAGCGGAGAGTGATCAGAGATCCCCCTGGCCAAGTGTCTAACCTCCTGCACAGAGACCATCTGCGCCGCTGGCACAAGAATATAATCCAATCTCGATAGACTCCTGTGTGCACCTGAGTAGAAAGTATATTGGAGCTGACCAGGGTGTGGCTGCCTCCAACAGTCAACCAGCCCGAGCGTATCCAGAAGCTTTCCGAGCCAGAACTGTGCCGCAGGCAGAACCCTGGGGGGGCTACGATCCTCATCCCCACTAACTACAGAATTAAAATCGCCACCCACTACCAGTATGTCTTCAGGAAGCCCAAGGATCACATCACCCAAATCAGCAAAAGTGGTAGACTGTAGGCCAGGGGGGACATACACGGACAAGATGGAGACCGTTTTCCCTTCCCACCGACCCGAAATAGCCGCATAGCGGCCCCTATCGTCCAACACTACGTCATCTATCTCCAAGGGGAGGGAAGTTCGTACCATGACCCCCACTCCTCTCAAACCAGATGTGAACCCTGAGTGGGCCACCATATGGTAGCCATGTCTGTTTGGTGCGCGGCATGCATTTCCAACCAAGTGTGTCTCCACTGAACATTATTACATTAGAAGTGCCCATTAGTAATTTTAATTTGACAGATGATGAAATGTTTGTCTTTGATCAATTTACACACAGGCATCCATACACTCAGACAATACACACAGGCACTGATTCCTAGACACAACACGTGCCTCCCATGCTCAATTTTTATTTGGTTTTTGAAATCCGGTTAATGTTCATAATGGCAAAGTTAATGCTTTTGTATTAATAGATAAAAGTGATCAACAGTTAATACAGCATTACAAACTTCAGCCGAAGCATGCATACAGCATAAGCATGAGACGGATTTTAGGATCAAATATGTAACAAAACTTCACTACTAATTGCATTAAGTTGTTACATGTACCCACAAGAAATAATATAGCAACACATTTCCAACAACCACTTACCTTACCCTCACCCTGATGGGTGCTGCGGTGGAGTTATAATCATTGATGATGGGTTAGGGAATTATCATCAGTGGGTTATCATGTACTCCTTTAGTTTCAAGTGCATCTTTTATAGCAGGGTTGGGGCAGGGGAACAGAAGAGCTACATTTATGGAGTCAAGATGGGGTACAAATTTGCTAAGCATCTTTCTGGGGGGCATTTTTTAATTTTTAGTATGTACTGTAAATTCATAGAGGAGGATTTCTCAATATTTTGTGATTGGGCAATTAAGTGGTCCCATTTGTTCCACCCTGCAAAAAGATTTGTCGTCAGTCTGTGTCCATTTAATCACCTCTGTTCTACCTGTACCCAATGTAGGGTTCGGGGGAGGGAGGGAAGCTTCTACGCATTTGTATAACTCGTTTAGCTAATCAAAAGATAGGTCACATTTTGTAGTAACCTTTTTATTTTTGCCCTCGAATACATTTCCAGTATACAACGTTGCAAGTGGATAATGTTAGTGTACTCCGTAATATCAGCAATGTCATCCAACATTGGTCCAAAATTGTTGGAGAGTGGGACAGTACCAGAGCATGTGGATTACATCTGGTTGAGGGGAGAGGCAGCGGGGGCAGGCATCTGACACCATGGGGTCGATTTGACCAAGTCTTCCTGAAAGCTATGGAATCAGATGCATTTATTTCTGGTGTTTTGTAGGATTTTTCATGGCTAATAAAGGATTTTTCACCAGTCACTATAAGTATTTGGTAGCCTATTTTTGCCTTTTATTTGCTGCTAACCTGGGTGAGGTTCCTGCATGTATAAAGGTGTAGGGCTTTACATAACCATGTAATTAATCTTCTTCCAAGTTATATGGTGCGCAGTGTTTGGAGTATTGGTTGTGGGTCTTGTAATGATGTACATATACATGCGGCACTAGGACCTGCCCGAGGGAGGACGAGGGCGGGCGGAAAGGGAGGAGCCGGGGGCCAGGACCGGCAGTTAGCCGATACACCACAACGAGAAAGGACGTAATAAAGAAGCTCCTATATCCACACCCTGTGTCTGTGTCGTTCTATGCCAGGCAGGACACTACAACTGGCAACAAAGGTGTAAAGACCCTGCACGTGAAGGACGGCTAACTCAGTGTTTGTCCCGTGAAGTGGGGAAGCACCTAGCTGCATGGGGCCGGAGACCGCGTGGCAACCGAGCAACAGCGCGAGCGTCCTCGCGCGCTGGGAGCCCACCCCAGCCATCCAACGGTGTGCTAAACCTGCCCGGAGCTCGCCCCGCCACACTGCATGTGGCGATGTCCTGGGGGCTGGAGCTGCTGCCTGCCTACTCGCCGGGAGCCCACCCCGGCGGTGACTTCAACCAACAAAACAAAGAAACAGAAGAAAGAGCTGCCTCACCTGGTGCCTTGCGGAAGAAAGCGCTGACTGAAACCGACAAACGGTGGATGAGAGAGAGCGAGAACCAATACATTAGTGTCTCCGGTGAAGAAAAGGCCAAATCTCGTTGTACACGAGATTCTCGCGGCGCCCATTTTGAAGTCAGGTAGTGTTGTCCAATCTCCTGTCAGGGACCTTCAGCGGCCATTTTGAAGTCAGGCAGAGAATCTAAAAGCTAAACAAGCACTGGCGAGTGCAATGAACATTGTAAACAAGCACTGGTAAGTGCAACGAACATAGTAAACAAGCACTGGCAAGTGCAACGAACACACTAAACAAGCACTGATGGGTGCAACGAATATATCAAACAAGCACTGGTGAGTGCAACGAACATAGCAAACAAGCACTGGCGAGTGCAACGAACACAGTAAACAAGCACTGGCGAGTGCAAAAAATATATCAAACAAGCACTGGCAAGTGCAACAAACACAGTAAACAAGCACTGGCAAGTGCAACAAACACAGTAAACAAGCACTGGTGAGTGCAAGAAGTGAAGTAAACAAGCACGGGCGAGTGCAACGAATAGCAAATAAAATCAAAGATTTGTGCTCTGAGATAACGGGATAACGTGATGGCTGAACCCGCTCCCATGGGTGTGCTGGGAGTCTTGTTCCTGCGCCCTTCAGAGCCCCTCACTCTTGAATCTGGTGGAGGTATGGGCCTGCGGTGGCAAAAATGGCTAGAAGATTTCACAGACTTCATGAAAGGGTCCCAGGTAACTGACATCGAACAGAAACTAATTGCTCTCAAGAATCTTGTAGGTAAAGAAGTTGGACGGATCATAAAAGAGCTGCCTACTGAGTACGCTGGCTCATATGATAAAGTCTGTGACGCACTAAACCGCAAGTTCCTGCACAAAAAGAATGTTGACTATGAGCGGTATACATTCAACCTGGCTTCACAAGAGAAAGGTGAACAAATGGGTGTATTCGTCACACGTCTGAGACGTTTGGCAAGATACTGTGAGTTTGATAATTTCTCCACCAAAGATGCCCTCCGACTGAGGATTATAGAAGGCTGTCTCTCAGAGCCTCTGAGGCGCAAACAGCTCAAGAAGAGCTACCCGCTAGAAGAGATTGAGGAAATGACAAGAGTTGATGATCAAGCTGACGAACATGCGAAGAAGATGGAAGCCGGGAGAAGTGAGAAACATGAACAGCCATTCAGGATGCAGTCTAGACAAGCGCATGGACGGTCCCCACCTCAAGCGCTCTCCTCCAGATTCAAGAAGCAATACCACCGGTCAAGTCATCCATGTAGAAGCGCAAGCCACACCAAGAAACGATCAGAAAGACAATTGAAATGCTACAGATGCGGCTACAATTTCCCGCATGCAGACGCGTGCCCAGCACTAGGCCAACAATGTCGGAAGTGTGGTAGAGACAACCATTTTGAAAGCATGTGCGGGACATCGCACAAGAATGATCAACAAGGACAGACCTGTTAATATCGTCCCTCAAGCAGTCGTCACCATGTCAGAGCAGTCCAGGATGGACGAGACTCATCCACAGAGTCGTCACAATCCAGCTGTTACTCCTGCCGGACATATCAATCTCGACGGTCATCATCAAGAGAATCAAGATCGCTCTCACCCATCTCACAAGACCGAGACGAATATATCTATTGTGTGGCTGATCCTGTCCGGCTAAAAGAATATCCACGGCTAGAAATCAGAGTTGGTTCTCATCACACCAAGTTCGTGCTGGACAGTGGGGCATCACTATACTACCTACCTGTGGCGGAATATCAAAGAATGAGGCCACCTCCCAAACTGGTCAACACCCATGTGCAAGTATATACGTGGTTGTCAAAGAAACCACTACCGTGTCTTCCGAAGTTCGCAAACGATCTATTGTATCAAGTTCGCAGTATACAAGCCTACATTCACGTCATTGAGGGGCCTGAGGCAGACTGCTTACTAAGCCTGCCCACTGCAGAATGACTAAAGCTGATAGACATACTGTACAAAGTGGATGCAAACCAGACATCATTCAAAAGTTCCCCAAGCTCTTCCAAGGTCTCGGGAAGATGAAAAACTGCCAAATCAGACTGCACATTAACGATCAAATCACACCAGTGACACAACACCACCGAAAAAACCCTGTTTCACCTGCAAGAAGCCGGGGAGAAGGAGCTACAAGACTTTCTCGAGGCCGACATCATAAAGAGAACTGATGGACCAACACCATGGGTCTCCCCGGTCATAGTGGTTCCAAATAAGGAGAGACAAGCTGAGTCCGTCCATGCGTGGACATGAGAGCACCCAACACAGCGATAGAGAGAGAGAGGCACCTAGGCCCCCACATCAGTGACATGATCACGTCACTCAACGGAGCCAAAATATTTTCAAAATTAGACCTTAACAAAGGATATGACCAATTAGAGCTGCATGAGCGGTCAAGATATATCACGACGTTCTCAACACACCTAGGGCTGTTCAGGTACAAAAGACTCAGTTTTGGGGTATCCTCAGCAGCAGAAATCTTTCAAGAAGCAATCAGGAGAACAATTCATCATGTTCCCCATGTACTAAACTATAGCGATGACATCCTGGTATATGGAGCAACCACTCAAGAACATGACAGAGCGCTAGATCGGGTCTGTTATGCACTGACAGAAGCCAACCTCGCACTCAACCAGGACAAGTGTGAATTCCACAAGCCAACGCTGACATTTTTTTAGACACATATTCTCTGGAAATGGCATGAAACCAGATCCTGAAAAGGTAGCAGCGCTAGAAGACACACCGAGCCCAGATGACGTTGGTGATGTACGCTCATTCCTAGGCATGGCCAGCTACTGCTCCAGATATATACCAGACTACGCCACAATAGTTCACCCACTGAGAATGCTCACCAAACAAGGGCAGCCGTTCCTGTGGTCCACTCAATGTGAAGGGGCATTCAGAGAGATCAAGGAAGCGGTAGAGTCGGCTAAAAACATGGCTTACTTCAATCCAAAAAAGAAGACAGAAATAACAGTGGATGCCAGCCCCGTAGAGCTAGGAGCCATCTTAGCACAATACGACAGAGAGGAAGACCGACGGCACATTGTAGCATATGCCAGTAGGAGTCTAACAGACACAGAGAGAGTATACTCCCAGCCAGAAAAGGAAAGTTTGGCCGTCATATGGGCGTGTAAACATTTCCACATATTCATCTTCGGAAAACACTTCACCCTGGTCACTGACCATCAGGCTCTGATTACAATTTTTGGAAACCCTCGAGCAAAAATGCCACCACGAATAGAGAGATGGGGCCTCAGTCTACAAGAATACACTTACACCATCATACACAAGCCAGGAAAAGCTGCCAACCCTGCCAAGTACATGTCCAGACTACCCACCAGGACCAGCATATCCGAGCAATCGATTGCGGATGAATACATTCACTTCGTGGTAGATAAGACTAGACCGCCATCTGCGAGGCGACACAGTCCGACGTCACCCTACAAGAAGTGAAGCACCGGATACAAACCAATAGCTGGCGACATGCACAAACCAATGGACAAAACGACCAAGAGATAGCAGCGTTCAAACACGTCCACGAAGAACTGTCCATAGCGACAAATGGTCTCACCCTAAGAGACACTCAAATTGTGATCCCACGACAGCTAAGACAAGGGGTCATAAATCTAGCACATGAAGGACACCGAGGCATTGTAGCCACAAAAAGAGCACTCCGCGAAACAGTCTGGTTTCCAGCACTGGACCTAATGGTGGAAACAACACTGAAGGACTGCCCACAGTGTCAACTGGTGAGCTGTCCAGATCCCCCTGCACCACTACAAATGTCTCTACTACCGGAGGGTGTCTGGCAACACGTTGCCATTGATTTCTTTGGGCCATTCAAGTAGGGCCAATATGTGCTGGTCATCATGGAAGAATATTCCAGATTCCCCATTGCACAACTGTGCACATCCATGAAAGCCTCCAGCGCCATACCAATCCTAGAGGAAGTCTTTGCTGCATGGGGCATTCCTCAAGTGGTGAAACCAGACAATGGGGCCCCATTCAACATCATGAAACTCCACTGAAAGTGGTGCAACAGAAAGGAACTATGATCACAGCGGAAACCGACAGAAGAGGAGTTACCAGGAATGTGACACACTTTAAGAAGTGCAGCCCTAATGTCAAAGAACTACTGACTGAACTGCGAATTGAGAAAAGAGGACCAGAGACACCGCCCAGCCGCAGTCAGGCATTGATGGAAATCACTGACGAGCATGAGCGAGGCACTCCTGATCCTCAATCACGCCCCAAACGGACCATTAGAAAACCGTCTCGCCTTATTGAAGAACTTTAAGTGGAAATAATCAGCGACGTGAAAGCAAGGAGTGTAAATAGATTGCTGTGTTTTTTTAATTTTGTTTCTATTTTTTTGTGTGTTTACAGAGGGAGGAGATGTAATGATGTACATATACATGGGGCACTAGGACCTGCCCGAGGGAGGATGAGGGCGGCCGGAAAGGGAGGAGCTGGGGGCCAGGAATGGAAGTTAGCTGATACACCACGATGAGAGAGGACGTAATAAAGAAGGTCCTATATCCACACCCTGTGTCCGTGGGGTTCTATGCCAGGCAGGACACTACAGGTCTGTTTGCAGATTGTAGGCATTCCAGGGTTCTCTAAGCGTCCCCTTGAATTTGCATAGTGGGGGAATTCTATGACACGACAGGAGGCAAGGATTATGCTGTACTTCTTTATTTCCACATCCAGCAGATTTCTACATAACTACAAAAATCTATCTTTCCCAGGATGCCTAGAACCAGCCATCCAGTATCAGCAGGGCAGCCACATAACAGTATGCATATCCATATCCTCTCCCTCTTTCTTTTGCTGTTTACTGAACAGTTAAGCCATGTTTTTTTCCTTGTGCATGGTTTGCACTTGGTGTTATTATCAGTTAAATAACTGTACTGTTAATTACTTAATTGTACTGTTAATTACTTAATTGTTTACCTTGTACGATTCTAACACTTCTCGGCAGTACCGCGCACTCTGGGAGCAGTCTCTGATACTCCACTCGCGGTGCAAGTAGGACTCTGGCCGCACGACTTCAGTAAAGGTAAGTGTCCACCAGAGGGCGCTGGAGCTTGTCAGAGTGTCTCGCTGCTCCGAGGGACACACTCAAGATCGCTAGAAGAAACTGTGGAGTTGCGTCCCCGCATATGTCCAAGCCTTCCCCCGAGCCACCTGGAAGCACAGACGCCAATACTACACTAGTCAGTAAAAATTATTGAACTGCTTGACCAGCGTCGGATTGGTAACGGGGGCACTCGGGCAATGCCCGAGGCACCATGGTCCGAGTTTCAGCTGTGGGCTGCTTTTTTTTAGCCGCCTGGGGTGGAAATTTGGGCGGTGTCTCAGTTGTTCATCCCAGTGGGTGTCTGAGTGGCCTTTCTAGAGGGAGATGGACGTCCATTGACTCCCTTTCTCTCGCTGGGCCTCCCATTAATGTAGGTATACTGAGTGGGGCAGGGGGGCTGAGCAGAAGTGGCCTCACTTGTTTTGGGGTGTGTTTCACCAGGGTAAACTAATGCGTGCATTTTTTTTACCACCCCCTTTTTTATTAAATAAAATTAAGCTAAAGCAGTGATTTGAGGAAAGGCATTATGCAAATGTGGGGCGATTTTTTGGGAGTGCCCGGGCCGACTTTTAATCCCAATCCATTGCTTGACGCTTTTGTTGCAGAGCAGCACATGGGTCTGTAACTGGCTCTTTTTTCTCGCATGAACGAGAAAATTGTACACACACCATAGAGCGTTCCTGGCTGTTCTGTGGCAGGGCCCAGACGTTACTTGCTTAAGATATCCTTAGATCCCTAGGATGAGCTTGCCCCTAGCTAGAGCCTCTCTGTTCTAGTGCTCTGTGCTCCCATAGTTAGACTGGTTTTCAGTCACTACATTTTGCTTTAGGCTGCAGCTAATAGACTTTGTTCAAGCACCTGGCGTGAGCTGGGCAGTTACACAACAAGCTCTAATTGTAGGGTCTACCCGGTGGGTTCAGGGCTTTGAGTACTGTCTGAGTCCAGGTTGTCTGCCTCCTCCCCTCAGCAGGTTAGGGGTCTTAAGCACCCTGTCCCCTACGGCCATGAAGGAATATTCTGAAGAAGAGGTACTCCAGGTCTTCCCCCTGGATGACGAATTTTGTGGCTGCCATGGGCCCCTTTGAGAGGTGCATCATGGAGAGGGCTTTAACCTGTGTTTCACCCCAGACCGGCCCAGATGACATTCACCCCTTGGGGTCCCCCACACGCAGGGTTCCTAAGCACTAATCTGTGTCGGGGATGGACCTGAGCTCTTTTGAATGCCTTAAGGAGGCTTTTCTTCCATGCCCTGCGCCTTTGGCTTCACCAGAGTCCTTAGTGAACATGGAGGGTAGTTTTCCCCATTTCCCCAGCCCTGGATGAGGAGTAGGACGACGGCCAAAGGGATTCTCCTAATGAGGCCTGGCCCTTCCAGCCCAGGCGCCCGCCGCTGGCCCCGACACTTGTGGCACCCCTCGATCAGGGCTCCTCAGGTATGTTGAACCCTGATGATTTGGTGCATCACCTCTCTGCAGAGTGGGTACCCTTAATGAAGGTCTACCGATGTAGGGCAAGTCGGCTTAGGAAGCAGTTGGATCAAGGGATTAGGGCCAGCCTTGGGTCAGATTAGCTGCACCCCTCCCTTCTTGGTAAAGTGGCAGTGATGCCCAAGTTAGACACCTGCATGGCCACTTTTCTGCAGAAATTTATTTGGAACTCCAAGAAGGGTATGGAGAAGTCCTGGCCTTCACGCCGGGACAAGTTGCTGGATATTTGTGGCCCTCTCAGAAAGATTTTGGATTTGGTTGAGGAGGCCAAGGCCTCTGGTACCCCGGTCTCGCTAGATTCCCTAACTCGTTGGGCACTGCGCACTGTAAAACGCTAATTGTGCGCTGTTAACGGAGTGTCACCACTCCCTGCTGCTCAAAATTGACCCTAGACTGTGGGATTCAGGACCGGATGTAGGTAGCCTAATACCGGTCGGTAACGGCCGCAATTCGGTCATTTCGGCTGTTACCGACTAGTATATTGTAAATGAGATGTAGGAGTTAAAAATCTACCGATTCGGAAAATATGAGTCAGTATTTTTCCGAATCGGAATTTACCGAATTCTTAGTTCCCGAATTCTAATTTACCGAATCGGTAAATAAGAAATGGTACAAAATGTCTACGGAGATGTAGGTAATCAAAAAAATACAGAATATCATGAAATTCGTTTTTTAAGTGTCGGTATTTACCATGGATTAAAAGCAGGTGGTGACCAGGTGCAGGCTATAAAATAAGGCCCCAAAATGCAACAGTGTAACCAGAATGGCAGCATTCTACATCATAGCAAGGCGGCTACGGCTACAGGCAGCAGGAGAGAGGGAATGGAGAAGGGAGGAGCAAGTGTACAGACAGAGTATAACACTCTTCCAACTGACTGAGCCAGAGACACTGCAAAGGTACAGGATACACCCCCAAACCATCCTGGACCTGATCAGGGACCTGCACCCACTCCTGGAGCACCCAACACCAAGGGCGCACGTCATCCCACCCCATGTGCAGGTGCTGTGTAGCCTACACCTGCTTGCCTCTGGTAGTTACCAGAGTGTGATTGCTGCAGTAGGTGGTGTGTCCCAGAGCTGCCTGTCTCATTTCCTTGAGGCCATGATGCAGAGGATGCATCATTATATTAGTTTCCCTAACATACCTGCGGAACTTGCGAAGACCAAAACAGATTTATATCAACTGGCACACTTCCCTCATGTGATAGGCTGCATAGATGGCACCCACATCCCACTCTGCCCACCTGCAGCCACATAACACATATACAGGAACCGGAACTCAACGCACTCCATCAATGTACAGGTGATATGCAACGCTGGCAACATCATTACAGACATTGCGGTCAAATTCCCTGGGGGTACCCATGACTCGTACATATTCCAGAACAGAGGGATTTGCACACGCCTTGTTGCTGGAGAGTTTGGGGACGGATACCTGCTAGGTAAATGACTGTGACACACCCTGATAGTAATAGCAGATTAATGTATCATGAGTATGTAACTAATGGCACTCTCTTTTCCACCTAGGCGATAGTGCATATGCCCAGAGGTCCTTTGTGCTCACCCCCTACCTCAACCCATCTAGCAGGAGTGAGAGGCGTTACAATGTGGCTCACAGATCAACTCGCAACGTTGTTGAACGCGGATATGGACTCCTCAAGAGCAGGTTCCGCTGCCTTCACAAGAGCAGAGGTGCACGCAGTATACTCCAATCCTGTGCTGCAAAATGATAGCGACCTCTGCCATGTTGCACAATCTTGCCACCGAGGAAGGCACAGAGGTGGAGATCACACATCATGAGGATATTGATGATGACACAGAACAGGCAGAGCCCTATGCAACAGGAGCAACACCAGCAACAGATGGGAGACTGAGACGGGCAGAGATCACACGCCGATATTTCTAAGTAAGGCGACACAGACAGGCTTAGTTTTTGAAGTACGTAGTTTAATTGTCACTACGGCATTTAAATAATGCAACACCATGGTACTACAATGTCTATTATCAGGAGTGGGTGGTCACAGTTAACCTCACCGTGACCTGTCCTGTGCGTTGAGGGCATGTTCAACGTGTGCGTCCACGCACTACAGTGCGGGATGCAGGAGGCTGGGTCTCAACGCTTTCGGTGGTGCCTGGGTCAGAAGATTGGCGCCTGCTGCTCCTACACATTTCAGGGACAGGAGTGATAGAGCCACTCCTGCTGGTGGAGTCTTCTGTTTCCCCGACACCTGTGTCTTCAGCAGTGGCTGCCTGTTGTGTGAGCATCAGCTCCATGGCAGAGGTGACTCTCCCCATTCCCCTTGACAAATCCGTGCAACAGTGCACAATTGCATCCTGCATGGTGACAAAACGCCGACACAGCAGGGAGGTTGCAGTAGCAAAGCGGTTTATCCCCAAGCCGACAAAGTGGTATAATACCCAGTGCAGGAAAGCCCATCTAGCTCTAGGTATTGCGATCAAGGGGAGAGAATTGACGGCTATTCGTATAGCTAGAAAAGAATATAAGGACAGTATATCTAAAGCTAAGAAATTGTGGGACGAGCTCCACTGGCAAGAGCTAAAGGAAAAAACAACTCCATGCTCTTTTTGAATATTGTAAAGTGGGGTACGGGGGGAGTACCCGACCCTCCTAATAACAACGTACCTGAGGAGGACTGGTTTTACTATTTCAAGCCCCAGTATGCTGAAAGACAGTCTGGCATCCTGATGGCTGACTTTGGGCCTGTTTATTACAAAGAAAACTCTTTCAGTAGTAAGGAAGTAATGATAGCCCTTAGTACAGTCACTGGCAGTTGAGCCCCAGGCTTAGACGCGGTACCGGCGGATCTCTTTATTAATGATAAAGTGCGCTGGAGTAAGTATATCTCTCTCCTTGTCAATGCAGTGTCACAGGGCGCACCTATACCGACATCTTGGCAAGGTGAAGTTATAATACCCGTATTTAAGAAAGGAGATTGTTCCCAACCAGGGAACTATAGTCCCATAAGCCCAATTGACACCATTCAAAAGGTGGTTGGGAGGATGGTTGTCAATAGGCTTCTGGACTGGGCCGAGGAGAATAACGCCCTGTCTCCATTCCAAGCGGGGTTTCGCAAATCCACCAGTATGGTGGACCAGGTCTTCCGATTTACTTTATTGCTGTGGAGAACTGTGTCGCTGGGCAAGGGCAGCCTGTATGCAGCTTTTGTAGATTTGCGGGCTGCCTTTGACCTGGTTCCTAGGTCTAAGCTGTGGTCGGTACTGAAGATCCTGGGCCTACCAGAAGAACTATTGACAATGTTAATGCGGCTCCATGAAGCAAACTTTGCTAAGATTCAGTGGGGGGCAGGGAATGGTTACTGCAGACTTCCCGGTGGAGCGGGGAGTTCGGCAAGGGTGTTCAATGGCTCCCACGCTCTTCACCCTGTATATTAACGGAGTCGTGGCTCGCATGTTGTCTGCAAATGTGGATGCACCTTCATTAGCTGGTACTAAGACACTGATTTTAATGTTTGCAGACGACACTTTGATTTTATCGAAGTCTCCGAGTGGTCTACAGCGTGCATTATCCATTTTTGACCAATTCTGTGTGGAGCATGGCTTAGAAGTTAATGTGGTCAAAACTAAGCTTATGGTTTTTAATTCCCCTTCGAAGCTTTAGATCTAAGCTAGTCATGAATGATCGCCCACAAGAGATAGTTAATGCCTTTACGTATCTGGGTGTCCATGTAACAAATGATCTTAGATGGTCCCAACATATAGATATCGCAGTACTAAGACATAGACAATTGGCTGGTGTTCTTGGTACAGAACATAGAAAATCTAGGACTAAACCAATTAAACCGGCACTGCAGGTGTATGAGGCCAAGGTCCTCGGCTCTGCAGTATACAGTGCTGAGCTGTGGGGCTTTGAGAAGCTACAGTCATTACAACTATCGGAAAATAAGTTCTACCTTTGCTGCTCACACTTCTCCTGAGGCGGAAGCCGGGAGTCATTGAATCAGATAGCGCTTTTTAAAATGTTTATCTTGTTCTTGCCTGTTGCTCCATTGTGACCGTTCCCCCCCCCCTTCCTGTCACTCAGCGCCTACGGATTTTATTGTGGCACTCTCCTTATTTCCTAACACACCCTGTTGTGTCACGGACTTGTTGGCATCTTGCACTTAGTCCAGCTGATAGTAATTTTTAATCCTCATACTCACGTACCCCGGGCGGTTCTCGGCCGATTGAAGGGCTGAGGCTCTGGGGCTGTGCAAATCGGCGGCAGCCATCTTACGTTGGGGACTCTTGGATCGGCGCTCTAGTCGCCAGTACTTAAACAGCCCTTGGAGAGCAGGCGCAAGATTGCTGCTCACACTTCTTCTGAGGCGGAAGGCGGGAGTCATTGAATCAGATAGCGCTTTTTAACATTTTTATCTTGTTCTTGCCTGTTGCTCCTTTGTGTCCATTCCCCCCCTCCCTGTCACTCAGCGCCTACGGATTTTATTGTGGCACTCTCCTTATTTCCTAACACACCCTGTTGTGTCACGGACTTGTTGGCATCTTGCACTTTGTCCCGCTGATAGTAATTTTTAATCCTTATACTCACGTACCCCGGGCGGTTCTCGGCTGATTGAAGGGCTGAGGCTCCGGGGCTGTGCAAATCGGCGATGGCCATCTTACGTTGGGCACTCTTGGATTGGCGCTCTAGTCGCCAGTACTTAAACAACTAGTCATGGCTCCATGCAGCAGACGCGATCAGCGGTCGCGCCGCACTCGCGCCGGAGTCGAGCCAGAGTCCAGCCCGTCTGTTCCCGTCAGCGACAAGGAGGTGCCAGGGGCCAGGTATGCTGCCCCCTCGCCTCCATATATCTCAGGTGAACCTCTATATTCCTCCTCCACTCTGTGAGCGCTGAAACCATCTAAATTGCCCTGCCATTACACCTTTGCCCCTGAAATGTTTGCTACCGCTCTAGTCTGCAGATGTAATGACACTACTACCCAGCTTAAAGCCACTGATACGGCAAATAGCTGCCGTCCTCCCAATATGCCACCTCCTTGGTCCACCGTTGTTCATACGGGTTTCCTTATTAATTCCCGCTCGCTGGTCAAAAATAACATCTCCTTTAGGGATTTTATTTCACAGAGAAAACCCTCTTGGGTTTTTATTACTGAAACATGGGCCACGGACTGTTAAATGCTATCCCTGAAGGGTCCTCTCTGGCCAGAATGGACAGAGTGGGCCGAGTGGGAGGAGGCTTGGGGATACTGTACCATAGCTCCATAAAATGTCGGACTGTCCATCTGCCTTCCTCGCTCAAACATCTTCAGGCGATGCATTTTACTCTGAATCCCTCCCCCACTATCTCTTTTACCGGGATACTGATTTATAGACCTCCTGGCCTTAGGTCTGCTTTTAGTTTAGAACTCCTAAGGATTATTGAGCCCTATATTGACAGACCTAGTCTAACTATTTTAGGGGATTTTAACTTCCAATTGGAAAATCATAATTCCCCTGACACGACCCATCTGCTGGACTCCTTAGCTTCGTGTGGCCTGTCACAATTAGTGACTAGTCCCACCCATTTAGCTGGGCACACCTTGGATGGGGTATTTAGTAACGATTCCCGCCTCCAGACCGGCATTCCCCTTCCCCTGTCATCGTTGGATCATTTTGCCGTTCCCCTTGATTTCTTTTTCTCCTCACCCACCGGCCCACAGCCTGATTACACCAAGTGGGTTTTGAGGAGGAACTTTGGGGAAATTAACAACAACTCCCTTACCCCTTTTCTATCCACTCTTAAATCCCAGCCTACCGGGGATGCTCACACTGCGGCTCTTGACCTTTCTAACGCCATAGCGGAGGCTGTCGACTCGCTCGCGCCAGCCCGGCAACGCTATTCTGCCAGGAAACGGCCTTCGGCCCCCTGGTTCTCGGAATCCCTTAGGATTTTCAGGCAAGGATGCAGGAGGCAGGAAAGGCTCTGGAGGGCACACTTGGACCCCATAGAGAAGAATAAACATAAAATCCTTCTCAAAGGCTATAAAGCCTCGGTTCTGACAGAAAAACAGGCGCATTACTCCAAACTAACGTCCTCTCTTAAGTCACCTAGGGATTTGTTTAAGATAGTTGACAACCTTTCCCTTATTCAGACACCTGATCCTATAACAGCCTCCCAGGTTCTGTGTGACCAGATCTCCACATTTTTCCATGTGAAGATCTTGGATATCTACACAGACCTGGAAGCCCTTAATTCCAATTCCCCACTTTCCATCCCCTCAATCCCTATATCGGAAACCCAACCTCCTGCCCCTTCCTATTCCCTTTTTCAGTTTCCCCCCATCACTCTTGAACATCTTAGTATGCTGCTGGACAAGCTTAAGTCCGGGTTGCCGCTTGACCCCTGTCCTTTAAGGGTTCTTAAATACTGTAGACAGACCATTCTGCCCCCTTTGATGGATATAATGAATCTGGCCATTTGAGAGGGGGACTATCCCCTGTCTTGGAAATTGGCCATTGTCAAGCCTTTACTAAAAAAATCCACTTTAGATCCTGGGATATTAAAGAACTTTCGTCCCATTTCCCTTCTCCCCGCCCCTGCTAAACTCCTCTAGGCATATCTTAACTCTCATCTTGTGCTTTCCTTGACAGTACCAACGATCTGGATCCCTCTGAACATGGCTTCCATAGGATTCACAGCACTGAGTCGGCGCTCACAGTGGTTGTCGATAGCATGCGGTCCAAGGTCGACACCGGCCAGACCACCTTGCTGGTGTTATTAGACCTCACGGCGGCTTTCGACACCCTGTCCCCCACCATTCTGGCCAACCGACTCAGTGAGCTGGGAGTCAAGGGTCCCTCACTTAGCCTCTTATCATCTTTTCTTGACCAACGGAAACAGAGGATTAAGCTGGGCGAGTTTATGTCACCCATCAAGCCTGTGAAGTGTGGGGTGCCTCTGGTCTCTTCTTTGAGCCTGACGCTTTTTAACGTCTATGTTGCCTAACTTGCCAGGCTCATAAGATCCTTTCGGTTGGAAGCTCTTTCCTACGCCGACGACACACAGATTATGGTCTCTATCTCTCAATATGTGACCATAACTGCCCATAACTTTAAAACCTGTATGGAGGCGGTCGCCAGATGGATGGTCAAGAACTTCCGTAAGTTGAATGGGGAGAAGACGGAGGTCCCCATTTTTGGGGGCAAGAGTGAGATTTGGTCAATGGACTGGTGGCCTTCTGTTCTTGGTACCTTCCCCTTGCCGTCCCTCTTTGCCCGCAATCTCGGGGTCATCCTGGACACCGCTCTCTCGCTTGACAAGCAGGTCAGCAGGACTGTGTTCACCTGTTGCCATGCTCTAAGGATTCTTAGGAAAATCATCCATTACCTTTCCCCCGATGCGCGCAAACAGGTTGCAGTTGCGCTTATTGCATATAGGCTGGACTATTGCAATGCGCTGTACTTGGGCATTAGCAATGGTCTGGTCCAGCGCCTTCAGACTGTGCAGAATGCGGCTGCCCGGTTTGTTGTGGGGGCTCCGAATCGATCCTCGGGTACGGCTATTAGAAAGAACTTGCACTGGCTTCCCATGCAGGCGAAGATTAATTTTAAGGCTCTTTGCCTTACACATCGTGCCCTTAATGAGTCTGGGCCTGAAGCCATTCGTGCTCTTGTGGCCTACTACACCCCCGGTAGAGCACTTCACTCTTCCAATAAAAATCTGCTGGCTGTTCCCCGAATATCTAAAGCTAGATGGGGGGAAGGGCCTTTCGTTTCCTTGCGGCCAGACTCTGGAATACGCTCCCCAGTGAGCTTAAGGGGATCTCTTCCCATACTTTGTTCTGCAAAGCTCTTAAGACCTGGTTATTTCAAAAAGCATATCTGTAACTTTTACCTTGGTGACTCTTGAGCTCCTGAGCTTTCCTTTTACCATCTTCCAGCGCTTTGATGCCTACGGGTTAAGTTGCGCTTTATAAATCCCTATTAATAATAATAATAATAATACCGGTCTATTACTGGTCTCCCTAAAAGTACCCCACCGCTTCCACTCAGGTATGATCTAGGTAGGAAGGCTGTTGTAGATCTGGCCAGGCTCCGTCCAATTTTATATTGGCGGAGGCTATGGACTACACCTGAGCTTTCACATTATGCTGAGGGGTTTCTAGACATAATTAAAGCGGATGTGTTCCACAAAATCGGCTGGTTGAATGTTCCTTGAGCAATGCTGGGTGATCTTGGTCTTCAAATGCTTTGGGAAAACCCGATGGGAGCCTCATTCCCAACTAAAAAAGTCCTAAAATAAATCTATTGGGAGAAGGTGGCCGCTCGGAATTGGAGAGATACTAGTGCAGCGTCTATGGCTGGAGGATTCCTAGAAGCAAAGCTAAATCCCAGCCTAGAACTTTACTGGGATGCCATATCTACGCCAAGGCACAGGAAGCTCCTTTTCCAACTCAGAGCAGGTGCCCTTCCCATTAGATCTCTGACAGGCAGGTGGGGGGTTCATCTATCAGCAATTGTCCAGCCTGTGGAGCACACAAGGAAACAAGTGGTCACTTCTTATTTGCTTGCAAGACCTACGCAGAACCCAGGTGTATTTGGCTATCACCAGTGTGTAAGAACCTAGGTACCACTAGTAGTGTTGTAGCTCTAAGAATCATACGCACTAGCACTTTATTGCCTTTAGTAATAGCTACAGCCAAATTCCTTCGATGGGCATGGACCTTTAGACAGAGGTTTTTAGGCAGCTGATTGTATTTTATTGTAACATAAGTTCGTCTGTTTTTTACTTGATAATTTTTATCTGTATTTTTATCTGTAAATTTATATTTTGAAAACGATATTTACGTTTTAAACTATCTGATTGTTATCCAAGTCTTATTTAACTAAAGTGCTTTCTTAATGAATGTTTTTATACTTGTGATCGTACGTGCTTTTATGAGAAAAACTCGAATAAAGCAACTTTGAACTGCTTTTGTCTGTTGCCGCATACACTGACGATCCCTGAGCCTCTCTGAGTGGTCTCTATCTAATTTGTCACAGAAAGCACTCATGCAGTGGGTCATGTCCGTCATCCCCTTTGCCATGGACTGCATTGCCTCTGTCATGTTGCCAATACCCTGGTCTATGTTTGACATCTTGCCATTTATACTGCGAACCTGCCTGTGAACTGCTAATAGTGCCTTTGCCTGCAGGCGCTGAACTTTTACCATGGTGGCCTCAAGACAACAGAAGACCCCCTCACCATCTTGGCCTTCGCCTCTCTCCCGTGCCCTTCGGCCTCAGACACTGGCCCGCACAGCTCCTGAAGTAGTCTGCTGCCCAGCGTTGTCAGACACTGGTGGATTATTTGGCATGACACCCTCCTCATCTTACTCATCTGTTGTTTCAAGAATCCTGCGAGGGGGCACATCAAGCCTCTTTGACCTTCCCTGCACAGATGACAGTGATGTTGGTGTGGGGGATAGTGCTGCTGGTTCCGACTCTTGTGTCCCGAACAACAGAGGTGACTGAGGCTGTGGTGTGGTGGGTCGCT
Organism: Lissotriton vulgaris; assembly: GCF_964263255.1. Taxonomy (NCBI): domain Eukaryota; kingdom Metazoa; phylum Chordata; class Amphibia; order Caudata; family Salamandridae; genus Lissotriton; species Lissotriton vulgaris. The sequence continues at coordinate 922,367,125 of NC_141691.1, read as the reverse complement.
CAGGTGTAGTGGCTGCCTGAGCTGTGGTTCTGTCTTGCTGAACAGCGCTATGACCTGCTCTGTCTTTTGTCTTCTTCCTCCTCTCAGTTGTCGGTGGCCCCTCCTCCCTCTCCTGTGCTGTACTGCGCGATGACTCTTCTGTGGACAGATATGGACATTGGGTCAGTGGTGTAGTTCACCGGTGTGACATGATTAAATAACATTCCTATCACACAATTGCCTAGTCTCCCTCAGCTCCTGGAAGTAGTTTGTCGCATGCCTTGCTGAATTCTATGGTGACTGCATTGATGTATGTACCTATGACTACATCTCCCATGATGCATTGCTGGGCATAAGTGAAACCTGTTCTGGAGTGTGATGCAGACACACACAGTGGGGAAGGGGGACAGGGAAATGGGTGGGGATTTATGTCCATGCATCTTACCTTGTTTCCTTGCAGCTCTGGCAGAGCTGTCAGCGTACCCAATCCCATGGATACTTTCCGGCTCCAGGGTGGATTCAACCAGCTCCTCAAGGTCTGTCAGTCTTGGTGCTCTGTTTTTACCTCCACCTGTGGCTGCAGCTTCTTTTTTCTGTGCAGCAAGTTTTTTCTTTGTGATGATCCCCAGATTCTACCATCTTTTTTTGAGGTCATCGATGTCCCTATGGGTGACCCCAATGGCATTTACCTTGGACTGGGATGTCAAGCCAGGTGGTACTTTTCACAGACTCTGCAACATGTAGTGACTGTTTTCCAAAAATTTGGGTGTGGTGTTTAACCACCTCCTCAACCAGGACCTGCAGTTCTGCTCGGCTGAACTTGATTTTCCTCCTGCGCTCAGCTGCATCCTTCTGGCCATCCTGGGTCTCCATTCTGCTACTCAGGTATTCTCTGGGAAGCCTGCTCCTCGGTATTTTCTCTGGTCTCAAAGCAGTTCAGTTTTTCTCCACCTGCATGGGTGTGGCCACTCCCAGGTACTGGGAAGGGGTGGTTACATCTGATTGGTTGGTTCCTCTGTGGCTTTGTTGTGGGGTGTGGTGGGTGTTCCTGATTGGTTCACAGGCTCACATGGGTTATTTTTATAAATTACCAAATCGATATTTTCCGAATCGGTAAATACCGATTCAGTAAATCCCATTCATTCCTATTGGCCAGGAGGACCTAGGAATGAATGGGTATTACTGATTCGGTATTTACCAATTCGGAAAATACCGATTCAGTACATACCGATTACATATTCCGAGTGTTACCGAATCGGTAAATTTTACAGATTTTTTTCCTACATCCCATTTTCCGATTCTGAAATACCGATTCGGTATGAGTCGGTATTTAAGAGTCGGAAAACTTATTTTACCTACATCTGGCCCTTAGCTTCCACTGAGGCTGGCGATGTGGTGAAAGGTGGGCTCTTTTAGAGCTGTTCATTGAAGAATTTGGAAAGTTTGCGGCAACCTTCTCCTCCATGGACCCAGTCCCTTTTGGGGGTTCCTCAGCAACATCTTTGTGGTCGACAAGGTGGTCAACGGCCAGTGATTAACCTCAGAGAGTTCAACGGCTGGTTGGTTTACCGCCATTTCAAGATGGAAGGTATCCATCTTCTTCACGACCTTCTCGGCCAAGGTGATTGGATGGGGAAGTTAGGCTTCAAAGATGCGTATCTGGCAGTCCCCATTCGTCCCCCACCCCCAATCGAAGGTTCCGGCAATTTCAATGGTGGGGGTTGTGTCTACGAGATTACCTCTCTCCTCTTCGGACTCTCTTTGACTTCCTAGTGCTTCACAAAGGTGTTCAAACCAGTGGTGGAATTCCTCAGAGCTCAGGGGCTGAGTCTCATCATTTATTTAGAGGATCTTCTCTTTCTGGGTCAGTGCCCATCCCAGATGACCCTGCATTTACAGGTGGCTGTGGACTTGCTGCAGAATTTGGGATTTGTGGTAAACGAGCGAAAGTCATTCCTTACCTCCTCCAGAGAGGTGATGTTCCTGGGATTTGTCATAGATTCCATGGAGGAGACCATGAGCCTTACTGCCCGGAAAATAACAAACATTTGCAGGGAGTTGTGAAGGACGTTGTCAGGGCCATGACCTCTCTCAGGCAAGTGGCTCGAGTAGTAAGGGTCCTTTCCTTGTCTGATTCAGGCGATATTTCCGGTCCCTCTTCATTACAGGGCCCTTCAGTGTCTTAAGGCTTTTCATTTTTTCAGGAGCCTAAAGTACTCAGAGCCGATTCAGCTCACGGAGGACGAATGGGAGGAGATGAGGTGGTGGCTCAAGCCTATGGTGGCGTGGAATGGTCGGGCCATATTTGTCTCAGATACGGACCTCGTGATCGAGTCGGATGGCAGGAACACCAGAGGTGGGGAGCCTGCTGTGGGAACTCCTCTACAGGAGGAAAGTGGTCAGTTGAAGAGCATCATCTCCACATCAACTGTTTGGAACTGATGGCCGGGTCCTTCGCCTTCTGATGCTGGGCCAAATACAGGGTCATCAGCTGTATTCTCCTCAAGGTGGACAGTGTGTCCGCAGTAATATACATCAACCACTTGGGGGGGTACCAAGTAGAAAGCCCTAGCAGATCTTGCCAGTGATTTTTGGTCCTTCTGCCTTTTTCATGACATTTCAGTGACAGCAGAGTATTTCCTGAGAGTGCCCAATGTGGTGGCAGAACAATGTTTCAGAGACTAGTTGGTCATGAGCCTGTGGAAATTGAACCCCACAGTGTTCTGGAAGCTGGACACCCCTTTGGGACCATTTTCTGTTGACCTGTTTGCCTCTAGGATAGGCCCCTAGATTCCCAGATATTTCAGCTGAAAACCTGACCCACTGGCAGTGGCCACGGATGTTTTCCTGCAAGATTGGTCACGGGAGACAGGGTCTGATTTCCCCCCGTTCACCATGATGATGAGACTGTTGACCCAGATCCACAGACAGAGGGCGAAGGTAATGCTAATGATGCAATTTTGGAGATCACTAGTGTGGTTTCCTGTTCTTCTGGAACTTTCCTGGGATTCTCCAATCCTTCTACCCCATGTCCTGGATCTCCTTCCGGACCCCCTGGGCAATCATTACCCACTTATCCTTCAGGCCACGTCTCGCATGGCCTGGCAGATTTCTGGCTACATTGGAGAGTCCCTAGCCTATTCCGAGATGCTGAACGAATGCTAGCAGCAGCCTGGGCTGGTGGAACAGCAAACGCTACAGATCTGTGTGGGCCATATGGGGTCAGTTGGTGCCTTAGAAATGACCAGTATACCATGGGGTGCAAAGTGGTCCCTATCCTGAATTTCTTGGCATCTCTGGCGGTCCAGGGGCTGGCAAACCGCACTATCCATTCCTACAGGTCAGCAATTTTTGCTGGCCATCTTCCCATCCCATTAACTCGTGAGAGGTGTTCATCTAGCTCTTCCCCCGGAACCTCGATACTACTTTTTCTGGGATGTCAATAAGGTTTTGAATCTTTTTAAATCCTGGCAGGTGAACCGGTCTCTATCGAGGAAGGATTTGTCAGCGAAACTTGCCATGCTTTTAAGTCTCGTGTCTTGTAGGCATGTGTCGGACATCAGAGCCTTGTATCCTTTTGGGAGAGGAGTTGGCCTAACGGAAAGGGCGGTCGATGTCTACTCTAGGGACTGGGTTCGAGTCTTGGCAAAGATGCGCAACATCCTGTGATTCTGGGCAAATCACTTAATCGCCCCGTGCCTAACAAAAATGAATGTGTCCTAATGTAATGCAACTGGTGTTCATGTAAAGCGCTCTGATACTTGATACCTTCAGGTCAAGTTCGCGCTATATAAAACTCCGTAAAAAAATATATTTTTAAAAATGTTTTTCACTCTGCAGGGAGTTACCTTCCATATTTCTCGCCTTACCAAGATGGATTCCACTATGACTCCTACCCAACTTTTGACAAGAGTCCTAAGCTGTGTGTGGTTTGGTGCCTCAAGGCGTATAACAGTACAACAGAAGAACTGCGCCTCCTCAGAGAACAGCAGGTACTGAGTTCCCGCAGGTAACCCTTCAAGGCGGTTGCTCCTCCCACCATCGCTCCCTAGATCCGCTTGGTAATGCAAGAAGCGGGTATAGATATTGCACCCTTTGGAGCCCATTCTGTAAGAGGGGCTATGTCCTCAAAAGCTTTTTTTCTTGGGCTCATCTGGAAGACATAATTAATGCTGCGGACTAGTCATCTGACTCCATGTTCAAGCGATTCCATTTCACACACGTCATGGATTTGGTGTTGCCTCCTGTCCTGACATAGAATGAAAAATCTCCTAATAAACATGACGGAAAGTTTCAATTTTATTAAGGACATGGAGGTAAGGATTATTCTCACGCAAGGGTTTTTCGGTACACAGTCAAAATATCGAATTTTTAATTTCGACTTACACTTATATCGAGTTGCTAATATCGATGGGACAGAATATCGATGTCCAGAATATCGATGGCCAGAATATCGACCCTAAGGTAAGTAATATCGAAATTACTTATATCGATAGCATATATATTGATGTAAGTAATTTCGATTTACTAATATGTGTTAGAAATTTTAGTTAAGTATTTAAATTAATTGTTATAATATGTGTTTAATATGTTTTTATAAATAAAAAATATAAAAAAGTAAATGATATGTTTTACTACCAGAGCGGGTTGTGGGTTTTTAGGGGAATAGGGTGGGAAGTAATTTATTTGTAATTAAATAATTCTTTTTTAATGATTAATTTATTTTGCAATTACATATTAATTGGCAATGAATTATTTTAATTGATTAATTGATTAATTAATTGATAATTTATGTATATAAAAATTATATGTTTTACTACTGGAGCGGGTTGTGGGTTTATAAGGGAATAGGGTGGGAAGTAATTTATTTGTAATTAAATAATTATTTTTTAATGATTAATTTATTTTGCAATTAAATATTAATTGGCAATTAATTATTTTAATTGATTAATTGATTAATTAATTGATAATTTATGTATATTTTTCAGTAAATTATATGTTTTACTACTGGAGCGGGTTGTGGGTTTATAGGGGAATAGGGTGGGAAGTAATTTATTTGTAATTAAATAATTATTTTTTAATGATTAATTTATTTTGCAATTACATATTAATTGGCAATGAATTATTTTAATTGATTAATTGATTAATTAATTGATAATTTATGTATATTTTTAAGTAAATTATATGTTTTACTACTGGAGCGGGTTGTGGGTTTATAAGGGAATAGGGTGGGAAGTAATTTATTTGTAATTAAATAATTATTTTTTAATGATTAATTTATTTTGCTATTAAATATTAATTGGCAATTAATTATTTTAATTGATTAATTGAATAATTAATTGATAATTTATGTATATTTTTAACTAAATTATATGTTTTACTACTGGAGCGGGTTGTGGGTTTATAGGGGAATAGGGTGGGAAGTAATTTAATTGTAATATTAATTAATTTTGGGTAAAGGAGTATTTTTAGGGTTCAGGGTCAGTTTGGGGTTTTTGGGTAAAGGGGTATTTTTAGGGTTCTGGGTCAGTTTTGGTTTTTGGGGTAAAGGGGTATTTTTAGGATTCAGGGTCAGTTTTCAGTTTTTGGGTAAAGGGGTATTTTTAGGGTTCAGGGTCAGTTTTCATTTTTGGGTAAAGGGGTATTTTTAGGGTTCAGGGTCAGTTTTTAGTTTTTGGGTAAAGGGGTATTTTTTGGGTTCAGGGTCAGTTTTCAGTTTTTGGGTAAAGGGGTATTTTTAGGGTTCAGGGTCAGTTTTTAGTTTTTGGGTAAAGGGGTATTTTTAGGGTTCAGTGTCAGTTTTCAGTTTTTGGGTAAAGGGGTATTTTTAGGGTTCAGGGTCAGTTTTCCCTACTGTTGCACCCACTGGAGTGGGAATAGTACTTATTGTTAAGTAAGTATATATTATATATGATTTTTAAATAATTTTTTTTTATTAAATATGTATTATTATTTTTTTCACCATTAATATATATATTTAAATATGTTTAAGTAATTAATAAGTATTATTTACAGTATTTTTTATGTTATTTTAAATCCAAAAAAAATCGATATATTTGACAACGATATTTTTAACATCGATATTATTTTTTCGATATTTTGGTACTTACCATGTTGTACATAGGGCGTCGATATTTTTGCTATCGATATAATTACGCCGATATTTGTGTAGGTCGAAATTCTGTCTGTCGAAATTCTGTCATAGATCCGGGTTTTTCTCATGATTCTTAACCTTTTTTCTTTCTCAACCCTTTTTCTATCCCAACAGTAGGCTGAGGCTTGCATGACAGTGGGAAGTCTCTTCATCGTAAGGTTCAAGTACTTCTGGTTTTCTTTTCTTTTATGAGAACCTTGGTTTGATGTGATCTAATGCTAGTTCTGGGTTTAGGATTCTTTCATAGCCAGATGGTTCTGCTGTTGTGTTCTTTTTGCTTTCTTCTTACGTTTGGTAAAGTATGGTTTTACAGGTTTGTGTCTTGTTCCTTTCAGCTGTGGATGCCTCTAAAGCAGAGTAAAGGACAACGGAACCAAGTTTTGTGGCGCAGTCAAGAAAGAGGAAGAGGATATGAATATGCATTCTATTATGTGACTGCCCTGTGGTTGATTGGCTGATGTGGAATGGCTGGTTCTAAGCATCCTTGGAAAGATAAGGTGTTTTTGTTATGTTGAAATATGCTGGAAGTAGAAATAAAGAAAGTACAGCATAATCCTCGCCTCCGTGTCATTAATAAAATTGAAACTTTCTGTCATGTTTGTTAGGAATTTTTTTATTTCCCACACTGTAGATCACATTTCTCTGTTAGGTCTGTGAGGTTATACTGCACAGTTGATGTCCATTAGTTCCTGTTCTCTATCATAGGGGCAATTGCGCACTGCAGGCTATGCTGTACTTGTTCTATGGATGCAAAGAAAGCTTGCAGTCTTTAGCAGTCTCTAGCCCTTTTCCAGCCCTTGTATCCAACTTTCTATTGCCTCTTTGTGCTCTGCACCTTCAATACGTAAAAAATGTCGAGCAGAGAAATGGCGCTAGTGATAGAGCGCTGTGTTATTTTGAAAAGTGTAGGGGTGCACTATAACCACCGTAGTCAGCACCTGCATATTTAGAGGATTGTATTAATGTGTGATTCTTAGACATGTAAAACTAATTGAGCGTACTGCCAAGTGTAGTAGTGTGCTGATATCATTTGGAGACTGATGTAGTGCCAGATTCGAGAATATGTCTTAAGTAACGTAGAAATTATTGCTTAGTGTTTAAAATGTTGCATTAGATTTGAACGTGTCATATTAAAGTTGCACGTGTAGATTGCCTATTAAAGAAACGCGGGATGCTAACACGAGGAGGAATCATGTTTCAAAATGTAGTGAAATAATGCTTTAGAATGGTTTAAATGTAATGCTTGTGTTGTTGTATTAGAAATGCATCTAAAAGTAAAGGCCTGAGACATGAAATCGTCAGCAGAGGCCGAAATGTATTTCCTAGTTGGCTAACATTACAGGTTTGGAAAATGGTTTCCTTGGGAAAAGGTTCCTTGCAACAGTTGAATTCGAAATGTAACTTAGAGCGTGTGTAAGATTGTTTCTCATGCAATTCTTTTGCAGGTGCAAGGCCAAGTAGCTTGTTAGGTAGAATAATCCATTGTTTTAGGAGTTAGGCTGGTAGGAGTGAGAACGAAGGGAGTCTACTAGAATGTACAACTGCAACATTTGGCGGAGAAGGTGCCTGGGACCCAAGGACACAGCAACGGTTTTTGGAAGAAGATGGTCCTGTACTGGAAAACTGCACCTGCTTGAAGACTAAGAGGGTGTGCTATGGGCGTGTTTATTGTTTTGGGATTTTGTATTAGGGAAAGTGCCCCAAGGGAGGAGAGTCAGTCGCAGTTGGAGTTAGGGTTAGAGTCAGTTGGAGTCAGGCTGGGTCCTGTCTAAGGCAGTACAATTGGAAATGCAGTTAGACAGGGGTCTCAGTAGGAACTAGGTAGAAGAAATTAAGGAGCATCTTAGAACGAGCTCGGTAGCTTGGGCTACTTACCTGGAAAAAGTGAATGTGGTTTTTAGGGAGCCTTCACATCTGACACCCTTTTCTCTTGCCTGGGAGATATGGTAAGTAGGGATGACACCTTAGAGTTAGTGTAGGGATAGACTCATCTTTTCTTTCCCTCTGGAGCAGATGCAGTCGAGACTTCCAGTGGGAACTGTTATTGCTTGCCTAATGCTTCTTGAACTTACATTGCTCTTTATTCTGAGTCGTCTGAGACTCCTGTGTAGGAATATGTTTGCATTAGTGCCAGTATATTTCTTGAACCTTTTGCTGAGGTGCTTGTATGTTCAGTTACTTTTGGCTTTGTAATACATTTTTAAACTTCACTTCGTAGTCAGTGGTCCTTTGGATTGACATGTATTTGGTCTTTGGAAAGCTGTCATAAGTATGAAAATAGAGAACTTCCCTTTACACTTCTTTGCAGACTAAAGAGATTCAGTCGGCCAGAGATTCCAAGGATTGGTAAGGAAAAATTTGTATGTGAATCATAGCGTCATTAGTTGGTAGCCAGAGGACGGTTTGGCTCTGGAAATAAGGGAGTTCTAGATTAGGGTAAGAGTTTCCCAAGGCCCATTGAATTCAGGCGATGACCGTCCACTGGATTACCGGCGGAAGACGGCGTTTCATGGAAACTGACGGAGAGTGATGGTGTGGCGAAAGCAGCAGTTCGTGGGAGAGTGAGTATGAATAGGGTTATATGTTGTTAGATTGCGGTGTTTGTGTTGTGATGTCTTACGGAGTTGGAATGCCTGTTGTATAGAAGGAGATCAGGCTGTGAGCGCGTGCAGCCTGGGAAAGTCTCAGGCTCAAGGAGTAGCTTAAGCAGTTGGGTGTGGCAGACACCCGGAGTAATTGTCGACCATTGTTAAGGGAATCGTGAGGTACCATCGATTGCCCGCTGGACCGAGATAGGGGGAACGAATGTGTGAGTGCGTGAGTAACTGACGCTGGTCGTGTGTTGCTGTGTTTGTAACCTATTAGTTGAGGTGATTGTCCGGTCGTTTCGTGGACAGACAGTTGCCAGTTTTGGGTAGACAATTACACGACTGTGGAAGTACAGTTAGACTGTGGACATACAGTCAGCGAAGTAATTGCTTGGACATACAGGTGATTATTTCAATGTATGGATGGGATGTAGGCACAAGTGAGAAGCGAACTGTAAAGGAGGGGAACCTCTGCGAGCGGGGGAAAAGTGGCGTCAGAATGTGCTGCGCTGTGATAGGGAGGTTGGTGTGAAGCTGCAATGAGATTGGTGGATTGTCATCTGGAAATAAACAAGCGATGCGAATAGGGAAACGCTGGTTTCATCATGAAATGTTTCAAAGTTTTAAAAGATTTGTTCAAAAGAGAAAATAATTTAGAGCCCCAGGGGGGAAGAGGCTCAGCCCGAGAACACTCCAGCTCATTACATGGCTACGAATGTGGGTTTGCATACTATACTGTGGCTTGAGAATTAGTGCAAAAAGACTGAAGGAAATGAGGAGTTGACCTTTCCCAGATAAGGAACTTTTAGATTGGAAGTGTTATACCAGTTGAAATCGATTATGGCTTCTTTGCGACCTTTGCCTAGACCAACACAGTTTGAGGCATTGCTTGCTTGGATTAGGGCGGCACACGAAAGAAACAGGGACAGGAGACAGGAACGAGTGAAGAGTTCAGTTAGGGCATTAAAAGATGCGAGATGGGATGTATTAGAAAAGAGATGGAGAGTACAGACGATCGAGGGGGATAAATTGTATCCATTGTTGGTCAAGTCAGGGGACACGCAGAAAAAGTAGCCAGAGGATGAAGACAGTGATACTGACAATAGCTTGATAGAAAGGCTGGTATCTGAGAGACCACCTCCATACAATCAGGAGTCAGAGTGGGATATATCAGCCCTGACAGAGGGAGTTAGGGAACCACAAGCTCCACCGAGTTCTGAAGTAGTGGGAAAGCTCTCAATGGGGGAAATGCAGAATGCAGAAAGTGTCAGTTCTCAGAGGTTACTGGATGCTCTTAGGGTGCCAGTTACCATTGGTTCCATAGTGTCTGTGTACGATCCGGAGCAGGTGAGGAATGGAAGCCCATCACAGACAGGAATGGAAGGGAGTGCTGGCTTTGGAGGTAATAGTGTAGTGAATGGGTTTGTTCCATTACCGAGGCCTGTAGAGTCGAGCACACCGTTGCTGGCTACAGCTGATTTGTCAAGAGGACCGATGGATTTGATCGGACCAAGACAGAAATCCCTGGAAGAATTGAGGTCAGATTTGAGAACATGGGAGTCAGTTGAAGGGACTCAGAGTGACAGGCAAAGGGAGGACTGGGATCATGGGAGTGCCGAGAATAGAGTGGCTTTAAGGGTCACGTCTGAAGTGAATAGGTGCAGAGAACAGGACAGTGACTGCAGAGAGTCGAGTGGTGCATCTATTCGAGGTACCCTAAAGCAGCAATAAGGGCAAAAAGACTGGATGTGATGCAGTTAAAAGCAGAAGTTGGCGAGATTGTTGAAGGGAACTTGCCTTTAGAGAGGGTGGAGCTCTATGAGCCAGGCGAGTTGTTGAAATATGACCCGCAAAGCAAGGTTGGCACATGAGAAAGTAACTAGGTTGGCAAACAGGTGTGAAGTGGATTTGTCTAAAACGAAAATGTTACAGGGTGGTCACCGGTTACAGTATACTGATCAAGATTCAGATGAAATTAGGGTAATTGGACTGAAGACCCACATCAGAGAGCTGATTATAGGGATACAAGCATGGAATAGGCTTGATAAGTGGGAAGAAAGATGGTCCAAGACAAGGCGTGTTAAGAGAAATGCGGCAGAGCCAACTCCTCCAGGAGGGGGGAGTACAAGGAATTGGGAACTACCCTTTACGAGAGGTAGCTAGCGGAGGGTATGTGCCTTGGAGTAGAGGAGATTTGGCGGCATTTACAAATGACTTCCCAAAACTGAGAGAAAGTCCAGTTGAATGGTACAAGCAGGTTGAGAGGTTTGTCAAGATCTGGAAGGTGTTGTGGATTGATTTGAATACATTGTTTGACATTGTGGTTCCGAGTGACTTGTGGGTAGCATGTAAGGTTGCTGTTGAATGGCCCACTTCTGAACTGGACAGGGATGTTGTCACCAATGGACCATCACCGATTTTCATGAAAAAGTACGAGCAAGTGATCACGTGGTTGAAATCTAAGATACTGCAACAGGATATTGACTGGGTAAAGATAGATCGGACAGTTCAAGAACCAAAGCAAATGGTCCATGAGTATTATGAAAGGTTGTTGCAAGTCTTTACGCAGTACAGTGGGTTGGATGTAATGGATCCCAAGGACATGGGACAGTTTGTGCTGAAGTTTGTTCTAGGACTTGAGACCTGAGATTTGTCTTATGATCCAGCAGCGTTTGATTGTGTCAAGGTTTGTTCTAGGATTGAGACCTGAGATGTGTCTTATGATCCAGCAGCATTTGATTTGTTGGCAGAACAAGTCTTTGGATGAGATATTGAGGTATGCTAGATATTGCTGTGATGAGGTAGATTCGAAGCATAAGAAGCTCAAGGACAAGCTGATGTTGGTCCAGATGCAAGCTGCCGAGGCCAAGTACAGTCAGGTGGAGGTACGCTGGGAAGGAAACAGAATGGTCAGAGTAAGATAAAGGGAAATACAGAGGATTCTAGGCCAAGAGTGGATTTGGCTACTCTGAAAAAGACTACTGAGTGTCATCAGTGTCATCAAATTGGACACTGGAGACGTGAGTGTCCTTTGAATCCTGCAAATCAGATGCAGCAGGAGGAAGAGGTAGGAGGAAGAGGTAGTGCAGGTACAGGTAGCGCCCGAGGTGACAAAGACAATAGTAAAGCCAATGTCGATAAAAGGGGGGACTTCGACTCCGCAAGTTTAGGTTCCCCTGCCTCCGAGGATTACAACAGGGACTCAGACCTACCAGCAGATGCCTCTTTTTGATGACAGCGATGAATGTTATCTAGACCCGTTGGCATGACGGTGCCTGAGGGGGAGGAAGACTGCACTCTTGGGGCAGTCTTGGAGGTAGACCAGAGGGGACCATTTGTGGAAGCTGATGTTGATGGTCACCCTACCACCTTTCTGGTAGATACTGGTGCTATCCGTTCTACTGTGAGATCTGCAGTTGTCCCCAACCTACCTCTCTTGGGACATTGTATCCAAGTTGTAGGTGTTGCAAATAGGAAAATAACCAGCCCTTTAACTGGACCGATTCCTGTGAAGATAAGAAAGTTTTGAGATAGACATCAGTTCGTGGTGTGCGATTCGAGCCCTGTTTGTTTACTATGGAGGGATCTCCTGTGTAAACTTAATTGCACCATTTATTTCACCCCTAAAGGAGTGGAACTGCAAACCAATGACGATGATGCTGCTTTTAAGGTCACAAATCATTATTTGTGTATCGAAATGTACCCTGTTGTGACAGTGGAAGAGCTTCCACTTGATTTGAGAGATTCAGTCTCGCTGGAAGTGAGGGACTTCACTGGATCAAGACATAGGTTTGATCAAAGGATTTGAGCCAGTTAAGATTCAGGTCAAGCAGAATGTTGAGTTCCCCAGAACACCTCAGTATAATTTGACGCCAGAGACAGTTGAAGGAATAAAACCTGTGATTGAATCCATGATTAAGCAGGAAATTCTGGAGGAGATAATGGGCAGTCCATGTAACTCGTCTATTATGGGATTGCAGAAACCGAGCGGAAAATGTAGAATTGTGCAGGATTTGCGCTGGGTTAACAACATAGTTGTTCCCTGTTGTCCAGTGGTACTGTATCCATCTGTAATACTGTTTTAGATTCCATGTCAATAGGAGTGGTCCACTGTAATTGACCTTTGCCAGGCCTTCTTCTCGATTTCACTGCACAAGGAGAGCTAATTTATTTTTGCCTTTAAACTGGAAAATCGTGTTTTAACATGTTGTCGTATCCCACAGAGGTATACAGAGAGTCCATCGATCTTTAATCAGATCTTGAAGAAGAATCTTGAGAGTCTTGTACTGCCGCAGTACTCCGTTCTCGTCCAGTACATAGACGACCTCCTTGTGGCGTCAGAGACTGAAGATGCATGCAGGATTGATACCATCGCCTTACTGAACCATTTGGCAGAGAATGGACACAAGGTGTGTACAAATAAGCTACAGTACTGTTTGCATGAAGTGCAGTATTTGGTTCACCGGATAGAAAAAGGCAAGAGGAAGGTGTCACCAGACAGGATTGAGGCAATAATGAGCATGATGGGGCCTTCTACACAGAGAGAAGTCAGGATGTTCTTAGGGATGGTTGGCTAATGTCGTCAGTGGATTGCCAACTTCTCATTAAAGGTGAAACCTTTACAGAGACTGATGCACAAGGATGTAAGTGATCCGGTACCATGGGACAATGACTCTATGAAGGCGTTCTTAGAGTTGTGAGAGGACCTTTGTCATACTCCTGCACTGGGGATGCCTGATTACAACAAACCTTTTTCACTATTCTGCTGTGAGCGAGAAGGTTGTGCACTGTCAGTTTTAGTCCAAGAACATGGAGGTGTCCGTAGACCAGTTGCCTACTTTTCAGCTACTTTAGATCCAGTAGCTTCAGCGTTGCCCGGATGTCTCAAGTCCATTGCTGCAACGGGTCTCAGCATTGAAAGTTGTGAGAGTATTGTCATGGGTCATCGCTTAATTGTACATGTTCCACATTCTGTTGAATTGTTGATGACCAGACCAAGACACAGCACCTGACTAATAATAGGCTTACACGCTACGAGCAGGTTATACTTGCTGCAGAGAATGTGACCCTTAGGAGGTGTTCTGTTTTGAATACTGCCACATTGATGCTGTTGCCGAACACTCTTGATGAAGATTGTGCGGACCATGAGTGTCTCGATGTGACTGAGCTTTGCACCATACCGAGCCCTGACATTGTTGATGAACCATTGCCTGACCCCAATGAGATTTTCTTTGTCGATGGTTCATGCTTAAGAGACAGTGTTGGTCAGTTGAGAGCAGCCTTTGCTGTATGTACCATTACAGGAGCAGTTGAAGCTGCATGCCGGGAAGGAGTATACTGCGCACAGGTGGCTGAGATCATTGCTTTGACTCGTGCCTGCTTGGCAGCAGACAAAATTCAAATTACCATTTACACCGAAAACCAGTATGGGTTTGGTGTGGTTCATGACTTCGGACAGTTATGGCCCCAGAGAGGTAACATGGCATCATCTGGATCACCCATCCGAAATGGGGAGTTTGTGAGGTTGTTCCTAGAGGGCTTACAGCGCCCCAAAGCAATTGCAGTTGTTAAGTGCACGTCTCATGGAAAGGGGACAGATTTTGTGTCACTCGGAAATCGCTAGTTGCACGTTTATGTGCTGAACAAAGTTGTTCATTCACTGAAGGTCATGTAGATGGTTGCCAAGAAAGAACTGAGTTCAACATGATGTTGGCCATGGCAGATACTTGGGATGAGCTCAAGTGCCTGTAGGAACAGATTTCAGACCAGAAGAAGAATGTGTGGATCAATACAGGCTGCGAGAAAGGGGATGTGGATATTTGGGTCTCAAGTGATGGCAGGGCAGTGTTGCCAGATGAGTTGTTGAGCCCGATGGCAAGACAGATTTCATGGGGCGGTACATCTGGGAAGAGATGCGATGGAGCGAATGTTCAGACAAACGTGGTACAATCCTCGATTTCATGCTGTGGCAGAAGCTATGTGTCAGAGGTGTGTTACATGTCAGCAAATGAATGCTGGAAAGAAAACTGTGGTTACAATGAGTCACATTGGGAGGTCCAGGGGACCTTTCAACAGGATGCAGTTGGATTTCATTCAGATGCCTATGTGTAACGGGCTGAGGTACATTTTGGTAAGGGTATGTGTGTTCTCAAGGTGGGTGGAGGCTTACCCTACTCGTAGGTGCGATACACTCACTGTAGGAAAGCTGTTGTTAAGAGAACTCCTTCCTAGGTTTGGAATTCCGACCTCTTTGGAATCGGACATAGGAACACACTTCCATAGCAAAATCATGAAGATCCTTTGCACAGCATTGCAGGTTGATCAGAGACTCTGATTCCAAGCAGGATTCGCAATTTGATCTTGAATAGGCTGATATTCGCTACCTTTGGAACTGAAATACCATCTCATGAATCCATTTTTCTTCGTCTTGAACTTTTGCAACATGCTCTAGAAGCTGTTGGAGCAAATCTTATTTTGGATTACAGAGACTTTGTTGTAAATAAGCTGAATTAGATAACCTACGTCTAATTCAGGGGTATTAAAGAAATGCGTGATGCTAACATGAGGAGGAATAATGTTTCGGAATGTAATTAAATAATGCTTTAGAATGGTTTAAATGTAATGTTTATGTTGTTGTATTAGAAATGCATCTAAAAGTAAAGGCCTGAGACATGAAATCGCAAGCAGTGGCCTAACTGTATTTCCTAGTTCGCTAACATTACGGGTTTGGAAAATGGTTTCCTTGGGAAAAGGCTCCGTTCCTCAGTTGAATTTGAAATGTAACTTAGAGCTTGTGTAAGATAGTTTCTTATGCATTTCTTTTGTAGGTGCAAGGCCACGTAGCTTGTTAGGTAGAATAATCCATTGTTTTCGGAGTTAGCCTGGTAGGAGTGAGAACGAAGGGAGTCTACTAGAATGTTCAACTGGAATATTTTGCGGAGAAGGTGCCTGGGACCCAAGGACACAGCAACGGTTTTTGGAAGAAGATGGACCTGTACAGGAAAAGTACGAGGAGCGGCACCTGCTTGAAGAGGGTGTGCTTTGGGCGTGTTTATTATTTTTGGATTTTGTATTAGGGAAAATGCCCCGAGGGAGGAGAGTCAGTCGCAGTTGGAGTTAGGGGTAGAGTCAGTTGGAATCAGTCTGGGTCCTGTTTAAGGCAGTCCAATTGGAAATGCAGTTAGACAGGGGTCTCAGTGGGAACTAGGTAGAAGAAATTAAGGAGCATCTTAGAACGAGCTCGTTAGCTTGGGCTACTTACCCGGAAAAAGTGAATGTGGTTTTTAGGGAGCCTTCACATCTGACACCTTTTTCTCTTGCCTGGGAGATATGGTAAGTAGGGATGACACCTTAGAGTTAGTGTAGGGATAGACTAATCTTTTCTTTCCCTTTGAGGGAGATGCAGTCGGGACTTCAAGTGGGAACTGTTATTGCATTCCTAATGCTTCTTGAACTTACATTGCTCTTTATTCTGAGTCGTATGAGACTCCTGCATAGGATTATGTTTGTATTAGTGTCAGTTTATTTCTTGAACCTCTTGTTGAGGTGCTCGTATGTTCAGTTATTTTTTCCTTTGTAATAAATTTTTAAACTTCACTTCGTAATCAGTGGTCCTTTGGATTGAGATGTATTTGGTCTTTTTGAAAACTGTCATAAGTATGAAAATGGAAAACTTCCCTTTACACTTCTTTGCAGACTAAAGAAATTCAGTCGGCCAGGGATTCTAAGGATTGGTAAGGAAAAATCTGTATGTGAATCTCAGCGTCATCGCTAGTTTTCTATAACACAAACACCACTCACAGGACAGGCCGCAGTAAATGCTCCCACGCACTCACAGAACAGGTACATTTCCACCAAAAGTGCAGGATTTACCTATGTGGGAATTGGCAGCTGCTACACATGTGGCAAGCCTTCTTTTTTTTACTCAAACTTGCAAAATTCTTTTCAATACCTGACTCAAAATATTCGTTGTAAATTTATTTTCTGCATAGATTTGTATAAAATGATTTCACAAACAACACACAAACAACATTTAATTTTAACTATGATGTTGGCATAAGAATAACTTACATATTTGACCTACATTAATGTCAATTTCTACTCAATGTATTTTTATGTTTCGAAATAAAAGACACACTGCAGCTGTTGGGGACTACATTTCCCAGGACTCCACACACGGCACAGGAAGGGGAGGTGGCAGGCCCTTCCGCTGAGCAGTGTACTATCAAGTGCTTGGTCAACTCCCACTGCACAGGACATGCAGAG
Source organism: Lissotriton vulgaris (assembly GCF_964263255.1). NCBI lineage: Eukaryota > Metazoa > Chordata > Amphibia > Caudata > Salamandridae > Lissotriton > Lissotriton vulgaris. Next base: position 922,350,139 of record NC_141691.1, on the reverse strand, counting down.
GCCGGGCCCGAATGCTTCTGCGCCTGTTAGAGCCAGGAAGATGCAGGCCAGGGCCACTCCCCTTGGCCCTGCTTTTTAAGGTGACTTTTCCTTTAAGTACTTTAATACTATCTAGTCTGTCACCTATTATGTGAGGGGCAGTCTCAGATCTTGGGTGGCTCTTCACAGTGTCTAATTTGTAAAATATTAAGTGCCGGTTCCTACATGTGGGGCTTGCTGACTACCAAGACTTGATTCCATCTCATGTCTTAATTTTACTCTTGATGTTCCTTTATTTAATTCCTGTTTTCTGCCTTTTCCACTGTTTTCCATCTTTATTTTCCTTTCCTCCTTTAGTGTGTTTCTCTCTATTGGAGGAAAATAAAGTGCAGATCCCCACAATTGAGTGCAAGTGGCACCCACCTGCAACCACTGGCTCAAATTAATCACCTTCACTAAATCTTCACGTAAATGGGCTGTTTGAGTAGTCCTTGTTGCACATGTAGAGGTGTTTGGTTGTAAAGCACTGGTGTTTTGTTATCAACTCTCATCCATTAACATCCTTAATTCAGTTGACACACTTACATTTAAATAGTTAAACTGAGAAAGTACAACTCAGGATATATCTTCATTAACTATGGGAAAAAGAAGGCAGCTGATCCCCCACACAGAGAGCGAACAAACAATCTAAGGTTGCCAGACACGCAGTGGAGAATGACATATTCAAATACGTTGATGTTCTTATCTAGGAGGCTGAGACAATTCATTACATGGAAAATAATCAAAGCAAAGGTATTCGCCCCACTGCCAAAATAACCCACTTTCAGAAGAAAATGCTGCATGCAAGAGCCCTTTGCAGGGCCGGACTGACTACCGGGCAGTTTGGAATGCTACCGAGGTGGGGGCTGATTTCACTGCGGTTGGGGCTGATTTTGTTCATGGAGACCTGCGTGTGCTTCGAAATAATTAAAGCGAAACAAATTTAGTTTAGCACACGCAGGTCTCCATGAACGAAATCACCCCCCAGCTCAGCAGCATTCCAAACTGCCCAGTAGCCAGTCCGGCCCTGGCCCTTTGTTGTCATCTGATTCCACTATTGTCTCTTCAGCGGCCACGTTTCTTACCCCTTGATAGACCAGTGTCCCAGGCACCCTGTATTGTCACATGCACCTACTGCTATCATGCCCAAAGTTCGTGCACCCCAGGTTAGACTTGGTAGCGCTACCCCTACCGTCAAATACACTTTCAGGCTTCCATCCTTTACAGGTGCAGCTTTTCTCCTTTGATATGTTTGCTTGTAGATAAACCAGCTAAGCCCGGATCTGCAAAAACTAACATGGAGCAGAAGGAGGTTAAAATCAATGATACCTTATCAAAGGAATTAAAGGAAGTGAAAAATCTGCTCCAGGCGTTAGGCTATCAGTTTCAATTAACTTTAGATAGCGGTCACATGAACAATGCTCCAAGCTTATTTGTAGAAGAAGGCAACCCAAGTTGCGTCTGTCCACCGTCCTTTGAGCCCAAACAAACGAATAGTAATTTTCCTAAAACTAACAAAGATATTGCTTTGAGCAATTTAACTGAGCCAGAAAGAATTGTAGGCCCCAGTACAAGCAACAAGAGACACATAAGTGCCAATTGTACATGGGCTAGAAAAGGGGGTTCATTACATCCTGTGCAGCTCACTCAATGTAGAGCACAGCATTGGAGAAAATATGGCCCAACCAGTTGCCACATAGCAGAGGTTCCACAAGCTCATAATGGGATTTACTCACATTATTGAGACACTACTAGTGCTAAGATTGATCAGAGTGCAGCCACTGAAAGGATTTTATGACTAACATACCCATACGAAGGTTGAATTCAAAGGCGGGTACACATTCACTTATCAACAAGGTCATTTACTGGATAAGGAACCAACAACATTGTTACACCCTCCAGATTTAGGGCCAGATGTAGGAAGCCTAATACCGGTCGGTAACGGCCGAAATTACCGAATTTCGGCTGTTACCGACCGATATTAGGCATTTGAGATGTAGGTGGCTACATTTCAGATTCGGTAATTTACCGAATCGGTAATTTAAGGAATCGGTAAATTACCGAATTCTTAAATACCGATTTGGTAAATTACCAAATCTGAAAATGTAGGAAGCACTCAAGTGAGTGCTTTTCACTTGCAAGGATTCGTTATTTACCACCAACAACAAGTTGGTGGTAAATAACGAAAACCGTTAAAAAAGCAATTTTGTGCTTTTTTAACAGTGCCATGTGGCAGACATACAGGCCCTTAGGGCATGTATGTGTGCCACATGTGCACCCATGCACTATTCAGGGGTGCAAAAGGGTGTCAATGTGACACCCTGCCACCCTTGTAGGTCTTCTCCCTCTTACAGATTTGGTATTGACCGATTCGGTATTCCCCATTCATTCCTATAGGCCTGGAGGCCCATAGGAATGAATGGGGAATACCGATTCGGTAAATACCTATCTGTATTTACAGAATTTTACTGTTGACTTATCTAATCAGGGTGTGGACTCTCCAACTGGAGCTAACTTAGTTGCTCTTTGCAGGATGTATGAGAAAATTTGTTTGAAAAACCTCTGTCCCTAACAGGTTCAGATTACATACAGTTTCTGTCATGGAATGTTGCAGGGTTGAAACTTAAACATGATGATTTAGTGTGCAGCGGGGGCTCCTCTGCTAGGGGGGAGTGGCGTTGCCTCACTGCTCTCAGAGCAGTTTGAAAAGGATAAATAAAATGATAATAACGCAGTGTAATTATAATTTTATTTTTCCTAATGCAGTGGCTCAGTTGGTTATGTGGGGAGCGAAGCTGAGCTCTGTGACGCCAGAGCACTGCGGGGGGAGGAGTGGTGGGTACACTCTGTAAGTGCGCATGACGCTTTGGCCAGCTGTCTCGTGCCGGCCTACAGCCTGGGTGGAGACCATGCCCAGGCTCCACTGCCTGTGTGAGCACCGAACAATGGTGCTCAGACCAATCACGACACTGCATTGTAGCGCTGTAATTGGCTGTGGGAAGCATGGAAGCCCGAGTGCTTCTAGTTTCCAGACTTGAAATGAAGAGGACGGAGGAGAGGCGGCGGCCGGCTGGTGAAGAAGACAGAGGAGATGCATTGGCCGGCTGTAGCCAGTTAAGTGTTTTAAAAAAAAACCTTTTTCATTCCCCACCTCTCCTACTCGAGTGGGCTGATTCAATTTTGTACCTTCCAGTGAACATGGGTGACTGATACTGTGTTTAGGCAACGTTTTATGGCTTATTGTGTTGAAGCAGACGCAGCTAAAGCAAGTCGAGCTTCTGGTGGATTGATAATCTGGGTAAAAATTCCATTGAACTGTTCAATTTATAAACAACATATTCATTTTACAGATATTCCTGACTTGAATGTTTGGAAAAAGAAAGTTTTTCTATGAATTTATACAACGTTTATAACCGTTCTCTGCTTAGAACAAAGGGCCTGTTTCACAAAAGTAATCTGACACAAAATCCTAACATTACGACTTTTGGTATTCACCAGGGGCCCGATGTAGGTGTCCATTTACCGGCCGGTAACGGCCGAATTCGGCCGTTACCGGCCGGTAAATGGGTTTTCAGATGTAGGGGGCCTATATTTTACCGATTCTGTAAATTTACCGAATCAGTAAATTTACAGAATCGGTAAAATACCCAATCTGTATATTTATCGATTCGGTAAATCCACATGTAGGTGGCACTCCTATGAGTGCCACAGGCCCTTAAGAATCGGTATTTTACCACCCAATCCTATTGGGTGGTAAAATACCGAATTCAGGTGTACATGCACATCTGTGCATGCACACCTGTGCAATGTGACACACAGACATGCCCTTAGGGCATGTCTGTTTGTAACATGGCACACATGCCTGTATTTGGGGTGCTAGAGGGTGTCAAAGTGACACCCCCTGCACCCTTGCTTAAATCGGTATTTACCGAATCGGTAAATACCGATTCGGTAATGCACATTGATTACTATGGGCTTCAATGCCCATTGGAATCAATGGGCATTACCAAATCGGTATTTACATAATCGGTAAATACTGAATCTTAACGATTCAGTATTTAGCGATTCTGTATTACCTACATCCCCCCCCCTCTATTTTACCACTTCTTAAATACCGATTCGGTATCATTCGGTATTTAATTTACTTACCTACATCGGGCCCAAAGTGTATTTAGGAGTAGTAAAGTTAAGAATCCTATCTTTACTACTCATAAAAGCCTTTTGTGAATACTGAAAATCATAAAGTTAGGATTTTGTCTCCGCTAAACTTAAGTTTTGGTCTTAAGTTTACCAAAACTTAAGTTTAACTGAGACAAAATCCTAACTTTATGACTTTGGACGCCCGATGAAGCAGGAACCACCGTCACGGAACGCTAAATGAGAGCAGGTGTTGTGTTCTGCTCAAGGAGTTAGTTATATATGAAGAGGCCAAACTCCGGGAGCCATACAAATAACATGTCACTGAACAAATCATGAGACAATCCGTTTCAGAGAAGGACTAATTAGAGAGGCCATAAATGATTGAATACCTATAGCACTCTGGCGAGACAACAGAGAACAACAAAGCTAACGGCGGTGGCAAGTCCCAGGAGGACAGTCAGGACAATAACTTCAATCTACTAAGAGATTAAAGAACTACAAAACTAAACAGTGGCGCCAATTTATATGAGTCCCCCAGAGATATACTTCTGGAGATCGCAAATAACAGACAATTGAAAGATCAGATTTCGTAATACCAGGTTCTGCAGAGGGATAGCTATTGCGATTGCCTGACTAGAGCACCAACGTATGTTTAGAAACCTTCCTTTGCAGTAGTCACAGATCAGTTCCCCCTTTTTCCACCTGTTATAAATTACAAAATAACAGGTCCTGAATAAGACGGATTAGTAATTAAACCATTCCATTGAAACATACGACGACCAGTCAGAGTGAGACACCCCAGATATCAGCACAGCAATCGAGGGTTGATTTTATCACCTGGATTTCTTCATCTATGCATGCAGTGTTGTTCTGGGCTGTAGAGTGTGAGTGTACTGTGTGTAAGGGATGTGGCTGTAGAGTAGAAAGAGGTGTGATTGTATGTGGGGGTGTGCTGAATTTTACTATCTAGCCATCTGGTACTTTACAGGTGTTGAAATTAATTGTGTTACATGTATTGTATTATTTAAATAGTGATAAATAGTTATATTTTTGTAAAAATGGTGATATTTATTGCAAAGAATCATGTATCTTTCTTCTATGTGAAATATCAGACAAACAAGTAAAAATGAAAAAAATTAAATACAATTTTTAAGATTGAGTGATTGCTTCTTGTGTGGAGAATAATGTCTTTTATGCCCTATCTTTGAGCTTTGACTAGCCACTGAAATGTAGGTCTAGAGGGATTTTCATTTTTGCAGTTTTTATTTTTTTTCCCCTGTTCCCTGACCTGTTAAGTAATCTCTTTTAGGGGGTTGCCTTGCTAATTCCTGAATCCTCTCCTATAATCATAATAGAGTATTCATACATTGTTTGTAATAATAATTTACACAAATTCTGTACACAATGTAGAAGCAGGAGAAGCTTGCATATGTATCTACTAACAATTAATTGAATGAGGCTAAAATGGCTGCTAAAAACGCGGGAAACAAAATGCGCATGCGCCAACTGCATGATGTCATAATGCTTGGAGGGAAAGTTTGCTTCTGCGCACTAACGTGCAAAATGGCCGCATCAGAACTCACATGCTAAACATCTGCTTTGCTCAAAACTATACTGCGTCTTATACTGAATGCTTATGCATAAAGAATTATTATAAATTAAATGGGATTAGAATAGACATAAGTGGTATACAGCGAAATCATTTTATTTGAGCCTACCATCTTGTCTTTTTGACTTCTCTGTTAGTTCCCTATTAGGCCTAAATCGAGAGACGGGGCTTAACCCCAAGTGGGTAATGTGTGCAGTCTCAATAGAATACAACTTTGGAGTTGTGATCCCAAGCGTTGGAACATGGTCAAGAACGATTTTTTCTCAGAGGGAGAAAGTGACGGAACATTCTGAAGACTCAATGAACAAATGTATTATTATTATTATTGGGATACTTATATAGCACACAGCTACCTCCAACGGAAGTGTCCCGGCGCGTTTTCCTGGAAGAAAAAAACGTAAACTGCAGAAAGCAAAGAGACAGAGCAACAGAACAGTGACTACAACCGAAACAGCCAGGTTTTTAAAGCTTTCCTGAAGAGAGGTTCCTTTTCCATCCCTCTGAGTTCCTTTTTTTTTTTATTATTATTTTTATTATTCATCATCAGAAAAACAAAGTGTAAACAATTAATTACTTTGACATATATATCTAATACAACAGAAATCATTCAATTAAGGCGTAGTCACTTAAAGTAACCAACGAGATACAAAACATAATTTGAGTATAATTTCCGAAAAAGAAAAGTTGGAAGATCTGAAGAAGGAAAAAAAAAAAAGAAAGTAAGGAAACATAAGAGTAGGGGTCAAAACAATTTTAACACCACCAACTATAATCCTATCAAAATGAGCATGAATCTACCCCCTTTTAAATTAACCGTCTAATTTAAGTTTCCATTTTTCAACTGGGGCCCATACCCGTTTCCCAAGCTGCTTTGCATTCACACCTTTTTTTCATATAAAGCTTTCTTCAGGGTATAGATAGCTAATAATTTTGAGAGCCATTGTTGAAACGAAGGAGGATTAGAGTCTTTCCATACCGTTGCAATACAAAGCCGGCTCAGTGTCATTGGGATAAACAAAAATTCTTGATGGGGTACATCCTGCCCCTCCTTTGCCACCCCAAGAACCATAATCTCATTAGTTAAATTAATAGAAATCTCCAATTCCTCTTTAAAGAATTCTTCCATAGCTTGTTTAAAGGGATCTAATTTAGGACAAGCTGCAAACATGTGTATCATGTCTGCCTCCATACTATGACATCTTGGACAGAAGATCCCACTCGTACCCCCCCCCAGCGGGCTATTCTATGCGGTGTATATTATAGTTCATATAAGGTCTTATAGTATTGTGCCTGCAGATTTGCAACCTTTAAGATAGTGTTTCCTAACCTAAGCAATTTTTCACCCTCGTTCCCGACTAGATTTAATTTAGTTCTCCATTTATCAAATACCTTTCCTCAATCATCCTCATTATGCTGGCATAATGCACCATAAAGTTGAGAGATTGAACATCCCTCCTCATCTGGAACAAATTCCATCAGGTCTACCCTAGTAAACTTACATTTACCTGCTTGTTTTCTCTGCAGGACTGATCTTATCGGTAAGTATTTAAAGAAATCTCTCAGATCCAAATTGTATAGCTGTTGCGCCCTTTCAAATGTTATTAACCCTGACTGATCCGTGATATCTCCAATTGTACCAACCCCGAGATTATCCCACCGCCTCATCACTTGATCATGGAATACATCTGGGAGAAGTTCATTCATATATAAAGGGGTATAGAAATTCATTCTCCCTAATTTAATTTTCTTCCGGATGATTGACCAAACTGAAATGGCCACACCCAACACCTTGAACTTTGTTCTTTTATAGCAGTTTAACTCCTTAAATGTAAGAAGTCCCTTGTTAGAGTCCAAAACCAGCAGATCGTATATATCCGGAATGCCAGCGTTACCCCTCCAGATATCTTTCGTATTCCCACAGAGGAGTCCTTTACAATACTGAAGGACTGAAGCAAAATAATATGCCTTAAAGTCAAGTACTGCAAGGCCCCCCGTTCTTTAGAAAGTGCCAGCATCTTTATGGATCTTCGAGTTCTACCCTTGGCCCATATGAAGCGATTACAAATCCCCTCTATTTCCTTAAACCACTTATTAGTAAATAATAAAGAAATCGTACAAAATAAATATAACAATGCAGCGGCCTATAACTGTTAAGTGTAAATTATCCATCCTATCTAAGTCTAGTTTTGCCTTTTTGATTACTGGGTCAGATTTTCCTCCACAACCTTAGATAGATCGGATGTTATAATAACGCCCAAATAGACCGCAGACTCTATAACTCTCTCATCATGAATAGTAACAAATTGATTTACGACTATTTGTGTTTTCCCTTGGTTCAATTTGTACCCTGACAGAAGACCATATTGTTTAGGCTCCTTCTCAATCTCCCCTATCGCTATTATTGGTGTTGATGATGTGATTCCTAAATCATCTGCGTATCCCAATATTTTGGTCTCATATCCATTCAACACAATTGGGAAGATGTTTTTTTTTTTTCTATATATCTAATAAATTAATCTATATAACAGGTAAAGAGTAGAGGGGAGCAGGGGCATCCTTGCCTAGTCCCACGTTCGATTTTTATTGCCTCACTCAGCTCTCCCCCCACTCTCAGTCTGATGCTCGGACTTTTATAAAGGGCCTTTAATGCTCCTAAACATATTTTCCCAAAATTACATTTATTCATTGTTGCCCACAGAAAACCCCACGAGACCCTATCAAAAGCTTTTTCAGAGTCCAGCAATATTAAGGACATAGGGTCTCGTGAGGCAGTCGTACCGTCCAGCAGCGCAAATACCCTTCTAATATGATCGGCAGTACCCCTCCCCGGTATGAACCCGTGCTGCCAGGGTGAAACTATCTTCCCAATTACCAAGCTCAGCCTGTTTGCCAAAATTTTAGAATAGGCTTCAGTATCGCTATTCATTAAGCTGATTGGTCTGTATGACCCAGGATCCGTAGAGCTTTTATTCTTTTTAAAAAACACCACCATTGAAGCTTCTCCCCAAGACCCCGGAGGGGCAGCGCCATTTTGTATGAGAACCATAAGTCTATTAATGTCTGCTTCTAAGGTCAGAAAAAACTTCTTATAAAACTCTAACGGTATTAAATCAGGTCCCACTGCTTTCCCTGATGGGAGATCATTAAAAGCTCTTTGTACTTCTTCTAAGGTAAAGTTAATCTCCAGGGAGTTGTTGTCCTCCTTTGTAAGCTTATCTAGTGAGGCAGACTCTAAATATTCCTCAATTTCCGCTGCATCTGGTTCCCCGTTATCCTGGCTATATAATTTCTTATAAAAGTTCTGGAATACAGAGCAGATTTCCTTTGGTGTTTTTACTATTGCCCCTGCCTCCGTAGTCATTTCTGTTATCTGCCCCTGAGTAGCCGCCTGCCGGGTTCTAATCGCTAGGATTCGTCCTACCTGTCCGCTATATTCATGTTGCTCTTCCCTCCTCGCTAGGTATTTACCAGCTGTCTTTGCGGCATATACTTCACCCACTGCTGCTTTAGCCAGAGCTAGTTTTTACGTTACTTTTGTCACATCCTCTTTCTCTCTTATACTTCTTATCAGTTCTTCCTCTAGCTTTGCTACTAGATTTATCTTCTTCTCAATATCTTCTTTTTCCTGCTTGCTCCGTCTGAGAGAGTAGCTTAACGTTTCCCCCCTAATACCTGCCTTTATAGCATCCCATACTATTTGGGGCGACGCTGTGCCCCTATTGTTTTCCAGAAATTCTTTTAACCAAATTTCCATGTGAGCAACATAATTTGTATCCTGTAGAAAAGCTATCTCGAAGGTCCAACTAATTATACTTTTCTGTGAATATGGTATAGAGATCTCCATGGAAAGCGGATTGTGATCTGACATCAATCTAGGCATTTTTTTAACTTTCACCATTGGTATCAACGAGGGAGAGATCAAGAAGTAATCTAACTGAGCTAGAGTTTTATGGGGGGCAGAATAGTATGTGCTGCCTCCCCCTCCGTTTATTTGTTCCCAAATATCGATCAGCCCATTATCCTGCATGAGCAGTATCAGCGCTCTGTGTTTTTTTTCTTTTTACCAGTAAACCTTGCAGGATCGTCTTTCCACAACCCATTAAGGCCATTTATATTTAAGTCGCCACAAAGTATAATGGGGAGAGGCCAGTTGGGCTATTGAAAATTTATATGGATAAGGGTTTCCGGGTCATCATCTATTGGTGCATAAATAGAGCATAAAGTAAAATTAAAGCTTTGAATTTGGCACTCCGTTAAGACCCACCGGCCGTGTCTATCTACCACCGAGTTCCACAGACATAGAATTCCACACTACGGGAGCACGTACCGAAAAGGGCCGGCCACCCATGCGGCTTTTAAAGAATCTGGGAATCTTCAGAAGGTTTTGACTAGTTGATCTCAAGGTTCTGGTCTGCAAGTATCTCTGGATCCTGACTCTAATACTTAGGGCCAGTGTAATGCAGGGCTCTGTGTACCAGTACCATAGATTTAAACAACACTCTTTTCTTCACCGGCAACCAGTGAAGACTCTCCAAATGGTGAGTTATACTGTGTCTTACAGGGATGTTTCTGATAACTCTGGCTGTCACATTCTGGATAAGCTGAAGTGTAGTGATCAGGTACTCAGGAGCACCACTCAAGAGACTGTTGGCATAATCCAGACGCGAAGTAATGGTGGCATGTACCACCGCTTGACGGCAGTCCATAGGAAGATAGTGTAGAAATCTACGTAACGTTTTAAGTTTCAAGAAACAGCTTGATGATAACTGTGCCACATGGTCCTTTCCTGACATTTCTATGTCCATTTTGAAGCCTAGATTGCCCACTGATTTAACAGGTATAGGGGGAGGGTTGAGAGCGGTAGGCCACCACTGAGCCGAGGGCAATGGAAATTTGTTGTTAAAGAAGAGGACCTCAGTTTTTTAAGTATTTAGTCTGAAGCAACTGTCTGACATCCAAGCCACAATGTTTAGCAGACACTCCTTGAAACAACTCAAATCCCCACCGTCAATTTCCTTAATAGCAGTTGGGTGTCGTCAGCATAGTTGACCAATCTCATCCAACACTTTTTAACTATTGAGGCTAACGGAGTAAGATAAACATTGAAAAGAGTCGGGCTCAGAGCGGAGCCCTGGGGGACTCCACATGATAGCCATTTTGTTGTTGAGGTAAAAGGGTGGAGAGTCACTTGCTGAGAGCGCCCCTCCAAAAAGGTCCGGGACCAGGAGAGAACCGAGCCAGAGGCCCCTAGACTTTCTAACATGTGCAGAAGGATTTTGTGGGACACTGTGTCAAATGCTGCGGAGAGGTCTAACAACACAAGCATTGCACAGTGTCCCTGATCCACAGATTCCCGCAGTGTCTCTGCAACTTTCAGCAGTGCAGTTTCAGTACTGAAACCCTTTCTGAAACCTGACTGCGAGTCATGTAACAGATTATTCAATTCTAAAAAGTTAGCAAACTGCCGCTGCAATTCTTTTTCCAAGATTTTCGCAGGGGCGAGAGGAGCGAGATGGGTCCATAATTTTTCAAAACCAACGGGTCTGCGTTTTCTTTTTTTAGAATAGGTCTCACCAAGGCTTTTTTCCAGTCAACATGGTAGATGCCGGACACCAGTGACTGGTTCCAGATTAGATTAAGAGCTGGATTCAGTACTGAGGCCAGGGTCCTTTAGAACCTTGCCGGCAAGGACTCTTCAGGGGACCCAGATTTAACCTGTGTTAGGTCAGCCAATGAGCATTGTACATCAAATGGGTTAAAACAGGACCATCTTTGTGCACTACCCACCGTGGGAGAAAGGAAGTCAGCATCTTTAGGTGGAGGAAAAGCAGCATAAATATAAAAAAATCATGAAAGAAGGTCGCAAGACTATCACACAGGGTTTTTGAGGGAGGAATCATGCTCTTTGATGCCTGGTGATTAGTGAAACTTTCCACTATCCTAAAAATTTATTTCACTGAATTGTTGGACGCCTTAATCTGATTGAAATAATACTCTTTCATACTGATAAGTTTTCTCCGGTGAAACATTCTGAGAGAGCTTCAGGCGTATAACCCCGTCGCCAGGTTCTCTCCAATTTTTTGCAGGCGCTCTTCAATTTTTGGAGCTCCTCCATGAACCAAGGAGCAGAGGGGGTTTTTCTAACCGAGGTCCTTATTCCAATAGGGGCCAGCTTATCCAAGATTGCCGCTATAGATACTTCAAATTTATTAACATTGAGTAGGGAATCTCCGGTAGGCACAAAAGGGGAATTTTCCCACTCTCTACCGAAGTTGGCAAGGGTGATATTTCTCCAATTTCTGGCCTTTTTTGTGATGTGCAACCCCTCCTTTTTCTTAGAGCCCCTGCCGATACTAAAAGCAATCAAAAAATGATCGGACCAGTATACTTGCTGATTAAGGTCAATAGTTACGGTCTGATCATTTGAAAAAACAAGATCTAGCATATGGCCACCTATGTGTGTGGCTGCTAGGATCTTCTGATGGAGATTGAGGACCTTAAGCGTGTCAATAGGTTTTATGACCATCGGGTCGTCCAATACATCCACATGCAAATTAAAATCCCCCAAGACAGCGAACAAAGAATATCTGGGTATCAAGCTGCTAATATATTCGTAAATCTCCGCTAAATGTCTAATCGGCGTAGAGGGGGGTCTATAAATAAGTATGACTGACATTATGGGGAAATTAGTACAGGCGATGTTGAAGGCTAATGCCTCAATGGGGCCCAGGTTTTCCAATTGTTTATAGCAAATTTCCCACTTGTCACAAATTAAAATAGCCAGGCCACCCCCTAGCCTAATATTGGGGCGGTTAACAGCTATTAATCTATATCCCGTCGGTACAGCAAGGGCAATATCCGGCGAGGAGCTATCTCTTAACCAGGTTTCCGTGAGAAACACCATATCCCAGCCTTCATTCTGAATACTGAGCCAGATATCTCCGGAGTGTCTGGGGATCGAACTACAGTTTACATAACAAGCCCTGATCCGTTCCCCTAATTCTGGAATATATTGGGGACCCTTTAGGTCTATATCAAGATTTTCTTGTACTGGCATAGAACTTAGGCTAAAATCACAGTGTTTGCACTCCCCCCCCCCCCCATGTGGAAAAAGGTAGGGCCGATGACCTTTTTCAGAGTTGCCCGGCGTTAACCGCCTCTATACCCACTCAAGATACCAAACAAAGAGGCAGGCGCTGGAGACTGGAAGGCAGGAAACAGAAGTTTTATTCCGACTGAGCAGAACACATCAAATCAGACAACAGGGTATCTTCTCGAGGTGCTCTACCCGCATCTCTGAGGCCTGGCCTCTTATACACAAGTTTATTGTTTTATTGCATTAAACACATCTTTGTCAACACTTTGATGTACGGAAAGACATCCTCGGAATCCCCGTTTCAGGCCCGTTCCCACACACATTTACAGTTGAAGTCCCCACCCCGGTCACAACAGGTGATGATTGTCGCGCAGCTGGACATTCCGCCGATTCACGGAATGTATGTGGTTGATCGGATCTCATGGGGTGGGGGCTTTGACCAACTCGTGGATCCTTCGATGGGGGAGGCTTCCTACTGTATGGGGGGGCAATAAACAGTATCCGCAGGGCCAGGTGGCGGCCTGGGAACGAGTAAGACAAACGGGCACAGAGGAAAGGGGGTTTTATCAAAGGACCCGGGATCATGAAAGGAATGAAGGGAGGTGTCGCGCTGGGAGCAGGATGGGGTTCCGAGGCAGGGTTGTGCTGAAGAGGGGTTTATGGCCCAAGGCATGTGAGAGCGGGGGCTATCAGTGCGCGGGGGGTGCTTGCGAGGTCAGGAGAGAGAGAGAGACGCGCTGGCTGTCGGCGATGGGCAGAGAGGCCATGGTACTTAAAATGGCTGCCGCTTACGCGCACGAATGGGCTCGAAAAGGGGGCAAGATGGCGCCGATAATGTTGACACTGCAGTCTAGGTTTTAACAGTCCTCCCTTTTCAACATATCTAGCCAGCTTGCCTACTCAACGTCAATCTGCATTAAATTCCTAACCTCAGCATCATATAATGCTCCCATGCATTCCTTTCCAAAGTCCACAGTCTTAGGGCAAATACAATTCGCACATAACGAACACAGAGGCGGCAGGCATTTAATTCCTAAGCATAACCCACATATTACAACTACAGGAATCAAGATAATGGTAAACAGTCTCCAGCCCCAGTTCTTAACAGTACTCCAGAACCATCCACCAAGCGACCATTCTTCCTGCTCCTGGTGAACTTCTGAGGAGAGTCTGTGGAGGTGTTCGATGGCCTTGTACACCGAGGGTGAGTTGTCCGGTATATATGTACAGCAGCTGGACCCAATAATGCGGCATGCTCCACCACGGTCCGCTAGAACCACATCTAGAACAAGGCGGTTCTGGAGAACAACCAGGCGGACCGCTTGAAGCTCGGCTGTGTTGTTTGCAAGGATACCAGCTGTGATGTTCATTGTTGTTTCGACTGCCTGAGTCAGATGTCGGATGGCACGGCTGTTTGCCATCGGGCCCCAGAGTGGAACAAGTCCCTTCATAGCATCGAGGAACTGCGCTCCTGTTGAGTCGGCTTGTTCAATATCCTTGGCTCGTTTTTGTCTATGGTGATTCGCTGGAGCCACATAGGTCGGAGGAAGGATGAAGGAGATAAAACAAGTGCCCCCCCAGCCTTTGGGGAGCCAGGTGTACGCCTTTGTGCCGCAGACGAAGTACATGTTTGGAGAGGATACAAAGGAAGGTGGATCGGTAGAGTCCAAAGTTCTGGTGAAGCGGCACGCACTTCGGCCCACCAGTTGTGTCCCAAGCCCTTCTATGCACATATGACCTGTGACGTTGATGACAGATAGAGCCACAGTCAGAGTGGCAGCTGTTCGCTTCCTTAGGTAGGAGAAGGTGGGTCTGGTTGGATTGTTGAACACCTGCATTTCCATTCGTTCTTTAGCAGGGATGTCCATGTGGATAGAGTCGTTGGAGGTCTGCGGGCAGAAGTGCGTCTTTGTTTTGTTTCGCCAGACCTCATGAAAGAAATGTGTCATGGTTTTGCTGGAGGTGGCATTGTCCTTATAGCTCTCTTGCAAGAGGATCAGCCAAGCAAGGCAGGAGCCGTGAATTGAGAAGGGTGAAGGGATGAAAGGTATCGAATGTCCAGTGGCGTGGGGTAGCAACCCACAGATCCAGCAGTTGGTGGCGTTGGTGGCAAGATTGTGCTGGTGCAGCAGCTGCCCAAAGGAGTTGTTCCAAAACTCCTTTCGCCTTTCTCTGAGTTGAGGAGAGAGCGAGATCAAATAATGTTCCTTCATGGTAGTAGGCTGCGCAGTGGTTAGGAATGTTTCGTGAGCAGGTGCATTTTCTTCCACAATCCAGAGCGTGGTCATGAGGAGAAAGCAGAAAAGGATTGTGATGAAAAGTGCAATTGTCTTTGAGCTGTGGATTCTGTCTGTCTTTGGGTTTCTGTAGCGAATTTTCGGATGTCCGGTTGCTTCCATCATCTTCTTATCGGGTGCTTCCATCACCTTCTGATCGGGCGCTTCATCACCTTCAAGGGAGCTCGGTAGCGGGCAGAACCAAAGACCTTGTCTGGCTTTCTCTCCTGACAGCCCTTGTTGATTTAGGCCACCGATCTGAGAATTATGACTTAGTCAATGGTCTGCTTAGCCGAAACTCTCTCCTTTCGACGCAGGTTATACCCTTCTTTGGATGGCACGGTAGGGTCAGGAATCTTTGCAAGTTCAAGTGTCTCTGTGCCTGGGTAGCAATCCAGCGATGTCGGTCTTTGTTCAGGAGCTCTTCCTGGGTGGCCACATCTTCGGTTGTCATCAGAGTCAAGGGAATCTTCTTACAATGGTGCGCATGCACCCAGGTCCGCTTTCCTTCCACTCGAAGACCTGTTCGGGTGGCAAGTAGGATTGCCAGGGGCCCGTCCACCGGGGTTCCGGACTCTTGGCGCGCTGGAAATTCTTTATGAGGATAAAATCCCCGGGTTGCAGGTTGTGTCCGGGACCCCTAGAAGCGTCAGGGATGGCATGCAGCACCTGTTGGTGAATGACAGACAGAGTTTCATTCAACTTATACAAATAATCAGACATTAGGACGTCCGGGATGTCATGAATGGAAGTCGGTTTTGGTGCAGACCAGACGCTCATGGGTCGGCGGAAAACGACCTCGTAAGGTGTCAAGTGGTGTTTGGTGGGGGTGGAACGCATCGATAGCAATGCCAGTGGGAGAGCGTCTGGCCATTTCAGTCCCGTGGTAGCCACTATCTTGGCTAGTTTTAGCTTTAGTGTGGCATTGTGTCGCTCGACAAGTCCAGCAGACTGGGGGTGGAAGACTGCGTAGAACTTTTGCTTGATACCCAGCCCCTTTAAGATGAGCTGGATGACTTCGGCTACGAAGTGGGGGCCATTGTCGCTCCATAAAATTCGACAAAGGCCGTAGCGAGGGAAGAATTCTTTTAGCAGTACTTTTGCAGTGGCCATAGAAGTGTTATCACGGGTTGGGTATGCTTCCACCCATTTGCTAAATGCACAGACCACGACAAGTACGTATTTCAGGCCTTGGCATCTGTCTAGTTGGATGTAGTCCATCTGCAGGACGTCAAACGGGTGATTGGGAACCCCGAACCCTCCCCGGGGTACCACAGTTCCTTTCCCAGGGTTGTGTTGCAGGCATATCAAGCATTGTTGGACCAGACGTTTGGCGGAGTCTGTGATTTTTTCGTTGTGCCAAACTCTGGAGACAAGTTCAATCATGGGGGCTGATCCTATGTGAGCAGGGGAGTGTGCCATAGTCAGTATGGGAATCAGGTATGAGTCAGGTAGCAACCATTTGTTCGTGTCTTTGGTCCGCCAGCAGCCTTCGTCGTCTTTCAATCCCACACGTGCCCATTCAGTCAATTCATGTTGTGTGCTAGCCATTTGAATGTCCCTAATAGTGTTCCTAGCGTCGGTCCATTTCTCTGCTTGTGACCTGGTCACGTACATGCGTGTCGTCGTCCTATTTTCAGCTGTGGTTCGAGCAGTGATGTCGGCTAGTGCATTTCCCTGTCCAATAATGTCTGTCACTTTCTTGTGCGCCTGGCATTTGATGACCGCAAGTCTTTTGGGGAGAAGGACAGCTTCGATCAGGGCGGAAAGTAGATCTCCATGTAAGATGGGAGTGCCGTGTGAGGTCAAGAATCCCATTTCCTTCCAAAGGAGCCCAAAATGGTGAACCACCCCGAAGGCATACTGGCTGTCGGTGTAAATGTTCGCTGTGGTTCCTGCTGCTAGGATGCATGCTCGTGTCAGGGCAATCAGTTCCGCTGCCTGTGCAGATCGTTGTGTAATGCGGGCTGTCTCTACTACAGTTCGGGCCGTGGTGACTGCATAGGCAGCTGAAGTGGTGCCATCGGGGAGTTTGATGCAGGAGCCGTCCACCCACAGCTCTCCGTCAGGGTCAGGAAAAGCTGTGTCTCTGAGGTCAATTCTACTTCTAGTCTGTTCGTTCGTGAGGGTCACACAGTCGTGTATAGGGGGCACGCTGGGATCGTTTTCCGGTATGGGCAACAAAGTTGCTGGGTTCAGTGTGGTGCATCTTTTCAGGGAGATGTGGGGTGCGAGCAGAGTCAGTTGGTATCCAGTCAGTCGTGCACTCGTCAGGTGTTGCGTCTTGGTTTGGTTCAGGAGGGTGTCAACTGCATGGGGTACTAGTACCGTGAGGGAATTCGAGAGCACGATCCCCTCACTCTGTCGGATAGAGATAGCAGCGGCAGCTACAGCTCGAAGGCAGGCAGGCAAGGCTCGGCTACGGGGTCAAGAGTGGCAGAGAAGTAAGCGCACGGTCTTTGTTTTGGGCCAATGGACTGGGTCAGGAAAGATAAAGCACACCCCTCCCTTTCGTGAGTGTAGAGGGAGAAGGGCTTTGTGTAGTCGTGGGTGCCTAGGACAGGGGCCGAACTGTGGTAAATATTTAATTACCGTCCTAATTTCTATGCAGGTAAGTACTAAAAACAGAATAACTCAATCGGAAAGAAAGACGCAGAGTCCGTGGTGTTAGAGTTCTATGGGGTTTTATTCCTTAAAAAGGAATGGTTCTTGAACCGGATATCGGGTTCCTGACACCACTGGGGTTCAGGAAGGGATAGAGCATACTTTATTGACAAGACATAACTTTTATACTTAAATCATATAATGGAAACCAATACAGTAGGCATAACAGCTGAGAGAAACAAGATAAAAGCACACACGTGTTAGCAATACGTAATCAGAAGGCGTGAACTAGGCGTGAACATAGAGGTGTGTGCTAGAAACGTCACATGAAAGTGTCACAAGTGGGTGGGTACATAGCAGAATCTTGCAATGTCAGTAGAAATCTGAGATTTGGATGCGCGCGCAGCTGCATGACGTGTGATTGACGTGGAGCTGGAGGGTGCAGGGGACTTGACATTTACACTAGAGGAAAGAGACAGAAGTCTGGCGTGTCAGATCAACTCGTACCTATATCATATCTGATATCTAATGTTTGGGAACCATATTATCTAGAGGGAAAGGTCTCTTGGGCAGAGGCTATTCTATACTGACTGTGAGTGCGTGTATAAGCGTCTACGTGTCTGCATGAGATGCGAGGGGGCATGGGCCTTCCATGGTAACAGGAGCTATGAATTACTTGCACGGAGACAGTGAGGCCGGGCCCTTTGCTCTGCAGCTGGAAGGATGTTTACTTGAACTAGTAGGCAGGAATGTATTTTTGAGGAGCGGAGCAGATAATTCGAAGGTTGAATACAGTCTTGGCAGGCAACAGGCTGAGCTAAGCGCCGTTAGCCGCGCAGGGAGTAAGGCAGAGGTCACGGGTACAGAGGCAGGCCCAGGCTGAGGCATTCAGAGTCAGAAGGCAGGAAAAGGCTCGATGGCAGAATTCAGGGCCTACTTCGCCAGAGCTGAAAAACGTGTAAAGTATACCATAAAAAGACGTTGGCAAGGCATACTTAGGAACGGAATATTCAACCCATTCAGGGTGGATCTGAAAGAGGACATGTTAACGTTGGACGCAAATGTATTTGCGTCTTCATAGCTGGCACAGGAGGGAAGTTACATGCACTTTAAGCTCGTACATGGAGACGGTGGGGTACACGTTAGGGAACATTTCTTGACCATAAAATTTATATTTCCTCATTCCCTCCTTGTTCCCTACGGACCCTTCATGATATATCGATCCTCATGAATCGATCAGTCTGTTCATGTAACATCATTTGCTCTTCTTTCTTCTTTTCGCGTTTTGAGTGGAAACTTGAATGCGGCATACATGATGTGGCGCACAGACCACAAATCGCTGGCCCACATTGTAGGCACAGGCAGCAACTGAATACTATGAGAAGGGCAATGCCTAGGAAGGATAGGATCTTCCATCCCCAAGCGGTCAACGTTGTCCAGAACCAACCGGACCAAGTCCAGGTGCCTGGATTCTGATGTATCAAACTTGCAATTTTATGAAGACGTGTGATAGCTTTATATACTGTTGGCGCGTTTTCTGGAATGAAAACACAGCAACTCGACCCGATGACCTTACAGGCTCCGCCCCTATCTGCTAGGATGACGTCAATAACAAGACGATTTTGAAGAACAACAACCCGCATGGCAGATTGCTCCTCTGTTAAGTTGCCTAGAGCGGAAGTAGTTTCATTCACTACTGCTTCGAGGGTTCTAGTTAATTTTCGTATCAGTTTACTATTAAAGACAGTACCTAAGTAGGGGAAGAAACCTTTATTGAAGTCTGTGTATTGCTCCCATGCCGTTTCAGTATAGTCGACAATCGGGAGATCTCTTCGGAGTCTATTCGTTACTAGATTTGTATTTCTGTGATAATCAGGAGGGGCTAGGAAAACAGGTGGCAGAAGGAATGCAATGTAACAGGTACCATCCCAATCTGGAGGTAAGCGTATGTTTGCGGCTATGGCCACAAACAA
Source organism: Lissotriton vulgaris (assembly GCF_964263255.1). Lineage (NCBI taxonomy): Eukaryota > Metazoa > Chordata > Amphibia > Caudata > Salamandridae > Lissotriton > Lissotriton vulgaris. The sequence goes on along the minus strand of NC_141691.1, from coordinate 922,330,423 downwards.
AGTAGGAATGACGAGTAGCTCTAAATGTAGACCTGCCTTGATCGCTGAATTCGACCACAGTAGTACATTTACTATGACCTAAGTGTACTGAACCCTTCTTTCTGACACATAAGTCACCCGTGACTGGTAATACTGACATAGCAGGGAGAACTGGTGCGGCTTCGGATTCAACAGTAAGAATCATGAGGTTAATTGTATAATTACCTAATCCATATACTTCATTTTCTAGATCAGTTCCTGTCCTAGTGGGAAGTCCCTTCTTGTCAGGGTAACAGGCGTTAAGCAGAACTAAGTTCAGGTTTCCCCAAACCCAACTTCCTTCGAAAACAGCAATATCAGAGTCTAAAGAATTAATTAATCTAAACCATGCTCCACATGAGCCATTGTGAGTGAACGGGTATGGAAAGAGAGGCAGAACTCCCTTGTATTTCTGATAGGGAGGGAGTCGGCCACATATCCAACAGTTTGTAGCATTATTAGTCTGATGGGAGTGATGTAACATACTAATGAATGTGTTGTTACGCAGCGCAAGTCTGTAAGATAACTCATGTGGGGGTAATTCACTAAAAGAATGTTCGGCAGTGACATTGTAAGCAGATTGGGTACGCTTGAAGATAGGGTAATATATATGCAACAATATACTGGCAGCAATAATCAGAAGGCTTAGAAAAAACATAACCAATAAAGTCACTATACAGTGACTACGAAGTGATTTACAATATGCACGTTTCTTAAGTTGTCTCTCTCTCTCTCTATCTCGGTCTAGAGGATACATGTCAGAAACTAATTTAACTGATTCACCTAGAGGAGGACTTAAACAATTAAACTGTCTGACTTGCTAGACCGTAACTTGGATTTATACTCCTCTTGCAGAGTTTTCTCTCTCTTGGAAACTTCAAAGTCACTAGAATCGGGGCAGTCCTTTGAGGGGGTGGAAGAGTCAGTGTCTGGCAACAGTTCATTACACTTTTTAATGTGACTCGTATGGATCCACCCCTTTCGGCCCTCCACCTTGATCGCAGTCCTCGTGGTCAGAAGGACGAGCTTCGGCTCCTGCCAACGGGGCTCCAGCGGACTCCTCCTATCGAAATTTCGTATCAGGACAGTATCACCAGGACGGACATCATGTGGCTTCACATCAGTGTTGTCGGGAAAAGCTGCGGCAACCTGTGAACGACATGATTGGAGTGCAGACATCAAGGAGGCAAGGTAATCTGTCAGCATATTACAGTCAACATCGGTTATTTTCTTAGGCATGGGCGTCCCCCACATATTTGGTGGTCGGCCAAAGACCACCTCATACGGGGATAGTCCTGATCTCGAATGGGGGACCATTCTCATGTAGAATAGTGCAACTGGCAGGGCGACTATCCAGTCGACCCCTTTCTCTTTACATATTTTGGCGAGACGTGTCTTCAGTGTCTGATTGTGCCTTTCTACAAGGCCAGCTGCCTCGGGATGTCGGACGCAATGGAATTTCCACTGGTATCCTAGCAGAAGTGAAACCTGCTTCATGAGCTCGGATGAGAATGGCTGTCCGTTATCTGAGTACACGATACGAGGCAAGCCGTACCGTGGGAAGAATTCACGAACCAGCTGCTTGGCAGTGGTCGGGGCAGTGTAATCTGGGACTGGATATGCTTCGGTCCAACGGGAAAGTGCACAAACAACTACGAGGACGTACTTGAATCCTCGACAACGGTCCATCTGGATATAATCCATCTGGAGGACTTCAAAAGGGTGATCGGGAGGATGAAATCCACCTTGCTCTACAGGGACGCTTTTACCTGGATTGAACTGACAACAGATCATGCAAGTACGCACTTTCTGTTTTGCGGCTGCTCGTAAATGTTTGTTGTACCAGAGATTCTGTAAACTGTCTAACATCGCTTTTTCTCCTAGGTGTGCTGGACTATGTGCTGTATTTATTATGACTTGAACCATAGAGTCGGGGAGAAACCATGTAGATTTTCCCTTCGTCATCCATCCCTGATCTGTCTGGATCCCTCCTAGTTCAGTCCATTTCTTGATTTCATCTGGAGTGGCATGTGTCTGAATATCGATTACATATAATGTGGGATCCCTAACTGTCATACAATGTGTCGGCACTATTGTCTTTGTCACATCAGTTGTCTGGGTGTGAGTCAATGCTGTATGTTTTGCTGTTTGGTCTGCCAGGTCGTTACCCTGGGAAATAGAGTCTGTAACTTTAGTATGTGCTTTACACTTCATGATAGATATGCCTGAAGGCAGATGTATTGCTTCTAACAGTGCTTGAATAAGGGGACCGTGTTGAATCTTGGCACCGTGAGAGGTCAAGAAACCTCGTTCTTGCCATAACACTCCGAAGTCGTGTACGACTCCGAAAGCATAACGTGAATCGGTGTATATGTTAACATTTCTGTTCTTGGCTAGTATACAGGCTTGGGTCAGAGCGATAAGCTCTGCTGCTTGAGCGGACAGTGTATCAATACGGTGTGTTTCCTTGACTTCAGTTTCAGTGGTCACTGCATACGCGGCCACCAATTCTCCTGTGTTTGTTCTCATACATGAACCGTCCACGTAAAGTGTCAGGTCTGGATTTGTCAGTGGAACATCTGTTAAGTCTCGTCGGGGCTTTGTTACTGCATTAATGATCTCTATACAATCATGCGGGGCTGAATCTGTCATAATCGAAGGTAACAATGTTGCAGGATTTAGAATGTTACAGCGTCTGATTTCTATGTGTGGCTGGAATAGCGTCAATTCATAACCTGTCAGTCGTGCTATAGTCAGGTGTTGAGTCTGTGTTCGGTTTAGAAGGAATTCTACAGAATGTGGAACTTGTACTGTCAATGGATGTCCTAATACTATTGAGTCGCTTTGTCTGATTGCTAGGGCTGTCGCTGCAACTAATTTTAAGCACGCAGGCAGAGCCTGGGCCACTGAATCCAATGTACTTGAAAAATAAGCACAAGGCTTATGTGAACCTGCTTGATCTTGAGTGAGGACAGACAACGCTGTACCGTCACGTTCTGTAACAAAAAGTGTAAAAGGTTTGCTGTAACATGGTGTCGCTAAAACTGGTGCTTGACATAAAGCTTTCTTTAATTCCTCAAAGGCCTGTGTATGTTCCTGTGTCCAAGGGAGGGCAGTCGAAGTCGCTGCCTCCTGTGTTGTCAACTGAATGAGTGGCTTAGCTAGAAATGCATACTGAGGAATCCATTGTCTGCAGTACGAGGTGAGGCCTATAAAGGCCCGCACTTCCTTTTGTGTCTGGGGTTGTGTCATGTTTACAATTAACTGGATGCGATCAGGAGTGAGCTGTCTCCCCACTTTGGACAGCAAGTGACCCAGGTACACAACTTGCTGAACACAGAATTGTAGCTTCGAAGGAGACACCTTGTGTCCCTTGTCGGCCAGAAAATGTAAAACTGTCAGTGATGCTTGTTCGCATTCGGGTTCACTTCGTGCGGTGATCAGCAGATCATCGACGTACTGTAGTAAGGCAGTGTTAACTGGCATTTGGATACAGTCAAGTTGTCTTTTCAGTGCTTGGCTATAGATGCTGGGGCTTTCTGTGAATCCTTGAGGTGCGCGTGAAAATTTGAAACTTCGTCCATTTAAACTGAATCCGAAGAGATATTGGCTCTCTGGATCAATGGGTACACTGAAGAAGGCGTTCTTGAGATCAATTACAGTAAAGAACGTCGCTTCTGAATCAATAGCAGTCAATAAGGATGAGATGTCGGGAACCACAGGATACTGTGGAACAATGCATTTATTCAGTTCTCGTAAATCAATCACCAGCCGATATACTGGCGGTGCATTGGGATCAGTACGTTTAAGAATCGGAATGATAGGGGAATTACAGATATTGGAGTCGGTTTCTACGACCACTCCTTGGGCAATGAGCTCTTCAATGATTTCCAGTAAAGCCACTACAGCATCGGGTGGTAACTTGTATTGTCTGATTCGTGGTAAAACAACTCCTGGTTTGAGTGTAACACGGTATGGTGTGATGTGCATGCAACCTACATCGGTTGGGCCTTGTGCCCACAGGTGTTTCGGTACATTTTTCAATCTGACATCAAACTCTCGTAATACATAGTGACCCTTAAAGTCACGTAGAAAAAGTCTAACTCCTTCCGGAGAACAACATATCACAGCTCCTAGAGCCTTCAATGTCTTGATACCTAACAAGTTTTCTGGACATGATTTCGTGAGTAACAAGTCTGTAACGCGTGATAATGGACCTACTGCTAGGGGGACTGGTTTCGATACTTCATTTACAATAGGCTGTCCTGAAAAACCAAGGGAAACATTCTGTGAGCCTGAGAGGGGTGCCCCTGGGACTTCATCATGGCTGATTGTTGTGCGGCTTGCCCCTGTGTCAATTAAAAACTTTCTGTCTTTTCCCAATACTTGACTGTGTACATAAGGACCCTCTTGATCTACAGGAATCTCAATAAGAGGCAAGCCAACCTCCCTCTCTAGGCTGTTTCATGTGTATCGCTGATAATCGGGATAATCAGATTGGGCATACTGGCTCATCTGCCGTGAAACTTGCTGCATCGCGGCAATAGGCTGTGGCTGTGGCTGTGATACCGCTGCGGTCTGTACTGTATGTGGTGGAGCATGCATAGGCTGTGTATTCTGGGAAGTCTGTTGCTGGACCTGGTCTTGTCTAGGCTGACGCGGTCTTTCTTTAGTTTTACCTGTTGCTATATTGTGTTTCAGGACTGGACATTCATGTACGTAGTGACCTGGCTGTTTGCAATAGTTGCATGTCCCTTTAACGGGAGCTGCTGAATTACCTGTCTGGGTCGCACCCTTTCTCTGACCGTCGGCTGGAACCGACTGGGCCACTAAAATTTTCATTTTCGTGTCTTTCATACGTCTCTGTTCGTGATCCTGTTCTTCTCTAATTCTGTTCTGGTGGTATTGTAACATTTGTAACATCTGGGATGGCGTATTTGCTTGCCATGTACTTTCAACCTTATATACACGATTCTTAACTTGTGTCAGGGAATTCTCAACTAATTGTGTTACAAAAAGATGTGGGTATGACTCGCTACCTGGTTTCAGGCCACTATTAATAATGAAACATTTCTCGAATCTTGAATAGAAATCACTAGTATCTTCATCGTGTTTCTGTTTACAGGCTGAGATTGCGTCCCAGTCTTCCTTTTTAGTTGTCAATAATCTTGGCAAAACCTGTACTATTAAACCTGGTAATGCTTTAGCTTTGTCCCCAAGGCCTAGCCCTGGAGTACAACCTTTTTCCTCGTCTTCTATTTCAGTCCAAATAATCTTTTTATCTCCCACCTCCCATTCTTTTTCCTTGAGTTTCTCGTAAATGCCGGTGGGTAGCAGTACTTTTAACAATTTCATAATATCCGTATACGTGTAATCACCCATGAGTAACATGTCTTTAAGTTCTCGGTGAAAACCTGCAGGGTCTTTATCATGACAGGGTACTAGTTTCTTCATTTCTAACAATTCCAACTTTGTTAAAGGTGTGTACACAAACACACGTTCCAAGGCATGATTGGCATTCATAACTGGGTGTACTTCTCGTAAAGGATTCTGCCCGTCAAAATGAAACATTTTTCTTTCTGGGGACGGAGCTGAAACATATTGTGGGCCTAAGAAAGTGTTATATCTGCGGCGTTGTTCTAGAATTATTTGAATTAACTTGGTACTTAGGCCTCTCCATCTATTCATAAGTAGTGCTTCTAATGTATCAGGTAAGGGACCTGGATCAGAATGTTGTTGTCTGTATAACGTGATGAGATGCTGAATCATGTATACACCAGCTAATTTCTGCTCGTCTGGGGAAAGGTTCAGAAATGTCTGTGCTACTGTATCATCATTGTATGTGCTAGAATTGTCAGCCCATAGTACTGCTGACCGGGCTAGTTCTTGTTCATCCATAGAATTGAGTACATGATACCCCATTCGTCTTGAAGACTTTTATCGGTACCTTGAAACAGATATTCAGGAGAACTCGGTTTTGATATACCAGAGAGAAAAACTCTCTTGCTTTCTGGACGAATGCCTTTCCTAAGGTAATTTCCCTTACCCACATACGCTATCATTTCTTTAGCCGTGTCATGTTCTTCAGGTCCGTCCTCCTCGGAGGAGTCATTCCTGTCACTTTCTTTTTCTTTTTCTTGTTCTTTTTCGTGTATTTCTATTACTGCTTTTCTGATTTTCTTGTACATACTTGCTATACAATTCAGTTTATCATGGTTTCCTTCGGCTATATTTTGACCCCACCTGTTTAGTGCTTCCATCTCTTCCTGGTCTACTCCAGGCCTGTCTCGTTCTCTTATTAAGCAATTTATGAAGAAACGTAATATACAACCTTGAGTGTCAACTTTTTGGTGAGCCAGGGCCTCCTTAATACTTTCAGGATTTTCCCCAGTCTGGATAAAATGATATATTCTATCTAGGTGTTCAGTCATTCCTGGAAATAACACTAGGTAATCTGTAACTTTTCGTAAACGTAGGGATGCTAACAACATTCTATCGTCTTTACCGGGTACTGGATCGTATCTGCAAATGGGAAGGGGATCTTTAAGCATGTCGAAACGTGGTGTTTGCGGTGTACGTTGCTTCATTATGTCCCTAAGGTTCAATCTGTGTGTTGGTGGCGGGGTCTGGAGACCTCCTGTCGCACCTCCTGTGGCGGAGGCTTGAAAATTGTGTGTCTGTGGAATCAGTATCTGTACCTGAACATGTCTCTTATTAGGATCAGGCGCAATCGGATTTGGTATATTAATCTTAGATGTGGGAAGTGGTGGAGGTGGAGGAGCAGGTGGAGCAGGCTGTCCAACGGGTGAACTTTGTTGCGGCAATGGCTGGACATTGTCTCGGAGCGGGTTACCACCTCTGTCACCGTCAGTAGGCGGTACGTTGGCACGTGGATTGGTGTAAGCGGGAGCTACATCGTCTAGATAGGAAGCAAGGAATATGTCTTTGGTGGTCCTGTGACTTACTTTAGTTGGCGGCGGCAGATCTTTCGGTATTTCTGAAGTGGCTTCAGGCAAACCCTCGGCCACATAGTACATGCCATTTACAAGATTGTTTCGCATGCGGTCTACTTGTTCTGCTTTTACTCGGATCCCTTCATTAACAAGTTATTTTTCTCGGACTTTATCCGACTCTTCTCTATGTCTGTCTTCTTTTCGGAGTGCTTTTTCGGCACGTTTATGTGATTCTTTACGCCACAACTCTATGGCATCTTTCTGAGATTGTCTGGCTTTCTTTTTCCATAGCGCTTCTTCTACTTTCATGATACACTCGGCATCTCATGTTCCTGTAACGGGCCATCTGTGTCTCTCCTCTAGGTGCTTGGTATAATCGGCCCATAAATCTAGATACAGTATGGCATCTAAGCCATGCTTATGGTACAAAAAACTTCCAGGAGTGTCCCGAGGGGGAATAGGAATTTCTTCCTCTAGTATCCCTTTCCTAGTTCCTATCTGTCTTAATTTATTGAAAAACGGCATCTTGTTACTTAGTACTGGATACTCGATACTTGTTACTTACTCTGAACACAGCTAGTTACACAAAAACACAGTAATGTACATCAAACAATCACTCATACCACGACATTAATCACATGAAAACATTTTGAACACATATGACTACCCTTGATACTAGATGTACTGCTAAACAGCACAGATACACTGTTGAGAACAGTGCAAGAACTTGAATGCCTGATGTACTGCTAAACAGTACAGATACACTGTCTAAAACAGTGCAGACCGTGTTTGTGTACCCAAACCCGACTTTACCGGATAAATAATAATGCACCCGTCTAGATGCGTCCCCAGCAATGGTACTCACCGGGAAGCACGGAACAGAAGGCCTCGGAAAACTCGACTGGACTGGACCGGACTGGACTCGACTCGACTCGACACGTGAATACTTCGGAACTGGTGGGCCTCTTGACACCTCGGACCTTGCTTCTTTCGGCTAGGCTCTGGTCGGGATCCTCCACACTCCTCACCGCCTCGTCTGGGTGCTGATCGCAGTCTCCGTCACCTCCGTAGGCCTGAGGGAGATACAGGAAATCCTGCGGGTACGCGTAATTGTCCGTCTTGACTTATGGCAGGGGGCAAAGGTTGCAACGCACCAACCGGCGCGTAAGGTGGGGGAGGGGTCCCTATTCGGGCGCCAAAATAATGTGATAAATATTTAATTACCGTCCTAATTTCTATGCAGGTAAGTACTAAAAACAGAATAACTCAATCGGAAAGAAAGACGCAGAGTCCGTGGTGTTAGAGTTCTTAGGGGTTTTATTCCTTAAAAAGGAATGGTTCTTGAACCGGATATCGGGTTCCTGACACCACTGGGGTTCAGGAAGGGATAGAGCATACTTTATTGACAAGACATAACTTTTATACTTAAATCATATAATGGAAACCAATACAGTAGGCGTAACAGCTGAGAGAAACAAGATAAAAGCACACACGTGTTAGCAATACGTAATCAGAAGGCGTGAACTAGGCGTGAACATAGAGGTGTGTGCTAGAAACGTCACATGAAAGTGTCACAAGTGGGTGGGTACATAGCAGAATCTTGCAATGTCAGTAGAAATCTGAGATTTGGATGCGCGCGCAGCTGCATGACGTGTGATTGACGTGGAGCTGGAGGGTGCAGGGGACTTGACATTTACACTAGAGGAAAGAGACAGAAGTCTGGCGTGTCAGATCAACTCGTACCTATATCATATCTGATATCTAATGTTTGGGAACCATATTATCTAGAGGGAAAGGTCTCTTGGGCAGAGGCTATTCTATACTGACTGTGAGTGCGTGTATAAGCGTCTACGTGTCTGCATGAGATGCGAGGGGGCATGGGCCTTCCATGGTAACAGGAGCTATGAATTACTTGCACGGAGACAGTGAGGCCGGGCCCTTTGCTCTGCAGCTGGAAGGATGTTTACTTGAACTAGTAGGCAGGAATGTATTTTTGAGGAGCGGAGCAGATAATTCGATGGTTGAATTCAGTCTTGGCAGGCAACAGGCTGAGCTAAGCGCCGTTAGCCGCGCAGGGAGTAAGGCAGAGGTCACGGGTACAGAGGCAGGCCCAGGCTGAGGCATTCAGAGTCAGAAGGCAGGAAAAGGCTCGATGGCAGAATTCAGGGCCTACTTCGCCAGAGCTGAAAAACGTGTAAAGTATACCATAAAAAGACGTTGGCAAGGCATACTTAGGAACGGAATATTCAACCCATTCAGGGTGGATCTGAAAGAGGACATGTTAACGTTGGACGCAAATGTATTTGCGTCTTCATAGCTGGCACAGGAGGGAAGTTACATGCACTTTAAGCTCGTACATGGAGACGGTGGGATACACGTTAGGGAACATTTCTTGACCATAAAATTTATATTTCCTCAGAACAAAGGGCATCTCGTAGTTCTATGAAGGAGGATTGGCATTCAGGGGTCCAAGGGAGTGGGAAGGGGACATCTTTAGCTAGCAGAGAAAGCAGTGGTTTCACAATGAGGCTGAAGTTTGGTAACCACTGTCGGCAGAAGGAGGTGAGGCCTAGTAGGAAGCGGACCTGTTTCTGAGTCTTAGGGACAGGGGTTTCAAGAATGGTTTGGATCCGGTCAGGAGTAAGTTTCCTTCCGTCTTTGGACAAAAGGTGGCCTAAGTAAGTGACCTGGGGTTGGCAGAATTGCAACTTCTTCTTGGAGACCTTGTGGCCATTTTCCGCAAGGAAGTGCAGGAGTTGAATGGTGGCTGTGACTGCTAGTGGAGTGGTGTCGGCTGCCAAAAGGATGTCATCGACGTATTGTATTAACACCACTCCATCGGGTAACTGGACCTGATCCAGTTGTCTCTTGAGGGCCTGACTGTAGATGCTCGGGCTTTCTGTGTAGCCTTGGGGTGCTCTGCAGAACCTATATGAGCGGGCTTTTAGGGTGAAGCCGAAGAGATATCTGCTGTCTGGGTGGATGGCGACAGAGAAAAATTTATTTTTGAGGTCAATGACAGTGAAGGTGGTGGCAGTAGAAGGAATCAAAGTCAGGATAGTGGTGATGTCTGAGACCACGGGGTACTGGGGTACAACCACTTTGTCGATCATCCCCTTGGCTTGTCCAATCAGAATACACAATTTATACAAGTTTGAAACATTTGGGGGTGGAACATGCCACCAGAAGGTATAATTGGGATAGTTAGCAAATTGAATTAGGCTGATTGCTGCCAGAAAGTTGACAGATAGACATGCTGTCCGATTGCTGATTGATTACCTGAAGCAGACTTAGAATTTTCAAATAAAATTAGAAAAGAGCGTGTGGAAGAGGACAGAGGAGGCGAGGGACTACGAACGAGGAGCGGAAGATAGTCGAGGAGGGAATTAGTATCAGAGAGGGGTTTGACACTGGCGTTAAATCCAGAAGAAGTGATCTGTCCTGTTTAACCTTGGTAATTTGTGGGGTCCAAACTCTTGGCCGGAGGAGTCTGATCCAACACCATCCTTGGTAAATATAAAATGTATTGTGTCAATGTGCCTTTTCTCTCTGTCCTCTCTTCCTGAGATATTCATCATTAAAATTATAGACCAATTTAGACAAACTAATTTTTACCTTTTTCAGAATGATGGAGTTAACACTGTAATTTGTATTTGATTCACTAAAATACTTGCAGATAAAACTTTATAATTTTCAAACTGAGTCTGTGGCTATTCAATGAAATTAAAATAGGTAAATACTTAATGTAATTTTGGCCCCCACCTTGCTTATCTTTTTATTAAAGCCCTGGTGGACCAACTAAACAAGGTAGATAACATCGATGCCCCCAAGCTCTCCCACGGCAAGGTGCCAGCAATGATTTTTGCGGATGACACCTTGTTACTATCTAAATCACCTATGGGCATCCAAAGGACCCTCAACAGCTTTTCTCTATTTTTTAGCAATAGGGGCCTAGAGATCAACACACAAAAAACAAAGTATATGATTTTTTTATCCTAGCAAAACTTCTCGCCCTAATCCTACTTTAAATGGTATCCAGCTAGCGAGGGTAACTGTCTTTGGTTATTTGGTTGTGACACTAACGGAAAACATTTGGGTGGGACCCCCAGCAAAAAAAGGCAGGCCTATGGCTAGCACAGATGGCAGGGGGACTAGCAAAACAGTACAGGAACTTCACGTCCAGACAACCTGGTCCACTGACCGAGATATACAAAGTCCAAACTAGGAGTGCTGTAATGTACGGGGCAGAACTTTGGGGACACCTCCCTGTAGGTAGAATGGTTAAAATTGAGAACAAGCTGATGAGGCAGCTCTTGGGCCTACCGCAAAGCACCCCCCTCATCCCCCTACGTATGGACATTGGGATGAGACCCATAGATGTGGAGATTGGATTGCGACCCCTGACCTTCTGGCAAAGGCTAAGGGCGACCACCTGTGCTAATAGCCTATCAGTCGGAACTTAAAGCGATCATGGGGCTCACATGGGTGGGTAAGCTACCCTGGTTCACACACATAAAAGATCTGTGCTGTAGACTAGGTCGACAAACCTATGGACCAAATCTGAGGAGGTGGCCCCGATAGCATCACGGCTCGAACTCGTTAAAACCTACAGACAGTTGAGACTGACCGAAACCCAAGGGAGCACAAACGTAGGCCGCTTAACCTCTGACTTTTTCAATTTTAAAGACCAGTATTCATTTGAGCTCTTCCTTGATGATGTCCAACCGTTTATTGCAAGGAAACTTGATGTCCATTTTAGATTGGGCTGCTTGCCGGTCCAAGCATTCACAAAGAACTGGTCAAAATCTTCCCCTGTTAATTGTCCTGCCTGTAATAGCCAAGAAGAGACCCCTATCCACGTTTTCTTTTTTTGTCTAGAATACCATATACCCAGGAGACACTGGCTTTTACCAATCTGTAGGAACCTGGGGTTCAGAGAGTAACGGGAGGCTTTTAGAGTCTTGTGAACTGACATCCACCCCCTGAAAGTCTTTGCTGTGTCTCGGTTCCTAACTCTATGTGGCACAGGCGTCTCAAGTTTTTAATTTCCCCGATATATGTTAATTGTTCTTCTGCTATTTTTTATTGTCTTAATCTTATTATAAAATCTAATCAAATGTTTAATTCGATTTTTAAAGTTTTAACACTTTTTTAACTGTAATGAATTGTGTTTAATTCACAGTATATGGTTCTATTCTGTAAAGTCCATTGACGTTTGATGGCCTAAATCTAGTATTGTATGTATTTTATGTACTGCTTTTATGATCTATCAGATCGAAATAAAGCTTGGAAATGGTAATGGTTAATGTAATTAATTACCAACTCTAACTCAACTAATAGATCCATGAGTAAGGAAAGGCTTAGTAAATAAATAAATAGGTTAAAATTCTCTAGGCAAACGGATATATAAGGAATCCCAAAAAGGTATTCTCGGCGGAGATTTCATCAACTGGATACTGTAAGGAAGTGTGGTTAATGGGCCAGAATGTGTGTGATTTAGTGATATTTGTCCCTAGGTTGGTGTCCCACTGGATCAGTTTGCTGGTAGCAGAGTCTTGGTGATTATTGGTTATAGATTTAAGTATTAACAAATTTGTTTGTATATTGTTGAAGGTTGTCTGGAAATTTCCGGGAAACGTATAGCGGTGATGAATGGAAATCACACTGCAGAGAGGTTACTCGTTGATTTTAGATATTAGTTGAGAAACAGTGAGTGTAATTGATAGTGAAGAGTTCGCTGTTGAAATTATGGTGTTATATCACCTAGAAAGGGTAACACTGGAAGAGTAGCAGCTTCTTCTGAGCTTGCGTGAAGAGTAAACAAAGAGTTTTGCTCAAAGTGATTGAAGAGTAAGCGGAAGGTCTTACTTGTAGTGTAAGAAACTAGGTGTCAGATTTGTGAAATCAACAGAGTAGCGAATGTATCTATGTTGCCATCTAATGTAAAACTGGTAAAAATGAAAAGCAAATAAGTTTTCTTATTACCTTGTAAAGGGAGGGTCAGTTGCCGGAGTTGCACTGATGTCACAAAGTGCTGCGCTGGGATTGGACAGCGGGTGTGGGTGAAAGGACAGGGAATTGTAAAGGAGGGTTTGGTTGTCACACTGACCTCATCAGGTGCAGCGCTAGGATTGGTTGAGGCAGCAGGAGTGTGAATTACAAAAGATTTGTAAAGGAGGGGTCAGTAGTGAGGAATGGATACTGACGTTACACTAAAAGCCATGCTAGCATTGGTTAAAAGTTTTGTAAATTTAAACCTGACTGTAGTAAAAGAATAAAAGCGCTAATGAGATTGGAGGACGAAGTGTAAACAAAAGTACTAATTAATTAGAAAGGAAATAAGAATTTTACGTGGAAAATCGATCCAACCTTTAAAGGGAATCACCCAGATAGGAGATATCTAGATTTTGTTAGACAAGCATTTATAAGAAGGAGAACTTATAATATGTACGGAGAAAAAAGAAAATGTCCTTTATGCAGAAAATAAATAATTATTTCAAATAAGATAAAACTGTTAAAACTAGAGAAGGAATTCTTATTCCACTGCCCCAGACACCAGCTTAATTTATAATGATGGAGAAAGGGTATGTATGGTTAGAATATTGGATTGAATACACAAAAGGTGATGGAATATTGGCTTTTCCAGAACATGGTACATTCAATGGCAGAATACGTTATAATTTAAGAAACAGGATGAATGAACTAGCACCCAAACCTAGATTAACCCAGTATGAAGCACTAGAGGAATGGGAGATGGAAGCATTTGAACGAGACAGAACTTGGAGTACTAGGGGACATAGAGGGTTCTATCCCAAGACATTACACATAAAGTGCGAAGATCAGATGAAACAAAGGAGACAAGCAATGGTTGCAGAAGGATAGTATCCTGTATTAATGTCAGATGAGCAATCAGGAAGCAAGTGTACAAGAAAAACCAAACATATGACAGGTTGTGGTGAATCCAAACATGAGTTTATGGAAGATATTTTAACAAAGAATCCTCTGTCATATCGGGAAAGGCTCAATAGAAGTATACCAAGGGCTCCAGCTTTGGAAATTCCCCTGGTTCCACAAGTATTACATGAATCATTAAATTAAACATTTTCCAGGAAAAGGAAAGGGAAGCTATAAATAAGAATACAGAAGAATTAATACAGAAAATAATCCAATTGAGTATAAATCCTGAGGCATTAACTATACCAGTGACTATAGATCAGGGTTCTTCAATCTGTGGGGCGCGCCCCCCTGGGTGGGCGCGGCGCCATCCCAGGGGGGGCGCGGGCTCCACTTCGATCTTCCCTTTGTGCCTGTTTCTTTGTCTGGGTGATTCTCCCAGGAGGGGGCCAATTCACGGAGTAGGCAGGGGTCTCCACTGCTAAAAACGAAAGCAAACAAACAGACACGCTTTCAGTTTTAGCAGAGGAGACCCCTTGCCTCCCACTGCTGTCAGCTCTGTGAATTAACCCCTCCTGGGAGAGTTAGCTCTTCCCAGAAGGGAGAGAAGGTTTCGCAGAGGTTTTGAGGCACGGGCAGGGTGGGCTCTGGTCCAGGGCCCGAGCCTTTCAAGGGGGGTGGGAGTGAGGGGGAGTTGGGGGGGGCGGGAGTCCTTCAGTTATTTTGGGAAGGGAGGAAGAGGTTGAAATCCGGGTTTGGGCCATGAATCGGGACAGTGGACTCTGGTCTGCGGTCCTCAACTCATGAGGATCTTTGTGTGGGCATCGAAGTGTCGGTGTTCAGGGATGTTGGTCTGCAGATTCGAATTTGAATCATAAAAGGTGTGAGGGTGGAGTGGTGGATGTATGGGTGGGGGGGTGGATGGATGAGTGAGGGGATGGATGGTGAGTGAAGGGGTGAATGGATGGTGGGAGAGAGGATGGATGCATGAGTGGAGGGATGGATGGGAGTGGATGGATGTGTGTATGGTTGGAAGGGTAGATGGATGGGTGGATGGATCAGTGAAATGGTGGATGGATCGATGGGGGGGTGGATGGTGGACGAGTCGGTGGGTGGATGGATGAGAGAGGTGATGGATGGATTGATGTATTGATGGGTGAAGGGATGAATGAAGGGATGGATGGATGAGTGAAGGGATGGATGTGAGGATGGATGGAAAAGTGAAGGGGTGGATGAGTGGTCAATGGATGGATTCACGAGTGGATGAGTGGATGGATGAGTGGGTGGATGGGTGAAGGGTGGATGGAGGGATGGGTGGCTGGGTGAGGGGGGAATGGAGAGAGAGGGGGAGGATGGATGGATGGATGAGTGATGACATGGATGAATGATTGGCAGAGTGGATGGGCAGGTGTGTACATGGATGGGTGAGGAGAGGAGCATGGAGCTGGATGGGTCAGAGAGTGCATGCATGAGTGGGGGAGGGTGGAGAGCGGGATGGATGGGTGGATGGATGAGTGGGGGGTTGAGTGGGTGGACGGATGAGTGACTGGGTGGATGGATGAGTGGGTGGGGGGATGGCTGGATGGGTGAGAGGGTGGGTGGTTGGATGGATGAGTGAATGGATGGATGGATGGATGGATGGGTGGAGGAGTGGATGGATGGGTGGGTGGAAGAGTGGATGGATGGGTGGAAGAGTGGATGGATGAGTGGAGGAGTGGATGGATGAGTGGAGGAGTGGATGGATGAGTGGGAGGATAGCTTGGGTGAATGGTTGGATGGATGGATGAGTGGGTGGATGGATGGGTGGAAGAGTGGATGGATTGGTGAGGGGATATATTGGGTGAAGGGATGGATGGATGGATGATGGATGGATGGGTGAGGGGTGGATGGAGGGATGGTTGGGTGAGATGATGGATGGAGGGATGGAAGGTGGATGGGTTTGCAAGTGGTTGAAGGGGTTTGGATGTGGATGGGGCTCAGATGGAGGGACGGAATAAATGGTGGGGGAGTTGGTGGATGACAAGGTGTACATGATGGATGGGGAGGGTTGTGATGACTTCCTTTGCTTTCTTGGTGCCATGAGAGCTGTGGTTCAGAGTGGAAGGTATTTGAATTGTTTGGCTGCTCCCTTGCCTATGTGTTACTGTTCTGTATTCTATGTGTGCTCATGTGTGGGATCTATGCATCATGCGTGTGACATTTTGCGTGACGTCCAGCTGCTACTTGAATGCGGACCCCTATTGGCAAGGTCGGGTTCCATGTTTTGGGTTCTGCTTGGTGAAGCACCCATGGTGTGTTCCCTATAGTGGGTTCATCACGGTGGTCCTCCCTATGGTTCACTTGTGCATGGTGCTTTACATCCGACAATGTATTTGTTTATTTGCTGGGGAGTTTGTGAGATTGGGTTCTCAGCACTTGCGGTGTTGAAGACTAGGTACCGTTCAGGACTGGATGTGGAGCACAGCCTGAGGATGGCAGTGGCAGGGATTCACCCACAGATTGAGAGTCTAGGTGTGGCTGGGCACCGGCACACCCGTCACATTCATGTTGGTGGTGTTGTTGTTGATCTGTGTCCTGTGTAACGCAGGGCATCGTAGTGGGGAGAATTTGCGCACATTTTGTCTTGGAGGATTGTGTTTTGAGCTGTCTGGTACGCCTCTGTCGTTTCATCACACCCACTCACAGGCCTGCAGTTTGCTAGGCACTCTTGTTGTGTTGAGCATTGTTTGCCGGATATGGCCCGTGGTGTGCACGGGGCAGTCGATCATGTGGTGTGCCGGATTCCCGAGGTTTCTGTCGGGTGGTGGGGGGCCCAACATCTGGGGGAATTCAGCTGGGGGGGCTCATCCTGGAAAAGTTTGAAGACCTCTGCTATAGATCCTGTTGTTGTCTTATATGGGGATAAAATAATGTGTCCTAATCCACCAGTTATGACTACTTCTGTAAAAGAGCCAAGAAAGGAAAATATAATAATTGAAGATCAAGCATGTGAATGTGAGTCAGTAATATCGTTAGTGGATTTACCAATCAAGGAACTAGTAAATGAAACCCCAAAGAGAGTTACCCCAAATGGTTCACGAGAAATACGGATGAAAACTTCCACAGGACCTAGAAGTGCTACCCTCGAATCACCAGAAGAATTAGAAAGATGAGCACAGCGGGTGGATAAAACAGTACCATCACCAACGATTCTGGACATTTATAGATTAAAAATAGAATTAGAAGAAATGATAGCTGGAAATGTGGGAATAGACAGGTTAAATACATATTGCAAGAAAGAGTTATTATTTATATGCTGAAGCATCATAAGAAATGTAAAACTATTTAATGAGAAATTAACAGAACTTGCTTCTGAAATGGGAATTGACATAGGGAAGTCCAAAGTATTGCAAAAACCCTACAGAGCAGAGTTCACTGACAAAGATTTAGAAAATATGAATATGTCAGGAAGGAAATTACAGGTAAAAAAACTGATGACTATTTTACAGAAATGGGCAGAATTAGACAGGTGGAAGACAAGGTGGACTAAAAGGAAGGAGGAAGCTCAAGCAAATAAAGCTGCATCAGAGTATGTATTAAGAGAAACTAAAAAGGCAGAAAGATTCTGTCCTATGAGAGAAGTACCCGGAGGGGGATATGTACATGTTTCATGGAAAAGACAGGATTTTTATAATTTACAAATGATTTCCCAAAATTGAGAGAGAAGCCTGTAGAATGGTATTGACAAGTCGAAAGGTTTGTAAAGGTTTCGAAGGTTTTGCTAAAGGATCTAGATGGTTTGTTTGACATAGTGGTACCTGTTGATTTATGGATAGAATGTAAAATTACAGTAGATTGGCCTAGTGAAGAATATCCAAGAGATGAGAAAACAGGTGCAACATCAGAAGAGGTCATGAAGAAATTTAATCAAGTAATTACATTTTTGAAAGGGAAAATACCACCAAAAGAAATGTATTGGGTAAAAATAGATAGGACAACACAGGAAATAAATGAGACTGTCCATGCATATTATGAGCGTTTACTGCAAGTGTTTAAACAGTATAGTGGATTTGAAAACATGGGTGATAAGAGTATGGGACATTTTGTATATTGATATGTATCTGGACCAGAAATTTGTCAAATGATTCAGATGCACAAGTTCTGCTGGCAAATTAAGCCTATAGATGAGGTTTTGAAATATGCAAAATATTGTGAAGATGAGCTAGACAATAAATGGAAAAAGTTAGAAGAAAAAGTGATGTGGGCACAAGTAAAACCGGCAGAACAACAGGAATTAAAAATAAATAATGAACAAAAGAGAAGATCAGGACAGAATTAAAATAATGGGGACAAATCAAGAGGAAAGATGAGTAGAGAAGAAGCAAAGATAAAATGTCCTTTTCATGGCCCTATAAAATTGGGGCATTGAAACAATTAGTGTAAAAATATACAAATTAATAATGGCCCAAATCAAAATTTAAATCCACAGACGCAGAATGAGGTGAAATTAGGTAAACCGCAGCAGGTTATAAACCCACAGAATCAGTTGCCACCTGCCTATGCCAAATTTTGTGAACAGAGCAAAGTACAGTGTGGACACCGGATTTCAAGGAGAAAGTGGTAAGCTAAATTCTGTAACTTCTCAATTTCTTTTGCAGAATAGTAGTTCATCTGGAGATGAATTATGACGGTGCCTGAGGAGGGGGGAAGAAGAATGCATACTTGGCGCATCCTTCCCGGTAGATCAGTCAGGTCCATAAATTGATGGAAAAGTAGAAGGGAAAGATATTACCTTTTTACTGGAAACTGGGTCTACCCGGTCTACTGTGAGAACAGCAGACATCCCAAACCCCGCCCCTCTCAGGAGAATCCATCCAAGTAGTTGGAGTTACCAACAGACAGAGCAGAACCCCAGTTACAGAACCAATGGAAGTGTGTATAGGGAGTTTCAAACAAATGCATACGTTTGTAATTTGTGATTCAAGTCCTGTAAACTTGTTAGGTAGGGATTTACGTTGTAAAATGAACTGCATCATATATTGTACACCGGATGGTGTGACAATCCAGACCCCTGACGAAGATAGTATCTATAATTCAATGTTGGCAAAACAAGGAACAGAGGTAGATGAAATGTACTCTATGATGACAAAAGATGACCTACCAGAAGAGAGAAAATCAACAGTAAATCCAAAAGTATGGGTTTTTAACTGGGAAAGAAGTAGGACTAATGGCAGGTGTGGACCCAGTGAAAGTGACTGTAAAGGAAGGTGCTACTTACCCAAATACAAGACAATATAAAATGACTCCAGAAGTAAAATCAGGTGTCATAGCAGAAATAGAACTAATGACTCAACAAGGCATTTAAAAAAAAATTATTTTTATTAACCAATTAACAAAGAAAAGAAAAACATCGGGTGGGTTAACAGTTACTCGTTAGTCAAGAAAATAAAGTGTCGCTCATACAGAATAATAATGACAATGCATATGTAGTGAATCATAGGGATTCTTGCGCTTCTGCCAAAACTTGCCGCGCCGGGGGCGCACAGATCTCTCCACGGTGGCCATTCCAGGCCCCCCATATCTTCACCCACTTCTCGGGACAACCCCTAGCAACATACACCGACTTCTCCCAGAACATACACCAGTTCATGTTCTCTGCCCATTTGGTGACCTGGGGTGGCTGACTGGCTCCCCACAGCTGAGCAATATTTTGCTTCACTACCATACAAGCCAGTGTTACCCACTGTTTCAGGTAAGCATTCAAGTCTGTGGGTTCCCACACATTCAATATACACCACCGGGCCTCCGGTAGTATCTCCACCCCCAGAGCACCACGAATCTCATCGTGGACCTTTGCCCAATATTCCTGTACTTCAGTGCAATGCCACAGAGTGTGCATAAATGTGCCAAGCTCTCCACACCCCCTTTGGAACTCTCCACTCTCGCTGTGACCCATTCGTACCAGGCGAGGCCCCGTAATATACGACCTATTCAAAATCTTTAGTTTCACCAGTCTAAGTCTCATCTGGATCGCAACCACCCTAGGGGATGAGACAGCCTCTGTCCAGTCCTCGTCATCTAGTTCCAACCCATCAGCAGTCCACTGTGTCCGGACATGGCCTAGTGGGTACTCCATATTGTTAATACGTTTCTTATATATTAGAGAGGTAGTCTTCTCAGGGATATACCCGTCAAGTACTCGATCTTTGAGAGGAGAGGCATCTGGAAGTGTGGTGCTCCGAGGTATGTGTGTGAGGAGTGCATATCTGACCTGGAGGTAGCGATAGTACTCACTATCTTGCAGACTATATTGCTGCTTGAGAGTGTCGAATGTGTGAATTGTGTCTCCGCTCCAAACGTCCTTGATCTGAGTGATTCCAATTAGATCCCACTTATCAAATTCCTTAGACTTCCACAAGCTCCCAAGTCTCTCTGAATTCCATAGGGGTATGGCCAAGGTTAGCTTCCCTTCCCAGTTAAGATATTTATTGGCCACATGCCACACGTGTACTGCATGCCCCGTTGGGCCTGCCAGTGAGAACCGCCGAGGCCTGGCATAAAGCGTCCTGGTTATATCCCCACTCGTCGCCTGTCCGTGGTCCATGGCATACCCTGGATCCCCAGGAGGTCTGTACACAACATGGTTTACCGCTGCTAGATGTGAGGCCCAGTAATATTTCCGCAGATCATGGAGCCCAATCCCCCCACTGTACAAAGGGAGGGTAAGTTTAGTGAATGCAATACTGGGATTTCCGTCCCAGAGAAGCTTCCTCTGGAGGACTTCTATTTCTTTAAAATTGGATGCCGGTACAGGGTCCATTGTATTCTGGAGTACATACAAGAATCGGGGAAGAGCCATCATCTTAAACAGTACCGTCCTACCCAAGAGAGAGAGTGGGAGAGCCTTCCAGCGATCCACGTCCCTTTCAACAAGGCATTTTTAAAGAAATAATGAGCAGCCCTTGTAATTCACCCATAATTGGCATCAAGAAACCTAAAGGAAAATATAGGATAGTATAAGACCTTGGAAAAATAAACAAAATTGTGGTACCTTGTTGTCCTATAGTGCCAAATCCTGCAGTGATTCTATATCAGATACCGTGGAACTCTGGATGGTTCACAGTAATTGATTTATGTCATGCATTTTTCTCTATCCCATTACATCCAGATAGTCAATACCTATTTTTATTTAAATTTGAAAATCGAATTTATGTGTGGAATCATGTTCCTCAAGGGTACACAGAAAGTCCTTTAATTTTTAACGACATTTTAAAAAATAATCTTGAAACATTGATAATGCCTAGGAATTCAGTTTTGGTCCAGTATATAGACGATCTGTTAGTGGATTCAAAAACACAAGGAGATTGTGGCTCAGATTCTATTGCATTGCTTAACCATCTGGCACATGGAGGGTACAAAGTGTCACCAGAGAAATTACAGTTTTACCAAAACAATGTGAAATATTTGGGACATCAACTAGAAAGAGGAACAAGGAGGGTGACACCTGAAAGAATCAAAATAATAAAACGGATGCAGTTACCCCAGACCCAGAAGGAAGTTGCAATGTTTCTTGGTTTTGTAGGATATTGTAGGCAGTGGATTGCAGAGTTTTCCGTATTGGCCAACCCTCTGATTCAGTTAAAAAAGAAACAAGCAAAGGATCTTGTAGAGTGGGATGATGAAAGCATGAAAGCTTTTGTGAAATTAAGACAATGCCTATGTGAAGCTCCTGCTTTGGGAATGCCAGATTATACAAAAGAGTTTGCATTATTTTGTTGTGAACGAGATAATTGTGCTTTGTCAGTTTTGACCCAAAGACATAGTTTGATGAGACGCCCAGTGGCATATTTTTCTGCCATTCTGGACCCAGTTGCCGCTGCATTACCTGGGTGTTTGAAAGCAGTCGCTGCTACTTACACAAGCCTTGAACAGAGTGAACCGATTGTGATGGGACAGCCTGTTAAAGTGTATGTTCCACATTCAGTTGTAATTCTTTTAACAAGAACTCGTACTCAGTATCTCAGACCAAGTCGAATGACAAAATATGAGAGAATTATTTTGGGAGCGGAAAATGTGACTGTAATCCGGTGCACAGTGTTAAATCCAGCTATCTATTACCTGATGTGTACAGAGAAGAAGCGAGAGATGATGTTGATCATGATTGCTTAGATGTAACAAAATACTTTACCAATCCTCGCCCAGATATTCAAGAAGAACCATTGATCAATTGTGAAAATGAATTATTTGTGGATGGCTCATGCATGAGGCATGAAGAAGGAGGATTGAGTGCTGCTTATGCTATTTGTGCATTAGTTGGAATAGCCAAAGCATCCTATTTACCTGGAGTCAGGTCTGCACAAGTAGCCGAATTGATTTCTTTAATTAAAGCATGCAAAATTGGGAAAAATTGGAGAGTAAACATTTACACTGATAGTCAGTATGGTTACGGGGTTGTGCCTGACTTTGGCTAACTTTGGCTGTAAAGGGATTTCATGACTTCTTCAGGAACCCCTATCAAAAATGGACAATATGTGAAAGAGCTTTTAGAAGCCATACAGTTGCAAAAAGAAGTAGCTGTGGTCAAATGTGCGGCACATCAATCAGGAAATGACTATGGGCCATATGTATCAAGATACCAATTAACGATTCTTTAATAGCAATTTTTAAGAAATCGCTATTTCAAATCGCTAATTTGTATGTATCAAGAAAATCGCAATTTTTTAGCGATTTCTTGATATTCCTTAATTGCGAATTCGCAAATTGGAAGTATTAAAAAATAGTGGGTCACAGGACTTGATTAACGCTAAAATTCCCAGTGTACATAGCGAGCTGTTTCAGGGGCTTAAAAAGTTGTTCACTAAGAACATTTCTAATCGGGGTAGGAAAAGAACACCGAGAATTGCTACCTGGTATGATGAGAAGTGTAGGCAGTCCCAAGGAGAATTCTTTTTAGCAATTAAATCAAAAGCTCACGGTTTAATTCGAATCTGTAGAGCTGCTTACAAAGAAGCACAAAAAAATGCAAAAACAAAATGGGATGAAGAACGCTGGAAGGCCCTGACAGAGGCGTGTGGTGGTAGAAATATGCAACAGTTCTGGCACCTCCTTAAATGGGGTAAATGCCTAGATGATCAGCCAAGTTCCTCTTTTGTGGACCAACAGCAATGGGTAAGCTTTTTTGAAAAACAGTTTAGGATAAATAATGATGCCGTGGTAGTTTTACCCCTCCCAATTTCTGATGAACCACTTATTTTTACCCACTCAGAGGTAAAGAATATTATGAAATCCATTCCGAGTGGGAAAGCACCAGGCCCTGATTGTATTCCTGCTGACCTTTTTTTGCAGGAGCTGGACCTCTGGGTGCCTTATATTACTATTCTGGCTAATCTAGCATCTGGTGCGCAGGTCCCTGATTCTTGGTTCGGGGCAGAAATTTTACCGATTTATAAGAAGGGCGATCGATCTGTCCCGTCCAACTATCGGCCGATCAGCCTAATAGATGCGGTGCAAAAAATAACTGCCTGCCTAGTATTGGGACGTATCCAGTTATGGATTACTGAATTTGATATTCTGACACCACTGCAGGCGGGATTCCGTAGCCACGTGGGCACCCTTGACCAAGCATTCCGGTTTGTGTTACTTTACTGGAAGACAGTTTTTATTGGGGGGGGGCAAATTATATGCAGCCTTCGTGGACCTTAGGTCCGCATTTGACCTTGTCCCGAGGGCAAAGCTGTGGGAATGCTTACTGAAATTGGGTATGCCAGCTGAACTGGTGAGGCTCTTGGTGAATCTTCATGCCCAAACATTCGCACAAGTACGCTGGGGCAAGCCTGGTGAGGTCACTGATAGATTTTCAGTTGCAAAAGGTGTAAGACAAGGGTGTGTATTGGCCCCAACTCTTTTTTCCTTATTTATTAACGGGGTCATAAACTACTTTTCTAATCACCCTACAGACGCCCCTAACCTGGCGGTAATGAAAACACCTTTGCTCATGTTCGCGGACGGCACGCTGTTAATATCGAAGACTAGACAGGGTCTACAGTTGGCCCTGTCTAGGTTTGAATTGTTTTGTCGCGAGCATGAGCTAGAGGTCAATGTATCCAAAACCAAGTTTATGGTTTTACGAGGGAAGAACCCTATCTCAGCCAAGGTAACAATGGGTGGAACCACCCTCGAACAGACCTCGCTATTTACATACCTCGGCGTAACTTTTAGTGAGAATCTTAGCTGGATCCCACAGATTGATCTTCTTGCCCTAAAACATGCTCAAATTGGTGGAGCCCTACTTAAGGAACATAAAAGCTACTATACAAGGCCTATGTCTCCACTTATGAAGATCTATGGCTCAAAATGTTTACCTTCAGTGCTGTGTGGTGCAGAGCTATGGTGCTTTAGCAATCTAGACCACTTGAAAGTGGCCCAAAACAAATTTCTTAGGGCGGCTGTAGGTCTACCGCAATCCACACTACGTATTCCCCTTCTTTATGATTTAGGGTGTCAACCAGTGGAGGATATAGCAAGATATAGACCCTTAGCATTCTGGCGGCGCTTGTGGATTACGCCAGAACTTTCGCTTTATGCGAAAGCGTGTTTGGAAGTTAAGGATCTTCAGGGCTCCCACAAGATAGGCTTGTTGAGAGATCTAAGAACCACCCTATATGACATGGGTTGGGGGAACTGTGGTCTAATCCGGACACAGCTACTTTTCCCCTCCAAAAAGTGTTGAGAAACTTGTATTGGGAGTGGATTGTATGTAAAAGGCATTCCCTATCGACAGACAGTTCTCTTATGGCATCCTTTGTGCTAGTGAAGGATGTCTGCCAGCTTGAAAATTATTGGGATGTTATTAATCGGCCTATGGACCGCAAGTTATTCCACCTACTTAGAGTATGGTCACTTCCGCTTAGGGGCCTAACCAGGTCCTGGGGCTATGGTGGGTCTGGTCACTGCCCACTGTGTTTAGGGTTGGGTGAAACAGTTGATCATTTTCTTTTTGTCTGCCCATTGTACCACGTACCAAGACAAAAGTGGTTACGCCCAGTATGTAGAACACTGGGCACACATTCCGCGAAAACAGCCAGTAGAATTTAAAAAACTGATACATCGACACTGGTTGTAATTGGGGTTGCGAAATTCCTGGGCTGGGCATGGATCCTACGGGCAAGGCTGATCAAGTCTCTTTCGACTGCCCCGTAAACTACTAGGTAGAACAGTAGTCTGTTGTCCCATTGAATGATATGGTCTTTTTTTAACTGTTCTTAGCTTGTTCTTAAATGTATATTACTTTATTGTGGTAACACATTGCTCACATTCTTTTATCTGTAACTTTGATATATTATTGGTTGTGTAGCATGTCTTTTATGATGAAATATCGAATAAAGACTTCTTTGACTTGACTTGAATACTTTCCCATTCATTTCTATGAGCCTCCTGGCCCATAGGAAGCAAATTGAGAATAGTTTCAAGGGTGTAGGGGTGTTATGTTATGTTATGTTATGTTATGTTATGTTATGTTAAAAAATTTGTACCGCGCACGTACACCGAGACGGTTTCTTGGCGCTCATAACAGACATAACGAACCGGGGCAGGAAGTATTACTCAAAGGCCGACTTGAAGAGGTAAGTTTTCAAGGTTTTACGGAACAGTTCGTAGGTGGGACAATGGCGAAAGGAAGAGGGGAGGGAATTCCAGAAGGTGGGGCCTAAAAAAGAAAAATGAAGGCCGCCGTGTTTTTTGCGGCGGTTCAAAGGAATGCATAGAAGATTGTCAGCAGAGGATCGAAGATTGCGGGATGGGAGGTATCGCTTGAGTTTAGAGGAAATGAACTCAGGGGCGTGATTGTGAAGGGATTTGAATAAGGTGCAACCGAGTTTGAAAGAGCACCGTTTAGCCACCGGGAGCCAATGAAGGCTCCTCAGGAGGGGGGAAACATGCTGGTGTTTGGGTTGGTGAAACACCAGGCGGGCAGCCTGGTTCTGAATTAGCTGAAGTTTTTGAAGCTGGTAGGCAGGGATCCCCGCATACAAAATGTTAGCGAAGTCAACCCTGGAGATGACCAAAGCCAATATAGCTAGTATGAGTGCCTCTCTGGTTAGAAATCTACAGATCTTGCGGATCCTGCGCAGCTGGAAAAAGCAGTATGATGTTACTGCTGAGATCTGAGGTTTCATAGATAGATCCTCAGAGATGATCACTCCTAGGCTTTTCACAGTGCTGACCGGGCGAGGGGGGGAGCCAAGGGAAGGGGGCCAAAAGTTGTCATCCCAAGGGTTGGTGGGTCCGCCCACCAGAACAAGTTCCGTTTTAGACGGATTCAACTTGAGTTGGCTATGAGCCATCCAATCGGAGATGAGTAGCATTGTGGTTTGGATGTTAAGACGGGAAGAGGGTGAGGTGTCCAGAGGGAAAATCAATTGCAAATCGTCTGCATAATTATATATAGTAGCTGGGGAGTGACGAAGGGATGCCATGAGCGGTTGCATATATAGGTTGAAGAGAAGAGGGGAAAGAGCTGAGCCCTGGGGAACACCACAAGTGAGGGGGGCAAAAGGGGCAGAGAAGGTAGAGAGATGAACTGCCTGGGAACGGCCTTGCAAGAAGGATCGAACCCAATCAAGGGCGACGCCGCGGATGCTGGCGTTGCTGACACGGTCGATCAAGGTGGTATGATCGACCGTGTCACCCTGTTGCACCCCTGAAATAAGCATGGGTGCACATGTGGTGCACATACATGCCCCAAGGACATGTATGTGTGTCACATGGCACTTTGAAAAATGCTGAAATGTGCATTTTTCAAGGAAATCGCAACTTACCACCAACTAGAAGTTGGTGGTAATTTGCGATTCCTTAAGGGCATTTTGGAATTTTTTTTTGCTTAATACATTGCATTTAAGGAATCACAAAATTTGCGATTCCTTAAAATCGCAAAATAAGGAATCGCAAATTTTGCAATTCCTTATTTTGCACCCAAATTGTTTCATACATATGATTTTGCAAAAATGAGTTCGCAAACGCATTTGGCCTTGAAACAAATGGCCCTAAGTGACTGCAGAAAATCGTTATGCTGTCCAAGTTGCTCAATATTGTGCTAAATCAAAAATTGCAGTAAACAAGAAAATTGAAACTACAGGAATCAGGTGCGAACTTATGCTTATTTCCGCATTATAAACATGGGATGAAGCAAAAAAAATTCAAAAAGAAGTAGATGTAAGTAAGAAAGGAGAGTGGATCAAAATAGGATGTTAAAGAAGAGAAAGTGATGGTGTCTGAATTTATCCAGATGACAGACCAGTCATGCCAGATTGTTTACTTTCACAATTAGCAATAATGTATCATGGAGACACGCACATAGGTAGGGATGCTATGATCAAACTTTTCAGTCAAGATTAGTACAATGCGACATTTAGAACTGGTACAGAGAGCCTTTGCCAGAGATGTTTAATTTGGCAACAAAATAACCCAGGTAGAAAGACAGTAGTCAGCTAGGGGAGGATTGGAAAGGCAGAAGGACCATTTTTGAGTTTACAAGTTGATTTCATTCAGTTACCACCATGTAGAGGTCTAAAATACATACTATTCATAGTATGCTCATTCTCACAATGGGTGGAAGCATACCCAACCAGAAGAAATGACAGTATAACAGTTGCCAAATTATTGTTGAGGGAGATCAAACCATGTTTGGTTTTCCAGTAATGGTGGAATCAGACAGAGGATCTCACTTTAATAATGAAATATTTTTTTTGATCTGTGAAGCATTCAAGATTGAACAAAAGTTGCACTGTGCCTATCGTCCAGAGGTTTCTGGGATATTGGAACAAATGAATGGTACAATAAAATCAAGATTGGCAAAGGTGTGCGCATTCACTTCACTGTATTGGCCAGATGCATTGCCTCTTGTTCTGAGGAGACTCAGAAATATTCTAATAGAAAAACCGGGTTGAGTCCCCATGAAATAATCATGGGAAGAACAATGAGATTAGCTTTCATACCTGGACACATATTGTTAAGCATAACTGATGATCTGGTATTGGATTATTGAAAAAGATTGGCTGACCTAGTGTATTCTGTCTCTCACCAGGTTGGAGAAGATGCAGAGGCCAGGCAGCCGGATCAAGCACATGATCTAAATGCAGGTAACTGGGTGGCAGTGAAGAATCACGTCAGAGAAACGTGTCTTGCCCCCAGGTGGAGTAGACCAAAACAGGTCATATTGGTTACAACAACCACAGTGAAATGTGCAGGTTTGCCTAATTGGATCCATGCCAGCCATACAAAGAAAGTACCAGCTCCTGATGAAGAAAACCAACAACAAGAAATTGAAGTTGAAGGTACAGAAGGATGTGCAGCTGAAGAGCCTAGAATAACAAACTCTGAAGTAGCTGATCAAGAACAACTAAGCACTAGTCAGGAGAATTGGGTACCAGCAGTCGATTTACCTGATGAAGAAGTAAGAACAAGGAGCATACCAAAAGCATAAAAGCTAGAAATTGTTGCGGATCAAATAGAGATAGGAGATCAAGTTCAGGAAATAGAAACCGAAATTGAAGTCTCTAAACAAGAACAGATAAGAACAGAAAAATACACACAGAGTGATTTGAGAGATAATTCTGGAGAAGAAAAACATTAACCAAGCAGAATAAGAATAGGAACTCAAGAACAGGGAGAAGAACAGATTAGTAAATAATTAGTACAGGATCAGTTAGACAATGCGGAACATGTTCACGTGAAGAGTAGTACTTCAAAAAGTCCTGAATTCGGTCAACTAGAGAGGTATTCAGAAGACGACGAAAATCAAGTTATGCCACAACAAATTACAAATAAAAGAATACTCAAAGGTGACGAAGAAAGTGAAAATATAGTGCAACCCAAAAGAGTCAGGGAAGGTGTTAATTGGCCAAGATATGTCAAGAGATTGAGGTATCACCTTAAGACTATTGATGAAAAACCTGAACAAGTGAATGAAAATACTGGTCTATCAGGACAGAATAGTGAGAAACAAAAGAGAAGAAGCTAGAGTCTAAGAATATTGAATAATAAATTCAAGGGACCGGAATGGACTTATATTATTCTTGAAGCTCTTGAAAATGTAGATATAAATATAAGTGATGAAAAAATATTTACAGATCAAATTACCAAAGGAGAGGTGAGACCTCCTTGAAAACAAAACTAAATTGTGAATTCTGAAAGAAAGAAGAGAAATCTTCTTAAATAATGGCTAAAAATAGAGTAACTTCGAAACCAAAATACATTTTTACAAAAATGTTGTAGAATATGTATATGTAGCATTCTATTAGTAATTATAGTATGGTTACGATTACCATTAGCAATACCATATTTGATGAGTATAGAAGAGGGAAATGTCACAGTTATAGATGGAAAACTAGCTAACATAAAGGGAAATAGAGAAGAATTAGAAGCATCAGATGAGTTAGAAATACATCACATAGTAACAGATAATAACACAGATCTAAATGTCTTTACCAAATTATTATTTGAATATGTAGATACTATTGAAATTAGTGATTGTTATGTATGCATGAAATTACCAGCTTCAGTAGCAGAAGGAGTTACATACCACCACCTACTGTTAACATATGGCATATCATATAGTATATTAACAAGTCTATTTTATAAAACAGGAAAATTGAAGTATTTTTACTCAAATCTAGATGTGATATTTTCAGTAGTTCGTTAGAAAGAATATGAATCCAGTACTCACTAGACTAGCTGCACAGTTTCTGTGAGAATGTTTCTTAGCACAAAATGCAATAGATATAGCGGAGGCTCATATGCATAATTTAACATGTTTACTAAAAGAAGAAGAAAATATATTTTTGAATTTAGTAGACAGGAGACAAGATTTCCATAAGAAAGCCAAAGAAAAGAAACCCAAAATTCCATAATGGGCGGAGAAAGGAAGTTTTTATACAACTGGCAAGGCCTAGGCTGCAATGGCACTAGACTTTGAAAAGAAGGGGAAGATTTGTCTTCCCAGGTTGAAAACTAACTATAGCAATGTCCTTATTGGTTCCAGTGAATGTGAGCATTATTTCTTGATCATTGGGGGATGGAGACTAAAACGAGGAACAGATCCGGTATTTCCTGGAATTTATTATATATGTGGGAACAAAGCTTATTTTAAGCTACTGGAAAGATGGTATGGGAGTTGTTATTTTGGAATAGTATTTCCTAAAGTTTACCATGTAAAAAGAATCACTGGAAGCAATGAAAACAATAATAAACTAATACCTAATAAAAGAGCTAGTTTTGCAGAAATTGTAGGAGATACATTCAGTGCATTGATACCTTCAGTGGGAGTGATTCTAAATACAAAAAGACTTTGTAAATTATCTACAGTAGTTGATCGTTTCTTGACTCACACTGCTGGAGGGTTTCTAATGAGCAATACCGAAATGGTTGCTATCAGATCTATGGTTTTGCAAAATCGTCTTGCCCTTGATATATTATTAGCAAAAGAGGGTGGAGTCTGTAAAATGTTGAAAGCATGATATTGTTGCACTTAAATTCCTGACCAAAGTATAGAAATTGGGAAATATATTAATAATATTACTAATTTGGAAGAAGAATTCAAACCCCTGGAAGTTGATGATGTATGAAAAAGACTAACACATAGTTTAACTTCAATGTGGTCTTGTTTTACCAGTTATGGCAAATGAGTAATAGCTCAAGTAATACTACTTATACTTGGAATAACATTGATAGGTCTTATAATAATGATTTGGTATAAATGCATCAAAAGAAGAAGAACATATAAAATAAATAATCAGGGAAAGAAAAGAAAGTATGAAGAAATTAAAATGGAAGAAATGAAAAATGAATTATATAAGAAAATTAAGAATAAGGAAGGAAAAGAAGAAATAGAAATGGACAAATTAGACAAGGGAATGGAAATATGCTAAAGTTGGCATTTGATATGGGTATGGGTAGTTGTTGATGGCATAAATGTCATCAGAGAAGGGATTGATGGAGCAAGGATTTCCATATAAGCAACTTGCTGGATGAATCCTCTTCTATAATCATAATAAAGTATTAATAAATTGTTTGTCATATTAATTTACACAAATTCTGTACACAATGTAGACGCAGGGGAAGCTTGCCTATGTGTCTACTAACAAGTAATTGAATGAGACTAAAATGGCTGCTCAAAACGTGGGAAACTAATTGAGCATGCACCAACTGCATGATGTCATACCTTTTGGAGGGAAAGCTTTGCTTCTGTGCACTAACGTGCAAAATGACCGCTTCAGAACTCACATGCTAATCATCTGCTTTGCTCAAAACTAAACTGCGTCTTATACTTATACTAAGTGCTAATGCATAAAGAATTATTTTAAATTATATTGGATTAGAGTAGACATAAGTGGTATACAATGAAATCATTTTGTTTGAGTCTAACATCTTGTCTTTTTGACTTCTCTGTTAGTTCGCTATTGGGTCTAAATCGAGAGACAAGGCTTAAACTCACATGGGTAACGTGCGCAGTCTCAATAGAATACAACTCTGGAGTTGTGATCCCAAGCATTGGAACATGGTCAAAGATAATTTTTCTCTCATAGGGAGAAAGTGACGGAACATCCTGAAGACACAATGAACAAATGTATAGATGTAAGACAAAGTTTTAATTTAGTATGAGAAAATGGGTGGGAATAAAGCTTGGAAGAAACAAATGAAATGGGCGGGAACATAAGACAATGCTCTTTAGAAAAGTATTACATTGTGTGGCAATCATTCCCTTGGCTTGTCCAATCAGAACACACAATTTATACAAGTTTGAAACTTTAGGGGTCGAACATGCCACCAGAAGGTATAATTGGGATAGTTAGAAAATTGAATAAGGCTGATCGCTGCCAGACCGCTGAGAGATAGACATGCTGTCCAATTGCTGATTGATTACCTGAAGCAGACTTAGAATTTTCAAATAGAATTAGGAACGAGACGCGGAAGATAGTCGGGAAGGGAACTAGTATCTGAGAGGGGTTTGAAGCTGGCTTTAAATCCAGAAGAAGTGATCTGTCCTGTTTAATTCTGTCCTGAACCTGTTACCTGGTAATTCGTTGGGTCTGAACTCTTGGTCAGAGGGGTCTGATCCCACACCATCCTAGGTAAATATAAAATGTATTGTGTCAATGTGCCTTTTCTCTCTGTCCTCTCTTCCTGAGGTATTCGTCATTAAAATTATAGACTAATTTAGACAAACTACATTTTACCTTCTCAAAATAATGGAATTAACTCTGTCATTTGTATTTGATTCACTAAAATTCTCTCAAATAAAATGTTATAATTTTAAAACTCTGTCTGTGGTTATTCAATGAAATTAAAATAGGTAAATGCTTAATGTAATTAATTACCAACTCTAACTCAACTAATAGATCCATGAGTAAGGAAGGGCTTAGTAAATAAATAAATAGGTTCAAATTCTATAGGCAAACGGATAAATAAAGAAGCCCAAAAACTAATTCCCGGCAGGGTTTAATCAACTGGATACTTTAAGTAAGTGTGGTTAATGGGCCAGAATGTGTGTGATTTAGGGATATTTGTCCATAGGTTGGTGTCCTGCTGGATCATCGCCCTTCCCCGTCCCACCTGCCAAGGTTCAACTTTGCACAAATTCTAACACCTATTTGTTTCATGCAAAATATTGTGCAAAGTTCACTCCCAGATATTAAAATGCAGGCCAAAGATTTTCCATCATATTTTCTGTCCCCCCGGATCATCAAAATATGTTTACGGTGCATAGGCGTGGCAGGCAAAAGGTGTCTGGGTGTCCTTTCTATAGACATTCCATTATAGGGACCAAACTCACCTTAAAGTTCACATGTTCCCGTTTAACATTACCTATGAAATCTTCCATTGGTGCTATATTCCACAGGATGTTCCACTGGGAGAGCTGGGTGGATCTATCTTCTTCCACCACATAGCTACAGCTAATTTTGCCACGTCTAGACAGCTCCAGACAATTCCTTTCTCCTTATGTGTCACATATTGGAGAGCCAGGTGTCTCAAGCCAAGGAAAAATGTTGCTGGGGTGAATGGCAAGGGGAAGCCTAAGATTTCTTGGAGTGCTGTGGCAGACTCTTTTCAAAAAGGCTGTTGGTTAGTGCATTCCCACCAAATGTGCCAGCCCACACTGTCTCCAGCCTTGCGGGCAGGCCGTTTGGAATATTGAAAGGACACTAGTGGGTTGGTACTGTCATGTGTATAACAGCTTAGGATGAATTTCTTTTTTTTTATAGAAACAAAGCACTTATGAATGTCTGACCATAGCCTCTCACAGTCGCTAAAGTCAATCTCTCTGTCCAGTATCCTATCCCATTTTTCTGATATGTTCGTTTTAGGAAACTTTTACTTTTCAACACGGTAGCACATAGTTTGGAAGTATGCCTCTCAGGGTAGTAAGAGTGACTAGCAATTTTTCAAATGGTGTATTCCGTTTTGCAGCTATTCTGTTTTCCAGATTCAACACCCAGTGCCATAATTACACATAATGCAATCACTTCAATTCTGGCACCCTAAAATATATTTTACATTGTGCAGTTATTTTGGTATCACACTGATAAAACAAGTTGGCAATATTCCTACAAGCCCTACCTCACCACTTAGTAAACACCCCCTGATCCATAGCTGGAATGAAATCTGAATTCGAATGGATCGGTTGTATGGAGGCCAGAAAAGTAGTCAGAGTTTCTCTCTTATTTAAGATGTCCCATACCTGGAGTGTTTTAAAAAATGGGTGTACTCAACTAAGAGTTAGGACAGTGTTCTTCAATCTGTGGGGCGCGCCCCCCTGGGGGGGCGTGACACCTTCCCAGGGGGGGGTGCGCACTCCACTTTAATCTAACCTTTGTTTCCTGTGTCCCTCTGTTCTTGCAAGTCTTCTTGGATTATTCTGGTATGTGGAAGGGGGAGAGAGGGGAGATCGATGGGGCAGGAGGTGCCCGTTCTTTTGTCATGCTAACTCTCCCAGGAGGGGGTTAATTCATAGTGCTGAAATGTTTCAGCTGCAGTGGGAGGCAAGAAGTCTCCTCTGCTAAAACCGAAAGAAAACAAACAGACACGCTTTCGGTTTTAGCAGAGGAGACCCCCGCCTCCCACTGCAGCTGAAACATTTCAGCACTATGAATTAACCCCCTCCTGGGAGAGTTAGCTCTTCCCAGAACGGAGACAAAGTTTCTAGAGTTTGAGTCTCGGCAATGAAGCTGAACATCCTGTGCTTCTGGGCAAATCACTTAATCTCCCCGTGCCTAACATAAAAAATTAATATGTCCTCATGTAATGCAACTGGTGCTACGTAAAGCGCTCTGATACCTGATTCAGATCAAGATTGGGCTATATAAAACTCAGTAAAATAAAATAAAAAACAAAAAACAAGCATTTGCAATGCAATAGGTCTCGCATTAGGAAAGTATGAGCTATTGGTATTGTAAATGACACACTTTTTTAATATGTGTTGGCTTTGAAAATATATAAATTAATAGCATCGTTATAAACAAAGCCAATAGCTTACACTTTCCTAATGCGAGTCCTATTGGCTATGGCAATGCTTGTTGGTCGCAAGCAAGGGCAATGCTGTTGTGGTGTTGCGTGATGATGTGGTTGGGCTAAGTGATGTGGTGATGCCCCAGAGTAATGTGGTGGTGTCCCCGAGTGATGTGGTGGTGTCCCCGAGTGATGTGGTGGTGCCCCAGAGTAATGTGGTGGTGTCCCTGAGTGGTGCTCCTGAGTGATGTGGTGCCCCGAGTGATGTGGTGGTGCCCCGAGTGATGTGGTGGTGCCCCAGAGTAATGTGGTGGTGCCCCGAGTGATGTGGTGGTGTCCCCGAGTGATGTGGTGGTGTCCCTGAGTGATGTGGTGGTGTCCCCGAGTGATGTGGTGGTGTCCCCGAGTGATGTGGTGGTGTTCCTGAGTGATATGGTGGTGCCCCTGAGTGATGTGGTGGTGCCCCTGAGTAATGTGGTTGTGTCCCTGAGTGGTCTCCCTGAGTGATGTGGTGGTGTCCCAGAGTGATGTGGTTGTGTTCCTAAGTGATGTGGTGGTGCCCCAGAGTAATGTGGTAGTGCCCCTGAGTGATGTGGTGGTGTCCCCGAGTGATGTGGTGGTGTCCCCAAGTGATGTGGTGGTGTCCCCGAGTGATGTGGTGGTGCCCCCGAGTGATATGGTGGTGCCCCCGAGTAATGTGGTGGTGTCCCCGAGTGATGCAGTGGTGCCCCCGAGTGATGTGGTGGTGCCTCTGAGTGATGTGGTGGTGCCCCCGAGTGATGTGGTGGTGTCCCCGAGTGAGAGTGATGTGGTGGTGTCCCTGAGTGATGTGCTGAATATGCCCGGAATGTGCGCGTGGCGGTCGAGTCCAGAGTTTTTTGTCAGGTGGTGGGGGGGCCCAACATCTAAAAAAAATGAGCTGGGGTGGCTCAACCTACAAAAGTTTGAAGACCTCTGAGTTAGGAGGTCTATGGCATTTATGCAGCCAGATTACCTCCTTCAGCAGTTGTGTTATAACTGCTCTATCCATGTGGAGCCATCAGGTATCTACCTCTTCCTTAGGACACGCCACCACAGTCCTCAATTGCATCGCTAGGTTGTATAGTTTAAAGTCAGTCAGAACCAGGTCACTCTCATGCTTGTTGTGGTGAAGTAATTTTAAGGGGGTTCTCCATCTTGAATATTTCCAAATAAATGGAGTGATCACCTCATGAAGAGATGTGAAGAAGCCTACCTCGACCAGATTAGGGATCGCTTGAAATAGATACAAGACCTGAGTTAGATATTCATCTCCAACACATAAATGCACCCAATGCACGAGACAAAGAAAGGTGGCTATTTATGTAGGTCCAATGTAATTTCGGTCCCAAGACAGCCAGCTTTATATCGGTCTTGTATATTAAGTGTGATTTTAACTCCCAGATATTAGATATATGTAGTTCTCCACTTAAGTGGGAATGTACTTCGTAAATACTCCAGTTCATCCCTTGGGAAATCTTTCTTTAGAACTTCTGGCTTGGACATATTAATTTTATATCCTGCTAAGTGTTCAAGAGATGCGCTATTATTCTATATGTTTTATGGGGTAAAACTACAAAATAGACAATCATGAATTTAACTGACCATAACAAATAACAGGTAATGGGGCATATTTACAAGCGTGTATCGCCACAGGAACGTTACTTTTAACGAAGTTCCTGTGGCAATAGGGGCTTCGCCTTATTCACAATGTGGCATTAAGCCACTTAATGTGGCTTAGCGCCGCCTTGCACATAAGGCACTCTTTCACGCTATACTTAGTGTGAAAGGGGTTGGGAATGGGTGTTGTCATGGGCGTTACGCAACAACACCCATTGCTTTTTAAGGCTGCCCCCTATTTACAAGGGTGGTGTAAATAGAAGGTAGCGTCAAAATTAAGACCAGAGAAAACCTGGTCTTAACATGGCGAAATGAGGAGAAATGCTTTATTTCTTCTAGTCTTTGCTGTTTCTATGCAGCACACACAGAAACAGCAAAACATCATGAATGATTGTTTATGTGCAGAAAGGTGTCCCTTCCTGCACATAAATAATCATTAATAAAAAATGACGATTTGCAACTTCTATGAAATTGCCATTTGTGATTGTTTATGTGCAGGAAGGGACACCTTCATGCACATAAACAAGCATTCCCTTAATGCAGGCACTATGGTGCAAGGGTGCCTGTTTTGGTGCTAGGCAGGTTAATTTTGCGCCAGCACTAGAGAAAACTTAGGGATGTGCTGTATCTTTGTAAATACGTCTCATCCCTGTGTTTTCGGAATGGCGGAGCGTGGCGTTAGCTTTTTCTGCTATTCCCTTGTAAATACGCCCCTTTGTGTAATATTATAACAATGTTAGTATGCATCACTACTAGCATGGTTTATTCTATCCACTAAAGCCTGTGCATCCACGTTTCCATATCTAAATTTAAAAGCGAGACAAACTGGGATTTTCTATGCTAGTTTTAATCTGTAAATCCATTTATTCTGTGGTGTTGGGTAGTTAATGCCTCCATTTTTCAACTGAGCTAGTCTAACTATATATACGGAGTGAGGTGTAAACTAGGTTCACTTTCTTCCTTTATTGGTCGAAAACATCTGTTCATTTATGTTCCAAAGTCATCCTTGTGCCCTGGGCACCCCCATTTTTTGCTGACAGGTACTGGGGGTAACTGACTCTGACTGTCCCTGAGCACTGCCTATCCAGGCCCAACACCAGTGCTATGCGGGAAAGTCACTAGAATACAGTGAAAACACCTACATACACTAGGGTGCACAGTGGGTTAGGGTACCCATATGATATGCATGACCTCTCCTATAAGGCCCTAGTACATAATAGGGCAGGGGATCAAAACTACCTGCACTTGCATGTGTGCACTGCTGAGGCTTGAGGTCAATTTAAAAGCAGCCCTGTGTTGCAGGGCTGCTTTTAAAATGCAAATTGTGCCTAAACTCAACTTTGGTGTTTGGGGCACTTAAAAATTAATAAAGTACAATGTTTTGGCATATTAGGTACCACCACTGTCTCCCAAAAGCTGTCCTAGTGGTGGCGGATCAGGTATTTAAAAGGAAGGCCCTTACAGAAGAAGTTTTATATGCATTGGGTTAAGTGAAAATGCACATTTCACTCCCCACATTGTAGTAAAGTGCTTCCTAAAATCGACTTTTATGGAAGGAGAATTGTAGAGTGAGGCTCTGCAATATTATTGCATATTCAGAACCCCTAAGGTCTCCCCTAGGTGTTCCAGGGGTGTGTGGTCCTGTAGATATAGGCATTGTCCTTATAAAAGATGTTTTATAAGCCCTAATGTTGGAAAAATTTCACAAGTCATTTTCCCATTTGCAGATACCCAGTCACATAGGTTAACATGGCAAGAAGTTGTTCTTTAATAATTCCCACCAGGGGAATCCAAAAAATATAATTTAAAGACTCAGTAGAATGATATTGATAAATCCAACAATATACTATTGTTGAATTTACCCTAAAATATACAGAAAATAAGTTATAAGATTTTCTTGTCTGTAAGCCAAAATTCAGCCTCCCAGTGATCTGTCCTGATTTGTCAGAGTTAAATGGATTAACCACGCTGCTTTGAAAAGGTGATAAGTAGCCCATGTGGTTAGAAAGCCATTCTAGGAGAGAAGGGTTCTGATACAAAGGAATGCCAGAGCAGGGGGTGGGGGCGTAAACAGCAATCTTCAATAGAAGGAGGAAACGGGCAGGAGAAGTCAGTTTCATTTACTCCCATACTCTTTGAACCCAGCCAGATGGCAGGAATAAGGAAGGAATGAGCAGATGCAAGGGGATGGGCAATATGGAAATGAACCATTCTGAAGGGTGGTTTAGCCAGCTCTTGTCTCTCTGTTGAAAATTCAGCCATGTTGAATTTTGGAGAAATTATGCTCTCTGGGAGACAAAGGGGCCAAACTTTGGAGAATATGGTCCTTCTCTGGGGTATTGCCCTGCACCTCATTGGAAAGGAGTGCCCTCCTGCTTGACCAAGAAAACTTGGAATAAGTATTTGAGAGGGGCAGAGCCCTGTGGATCAAACCTACTTCAAAAGGAATAACAAGTGGACTCTCTGCAAACTACAAGTTAAAAGAGCTCACCTGGACCATCACCATCAAGAATCCTCAGCCTGGAGGACTACCGGTGAATTTTTAAGGGTTTTGTTCAAGTGGATTGTAGAAATTGAAGTCCCAAACTTTTATGACCATCTTGGAGCTTCCAGACCATTGGAGTAAATTTTGGACACGTTGGGACCCTCAAATGAACTTCATGAAGAAGTTCCAGAAGTTTGAAGACATTTGGAGCAACTTTGAAAAATGCTCCATAAGTGGACTGACTCGACCTGGCCAGACACGCCGGCACCCTCAACCATGAGCCGGCCTGCTGTCCGGGTTTGTCCCACTGAGAAGAACCAGAGTTCCGACTTCCAGACTTTGACTGGGAGTTAGTGGAAGCCCAAGCCAGTAAACGCTCATCGAATCCTGCATGGTGAAGAGCATCAAGGGACCTCGCAAGAAAATGCTCCGTAAACGTGTCAAAGTCCGAACGTAGAAAAGACGACCCGGACCTAAGGCAAGAGTCTAGCCGTCCTCCTTCAACTGCAAGCTGGAAAGCTACGGAGGTCTGACTTTCATAGGTTTGACCCGGAGCTCGTCGCAATGCAAGCCGTCAAACCCTCACCATAACAAGACTGGCTGAGAGCTTCGAGGGACCCCGGAATAAAAGCTCCAGAAAAATGTCTACATCAGAAGGTAAAAACTTGAACCGAGACCTACCGCGAGGGATGGCCGCACAGGGCTCCATTGCGGTGTTGGACTGAGAATTTGTCTAGCCGACTCCTTCTAGCATTGTGCGAGTTGAGTCAGCATTTGCGGCACCATTTTGTATCCAGCTGTCATTTTGTACTATGATCAAAATTACGCTTCTGTCACATATTGTCTGCCTCAGCAGAAAGCTGCCTCTGTTGTTTCTCTTTATTATTCAAGGTTGAGCTTCACTGCACTAATGAATAGATTGTTCTGTCTTCGCATGTCTTTCCCAGTAGGTAGCCCTGCTCCCCCTTTCAGGGAGACGGGCACGGGCAGAGTAACCTTGAAACTAAGATAGCATGTACACAGTCTCAGGATGGTAGCTCGTCCTTCTGTACCTCCTTTGTTCATCAGAGCCCAGCATGGAAAATTCCAGTCTGGGACGGTCTTTAGGGGTGTTGGAAATGTATATCTTGTATTACCGTGTTGATGATAGTTAGTTCCTCTACACCATTCCAAGGAGGCTGACAGATTGGACTCCACTCAAGTGTGTAACTAATAATTAACGTTGGTTTGTATTCTCTACTGTGTGACTGACTCTTGATTTGTATGGAAGATTGAGAGGTGGTCACGAGTGACCTGGGTGACCCTAATCGGGTCACTTCCATCAGTTGGCGCCCGAACAGGAAATTCATCGGGCAACCCATCCTCGCCCACAGATGGGTGAGGAGGACGGGGCCATGTTGTGTTGGACGGGTGGATCTGGGATCCCTGCACGAGAGAGTCTTGAACTCGCAGCTGCCCTGTCTGTCTGACCGAGCGGTGCCTCGCCCAGTGGTCCTCCCAACTGGGGACCTGAACGGCAAAACCCTTGGATCTGACCGTTTGGCTTGGAGTGTCTGCAAGGGAGAATAACTTTGTTTGACCTGTGCGCATCTGGCGAGTTTGCTTTGGTTTTGTTTTGTGGCTATATGCGCCACTTTGGTTTGTGTTTGGTACGGTCTGAGGATCGTTATTGGAAAATCGCTTGAATTTGTTTGATTTCTTTGTGAACATGCTACCACTTTGATTTGGATTTGATGAGATCTGAGGAGCAACTGTTACTGTGAGGAGTGAAGGCATCAAACTCAAACTTAGACAAGGTTCTGGCCAATCAAGACCTTTGCCCACCTTCCCTCGCTACAGCAATCTAAGAAGAGTCATTTTGTTGACCTTGGTCAGCCTTGTACTCCGATTATTATCGGGTGGTTGGCCGGGGAATTCCAAGATGGCCGCCACCCGATCTCAAGTTAGGTTAGCGGTCTAGTTTATCTATTCGCGAGCGATAGCAGCTGTTGAGGCAATTGCTCGCGAAATAAACTGCGCACTTCAACGGTGATTCTGAGGAGGCAACAGCGTTTTTCCTGGGAGCTGTTGTCGTTTGGAAAAAAGACGCGTATTTTGGAACTTCATAGTGAGTGCTTAAAGCGGACAGCTAAGTGGCAGATATTATTCTTATTTTGAGCTGCATATTTGAAGATTTTGATGCCACCGATAGTGAGTTACTTATTTTTTACTACATTGGCAATTTGTTAAAGCAATACTTAGACACTCGAAGTCAGTAAGGTGAAGCTTAAGTGTGTATAAGAGTCTGAAGCAAAGACAGTATTCAAGAAAGTACAAACTGAATTATTATGAAGAGAAGAAATCAATAATTCAGAAAAGATATCAAGAGAGAGACTGTGGTTGATTACAAATTCCGTTATTCAGTAAGAACAGAAAAAAGACAGCAATTAAACAAGAGTGAAGACAGTAGGAGAAGTAGTTATAATTATATATATATAATTGTACTTACCAACACATGTTCAGGTCTTCTTCGCTACTAGAATCAGAAAGAAGATATTAGTTCAACAATCTCAGTAAAGACAAGAACAAATCTTCCTGGAATAATTCAACACAAGGGACAGGTGTAGCAAGGTAACTAGAGTACATAGAAAGGCAGGGCAAAGTTCAGCACAAGGTTTACATGTTATTTATTTTACAGAACTCTACAAGACAGCAAGACACCTATCCATGATTAAATAGAGTAAGGTTCTAAGACATACAACCTTATTCACAACAGAGCGGCAATAGCACGGTGGAAGACAGGTACACTTAACTATAGTAGTTTGATAGAGATAGATTAAGTTTTTGTTACTGTGAATGCATGACTGTTTTGTTATAGGGTTCCTCACAAGAAGAAGGTAGAATCCAGTCCGAAGAACAAGAAGCCGGGCTGTCTCTCTTTCTCACTCCAACTCCCCTTTCCCCCTCTCTCCTACACGTGAGTTGAAACTCGCTGGTAGGGAAGTTGGGAATTGAGGAATTTACATCTGCTCCTGTGGAAGCTACAGTTTGCACAGGTACTTGAAATTGTTGACAGTTACACATCAAGCACCCTGCGCCCTGGCTTGGATAAAAACAACCCCCACTACAACTCCCACAATGCACCCTCTTTAGAGTTTGGTAACCTCGCTTGTGTACTATTACAGAATCACACCTGTATCTTATTTGTCAGGTGACTGGCTTGGCATAAAGGAGGGCTTCCCACAATGCTTGGCGTACTCCTTCTGTTGTGTTGGGCCACGCCCCCTGACCTGGATTCTCTTGTTTGGACTTCCTGGTTCCCCAGTGAAAGCCTTTTGGAATAAATGCTACGTCTGTGGAAATCCTGCTCGATTTCATGAGGATTAATTATATGCTGTCACTGAGAGTCTCATTTCACTTAGCTCTCGACTGCCGTTTCTATGCCGGTATCACCTGCATCTACATGAAAAGGCATGTTTGCTTAGCGTGTACCCGCACTATCGAATGAGGCTGCCTGCCTCTCTCCCACTCATCCAGAACAGCTGACTCGGAGCTCAACTCCGGACACTTCTCAGCGTGTGTACACGCTAACTTCTGAGCCTTCTTGCCTCTCTTTAATGCTGTACATAGCGCGGAGCACAGTTTGTCAGTTTACTTTTTTTCCCTAGGGTGAGGACATGCTGAACTCCGAGACTCCTTGTCTCTCTTTGTTTGTTTATTATCTTTCTGATCCTAAGGAGAAAATGTTTTCTGACTGCAGCCTCAAGACTCGCTGAACTCAGTAGCAGCACGTTTCCTTTTTTTTAAATAATAAAGTTATTTCCAGGATCAATGCAACTAGATCAGGACTCACAGACTCTCTAATGATGATTAGAGTTTCCAAAGATCTGCTCTTATGAACTCAAGTTCTCGGTCTTTATGGAAGGCAGACATATGCCTCTGAAAGAACTAGAATAATATAAGGGAGAATCTTTGGCCATTTGTCTTGTACAGAGCAGACACAATATGTTTGCACATCCAGAAGAGACTTTCTTTTTTTGGGCTCAACCTTCACTTCTCAGTATGAGTATGTGATGGTACACAACCTAAGTATATATGCTTGCCTAGATAATTATCACTAGCTATTGTAGGGATTCTGTGGAATTTTCAAAATAACGCCTGTTATTCTTTCTTTCCTTCTTTGTTATTTTTTGTTTATGCAGTTCTTAGTTCACAGCATAGAAACGTTACTGCCTCTAAAAA
The DNA here is from genome assembly GCF_964263255.1 of Lissotriton vulgaris. Classification (NCBI taxonomy): domain Eukaryota; kingdom Metazoa; phylum Chordata; class Amphibia; order Caudata; family Salamandridae; genus Lissotriton; species Lissotriton vulgaris. The sequence goes on along the minus strand of NC_141691.1, from coordinate 922,287,736 downwards.
CATGTACTGCTGATTGTCGTCTCCTAGTGGTCCTTTATTTTGTATCTTCTCTCCCAAGAGTTATTAGTCTTTGCCCTAGTGAATACTCCTGCTCGGTGTGACTATACCTTAGGGTAGAGTTGGGGTACATCTTCGCTCCCGTGGATCCTGGTTCTTCTGCAAGTCTGAAGTAAGTCTTGACACCAACTTTGGTAAGATATTTGTAAATATCTGCTTGGCGTAAATAGTGAACACGTTTTTGTTTGGATAATGCCCTGTTCTAGTCAATTCTGCTGTGTGAGTTGTCATTGTTGTTCTGCTAGATTGGAAGAGGGTCAACCTGTGCCTCCGGCAGCCACTCCAAATATCGAGATGTATGTTAAGCATGGCATTGGCCCTATTATGTTTAGTACATTTTGCCTCATATTCCACAGTACAAAATACCTCAAGCAGGGGCGCGAGCTTTGCTGCGAATTATATAAGATCTGATTGAGTCAGGGGTAGTTGAGAAGACAGAGGCGAATGCATGTAATAGTCCTATTCTTCCTATTCTGGAAGAGGCGTCTTCAGACTCCCCCGATGACTATCCAGATGTTTATCGTTTTGTAATTGATTTGCGCTCAGTTAATAAAATAGTGGTCCCTCAGATCCCAGTGGTCCCTCACATTACTGCCCTTCTAGAAATGATTCCTTCCTCTGCTAAATTCTTCTCTGTCATTGATTTGAAAAATGCATTCTTTAGTATCCCAATTCATCCTGACAGTCGACATTTGTTCGGTTTTACCCAAGATGGCAGAAGCTTTAGATTCTGTCGTGCTCCTCAGGGCTATACTGAGAGCCCTAGTATATATAGCCAAGCTTTGAAAGTCCAATTGGACTTCTTCACACTTTCCCCAGGTAATGTATTGCTTCAATATGTGGATGACATACTAATAGCTTCTGACACTGAACAGGGATGCAAAGACAGTACGGTTAAGTTGTTGCTACATTTGGCTCAACATGGACATAAAGTGTCCCTTTCTAGATTTCAATATTGCCGACTGGAGGTCACCTATTTAGGTCACCTGCGCCACGGATAAAATGCTTATTCATAAACGTCAGATGGATGTGCATGCTTTTATTGGCATCACTTCCTACTCTTGCCATTGGAACCCGAATTATTCATTACTAATAAAGCCTTTGCTTGTGTTAACCACTAAAGATGTGCATTAGCCCCTGCCTTGGACAACTGAATATCAGCAGTCTTTTGAGCAATTAAAAGTTGCGCTTTGCTCCGCTCCTGTGCTTGGCACCCTTGACTATGTGAAGCCATTCGTGCTGTATGTACACGAGACAGCTGCTTATGCGCTTTCTATTTTAACACAGGCCTTTGGAGGTAAGCATCAGCCATGTGCCTATTTTTATGCTTTGCTTCATCCAGTCACCAGAGCCCTACCAAGAGGTCTAAGAGCAGTCGTGGCTGAGGCCATCTCTATAAGGCAATTGGCTGGGCTTGTACTTAATACTGACGTCACAGTCATGGTGCCCGATGCTGTGGATACCCTAATGAATAAGACCAAGACACTGCACCTCAGCAGTGCATGTCTGACCGGTTATGAGCTAAATCTCTTTGCACCACATGGCACATTTAAAAGGTTTGACACTCTAAACCCAGCCACGTTACTACCCCTCCCTTCTGAGAGTGAGGAAATTGACATACATGATTGTCTTTTTCGGACAAAGGAAGAGACAAAGGGGTGGGTAGTCCTGACTGACCAAGGGGAACTATATGCTGATGGCTCTTGTTTCAAATTACCAGATGGCACCACCACTTCAGCATATGGGCTTACTAGACTGCATACGGTAATTGAGACATCACAAGTTCTTTATCAGTCCACTCAGGCAGCTGAACTGGTCGCCCATATTAGAGCTTGTGAATTGAGCGAGGGGCTGGCTGGTAATATATATACTGACAGTCAGTACGCCTTCGGGGTCACCTGTAATTTTGGGCGGCTCTGGGCAGAGAGAGGGTTCCTCACTTCCCATGGGATGCGTATCCAACATGGCCCTCTTATACATAGGCTTCTGTCCGCCTTGACACTTCCTAAGAAATTGGCTGTAGTAAAGTGCACAGCCCAAGGCATTACTGATGATATGGGAAGAGGGAATGCATTTGCACACCAGACAGCTAAGGAGACAGCTCGAACAAAAATGAAGAGGATGTTTGTAGCGGGTCCCCCCAGATGGGTGCCTGAGGGCACTATGTTTGACGATACTAGACAACGTGAAAGAAAACCAGAGTGGGGCAATTATTGAGGAGTTATCAGTAAGGCAGGAAAGCACAGCAATTTTAGACGAGGATGCGTGTTGGACAGATAAGTCAGAAAAACAGAGATGGATGTTACCAGATGTATATGTCCTCCCGGTGGTCACTATGGCGCACGGGCCAGCCTACATTAGTGCAAAAGTTTTCTGTAAACTGTTAAGTTCCTGTATGGCAGAATGACAACATTCCCAAGGTTGCTGCTCATTTAGTAAAGAACTGTATGGTATGCATGTTGTATAATCCTGGAAAAAACACCCCTATAACCCCTAGTAATTTTGCACCACCTTCCTTCCCTTTTGAGATCCTTCAGATGGATTTCATCGAAATGGAATGAGTAAACAATCTGAAATTTGTGTTAGTGGTTCTTTGTGCATTCAGTAAATGAGTTGAGGCTTATCCCACTAAAGAGAACACAGCCACGGCGAAGATACTCCCAAAGGAGCTCTTACTGCATTTTGGTTTGCCCCATTTGATTTGGAGCGACAACGGAAGTCACTTCAATCCAAAGGTTATTCAACTGGTGTGCGACGGTCTGCACATCAAGTAAAAATGTCATGCTGCAAACCACCCCCAGTCAGCAGGTTTGGTTGAGAAGTACAACGGTACTCTCAAACTGAAATTGGCAAAGATTCAGGAGAGCACAGGATTGCATTGGCCAGATGCTTTACCATTAGCTCTTTTGTCTACAAGAGCTACGGCTCACTCTAGGACAGGTTTGTCGCCATATGCGGTCAAGTTTGGGCACTCTCCGAATGTCTGGGACGTCCCCCGACATTAACGTTTTTCAGAAATTGAATACCCTTTGATAGTGGATTACCTCTATGAGTTGACTAAAAGCCTGGGTTCTGATCACCAACAGATCCACAAAGTCCTACCACCAGCACCCGAGGGGCCAGACACAATATTCTGCCTGGGGACTACGTGCTGCCCAGGCATTTTCAGAGGAAAGGCAGTTTGGAGCCGCACTTGAAGGGGCCTACGCGGGTGCTGCTCGCTACCTGCACTGCTGTGAAAGTGGCAGGCCAGAAAAATTGGATTCATTCTCAACACTGCCGCAAGGTGCCTCTCCATTTATCCCACGGCCAGTGGGTGCTTCATGGAGTAGGTAACTCCGAAACCGAGCAGGTGCCCTGTTTTGTTTCCTTTTCGGATGCCCGGCTGACGTGGGCGCAAACGTAGGAGGAAAATGATGCTGTGTTGAACGAGGCAGTGCCTCATGAGATCTGGGCCATCCAGGAGCCCCCATCTGATGGCCCATCTATGCCTGAGCCCCAGTCCATTGGTCCCTCTGTGTCTGAGCCCTTGTTTGCAGACCCCTCTGTCCCTGGAGTAGCTAGGTATAATCTGCGGCCCGATGGAGGAACAGTGCACCAAAAGGAAAGTCAGATTAGCAGGGATAAACTCGATAAGTCAGGCAACAGTAGCATAGGGAGAGATGAGATTGGTGCATTGTTCAGACATTGGACAGGATTGATCGAGCATGCTCTCCTAGGAAGGGGGGTGCCTTATCCTGAACGACGTGGGATTCTTCAAGAGCTGGTTCGACAGCTCCACTGCTGGTGCTCAACAGCGCCAGCACTGATGAACAATAGGAGTTTACCGGTAAGGCTCTGAAGGACACTGGGAACATATGCCCCCTTTTGTTTTCTTGTCATTGGCTCCATTGCATGTCCTTTCCTCTGATTAAAATGTATCCTTTTGGTCGCCCTGTTATGGAGGAGGAACAGCTATTTGCTGCCCCACGTGTTGGGCAGAGTGAGTCTGGTTGGTCCAGTTGGTCTACAAAGAGTAAAATAGTGTGTGTGGTAATTGCTCTGGTATCCCTGATAGTAGTACTTGGAATAGCATGGGTTCTTGAGGAGAAATATCCTGTACACTCTTTGATTGGTACAACGCCTGTTCCACCTGAACACGTTTGTTAGTTTGGCCCCACATAAAGGTGAATACAGAAAAACATATGCAGATATTGTGTTTTTACAAATGCTCAAACAAGCACATGACACATCTAATGTCACAAACTGTGGGATCTATGGATTGCTCCCTTCTGTTGCTCATAAGAGTGATAGCTTGTTGTTGCTGCCTATGTCTTATTTAGTCGGCTGTGAGGGATGGTTTGAATTGCTCTCTATGGTATACATTTGTTTTCATTCTTGTACTATGAATATGACATCTGCTGATTATTTCACAGTGTTAGAATATATACGTGTCCACCAAGGATTTACCCTGAGAGAAAAAGGGACCACTGATACATTATCCCCAACAGCCTGGATGAATGTATATGAAAGAGAGAAAAATTTAACATGGTTTCAAAATGAAATGTTTGATTTTCACGGATATAATGTCAATGAATACTTTTGTTCATTCCAGTTGTGCAATACTATTCGGGATGAGGCGATACCGGTGCAAGTAGTCAACACAACAGCTGGGTTTTGTGTTCGTGGGTTTGGGACGGTGAAAGTGGGTGAGAGTAATTGCACCTATACATACAAAATGAGCACAAGTAATAGCCCGCCTTTGCTCCCACTGCATAATATTTGCCTTGTTTGTGGATCTCAAGCTTATGTTTGGCTTCCTGGGGTCAGGTGTCTGTAATCTATCTTTCCTCCAGCCCCCAGTGCACATAGCACCATCCAACTATCATAGGGACCATCGACTGTCTCGTAGGAGTGCCCATCTGTTCCGAATTAAAAGCGTTTCTAACACAGAAGGCATAGACCAGACAGACACCGCTCTGCAGCAGTTCACCGATACTTGAATGGTATTTTACACTTTTGGGGCCTAAGTTCTATAGCCTTAACATTCGTCAGCTCAGCAGAATTTTGGAAGGGGTCATTAATACCACAGCAGGGATTTTGACAAATATTACAGCTGAGCTCCAGGCTATGAGGCTTGTTGCTCTCCAGAACAGGATGGTGTTAAACGTCATCCTTGCTGATCGGGGAGGGGCCTGTCGCATTATTGGTAGCAATTGCTGAATGGCCATACCGGACCATGCCCCTAATGTATACACTGCTATTCTGAAGTTGCATAGGCTTGCATCTGACACCCACCAAGAGACTGGTACCTGGATTCTTTCTGGTTGGTTCAGGGGTTTAATAGCATCCTGGAGGAGGAAGATTCTTATCTTCCTCATAATAATAGCAAACATCATTTTCACATGTGGCCTATGTGTACATTGCCTTCCTGCTTGCTGTGTTGGAAAGTTGACACGCACACCAAAGGCCCCAATACATGATAATGCAGACTGTCCACGGCTTAAAGGCTATTGATGAAGGTATTTTTGAATATTGATAGTGTGTGTATTAACATGAAAAAAAAATTCTGTCTGACCACTCCCCAGTGCCGTGCACGGTGACGTGGGAGGGGCGGCCCGCCCGCCCGCGAACCTGGCGGATGCCGGGAGATCTCTTGCAGGATCCGATAGCGAGGGACTTGGTCCAAAATGCACTCAACAGTTACCTAGAGTTGAACTGGCAGGAGTTTTCCATTGCCTATTCCACCAAGTGGGATGCCCTGAAGGCGGTCATAAGGGTGAGTGCGTGGGCCTCACTTATGGGGTCAGGAAGCAGCTTCTCTGGGAACTGCGGGACGCTGAGAGTGACTTGTTGCACCAGCAAACATTGCTGGACCCGGATGAGGCACAGCAGGAGGTGGAACGGGAGGCCCAAGCCTGTGTACATGACATCCTAGATCGGCTCGATAAGTACACTTTAGGCCATTTAGACAGCGGCTTCATAGGGAGGGTGATAAGGCGGGTCGGATGCTGGCCTGGGTTTTAACGCAGGAATTTGCCCCAGAGAGGATAGTGGCGCTTCGGGATGTAGTGGGGCGCATGGTGCACGCTGAAGAGGCCATACTCCGGGTCCTCCAGTCCCATTTGTAAACGGTGAATGCGACCGACCCCGCGTTTTCTGAAAATTCATACCTGGCGTATTTGCAGGATTTAAACTTGCAGTCCCTGTCTAGGGACGCAGTGGAGGACTTAGATGCAGCATTGACGTTGGGGGAGGTGCGGGTTGCTATGGCTGGTCTCCTGAGAGCCAAGGCTGCAGGGAGTGATGGTTTTCCCCCGGAATTTTATCAAGCATATGCTGATACAGTTGCCCCTAGCCTGTTGCAGGTGTATGTTGAGGCGTTTGAGAGTGGTGTTCTACCGCCTACCATAAACCAGGGCGAGATCTGCATGATTTTAAAACCGGGGGTGACAAATGTGATCCGGCAGCGTATAGACCCATTACCATGATTAATACTGACGTCAAGACTTTGACAAAACTTTTGGCGGCTCGTTTAGCGCCGCACATGGCGCATTTGATACACTCGGATCAATGTGGCTTTATTCCGGGACGCAATACCGCCATGAACTTGCGGCGGTTGAATCATATTCTGCATGAAGTTCGCGATCGGGAGGAACCATTGGTTATAGTGTCTATAAATATCACCAGGCATTCAATACGGTTGATTGGGGCTACATCCTGGAGGTCCTCCGAGTGGTGGGCATGGGCCCAAATTTTTGTCGCTGGGTCCGCCTTTTGTATACAGCTCCCTGTGCCAGAGTACGGTTGGGCGCGGGGCGTTCTGTGGAATGGCGGCTAGGTCCGGGGACACGCCAGGGGTATCCCCTCTCGCCGCTCCTCTTTGCGCTGGCTATAGAGCCTTTGGCGGTCAAGGTCCGCGCGGAGATGGCACAATGGGGTATCCTGGTGGGGGAGACGTGTAATGTGGTCTCTTTGTATGCGGATGATGCTCTTTTCTATTTGAGGGTGCCAGATGAATCACTACCCGTATTGTTGCAGCATCTCCACCGCTTTGGTGAGGCCTCGGGTTTGCGGATCAATCGTAACAAGTCCTTGATATTTCCTCTGGCGGGTTACGGGGATGGACCGGCGGTGGGCTTCCCAGACCTTGGACTGCGCTGGGAACAGTAGGCCTTTCGGTATTTGGGAATTCAGGTGGCCTAAACAGACTCACAGGTACTGTCTCGAAACATCGGTCGGATACTTACGTCCTTACAGAGTTCGGTAACCTTTTGGAATACATTGCTGCTCTCCCTTATGGGACGGCTCGCTGTCGCAAAGATGGTGATGCTTCCCAGGATGCTATATGTCCTCCAGAATTCGCTCTGCCCTATTCCACCGCAAATATTTCGCACCCTTAATACCTTGCTAACGTCACTGCTTTGGGTGGGGCGACGTAGCCGGGTTGCGCTACACACCCTGGTTCGGAGCTGGGAGGAAGGTGGCCTGGAGGCTCCGAGGTTTGATTTATATTATTATGCAGCGCAACTGTTGCCAGCAGCGAGGTGGTTCGCGGCTGCGAACGGGTGGGAGATGCAGCTTTTGGCTGGGAGTGCCACCGAACGGATATTGCAGGTGGCATTGTTGAAGGGGAGGGGAGCGGATGCGACCCTACCATATGTGGTGCGCCACACGGCTGCAATCTGGCAGAGGTTTGTGGAACGAGTACTATGACGGGCCCCCTTTCATAGGGAGTTGCCGGTTTGGATCCTGGCGCCCATTGTGGCTATGGAGGAGCACATGTCCTTTAAGGACTGGAGAGCTGGAGGTTGCAATACCTTGGCTGACCGCTATCCGGACGACTCGTTTATCTCTTACGAGGAGGCTGCGGAGGCCTTTGGGTGGGGGGGACAATATTTACATTACCACGGCATGCAGGAGGTGGCGAGGGAGTCGTGGCCCCAAATCCCGGAGACGCCTCAGACTTCTCATACATTGAACATCATTCTCTCCTGTGGTAGGGGCCGTAGGTTGATTTCCTTGCTTTACTCCGCACTGTGTCAGGACTCAGAGCCGCTAGTCCAGCCTGCATGGAGCGCCTGGGAAACGGATCCGGGGGAGACCCTGGAGGCCGGGCAGCGCAAGCGTATAGGGGGTCTTACACGTAAAGTGTCATGTAATGCACGATTTAAGCTCACACACTTTAATTTTATGCACCGCACTTATATGACACCGGTCTCCTTGCAGAGCTTCTCACCAGATAGGGAGGACACTTGTCCCAGGTGCGGAGCTGAGAGGGCCTGGGATTGCGCCTTGGTGCGAAGTTTCTGGACGGAGGTGGTGGGATGTATAGCCGCCGCTACCGGCCTTGGAATAGACTTGACACCGCTCCACTGTCTGCTGGCTCTGGTTCCCCGGCCTAGGAAAAGGAAAAACCCCTATAAACTATTACAGCTTATGTTGGTTCTGGCGCGGCGTAAGGTGGCCATTACCTAGATGGGGCGGAGGGCCCTAGAGATTTCCGCATTGCTGAGCGATGTTCGGTAGTGGTCTCTGGCGGAGGAGACTCATATGCAATGCGCGCGCAGGGATGAGAGACGGCAGGAAGGCCTGTTGGCATGGAGAGTAATGTGTATTGCTGGTCTGACCTTCAGTGATTCTGAGGGGACTAGTGCAGAAATGTTCACACCTGAGGGGTCGGGAACTGGAGGGAAGGGGGAGGGTAATGGGGACAGTTAGATCTGGGTTGTCGTTTGCACTCGGTTGCCACCTAATGTTCACAGTTCCTATGTCCTGATTGTAATGTATGGTTCTTCTTATAGTCCCAATGTCCGATTTTTGCTCAGTGATATTTGTGTCCCGAATGTGCCTTAATGAGGTCATCGTTCTGTATGCAACAATTCTTGTATGATGCCGCAATTGGGGGGGGAATGTTTATGTTTTTCTTGCATAACCAAAAATAAAGTTTAAAAAAAAAACATTACAAAAACGGTTTCATTAATATGCAAGTAGTTATTAACTTTCTAGCACTAGACAAAATTGTTAGCAAATGCTAAAAGGAGGGTTATGGAGCAGGGTTTTGCGTAAAATTAAACATGCTCGAATCAAGTACCCATATAATATGTACTGACTATAAGAAGAAGCAGTACACTAATGCGCACGACACACATACATGAAGGAATCTGCTTTGCGCATGTCTACCTCAATGTGAATTAATATACAAAAGAACTAAACCTGTATTTGCAGTGTGCTTTAAAAGAAAACGTGAAAAATTGCTCGAATAGGCCGCATGTGCATCAGTAGTTTGCATGTTGCATCCAGTTTTTGATAACAAATAATGCCACTTTTGCTCAATGCTTATGCTAGGTAACACTAATGGGGAATCATACACAGGTGGGTGGTAAACAGTGAGGGATGCAGTATCATATAATTAATGAATGTCTATATTTCATTTGTTTTAGTAGAGTGGATGGAAAACCATCTTTTCTTCAGTTAGCAATTGTAAAGGGAGGGCTCGGAATGGGAGCAAGACTGTCATGACAAAGCAGCCAGAAGCGCTGAACACAGCAGATGATGCGTAAAAGTTGAAGGTCGTGATGCTGACTTCCTGCCAAGGACTGTGATTGTGTGAAAGACGACAACTTCTGTGGATGCTGTCTAATTTGAATAAAAGAATGTTTAATTGTAACTTTTGAAAATTTCATGTTAAGGAACTGAGAGATAGACTATGGGAAAGGAAGTGAAACAATAGAATAGTCAACATTTTAGCAAAGTCACGTTGGTGTGACATCCCTCCCCTCAAAACCAACCAATCCCTTGTCAAGGTTCAAGAAACTAGCAACTAATATGGGACGGACATGTAGGTTTTTAGACTATAATCAGGGTACCTTTAGGGGTGTGGTGGTGTGGTTTAGAAGCCTAGGCTGACAGCAGAGAAGAGGGGAGATGCGTCGCTGTCCGTCGATTTGCTGAGAGGCCTAGCTATTTTCTATCTTATCCTGTTCGTGTTAGAGAGCTTGCGTTCCTGTATACCTAGGGAAAGCTCCTGTCATCACCTGGGTCCAGGGATGATCCTCCCTCTAGAGCGTTAGGTTTGTATTTAGCTAATAACATTACCTTAACAGATATCTTTGTAATATTTTATCTCTGAATTCTTTTATCTCTCCGCTTATCCATTCTGTCAACAATTTATTGATATGTATTATTTTAGATGAACTTATTGTCTCTTCAGCTATCCCTCCGTTAGGTATTATACCGATTGGCATAATTATTTTGCTAAATCTTTGTCTCTTACTCTATCCACTCCTTCATTACATAATGTCATTGCATTGTGAGTCTTAATCCATTATAAAAATCTACCTGTTATGAGATTTCGATGTTTTGATTGTGACCAAATTACAACTGAGCATTTAACCTTTAACTGAGATAAATTCATTTATTAACCTTACTGAGAGTCTGTTTTTAATTTCAACGAAATGATTAGTAAAATAGTATCATCATTGCCATCAAATACTAATTGGTCCATCAACCAAATAGAGGAAGAGTTGATATCAGGATTAGATATAAGACAGATGTCCTGAAAAGACCAATACAAGAACATTCGATGTAAAGGAAACAAATTGACACTGGCGCCTCAGGGATACTGGGTGAATGTGTTTGGGCCATTGTATTATGTTGATGGTTATCGATCTCTGATCAACTATTGCTATTGGCGCTGGATCAGTTTCCTGGTAGCAGAGGATGGTTTAATTATTGATTAGTTTAGTAATGATTATTGATTAGATGTTCTTAACACAAAGTTAATGTCATGTTCTGTGTTGTCTAGAACTCCAGGTACGTAGATACCTGACGAATCCCGGGAAGGAATCTGCTGGAAGTAGGCAGAAGAAGAGTGTGGTAAAGAAATCACACTGCAGAAGTACTTCATCTGTTGAAATAATGCCTAAAACCTACGGAGGGCTGTAGGTGTTATATTTAGGGAAATTTTGCATGTGAGTAGAGTATTTGAAATAGCGAAGGGGCCACGTGTGAAACTTTGGCTTTAATCTCAGTGGTGTACCAAGACTCCTTATCAGACCAAAAAGCCCTCTTGCGAAACTCTAGTTTTATCCCTAGAGGAGTATCAGGTCCACCCAGAGCTTTTTAGAGAGGTAAGATAACGTTGGTCATTATTATTACTTGCAGTGTAAGGATTTTTTTCTTGAGAAAGTGAAGACTATCTATTTAGTGGTTCAGAAAAGGGGGTGGTGATGAACAGAGTGTCTGAATTAAGCAGACCACTCTTACCCAGTCCAAAGATCAGGGCTTGATCCATCACCGTTTTTTAGCTCACTGCACCATCCCAGCTCAGAACTTGGCTATATGCAAATTAGTCTGACCCTGGCCCAGTGCATCATGGGAACAGGGCAGACCAAACTACCAAGCCAATTCTTATACTGGGAAGGAAACAAGCTACCGGGGACCGGTTTCTGGCATTTCAGCCGTCTTCGGCCCGGCTTGCTTGAATCCTGATGGTGCAATGAGCAAGGGACTCACATCTGAGTATACCCTTCCACGCTTATGGTGGACAAAAATGATTCAGAAAAGGGGGTGGTGATGAACAGAGTGTCTGAATTAAGCAGACCACTCTTACCTAGTCCAAAGATCATGGCTTGATCCATCACCGTTTTTTAGCTCACTGCACCATCCCAGCTCAGAACTTGGCTATATGCAAATTAGTCTGACCCTGGCCCAGTGCATCATGGGAACAGGGCAGACCAAACTACCAAGCCAATTCTTATACTGGGAAGGAAACAAGCTACCGGGGACTGGTTTCTGGCATTTCAGCCGTCTTCGGCCCGGCTTGCTTGAATCCTGATGGTGCAATGAGCAAGGGACTCACAACTGAGTATACCCTTCCACGCTTATGGTGGACAAAAATGATTCAGAAAAGGGGGTGGTGATGAACAGAGTGTCTGAATTAAGCAGACCACTCTTACCCAGTCCAAAGATCAGGGCTTGATCCATCACCGTTTTTTAGCTCACTGCACCATCCCAGCTCAGAACTTGGCTATATACAAATTAGTCAGACCCTGGCCCAGTGCATCATGGGAACAGGGCAGACCAAACTACCAAGCCAATTCTTATACTGGGAAGGAAACAAGCTACCGGGGACCGGTTTCTGGCATTTCAGCCGTCTTCGGCCCGGCTTGCTTGAATCCTGATGGTGCAATGAGCAAGGGACTCACATCTGAGCATACCCTTCCACGCTTATGGTGGACAAAAATGATTCAGAAAAGGGGGTGGTGATGAACAGAGTGTCTGAATTAAGCAGACCACTCTTACCCAGTCCAAAGATCAGGGCTTGATCCATCACCGTTTTTTAGCTCACTGCACCATCCCAGCTCAGAACTTGGCTATATGCAAATTAGTCTGACCCTGGCCCAGTGCATCATGGGAACAGGGCAGACCAAACTACCAAGCCAATTCTTATACTGGGAAGGAAACAAGCTACCGGGGACTGGTTTCTGGCATTTCAGCCGTCTTCGGCCCGGCTTGCTTGAATCCTGATGGTGCAATGAGCAAGGGACTCACATCTGAGTATACCCTTCCACGCTTATGGTGGACAAAAATGATTCAGAAAAGGGGGTGGTGATGAACAGAGTGTCTGAATTAAGCAGACCACTCTTACCCAGTCCACAGATCAGGGCTTGATCCATCACCGTTTTTTAGCTCACTGCACCATCCCAGCTCAGAACTTGGCTATATGCAAATTATTCTGACCCTGGCCCAGTGCATCATGGGAACAGGGCAGACCAAACTACCAAGCCAATTCTTATACTGGGAAGGAAACAAGTTACCGGGGACCGGTTTCTGGCATTTCAGCCGTCTTCGGCCCGGCTTGCTTGAATCCTGATGGTGCAATGAGCAAGGGACTCACATCTGAGTTTACCCTTCCACGCAGGATTCAAGCAAGCCGGGCCGAAGACGGCTGAAATGCCAGAAACCGTTCCCCGGTAGCTTGTCTCCTTTCTGGTGAAGAATTGGCTTGGTAGTTTGTTCTGCCCTGTTCCCATGATGCACTGGGCCAGGGACAGACTGATTTGCATATAGCCAGGTTCTGAGCTGGGATGGGGCAGTGAGATAAATAACGGTGATGGATCAAGCCCTGATCTTTGGACTGGGTAAGAGTGGTCTGCTCAATTCAGACACTCTGTTCATCACCACCCCCTTTTCTGAATCGTTATCTATTTAGTGGAGCAGACAAGGTAGCAGTGTCTTTGTATGTAGTTACTAACAGAATTTTGATTAAGAAAAACTCAGAAAAATTGCTGTAAGATTTTGTGAAGGGCGGGTTAGTAAAAGGAGTGATAATGACGTCACAAAAGGCCTCGCTGGCATTGGACAAAGCAGCGGGCGTGAAGTAAGTTCTGATTTTGTAAAGGGAGGGTTCAGTAGAAGGAGTGATACTGGACTGTGATTGCTTGGTTGGTGTGAGCCGCGCTAGTATTGGGTGAGACCTTTATTATGAACAGTGTCCTGATAGGTTAATTGGTAAAAGACCCGCTGGTATAGGACGAGAGCTAATCAATAGAATAAGTATATTTAAGGAAAGAATGTTTGTTATTTATTCATGTTCAGACCGATTAGTAGAGAACGTTAGAAAATGAAGTTGATGCAGAAAATAAACAATTTCTTTAAGAAAGATAAACCAATTGTGACTAGAAAGGGAATTCCAATTCCGCCTTCAAGTATCCAGTTTTAATGGTTGATGAGCAGACCGGAAATAAATGTAAGGAGAAAAGAAACCATTTAGAGACTCCAAGTGTAAGAGGTGATGGGAATGATTCTGATGATGATGAATTGATAGAAGTTATTGTGAATAAAATACCTCTGCCATATGAAAATAATTTAGGGGTAGTGACTCAAAGTGCCCTGCAGTTGGAAACTCCATTGACTCCACAAGTTTCTGATATAGCGAAAGTAGTGAGAGAAAATGAAGCAAAGAAGTTGAATAAGGCCAGATTAGAACAGGTTCCGAAAAATGAATCAGTTGATTTTGAATGCAGAGGCATTGATGGTACCTGTAACAATTGGTCCTGTCGTTTCATTGTATGGAGATAGACAGAATGTGTCTAAAAAGCATGCATTAGCGGTGCCAGGAAGTAGCATCAGGAGTAGTGAGAATAGGGATGAACAGGCAAATGCGAACAACACATTGTTTTACCTTCCAATTAATGAGCTGATAACTGAGACTTCTCAAAGAAATATTCAATATGAACACAGAAGAATAGGACCAAATGATACCTCAGTAGAAGGGAATTCAGCAGGTACCTCACCAGAAGAATCAAATAATTGGATAAAAGAAATGACAAAGCCAAAATAAACCCAACAAAGTATAAATGTGAGTCAAGTAAAAATTGATCTAGATTATCGGAACAATAAATCCAGACAGATCAGGGATCTATCACTATGAAGAATTCCTGTTTCAATGTAAGAGCATTACTTGGAGAGCAAAGAATTTACATGAGAAAATAGCGGAAGCTGCTAGTGAGGATGGAGTAGATATAGAGACACAAAAGTATTGCATAAATCGTACATATTGGCATTTACAAGTATTTAGAAACTTTGAATGCTTCTGGAAAAAGATTGCAGATAAAAGAAATAATAATTATTTTGAAGAAGTGGGGAGATGTAGATCATTGGAAAGTAGGATGGTCAAAAAGGAAGGAAGATGCAGCTAATAAAGGAACAACTATTTTTCACATGAAAAAAACTGAACAGGTTGAAAGGGCGTGTCCAATGAGAGAAGTACCAAGTGGTGGATATGCTCATGTTCCTTGGACTAGAAAGGATATATTGTCTTTCACAAATGATTGTCCTTGGTTAAGAGAAAAACCGGTTGAATGGTACAAACAGGTAGACAGGTTTGTAAAGGTATCAAAAGTTTTGTTAAAAGATTTAGATGGTCTGTTTGACATCGTTGTTCCAGTTGAGTTATGGACAGAATGTAAAATCACTGTAGACTGACCTGAAGAAGAGTATCCAAGGGATGCTATAACAGGTGCTCCTTCTGAGGAGGTAATGAAAAAGTATAATCAGGAAATCAATTTCCTGAAAGGGAAAATTTCCCCAAAGGAAACAGATTGGGTTAAGATTGGCAGAACCACCCAGGAACCAATAGAGTCAGTGCATGCATACTACGAGAGGTTGTTACAGGTTTTTAAGCAGTACAGTGGTTTTGAAAATATTGGATATAAAGACATGGGACATTTTGTGTAACCCTGGGCGTAGTTCGTGAAATAGCACTACACGTAGCTACACGAAGTGCACTTCGCACTATGCTATGTGAGCTACGGGTAGCACTACGTGAACTGCTTAGTACCCTGTTTGCGATGATTGCACAGTGCCGGATGCTTGTCAGCACTGTGCAATCATTGAAAACGGCATCTTGCAAAGTGCCAGCTGTCTTTTACTGCCGCTAAAGTACATTTTTACTCGAGGGTCAGCTTTCTCAACGCAGACTGGTAGTTTCTCATCGCGAGCATACGCAACCACTCGCAATGAGAAATCTGACCTCCCCGCGTTGAGAATCTCATCGGGAGGTTTATTTTCCACGCTCGCGATCGGCAACTTGATGTTGCTGATCGCGAAAGAGCAAAAAGTGTCGCCGGGATGTCATTTTACTTGCTCGCGGTTGCCAACTTGACATTGAGGACCGCGAGCAAGCAAAAAATGACCACTGCACTACGCTACACTATGCGTGTTTGCACTGTGCTGCAGGCAGTTTGTGTAGTAAGAAGTAGCGCAAACTTCGCAAATTACGCAAGCCTAGCGTAGTGCTTTGCCCAGGGTTAATTTTGTGTACTATTTTGTGTTTAGATTGAGGCCTGAGATAAGTACCATGATACAGCAACATTTCATATGTTAGCAAAGTAAGACAGTAGATGAAATCCTACGATATGCAAAGTATTGTAGTGATGAAATTGACAGCAAACATAAAACGTTCAAGGAGAAAATGATGTGGGCACAAGTGAAGGTAGCAGAGCAACAGGAAAGTAGTAATAATCAAACAAGTAGTCAAATAAATGGACAGAGTCAGAATGGACAGAATTACAGTGGAGGTAAAGGGAGCGAAAGGATGAGTAAGGAAGAAGCTATGAAAAAATATCCTTGTCATGCGTGCGGAAGGTTTGGACATTGGTAAAATGAGTGTAGATCCAATAAAAAGATTAAAAGGGGAAATCAAAATTTAATTCCACAGATGCAGAATGAGGTGGGTGTAAATCAACAGCAGCCTCAGAAGATAGTTACTCAACAGTTACAGATGCCACAAGCCCCCATATCAACTAAAGTGAATGCTTAGGTGCGGAGATACAATGTGAACACCGGATATCTTGGAGGAGACCCGTTTGGTAAGAATCAAAGTGTGAGTCAGTAGTATTGGATGCAATGCAATGGATGTGATTCAGACTCATCTCATTGACGGTGCCTGAGGGGGGAGGAAGAGTGTGTACTTGGCGCATCTTTAGAGGTAGATCAGTCGGGTCCATTTGTTGACGGAAATGTGGAAGGTAACAACATTACATTTTTAGTGGACACTGGTGCTACCCGTTCTACTGTGAGAGAAGCAAATATTCCAAACCTACACCGCTCGGGAGAAACTATCCAAGTTGTAGGAGTCTCGAATAAGCATATTAGAACACCAGTCACCAACCCATTAGAAGTTCGTATTGGAAACTTCAAAGACATGCATCGGTTTGTGGTGTGTGCCTCGAGCCCAGTAAATCTCATGGGAAGGGATTTGCTAAGCAAGATGAACTGCACCATCTATTGTACCCCAGATGGAATTGCATTTCAGACCCCAGATGAGGATGTGGAGTTTAAAATGAAGCTAGCAAAGCAAGGGACAAAAGTGAATGAGTTGTTTTCACTTCTTACAGTAGACAATCTGCCTGAAGAATTAAAAAGTACAGTGAATCCAAATGTGTGGGACTAAAAGGAAAAGAGATTGGCCTAATGACAAACGTAGATCCGATTCAGGTAATAGTGAAAAATTGTGCTGTGTATCCAAACACACAACAATACAAAATGAGTCCTGAGTTGATTACTGGATTGGCTCCAGTTATTGACCAAATCATTGAACAAGGAATTCTAAAAGAAATAATGAGCAGTCCTTATAATTCACCTATCATAGGTATCAAAAAGCCCAATGCAGGATTTATGTAAAAACAATAAAATCATATTACCTTGTTGTAATGTAGTGCCAAATCCAGCAGTGATTCTTTATCAAGTTCCCTGTGATGCAGAATGGTACAAGGTGATTAACCTGTGCCAAGCATTCTTTTCGATTCCTTTGCATCCGGAAAGCCAATATATATTTGCCAACCGGTTCGGAAACCGTGTTTTGTCATGTTGCCGAGTTTCTCAAGGGTACATAGAGAGTCCTTCAATCTTTCATCAAATCTGAAAAAATGCTTAGAGACTTTAATCCTGCCAGGAAATTCGGTTTTGGTTTAATATATTGATGACATACTGGTGCCATCAAAAATAGGAGAGGCATGTGTGACAGATACAGTTGCCTTATTGAACCATTTAGCAGAAGGAGGACATATGGTATCTCCAGCAAAATAAAGATTTTGTAAACAGGAAGTAGAGTACCTTGGACACAAGTTAGAAAAGGGAGTTAGAAAAAGAACCCCAGAACGAATCAGTGTGATTAAACAAATGAATCCACCAGGACCTAAGAAAGAGGTGCAAATGTTTTTTGGAATGGTTGGATACTATAGTCAATGGATATGTGGCTTCTCACTAATTGCAAATCCACTACAGAGGTTGACACAGAAAGATGTAAAAGATCTGATTGTTTTGGATGATGAAAGTATGGATGCTTTCATAAAATAAAGTAGTATCTGTAGAGCACCTGCCTCAGGAATGCCAGACTATACAAAAGCTCAGAAACATGGCATGGCGCGACGTCCAGTAGCATATTTTTCTGCTACCAATGATACAGTGGCCGCAGCCCTGCAAGGATGTTTGAAAGCAGTAGCAGCTACTTGTGTGAGTCTTGAACAGATTGTGATGGATTACCCTGTCAAGGTGTATGTGCCACATTCTGTTGAGATTCCCTTGAAAAGGACTAGAACTCAGCATCTTACTTACAGTCGGCTGACTAAGTATGAAGGAGTGATTCTTGGTGCTGAAAATGTGACTGTGGTCAGATGCACAGCAGTAAATCCTGCGACTCTGTTGCCCAATTCCTGCTGTGAGGAAGTGAGAGAGGAAGCAGATCATGATTGCCTGGATGTGACAGAATTATGCACAAAGCCTAGGCCGGACATTGAGGACAGTCCCCTGGAAGAATCTGATTGGAAATTTTTGTTGATGGGTCATGCTTGAGAAATGACATGGGTGAATTATGCACTGCTTACGCTGTCTGCACCTTGGAAGGAGTTATTGAAGCTTCCTGACTAAAAGGAATACATTCTTCACAAGCAGCTGAGTTGATGGCTCTGACGAGAGCATGTACAGTTGCCAAAAGTCTAAAAGTAACAATATTCACAGATTTTCACCCAATTTGGTCAGCTATGGATGCAAATGCGATTTCTGACTTACTCACGTTCCCCTATTTGAAATGGTAAAATTGTGAAAGAGCTGTTGGAGGCTATACATTTGCCTAAAAGAATTGCAGTGGTCAAATGTACTGCACATCAATCAGGAGACGAGTATATAGCAAAAGGTAATAGATAAGCAGACCAAATTGCACATTATTTTGCACGAAACACAACGGCTTTGAATCGATCGATTGAAATAGGAAATACCGAATGCCATCTTATGTTTATAACCACCACAACATTTGAAACTGAGGATGAAGTGAGGCAGATGAAGGAAGAGGCAAGTGATATAGAAATTTGGAAACTTACAGGCTGTAGCAAAAAGAGCAGATGATGGATGAACTATGGGTTTATCAGGATGAGAGACCAGTTCTACCAGACTCTTTGCTTTCTCACATGGCCAGGGTTTACCATGGACATGCATATGTTGGAAGAGATGCAATGATCAGACTCTTCAAGCAGACATAGTATAATCCAAAATTCAGAGTCATTGCAAAGAGCCTTTGCCAGCGGTGTATTATATGTCAGCAGCGAAATCCAGGAAGAAAGACAGTTGTAAGTTGGGGATGAATTGGGAGAGCGGGAGGTCAATTTACTCGACTCCAGCTTGATTTTATCGAGCTTCCCCCTTGCAATGGGATGAAATATGTTTTAGTAATAATAATAATAATAATAACAAGTTTATAAAGCGCCTGGTTACACAAAAAACTGTGGGGCATATTATCAAGGGGGTTTATCTCAGCTTTTTTGGCTTTAAAAGCCAAGAAAGCGGAGATAAAATGATCTCCCTATTACCTAGCTGTCGCTAACACCAGTTAGCGACAGCTAGTAGGAGATAGCGACCATCTTGGGCCGCGCTTTGCATGTCAGTGATATTTATCACTAATGACATGCAAAGTGGGCGTGCCAAGATGTTAGCGACTGGAAACAGTCACTAACATCGCTATCTCCTATTACCAACTTTTGGAGATATTCGCGCTAAGCGCGAATATCTCCAAAAGCTAACACCTGCCCCTGAGCAGTTCTTAGCCATGTTATTTAATGGTAGGTGGATAACATGGCTAAGAGCATTAGCTCGGTAATGCATGAATATCACTGACTTTTCAAGCGATATTCATACATTTCGGCCGATTTTTATCGCTTAGGAGATAAACCTTGATAATAGCAAGGTTCCTAAGCGATAAAAATCGCCGCAGCTCGGCGATAAAAATATCACCGCTAAACCAACATAGCGATAATTATCGCTAGTTGTTGGTAATATGCC
Source organism: Lissotriton vulgaris (assembly GCF_964263255.1). Taxonomy (NCBI): domain Eukaryota; kingdom Metazoa; phylum Chordata; class Amphibia; order Caudata; family Salamandridae; genus Lissotriton; species Lissotriton vulgaris. The sequence goes on along the minus strand of NC_141691.1, from coordinate 922,267,861 downwards.
CCTATGTGTCCCCGCGCTATGTAGACAAAAGGATCTAACCAGCTCCAGAGCAATCAATAACGACCAGAGTACTGGGGTACTGCACCTATTTTGGAAACAGAAACGTTTTCAGTTTTTTTCTAAATCTCATCTCTGATGGTTCCATGCGGAGTTCAATAGGTAGCGAATTCCATTTTTTACTGGCCAGGTACTTAAATGATCGGCCACCCATCCTAGCTAGACGGATGCGAGGAACCTGAAAGAGCATACTGCCAAGGGATCTCAGATGTCGATTTGGCCGATACTTGGTCAGTAATTTTTGGAGATATGCAGGCCCCTTACCCTGCGCAATGCGATGGGCCAGACACATAATGTTAAACGTAATGCGCTCACGAATAGGAAGCCAATGAAGCGTGGCCAGGGCACGGCTACCTGAGGACTTCCTAGAGAGATTTAGTGCCAGCCTAGCTGCCGCATTCTGTACACATTGTAATCGGTGAAGTCCTTTTTTGACCAGGCCAGTGTACAGCACGTTGCCGTAGTCTAGGTGCGGCGCAACCAGAGTATGAATCAAAGTTCTCCTGCTAGTTGCAGGGAGTAAGTCCAAGATTTTACGCAGGCTTTTTAAGATGCCATAGCACTTTCCAGCAACCCCTCTGGTGTGGTGTTCGTAGGACAGGTTGACATCTAATCTGAACCCCAGGTTTTTCACTTGCTCCGAGGGGTAAGGGGTCGGCCCTAAGTCTGATAGCCACCACGCCGAGGACCAGATGGAAGGTGCTTTCCTTATCACAAGAAGCTCGGTTTTACTAGCGTTAAAACGCAAGCAATTGTTGTTCATCCAGCTAGCAAGCAGTCCAAATAGGCTGAAAAATTAGCTGCAGCCTCTTCTGGGGGCTGGGATAGTGTCACCACCAATTGGGTGTCATCCGCGTAGGACACTATCTCCACCCCATAGGCTTCCACCAACGTGGTAATGGGTTCCATATACAGGTTAAATAAAGTAGGGCTCAAAATAGAGCCCTGTGGAACACCTTGCTTTAGTGATCATACTTCCAATGTATATGGGGGGCAGCAGACTTGAAATCTTCTATCTGCCAGGAATAAGGACAGCCACTGGTAGGCCAGCCCCTCGATCCCCGCTTCCCTGAGGCGGGAGAGTAGTATGGGATGTGAAATGGTGTCAAAAGCTGCGTTGAGATATAATAATAGCAGTGTGGCCGTCCTCCCTTCATCAACTCTCCTGTGCAACAGTTCTGTTGATAAGAGCAGAGCCGATTCAGTAGAATGGTTAGCCCTAAAGCCGGACTGTGAGGGGTGCAGGAGTTGGCCCTCTTCCATATATTTCACCATCTGACCATTCACGATCTTCTCCACAACTTTGGCGCAAAAGGGTAGGAGTGAGATGGGTCGGAAATTATCCAAGTGGGCAAGACTGAGGTTGGCTTTTTTTATGGGGATAACCTGTGCTATTTTCCAGGCTTGTGGCACATAGCTAGCCTGGAAGGACAGTTTAGCCATGTTGCTTATAGGATCGATAAGGAGTTCAGCCTGCTTCATAAGAATTTTAGGCTGAGTCACATCTTTGGGGGAGCCTGATTTAATACTGTGAACTAACCTATTCAGCTCAGGGTTTTCAGCGACTGTGAACTGGTTAAGGCAGGCTTTACTTGTCCGTCTCTCATCCCTAATTTGTTCTGTAGACGCCATTTCTGCTCTAATATGGAAGGATTTATATATAATTTCAACTTTTTGGACAAAGAAGTCTGCAATCACCTCACAAGTATCTATAGAGTGGACCTCCGGGTTTAGAGTCCTCTCTAGTGAGGTAAATTCCTTATATATAGAGAAAGGTTCCTTTGTGGAGCTCTCCGCTGATTCAATTCTTTTATTCAAAAATTCTCTTTTGGTTCTCCTAACCATACAGTGATATTTCTTTAGACTATTTTTATACTCTAGCTTAGCTGTTATCTCATAATTTTTGCGCCAGGTATGCTCTAAGCCTTTGCAGACAGATTTAGCCGTTCTTAAGTCAGCGTCAAACCACGGCGCAGACTTAGAACCCCTCACCGGGGCTTTGGTAGTCCATGGCGCCGTTATGTCTAAAGCCCCCTTCAACCAGTTCTCATAGTCCTCCCACGCCTCATCCAGATTTTCCTTCAGCGGGGGGCTGCCTACTCGCAGAGCACGTTCTAAATCAACTTGCTTTAGTTTCCCCCATTGCCTGCGCTTCAGTGCCACTGGCCTGATTTGAGGCGGCTTTTTGATCGGGCCTGGTATCTTAAACTGGACCAGAAAGTGGTCAGACCATGCTACCTAAGTTGGGGTCTGGACCTCTACTCCTTCCCAATTAGCAAAAATCGGATCGAGGAGGCACCCTGCTTGATGGGTGGGTGTCCGGGATTGTAATTTGAGTTTAAATAATTCCAGAGAGGTAGTCACTCCTAGGGCTTCCTTATTGCTTTCATCCTCCAGATGAAGATTAAGGTCTCCTAAAATAAGGAGCTTGTTGTATCGCAATGCTGGTTGCACGACCACCTCCAACAGGCTCTCAATAAATCTCGAGGACCCCCCAGGTGGGCGGTAGATCAAATAGCCGTTTATAGTCATATTCGGCCCAACTTTAAACAAAAACAAACCAGCTTCGCTGTCCTTAATGCAGGCTATTTTCAGGGTGCAAATTAGCTCTAATTTTTGCACCACAGCTATCCCCCTCCTCGCTGTTTGGCACGGTCAAGCCTTATCATGCCGTAACCACTAGGGAGTGCTTCTAAGATATCTGGCGCAGACTCCTCATCTAACCAAGTCTCAGTAAGGAAGAGAACTAGTCAATGTTTGCTTATTCTCTTGCTGGGTGGAAGCCTACCACACAAGAAGAAATAACAGCCTCACCATAGCCAAATTACTTTTGAGAGAACTGATCCCTTGATTTGGAATTCCAGTCACTTTGGAGACAGATAGAGGAACTCATTTTAATATTGAGGTAATTTGGCTGATTTGTGCAGCATTTAAAATTGAACAGAAGCTGCATTGTGCCTATCGACCTGAAGCATCTGGAGTAGTTGAGCAAATCAATGGCACTATAAAACCCAGGTTGGTAAAAGTTTGTGCATCCACATCACTGAAATGGCCGGATGCTTTACCCCTTGTGCAGATGAGTTTCGGAAGAATTCCTGATAAAAAGACTGGATTGAGTCCACATGAAATCCTCATTGGAAGAGTAATGAGACAGGCATATGTACCAGCATCCAAACTGATAAATATATCTGATGATATGGTGCTTGACTATTGCAGAGGATTGGCTGGTATGTTCTGTGTCTCACCAGGTTGGAGAAGACGCCACAACAATCCATCAAAATCAAGCTCACAATCTGAGTCCTGGTGAGTTGGTCTACATCAAGAAACACACTAGAATAACATCTTTAGACCCAAAGTGGCACGGACCTCATCAAATCGTTCTGGTGACGACAAAGGCAGTTAAGTGTACTGGCTTACCAAATTGGATACATGCAAGCCACACAAAACTAACCCTAGATCCACTTAAAAGACCGAAAGACCCGCCAATGGTGAACCCAAAACAAAGGTCAGTGGCTGAAGTGTGTGAAGCTGATGAATCTAGAGTGATAGATTCTGATGAACCAACAGATGGTGAACAGCTAAGCACAAGTCGAGCAGAGTGGATCAGAAACTCTAGGGTTCCAGAGACTGTTGATAAGCCAGAAAGAAATGAGTTCACTGATGATCCAGAAGAACGTGAACTTCCAACTGAACCAGAAACAGGTGAAACTGTATTTGAACCAGAAGGAAGTGAGTTCACAGTTGAAAGAGAAGTTATTGTAGAAACAGAAGAACCTGAAGACACTGAGAATCAAGAAAGGAGTCAACCAAAAGAAAGGGCAAACAAGATAACTTATGAACCATATGTAGAAGGTGAAAGTGAGGTAAAGGCAAAGAAAACAAGGAAAGGTGATAATTGCCAAGTGGAGAGAAAAGAATAAAATACACTCTTGTGAAGAGAAGGTTAAGGAAAAGACCAGAACAAAGTAATAAGGTCTCAAGTCAAATAGATCAAGAAGAGTCAGGGACAGAATTGTGTGGAAAACAGGAAGAGTAAAAATTCCAAGTAGAAAATACAGAGCACCTGAGTGGACGTACGTGATACTGTAAGAAATTGAAAGCTCAGATGCAAGTGAAGAAAAAGAAAATACTGATACTGAGCAAGTTGATGAAAGCAAATTAAGACCTCCTTAAAGAACTGTGACAATTTAAAGGACAACCTTGGTGATGCAAAGAAAATGAATTAAGAATTCAAGCAAATCAAAGAAAGAGAAACAGAAAGGGAGTAAAGAAAAAAGCCTTAAAGTGTAGGATCAGACTACAATTTGTTTATTTTTTTTCGTATTTTGCTAGAATTTTAGAAATATAGGTAGATTTTATTTGTATATAGAAAGAAAATGGCAGAAATAGAAGTGACTGAAATTCCAAAACCAAGTCTAAAACGTAGGTGTATTAAAGCTTGCTTGTTGAGCATTTTGTTATTTACATTTATGTGGATATTATTAAATGTTATTATGCCTATTCTAATGGTAACTGACAAAATAAATAATACTAATGATATAACAAGTGAAAGAATGAATGGCATCACTAATGAAACTCTAATTACTAAATTAGTACCGCTTGATGGAAGCATTCTTCATCATGATAAATCAATTAGTGATTTTCTCATTAAACGTCTTTATCAAGTTACTTTACAAATATCTGGAAACAATGAATGTGAGTGATTGTTATGTGTGCATGCAATTACCTTTGTCTGTTTCTAAAGGGGTGACTTATCACCACCTTCCATTAACCTATGGTGTGGTTTGTAGTACACTTACCCTCATATTCTATGTAGAGGGGAAACTTGAGTATTATTACGTGTTAGTCCTGGCATCATTGGCGTGAGTCTCCCTTCCATTTTTGATGGATTGTCTCCTCTGTTTTGATATGTTTTTGCTGATTATATGCTTTAGGCCCTGTGCCACTGCTATTCAGTGCCACAGTGCAAGTGCTCCCTATGTTAAATTGATGTACGAATTGGTGATTCCATGATTGGGTTATTTGATTTACCTGTCAGCCCCTAGTACAGTGCACCATGTGTGCCCAGGGCTTGTAAATCAAGTGTTGCTGGTGGGCTTGCAGCATTGGTTGTGCCACCCACAGAAGCAGCTTGTAAAGTGTGTCTCAGGCCTGCCATTGCAAGGCATGTGTGCAGTCTACTACTGCCATGTCGACTTGGTAAGTGCACCCACTTGCCAGTCCTTAGACCTTCCCTTTGCTTCATATTAGACACCCCTATGGTAGGCCCAAGGGCATGGTGCATTGTAAGTATAAGGTAGGACATGCTGTGGTGTGTGTAGCATGTCCTAATAGTGAATTACAGCCATTTTCGCTTTTCAATATTGAAGGCTACCTGTTCTCCATTGGCTAGAATGGGCAGTTAGATTATTACATTCTTATAATTCTAACTGACTCAGGGAACATGGTATAAATTAGAATTTAGTATGCCTGAACTCAGAATAATAAAAGACATCTTTTAGTAAAGTTTTAATATTCTGTGTTTGAAAATACCGCTTTCAGGAAGTAGGTATTTTTTTGCCTAACTGTCCAGGCCTGCCTCTGCTAGGTTGTGTATTCCTTGTCTGGGTTTGTGAGTGACAGGGCTGGGGGATTCCAGGAGACAGGCTGCGGCAGCCCAGTGGTGAATAGAGAGATCGAAATCGAGATGGAGGGAGGAGTTGCACCTGGGACCTGAATAGGGTTGAGCCTCCGCTCTACAATGCTGGATTGTCTGATTTCTCTACCCTGCACTGTGAAAGGAGAGAAGGAATCTAGTCAACAAAGTGCTCCAGAGCTGTGCCTTCCCTCCCCTGTGCTGGCTCCACCTCCTGTGGGGTGGCTGTTGTCTCTGCCCTGCACAGTGAAAGGTAGGAGAGAGTCATGTAAACACAGTGTTCAGGAACTGGCTTGGACTAGGCAAAGGCTTCTCTGCCTTCAGAGAACAAAGGATTTTGGGGTATAAATATTGGGACCTGATCCCAAGAAATTAGATCACTTCTGGAACAAGAAACCTTTTGCCAAGGAGAAGAACCAAGGAAGCTGCAGGAGTTTGACTGCCCCTCTGCCAGTGTGGGGTTTGCTGGGTTGGCCTGCAGTGGTTGCTTCATTGCCAAGGAAAGGAACTTTTTAAGGACTTTTATCTACATAATATTCTCTTAGCGCTTGAACAGTGCTTGCCTCCAGCTGAAGTCTCAGGGACAAAAGACTTCATCTCCAGCTCCCGCTGTGAATTTCCTTGCTGGGAATTCTATCTACAGACATTTGCATGGAGCTGGGAGCTGGAAACGCGACGCATCGAGAGGAAACGTGTCGCCGTCGCAGCTGAAATTGTCGCCTCGCCGGAGAAGTGATCCTTCGCCGCATCTCCCTGGAAGCTGTCGCATCACTGGAGAAGCGTGGCGCCATAGAGAGAGTCGTCATCGCATCACCGGAGAAGCGTGTCGCAGGGCCTGTCCCGGCTCTAAAGTACAGAGTCTTCGCAAGGCTGCCAGGGTGCCTATGCAACTTCATCGTAGCGTCATCGCATCGGCGCATCAAGGGCGCCATTTTCTCGCATTGCAACCAGATCATCGCATCGCATTAAGGCGACATCTTGCGTACCGCAACGGGCCTGCAGGCCGAGAATCTACGCATCACCTCCGCACCTGTAAAGATCACGGCGCATCCCCTACTCTGCGCAAGCATTGAGGCACGACACATCATTTCCCCTGGATCACGGAACCGACGCATTTCCCCATTTGGGATCCTTTTGATTACCTTGCGTTACGCATCCAGGTACTTTGATGAGAACTTTGTCGCATCTATCATCAACTTGAACGAAGTAACTTTTATCATCTTTAAAGCAATCTTAAGCGTAGTTTTGTGGATTTTTGCTGTTTGTGGTCTTGTGTTAAGTCTATATAAAGAATACTTATTTTTATAAAAACCTGTGTTGTGTCCATCTGTAGTGTTTCCACTGTATTACTGTGTATATTCACAAATGCTTAACACACTGCCTCTGAGATAAGCCGGTCTGCTCGTGCCAAGCTACCAAGGGGGTGAGCAGGGGTTATTAAGGAGTGTAATTCCCTTATCCTAACTTAGAAGTAAGGGTCCCTATTTGGACAAAGGTGAATACCATTGCCAACTAGAGAACCCCAGTTCTAGCATTACTCAAATATAGACCTAGTATTTTCTGAAATTCCTGCTATAAAAGAATTGAACAAAGTGTTAAGTGGTAAAAATGTGCGGTATATGGGAGAATATTTTCATATTACAAATAGTTTAGGCATAGAATATGCTTACAAAAATGATTTAACCTGTAGTTTACGGATAGAAGAGAGGATCTTTATATAGATGGTAGAAAATAGAAGGGAAAGTTTCCAAACGAAAGCTGCTGAACAAAAGTCCCGAATACCACCATGTGATTTTAGAGAAGGAAATTATGAGAAAGGCGAAAATATTGCTGCAATGTCTCTGGACTGGTCACAGAAAGGAAAGATTTTTTTTTTAGAACTAAAACTAATTATAATAATTATTTTATTGGTTCTAGTGAGTGTGAGCATACCGTTCAAATTACTGGAAGATGGGGATTGAAGGGTGCAACGGATCCTGTCTTTCCAGGGATCTATTATGTGTGTGGCAAGAAAGCTTATTATAGATTGCCTGCCCATTGGTACGGAGGTTGTTCTTTTACCATAGTTTTCCCCAAAGTGTACCATATGGGCAGAAGCAATCATAAATTAAAGGAATTAAAGCAAGGATTAACACGTGACAAAAGAGCAAGCTTCTCAGAAATAGTAGGTGATAATTTTGGAGCAGTTATACCCTCAGTTGGTGTCGTTCTAAATTCTCACAAAATTCAGAAATTGTCCACAGTGGTTGATCGATTATCTACAGATACTGCTGGTGGATTTTTGAGGATTGACACAGAAATGGTTGCAATAAGATTGATGGTTTTGCAAAATTGACTTTCCCTTGATATCCTATTGGAAAAAGAGGGTGGAACTTATGGAATGTTAAAAGTCCAACATTGCTGCACATATATCCCAGATAAGAGTAAAGGAATTGAGGGATAGATAAAGAATATCACGAAATTACATGACAATTTGATCCAACTGGAGGTTGACGGTATCTGGGAGAGACTTGAGAAGGGTTTCTCCACAATAGGCAATTGGTTATCTAACTTTGGAAGTAGCCTATTAGGAAAAATAATAATGCCAATATTTTGTATAGCAATATTAGCTTTAGTAATAATAATAGTATATAAATGTTGTAAATGGAAGGGTGAAAAGAAAGGAATAACTGAGGCAAAGAATAAAAGAAGGGCAAGAAAAAGAAAAAGAGAAGAAATAGAGTTAGAGTTAGAGTTAGAAGAAATGAAAGAATACTATGACTCAATGAAAGATAGATAGATAACAAGATTTATTCGAATTCGATGCTAGAAAATCATAAAGGCACATCATAAAAATACATTTAAAACATCCGGCCATTTCCCATAGAGACAAAGTTATAATGCAGCTCATTAGTTCATTACAGTGTTATCGATTTCCTACATTTTTTCACACTTTTCAGAAAATTTGTTAAAATCCATATCTTAAGTTCATTTTTAAAAAATTGTCTGGTCGACATTTTCTAAAGGCAAACTTCTTTAAAAGTGGCACTAACCATTTTTTCCTCTGTAGGTTATAGAATTTACAGAAAAAAAGCTATGTGAATTGTCGTTTGCTCGGATGTGTTGTAACAGGGGCATAGTTGCATCACCCATAGCCATTCATTCATGTTTGGGAAACTCATAATTCGATGAAAAATGTCTAATTTGAATCTTGTTGACAACAGTCTGTCATATTCACCATGCACTAAGATAAGATATGGTTGAATGTTGAAAGTTATTCCTATCATCTGTTCGTGCAGTACTGTGGGCTTAACAATTTCTTCTGCTAAACGACATGATTCAAGTAATGATAGACATTTGTATTTCAGTTCTTTTCTAGACATCAAACTCATTGTGGTAGGCTCATTATAAAACTCAGGGTGTCCTAGATCACACAGAAAGTCCCTGACATATTTTAACCATTTCAATTTCAGCACACCAGGCATTCCCAGAACATCGTTTAAAATGTCCCTATTCAAGTGGGTTTCATCGGACCTCCATATCCTGTACCGAAGCATAATTGGTTCTATTTTAATTAGGTCTATTAAGAATAGGACCCCCAGCTCTGAGTGACAAACATATGAAGATACACTGCTTGGGAGAGCCAGTATATGTCTTAGGAACTGATTCTAGACCGTTATCAATGGTTGGGTGTTACAGTGTCCCCACAATCCCGCTCCATACAAGTCTGTCGATACGCATTTCACCCTGTATATTTGTAATAAGGCTTGAGGGGGCCTCACTCCTAATTTTTTTTAAAAATTACCTAGGGCTGCAGTGGTTTTCATAAAAGCGAGTTTTCTCGTCTGCACAGCCTGGGTCCATTATTAAATTATTATTAAATTAAATTTATAGGGCGCGCAGCTACCCAGAGGTTTCCCGGCACCAAGGACACAACCATCAAGAGCTAGATTTACTGGTTAAATAGCCAGGTCTTAAGGCTTTTGCGGAAACTGGAGTGGTTCAATTCATGACGAAGGAAAATAGGGAGGGTGTTCCACAGTACAGGTGCCAGGTAAGAGAAGGAGTGGCGCCCTATGCGGACGGATTTGAATCTTGGGATGGCCTATTTGGTCCATGTAGCCTTATTATCAAATAATATACCCAAATTGCTAAAACTGTTGATAAAATGTAGTCTCTGCATTTATTACTTCCTGTACCACAGCTCATGATGAACGTTTTTGATCTGTTTACCCGGAGGCCTAGGTCGTGCATATAGGCAGCGAAACCGTCCAGTAATCTTTGGAGGACCACTTGGGTACAACACATCAAGACAGCATTGCCTGCAAACATTAATGCCGGTATGGGTGGACCTTTTATCAAAGGGTAGTCTTGTCCTGCTTTGTCAATGCTTGTTCTAATCCATTAGTATACAGATTAAAGAAGAAGGGAGCCAGCACGCACCCTTGCCTGATGCCCTTCTTGATTGTGAAAGGTACAGTGCATTCTCCATTGAGTCCGTATCGATAGAGGTGTTTCAGGAAGGATATAATAGTATTGTTTACCCCTAAGTTCCGCAGGGCTCCCCACAGCCTCTCGTGTATTAAGCACTCAAATGCTGCGGTTAAGTCAATGAACGCTAAGAATAGCCTTCCTTTTTTTAAGCAGGAATATTTGCCAATTAGAATGCTCCAGTTAAAGCTTTGTTCGGCAGTTCCCAATCCCTTACGAAATCTGACAATATTTTATTTTCCCAGCCCACTCTTGTAGTCTCTCTAAGACTATCCGCCCCGCTATTTTCACTGAGGAATCTAACGAGGATATTAGTCGGTAACGAGCGGAATCTTGTCTATTCTCCTTTTTAAAGGTGGGAACTAAGATGTATTCTGACCATGTCTCTATATGCTTAAGAGAACTACTAGCTGTGATTACTTGTGTAAGTATTGGGCCCCATACTTTGAAGTTGCTTTTGGATAGGTCCAATGGGATCCCATCGGGCCGGGTGCCTTGCCCCCCCTACTTGCCATATTCACCCTATTCACTTTGTCCAAAGTGATTTGGAGATCGTTCTCTATTATTGGACATGCTGGTATTCTTTCTTACCCTTCGTCATTTTGAGTGACGTCGGCATTGGCAGTGCTATTGTCGCAAATTTTTTTCGAGTAGTGCTTCACCCACTGGTCTTCCGTGATTGCTATTTCGATAGTGGGGTGTCCCCTGGCTCCAGAAAGGGAGCCCTTACAGCCCGCCAAAACCCCGCCCATCCGTGGACTCAATGGTTTCATACAGGGTCTGCCATAGCTCTTCTTTTAACACCCCTTTGCGTTCTTTAATTGCCTTGTTGTTTGCCTTGCTCGCCTCTCTTAATGTTGTCTTATTTCTGGGGGTACCATGTGACATTTTTTTCAAAATGGAGTATGCCTTTGTGCACTTCGAATCAAACCAACTTTTAGGCTTTTTTATGAGATTTGACTTTGATATCCATAGGGCTTGATTGATCGATCTTGTAATTTGTTGGAAGGCAGTCAGGACTGTTTCATGTGTCGCAGATTCATTTAGAATGGCTTCCATCGCTTGCTTACTTTTTACCACGATTTTCCAGTGTTGTTTCTAGTGGATCGGCCAGCAACCATTTCAAAGCATAGCCATTTTTTCTAGTTATTTCCATTTGTTGGAGGGCATGGAGGATTTTGTGGCTGTGCTTTGTTTGGGATGGTAATAATTTCAGGGACATGCTCAAGGGGTAAGGATCACTCAAGATGATGTCACGCGTATCGAATTGCTTCACCTTTGAGGCTAAATTAGCAGAGAGTAGAATGTAGTCTATTATTGTGTTACAGCCTCTTCCGTTAAAAGTACTTTTAAAGGGCACTGGGTTGGGACTTATCTCATTTGCAAAACCAAGGTCAAGACCACACATCATTTCAGTTAGAACATTTCCATAGTTTGAGTGTGAGAAATTAGATTTGCTTTCCCCATATTTGTTCGTTATACCACATACACCTATTCCTTTCTTAGCACACATAGTAATATTAAAATCCCCCCCAGATAATAAAGACGTCCCCTTCCCCTTCACTTTGCACAGTTTTCATAACATTTGACACATTTTCTCAAATTCCCCCTATTTGGTCCATCTGTGCATTTATTATAGAAATTTACCAGTACCACTCTTTGTTTCTTTCCAGTGTACAATTCCATTACTTGGTAATATACCTCCTCATATTTCAATACAATTTTCTTGATATTTAACATATTAGATATGTAAATAGCTAGTAGCCCATTTGCTCTCCCATAATTTCATTGAATCGGAGGCATATGGTATGTTCGATATCCATTCAGATGTGTGGGCTCCTTTAGCCACGTCTCTTGGAAACATATGACATGAAACCCCGTTATAAATTCAGACCACACTGGATTTCCTGTCTTAGTTTGTAGTCCTGCTATATTCCAGTAAGCCACTTTAAGAGGCTGTTGTCAGCACTTTGTGTTCCTTTTGCAGAGTTTACATCTAGCATGGGAGAGATAGGAAAGATCTCTGATAGTGTATTCTGATGTGTTCCTACTTTTAAGGCATTGGTCTCTACTCCATATGTCTGCTTTTGTACTGCCTTGATTATCTCTGGCACTACTTGACCATCTGCAGCCATTGGCAGAGGAGCCGGAGTACATTTTAGCTCTATCTTAAGCTTAGGACGGCTATTAATGGTTAATTGTCTGGTCCTTTCATATGCTACCCTATTGTTATTTTCTATTTGTGATATGGGTGTCTTTAACAGTCAGTCAGTCAGTCTCGGTTATACAGACATTCGAACCTGTTCCTGTATGTACGTTATACCTCAAGTGACTTTCCATTGGGCAATCCCTATTTTTATTTAAGTTTTCCCATCTAGTTGGCGTTTTATAGAAATAACCAAAAGGCTCAACATTTATGTTTTGAGGGCTCGTGAAAGTGCTCCCTAGTCGCTCCAAGATTGTTTTCACAAGGTGTGTGGAGCCGAAGGATAATACCACACAGTCCCCAGTCAGAGCTTTTTGGGTTTTCCCCACCCATGCGTTCTTCTTACCATTTTAAATTCCGAGAACAGTGCTCTATCTGGTCCTGTCCTGGTACCCAGCCAGTATAGGGATTTATTTCTTAGAGTCTCCCAGGATTCACTTTCTCGTGTTAGAGGCTGCGGGACATTTGTTAAAATTACGGTGTATGGGGTTGCCTCCGGGGGAAGATCTAATGGTCAGGCAGAGGGTTCCTTTATTGTCTGTGAATGGTGTGTGGAGTGGGCACTTGAATGGGTGTAATTTTCCATTTCTCCCCTTGGCCATTTTGAGCTAAGAGTCCTGTGCCAGGGAAAGTTTTTATACCCCTTGTTCCCGTCTGGTTGTCCTGGCATACTAACTTAGTATCTTCTCTTATTCTATTGGGTAAGGTGTTTTTGTTAGCATTAGGTCTGGGTATTTTAGGGGCCACACTCTCTCTTATCTCCTGGTCTCTATGTGACAGATTTCTCTCCTGAAGTTTCCCTAGGGCTGCCTCAATATTTTTTAATCTTTCGTCCATCTTTCCCAGCGATTCTTTTAGGGTGATTACTAGGTCTTTTATCAAGTTGGAGATAACTCTAGTATCTCTGTGAGGCTCATTCAGTGCTAATTGTTTGACGCTCTGGTCTACTTGTGTTACTTTTTTCCGCTTTAGTACCTTCCTATGCTGTTTGGAACTCAGAGTTTTATTTCCAACGGGGTCCCCATGTGTGACCTCCTTTCCTCCTTTTAGTCCCTCTGGGGTTCTCATGCGCTTGGATGGGGGTTGGTATTCTCCTTCCTCCTCGTCACTGACCCACACCTGGTCAGATATATTTTGTACACAGCCATTTGTAATAGGGATTATGGGATTGGGTGTTATTTCTGTCCCCATTGTTGCCTGGGTAGTCACTGTTTGGTTTCCTCCTCTTGCTTCCGCATTCGACGTCTCTTCCACAGTACTTATTTGCTTTTCTATTGCCCCCCATCGTGCCTGTCAGATAGTTCAGTAATGAAGAGCGGGACTTCGTGGTCTTTTTGGAGTCCATCTTCCTACACAGTCCTTTGCTGGATTCTGTCATTCTCTTCCCCATCCTAACTGGTGATAAGTTCGTCAAAAAATCGCCCAGTGGCTAAGTGAGTGTCCGGCAATATTTACCAAGATTTTTGGTATTACAAGGCCTTGCGCAAATTGACAATTACGAGTGTGTGGCAGCTTGGGTACTTGGAAATGTCAAAGACAATGGAATAATCTGTTGCGACAGATTGACATGCAAAGTTAGAGCAATAGCTGTGTCAGAATGGCCATTTCAAGTACTTACCAAGCGGGCAGGGTGTTAAAGACAAGGGGGTGACCCAGCCCAGCCTCCTCCGATTTCTAACAGGTACAGATGGGCCCGCCCACGTCCTGCACCGTGGGAGCCCCGGAAGAATATTTAAAGCGCCGGCTGGTGCGAGGCACTTGTTTAAGCAGCACAACAGCTCTGGAAGCCATAGTGGAGGGTGGAAGATGTAGTCCCGGTCCGCTTCCCCCTCCTTCTTCCTTGGCCCCCTGCGAGGGGCTAGATGACAATAGCAAAAGTGGCAGCAATGTTAAAGTGTCCCCCTTAGGAAGGGGAGGGGTGAAGTGCGGTGCCATGGGGGCCCAACCGTCTGTCGTTGCTGGGTTGAAGAACCATGTCCCCCACCAGAAGGCCCCGCTGTAGACTCACCTCCGAGCCAGGCAGTTGATCAAGCCAGGCCTCTGGGCCTCCCAGGAATGGCCCGGCCCGGCGTGCACTCTCCATCGCCTTCACCAGCCGGGCCCTACCAGGGAAGATGGAGCAGCAGCTGCAAGCTACCCAATCAGTAGGAGGGAGCCAGCCAAGGAGTCGGGCCCAGAGTGCCCCACAAGTTACAGGCGCCACAGCGACTCCCCCCTCAAGACCATGAGGGAGAGGCATGTGCTCTGTAGTGGAGCTGGGGCCTTGCATGAGCAGCACAGCCTTTGTCGGCGCTCGTGGCTCCAGCCAAAAGTCAGCTGATGTTCCGGTCAGGGGAGATCGCCCTCAGGGTGCCATGTGCCAGCCCCTAGGGCTCATAGGGAACCACCTCAGCATCCGCTGCCTCCTTTGACTCAGGCATGGGCTCTCCTGGGAAAACAGCAGCGCTGCCTGGTGCTCCCCCTGTGATAGATCGTCTCAGCACTGGGGCACCGCCGACTCAGCAATGCTCTCCAGGTCAGCAGAGCACCTCCGGAGGGTCTCCCAGTCGGTGGCGGCATCCCGGTGCCGCACGGAACCAGGATGTTGAGGGTGCCATAAAAAGAGAGAAGAGTAAAGAGTTTTAATTCGAATAAAAGATGGCACTCGGTATGGTAGGTATTTTGTGAAGGCTCCTAAAAGCCATCAGAGGGGGAAATTGATGGAGCAGGGTTTCGCGAAAAATGAAACCTGCTTGAATCAAGCACCCCTATAAAGTGTACTGCACCCCACACAAACATGAGGGAATCTGCTTTGTGCATGTCTGCACTAATTTAAAATAATATATGTTCGAAACGGGGTCCCTGGCTGGCCTGGGCTCACGCCAAAGTCAGTCAGAGACCACCACTCCTAAGTCAGGGTAAGGGAGTTACACGCCAAGATAACCCCTGCTCACCCTCTAGGTAATGTGGCGCGAGCAGCAAGGCTAAACTTGGAGGCGGTATGAGTTAAGTATTTGCGCACGCACCCCAGCAACAACCCCCAAGGCCCATCACAAAGGAAACTCCACACAAGGTTATATAAAAATAGCCTTTGTATTATAGTAAAAACACATTAGATAACACACAAACTTTACAATGTGCCAGAGGCACTGGCAGAATTTACAAGGGATTATGTACAGGACAGGGCCACATGGACCACTGTCAGGGGTAGGCACTTGTTAGAAATAATACTTGTAGGCATACACTTAGCACATAAACATATAATGACTAGCACCAAAATAGTACGTGTAGCACACAACCAGTAATCACCGGTTAAGAGTAAATACATCCTACGCAACCCTAACACTGTAGGAAAATCACGCAGGGGACTAGGACCTTATCATCAGGACCTAAGGAAGGAATACCAACACCTAAGCAGGTCACTTTTAGCAAAGGTAAGGAAACCTAAACAATCACCTAAGCAGGTCACATTTAGCAAAGGAGATAAACATAAAATGGGACATCAACAATCCTCTAAGCAGGTCACTCTTAGCAAAGGGGATAAACATAAAATGGGACATCAACAGTTGCACATGAGGCATTAAACACATTCAGAGGTGCAGGTTAGAACATTTGCGCAAGAATCACATACATCAGTAAATTACAATGCGCAGGGTGCATATAGCACAACACTAGAACTTGTCCCTCAGGCCAACTGGCCTCGCAAGGGGCTGAATGCCCTGAATCTCAATGTCAGGGGGTCTGCGCAGGCAGCACAGAACACAAAGCCTAAACGTAGCAACTGTCCACTAAGTGCTGGACAGTTGTAAATTACAGCTGGGCAAACGTTGGAGCCACGTGGGCTCAAGAACCACCACTGTGGCACTGCTGAGCCTCTCTGGGCTCAAGAACAAATATGCACTTAAGAGCTCAGTGCTCTAAAACGATGAAAATGCCCCCAGAGCCTCGGGGCTCTACTCACTTGGGCCGCTCTCAGGCCCGGGCCGCACACGGAAGGGGAGGGGCGGGCACCGACAATTTGCCCCGACGCCCTCCTCCCTTCCCTCGCTCTCCCTCGGCCCCACTGCACACTCACCGGCGGTCTGGGGCTGCGGTGGCTCCTCTTCTCTCGTCCCAGGGCTCTCCCTTTGATCGGGAGCCTCGGGCAGGACACGCCGGCTGCTTCTCTGCTGCGGGGGGCGGGACTTCTGGGTTTCCCGTCTCGGGCCGCGCTGCGATTGGTCAGCCGGCCCAATGCTTCCGGGTCGTCGCGGGCAGCACGGCGGCCCGTTTTAGGCAGGCAGGCGGGCTCTCAGTATCCAAGGAGTGGGCTCCCTCGTGATAATTAAAATATCCAAGTACGGGTGGGCACCGGCCTTTAAATAAAATTATAAAGCGAGGTGGGCACTCGCTATGCCGCAAATCGGCAAAATAAAACGGGCAGATGCCGGGTGGACACCGGCTGCACAAAAAGCGCTCCCCAGCGCTATGGACCACAAGGAAAAGCTCTCCCAGCGCTGGGAACACAAACAAAGCGCTCGAAGCTCTAAGAGAAGCGCGCTCAGCGCTAAAAGAAAAATAAAGCGCTCCTAGCGCTATAAGTCAAAATAAGAGCGCTTCCAGGCACAGCAAAGCTCCAGCAAGGTCTAGAGGCAGGCAGAGGGGCAAGGCAGGGCCAGAGCCAGCACACTGGGTCTCCAGGCAGGGAGACAGCCAAGTGGCGGTCCTTCTGGCCCAAGCAGCAGCAGCAGCCCCCTCTGGCAAGGATCCACAAGCAGAACCAAGGACAAATTGTATGGGGACACAGCCCCTTCTTATACTGTAAAATCCCTTTGTCTGTAGGTGCAGGGTGGGGGAAAACCAGTCACAGCTGGTTTTGAAGTACCCTTGATAGCTCAACCACCCATTTCATTCACTGGCAGGGCTAGGGACATCAGTCGCACTACAGGGGGTGGAGCCAGCATTGTGTGGGGAAAGTCCAGGCCCAACAGGGACCAGGTGCACTCCTCCCAAGCCATCAACATGCTAATCTCACACTCACCACCGGGCAGACCCATCCAGCCTTCCTGGAGCCAGGCTCACAGCCTGCTCCAGCCAATCACATGGCAGGCATATTTTACATTAATATGCCAAGTCCTAGAAGTGGCATTTCTACACATGACACACACATGCCACATACACCGTTGCAATGCATTCATTCCCACGAACTCGCACATACCATTTTCGAGCATGCACTACCCACGCATCAGGAACTACCAGGGACACAGACATTCCCCATGCATCCCTATGGGAGAGCAGGCCAGCCTAACTACATGCACGCACTTTACTCTGGGACACAGGGAAAAAGTGCGCACAGACCAGAAAATCATCCACACAGATCACAGATTAAAAGCAAAAAGATTAGGGGTGAACCTGCCTTAAGGGCCAAGTCCAACAATATACAAAAGAACAAAACCTGTATTTTCAGTGTGCTTTAAAAGATAAAGAAAAAAACTGCACGAATAGGCTGCATGTGCATCAGTAGTTTGCATGTTGCAATCACCTTGAGATAATAAGTAATGTCGCTTTTGCTCGATGCTTATGCTAGGTAATACTAATGGGGAACCATACACAGGTGGGTGGTACACAGTGAGGGATGCAGTATCATATAATAATGAATGACTATATTTCATTTGTTTTATTGAAGTGGATTAAGAACCATCTTTTCTTAAGTTAGCAATTGATTGTAAAGGGAGGGCTTGGAATGGGAGCAAGACTGTCATGACAAAGCAGCCAGAAGCGCTGAACACAGCAGAAGATGCCTAAAAGTTGAAGGTTGTGATACTGACTCCCTGCCAACGGCTGTGCTCGATCGTGTGAAAGGCGAAAAACTTCTGTGTATGCTGTCTAATTTGAATAAAAGAATTATACAACAAACTTGGTGGTAGTGTTTCTCATCAGAGAAAACGTCCGCACCTAATGTTAAAGTTATTCTCACTGGGTACGTTATACGTGAGGTATCAAAAGAGGTGCACTGAGAACTTGATAAGACACCCACCACCAGGGGTGTTAGAGCAATGCAACTTAATGCAAGTACCAAGAATCAAGAGAACATCCAAATTGCACAAGCACCCTCTTCAAAGTCCATTCTCAGAGAACATTACTGTAGGATAGTGGTGTTTTTTCCAAGGTTATTACACCAACATCAACCAATGGTTCAATAGAAGTTTCAAAGTATGGATCCAAAACCAAATCTTGTGCTTCAAGTTCATTATTAATCAAACATGTTAAAAGTATTCCAGCTTTACACTGCCAACACGTGTTTCGCCCTCTCCAGGGCTTTTTCAAGGCTATCTTAGTTAGTCTATACTGGTCTGGCGTCGGAAAGGTCTATCATTCGAAAGGGTAAAGGTATGAAGCGTCGATATGTAAGAATCCTATTGAGTGTCTTGATCACAGCGAGCTATTCCAGATGTGGGTTCCATCTATTTAACTTCATGATATTAGGCCCCTCGTTGAGTGTTGTAAGAACATAAGGACATTAGTGGAAGTATGTCTTGGTAAGGTGGCGCGACTCGCTGCGTGGAGATAAGTCTTATCTTACTGGGGTAAAGATTCCTGAAGACCTTGATAAGTCTTCTGTTCGTTTTTCTCGGCGCCGAGTCTCCACTGCAAGGCACTGTGATCAAGACACTCAATAGGATTCTTACATATCGACGCTTCATACCTTTACCCTTTCGAATGATAGACCTTTCCGACGCCAGACCAGTATAGACTAACTAAGATAGCCTTGAAAAAGCCCTGGAGAGGGCGAAACACGTGTCGGCAGTGTAAAGCTGGAATACTTTTAACATGTTTGATTAATAAAGAACTTGAAGCACAAGATTTGGTTTTGGATCCATACTTTGAAACTTCTATTGAACCATTGGTTGATGTTGGTGTAATAACCTTGGAAAAAACACCACTATCCTACAGTAATGTTCTCTGAGAATGGACTTTGAAGAGGGTGCTTGTGCAATTTGGTTGTTCTCTTGATTCTTGAATAAAAGAATGATTAATTGTAACTTTTTAAAATTTCATGTGAGAGAACTGAGAGTTAGACTATGGGAAAGGAAGTGAAACAATAGAATAGTCAACATTTTAGCAAAGTCACAGGCATGTGACATCCCGCCCTCCAAAACCAACCAATCCCTTGTCAAGATTAAAGAAATTAGCAACTAATATGGGACAGACATGTAGGCCTTTAGACTATAATTAGGATACCTTTAGTGGTGTGGTTTAGAAACTTAGGCTGACAGGAGAGAAGAGGGGAGATGCGTCGCTGTCCGTCGGTTTGCTGAGAGGCCTAGCTGTTACCTCTCTTATCCTGTTCTTGTTAGAGATTGTGCATTCGTGTATACCTAGGGAAAGCCCCTGTCATCACCTGGGTCCAGGGATGGTTCTTCCTATAGAGCGTTAGGTTTGTATTTAGTTAATAACGTTACCAGATATCTGTTTAATGTTTTATCACTGAATTCTTTTATCTCTCCACCTATCCCTTCCGTCAACAATTTATTGATATGTATTATTTTAGATGAACGTATTGTCTCTTCATCTATCCCTCAGTTAGGTATAATATTGATTGACATAATTATTTTGCTAAATCTTTGTCTCTTACTCTATTCACTCCTTCATTGCATAATGTCAATGTATTGTGAGTCTTTATCCGTTATAAAAATCTACCTGTTATGAGATTACGATGTTTTGATTATGACCAAATTGCAACTGAGCATTTGACCTTTACCAAAGATAAATTAATGTATTAACCTTACTGAGAGTCTGTTATTAATTTCAACTAAATGATATGTGAAAGCGTACATGTTAAAAACACTTATTACAAAATACCTCTTATATTAAAACCAGTCCAATTCGAGACAATTAAATTTACCAATAGAAAATTCAATATTTCACATCAAGTAAATGACACTCAGCTCACAGTGTTGCGAAACTTTACCACAAGTTTTAAAAAACAGTTCAGTGCATGAATGACATGATCATCTTCCAGCTGTTGCAATTTAAGGAAGGCTGGCTTACAGGTTCGAATCCCCCATATCTTGAGAATAGGTAGTCGGTATGCCCTGCGAGGTGCCTGATAAAATTTACAAAATGGGGTGCCGCTTGTAGCTGGTGATTGCTTCGTGCTGCGAGGAGTTTCCTGGAAGCTGGGAGACAGCGTTGTGTGGCGTTTCTGGACCCCCTGGACTGTAAGGGGCTCCGTGGACTGCGAGGGCGGGACTGCGAGTCCCAGCAGGAGTAGCGCTCAGGTCATCAGCGCACCTGCGACTCTTCCCGCCCTCCCCCCTCCTCCCTCCTCCTGCTGTTCAAAGCCTGCTCGCGGCCCCTGCTCTGCGGGTGCCGCTTGTAGCTGGTGACTGCTTCGTGCTGCGAGGAGTTTCCTGGAAGCTGGGAGACAGCGTTGTGTGGCGTTTCTGGACCCCCTGGACTGTAAGGGGCTCCGTGGACTGCGAGGGCGGGACTGCGAGTCCCAGCAGGAGTAGCTCTCAGGTCATCAGCGCACCTGCGACTCTTCCCGCCCTCCCCCCTCCTCCCTCCTCCTGCTGTTCAAAGCCTGCTCGCGGCCCCTGCTCTGCGGGTGCCGCTTGTAGCTGGTGACTGCTTCGTGCTGCGAGGAGTTTCCTGGAAGCTGGGAGACAGCGTTGTGTGGCGTTTCTGGACCCCCTGGACTGTAAGGGGCTCCGTGGACTGCGAGGGCGGGACTGCGAGTCCCAGCAGGAGTAGCGCTCAGGTCATCAGCGCACCTGCGACTCTTCCCGCCCTCCCCCCTTCCTCCCTATTTAGCCCCACCCGTTCACGCGCACGCGGGACGCGCGCGGGCCGAAGCCAGGGGCGAAGACCGGGCAAAGAGCGGGCCGTTCTAGGCCGTTAGAGGCCGGCAGAGACCGGACCGGGCCATCCCTCTGACGCTCCCGGCCCTGTAGCGCTCCCCAACACACTCCATAATGGCGACCAGAACCTCACGAAGTAAGTCCGCCCAACCAGGTCTAAGTACCCTGGAAAAATTCTTCCCAAAGGCGAGTAATCAAGCTAGCAAATGCTCGCCAATCACAGAGGTGCACCTCGAGATGGGTCCGGAAAGTGTGTTCCTGGATCAGGGGGATACTGTTTCTACAGATGCTAGCACACCGATCCCACTGGATGCCACCCATTTGTCATTAATGGATAGTATTGATCAGACGATTGAGTCGGTCCTTCAGCAGTTAAGAACTCCCTTGACGCAGAGGGATAGGAACTCCTCCCGGCTATCTGGGATCTCTGACCATCCTACCATTTCGGAAATTAGGGGAATAGACTTGCAAGATGCTGGCCAGGTTGACCTGCTTCCAGACCCGGCAGGCAGTGGCGTGGAACAGCCCCCAAAAAGGAAAAGGTCCAGGAAAGCAAAGAAGGCAAAGAGGGCTAAAATCGATTTAACTGAGCTAAATCAGGTTGACAGCACAGACATTTCCGCCTCCCCTGATCTTAATTTATCTGGGTCCAGGTCGAATCACACGGGTTCTCCAACTACTGCTGTCCCACTTTTGCACTCGGGCCCTTTTATTTTTGGTGGGGCAACTTCTAATAGCACTGACACATTGATTAATTCACTCACAGATATCATGAGGAATTTGCTAAACCCCATATCAGCTAAATTGGACGCCATAGAGACTAGACTGAAGGCCATGGAAAACAGTCACTTAAGGAAAAGTCCTGGGTCAGCCATAAATGTGTTAAATGCCCCTCCAGCCCCCCGGGCACTATCAGGGAATAGACCGTTGCTCCCTGCACCGTCTCAGGGCGCCAACACGATACTGCTGAGTACGGACGGTGCGCCTGTTCCCCAGACGCACCCTCTTCCACCTTCAGCACCTAGGCCCCCTGTCCCGGCCCCAAGGAGATCTAAGCAACTTCCTGCACCACAAATAGGGGGAGTGGTGAACTCTACCAATGGTCCTACTGATGGTACCACGCCCCCTTTTGACAGGCGCAGGGTGGTTAACCTGCCCCCAGAAGCAGTCCCATACACGGCAATCATGGTGGGAGTACCTGAGTTAACTGGTGATATGAGGGAGCCTCAAGACTCCTTACGCAACAAGGTGATAAGCTGGCTTAGTATTAATAGGCCGCTGCCTCCTAACCTGAAAGGCGAGGTCCTGATGGTCAGGAGGATCCCTTGGATTGGTCTTACCCCAAAGAATAGGGTAGGGGATTGTATTATTATAAGTTTTAAAAGCCCCCACGTTGCTAACTACATCTGCAACTGGCTTGTAAGGCCTGATAAGTCCAAGATCGAACTAGTCCCCCTCTCATACTTCTACCCAAATGTTAGCAATATAGAGGCAGGGGGGGCGAAGGGGTGGACTAGAGTAGGCTTTGCGGTAGACGGCTCATGTTACAGACCAAGGCATTACTTACCACCGGCCCAGGCAAATTTTATACATCATAATAGATTTTCCTGCCTAGACCAGGTCGACTGACCACAAACCAAGGTGACATCCTCCAGCCCTGGGAAGATGGCGGATGAGGTGCAAAGTCGGGCGGGAGAGAGTACAGCCCCTGTAACTGAGCAGGGTCCGCAGGATAATGCTATAGATGAGGTGCAAAGTCGGGTGGGAGTGAGTGTAGCCCCTGTATTGGAACATGGCCCGCAGGATAATGTTAAAGATCGTTCACTTAGTACGGGTGACAGTCTGGGTCAACAGGGGCCTCCACCCAACAGCGGGACTGACCATATTCTGCAACCCGGGGTGGCGGAGTTGGCCGGTCCATCCGCCATCGCGGAGTGCATTACTGCTTTGCCAGGAATCCATCCACCCACAGGCTGTGCGGCTCCTCCCATTGTAGGCCAAGGCCTCCACCAACAGATCAGGGCTTGAGAATTGTCTCATGGAATGTGGCAGGGATTGCAAATAAGGAAGGCACACCGGAGTGGGACCATCTGGTGGGTAGTAGCGACATTCTCCTTCTCCAGGAAACATGGGCGAGGGACACCCAAGCTAGGAGAGGGTTTGAAGTATTTGAAATCCCTGCCAAATGGGGTGGGAGGGGGAGGCCGTCAGGTGGGTTGGCAATATGGATCGCGAGTCACACTGGGTGCCAGGCGGAACAGGTGCACACGTTCTCGCAGGACATCCAGTGCGTTCGGCTCACATGGCCTGGTAAACCATCATGGGCTATTGTGAATGTCTACTCGCGACCTGTTGCCGCGCCAAATGAGTCACCAACCCTAAACGACTTGTCCTCCTTCCTGGGGCAACTCCCGGGAGATTTCAGGGTGGTGCTTGGAGGAGACTTCAACTGCCACTTTGAACCTCTCGAGGGCTTATTGGAGGGTGCCCTCACGGCTGAGGATGACTACTGGGGGGTTCCACCCTCGTCTTCCCCTCATCCCAAAGTCTGGTCCCCCCTTGCAATACAACTTATGTCCCTTACCCTGAACTACGCACTGAGGGCTTGTAATGGGCGTACCCCGTCCGATACCCCCTCAGTGTGTACTTTCAATAGGAGGGGCCATGAGTCGAGGATACATTATATCATGTTAGATATTACACTCTGGCCCAAAGTCCTCGACTTTAGGGTAATAAGCAGGTCAGATAGTGACCACAATGCCCTTTGTTTAAACATCCAGTGGCCCCTGCATTTAGCGGGTACATTGGTAGAAAGTCCGGGGGGAGACACAGGGGAACTGGTCCTTACAACTAACAGGCGCCGGGTTAAGTGGGGTAAGCTTGTGAGCTCAGAAGAGGCAATCAGTAAGCTATACGAGTTGGCACTCCCAAGGCTTATGGAGGTGGACGCACTTTTAAATGCACCAAGAACCCCAGAATACAATGTGAAACTGGGTGGCATCCACCAGGATCTTGTCAGCGATTTGGCTGAGGTATTTCACCCGGTGGTGCCAAATCGAAAGAAAAAGACCCATGTACCCACCTGGTATACCTCCTCCTGCAGGGCAGCAAAGTCTGAACTCATTGCTGCAATAAAAGAGGGGTCTAATAAGGCCAAGGTATGTGTCCTTAGGAAACACTACAAAGCAGTGATGGCGACTGCTAGGACCGAGTGGGACTGGAATCACTGGCAAGATCTCCATGATGCCCTAAAAGTCAGGGACTCCCGTAAATTTTGGGCCCTTGTTAATAATGGGACAGGGGAACTTAAAAAAGCAGTGGAACCCAACATTGCCCCCGAGGTTTGGGAGGCCCATTTTGGGGCGCTTTACCAAGATACTAACTCCTGCCCTGATACGGCCCTCTTAGTGCCCTGCGGCGCACAGGACCATGACTTGGAACTATCCCTGGGGGAAGTGGAGGCAGCCCTGAAGCATTTATCATTGGGGAAGGCGCCAGGTCTGGATAGGCTACCTGGGGATCTGTTTAGGCACCACTTGGACATCTGGGGCCCATACCTTCTCATTCTTTTTAATGCTATTCTAGGAGGTATGTCAATCCCCTGGTCGTGGCTGGGGGCAGAGATTGTTCCGATCCATAAGAAGGGGTCTACTCTGCTCCCCGCGAACTACAGGCCCATTAGCCTAATAGATGTACCCCAAAAGCTTTTTGCACGCCTTATCCTTAATCACCTCCTGGACTGGGTGGAGGACAACGACATCATGAGCCCCCTCCAGGCTGGCTTCAGAAAGAACACGTCGACCATGGACCAGATCTTCCGCCTTCTCCTTCTATATTGGAAGACTGTAACTCTAGAGGGAGGAAGACTGTACATGGTCTTCGTGGATCTGAGGTCAGCCTTTGACCTAGTCCCTAGAGGGAAACTATGGGAGGTTCTGCAGAAGCTAGGAGTACCCCCCCACCTCCTTAGTATTATCATCAGGTTGCATGAGAACAACTATGCACAAGTGAGGTGTGGGAGGGAAGGTAAGCTTTCGGGCAAATTTCCGGTCCGCCGAGGAGTCAGACAGGGCTGTGTCTTGGCGCCGACCCTGTTCTGTCTTTTCATCAACAGTGTCATTCAACATCTTAACACTGTTAAGGACAATGATGCCCCGCTTTTGGCAGGCAGGAGGGTCCCGGCAATTATGTTTGCTGACGATACCCTCCTGCTTTCCAAATCCCCCATGGGAATCCAGAGGATTGTGAATAGTTTTGGCCTTTTTTGTCATCAACATGGGTTGGAGGTGAACACTGAAAAAACTAAGTTCATGATCTTCAATCCCCCTACCAAAACCAGACCCAATCCAAAACTCGGGGAAGTTAGCCTTGAGAGGGTCTCGACCTTTATATATCTGGGGGTAACATTACAAGAAAACTTAGTTTGGGACTGTCAGATAGCGAGGTCAAGGCTGAAACTATCCCAGCTATCGGGCGCACTTTTGAAGGTGGCAAACAAGTCCACCTTTAAGCCTGTAAGCCCGGCCCTGGAAACATATAGATCCCAAGCGAAGGCAGCAGCCATGTATGGCAGCGAGTTGTGGGGTCACAAAGCAGGGAAGGCACTGGCAGCGGTGGAAAATAATTTCTTGAGACGCTTACTTGCTCTCCCGCAAGGTACGCCACTTCTCCCCCTACGACTAGACTTGGGTTTACACCCCATTGCTGAAGACCTCCTGTCGAAACCCGTGAAGTTTTGGCACCGGATATGGACTACCGAGGAACTGTACCATTACAGACAGGACCTTGTTCATGTATTGAGGCTGAATGGTAGCAACAAAATTCCCTGGCTGGCTTTCATCAAGACGGAGTTGCACAGTTTGAACTTGCCAGACCTATGGGATGATCCAGCTCAGGGCTGCCAAAGGATTACGCGCAAAACTCTCACCCAGCTTTATAAAAACAAAAATCTGGCTGACATGGATAATGCTCACAACAGCGGCACCTTGACGGGACGTTTTATGGAATCCAAAAATTCTTATCTTTTCGAACCTTTTATGGATTTTATCTTTCCTCTTTTGGCGAGGAAACTGTTCCTGCAATGGAGGTTTGGTACACTTCCCACCAAAGTATTCACCCATAAATGGTCCACAGGGGGTGACAAACTTTGCCCTTGTTGCAAAACCCAGGACAAGGATGATTTACACATAATGTTTGTTTGCCAAGCCTACCAGAGTCCCAGGAAGCGCTGGATAGCACCCCTGTGCCGAAACTGGGTTTTAGGGAGTACTCACAGGCATACAGGGTTATGAAAACTAACACCCTGGGCCATATTGTCTTTGCTGTCTCAAAATTCTTAATGGCAGTATGGATAATAAGGAAGAAAATGTCCCCCTGAACTGGTACCATGTATTCCTTACCCCATGCAGATCTAGTAGAGCTTTTTATATGTAAATACTGTGTTATATATGTACTGTATTTTATTGTATCTTTTATGGCCCATGTGGCCGAAATAAAGAATTTTTGGAATTGGAATTGGAATTGGTTGTTCTCTTGATTCTTGAATAAAAGAATGATTAATTGTAACTTTTTAAAATTTCATGTGAGAGAACTGAGAGTTAGACTATGGGAAAGGAAGTGAAACAATAGAATAGTCAACATTTTAGCAAAGTCACGGGCATGTGACATCCCGCCCTCCAAAACCAACCAATCCCTTGTCAAGATTAAAGAAATTAGCAACTAATATGGGACAGACATGTAGGCCTTTAGACTATAATTAGGATACTTTTAGTGGTGTGGTTTAGAAACTTAGGCTGACAGAAGAGAAGAGGGGAGATGCGTCGCTGTCCGTCGGTTTGCTGAGAGGCCTAGCTGTTACCTCTCTTATCCTGTTCTTGTTAGAGATTGTGCATTCGTGTATACCTAGGGAAAGCCCCTGTCATCACCTGGGTCCAGGGATGGTTCTTCCTATAGAGCGTTAGGTTTGTATTTAGTTAATAACGTTACCAGATATCTGTTTAATGTTTTATCACTGAATTCTTTTATCTCTCCACCTATCCCTTCCGTCAACAATTTATTGATATGTATTATTTTAGATGAACGTATTGTCTCTTCATCTATCCCTCAGTTAGGTATAATATTGATTGACATAATTATTTTGCTAAATCTTTGTCTCTTACTCTATTCACTCCTTCATTGCATAATGTCAATGTATTGTGAGTCTTTATCCGTTATAAAAATCTACCTGTTATGAGATTACGATGTTTTGATTATGACCAAATTGCAACTGAGCATTTGACCTTTACCAAAGATAAATTAATGTATTAACCTTACTGAGAGTCTGTTATTAATTTCAACTAAATGATAGGTGAAAGCGTACATGTTAAAAACACTTATTACAAAATACCTCTTATATTAAAACCAGTCCAATTCGAGACAATTAAATTTACCAATAGAAAATTCAATATTTCACATCAAGTAAATGACACTCAGCTCACAGTGTTGCGAAACTTTACCACAAGTTTTAAAAAACAGTTCAGTGCATGAATGACATGATCATCTTCCAGCTGTTGCAATTTAAGGAAGGCTGGCTTACAGGTTCGAATCCCCCATGTCTTGAGAATAGGTAGTAGGTATGCCCTGCGAGGTGCCTGATAAAATTTACAAAATAGCATGCAATGTATGTTAGATTGATAGGAAATATCATCACAAGGACATACGAGCTTTGACATGGACCAATTGTTACGATCAGGGTATGTAACCAATCGAAAAAAGGTATCTAACCTAAAGCGGGTACGCAACATGCAGGCATAGCGGCTGCTAACTAATGTTAGGTATTTTTGTAGCCCTTCATGAACAGTGATTTGCTGATATCTAAGAGTAGTGTGTTTTTCTCTTTCGATGTTCCACCTCGAGGTGACAAGGTGCTCCAGAGCCATCTTTTTGAGCTGGCCTCTTGAAATCTCCATAGTGGATGGTCTTAGGAAAAATTCCAAATGGCCAATCTCCTTAAACATGTTTCTCACAGACTGTAGCCGCTTGATTTTAAAAGCTCGATCTAAAGAAAGGCAGTCGGTTATTAAATCTCTGTTTAGAGAAGTTTCTGCAGTGACCCAGACCTTATGCCAGAGGAGCATCGGGGAAATCCTAATGGTGTCTGTAATGTAAGAGAGACCTGCTTCAATGTGCAACATATACGTAGATGTAGTTTTCGACACCCCCAATAAATAGGTAAGGAACTGATTTTCGCAGCTTTGTATCGCCTGTGCTTTTTCAAAGCCCCATAAGCCAGCGCCGTAAGTGGCAGTTGAGATACACTTGGCTTTATATTTATAGATATAGATTAATTCTTTGGCTGGCTTCCCCCCCAGTATACTAGCAAAGTTTCTCAAAGCGCCAACGGAGCGTAAAAGAGCTAATTGCCTTGCGTTGACCGCTGGTAGCCAAGAGCTTCTCCTATCGAAATTCACCCCTAAGTAAGAGAATCTATCTGTAATTTCAATTCTCTTATTTTCTATGAAAATTGGACAGGGAGTCCTTTTTCTGCCATTCCCGAAGACCATTGTATATGTTTTAGATATGTTTATTCTTAGACCATGGAGCTTCATATAGATGTTAAATTTGTCTACGGTTCTCTGTAGCCCAAGTCTAGTCCTTGACATTAATGCTGCGTCGTCGGCGTATAATAGTAATGGAATGGGGGTCCCTTTAATTTTGGGGTAATCATGCTGGAATTCCCTAAGATATAGTCCAATAGAATTAATATATAAGGTGATTAGCAGGGGCGCCAGAATGCACCCCTGCCTGATACCCCTTTCTGTGGGGAACTTGTCTGAGCACTCGCCCCTGCGGCCAAACCTCACCCTTGCACCTGGATCTCTATAAAGTTCCTTGATGTATGTTAAAATGTGACTATCGATCTCCATGTCGCTGAGTGTTGACCATAGGAATTCGTGATCGACCCAGTCTAAGGCAGAACTTAAATCTATAAAAGAAATAAAAAGGTGCCCGCTCTTTGTCTGAGTGTATTTTGCGATAAGGAGGGCCAGATTTATGCATTGTTCCGTGGTTCCCTTTCCTGGGCCGAATCCGTATTGCAAATTGGAAAAGATTTGTTTTTCCTCCCCCCAGGTTTGTATCTTATTTAGAATAATTCCACCTACCACCTTTGCCAATGCATCCAACAATGAGATTGGCCGGTAGCAAGTAGGGTTGTTCCTGTTGCCCTTTTTATAAATAGGTATGACTATTAAGTATGAGCGTAAAATCCATTCCGCGCGAGCAATTTGCGGATTTTTGGCAAATTCGCGAGAAAATTCGCAAATTTGCGCACAGCGGATTTTTTTGCTTGGTCACGCTTGACAAATACAATATTGTGGCGCGCGGCGTTCACTTACCGTCATTCAGCGTTTGAAGAGTTGTTTTTCTCCATGTTTGCGTGTGCTGCACCATTTTGGATCTTGCTGCAATGAATGAAAAACAAGATGGCCGCGCACGTTCACGACCGCGTGGGTAAGTTCGCGCGAGATTTCCCCCACGATCACACGCAAACTTGTACTAGCGAGCCACACACTTCCCGAGATTACACATAGCGCCCGGAAACGGAAATACGTCATGCAAACAAGATGGCCGCGCCCATGTACGACCGCTAGGGTAACTTCGCGTTGGTGCGCTACAAGCAGCTCGCGAAAACGCAAAAACCCACGCAAACTAACACGCCGTAAAAAAAAAATCACATATTCGCACAAATTTGCGGCTTCCGAATTCGATCTCGCGCAAATTCGCTCCCCGCGAATCTCGCGAAATCGCAGAAAAACTATTTTTGCAAAACTGAAAGCACTCAGCAGGTGCAAAGGTTCAAGCTCATCATTAGTAACCATTCCCTGTAGTGCTCCCTGAGGGGCCCTTCCAGAGTTCAGTTGCCTCCTTGCAACTATTCTATGACCCTGCTCTGACCCACACAGCAGGATCAGAGAATAGCTACAAGTATGCCACAAAGGTTCTGTTAAAAAAAATTATGCTGCAACAGAAAGCAATTACAGATAAGGAAGCAGGTGCCAGATTGGAAGTTCAAATTCAGTGACACATTAATCAGCCCCTAATTCATTCATGTCAGTTGAGGTAGGGCAGGTGTGCTAACGAATTTTGCAAAACTGAAAGCACTTAGCAGGTGCAAAAGTTCAAGCTCATCCTTAATCAGGAAGCACTTACAGCTAAGGAAGCAGGTGCCAGCTCAAATTCAGTGACGCATTAATCAGCCCCAAATTAATTCATGTCAGTTGAGGCAGGGCAGGTGTGCTTTTCCCCCCATAATCTACAGTGATGAACCAGAGGGTGGCAGTGATGAAACAGAGGGTGGCATGGGTGAACCAGAGGGTGGCAGTGGTGAAACAGAGGGTGCTGTGATGAATCAGACGTAGAAACAACATGGTCGCGACCGTTGCGACCCGACAAGTAAGTTTGCGTTTGCGAACTGGTAAAAAACCCTCGCAAACTGGCAGAAACCCTTGCAAACAGTGTTCCCTCTAACGTGCGCGGCTGCGCTCGCGCGCACCTTTAAAGCACTGAGCGCGCATAGTTCAATGCTTAGCGCGCACACGTTCTCGTCGGCGCCACCCGCTTTTAAAATGCAAGTGGTGAAAAACGGCAATTTTCCTGGTTGTCTGAGTCCTTTGGGAAAGTATTCCTGTTAATCACAGCGCCCGTCAGGCGCTGCAATTAACAGGAATATTTTCACAATAGCCCGCAATCAGCACCCAGCGGTGCTGTATTTAGAAAAGAAATGAAGCAAGTCTGTAAGCACGGTGTGTAAAGCACATGTTGTGCTTTCAGACTTGCTTAATTTCTTTTCTAAATACAGCGCGACTGGGTGCTGATTGTGGGCCTTTGTGAAAGGATTCCTGTTAATCACAGCGCCCGTCAGGCGCTGCAATTAACAGGAATATTTTCACAATGGCCGGGAAGGGTGCTGGGTGACTCGGGTGACTCGTAACACGTCGCTGGTGCAACTCCCGGGGTTTCCCACTGGGGTCTGCGGCTTTGTCATCTACAAAGGGTAAGAAGTGCCTGAGCCCTCCTGGTACCACAACTGGCCGGAGCGCTTCAGCAGCACACGCTCGCCAAAGGTTGCCAAGTCGACTTTTTGTTATTGTTTTCCATCCACTTGGATGTAGATAATATCATATTGAGCCACCTCAGGAGAATCCTATGCTATATGAGAGGCAGCCGGGAGCGGTGATGGTGTTGCCTGCTCAATTGACAAACAAATCTGCCATGTCTAGGCACGCAGATAAAAAACAGAGCGAAGCTGTTCTTGTGACTCGCACACACGCAGCCTGCATGCCATCCTGTTTGTTTACTTTCAGAATAAAGTTGCAGAAACAATTTTAGGGAAAGAAAACACGCAGAAATTGTGTATAAACAGGTGAAATTAATCTGGATAGGGTGAAGTAAAGTAGCATATCAGGCCCTGACAAAGAAAATGGAAATATTTTGCCACAAGTTGTGACTGTCAATGAAACAAGCATTGGCAAACTGAACATGTTTGGCTTGCTCTTGGAGTCCTAAACCAGTGCTTTAAAAGGGCAGTTCCCCTCAGGAGCAAGTAGGTACTAAATAGTAAGTCCCTGTACTTCTATATGTACATTCAAAGCACTGTCTGCAAACTTTTATGATAAAAGGAAGGGGCTGCTGTCTCCTCTGGTGCTTCATCTTTCACGGAAGAGGCATCAAATTCAGGAAAGGAAGGCACACATGGAGGTCTTGTCAAAAGCAGGTAAATCATCGGAGGGGGCGAGGTACTATCTATTTCGTGTCACACTTCTGCTTACTTATAAGACTATGCGCAGGTTCCTGCTCCAGTATTTGAAATACTTGAAACTATTTGTGGTAGTGGCACGCATGCAACAATCACTTTTACACTATTTGGCTAAGCAGGCAGACCCCTGATCAGACGGATATACACACAGCCAACCAGAGCAGCGGAAAGTGTCCTAAGTACGAAGGTACATTAGACAGACATTCCTAAGAGACAGGTGGTCATGATGCAAGCAGGCAGAAACAGAAAATGAGAGAGAAAGGGACGGACACATAGCATTAATACACAGGCACAGCGAAGCCAGCAGGGACAAAAGCCCGGAAGACAAACATAGACAACACACTTAACGATGTACTGACTTACAAACAGTTGTACACCGAGGTAACTGGATAGACAGAGATAAAAAAAACATACATTGGGAAATACAGAAAAAGTTGAAAGAAAAATATAAATGCATACAGCTTGAGTATAGTTTATGTATAGGTTGAATGACAATATCTAGTTAAAAAGATAGACATGCTGTCAAAAAGACAAAGGGGAGGGAAGGATAGAGAAAATATACAGAAGGAACCCACATTGGCAGACGTGGATGGTCTGAACATACATATTTGACTGCATTCTCTCTGCAGCTAGACTGACAGACAGACAGACAGACAGACAGACAGACAGACAGACAGACAGATAGATAGATAGATTTATTTAAATTCGAGTTGTGCTGATGGATGTACGCATGAATGGCAGGTTATGGGTTAGGGAGCTGGCTGGGTTTGAGTGGGTGAATGAGCTGTATGTAAGGATGGATGAGCTTAAGGGGTAGTTGGATGGGTTTGAGTGTGTAGATATGGTGGATGTAAGTTTATGTGGATGGATGAATGAGTGGATGGATGAATTTATTTTACTTGGATACTAGATGAGTGACACTATGGGTTGGATGGATGGGCTTAAGGGGTAGCTGGATGGGTTTGAGTGTGTGGATAGCGTGTAAGTATATGTGGATGATGAATGGATGGATGGATTTAGTTTACTTGGATGCTAGATGAGTGACACTATGGGTTGGATGGATGGATGGCTAGAGGATGGATGGGCGGATGGGACGGGGGGTTTGTATACAGACATAGTCAATGGAAGAATGCATCGACGAAAAGGGAAATGTTCAAATGCTCAGAAAATGCGTTTAGAACAATATTTAAGCAGAGCCTGTCTGCCCTGCAGACTGCATTCAGCACAGCAGGCAGGCTTCCCTAAGCTGAATTCTATGTGCGTACAGCCGTTATTCATATATGAGAAGTGCAGGGAAAGTGCGTGGGTGATGTTTTTATATATTCTTTGATGAGGGTCTTGCAGTTTTCCTCCAGTGAACATGTGTTTGCGTCTCACAGCGGGAGCTGGAGCTGTCTGAGGCTGTCGTCATCTGCTTGCCCACCATGAGCCATCCGAGGAGCCCCTTTTAGATGGCGCTGCTGCTCTGCATGCTAATGGCCGGAGGCTGCAAAGAGAGAAACGAGCCGGTCGCGCTCTGAGACAGCGCCGTCCTCAACCTCATTATAGACATCATACAGGACTTGAGAAACTACCACTTGGCCAAGGAAAAAGGGGTGCAGTTTTACTCCAAATTCTCAGACTACAAACTGATGACAAAGAAGCCCCCGAATACGGGCACTATCAGGAAGAGCAGAGAGTCGGCGAGTCTCCCATTTTCGCTCCTCCCGTTAGTTAGCATCCGCACTATTCTGTTAGTAAGAAGGTGAAACCGGGCAGAGCCCAAGCACACTATTATGGCTGGGCATGTTGTGTTGAGAGATAGGCTGGGTGTGGGTCAGGTGGGTGGTCTCTTTGGACTGGGATGAAGTAAGATTGGGGAAAATCTGTAGCACTATATGCTAAAATAGAATTGGATCGAATTTACATATCCTCTAAGGAGATCTGTTGTTACCACCTAAAATGAATATATTGTGCGGCACAGTTAGTGCAGTAAATTATATCAGAAACAAAGTGTTTGGCTACAGATATTGCACAATAACTTCTAAACTATCTATTTGTGTCCATTAGTGCCACTGAGGGTGCTCTGGTCAGAGTATTATAAGTCACAAGGCAAAACAAGCATTGGCCGCGCGGCCATAAAAGTAACGGCCGCAAGTATTTTCATCCCACTCAAAGCCCTGGTCTACACGCGCGGTCAGGTTCTTGGCGCACATAGCCTTGGCTGCAGCGCACAGAGACCTTACTCTGCTGCACACAGAGTAAAATAATTAGAGGGAACATTGCTTGCGAACACAAAAAAAATCTGCAAATTCGCGAAAGTTCACGAATATTGCGGATTGCGAATTTGTAAATACGCAAATTTGCGATCCGCAAATTCGCAAAATTCGCCCATACTTAATTACTATTGCGTCAGACCAGGTGGATATAAAGCCTTGTTCATTTGCTTTTTTTAAAACATTGGTGATCATTGGGGCCCATAAATCTATCTCAGCCTTGTAGGCATCTATTGGCACGCCGTCCAGGCCCGGTGCCTTGCCCGACGAACTGTCCTTTAGGCCTTTAATAACTTCCTGGCAGCTGAAAGTTAAAGTTAGTGGGAAAGAACTAGGGTGGTTACCTTCCAGGGGGTTGTTGACCCCATCGGTGGAAGCAGTTCCGTTATTACAGGAGGTAGATCTACCGTACAATTGTTTAAAATGAACAACCCAGAGATCGCCTGTGATTGCAATGTCAATGGGATCGACACCTTTAGTTTGTAAGAAGGGGTCGTTTACCACCTTCCAGATGGCCATGTTGTCTCTTTTAGACGATGCATCTATCAAAGCTGCCCATACCTTATTTTTCAGGGTGGCTTTTCTCATTTTTATTGTACTTTTATAAGATTTTCTTGCTATACAGATTAAGTCAGAGTTTTTTGGGGTAGTCTGCAACGCCTTTTTAAGATGTGCTAGTGCTTTAGTACACTTGCTGTCAAACCACCTATGGGGGTTTGAGACCCCATTCCGAGGCTTTCTTGTCAATAGGGATTTTGCTGTGGCTTGTATCTTGGAAAATGAGTTCATTACTCTTTCTGGAGCCTCTTCTTGTGTTAGACAGATCGTTATGTCTTCGGTGTGTAGAGCAACTCGTTTTTTCAAGAAGCCCAAGGGCTCCACCTTCTCCCATTTAATTGTATAACCATTTTTTGAGGCTAATCTTAACTCTGGAGTGTATAGCGTATTGGCCACAGCCCTGCCTGTCAATTATTTGATTTTGATGCTAAGAACTATGGGATAGTGATCAGAATAGGAAGCCTGGCCCGTTTTCCAGGTTACAACCAACCCAGCATGTGATGCGGAAATTAATCTAAAATCGATAATAGTATCGCACCCCCTCCCATTGAAGGTAGGTTGAAATGGTATACTCGGTCTACAGGTCTCATTAATGAAAATTAAATTAAAGTAAAAAAGTATATTGTTAAGGGAAGAACCGAGTTTTGTGTGATTTAAGTGGATAGGGGAATCTTCCTCGTGATCGGATAGGCCGCACAAACCCATCGCATCATGAGGACAGATCGTGCAATTAAAATCTCCCACCCAGAACATGACGCTTTCTCCTACCAAGTGATCATATAGGGAGATTAAGGTCGACAGAAGCCTATTAATTATAGGCTCCCTTATATCTGATGGTATATTATTGTAAAAATGTAATATTATTGCATTATGGGAAGAGCCCAGTCTTAACCTCAATATCTGATAGTACTCGGTCGCCAAATATTTTATTAACTTCCATTCCCCCGGTAGTGGAAACAAAGGTGCACAGACCCCTTTATTACGGCCTTGTGGGCTTTGCACAGCTGGAGTATGAAAGGTTTGATAACCGCTAATGTGATGTGCCTTCAGTGACCAGGTTTCCTGCAGGCAAATAATGTTGTGCCCGATAACAACATCTAACCAATGTTGATACATCACTTTATCGGCTAGGCCAGCCATATTCCATGAAAGAAAGCTATAATTAAGATCTCTTTGTTTGGTGGTTTTGATTAATGGTGCAGATTTTCCTTGCTTTTCTATTAATGTTTGTGATGGGTACAGTTAAGAAACATTCTGGGAGAGTAAGCATGGGTCGTCCTTAGTTGCCAGAGTGACTGATTGGTCATTGTGTGATGACAGTTTACCAGTGGGGGAGGATGAGACCAAAAACTCCCCTCGCTAAAACAGATCTAAACCTCCCGTGCAGACTGGGATTTATCAACGTTAGTGGACATGATCTTTCCATATTATATACCGCGATGCTTCTCTGGAGTCAATCTAGATCATTTAAGTCCGAGAGAGCATCATATCAGTTTGTTAGAAAAGGACACCAGTATGGTAAGTTAAGATCTAACTGGGTTGTCTCTCTCCAGCGTGTTGGTGGCCCTTCGGCGTACTCAGAGGTCAGATAGGTGGAGCGCCGTTGAATCCCATTCAATGGGTGGAAGGGGTAGGAGTTAACTCTGTGCAGCCAAGGGACCCAGCGCTGACCACGCAGAACTATCAGTGCCTCAGGTTAAAAATAGGTCAAGGTTCAGGACGCTATGCTACTACACCTCTGTCTCTGATACCAGTCGGCGATGTGTTGGACCACCCTTCGATCTCTAAAATTGATAATAATTATATCCCCAGGGATGTCTTTGGGTCTAGATCCTACCTACGCTAGTCTTCTAACGAACACTATCTCTCCATCTATATGGGGGGGCAGAGGCCTGTTTTGTCTAAGCCAATAAATGGCTTTATTTTTTAATTTAGAATAACCTTCCTTCTTTCCTTCTATAAGCTCTGGGACACCTGTTAGGACCACTACGTACAGGACTGCCTCTGGTGGTAAATCAATGTGGAGTCCTTTGGATCTAATAGGTTTAACTGAGGGTTGAGGCTTATCTGTGTCGGCGACCTTAGTGTTTGATGGACGAATTCCTGCTATTTGGCTGTTAGATGGAATAGTAGACGGTATGACCACTTTCTCACCATTCTCTCCAGGCTTATTTGAATCAGGTAAGGTATCTTTGCACGGCCTTACTTTCCCAGATGGCCTGATGGGATCGGGTGTGGTTTCTTTTGTGATGGTCTTATTTGTTGTTTGGTGGTCGCTATTCTTAGTGTTCACATTGATGGCTACCAGTCCTTTTAGAAGTTGTGAGTTAAGGGTAGTTTCTACCACTAAGCTGTTCAATTGGTCACCCAACCTTTTTACCCTCTCTAAAACTGGGAGAAGTAGGGATCTTACTAGGTGTTCTATATCTTTCACTGTGCAATGATTTGAGGGTGGTTCAGTGGATTTATTCTTAAACAAGTTTTGCATAACCTGGGGCTTTGGTTTTGGCTTTGGATGGGAGGATGTTTCTGTAGTATTTCTTTAGGGGGATCAGTTAACGGGCTTGAGCCTAGTCTGGGTGCTTTAGTTAGTCTGCCCCGATGTAAACTTCCCCCTCTCTTCCTTTTCAGCATTATAATTGGCCTGGCTGGTTTTTGTTTTTGTGTGGGCATGATCTTTTTGATTGCAGGGGTCGCTTTAGGCAGCTGTAACAGGGAAGGTTCCTCTAAGGAGATGTCCAGTGATGGATCTAGATTCAAAACATCATGATTAGGGCTCCTTAATGGCACTTGAGATAATGGTGGGGAATTCTCTTGAAAGAGCAGGGAAATACTATTATCCATTGGTGAAAGAAGCCCTGGCCTCTGAGAGCTATGTGTGGGAGGGGAGGGTATCTGTGTTAGTGGGCCATGGGGCAGATGTATCAAGATTCCGATTTGCGAATTCTAAATAGTGATTTTTTGTGAATCGCTATTTAGAATTTGCAAAAGGGAATGTATGTACAAAATCGCTATTTTTTAGCGATTCATTATTATTTTTTATTTGCAAATTCACATTTTGCGAATTCGCAAATAAAGAATAATTTCCAATGCATTCCTATGGGCCAGGAGGCCCATAGGAATTATAGTGCAATAATTCTCAAATTGCAAATTCGCAATTTGTAATCGCAATTTGTGAATTATTTCAAGGGTGCAGGGGTGTCTCAAAGACACCCTGCTGCACTCCTGAAATGTACATGTGTGTGCATGTGGCACACATACATGCCCTATGGGCATGCATGTGTGTCACATGCCACTCTCACAAATGCCAAATAGGGCGTTTTTAAAAGAAATCGCAAATTACCACCAAATACAAGTTGGTGGTAATTTGCGATTTCTTAACACAAATTTGCAATTTCAAAAAGTTACATACATACCATTTAAGGAATCGCAAAAATAGCGATTCCTTTAATGCTATGGCAAAATAAGGAATCGCAATTTTTTGCGATTCCTTAAATTGCGATTTTTTGATACATAGCATATCATGCTAAAAGGCAGTTTGCGAGTCGCAAAGGCCAAAATTCTGCTAATTTTGGCCTTTGCGAGTCGCAAAAGCCTTGATACATCTGGCCCCTAGTGAGGAGCGCTTATGTTGTTGCAGCTCTAAGGACAAGTGGGACTCTACAATAGATATTTTGTGAGCCAGGTTCGAGACCGCCTTAGATAAAAAAGCATCCAAGGTTCCTCTTGCCTTCCCCCCCAGAAATGTTTTTCCACCGTTACCAGGCTTCGAAGTCATTCTCAGGTTTGCCAGGTGCAGTTAGTCTTGGTGGTTAACGTAAAGTAACACAAACAAACAGGGCCCAGATACTAGGAAAATAGTTAGAATTAGGAAAAATAGGTCTAAAATGCGAAGGGCAAAGAGGGGGGCCCAGCCCAGCCTCGGACAACCTCGGACGGCCTTAGACGGCCCGCCCTTTGCAAGGGCTTCGCCCCGTGCTCCGTCTAGAGCGCGTCCCGCGGTAGCGTAAGGGGCGTTGGTTAAGTAGGAAGAGGAGGGTGCGGGAAGAGGCACCAGGTACGCGTAGTTGACAAAGCGCAAAGACCTCTGTGCCTCGCAGTCCCGCACTCCCCGTTACTGCCCAGATGACAGTCAGCAGCAGCACCAAGGTTTGGCTAGTGATTCAGCAGCAATTCAAGGCAGTGCAGGAGCGATGAATTATTAAAAGGGACCACTTTTAAAAAGTGAGGCAAGTTCCACGACTCCGAGCGTCTCCCGCGGAGCGGGGGCCGTGAGTCGTATTTAAGGTCCGCAGGGAGCAGCGGAGAGGTGGGGTGGGAAGAGGAACCAGGTGCGCGTAGTTGACAAAGCGCAAAGACCTCTGGGCCTCGCAGTCCCGCACTCCCCGTTACCGCCCAGATGACAGTCAGCAGCAGCTCCAAGGTTCAAGCAAAGGGTTGGCTAGTGATTCAGCAGCAATCCAAGTCAGTGCAGGAGCGATGAATTATTAAAAGGGACCACTTTTAAAAAGCGAGTCAATTTCCACGACTCCGAGCGGCACCCTAGGGGTTAATGTGGTTAATGTGGTTTGAATCTTGGTCAATAAAATTACAGCGGGCGTATGAGATTGTTCTGCAACCTCACCGGTCCAGCAGGGCACTCACCAGGATCCTCTTGTCGTTGCTGAGTGGAATTTTGCTGCCCCCACTACTGTGAGAAGGCTGTGGGGGCTCTGTTGTTGTAGCTGTTGCGGATGTCTCGTGCAGCTCCTGCTGCCGCTGGCGTGGCTCACACTCCCTACACAGGTGCGCTGGAGGTGTCTCACAGGCTAGGGGGGTACTAGGGGCCGCAGAGAAGACTCGCGCCGCTCCAGTCACTGCAAACAAACTCTTAGCAGACACGGCCCCACGGCCCTGCTTGCGTTGTTTACTCGAGTGTCTGCTCGGGAGCCCCTGCACTCGCCTCTATGGTGGTCTCAAACAAGCAGAGAACTGAGGTTGGGGTCGATGTCAGGGTAGCAGGCTCTGACTCGGAGTGCAAAGCGGTCCCCTCACTCAGCCGTGCTTCTCTCCAGAGTCTGCTGCTCATTACTTTAGACGTGCCTCTCAGCTGTCTCCACCAGGCGCTGGAATCCAGAATCAGGGTGTTGTCTTTCCCCGCAGCTTCAGTCCTCCGCTCCCAGCCTCGGGCTCCAGCAGCCCCGCAGCCAGTGCGAGCACCAGAATGAGCTCCCCTACAGCCAGGGGTCCAGGTCAGGGGGACGGGGGCTTAGGTGAGCAAGTTTTGGGGTCCGCAGGCTTAGGCGGTTTAGCCCAGACCTCAGGCGTATGACGGCGGCCTCAGCAGCCAAGTTGCGGCAACAACGAAAACCAGGACAGGGGCCGTCAGCAATCAGGCATGCACAGTTGGGAGCGCTTCGGTGTCTACGCGTGTGTTAAAGTTTCAGAACTACCGACTGGATCCACAAACGTGCACAGAGCTCAGGCGCCTGAACCGGCTTGGTCTCCTAAATGATAAGTAAAATAGTATCATCATTGCCATGAACTGCTCAACTAATTTGAAAAACAAAACACAATGTGGCAAGGCTCTTATGCGCAAACATTTTTCTAATAATCCCGCCAATGTGATGCGAACTATTCAATTTGTGTGCTCCAAGGAAGAGGGCAGCCACTTGTACCCCGAGAAAAAGGACCAGGGAACCGGTCCTACAACAGCAAACAAGTTATCCTGAGCACTACACAGTGTGTATCATGAAATCAAAGTCCAGTCCTTCTTCTTTCAATTCCGATGATTTATTCTTGAGGTATAATAAAGTCCTCTCCAGATAGCACTGTAGCCAACACGTGTTTCGTCAGATCTGATGCCTCCCTATCTCTGACTTAGAAATGTATCTCAATTCCATAAGTCAATATCACTGTACTCCAGACGTCAACTTCTTGTAATGAATTAATATACAATCATTAGTTTTCTTGAGTCCTCCATCCAGGACAATTAATAACCACAATAGGTCCTTTCTGACTCAGACACCCCGGTGAGATGCCGGTCGGTAAAACGAGTGGGGCGTACTGTGCTATATAGTTCTAAATCTTTAAAAATTCATGTCTCCAATTCTCTACATTGGAATTTTTTCGTTTTGGTGTCCTTTTAAAGATAAAAATATTTCCTATTTTTATAAATTGATGTTGGTTTTTTATTGTGAGTTGTATCTTAATTTTTTACTGGATTTGTGTTTTTAAATGCTTTACATACCTGTCTTTGAAGGTAAGCCTGTCTGCTCGCAGCCAAGCTACCATGGGCTAGGCATGGGAATCATTTTCTAGAACCTATTTTGAGCCCTATATTGTCTTAGTGACCTTATTGCCAGTGGTAGATGCATATTTACCACTACTAATAACCCACTTTCCAACAATTTACAACCACCACGCGGTGGGGTTTTGTGCCATCAGAGGTACAGCAGCAGCTGGACATGGCTCGCTTTAAGTTATTTTTGAGCCTCAATTGGAAGGTATGATGAACAATTTAGTAAGCTCCCGGTGAGTTCTTCAAAACACGTGTCCAGTTTCATGCATTTGAATGGGACCTTCAAGTGCGACTAGCTTTGCAGGTCGGGGGGCTGGCATTCCACCCGACAGCCTAAATGCTAGTGCGTGCATTTGTCAAGACAACGCATATCATGTACAAAGATGTCCCCCAGCCCTGATTGCTAGAGCGACACCGGGCCAATAATTGCCGTTTTCCACACAGTGACTCCTCTGCTTGCTTGGTTGTGTGTAATTTCCAAGGTGACAGGAGGTCCCGCGCCCGGCCGTTGTTAGGGCAGCAGTGCGGTCTGTCTGTCTGTCTGCAGGTGCTCCTGAGGCAGCCACGCAAACCGACACCTCGCGCCGGGTAGAGGGCCTCCTCCTGCCTCGAGCCCGGGCCAGAGGGGGCTCGCGCTCGAAGCTCCCGCCCCTCCAGAGCCCGTAGGAGCGCAGCGTCCTCTGCCTGCCATTGTGACGCCACGAAGGGCGGTCTCGTCCCGCCCCTCGCGCCGGGTGGAGGCGGAGCCTGATACCCTGGACAGCAGCGCGCGGCCAGCCCCGGCCCCCTCCGAGCCGCCGCCAGCCGCCGCACCTGCCGCGGGAAGCAGCCTCCCGACCACCAGAGCCATGGTAAGCAGAGCGACCTACCTTACATCTGCACAGAGATGCCCGCTATGGCTGTTTAATGGGGGCGTTCGCCCGCCTGCGTTCAAAGCTGCCAGGCTGCCGCTGCATAGCACCACAAAGCTGGGCAAAGGTGTTAGCCTCGGTCATCCGCGAGGGCAGCACGGGAGGAGGTTGGGTTAGGAGGGGGTAGCAGGGCTGCAGAAAAGTCGTTCACTTTCCATCAACAACCGCTTGCTCTGGCTCTCCATTTCACCTTCGAGTTGGGGGGGTCAACGGTGGTTCCACTGACTCCTTTTGGCAGTAGCGAGCAGCCCCCACCAATAAGAGACAAAACTGCATCACCCAAGCATAAGCTAGATCCCAAGACAAATACCAGAAACAAAAAGCAGACTACAATCCCAAAACTAGAGTGTAGACCCCTAAATCCGGATGAAGACCTACTTCAGCCTGCATGATGACCCCTGGGCTGGATAATAGAGCACAAAAGTAGAATGTACATCCTACAACCGGACTAAATTTCGATTTGATCCAAGTGCAGCCTGACAACAGCACTTGAAGCCAGAGACAGAACATCATCCCCCAGGCAGGTGGAAACTGCAGTCTAGACCCCTTAGACTGGAGCTTACAATTCTGAAGCAAAATATGACAGGGAAGACTACTAAACCTGAATTAAATCCTACT
This sequence comes from Lissotriton vulgaris, assembly GCF_964263255.1. Taxonomy (NCBI): domain Eukaryota; kingdom Metazoa; phylum Chordata; class Amphibia; order Caudata; family Salamandridae; genus Lissotriton; species Lissotriton vulgaris. The sequence continues at coordinate 922,225,254 of NC_141691.1, read as the reverse complement.
ACAACTGTCAGGTTGACACGTTACCAGTAATAGAGACCACTAAACTAGATTGTAGATCATAACGCTGGGTTAATCTATAATAGTAAGCCATTAACTGGAATTTAGAGCTCCAAACTGGATCACTAAACGGGAATGTAGGGGTATAAACTCGGATAGGGTGACTAAATTAGAATGTAGACCCTTAAACTGAAATTCGGAGCTGCTAAACTGGAATATACATCTGTCTGAACAAACGAGAGTTTATAGAAAGGGATCTCAGCTTTGAAAGCAAGATAGCAAATGTAAATGTGCACTAGAATAGCACCATAATATAAACTGGAATATAGACAGATGCAATGAAATGGAGACCCCTAAAAGGGAAATATATCGCCTAGAAAGACAAGAATTCAGACCTCTAAACTGGAATGAATAACTTTGGACAGAAACATAGATCCTTAAACTGAAATGTAGACCATGAAACCAGAATTTAGACCCTTAACCCAGATTAAAGGTCCCTAAATTTGGCTGTTGACCCCTAACTCGGAAAAAATCACTCTTGAACTTAAATAAGACTCTGAAACTGGACAATAGGTAACTAACTTTCAAAATTCCCCATCTAAACTGGAATATAGACCTCCTAACCCGGAATATTGATGGATACATTTGAATATCGACACTTCAATTGGAAGGTGTCACTATGCACCAGAATAATCAACCCTAAATTGTGATTTACCTCACAAAACTGTAATGTAAACCTGAAAACGTGTACACACTAACACTGCAAAGTAACATTTAAAAAAAATGAGGGTACAATGTTAAGTAGACTCCTAAATTGGTGTACATAATCCTAAACTAGAATATAAGCATGAAGACTGGAATGCTGGCCTCCTAAACTGTTATACTTAGCCACAAATGGAATATTGACGTTTTAATTGGTTGGTTACCCATTGGAATGCAGCTCCCCAAATGGCAACTCACATTCCAGGCATACAAATGAAGAACCAACAAAATGGAATAAAAGTTCCTGAACCGAAATATAAAGACTTCAATAAAAACGTATATCTCTGAACTGTTCTGCAGACCCAACATATTTATGATATGCAACCTACATGTAATATACAGCACCAATCACACCACGTCTGTCATCCTGTTTGTTAAAGTGTCTCCCTGGTTTTACCTCTATGGCATTGCCAACCCTCTGAAGCAGCTGAAATGCAGTATCAGGTCATACCCAGTATACATTAAACTAAATTTTGTATTCCTGAGAATAAATTTAGACCCAGAAACTAGAATATGGGGCCTGAATATATGGCCTTCAACTAGAAGGTCGACTCATCTAGACCGGGCTGCAGTTCCCCGATGTATTGCTAGAATCCAGATGTGTAACGCAGACTCCTGCGCTGCTATTTAGATCCTTACCCTGGATTGTAAGCACCTAACATGAATGTAGACAACAAAATTGGAACATAGACCCCCTCCCGTCCAAACCCCACTACGTTGTCAGCCCACTTTACGCTGGAGGATGGACAACCAAACCACACCTGCAGTCAAAAACGCACATCCACCGTAGACCCAAGAACAAAACCCAAGACCCATTCAGACCTTGCTTTGGGACTGTGGTGAAAGAGGCTGGTAATTACAGAAGTCTCCGACCCGTCACCCTACCCACCCCCATACTAACCCCGCACCCCACCATAGAGCTGTCCCCAGGGCCTCGGTTCAGTCTGTCGTGAGTGACCCAGGTTGGGTATTCTGTGTAGCATAGCTGACAGTGTCCAGTCTATGACCCCTGTGGTGTATATGCGCATTGGTGCTGTGTTGCTGTGCTGTTGCCAGCTCCCCTGTCTCACTGAAGGAAGGCCAGGAGGGTCGGGGATAGGACAGCTCCTACCAGCCATGTTGGATAATGGGTCTAGGCAGGGACGTGGCATAAGGTGTGAATGCCTTGATGGTACAACCCTCGGTGCTGACGAACCTCTCGTGTCGAAACGCTTCCAACTTTTGACAGATAAAGAGCAGCTGAATTCAGGCCGACAAGGCTGTGCGCGAGAGTCACACAGTTTGATCACGTGGGGCAGCGGATCAACACGTCCAGAGGGGTACTTAACGTCACACGCACTGCTAATACCTTGTCCCTACAGACAGAGCTCCTGCGAACTCACTGTCCCAGGGTGCCACGGATCTTTCGCACCTCACCCTATCCTGTTTCCTCCCTTACCAGTCACCTTGTTGCTCCATTCATCAGACTCTGTTCTGTCATCCCCCTTCCACATGCCTCACAGTCCCTCTCAAAGTATTTCCCTTACTCGCCCTGCCCGCCATTCAAAGACAAACTCCTTTAATGTCCAACCCTCACTCCAGTGGATGCTTCCGGTCTCCCCTCTCCTCGCTATTCCTCCATTCATGACGGACTCTCTATTGCTTCTCCCTTTGACTCTCTCTCCTGTCACTATCTCACCTTGTCAGACGAATCATGACAGACATTCTCTATCTATCCACTCACTCTGGCCTCACCATCATGTGCAGACTTGTGAGTCCTACTTTAATGCTTAGTCTCTCCTCCTGTTGAATAGCCTCAAACACTGCAGTTACTAAACTGGAGTCCTTCGTTTGCTCATAGTTTAACTCGAGACCCCTCTCGCCACTTGCACCAAATGTCTCTTCCTCTTGTCTCTCTTTCTCGTTTCCCAAAAGTGTGCACCTCCTTGTCCTCGGCAAGCCCACAAAAAAATCAGAAGTAGCGCTTGGTCGCCGCCCTCTCCTAGGCAGTACCGAGGCGCACTGCCAGGATGTGCTTGCAGCTCGAACAACCATGGACACCTTGTTTCCTTTGAAACAGCTTCCACGAGCATAAAAGCCACCTTTTCGTTCTTTTAGTGCCTAGAGGCGACACAGTGCTTCCTTATACTAAGTAGGACTCCCACGTCAACTTAGTTGCACACTTTGAGCCTGGGAATTAGCCAAATATGTGTAACTGAGACAGGACCAGTGCTCTTCATCAGAATAAAAAAAAAAACGAATTATTCCTGCCTCGTTTACCGAATCTTTCCATAGGAAAATTAACTATATCTCTTCACTGCGTACCTATGTAGTGCCTGCTGCAGTAGAGAACAAACGACTTTGGACCTTTTCAGGAGGCCAGGTTTTGTAGACAGAATATCATGCAGGGACCCGCAGCGAAGGCCACACAATGAACCCATTCACTGGAGAAAGACAGATTGAAACGAGTGTGTATAGTTTAGTATTGAAACAAAGTATCGCCATCCGAAGCTAAATGCGGCACAGGCGGAAGAGCTGAAATTACCGATTTAACTTTTGGGATAACTCAGCAAGAACTATACAAAGTTACAAAGAGTGTTGAAAACCTTGTCTTGGACAGCATTATTCCTACATGCATTCAAACTTGAAGATCACTGTGAAGGAAAGTTCTCGAAAAGGAGGTGTGTTGCATTAGAAGCCCACCTGCATCTAGACACGGTAGTGGCCTACGGTTATCTGGGCAAAATATATGGTATGACATGAACCTAATCCATTTTAGTACAGGAGGCAAATGTAACGACGTAGCAAATCGATGGCGCACTAAGTACCCCTATCAGAATGGGCACATTTTCAGTTAAATCATCGCCCACGGACTTACTTTGAAGTCAACTCTCTGGCCACAACAGTACAGTTGAGATCCAATAATTTACTCTTCTCGAAAAACTTTACCTCCTGAGGAACAAAGGTGTCTGAAGACAATTCTTGGTGCGTAACTGGAGGGATGACCACAGAATGTGTACATTGGAAGGGAGCTCACCCGCCCTCGAGACTCCCAAATGTGTTTTCTGTCAGAAAAATCTGAAAACGTGGTTATTTGCTTCTTTCTTTGAACAGCCCTTTTCATCTCCTTCTGCTATATTTCATGGTAGATTAAGGCAGAGACCACAGTCTCACCCTTCAAATTCCCAAATTAAAAATAAATAGATGTGCGTTTATATGGGTAGACATTGAAATGCTACCTCTGCTTAGCTGGCTTAAGTTATTGAAACTCCAAAGCATGCCTCTTACCAAAGAAGCTCATTGACAAATAGCAAAGTGTAACAGTGTGGCAAATCTCTAGTGAGCATGGTGCATTAAGGGGCCGGTGAACAGTTACTTATGCCTATTGCCCCTCCTGGGGTATAGGCCATTAACCAGCACTCTCCAGCCAACTCTGTCCTAGGCTTTTCTTGTAGTCTGACTCCAGGTGTAAGCCATCTCCTTGCAGTCAACCTCAAGGCCTTGCGCCGGGTGTTTCTTGGCCTTCCTCTTTTCTTTTTCCCTTGAGGGTTGCAAGCCATGGCTTGCCTGGTGGTGCTTGATGCGGGTCTGGCAGTGGGTGTGACCTATCCAGCCCCAGCGTCCTCGGTGAAATGTTGGGAGCGACAATTGAGGTGCAAACCTTGGAAGAATCCTAGGAGATGCCTCACCTAAATTTACATGATGTCTTGCAGAAGATAAAAAACAGGAAACTGAGTCTGGAATCGTAATCAAAGTGGAATAATATGCCTGGACATAAATATCATTGATTAATGCGAAACGTACCTGGCCTCATCTTTTTATTCAGGAAACACAGGGTAAAAACACACCATTAATATGTACATGAATTTACTCCAAGTTGCAGTTATCATGGGAAAGTGGTGAATAAAAGCTAAAGTGTGCACAAGCTTGAGTGAATAGAGCCAAAGTAAGAATACCCTAGCTTTGTTATTTATCTATCCTTGCTATGATGAAGGAGCGATCGACTGGCCTGTTTACTTAAAAAATTAGGGTATAGGGCATCATATCTTGTCCTTGGGTGCCCCGTTAAAGTTGCTGAACTTAACAAAAGTGCGAGGGTGGCACTGAAAAACTGTTCAAACATGGAAAACCTTCTCTTTTGAGAGATGGAGACATGAAAGTTATAAATGAGTGGGTCCATAGCAAACATCTGAGTCCCAGGCAAAATGACCGTTTCCCCTATGGTCGCTTCCCTTTGATTGCAAATAGGCAAATTTTGAGGCAATTTACTGCAGTCTAATGTCCTCTTATGGTGGTGCCATAAATCAGCTGTATCAGCCTTGTACTTAAGTTTAAGAGACTAAGCCTAACTTATACAAAAACCTAGAAGGGTGCGGTTGTAATAATGAGAACCTGAACGGAAGTAACACTAGACATAAAACTAGATGAACAACGATAAGTGTTTAGACCTATAACTAAACATAGTATGTCATAAAACCGCTTATTTTAGAGTGCATTGAAAACATGCAGCTGACCTTGACACTTTGTGTAGGAGATGTTAACGCACAGTAGGCCTACCTTCCCCTATCAGAATTATTCCCGCCTCCTTCAGTTCTTGGATAGCGTCTACCTTGTAAATCTTGAATAGTTACGCTGTGTGGCATGGTCCTGGCTGTTTAAACGCTGGTGAATGCTATTACGGTTTTATTATGTGCTGAACTATTATAAATCGTGGACTGTGAAGCGACCAGCTGCAGTTAAGCGCGGGCAGTAACCTTTTTATATATAATTGAATTATTATCTTCCACTCAATGGAGTGACAGGTTTTACTAGCCACACAGGATGGTGTTTGGTTAACGTGATTTTATTATTTGTTTATGTTCAGTATTGCACAGATTAACATTTATAATGCTATATAACTTTTACGATTTTGCTATGTGAGGTGTCTTTGAGAATGGATTATTGGAACGTGCTTCTGTGTAGCGTCAGTTTTATATGTACTGATTATTTCGCTAAGTTGTGTGTTTAGTCACCCCTTGTATAGGCGAGTGCGCCTCCATGCTGGCTCACTCAGATCACGTGACATTGGGGAGCCCCCTCGGCTCGCGCGCAGCTCCTCGCGGGGGTCGATACCGCAGCAGCGGCGGGGCCGGTGTCGTCCTCGCTCTAAGCTGAATGAAGCAGGAGGGGAGGGTGCATAGTGGTCCGAGGGGGAGGAGCAAAGCAGGCTTCGTCTCCATTCATTCTTCCTCTTCTGGGGGAAAGGCCAAGCTGTTAATGGATTCCAAGCGCAGCACAATGCAGAGCCCAGCCTGCCGCGCCCCTGACCAGATGACAGCGACCAGGTCCGCCATGAGGGGTGGGAAGGAGTCTCACGAGAGAGGGCCCGTCTGTCCACACACAGGATCTGGGCTTCCCATACACAGCACGTGCAGACTCATAAAATGAGCCAGGGCTCGATAAAGAAATGCACTGCAGTCTGCAAACGTCTCAACAACTCGCTTTACGTTACAACACAAACGCCCACGCCCTGGCTGTTGCCCGCATACATGCGTGCATGATGTTTCAAGAAGCCGCTGCATGGCTACTCCTTAGGTTATGGTGGGAGTGTGGTTTTGTTATGCTGTACGTCTTTTTATATTCAGTCAGTGACCTATAACAACTTTCTGCTTGCTTCCCACTTAACATAAAAGTTCACTGTTTGGTCGTTTCTGAAATTTCAGGACTGGTTGATGTTCCAGCTGTGGGAGGTGGGAGCTTTGGAAAAAGGATACTTTTGTAGCCCTATTCATTCTTTGGTCTGTGTTTGTCATTCACATTTTTTCCATCCACAATAGCATTCAGGAAAGCAGTTTCCTCAGTGCCAAGGACTACTATGGCAGTGCGTGCTTTTTGAACCGGAACCTGTTTCAGCTTTAAGCCGATGTTTTATATTGGATTTACGAGGGCTCAGCAACTTCACCAACATAATGTTTTGCACAAAAAAAAGAAACAAACATAACCAGCATCGACAGTCAAAAGGCTTGAAGCCAGAGCAGACCTTCTGATATTGACAATGCTTAATATTTGTAGATCGGGCATCATGCATAGAGATTTATCTGTGTTTGTTAGTACTTGCTTACACACAGCTTTAGCTGTTTTATATATAAAAAACTACTGTGTACAGTACCAAGATGTAGTAGAGTGGGCATTGGGTCAGTCTATTGCTCATTGTTAGCAATTGCCACTTAAATGCTGATATCTGTCTGTTTCTGTATGGTCTGTAAGTAGCCCCAATTATCAAGGCTTGAGGCTCCCAACACCTAGAACAGTTGGTCTGTGTCTGTATTATCAGTGATCTTTACGGGAGGGGGCTCACAACCGTATCAGATGTCCTGCCTGCTTTAAAGGACATACATTGATGTGTTTCATGAACATTTGTAGAGCTTCACCAGAATCCAGAAAACCTCAATGGAATTCTTGTGCTAGAGGGAAAATCACATTGCCGGTGACTGTATAGCATATGCTGGAAATGTATATAGATGTGCTCCTGCCATTGCACGACAGAACCCGACTGTTCACATGCAGGGGTGAGGTAATGTTTCATGTAAGTCTGCCACTATCGGGCGTGGCTCACTGGTTAGAGGCGGCAGACCCGAGAGCAGAGGACGGCCTGGGACCAGGGTTCGATTCCCGATGCGGCAGGTTTCTGGACCAGGGTCAGCGGACTCGGTAATTCTCTCGCCTCGGTGCCCACTCTGATCAGCGATCACACTCGGCAACTCTGGGCATTAGCTTGCCTCATCTTCACTAACGGCCCCACCAGACTGCCGGGGATGCCTGGTCTCACCCTGGAGATACCCATTAAGGGACTATCTCTCAGGGAAGCCAGGAATGGTTTCGCAGCGGTCGAAGCGCCTTGGGACCCTCCGGGTAAGTAGTGCGCTATATAAATGCCTATACATTACATTACATTACATTCTCTTCCTGATAATAACTACCCAAAAGTGTACTTCGCCTACTCTGGACAGTACTACAATTGATGGCTAGTTGGAAACAGGTATGAATGAGCAGGTGTTTGGTTAGTGCTTCAAAGTCCCTTTGGGCTTCCACGAATACAGGCTATGCTTTAAATTCATGGTTGTAAAGTGTAAGACTTGATTGAGAGGCTATTGGACAATGTAATGAGCAATTTTGACCTATTAAAACAGAGTTTCAACCTGCACCAAAAACTTGCCCACAGGGTTGTTCACCCCAGTGGTGGCCACCACAACACGAAGGGGAGGGAGGGGAAGGAAAAAAAACAATTATAAAAAAGACGTACCTTGTTCCCGCAGCTGCTCAACCAGCCCTAGGAGAGCAGCGCCAGGATTGGTCTGAGCGGCCTGCTCTGCCAATCAGACACTGCCTGTGAGCCTGAGTCATTTCTCCAACCCGGCTGTAAACACAGCTTGTTTGGAGAATTAGAAGTGCATATGGTATGTTTGGCCGTCCTAGGATGACCTACCAAACATACATGCACACTTCCAAGTGCCACCACCTGTCTGCCATGGCCTGGCCCGCCCTGCAAACATGTCAGAATCAGTCAAGGAAAAATCAAATGATATTGTTTCATTATAATTGTATTTTTCTGTGATTGACTCTGAGGAGTGGGACGAGACTTCTCCATCATTATGGTTAACCCTACCGTGGTGGCTCACTGTGTTTCACCCGCTTACTGTTTATTCAGGAGTTAGTGGGTCTGATTTTGAGAATTCATCTGCACAACTGAGAGCTGGGTCTTACATTCAGCCTTGGGGAATCTACCTGCTGGTTGCTTCCCCAGGCTTCATGCGTATCCAGCTGTCAGGGTCTTGATGGTCGAGTCCATCCTCTCTCTTTAAGGTTTTTCTAAATGTGTGATCTTCCTGCTTTCTTGCCATCCAGGTGGGTCATGATTGATTGATTCTTGAGCTTGTTAAACACAGGATTGCTTAGGTGCTGTCATAGCAGTTGCCACACAGGGCTGCCGAAGGTAAACATCCCTTGAGTACCTTGCTCCAGTCACCATAGATAACACAATACACAAGTGCACTCCTTCAGTACTCAGTAATCAGAACTCAGCAGTCCCCGTCTTGCTACAATAATCCTCTAACATAAATGATTAATTCAGCCTTCTTTTCTGAGCAGAGCTGCAGTGTTTAGCTTCCTTCTGCACAGCAGCGCTCTGCAGTCACACAGGAGATATCGCCACATATTCCTTTCATGCAGCAACAGACTAGCCAGATAGCTGGAACCGTAAGCTGAAGACTAATTTGAGATATTTCTCTCAGTGGCAGCAATTGTATTGTATTGTAATTGCATTTATATAGCGCTTACTACCCCTGACGAGGCGTCAAAGCGCTTTTTCGGCAAGTAGCACTCTACTCCGGGACCCATAAAGGATAGTGATGAATTAGTATAGTGAAACATGCAAGTACATTTTAAGTGGTTGATAGGTTAGTCAGTTATTTGGATTTGGAATGATAGCCAGAGGATAGAGGAGGAAAAAAGCTTTGTATTTATATAGCCCTAATGGGGTGTTGAAGCACGCTACTCCGGAAGCCCATAAAGGATTAGTGGTGAATTAGTATGGTGAAATATAAAAGTAATCTCAGTGGTGGATATTAGTCAGTTATTTGGAGTGAGAAGGATAGCGGAGGGATATAAGGGGAATAAAGGTTTGTATTCCTATAGCACTTGTTACCCCTGATGGGGCATTGAAGCATGCCACTCCGGAACCCATAAAGGATTAGTGGTGAATTAGTATAGTTGAATATGGATTTGAGAAGTGAACATGTTAGTCTGTTCATTTTTATTGAAAGGGATAGTGGAGGGATAAAAGAATGAAGGTTTTTTTTATTTTTGTTTTTATGTCTTAGCAGTAGGAAGAGGCTTTTGGATGAGTAAAGAGGAGTTTTAGAGGGGAGGAGTCAGAGGTAAGAGTTTAGAAAGGTTTGTTTTGGGGGATAGGTATTGTAGAAAGAGGTGTCAGATGATACAAGGAGGGGTAGAGTAGGAGAGAGTCAAGAAGGGGTTATTTTGAGGATCATAATAGTGGTATGGGGTTTGGGATAAATGTGAGTGGATGTAGAGGATATATTGATAGATGCATAGGCTGAGAGATAGGGTAGTGCATTGGAAATGGTAAATTAGAATAAAGTGATATATATACAGATCCATAAGTACCTTAAGTTTTTAGATGTGGAAATTGTGGGCTGGGTATTCTAAATGGGAAAATGGGCAGCATCTCTGGCCCTGGTCAGTCTCAAACAGGCCCAAACAGGCAGCTGCCGTTGTCCTCTACGCCCTTAACAGGCTCAAACAGGCAGCTGCCCTTGTCCTCTCCGCCCTTAGCTGAGACGCCCGGGCTGAGACACCCTAACCCTGACCTTTTATAGCCATAGTAATCAGGGGACCCCTTCAGCCAATGGGAACCCTAGCCCTAACACTATCCAATCACAACACTAGCCCTAAAATCTAGAACCAATAGGAGACCAGGACCTTACAGCCAATCATAGCCCTAGTCCAAGCACCCAATCAATCAATCAATCAATCAATCAATCAGAGTACTTGTAAAGCGCACTACTTACCCGTGAGGGTCTCAAAGCGCTATGGCGAGGGGGGGAAGGTGCTGCTACTGCTCGTAGAGCCAGGTCTTGAGGAGTCTTCTGAAGGTGAGTAGGTCTTGGGTCTGCCGTATGTGGGTAGGGAGGGTGTTCCAGGTCTTTGCGGCGAGGTAGGAGAAGGATCTGCCGCCGGAGGTCGTTCGTTGGATGCGGGGGACAACGGCAGGGGCGAGGCTGGCGGAGCGGAGCTGGCGGGTGGGGGTGTAGAAGCTGAGTCTGCTGTTCAGGTAGGCTGGTCCGGCGTTTTGGAGTGCTTTGTGTGCATGGGTGAGGAGTTTGAAGGTGATCCTCTTGTCGATGGGGAGCAAGTGTAGGTCTCTCAGGTGGGGGGTGATGTGGCTGCGGCGGGGGACGTTGGCGATCAGTCGGGCGGAGGCATTTTGGATGAGTTGTAGTCGTCGTAGGTGTTTGGCTGGGATTCCTGCTTAGAGTGCGTTGCCGTAGTCCAGTCTTGTGCTGACGAGGGCCTGTGTCACTGTTCTTTTTGTTTCGGTTGGGATCCACTTGTAGATCCTGTGGAGCATGCGGAGGGTGTTGTAGCAGGAGGAGGAGACGGCATTGACCTGCTTAGACATGGAGAGGGAGGAGTCGAGGGTGAATCCTAGGTTGGGTGCGTGGTCGGTGCGTGTTGGTGCTGTTTCCAGTGTAGTCGGCCACCAGGAGTCATCCCAGGCTGAGGGGGTGGGTCCGAGGATGAGGACCTCCGTCTTGTCCGAGTTCAGATTCAGACGGCTGCTCCTCATCCAGTCGGCGACGGCCTTCATTCCCTCGTGGAGGTTGGTTTTGGCGGTGTGTGGGTCCTTGGTGAGAGAGAGGATTAGCTGGGTGTCGGCGTAGGTGATGATGTTGAGGTTGTGATGGTGGGCCACTTGTGCGAGGGGGGTCATGTAGAAGTTGAACAGCGTCGGGCTGAGAGATGGCCCTGGGGCACGCCGCAGATGATGTTGGTGGGTTCGGATTGGAAGGGTGGGAGGCGGACGCTCTGGGTTCTGGCGGAGAGGAAGGGCATGGTCCAGTCAAGGGCCTTCTCTTGGATTACGGCTTCTAGGAGGCGTGTCTTTAGAGTGCGATGGCAGACCGTGTCGAAGGCGGCTGACAGGTCCAGGAGCATGAGGGCTGATGTTTCGCCATTGTCTAGTTGGTGCCTGATGTCGTCTGTGGTGGCGATGAGGGCTGGCTCGGTGCTGTGGTTTCGTCTGAATCCGGACTGGGACGGGTCCAAGATGTTGTTGTCTTCCAGGTGGTGGGCCAATTGCCTGTTTACGATTTTTTCGATGACCTTTGCCGGGAACGGGAGCAGGGAGATGGGCCGGAAGTTCTTGAGGTCCTTAGGGTCCGCCATGGGCTTCTTGAGGAGGACGTTGATTTCGGCGTGCTTCCAGCTTTCCGGGAATGTCGCTGTTTTGAAGGAGATGTTGATGACCTTCCATAGTTGGGGTGCGATGGCTGCGTCTGCTTTGTTGAATACGTGGTGTGGGCACGGGTCTGACGGAGATCCTGAGTGGATGGAGTTCATGACCTGCGTGTCTAGTCCTCATTGATGTTGGACCAGGAGGTCAGGCGGTTAGCGCTGATAGTGTTCACTGGGGAGGTGGAGTCTGGTGTAGTCGGGGTGGTCGTAGTGTTGAAGCTGTTGTGGATGTCAGCGATCTTGCGGTGGAAGAAGATGGCTAGTGAGTCACTCAGATCTTGTGAAGGCGGGATGTCGTTGGCGTTGGTGCTGGGGTTGGAGAGTTCCTTTATGATGCTGAAGAGCTTCTTGTTGTCGTGTGCATTGTTATCCAAGTGGTCTTTGAAGGAGGATCTCTTGGCTAATCTGATAAGGTGTCCGTCAGTTAGTCAAAAATAACTTTATTTGGTTTTCACAAACCATAAAGCATATCAAACACACATTTCATTTAAAAAAAAAAAAACTTTTTCAGTTCATAAAAATTCTACTTAGTTCCTTTGTGGCACCGAGCCTTCAGTCTTTGCCCACTTTTATAAGTAAGCTTTCTACCGCTATCATACATTTTATCCCCTACATATTAAAATGTTTGATGCGGCGCCCATCCAACTTGTCGCCGCCTGTCTGCAGGTGCGGATATTTAAATCATTAAAAACTGTTGAGGTGGTGATGTCTGCGGGTGGCGTCCTTGTGGGCTGCGTGGCTGTCCGGTGTGCGTTCGTGGAGCATTATGTTCTCCAGGTTCCGGCATGCGGGTTTGGAGGTCTGGCGCTCGTCGATGAACCCGGTGGCTCTCTTGCTGGCGTGGCTGTTGGATGGTTTCTCGAGCGGGCGAGGGTTTTGGCGCAGTCGTCGATCCACTGTCTGAGGTTGCAGGCTGCGGCGTCTGGGTTGGTGGGGTCGACGGATGGGTTCTGGGCAAGGGTGGTGATCAGCTGGTCTTTGGAGACTATGCTCCAGCAGCGGCAAGGTTCAAGTTCAAGTTCAGATATTTGTATAGCACACTACTCACCCAGAAGGTCTCCAGGCGCTTGAGGGAAGGGGGGTGCTTTACTTATCGAATATCCACGTTTTTAGTTGCTTTCTGAAGGAGAGGTGGTTTTGTGTAAGGCGGAGGTGGGTGGGGACAGAAGTCCAGGTTTTGGCCGCTAAGTAGGAGAAGGATCTACCCCCCATGGTGGATTTATGGATGCGCGGAATATCGGCAAGGGCTTGATTGAACGATCGTAGATGGCGGGTGGGGGTGTAGTAGGACAGTCGTGTGTTGAGGCATTCGGGTCCTAAGTTGTAGAGGGCTTTGTGTGCGTGGGTGAGGAGACGGAACGTTGATCTCTTGTTGACGGGGAGCCAGTGGAGGTCTTTCAGGTGACCGGCGATGTGAGCTTGACTGGGGATGTCCAGTATGAGTCTGGCTGAGGCGTTTTGGATGCGTTGGAGTTTTTTCTGTAGTGTGGCTGTGGTTCCGGCATAGAGGGTATTTCTGTAATCCAGACGGCTTGTGACCAGTGCGTGGGTGACCGTCTTTCTTGTTTCGGTGGGGATCCAGCGGAAGATTTTTTAAAGCATGCGTAGGATGTTGAAACATGATGATGAGACGGCGTTGACTTGTCTGGTCATCGAGAGGGAGGAGTCCAGGATGAAGCCCAGGTTACGTATGTGATCCTTAGGTATGGGTGCGGTTCCCAGGGCCGGTGGCCACCATGAGTCGTCCCAGGCAGAGGGGGATGAACCTAGGATGAGGACTTCCATTATGTCTGAGTTTAGTTTTAAACGGCTGTTCTTCATCCACTCGGCTACTTCTTTCATTCCTTCGTGTAAGTTGGTTTTGGCGGTGTTTGGGTCTTTGGTGAGTGAGAGGATCAGCTGGGTGCCGTCTGCGTAGGAGATGATGTTGAGGTTGTGTTGGCGTGCGATGGATGCGAGGGGACTCATGTATACGTTGAAGAGGGTGGGACTGAGTGATGATCCTTGTGGTACGCTGCAGATGCATTCCGTGGCCTCTGATTTGAAAGGGGGGAGGCAGACTCTTTGTGTTCTTCCGGCGAGGAACGAGAAGATCCAGTCTAATGCTTTTCCTTGTATTCCGACATTGTCGAGGCGTTGTATGAGGGTGCTATGACAGACTGTGTCAAAGGCTGCGGAGAGGTCCAGTAGGATGAGGGCGGCTGTTTCTCCGTTGTCCAGTAGAGTTCGAATGTCGTCTGTTGCTGCGATGAGGGTGGTTTCAGTGCTATGTTTGGCTCGGAAGCCGGACTGTGAGGGGTCGAGGGATTTGTTGGATTCAAGGAAGGCGGCGAGCTGATTATTGACGGCTTTCTCAATGACTTTGGCAGGAAATGGGAGGAGCAAGATGGGGCGGTAGTTCTTAAGTTCAGTGGGGTCTGCTGTGGGTTTCTTCAGAAGGGCGCTGAGTTCGGCATGTTTCCAGCTTTCCGGGAAGGTGGCGGAGTTGAAGGAGCAGTTGATGACGTCGTGGAGATGGGGTGCGATAATGGAGTCTGCTTTGTCGAAAATGTGGTGGGGACATGGGTTGGTTGGCGATCCTGAATTGATGGAGTTCATCAGGCGGATGGCGTCTTCAGTGGTGATTGGGTTCCAGGCGCTAAGGTTGTTAGAGTGCGGTTTTGGTTCGGAGGTGGGTGAAGTGGGCTGGTCTTCGGACTGGTTTTCAAAGCTGTTATGTATGTCGATGATTTTGTTGTGGAAGAATGAGGATAGAGAGTCGCAGAGGTGTTGGGAGGGAGTGATGTCGTTGGCGCCGGCGGTGGGGTTGATAAATTCTTTGACGATGTTGAATAGTTCCTTGCTGTTTTGGGCGTTGTTATCAAGTCGATCCTTGAATGCTGATTTCTTGGTGGATCGGATCAGTTGGTGGTGTTTGTGGGTGGTGTTTATGAAGGTGGCCAGGTTGTCCGTGGGTGGGTTTTTTCTCCAGGCTTTCTCGAGGGTACGACAGAACTTCTTGGATTTCTTAAGGTCATCGTTGAACCAGGGGGCTTTTTTGCTACCTTGCTTGATTTGATGGTTTTTCAAGGGTGCTAGTTCATCAGCGCTGTGGGTGATCCATTGTGTGAGGTTGGTGGCTGCTTGGTTTGGGTCCGATGATTTGGCAGGAAGGTTTTGGTGAAGCGATGTGAAGAGCTGGTCAGTGGTAATTTTGTTCCAGTTTCTTCGAGGAATAGGTTGTGGGGGATTGTGAGTCGTGGTTTTTTTGTAGTTGAAGTGAACGCAGCCGTGGTCCGTCCAATGGAGAGCTGTGGTGTGATTGAAGGAGATGTGCTTGCTGGAGGTGAAGATTGGGTCGAGCGTGTGTCCGGCATAGTGGGTGGGGGTATTGACGAGTTGTTCAAGTCCGGGGTTGGCCAGGTTGTCCAGAAGGGTTGTGGTGTTGCTGTTGTTGTTCTTTTCCAGGTGGAAGTTGAGGTCTCCCAGTAGAATGTAGTTCTCGGAGGGGAGGGCATGTGGGCTGATGAAGTCAGCGATGTCTTCACTGAATTGTGTGCGGGGTCCTGGTGGTTTGTAGATGAGGGTGCCTCTGAGTGTGGTCTTGGGGTCGGTGTTGATCTGAAAGTGGAGGTGTTCGGCGGTAGCGAGGTTATCGTCGGAACTGGTCGTGATGCGGATGGTGTTCTTATGGACAATGGCGATTCCTCCTCCTGTTTGGTGGGTGCGGTCCTTTTGGATGATTTTGTAGCCGTCCGGGATGGCTATGGCGATGTCGGGAGCTGATGAGGCGTTCATCCAGGTTTCTGTAAGGAAGGCGACGTCCGGCGATGTAGTGTCGAGTAGGTTCAAGAGTTTGATGGAGTGTCTGTGGACCGAGCGGGTGTTGAGCAGGATGCACTCTAGGTGGTTAGCGTCGGAGCTCTGTTTGGAGATTGTGGATTTGGCGTGGGTCGTGGTTTTTTTGTAGTTGAAGTGAACGCAGCTGTGGTCCGTCCAATGGAGAGCTGTGGTGTGATCGAAGGAGATGTGCTTGCTGGAGGTGAAGATTGGGTTGAGCGTGTGTCCGGCATAGTGGGTGGGGGTATTGACGAGTTGTTCGAGTCCGGGGTTGGCCAGGTTGTCCAGAAGGGTGGTGGTGTTGCTGTCGTTGTTCTTTTCCAGGTGGAAGTTGAGGTCTCCCAGTAGAATCTAGTTCTCGGAGGGGAGGGCATGTGGGCTGATGAAGTCAGCGATGTCTTCGCTGAATTGTATGCGGGTTCCTGGTGGTTTGTAGATGAGGGTGCCTCTGAGTGTGGTCTTGGTGCAGTCGAACTTGCAGGAGTGGCAGGCAAAGGGTCCTGGGGCTGCTTGGTAGCATTTTGGTGGGCGGCCGGGGTTAAGGGCTGAGAGGGTTGCGGCGTCGTATGTTATGCGGGCGGAATGGTTTTTGCGGGGGCCAGGGGGTCTGGCGCTGGGCGCGGTCCAGGAGTGGACTGGCGTAGACAGGCTTACCTTTGGCGCACCATCGGCGCGCATAGGGCGCGATCGCTGCGCGTGAACGCTGCACACAAAGGCATCTGTCATAAGTGGATAGTGGAGGGGGCGGAGCGGGAGAGGGGCAGCTGGGAGGCGGGAGCGGGGTGTAGAGATGGGCTGGGAGTCACAACAACAAAATGTCAGCAAGCCAAAAGCGAAACCGGACGAGATTGGGGCACAAGTCAAAACACTGCAAAGATGTGGGCAGAGGCACCGGCACAATCAGGCACAATATTAATTAACCAGCAATGCGAGGTTTCCAATACAGCGCCACAAGGTCACACAAGCACAAGAGGCAGCACGCGTAATGTGGGCTATGTAACAAAGCGCTATGAAAATAAGTCAGGTCACAAAGCGCTATGAAAATAAGTCAGGTCACAAAGCGCTATGGAAATCAATGCGAGGCCACAAAGCGCTATGGGAATCAATGCGAGGCAGCAAAGCGCTATGAAAATAAATGCGAGGCAACAAAGCGCTATGGGAGTCTATGCGAGGCACCAAAGCGCTATGAAAATCAGCAAATGGAAAATCAGCAATTGGCGATGGTAGCAGTGAGCAGCAAAGCGCTACGATACCAGTCAAGCAGGGAGCGTGGGGAGCGACCGCTTCTGAGCGAGTCAGAAGCTGTTGGGTGCGGTGGTGCGTGGTTGGTTTCTTGAAGGTGAAATGGATGCAGCGGTGGTTGGTCCAGTGGAGTTCGGTGGTGTGGTCAATGGTGACGTGGGTGCCTGTGGAGAAGACGGGGTCCAACGTGTGGCCGGCGGCATGGGTGGGTGAGATGACGAGTTGTCTGAGGCCAAGGTTGGCGAGGTTGTCAATCAGGGTGGCGGAGTTGGCGTTGTTGTTGTTCTCGAGGTGGAAGTTCAGGTCCCAGAGGAGGATGTAGTCTGTGGAAGCGAGTGCGTGGGTGCTGGCGAGGTCGGCGATGGAGTCGCTGAACTGAGCCCGGGGTCCGGGGGGGTCTGTAGATGAGTGTTCCTCTGAGGGTGGTGTTGGGGTCGGTGTGGATCCAGAAGTGGAGGTGTTCGGCGGTGTTCAGGGTGTCGTCTGCGTGAGTGGCGACCTTGAGGGTGGACTTGTGGACAATGGCTATTCCTCCTCCGATTCCGTTGGCGTGATCCCTGCGGGTGATCTTGTAGCCGTCCGGGATGGCTATGGCGATGTCGGGCGCCGAGGATTCGTTCCACCAGGTCTCAGTCAGGAAAGCCACTTCTGGGGCGGGGGTGTTGAGCAGATCCCAGAGCTCGACGGTGTGTTTGTGTGCGGAGCGGGTGATGAGGAGTATGCAGCGGAGGTGGTTGGGTCCAGTCCTTGGAGGTTTGGTGGCTCTGTCGCAGGTGAAGATGCAGGTGCGGTAAGCATGGGGCGAATTTTGCGAATCTCGCGTTCGCAAATTTTGCGGATTTGCAAACTCGCAATCCGCAAAATCCGCGAATTCTCGCGAATTTGCGGATTTTTTTTGTGTTCGCGCGGGTTTCTGCCAGTTCGCGAGGGTTTTGTACAATTTCGCAAACGCGAACTTACCTGTCGGGTCGCAAGTTTTGCGAACTTGTTGTTTCTACGTGTCCAGCCTGTTTGGGACACTCTTCTTTATCACTGCCACTCTCTGTCACCACTGCCACTCTCTGACTACTCATGCCACCCTCTGGCCCACCCATGCCACCCTCTGTTTCATCACAGCACCCTCTGGTTGTCCAGTGTACATTATTGTGGCAAAGCAAAGCACACCTTCCCTGCCTCAAGTGACCTGAATTAATTTGGGGCTGATTAATGTGTCACAGAATATTTTTTTAGCTGGCACCTGCTTCCTTAGTGCTTCCTGATTAGTGATCTTTTGCACTTGCTAAGTGCTTTCATTGTTGCAAAATTAGTTACAACACCTGCCCTGCCCCAACTGAAAATAATGAATTAGGGGCTGATTAATGTGTCACTGGATTTGAACTTCCAGCCTGGCTCCTGCTTGTCTGCCTTAGCTGTAATTCAGGACCTTTGTGTAACTATTCTGAGGGTCAGAGCAGGGTCACTTAATAGTTGCAAGTAGGCAACTGAACTCTGGAGGGGCCCCTCAGGAAGCACTACAGGAAATGGCTACTAATGATGAGCTTGAACTTTTGAACCTGGTAAGTAGTTTCAGTTTTGCTAAGATCGTATTTCTGCAATTTAGCGCTTATTCGCGGGGCGCGAAGTTGAACTGGGAAGCCGCGAACTCACGCGAACAGTGCGAGCAAGCCATAAAATCCGCTGCTCGCGGATTTGCGGATTTTGCGGGAAATTCGCGAATCTCGCGGATTGCGAATTTACCGAAAATCCGCAAAATCCGCGAGCGGAACGGATTTTCCGCCCATACTTAAGGTGCGGCAGGAGAAGTGTCCGTGGGTCTGTTTCAGGGCAGCCTGGAAGCAGGTTTAGTTTCGGCCAGCGTTGAGTGCGTGGAGGGTGCTGGCGTCGTAGTGGAGTCTGGTGTCGTGGTGTTCGCGGGGTCCAGGGGTTCTGGCACTGGGCGCGGTCCAGGCGCGGATGGTCGCAGACGGGCTTGCCTTAGGCGTGCCTTCGGCGTGCTAGCGGCACGCCTGCTGCGTGCGTCCGCTGCACAGCTGTGCAGCATCTGGCAGATATGGGGTGTTGGGAGGGAGGAGCAGCTGGGAGGCGGGAGCAGCGAGTGGGCAGGGGGCGGGGCTGCAGGGGGCACAGCGTCGGGGAAACAGTGGTACAGAAAGCAAAATGGGGCACAAGGGGGGGAAACGAGTGGCACAGTGCAGAAAACGAGGCACAAAGAGGGGGAAACAGTGGTACAGAAGGCAAAATGAGGCGCAAGGGGGGATACGAGTGGCACAGAGCAGAAAACGAGCCACAAAGAGGGGGAAACAGTGGTACAGAAGGCAAAATGGGGCACAAGGAAGGGAAATGAGTGGCACAAAGCAGAAAACGAGGCACAAGAGGGGAGACAGTGGCACAGAAGCAAAAAGGACAGAGGACACTTACCAGCGGCAGTGGCAGCGGCACCAGGAGTACACAGTCGGAGCTGCGTGGAGGGGGAGCGACCTACCAAGAGGGTCCGGGGTCGCTCACCTCACCGCGCAGCATCCAGCATATATAGGGAGGAGCAGCTGGTAGGCGGGAGAAGCTATTGGGCAGTGGGCAGTCAGGGGGCAGGGCTGTAGGGGGCACAACGGAGGGGGAAACGAGTGCAAGAGAAGACAAGAGGGGCACAAAAAAACGAGTGGAAAATTGGGCAGAAGGGCACAAAAAACGAGGTAAAATCGAGTGGCACAGGGACAGAAGGGCACAAAAACGAGTGGAACAGTGGGCAGAAAGGCACAAAAAAATGAGGTAAAAACAAGTGGAACAGAGGGCAGAAAGGCACAGAAAACGAGGGAAAACGGGTGGAACAGAGGGCAGAAAGGCACAAAAACTAGGGAAAAATGGGTGGAACAGACGGCAGAAAAGCACAAAAAACAAAGGAAAAACGGATGGAACAGAGGGCAGAAAGGCACAAAAAATTAGGGAAAAACGGATGGAACAGAGGGCAGAAAGGCATAAAAAACTAGGGGAAAACGGGTGGAACAGGGGGCAGAAAGACACAAAAAACAAAGGAAAAACGGATGGAACAGAGGGCAGAAAACGTGGCACAAGAGGGGGAGACAGTGGCAAGAAGCAAAAGGGACGGAGGACACTTACCAGCGGCAGTGGCAGCAGCAGCAGGAGCACACAGTCGGAGCTGCGTGGAGGGGGAGCGACCTACCAGGAGGGTCAGGGGCCCCAATCAGTTCAAAAATCCTGAACTCTACGTCTAATAGAGGCCGTAGCCCTACCTGTAGTTCCAACCCAAGTCCAAGCAGCCAATGGTACAGGAAGCTCTAGTCCCTACTTCCAATAGAAAGCCTAACCCTACTTGTAGTCCAACAACTAGTCCAGCAACCAATCACACCAGAAGCCCTAATCGCTACTTCCAATTCAAGGTCTAACCCTAGCCCTAGTCCCATCCTATTCCTGACAACCAATAACATAGGAAGCCCTAGTCCCTACTTCCAATTGAAAGCCTAACCCTATTCTTAGTCCCACAACTAGTCCAGTAAACAATCACACCAGGATCCCTAATCACTACTTCCAATTCAAGGTCTAACCCTAGCCCTAGTCCCACCCTACTCCCGAAAACCAATAACATAGGAAGCCCTAGTCCCTACTTCCAATAGAAATCCTAACTCTAGCCCCAGTCCCAACCCTACATTGATTGAATCACAGACCCAGAAACCAATCAGAACCCTCAAATACCCAACCAATGAGGACACTAACCCTAATCCAATAGAAACATCATCACCTTTAGGACCTTGCACTGGGCAAATAGTCTATACAATCAATTTGTCAGCCCCATACTAATAATTTACCATGCTCTGGTTCAGTCCTTTCATGGTATTTCATGAGAATCATGAAATGAAGCCACGTTTGAGAAATCAAGGTCTATTTTGATTTGATTACTATATATCCACTAGCACTGCAAATCAGATCACCGCTTGATGACTTGAAAACCCAACAAAACATAAATAGGATCTAAGTCAGCAAGCTAAAATACATACAAAGGAGGTATTCAAATAATAATATTGGGAAGAGGATGTAGCCTAACGGCTAGGGGGTCGATCTCAAATCTGGGGAACCAGGTTTGAGTCTCGGCAATGGGGCTCAACATCCTGCAATTCTGGGCAAATCACCTAATCTCCCTGTGTCTAACAAAAATGAATGTGTTCTTGTGTAATGCAACTTGTGCTCATGTAAAGCGCTCTGATACCCGATACCTTTGGGTCAAGTTCGCACTATATAAAGCTCCGCAAAAAAATATATATATATGTATATTTCTGAGCCTTTCTGAACTTTACGACAGTTCAAATATAGAGCAGAAGGAGAGGCAAAGGTGGTCTAGCAAGGAATCCTAAACTGCAAATATGTGCTCATCTCTCCACTTAAGATGTTTAGTAGACCATAGTGAGTGATCTGGTGCACATGGCCATAGCTTGTCTCAAAAGTACTTTGGAGGGGAGTTGTTCAACAAAGTAAAAATCAGGCAGAGGATTTTAAAAGCACGTCTCTTTTTCAATGGGAGTCAGTGAAGATCAAACAGCGAAGTCATTCTATCCAATACACTAGCATCATTATTTTCTGTTTTAACAAGAACTCCCCCTACCTTCATGTGCTGTTCCTTAGAAATGTAAGGAGACATGTGTCTTCTTAATTGGTCTAGAAGAAGAATTTCTGATTGCTTTGATCACATTCATACTTACGTTTTCCTAAATTACACGCAGGTTGCTAACCTTGATAGACGAAGGGGTCTATGCCAGAATAGAACATGTTATTCAGATATTGGGAGGCTTGCGTTAGAGCAGGGGTGCCCAACGCAGGTCCAGGTGGACAAGGTCCATGTCTATCCTTGCTGTCCTGAAAATATTTAAACTAATGAGAGGGGAAGTGAACAGTTATGTTGGTAAGGCCTGTAATTTTCCTGAACTGATATAAAGAAACCACAATTGGAGGGTGTCTCCCAAAACATGAATGTAAGCCATAAGGCTCTGAGTATTTGAAAATAACTAAAACTCTAAGAGCCTTATCACTTACATTCACATATTTACTCTCCTCTTTGTGCGTGGATGCGTGATGCACTAGGTAAGTGCACTTGGATAATGAGATGACTACAAGATATTTTGAATTCTGCTGTTACAGGCACTTTAATTCACATCAGATCATGTATCTTGGCTTATAGATGATAGTATCTATAAGGCTGGAGATGTCACCATTTTAGAGTGTGTAATGCAGTTTAATGGTTTAAACTACCCCTATTCTAATACAGACATAATTTTGTTTCTGTGTTCCTTCTCCTTTCTTAGGATTCTGGAAGTGGATAATCTCCAGTTTTCAATCAACTCACCCTGTATAGAAGGGTTGGGTTACTATCTCCTAATCTTGCATGAAATGCATGCAGATGCATAACTTCTACTCAGTACATGGATCTTAGAGGTCTTGAAGAAATCTGCGCTTCTTTCAAAGTAGATAACACATGTCGACCTAGAATAGACACACTGGCTCAGTAAATGCCTCTTTGTGTCATGTTATTTGTTTAATTGGGCTAAGGTTCTTTGGATATATGTTTAACATATTCAGTCCCGACATCTCACTAAGAACTTAGATAATACCAAAGTGATCCCTCCCATTGTGAGGGTGAGCCCACCTGAAGGCGAGTACCTCACCAGGTGAGGACCTGATGATGATGCGTGCCAGATGATTACACATGGGTGAGGGTACTATATGAAAACATTTAGGGGGATATTCACAAGGACTTATCTCTGATTTATCCCCACCTTAATGCATAAAAAGTGGAGATAGATGTAACACCCCTTTCACAAGCTGGTGCAAACTGCAGATAACACCAGTATTCCCGCAATAACTGCCCCAAAATGTATCTCCATGATGGACACCACTAACTAACCCTAACGAGATGCAGAGTAGGCGTTCCTGTGCAAAAACACACAAAAAACAACAACACCACTTTCACAACTAACTGACCGATCTGCGAAGTGAACTAAAAACAGGCAATAAGCCGCAGTAGCACCAGGGATTTAACTCCTGCCTTTTGCTGGTGCAGGGCAGGACGACTACCCACAGCAATAAAGGTAGCCCAGCCTAGAGCCACACCTGAAGACCCACAGATGCCATGGAGACAATGATCATGCAGCTCCGATACCCATGAGGGCCACAAAACCCACAGCGCACCACCCGAGCCCCCCCAGACATACACATACCATGCACGACACAAGAGCCACAAAAAGCGCATGCTGACACACATTGCAAAAACAAAACAGAAGAACGAGAAACAGTCACACAGCCCTGAAGTAATAACCAAAAACATTATTGAAATACATCATAAAACACCAATGTGGAAGACTCCTGTCAGGTCCGTCAGGAACAACCTCGACGTCACAGCCTGGAAAATAAAGCCCAAAATCAGGATGTGTGTCATGCGCACATCAAAGGAGCGAGACACAGAGAAACAGAGAAGGAAAGAAAGCCAGAGAGAGAAAGAGAGGGAAGGAAAGGAAGGGAAGGGAGAGAGAGAGAGAGAGAGAGAGAGAGAAGGGAGAGAGAGTGAGAGAGAGAGAGAAGGAAAGGAAGAGAGGGAGAGAGAGAGAAGGAAAAGAAGGGAGAGAGGGAGGGAAGGGAGAGAGTGAGAGAGAGAAGGAAAGGAAGGGAGAGAGAGAGAAGGAAAGGAAAGGAGAGAGGGAATGGAGAGAGTGAGTGAGAAAGAGAAGGAAAGGAAGGGAGAGAGAGAGACACCGCCGACCCTGTGAACCCAGGTCCCACTGTTCACCTGCTGCCACCGGTGTGTCCACGAGTGGGCACACCACATACCCTTGCTGGCTCTAGGCCCCGGTCCCGCCACCATGGCATGGTCCCACACATGACGCGGAGTACTGAGTCATCAATGGTGGAGACCACATCAGTGCACACATCATCATCGCAGGCTGCACACCCGCTCACCTATTTGGGTGCCACTAACCCTGTGCAACGCTAGTCAGCACCATGTGGTGGTATTCCAGTGAGGGCCGCAAGGCTTCGGGAGCCAATAACCCTGTGCAATACCAGTCAGCACCACGTGTTAGTAGGCCCATGACGGCTGCAAGGTTTCGGGTGCCACTGACCCGCTGCGCAATAACTCAAGGGCCCTTAATGATTAAGAACCGTGGAGCGTCCGTCATCTAGTCACCACTGGCAGAGGGGAATGTGACACGGTCGGCCCCTTATATTTGCAGGGTCACATGGCCTGCGACACCTGTGCCGGATGGGTGTGGTGTGTGTGCAATCCTGCCCTCAGGGAGTGACCGTGACATGTTGACAACTAGACCAGTGACCTGCACAGAACCAGCGAGTATGCCTGCAACCGGTAGGCATGTGGACCCCCCTCAGAGCGTAATTGGAGTGGTCGGCCTAGGCATACGCCGGACCAGCGCAGGCCGTGCAACAATGACTCGGGGGCTCTGGGCGTGGTTCAGTCCATGTCTGGACAAAGAAGTGACAAATGCATGTGTCCCTGTTGTAGTGTCCACAGCACCAGGAACACAATAGGCAATGTAGCACACTGTGACTGGCATCCCACTAGATGAGTATCATTGACGTAAGGGGAATCACTCTCCCTACATTCATCCACACATTCATACATGAATGACAAAAGACATGACACAACAGTGCATTACTGGATGTTTATTGCACATCCAGTGGAGTTTTACAGCTAGAGCAGTACAGGGACATGCCAAGCACAGTTCACAATATGGGCCAGTGGAGGGCCAGCCAGAGTCCATCTGGGGATGACAAGTACTGCGGAAGAGGAAGGGTACAGTCCGCAGTCTGGCACAGTGTCATTGGTCATTAAACAGGATATGGCAGTCCATGTTGCGGTCCAGGGTGAGTGCAGCAGAGTATATCAGGGTTAGCGGAAGGTCATGGGGCCATGTGCGGCACCAAGCAGGAACAGACCATGTGGCGGAAATTAATGCTAGTGCCTCCTTTTGAACTCAAACCCATCCACGTCCTCGTCCTCGGATGTGTGCTCTGCCCCACCTGTGGGTGTTGCAGTACCGGCTGCGGCACTGTGTGCTACTGACACATCAGGGACAGGAGGAGGATTGTCGGCCACACTGTGTAGCAGTGACACATCAGGTGCCAGAGTGGATACGCTTGCCGCACTGTGAGGCACTGACACACCAGGGGTTGGAGATGTGGATAGTTTGGGGGCAGCCGCATTCATCAGCGCCACGCCTTGTGGCAGCAATGCCATGATGAGGATCTGCAGGGCATGGTAGATTTCAGCTAGATTTTGCTGATGTGCAGGGATGGCTGCCATCCTTTCCGCCTCCATATGCACCGTGTGCTCCATGAGCCTCCGCATGTGTGCCAGCTCATGGCTGGGATTGCTGGAGCCACTCTGAGCGGACAGGTGTTCTTTTCTCCGCCTCATGACCCCAGCAATGTCAGGGCTTGTTGGAGACCATGGAGCGGGCCGTGGGTGTCTGTTAGTGACTGGATCTGGTCCCTGATTGGACCAAGGTACCCGTGGATGGCATCTAGTTTGGTAGCCATGATGTCGAACCCCACCCGCACCTACTCATCCGTCTACCTCTGGCCAGCCAGCACACGGCGTTGGAAGGCCATGTGTTGTTCCGGGGGGTCTTGGGAGACTGCCCGGCTGTGGGTGCCTCCTGCATGGTGGTTTGGGTATTGGGTGGGGTCTCCTCGATGCAGCTGGGCTGCCCTGATTCTGGAGGTGAGTTGGGGATGATGTCTTGGAGGGCTTGGGTGTCGATGTTGGGGGTGTCCTCCTCGTCATCAGTGAAGAGTGGCTGGGACTGCTCTGCAGGAGGTGTTGACGGTGCCCCTGCAATGTGAAGGGGAGGTGGTGTTTTACAATGTGTCCACATGTATGTAGCCGCATGGTACATGTTAACATTCAGACAGCATGGCATTGTACATTGTGACAGTCTGTAGATCAGGGCCATGACCCAGAGTCCTTGTGGGTGTGCACTGTGCGCTGTTTGATTGTGCATGTGTGCCATTGTGGCCATCTTCACCCATCCCCTAGTACCTAGTGGTCACACACCCTGTTGTGGTTGTGTTGTGACCTGTCGAGCAGTGTCCGGTCACCCGACTCTGGCTACAGTCTCCACACTGATGACTTGACACCAGCACCTCCATGTTATCCAGCATGAGTTGTGGCACTGGACTCCCACCTCCAGTCTGCATTGCTGCCTTCTGGTTGGCTGCGAGTTTATCCTCGGTCTTGTGCTTGATGTCAGTCCATCGCTTCTTGACCTCGTCCAGTGACCTCTTGTGCTCTTCAACGGCATTCACCTTGTCCTCAATGTCCTGCCATATTCCATCTTTGGTGCCCAATGACACGTTGGAGGTGACGAACAGTTGTTGATGGTGTTTCATCACCTCCGTGACTAAGATCCTGTTTTCCTGCGGACTGAACTTCGTCTTCCTCTTCTTCTTGTCCTTGCCCTTCCTTGTCCCCGTGGTCCCAGGCTTGTCGTCCGGGATGCTTGTGAGATTGCACTCGGTCTCTGCGTCCGCTCCGGCTGCCTCCATGGTGCTTGGGTGTTGGTCAGCTTGTGTTTGAGTGTTTTTTCTACTTTTGTAGTTATTTTTCCCACCTGCCATGTGTGTATTGCGCACCTGGCACTACTTATTGCAAATTTCCTCATCGCGCTTTGGTCCATCGCATGTTTTTTTGCATTGAAGTTTGTGTTTTTATCTCCATTGAGGTGGTTGTAAGGCAGACATTGGCCGCGGTTTCGGCAGACTATCGCATGGTACCGCCTTGTTGTGAATTCCAAGTTGACACAGAGTTATTTTACCACGATAGGCTGCCATGTGTAAAGATGCGTTTGCATTTTTTGGTGAGGTTTAGCACACGTTCTTGTGAATATCCCCCTTAGTGTGTCTGGTGACTACTAAGGAGTAGGGCATAGTGACTGCTTGTCTTGGGAGACACCTTCCACTTTTGATTTGTTTGTATCTTGAAGGTATGTCATGATCTGGCCCTTCTGTCCCTATTTTGCACACCACTGCATTACAGGCTGATCTAGTCTCAACACCAACATCTCTGTCTTCACACCATTGACCTTCAGGCCACCAGACATTATCCAAACCAATGTTCATACTTGGCTCTTTGACACCTATGACGAATCCCTTCTATGGGCCACCGATTCAGAACATTTTTGGTAACATCAACATAAGATCAGAACGGAAGCCCTCAGGACCTAAGTAAGGTCTTGGGGCTGGGGAGTCATATGGTATTGAACAGTTATGGGGATAGTGGAGAGTCTTGGGTAACCCGTGATCAAAATCCAATGTGCCAAAAGCAGCGAATAGATAACAGTAATTCATAAGGCTACTCATGCACATGGATTTTCTGTATTGTGGTGATGACGCTGTTTAAGTAAAAAATGCTCAAGCAGTCACAGTGCATTTTGGAAATAAACTGTCTCAAGAACTATTTGTATGAACTGCTCTCTGTTCAGTTGTTTTAAAAATATATTCTGATATTTCAGATATACTTCTCAAATGGACTAACTCGTACATAACAAAGTTAGAATTCTGTGCCAGTTTGATGTAGTAATGCTCTTTCATGAGTATGAGTATGAATTTATTTAGTGCAGCAGCGAATCTGGGAGGCATTTCGGCACTGGTGAGACACTAAAAAAAGAGGACAAAGCGAGCGCATATCAGCAAAAGGCTGAAGCAGGGTAACAAGAAACAAAGGGGCATATTATCAAGAACGGTGATACAATTATCGCTGCTTTAGCAGCAGAAAAGCTAAAGCGATGAAAATGGGTTCGATAATATGCCTTTGTAAATTCCCATAGCAGCCCAGGTTAACACCAGAACCTGGGCTGCTACGGGAATTCACAAGGACATATTATCAAGCCAGTTATTGTCGCTTTAG
Source organism: Lissotriton vulgaris (assembly GCF_964263255.1). NCBI lineage: Eukaryota > Metazoa > Chordata > Amphibia > Caudata > Salamandridae > Lissotriton > Lissotriton vulgaris. Next base: position 922,197,518 of record NC_141691.1, on the reverse strand, counting down.
CTGCAGTTTCCTGCTGCTAAAGTGGCGATAATTTTATTGCTGTTCTTGATAATATGCCCCAAAATCTTAAATGACTGACCAAATAACCAAGGGTCAGATGTTCAAAGCCATTTAGCAGTCACAAAGCCATCCATTCTCTAAGTTCCAGGGTTTGTGACGGCAAAATGGCTTTAACAAATGTACTAACCTCATTTTGACTTTCAGTAAAAGGTTACCGAATTGGCATATAGGTTTACAAATGCATACCAAATTGCAGTTTGGAAGGGGTATGTTTAGGGCATCCATTCTGAATCTGTCACAGTGCATTTGCGACTGCTAACTCAGTCATTATGTTATCGACTTCTCAAAGGAGGTGATAACCCAGCATTCGGAAAGGGGTTCCTCGTTAGACCCTTTTCCCTTAGTGAATGAAAACAGTGTGTGTACGGAAGTGGGCAATGTTCCAAAGGTATTAACTCATTGTAATAGGGCCCTTGGAGTTTTTCTATTAATTGTTTAGACAGTGGCGGTTCTTTTATATGGGCGGAGGGGCTGCGCCCTCGTCCTTTTCTGCCCCATAATTTTTGCTTTTTATTGTACAATTACAACTACGAGTCAAAACAGCTTTCTGCCAGTATACTGACTCGGGCTGTCTGGTGACTTCAGGCAACGTTCGCAAGTCAGGTTTATGGCAGGCACAAATAATGCACTTGGAGCATGCGCAGGCAGTCCTAGATTTGCCGGCTGAGGAGCTCACAGCCCTGAGGCTTGTGACGTCACTAGCTCGGCAAAGCCATTGAAGTCCTTGTTGAAGGACCTCCCCCACCAATAAAGCTAGCCCTGGGCGCTGTTGCCTTCAGCTCCACAGAGCCAGGGCTACACATCAATCACAGTTGAGGAAGCCTCACTGTAGTGCTAACCCCACCCTACCCTGACTGTGACCAATCAAATTATGGTGTCTGTCAGTTCCCTCCTACTGCCTGTGGGAGCGCGGGCCAGGGCGCATTTGAAGTTATTGGTAGCTGCCATACCATACCGGCAGAACCTCAGGCTTACAAACGCGACATTTCCCTTACAGTTAAAACAAATGGCAATGCCGCTGGTCCAACCTCACGTGGATCAGGCATCTACTGTTGCTTTTCCGGCCCAGCTGCAGTGTAATGATGTGAAAGTTGTGCTGTGCAGTGCCTGCACCTCAAATTGGCGCCATGCAGTTTTTTGCGAGTCAGTGTGTGCGACCGATGTAATGTACACCAACCACCCAGGCTCACAAGAGGGGCCCGTTGGAGGAATTACTGCCGCTGCTAAGAGGACAAAGAACGGCGCCAGAGAGAGGCCACTCCATCTGCCGTGTCTCTTCTTGCCATGTACTTGTGGGACAGTGAGGGGAAGAAGTACGGACACTGGAGCTCCTTTCCGTCATTTGACACAACGAGAGCTTCTTCGTGGTGAGTAGATTTATTTGTTTGCAGTGAAGAGAACTAAATGAGCGGCGCACTGGAAAGGAATGCAGAAGTCCATGACACATGCTCACAAGATGAACCTCTCCAGCCCAAGGGAGGTGGTTACTCCTGGGCCTGGAAGCCACCAGTTTACAAAACGAGAGCACGCAAATGATGAGGGTTGAGAGAATGCTGCTGGTTGAGGACAGGTTGCGAGTAAAAAGAGTGCATACTGTGCATAGTTACTGGGACTTTTCATAGGTTGCAGAGGGGGACCAATTGTACAAATTGTCGGAAAAGCAGGCACACAGTCACTTCTCGTACAGCATACACAACAGATATGCACATATACACAACACACCACACAAAATACCAGCAGCCACACCGAAGAAACATTCTAAACACACAGAAAATACTTGCATGCTTCGGGCAATAATTTTATGTTAAACCAAAGCAATCCAGAAACACTTTTACATTTGTGACTCCTGACTAGACTATACCTGGCCCTGTGGTCAAAGATCAAGGGTCGTGATTCTTGATTTAAAAATATTGATTTGCCGCTTCTGTAATGTCTTGTGAACATTGGTGAATATTAGCCACTCCCACGAGGAATACTACACATGAGTTGCCAAATGAAAATACAAGTGTAGTGATCCTGCATCGTGCCCTGCAAACTCTGAATACACTTTTAACACTGTGTGAACTCTTTTGTGCTCCCTCAGTTTATTGTGCCCTTTATTGGTCTTAACAAATTATCTTCCCGAATTTTCGCCACCTTTAGTCCTCTTACTTGCCAATATTATGTAACTTTTTCAAAATGAGGTCCGGTATGTAAAACTGGGCATGCATGATTAGTCAAGAGGCACTTGGAGGTGCTGTGTTCTATAAGTCTAACCGGTGTCTCAAAAAAACAGGAGCTTCTACAACATATCATAGTTGTGACCTGCTATTTATTAAGTGTGCAGCTTTATTTAAAAGTAAATGAGATTTCACCAATGGTATATGGCCACTTGCTGAATCAAGAGACCAGAGTTCAAATTATGGTTTTCCCACTTGTTGCTGAACGTTCTTTCCCCTTCCCAAACCTTCTATATGACAGTCACGCTCACTCACTGCGCTCCCTCTCTCTATTAAATTCAGGGTTTCATTTTTACGCCCCACTACTTTTAGACTTCACCAGCCACCCCCACATCGAAAAAATTCTGTAGTCCAAATGGGACATGATAGCTGCCTGCACTGCTGATGTTTTTTACAGTGGATGGGGAGGAGAGACATTATTTTTTTTTAAAGAACTTTAAGATCCTATAGCAAAATGCTGTACCTTTTCTGATCTGACAGACAAGAGAAGTCTTACAAACGAAATTGACACTGAAATTTCTCACAATATCTGAAGGTTTGGGTGTAAACCTTGGGCTATTTGTCCACCAGTCGCTACTCCAGCTGTTAGTCACTGCTCTCCATAAACACGTCTGTCTTCGATGTGTTGAACTGAAGCTCATTTGAATTATACATTCTTCCACAACTGAGAAAAACCTGTGAACGGTGCAGTGGGTGTGATCAACATCTCCTTCTATGCTGGCCAACAATTGAGTGTTGTCAGCATATCAATACAAAATGAAACCCGCTGATCATATCAGAGAAGCAAGAGGTCTCACATGTACATTGACTGTGGGAAGGCTAATAGATGAACCCTGTGGAACCAGGCAGGACAACTTTTAGCCAAGGATTTAAGGTTTAAATCTGTTAAGTTGTACCAATTGTGATCTGTCCTGCAAGAAGAACTGAACAAGCTTAGGACACTTTCCCCAAGACCCAACTCTTTCCAAGCCTCAGAGCAGTAGAGAGTTTTACAGTATTGAAAGTATCAGAGAGACGAAGTAAAATAAGAAATATCATATTGCTTTTATCAGTGTCCAAATAGAGATGGTATGACAGCTATTAAGACCAGTTTTGTAGAATGAACTGGTATAAAACCTGATTGCACTGGATCAAAAATCTTGTTTTCTTCCAGATAGGTGGGTAATTGCTTATTAACTAAACTTTCCATGACATTGGTAGCAAATGGTAATAATGAAATTGGCCTGTAGTTGGCAGAGACGGGACCACCAGCTTCCTTTTAAAAATAAAGGAATAATAGTAGTTTGTTTCCAGGTGTCTAGAACCTGATGAGCTCGAGTGAATTGTCACGTTTGTGAGCTTTTTCTAAGTAATATCAGTGGCTAATTGTATCATCTTAAATTTAAAAGGGTACACTGGAGAGCCGTCGCTCTTTTTAGGTTTCGGCTACCGTCCCACTGCATAAGCAGTGGGTAGGCGGAGCCGAAATCTTTTGTTAGTAGTACGGAGCCTGAACACTCCCCTCTTCTCCATTGGCTGGCCTCGTAAATGCTGGCCAGCCATTGGAGGAGAGGAGCGTCACTGAGTTCAGGGCCCGCCTTGACGCGATTCGGGGGCGTTTCTGGGTCTTTTTTTAAGTACCGCCCTCTCCTCTTCCCATTGGCTGGAATTTTACCTTCCAGCCAATGGGAAGGGGAGAGCACGCAAACACGCCCCCGAATCGCGAAACGACCTGTTGCTCTGTTCCAGTCCCGCTCCCCCCCTCCCTCCGCAGCTCTCCTTAGTCCCGCTTCCCCCCCTCCCTCCCCCCGCAGCTCTCCTCATTCCCGCTTCCCCCCTCCCTCCGCCCGCAGGTCTCCTCAGTCCCGCTCCCCCCCCGCAGCAATTTGCCTCCATGCTTCGTCATCCAAGGCATAAATCACGTTTTTCTGCTCTCCACTGCGAGTTATGGTTTCCATGGGACGGTCGCAGCTGGGGGCTGCTGCCTCCCGAGCCCAGCTCCGTGCTCCGCAGCTGTGAGCAGTAGCGCATCACTCACACGTTTGCAGCTCTGCCCTCTGTACATTCCTCACTACTCTCAGTCTGTCACTCCCCCCTTTCCCCGTCAAAAACAAGCACATGCGCTCAGCGGCCCGAACCCCCTCTAAAGTAGCCGCGAAGAAGAGTGTGCTTGTGAAGGTTTTGCTCGCACGTGCTTGCCAAAGGGCTCCAGCTGCGCTGACAGCGGGGGCCAGCGGAGCGCGCGCCTGACCCTGCTTTGTGCCGTTGGTTGCAGCTTGCTTTGCTGGATGCAGTGCTTCTCCTCCAGGGCGAGGCGCAACGTCCCGGGGGCAGCGGGGCCATGGCGACTGAGCCGGTGGGAAGCAGTAGCGGCAGCAGCGACACTTCGAGCACTGGCGAGGAAGAGCGCATGAGGCGCCTGTTACAGACGTGCGACGGGGACGAAGATGGGTACATCAGCAGGTAACTAAGGGAGATATGAAACTCTGCCACAACTTCTGCCTGGCAGCATTCCTGAAACTTTAGTGCGAGCGTGGTAGGGACAGAGGCGCTGTGCAGGGCACGCGGGCGGCGCAGTAAGTAAACTGCTGCCAGTAGGGTGCACCCGCTGGTACTTGGTAGACAGAGGAGTCGTCCCAACCTGCCCCGGGAAGGCTTGTCATTAGCTTGGGCGATGTGCATTAGGAGAGCTGGTGGCTGAGTCCCTGTGGTGAGGGCACTGTGCCCTCCCGCATCACCAGGCCACTTTCAGACAGCAGGGACAATCTCGCAAAGGTGGCAGAGTTGCACGTGAGGCTACCACAACGTGCCAGCTCCAAGTAAGGCCGGTCTCAAAAGTGCCCAAGCTCAAAGTCACGTTTTGATGCTGCTGTTCGTGACTCTGGATGAATATCCGTGGTCGTCCCTGGGGGTTCCCTGTAATATCACTGGATACAAATTAGTTTGTTTTGTTTGAGTAGGGATTATATCACATTGCAACCTATAATGGCATATAAACATTTTCATATTATGCGTAAACATTTACGTTCTACTTATCTAATTTGTACTTTACGCAGTTATTTGCAGCCTCTGTACAGCTATTGACAGTCACTCTGGTGGTGCCTAGTTAAGAGCTGTTGCTTTTTGTTTCAGTGAAATGCAAGATCTAGTCTGAAAGTTGCAACAATATTCTTAAAGCCACAGGTTTTGATGGTTTTACCGGTATTGTTTGTTGAGAATATAAACACCTAGGCTTTCTGTTTTTTTTTTTCTCACTATGCATTTATAAACAAGCTTGACAGGATGTTTGAGTAATCAACTCGGAAAACATAATTATTTTTGCACACAAAAATATAGTTTACGTTAAACCGACATGCAGGGAAGGACACGAGATGTGCCAGACATGCATTCCTGAAAGGCCATTCTTGTCTAAAAATCTCGACCAAACAAATGTTGAAAGTAGCCTAATAGGTATTCAGGTGTGGAGAAAATAAACATTACAAGCTTGCAATAGACCTGGATTTGAACTTTTAGAATATACATACGTTGTGCAATGTTTTCTAGGCATTCTGCCACAAGGCTGCCCATTTGCAAAGCATCTAACCCCTCGACCCATGCCAGAAGGTGCTGCCTAATTACCTGTTACATTAGCACAGGCCAGGGACTGGCAAACGTTCTCAATTCAAAGACATTTTTCAATTTAAAGCTGTCATGAAATGCATATCTGCAAAAGTCAATGATAAAAAAAACAGATAACTTTTATGATGGAAACACAATACGCTTGAAGAAGAAATAAGTGAGCCCTAAGTTGGCGAGTGACTTTTTGTATAACAAGTGTTGGCAGTTTTTTTTATAGATCGGATATTCTGAATCAGAACAGAAATAAAATGAGTCGATTACATATTATGAAGCATTGTTTCATACAAATTGTGGATGATGTTTATTAGGATTCCACGATATGGGGTATTATATAAATAACATGACACCAAGTTCTAATTGGAAGGCACTGACGTCCTCTAAATAGTCATTCTTTCCAGGATGCTGGGATGGTCGCTGTACTGATATTAGTCTAATAGACATTACAAATCAGCCCGGGTGTAGACTAATGTCTTTAACATGTTAACCCCTTATGCAGCACCCAGTCTTAAATAGCCTGCTAGATTCTAACTTTTTGTCCGGATAGATATGTTCATTCAGTGGTAAATGAAAAATTGTTTAGCACAAATTGAATAGCAGGAATAAACTAATTACAAGAGCGAGGGCCTCAGACAGCTAACCATTTACCCTTTCCGGAATTGTTGGTACTTTTAGGGTGTTGTTGCTAGCAGATGCAGGCATTTATAAATGAGATATCACCTCAATTTGTCTACAGACTGTTGCACATAGTTTACTTAAATTTTCACAAAAGATCTCCTCAGTTACTGAAAGTGGACACATTAATATCTGTAATGTGGACAGAAGCAGATCTTTCGCCATCATTTTGTCTCTCAAAACATTTTTGTTCTTTCTCGTCTTAACTACTGTTTTTCCATTCATGTCGGCCTGCCCAAATATATTACTGTCCCACTTCAGTATATGTAATATTCATACAGTCATGTTCTAGTCTCTCTTCCTCGTCAAGCATACGTTTCTCCTTGTCCCAAACAGCTCCGATGTCTTCCTATGTATTTTCAATCACACTTTTTCCTTCTTATTAGTCTTAGAAAATGTTCACCCCATGACCCATTCTTATTTATGTACTTTCGACTCTCATACTCATTCTCTTTACACCTTTTATCTGACATGAGATCATATTGCGATTAATCTCGTTTTCAGTTATTTATTTTACTTGCACCTAATCTATGGAAGGACTTTCCTTTTCATGATTGACGTTCATCTACTCTGCTTGATAAAACGTTTTGAAAGTACTTCTTTTAGCTTCCTCAGTCTCCCTGTGATTCTGTGGTTGTAGTGGTTGCCTCAATATCATCTCCCCAATTGTACTGTTTCATATTTTGTACAGAGCTTTGGATTTACACGCGATAATAAAAAACAAATAGGACGACATGCAAAAATATAATTTTGCAGGTGACCACAGAAGCAACATCATTTAACTGAAGCATCAGCTTGAAGTGTTGAGGACATTTTAGGATCTATGAAGACTCATACAGCCAGATTCATCAAACCAGAATCAGCTCGCAAAGGGCCAGATTCTGAGAATCTGGCCCTTTGCAAGCGCTATTTTTGCATTTGGGATGCGTCCTCCCAAATGCAAAAATCGCAAATCTAGAAATTGCTAAATTGCGATTAATTGCATTTAAGGAATCTCAATTTGAGATTCCTTAAATGCAATTCATGAACCATTTTTGAATTGCGAAATCTCTATCTGGGGCCGCTATTTACCGCGAAGTCTAACTACGTGGTAAATAGCAAAAACTTAGAAAAATGCACTTTAGTGCATTTTTCTAAGTTGTATGTTACACACACGTCCTTGGGACGTGTGTGCGCAACACCAGTGGACATTACCATTTCAGGGGTGCAACAGGGTGTCCTTTGGACACCCTGGCACCCTTGGAATTGCTTCCTTATTTGCGATTCGCTAATTGCTAATCGCAAATAAGGAATGACTCCCCATTCATTCCTATGGGCCAAAGGCCCATAGGAATGAATGGGAAAGCCAATCCTTATTTGCCATTAGCAATTAGCGAATCGCAAATAAGGAAGCTGTATAAATTGCTAAAATTATTGCGATTTCTACATGCATCCCGTTTTGCAAGTCTTTAATAGCGAATCCTTAAAATTCGCTATTAAGGACTCGCAAAACAGGACTTTGATGAATCTGGGGGATAGAGTCCAGATATGTTTATTCAGTGGGGTGGAATCTCTAACCACAATTGGGGTAAAAAGTGTAAGGTCGGATAAACCTGCTGGATGGAAGTCGGGGAAGACATCATTTGTCTCCTGGTTCTGCAGTAACAAGTTTTTCTATTCAGGATTTTAAAGAGGCAAGGCAGCTAATTGGACCCTAATGTTACTGAGCCGGTTTTGTAATTGGCATAGACTTGTTTGAATCCATGAATGCGAATTATTAGTAGAAGTTGAGTGTGAATAATAATCAGTCAATTTTAAATGTCTAGCCCTTTGGGAAAGGTACGGTTGAGATTAGCGATGGGAGGAAAGCATGAAGTTAGTTGAGTATTATGAGCTCTGCTTTGAATAAAGAAAGACAGCTGCGATTGGAGCATAGAGCCAGCATACGTGGTGGTGTGGTCTCAGAAAGAGAGATTCATGGTTCTCCAGCGTCAATCCTGCTACTGAGGTCAGTTAAGCTGATGTTTGAACTTGCTTCTATGTACTTCAAGAGCACCATCCTCACCGTGACCAGTACAGCTTTATGTCCCTGGACTCAGATATTAATGTGCTATGCATGCAAGTTAATTCAGTGGTCTGTAGTGTTCCCAATCAAAACTACTTGTAAATCTTAGAATTCAGCATGTAACCAGACTGGTACTCCCCTTCTAGAAAAAACACAATAAGGGAGATTTTGTGGCTTCATTGGTGGATTTTAAAAATCACAAATCCTGGCACTTTCAATGAAAATGAAGGCACTGATGGGATTGTAACCACCGTATCTGATGAAATCTCACAATTATCTCATTAATTCTTCTCTTTCCTTGATTTGTCCATCCTTTTCTCTTTATATGTGTATGCTTCTCTGGATACACAGTGACCACGGACTGTGTCGGTTAAAGCAACTGGAAAAGGGCATAAGACAGGAAAACGACAGAGATGTAGCGGGAGAGGTGCAGTAGCGGGAGGAGGTTCAGATAGAGATAAGTTAAGGAGTGATACAGGAAAAGAGATGTGAGGTGGCCAGAAAGAAAGCCAACCTCCTTTTCATACAGTGTACAAACCACAAAAAAGGCTGTGTTGCAAGCTGCAGACAATTTAAAGGAAAGCAAAGGGCAGCCAAGCGGGCACTAAAGCAAAATTTACAAGCCTGTAATAAATATTGCATGAACTAAAATGTTCAATCTCATCACATCCAGTCCAGGAGAAAAGACTGCACATGACTGAGCATGAGCTCAGCTGGGCTGATGGCTCCCACAATTCGGGAGCACGTCTTTCAAATGCTATATGATGTCACTGTACTATTTCATTCTTAACAGTAATAGTACACATAGCTGCCAAGATTGAATTTTATTGGTGTGATGGAGTAGTCTCAGTGTGTGTGTGTGTGGGGCTCTGTGTGTTTGTGTGTGTGGGGGGCTCTGTGCGTGTGTGTGGGGGGATCGGTGTGTGTGTGGGGGGATCTGTGTGTGTGTGGGGCGCTGTGTGTGTGGGGGGCGCTATGTGTGTGTGAGTCTCTGTGTGTGAGTCTAAGTGTGTGTGAGTCTGTGTGTGTGGGTGCAAATGCAGTAGGTCTCGCATTTGCAAGAGATTAAGCTATTGGCATTGTAAATGACAATGCCATTTATTTATCTGTTTTCAAAACCAACACATAAATAAAAATGTTGTCATTTACAATACCAATAGCTCTAACTTTGGCAAAAGCGAAACCGTTGCATTGTAAATGCTTGTTTTTTTTTTTTACCAATGCTTAGTTATGATTTCCTGCGTAACTGGTAGAAACTGCAGAAACGCACTATCATTGGAATAATAAACAGGAGCGGAACCCTTTATCTGTGAACTGATTGAGACTCTGATCGTTTCAGTTTGTTCATCAGATGCTGAGAGAGATGATCACATAGGGCTTGTGAAGGCAGAATTGCACGCTTTTCATTTTGAGGAGCAGCTAGTTCTCTACAAATACTAAATATATCCTTGGCTGAACAAGACTCATTAGTGATTTAAGTTCAAGTTTATTATTTTAAGCAGTTATGTATTAACAGTTACTAAAAATTCTCAATATATTAGGATGCGTAATATCAAAGAGCAATTGCAATTAAACTATTATGTTAAATTCGATTACTCTTTCACATAATATATCGATGGCTTTCCTATATGAGTTTCTTTCTAATTGTTATCTGTTATGACACAAATACCAATCGATAAGGTTATACATATTTTTTAGTTCTCTAGTAGCAAATTGATTAGAAAATTGTAAGTGCGAATCTAAAGGTAAACGTTTATTGCATTTGTAGAGATTTGAAATTGCAGCAGCAATGTAGATAAATGTTCGGTGAGGTAAGAAAAACACAGTTTTGAGTAAAGTGCATAAACTCATAAAGACGGCAAACCTACTATCGCACTGCATAGGCCGATTTCAAATAAAGCAAACAAATCTTATGGCAGGACGTTCCTATCACCACACCCCGGTTGTTTGACTTCCAGGACTATCAATGTTAAATTGTCTCACTCTCTTCTCTCTATCGCACGGCCTGGGGGAAGGGGGGGATCTTATGTGCGACAGGCATTCGATGTTCACTCACCAACCCCTGTTTTGGCTTCGAAAAACCATAGGCTCTTTGCAGATACTACTCTGTCAAACACCAGTATTTTGTAAATACTGGTATTTAGATGGAGCAAGACAATGATGAGAGCAAAAAAAGTGCAGCATTAAATAACGGCAGGGTAGTATGTTGCGAACCACCACTTAAAAAGCTTACCTAGCTTGGCCTTAATAAGCTTCCATTTATTAAGGGCACATAAAAATTACAAGAAATGTCAACAATATCCAGGGAATTTGTTTTTGATTTTCCATAAAACATAAGAGGTCCTTGACCAAGGCTGAAACATGGCCCTCTATGACAGTCTTTTTTTCATTTCTCGTTATCTTCTACTCTGAGTAAATATATGATGCTGTTGCAAAGTAGATTTCCTTAAGAGTCTGTCTGTTCTGTGGCAATACGCAAGCGCGTCTATGCAGCCTGGTATGCTGTGTTTTTGAAACAGCTGGCAAGGGAAGTATTTTCGGATTTTCATAGTGAACTGTCACATAACTGCTTAAAACGAATAACTGTTTCAGAGCCTACAACAGATAGACACGTTATCAGTGCCCTTGAACCATGTCTTAATGATGGACTGCACCTGTACGGTTCTGAGTATGAGGTAGAGGGCTTTTCCTGCAGATAATAACAGATCCAGATATGGCTCAACACGAGGCTTTGGTATTAATTTCAGACAGTTTAACAAGAGGGTGCTTTTTCTTGCCTCTACCTTCCTCCTTGAGTGTAGCCAAAATAGCTTTTTTACCGTTTGTAGCAAAGCCTTGTTCATCTACTCAGGATTAGTCCATAGGTCTTCACACCCTCTTTATCATGAGAGTATTCGCTACGTGCTGGAACCATAGTAAGCTATTGTATTTTTGGTTTCTGTGAACATCGTATAGGGCCTTTCGAAATGCAGTAAGGGCTGGGTTGGCCCACATTCAGACCCAATATTGAACAGGGCAGAAGGCTATATAATCCTTTATTTTAACTATACCTAGCTCTGATCTTAATGCTGCCATGTGAGTTCCTGGCCCTAAGCATAACATATGTCATAGAAAGATATTCTAATTTTTCTGCAGTCCGGGCCCTTATTATAACCCCACATTTTTATACCATATATGCTTGCTGCAAGAGCTTTTGTGTTATGGGCCATTGTAGCTGGCTTGATTAATTGATTGCCACATTTATTCGAAAACCTTAGTACTGAGCTGCCCTGTTGGCTCAGATGTATTATACACTTTAATAGATCGTTGGGCCAATTGAGGTGGTCAGCAATTCTTATGGCCAGGTAATTGTAGATTCGCATTCATTCAAATGGTGTACATAGATTTTAAAGATAGATGTGAGCTTTGAGTTTGGTTTGATGGTCATAAAATGTTAATATCCCATATTAATGTTAAGTTTCCTGTTACAGCAGAATAGTCTAAAGCCATCTAGAAGACAATGCATAGAATTTTCTGTGCATGCAAGCATCACCACAGCATATGCAAATAACAGAATTGTTATACGTTCGTCCTCTAGCTTAGGAACATCAAGGTTGAGATTAGTAAGACATCTACCTCTTCTATTTATATAGATAATAAATAGTGTCAGGCAGATACGCAACCCTGTCTCACTCAATCAATCAATCAATCAATCAATCAGGGGTTTATAAAGCGCTACTCACCGTGAGGGTCTCAAGGCGCTGGGAGGGGTGCAGCTCCAGATAAGTCGAAGAGCCAACTCTTGAGGCTCTTCCTGAAGGTGTGCAGAGTGGGGTTGCATCTGATGTTGACTGGGAGCTCATTTCAGGTCTTTGCTACGACGTAGGAGAAGGCTCTTCCACATGCTCTGGTTCTGTGGAAGCGTGGGTTCTCTGCCATAGTGAGGTCGGCGGAGCCGAGGTTCCTTTTGGCTACGTGGAAGGAGACCCTTTTGTTGAGGTATATGGGTCTGATGTTGTGGAGGGATTTGTAGGCGTGGGTGAGTAGCTTGAAGGTTGCTCTCTTTTCGACAGGGAGCCAGTGGAGGTCTCGTAGGTGCTGGGTCATGTGCTCGTGTCGGGGGGTTCCGAGGACGAGTCTGGCTGCAGTGTTCTGGATGGTTTGGAACTTGTGTAGCAGGGTCTTGTTTATTCCGGCGTAGAGGATGTTATCGCAGTCTAGTCTGCTGGTTATGAATGTGTGGGTGGTGGCCTTTCTGCATTTGTGGGGATCCACTTGAAGGTCTTGCGGAGAATGTGGAGGGTGTTGAAGCAGACGGGGGCGACAGCATTGATCTAGCGGGTCAAGGTGAGGGAGGAGTCTAGAATGATGTTGTGTTTCCGGGCGTGGTCCATCGGGGTGGGTGAGTTTCTGAGGGCAGGGGTCACCAGGAGCTCTCCCATGTTTTTTCTAAAATCGTTAGTGCATACTCCCTTGTTACCATATTTTTCCCTTCCATCCAGGTCCCCACTAGATACAATAGCAATTTCCCCATGCCATTCAAAAGCGAAGTTGGGCAATAGTTTGCAGGGTCGTTTCACCCCACTTTTTTATAGATAGCCACTATATATAATAAAGGACTTCCATGACTATGGAACTGCTTCCTTTGCCCAGATTGAGTTAAATACAACTGTTAATGGGTTAAGCCATATGCCCTGTTTTTTCTTGAACAAGTCAACAGGAACTCTGTATGGACCCAGTGCTTTATCAAATGTTGGCCTTGTATGGCAAAGACTACCTCTCTCTGGGTAAATTCATCAGCATTCTGAAATGAAGACACAGGATAAATGTTATCCTGTTTATTTGCCTCTACACCTTTTAATAGACTCTTCTCTGCTGAAATTTGTTCTGAGGCCTTTTGATATAGTGAGACAAAATGGTGGATCCATCTTCCTGGACTTCTAAGCAGTTAGCCAGGCCTTCACTGCTCCATTTTATACTTTCTCAAAACTTACTGGCATGTTTTTCATTCGATTGCTGCCTACAGTTCTTGCCTTTCCTTGTAACCCTGGTTTCCTTCTATTTTTAATTAGATGTTTAGAGGCCTTTCTAGCTTCTAGAAGCTGTGTTTCGCCTCTCACGCTAGTATGCCTGTCTTTGAGTGCCGTAACAAGATTTTGCTGTAGCATAAGACATTCCTCACCATACCAATCCAGATATGACGTATGTAGTGTGGCTTGGTGACTCCCCTTGCATTCTTTCATTACTGAGCCTGTGGCTTCGAGCAACTTCTCAATCATGTTTAACATTCTGGGCCCAGGTTCACAATTTACCTTTATCAAAGAAGTATAAAGGATATCACATGTGGGATTTACGGAAAAATCCATTCATTTTCATTGGAAAGTATTTCTATGTATGTTTTTTCTGTTTGCGTTCTGGGGCCACCTTGCACAGATGGAGATTCTGACCTGATTGTTGCATAGACCGGTGGTCCTTTCTTAGAGAAAGCAGGATTACAAAGGGTCGTGATCTCTTTCTAGTCTCTCTGCCAGCTTCCTATCAGAGATCTGATGCCGAGCGCCCACGTTCAATATAATGTAGCCTGATATATTTTCGTGCTTGCCTGATCTAAATGTCGGTTTTGTGGATTATCAGAGATTGTACTGCCATTTAAGGGTTTCTTTGCTGCCTCCAGCAATATTTTCCTCAGGTTTTCCCCTTTTCTTGTTGGCTTATAGGTTATCTGGGCTGGTGGTGGGAGCCCCCACATCATGGTTCTCCTCAAGAACTATTTGTTTCATTAATGTAGGATGAAGCTTTATATTTAACTCTCTGCATAGCAGAGAGTTTCTATCCGAATTAGATAGCATGTTATGATTCCTTTCGTTATACAGTGCATTATCAGTACCAGTAGGATTTCTTTCATACCATGTGGTGGAAGATACCCATTGAAGAGGTGCAACACCCTTTGTTTTTCTTACTATTTAATTGTTTAATGTTGTTGTTTATAGTGGTGTAAGTTATTTCTGGTTTGTTTGTGGAGCTAACTCTAACCAAAAGAGTGGGGCCATCCTGGGGTCTACCTTTGGGTTGCCTCAAGGCAGGCATAATGAAAGATATGTAGGCCTCCAAGTCGATGTTATTCAAGGCCCATGTCTCCTGTGGGTAACAGATACCATGTTGTTTCATATATGTCACCTACTCCTTGTCTTCCAGCTTTCCCCCAGACCTGCTGTGATCCAGCGTAATCGCCTCAGCTATTCTATTTGCGTAAAATGTGTATGTACTCTTTTTATCTCAGTTTTGTAATTGTTCTTGGCATGTTTATAATCTGCCCTCTTTTCAGATTTGACATTCTTTTTCCATAACCTTACTGCTCTTTTGCAAGTTTTTTACAGAGTTTACAATTTTTTCTTTAAACCAAGGTTCATTTGGTGTAGGCCAACCTTTGGTTAACAATAGAATCTATGCTGCAGAAATTCAGTTGCCTAACCAGTCCATGGCAGAATCAATTTCACCATTTGATAAGGTCTCTTGGAATGTATCACTAGTTATCTTGGCCTAGGAAATACCTTTAGTAAATTATTTCTAATATACTCTATTTTGGGTTCGGGAACTTCAATATGAAAAGGGATGTAATAATGTTAAAGGTTTCTTCCCCACAGGGATATATATAATGTAAAAAAATAGGTTCCGTGTGGAAGCTCCTGTGATATGCCTTGATTTAATTGACATATCTTTTTGACAGTCCTGTTTGGTGTATTAAGTTCCATTTTACACCATTATATAAAGCCTATGTTTTGTTAAATATGTAGAGCTGATGCATATTTTCAACAGATTGCTTGTGGAGCCACAGTGGTCTGAAATCTCACCACAGCTTTACTTTTGCATGTCATTCTGCCTGTGCGGCAATGTTATAAAGCACTGATTTTAAATCTTTAAATATTAGTAGTGTATATAAAATCAGCCAGCTTCTTTTCACATTCAAGAGGAAGTTATATTCTAAGCGATTGTGTATCGAATTTCGGGGAAGCTGTTGATTTTTCAAGGAAGTATGTTTTGCCCAGTACAGACCTCTCCCCACGTTGGCAGTCATCCGCCAACCTTTGTCCTACATGGGCATTTACAGATTGTGTAATAGAACTCACCTGTTAAATCCGCTTATCATGAATTTTTCTTTCAAGGGCTTCTTAATGTAGTCCTCGTTTGCCCTTTTGGTATTGGCCAAAAACATGTGATGCCAGATCCATCTCTTTCTTGCCAACATTTGTGACAGCTCAGCAGCTGCTTCAGCAGCAAATATTGGATTGTACTCAGATAGGAGAAAGTTGTGTTTGTCTATCGGTGGCATCATTTGCTTTGTGTAACCTATTTTGAATTTGAAAAATAATACAACAATGGATTTTATTAAAAAATAATTACCTTCATTTTAATTAATTCTATGCTTAACGTTTTAATAATTATTAATGGACATTAAAACACACATTGATTGTTTTTAGTTGGGAATTCTTTTTTTAATTTACACTTCAGAAAAATGCCTTTCATTACATTCACTAGAGAACCTGAGCATGAAATCTGTATCGTCAGATGTCATGATCAGCCAATGCAACCTGTTTCTCTGGGGAAATGTTGAAGGCTTTTCAATGTATATGCTTGACTAATGCTATATTAAAAAGAACTATCCTCTGTAATCTGCACTCCACTTTGTGGCATATTATCAAGAACGGCGTTAAAAATTATCTCCGGTTTAGCGGAAGAAAACTGCAGCTAAAGCGGCGATAATGGGCTTGGTAATATTCCCTTGAGAATTCCAATAGAAGTCCATGTTCTGGTGTGAACATGAGCTTCTATTGGAATTCTCCAAGGCATATTATCAAGCCCATTATCGCAGCGTTAGCAGCAGTTTTCTGCCGCTAAACCGGCGATAATTTTAACGCCCTTCTTGATAATATGCCTCTCTGTCTCCAGAAGATATTGAGCTACCAGAAACCGTCTTTAGTAGGCAGTCGCTACAGCAGGTCACATATACTGTGACAGATGACTGACTCTTCTGGACTTGGCCTAGCACCTTACTCAACTTAGCTGTATTGTTTTGGAGAGTGCAACAGACAGTACAGACTGATCAGAAGTCCTTAAAAATCTCAGGGTCCGGACCATACTGACTCCTCCTTCACCTGCAGCGTCATTTGCTTCCATTACATTTCAGCTACCAAAAAGTCTAGACTTTGGAGGCAGGCTCCTAACAGAGACCTACATACAGCAAATTAGACCAGAGACTCCATTGAGTCTGGATGTCAGTCATAGAACTAGCACATGCAGCACTACACATATGCCCAGCAGGACCCAGATGACTTTTTGACATCTATATTCATTATTTTACATTAAACGTAGCAATTTCTTTTTCTTCTAAGGGGTTGTAGAAGGGAGAATGCTTCCAGCATGCAATTATAAAATGCAGACTAAGATTTAAAATTGGAGCTAATGTACTAATGCTTTAATGTGGCCCACACTTCCTTTTACTACATTGTGGTGTAGTCCAAAACTATTGCGACTTGACATCGTATCATGGAATTCTCACAGACCATTTCCTCGTCCATCAGTCTGTTGTAGACAGCAGGACCTCTCTTGTGGACAGGGTTCTCATATCTTAGGTTTTCAAAGACATGCCACACCACCCATAACAGATAAAATAGTAGGAAAGCTAGGAACTCCAAAGATCCCAGAGAGGACCTCAAGTGAACAATGGGAGAGACAAGACATGAGTTATCAAGCCACTTTCACTTCCTGTGTTCTGATCCACCCCCTCGAGTCTGCCGCCTCTGTTTGTCATGCTATTGAAGGCAAGAAGAACTATGGCAAACAGAACTCATTGATATATTTCAATGGATTTATCCCCTGGCCACTTTTGTGAATTCGTTTTCATTTTCTGAGTGACTTTGCACAAATGTAACACTTTGACCTTTGTTAACTTTATTGCTAAATTCGATAATCCAATTCTGTTTCAAGGATTGGAAATGTTATTCTCCAAACCACAAGCCCTACAAAAATAAGACACGGTTCTACTGGGGCCTGGAAAAACCACAGCTCATTCAATGCTCAAAAGTCACTCACCAACAAGTTACCGTTGAGAAGTTACAGATCAGTAGACATGTGGCCCAATGCATGTACACAACATTTGCATTTCACTGGTTAGTAATATTTATCTCCATGCTGTGATAGCCTGGTGATGGGCCTAATGTCAGACTAGATTGAAAGTAACAGGGGCTGCACTGGAGGGTAATGGACTATAATTTTAACGCAAACATTGACAAAGTTAGTAGGTCTGGCTTGAATTTTTAGTATTGACTAAAATATTGCAAATCCTGCTGCAGTAAAAAAACAAAACAAACTATAACTCCCTTCTATATACTTTGCATTTATAAGAATAAGGGTCCTTATTTATGAAGGCCTTGCGTCAGTTTTGCGCCGCCGGTGCGTCACTTTTTGTGACGCACCAGCGGTGTAAAAAATGCGCCTCGTTGCGCCATATTTAAAAAGTGACGCATCTAGGTAGATGCGTCACTTTTTAAACCCCTGCGCCACATTATACCTGCGTCAGGTATAATGTATGCAGAGGGGGCGTTCCCCCGCAAAAAGCCTCGTAATAGTGACGCAGTGAAATCTATGAGATTTCACTGCTTCACTTTTAGGACGCTGTTGCGTCAAAATCTTGCGCCTGCCTCACACCAGGCATAAGACTGACGCAAGCCCTTTCACATGGGGCTTTCCCCATGTGAAAGGATGCATTGCTGGAGTTGCGTCACTTTTGTGACACACTCCAGCAATGCGTCACTTTTGCGCTTACAGATACGTCAGAAATACTGATGTATCTGTAACTCCTTGCGACATGATGCGTCATACATTAAATATGACGCATCAGGAATGTCGTAAGGAGTGCGCAGTGAAAAGTGACTCATCGCTGTTTTCACGCAACGAAGCGTCACTTTTCATAAATGAGGCCCAAGAATTTCAATGTATGGTGATTCAGTGGCCTTTTGAGATGTAAAGTAGTCCCTCGTGCTGTGAAATGCATTGACGCCATAGGATGTTTAAAGATACACCAAGCATCCAATAGCATGAGGTGGGGGAAAAATTGTTCCCTGGCCAGAGCCAGAGCGCGCTCTGTGTATATTAAAGCTTCGCTAACGATAGGTCTTACAGACAGCTGCGCAGTGAAACTAAACCCAACATGCATATAAAGGTTGGTTTACTCTGCCGGCCTCTGACCCCAACTAGTGACTATTATACAAAGCGACCAAAAGTAAAATGTCTAAAGCACTAAATATCAGGTGTAGTTATTTCATTTAGTTATCTCAAGTTGCTAAAAATATTAAGATTAATGCTGCATACTGAAGTCATCAAACTCAAGAAATTGCCTCTTTTAGCTCAACTTGTTCCTAGCTGGCTTTTCTTTAATTGTAGTGGATTCATCGTCTCTAAGGTTTATGCTGTGAACTCTGCAAGCATCTACCATATACCACACAAAACGCTCTGTGCTTTTATCTCTGCAGATGAGAAGAATCCATCAAAGCCCGTTCTTCTGGACATTTACAAGTAGGCCCTCAAAACCCTCTGTACCCACTTTTGCTTTGCAAAATCGCAGCACTTCAGATTTTAAAGAATGTATTTCAAATATTAAATCACATTCTTTCACTTCCTAGCACCACATCACCTTAGCCCAACCAATGTATCAGCAAAAGATTTTTGTATTACATCGCCGATAAAATCTCACAATTTAATAGTATTTGCTACACCCCCTTTTTGGCTTCTCTTCAGTCCTCCTGCTAGCACCCACTTCTACTCACTACCTCTTCCACTTTACCTCCTTCGTCCAACATCCCTAGCTAGGCCCATCCCTAAAACCACAATTACCAACTCCTCTATTCGCTCACCAAGCACATTGATCCCTATATCATTCAGGGTCCTGTTGCATTCTCCTTCTGCCTTCTTAGCAGTATCACCAAACTCTTTGTGCCCCTTCTCTATTTTGGAATCTTTGAAAAATAGTCTAAATTGCCTTGAAATTCTCCCTGCATAAAAAAACAGTAGGTTTTTCTCAAACAATTTTGAGCAGCACATGTCCAGCTGATTTACACTCCATATCACAATAAACAACCTCTGCAGCCCCATACTATCTGAAATCTCCACCTAGATCACTCTCATACAAGGGCCACAGTCTTTAAGAAACACAGCACTGCCCTTCTAATCTTCCACTATTCAGCAGCATTTCACGTGGTATATAAATCCTTCATACTCAGTACCATCGCTGTCCTGGCAATTGCTTGCAATGCACTCGATTTGTTCTCTTTCTACCTCCAAGACCAATTTTTCTCTCATCAGGTGGTGCTTCTTGCGCTCCCTTTAACAAAAGTCCTGTGCACACGCTATGCGAGGTGTATACAAATGTCCTACTTATTGGAAGAACAAATCTTAGTTAAATGAAACAAGGTGGACACCATTGGTGTCCACATTGTTTAATTTAACTAAGATTTATTTATACACCTCGCATAGCGTGTGCGCAGGACTTTTGTTATAATTACTGAGTGGGCCCTTGCCACTCTCTGCAGAGGTTTCGAGGTCCCCTCTGACCTTGTTGCACCGCTTCATCACTGTTGCTTTTCAACCGAACACATAACGCCACCAGTTAAGGCGCCATATTTCCTGTACACGTGAAAACCCTCAACAGAACCCACAGCTTCTTGCTCTCCCTGTCCAGACCTCAATAGGTGAAAGTTTTCCAGCGGTTAGCTTTGCACCCTGGCCTCTTTTCCCTCAAACTACCTCCCAATGTGACATCATCTCTTTGATGACAACACACAGATATTCTTCTTCCCTGTTTTCTTCCTCGACCTCCAGTCACAACAAAACTCAGGCGGTCTTGCTGTGACTGGTCTCAGGAAGGCTAATTCTTGCCTCTTGCTCACCCACCCCACACAAAACTGAAATCATCTACTTTGCAGTGCTTTCTGCCCGCGTTCTCTGAATGTCCCCAGCATTTCCCCCTGACATAGTGACTCCCAACCTAGTCTTCAGTAATGTTGAGATCTAATTTGACTCCAGTCTGAGATTTGCTTCCTATATCACCCTCATTGTAGCCACTGCTTGATTCCTGCTGTTGAACTTCCACCTACAGATCTCCTCCCTCGCTACCAAATCCCTTAACCACTCCACAGCCAAGAACAACGCAGACTACTTCAGTAATCCCTTAGTCATCCCGCTGTATACGTCCTCCCCCTCACCAATACGATTAATTTAACCGCCTATTCACTTTGCAGCCTAGATGGAAACACACACACATTCGCTACTTCCACTAGACTGGGTGGCGTTTGGCCAAAACAGAGCAATTTAAAACCTTCTCATCTTCATGGCAGTACAGATCAACTCACCTCTTTATATGTCCTAGAATTTTTCCCGTTACCTGTCAATGCATTTCTAATTTTGATCACACAATCCTTATTTAAAGATCTTCACTTCCCTTCACTCCTCTTTCATTGCTTTGAATGTAGGATGCTGGTATGGTAGTTACCAGAATGGTGTGGTGGTTTGATCCCTTTTTAGATTCTTGACCCACAGGTTGAGATTTTCTGATCAGATCTGGTTCCCCAGGACGAGCGAAGCAGGTAATGATAATTCATAGACAATTTCTGAGGCATCCACCAATGATAGCTCAACCTGAATATTTAAAACACAGCTTTAGTTCTGCAAGCGTGTTACAACCTGCTGTATATCCATGACACTTCACGCAAGGCTTTTATCAGACCTTATCACAGGATAATAAATCCCACTGTGGCTAAGAAAGTACAGTGAAGTGACAAATTATTTAGTGCCTAACTTTAGATCCATAAAAAAAAACACAAAAAAAAACCAGAAAGTGGAAACTAGTAGAATAAAGATCATGGGCTTGATTTAGAAAGGTAAATTTGCAGGTGTACACTTTTCTGCTATTGACCATTTTCACGCATAGATGGGGATACACAGGAGGCACTGCTTTGTATCTGAATTAGATAGCATTCCATTTGGGAACCTTGAAAACGATCCTCATTGTGACTGGTGACCATAGTAGCTTTCTTAGCATTTGGCACATTTAGGTATGCTCTGCTATGCTTTTCAGGCTTGCAAGCAAGCAGGACGCCATATTCCAAGGAGTCCAAACTCTAAAGGACCATTACCTTAGACATCAGAGTGGGCCTTTGCATAACTCAGATTTGTAATAAATAACACTCACAACACCCTGTGCTATTTTATACATCTTTCCTTGAAGGATCCAATTATCTTTAAAAGTCTGTCTAATTAACCCAGTATAAAAACGCAGAGCATTGTTATTAGAAAAGGAAAACCTGAAGGCAAAGTTGGCCTAAGAAAGACAAAACAAAGGTAAGTGTTACAGAGGGTACGAATACTGAGGGGCGTTGGGTATTATTAATGCAGGAAGTGAAAGGCAGCAATCCCCTATATTTAGAGCACACCAATTGTGGATCAGTGTTGTAACAAAGGCTCACACAGCCCCTGCAGTGCGGGGGGGCGAGCTCCAGGTGGGCCCCTCAGCACAGTACACAGGCCTGAGAGCTCCAGAGTAAGTCTGGAAGGGGTCCCTCCTTGCACTTTACAGGGAGGCCCTCTCAAGTTTTGTTACGTCACTGCTGAGGATGTTTTTTTATAAGGCAACCGTTAAGCATTAAGAATACTTTTTTCTTGCTTATATTGGGTCCATGGGACCCTTGCTAAGTCACTGTAAATGCCAGAGACCTGGGACACTTCTGGGTTCTGGAATCCAGGGACTGTATTGTACAAAACTCCCAGTTTGCACAATGGGCATGGGAACTTTTGTAGTACAGAAGAGACCATAGATGCTTATGCAGCCCCTTCTGTAATATGGATCGTGCTGATGCTAAATGTGTGCCTGAACGATCTACTGAGACCTGGCCTTATTTGCATAGGAAGTTGGCCCCATATAAGGAAACTCACTGACTTTGTGCCGCACAGATTTGGCAATTTGTCATGCATTCAGTGGGCCCCCAAGGACTAACCTTGGGAGAGGGCAGCATGGTCCCAGGAACCCCCAAGCACCCTCCTGCAGGTGGCTGCCAGCACGGACTACAACCGCTTGGAGGGGGATGTAAGAAACATAAGCTCGTTTGCCACCTGCAGTGAAACAAGGACTGGTGCCTTCAAACAGCCACTCTGCCTTTCACTAATATTCTGTTCTGATTGCTAGCACATGTTTGACCCCACACTCTGAACAGGGCATTCACTGTAATAGGGCGCACTGTCCCAGTCTTTGCCTTCTGCACCCAGTTAATGCTGTACTACGGTGCAGAGTTGGACAGTGCGCTCTTTATGTAACGTGGCCCCAGGTGTTCTGAATGTTAGGGGCTGCACTTGGAAAGGTGTAAACTCTAACCTGCACCCTTAAACCACAGGCCAGTAAGATCCACTCTGTCAACAGCCACTATTGCGCCAGTTCTTCAGAAAATTATGCACAGCAACCTTGCATTTGCTTGCCCAACGTTCACCCAAATCTAGAGTTAGAAGCAAAAACAGTGCATAACCAGAAAGGTGCTGACCTCCTCAGGTGGATGGGGTCTTCAAATGTTGGCTTATCAAGCCAAGTGAATATCCTCATCCGCATTTCACGGTTGCTGGTGTGTCTCCATAAGCTTCTATCATTATGATAGAAGATTTGTGGAGACACACCCTCAACTTCATTCAGAGCAAAATAGGGCAACCCGATAATCTCCTAGGGACTGGGTATGTGTAATCACAAAGTATATATGTCCATAGGGGAATCATTCAGAATCAGTTATAAATCCAGATATTGTCACACAAGTGATCATTAATATACCCATACAGGGAAACTCAATCATTTATTTATAACTATTGTTATTTAATTCCAATAGTTCTTTCGGAAATCATGAAAAGCAACATACATACTATTGATATTTTACATTCATTTCACTGTAGTATCTTGAACACCTCTTGCTTATAAATAATATGGAAAACTAAACACCATATAATCTGAAATCAAACAAAACATTGTAAATAATTAATGTTCTATGTAAACAATACAGTCATGTAAACAAAATGGTGTTCTTTCGTCGACGTTTCGGTCCCACGTTGGTCTACAAGATCCATGAGACCATCATCAGGACGGTATCAGTTGCACATCCAATTCTAATATAATATAAAATACATATGAATTCCAATGAACATTGACCAATGATTTCATAATTGCGAAAGTTTTCCAAAGTCAGTTATTTGATACTTTTTAACGTGGCTCCTTCATTATATACTTAAAAACTTAAATAACTTGAAACTGTCTGCATCCAACTTTGACACAAGCGACAACCCAGTAGGACATTAGGACGCTTCAAAGATGATAAAAAATGACCCTGTAATTTTTGAGAAGTTTCTTTTTAACAAAGGTTTAGGCTAGCTATGGTTTAGGCATGCCCAGAACAAAATCATACCACCTTATGGCTCAGGGCTAGGATGTGGAAATTACTCAGGTTAATGAGGTTTATTTGTAGGAGTAACTTTTATCTACTTTGTGGCTTAAAGGATCCAAAAAATATGCCTAATTAACCCATGGGATACCCTATTGCAATTGCTTGTCGTTGCTTACCATGTTTAATTCTCGTTTGCACAACACAAATGTACTCTTTACAGTGCCACTCCCTTGAACTTTGTTGGTCTGATGGTATCCTGAGGTTTATGTCTAGGTGGCATACATTTCAACTTTATGAGGTCCGCTTTGTGTCTGCGGATAGATTCTGCTCTTTGTCCCTCATATCTTACATTACTTTTCTGACCCACTGGAGTGGACTTCCTCGTTGCCTATCCATGTGCCTTCTTGATGTCACGCTTGAAGATGTGCCTAAAATGAAATGCCTCTGTGTGTGTACCCCACTTCTGGCAAAAGAGGCACAAGTCAGTGCTACTGAGGCCTACGCCTGTGATAGCTGTAGTTAGTATGCACTATATCAAAGAAATAGGCTATAGTGTTTAAACATACGTCCTAGAATGTGTCAGAACTTGACAATGGCCTGTGCTGCCGGGTCTTGCTGGCTCTACAGCTTTTTTGGTTACCTAGGAGAACATGTACGTGAAACTTAGAATCTTTGGGACTTTATTGTGTGCATAGGCACTTGCTCCCGATAGGATATTGGCAGGGAAGATCCTTTCCCTTGTTTGGTGTCTTCTGTTCCTACAAAAGCCTTCATGGCTGTGATGTAGGTTGGTGCACGGTGACCGTGACAAGCCCTGTGACACACTCCCTCAGACTTTGAGGTTTTTTCGTATTGATCTAAGTTACTGTGCTTGGATTAATCATTCATCACTGGCCTGTGGAATGTGACTGTTCTTAATGGTTAGTATAAATAGCCTAGTGTGACACAGTGCGCTGCAAGACCAAACAGATGGTAGAGTTATATTTTGTACAAAGCTGATAACTTGACATAACGTAACATAACATAACATAACAGAGAACTATATGATGTAAAGTAACAACTCAACAGCATAACATATCGTGACACAACATACCATCACATAGTTTAACATTACTTAGCTCGCATTTTATCCTCCTATCTGCAATCTTGTTCTTTACTTCTGTTAATTAAAAAGCTAGTGCTCGATACATTGTTTATTATATTGTTCAGACTGTTGACTCTTTCTTTTGGATAATATGAAATTCTATTTTTTTTTGTCGGTTTTCTATGACTTCATAATTATTGACTTTCTCTTTGCCCCCGCCGTCCAAATGCAGAAGTGGCTGCCTTCATGTGTAGCCTGCCAGCTAGTATATTGTTAGGCCTACCTAGGCCTTCACCACACCAATATTGCACATCACTAGGGAGGCTTCACTTAACTTCATTGTATATCTTTTCTCTTTCACCCTATTCACTGTTATAATACCACTTTCCAAATGCATCCATAAATTGAAATCCACCAGGAAATTGTTTCATGAGGCCGATTTATATTTAAACCATTTTAAAAGTAGTGGGCTAGTTGTACGAAGTGATTACCAAATAGCAATATTTTTGCGCATCGCTATTTGGTGATTTTTATTCCCAATGTAGAAAAGTAATATGCTGGCCCTCGACCTAAGTGAAATGCACTTGACCTCTGACTCTGAAAGCAGAGCACACGTGACAAGTTAACAAGATTTAAAAGTATTTTTATTGCTCATTTACTTTTTCTAAAATAAAGATGCCTTTAAATCTTGCTATCTTGTCACATTTCCTCTGTTTTCAGAGGCAGAGGTCAAATGTCAGTTTGTCTTCCTACTCGCCCAAAAATAGCTCATCCTGAATTAATCTGACTCGCAAATGCGAAGAGTGAATTTTTCGAGCCCTGCCGTTAACGATTTGTAATTGGTAGCAAACAGCCCTACCTCATGAACAGGTAGGTTGCAATTTGTGACCCACTAGGACTCGCTGACATCAAAGTAATGGTGGCCTGCTGGGGTCAGCAGACCACCATGTCTGTTATTGCTTTTAAATAAAGCAATCATTTTTTAAAAAATGCAGCCCGGTTTCCTTAACTGAAAAAGCGTTTTTAAAAAAAAGTTTCGTTTTTATCCTTTAAGGAGAGGCAGTGGTCTAGGGGACCACTGCCTCCTCTTAAAAAATATATTTTAAAACATTCTCAAAGGGGAAGGTGTCTGAAGGGGACCCATTCCTTCTGGCGAATGGGTTACAACCAACTTTGAAATAGTGGTAAAGTGCAAATGTTTTGCAACCACATTTCAGTCGCAAAACATTAGTACATACCATTCAGATTCACTATTTGGAAGAGACATCCTGAACATACCCCTTCCAGATAGAGATTCTGTTTGGGGTCGTAAACCCAAACTGCGATTCAGTAACAAGATATCGATTCACAATTTAGTATTTGTACATTTCAAAAAGTATTTTGAGGTCGCAGACGGCCCTATACTGCGAAGATAGATTGGACAATTGTCTTTTGACATCACAGGAATGTAAACCCCAGTCAGTCTACTTTTATGCTGCTCGAATAAGAAATGTGTAAAATGGGAAGGATTGGGGAGTCACAGAAGGAGAGAAAGAGAACTGTGCAGTTAAAAGATGCTCTGACTCTTCACAAATTAAAGAAAAATTATAAGAATATTTACTGCCTTTCCTCTTGTGATATAGAAAGTGTTGCAACAATATGATAAAATGTTTCTTTCCATCCCAACTACATTATACTTTAGTGTGAATACACGAGGAGACAGTAGAACAATTAAGCAACGCTG
This sequence comes from Lissotriton vulgaris, assembly GCF_964263255.1. Classification (NCBI taxonomy): domain Eukaryota; kingdom Metazoa; phylum Chordata; class Amphibia; order Caudata; family Salamandridae; genus Lissotriton; species Lissotriton vulgaris. The sequence goes on along the minus strand of NC_141691.1, from coordinate 922,170,676 downwards.
TGTACACCTTTCAGGCTTTTCTTTACTTTAAGCCACTGAACTATAGCTTTGCTGCATTTTAGATTGTTTCAACTGTTAAACTAAGTACGAATACAAAGAATACACATACAACTTAAAAACGAGTTTGCATAAAATTTAGTGATTTAAAAACCCATATTTCACACGGAACAATGAAATCCAGGAAAAACTTCATGGTTGCCAGTGAAATACAGATTTCATCATAACGTGAGCCTCCAAACCACTCTGCAAAGCTTTACATTCTTGGGGCTACTAGGATTATGCACCAATTAGGACAATTATGAGGCAAGGTAATCAAAGTTATGTGGCCAAAAATTGCAAATTACGCGGCACATTTTCTGCTAGTATTATTTTTATCAGTTGAGATTAAAATCTGCAAATAGTGCTAATTATGTGGCAAATGCAGTAAACCCCATAATCATGCAGTAGACGCTGCAACCTCTGAATCACCTAAATCCACTAACCCTCACCATTGCCCGTTGTGTTATTATTAAGTTAATCAAGAAAAGTAAACAAACCCAGAGGTTCTAATTGAAATCAGTGCCAATTGTTAGCTGCACTTTGAAGAAAACAGCCTTTTTCAAACTAACTGCTTCAAAATAAACATACAAAATTGAAAATGCATGTATAACATGGTCCTACATAGCCTGCTCAGGATTTTGGTGGCATTTACAAACCATTTGTTCCCCCATTAACTGAAGAAGGAATCATATTTTCCCGGGGACATCTACTAAACGCCTGAGCACACACCACCCACTCATGTGGTGTCCACACACCACTTGTTTGACCAATGCTTACCCTTTGTCAAGCCGATTCTAAATATTAAGGAAAAGTCCTTTACCCCACAGTCTTTACAACAACCAGGCTTTACAATGAAGACAGTACCTCATATGCAACATTACCATGTGTTACTATACCACGCAAGTTGTTACAACGACTTGCTGTAGGGGGCGTGTTGTTGGATTGATGTTAGATTTTAAGTCCAACAAGTTCCCTACTGTTGTGTAGACTGGAGTTGCAATAGTAATTTATAATATTCCAAAGTCCAGCACCTCCTAAAGTAAGTCATTGGAATGACTTGCGTGATAATTTAACACATGATAACATTGCAGGCGGGATAGTGTCTACCTTGTAAAGGCATGCAGGGCAAATGCCTGCGGGGTTCTGTCATACAACCGAATACTGAATTAGTATCTGAAAATGACAAAATAATGCAGCGTGTCTATATTTGCATGTGAACTCTTTTTGCAATCATAGTTTGTTACTCCAGGCAGAGGCGAGCAATACCCTCCTGCCTTCAGGTAGCACTTGCTGGCGCGGATGGGCCTTTGTGCTGTGGCAGTTCATTCATAGTTCTGTAAAGAACACCATTGTGTTTTCAGAAACTTTATGAGGGTTGGTTGTTCTCTCACTTTCCTGGAAACTTCTGGCAAGTCGTCCCAGAGCTAATGGTCCTATGTTAACTTCCTTCGTTGTCTGTGGCATTATTCTTCACTGTGATCTTCATTATTTTGGCCCTGTGGGGTCGATTGTGCCCAGTCTGCTGGAATATGTATTTTAGGCTTGTCCCCTTTATTGCCTGTGTATTTTTTTAGGAACTAATTTTACTGGTTTATCCATTGTATTTGTTAACTTGTTGAAGTTTTCTTTTTCTAAAATTTTTTTACTTGTTAGGTCTTGCGATCAATGCTGAGTTGCCCCTGTAGGCTGTTTCTTTTTTTAGACTACATGGGACTCGCAGTGTAATGATGTATTCCAATGGGAATATGATTTAACTTGCTACCTGAGTAGTTTGACCTTTTTCCCTGTAAAACCCTAGGTCAGGATGTCCATCGTGGGAACATGAAGGAAAAATTCCTGCCAGGTATACAAGGTATCCGCATACGGCCCAGATATCCCCATAAGATCTATTTCCATGCAGTTAAGGAAAATGGGGCTAATTTACACAGTGAATGGTTTTCGTAAAAATATGTAATGAAGCATTTGTATGAACACATTTTCCCATAGGCACAGAATGGGTAAAAACCTTTGATACATCTGGCCCTAAGTCTTTTAGTTTTCTTGTGGTAAAGCCAGTGTTGGAATTGTAAAACATTTACTTCATAAACACATAAATTGGGGGTTAAGATGTGGTAGCGGAAAGGGGATGGAATCACCAGAGGCAGAGCCATGAAAAGTGAAGTCTGATACTCAACATATACATTCACTTTTTTTTAAAACTGTGCTGCAAAGTAAATGGCAACAAGGACAAACGTGACAGTAAATGTGTTATGGCTTACTTAATTGGGAACAAATAGGCTGCATTGTAAAATATCTTACATGGTTAAGGCACCTCCTGCACAGATCTTTGTGTGCCCATCAATTGTTCATGGTAACAATAAAAGCAAGGTAACCGGTGGTTAATTCACTTGCTGGAGAGGTCTCTGTTTTTTTTCTAGTCACAGTTTTGACTCAAAGTAGCTTGGAGGATTAATGTGCCTGCAGATCAAAGATTTGTATTTTATTTAAATAGGTAAATGGGTTACTGCTTTTAACACAGAGAACCTAATGTCACTTGCAAGTTGTAAGTTGCTTTCTTTATAATATAGCAAATTGAGCAGGGAACTGGCATCACAGAGCTGCACTGAACATCCTGTGATCGTGATTTACTGGGGTGCTCCCTTCTCTTTCCCAATCTTTTAAGGCCCGCACTCTTGCCTTACACATTTATAAACCTGTGTGTGCTTCCAGGGTAGGAAACTAGCAGCCGAATGTCTGTGAAACAGCACAAACCTACAAATCTGCTGAAATTAGCAGGAGCAGTCCCTTTTTGCGCACTACTTCATATACCTCCCTCAACCCTGGGATTATTTCACCAACAAATTGGAAAATTCACCATCCTGATGAGATTGGCACTGTCTCAAGTGCGCTTTTCAATTGTAAAATGTAACAGATTATATTTCTCTTAATTTAGATGCATATTTTACTATCCCAAATTGCCTATTTTGCGCATCTAAGTAACAGGGGAACAAAAACTATGCCAATCTATCCTACTAAGCATTTGAGCTGAAACAGACCATTTCATGAGGTTGCGGTTAGACAATGGACCGACAGCGGACCGAACACCAAACATTACTCGTTTTATATATTGCAACTCTCACTTCCCTGAAGTTCAGGATTAGGTTAGTTATCCACTCCAAGACAGCAATGACAGAAGAAACCATATATGCAAGCACCTCTGAACAATTTTTGCGTAAGCAAATATGTATCTTACACAAACATCTTATATTTGTGATGGTTGGCTGTAGAATGGCAAATGTTCGTGCAATTTAAAATAGCTGATCTTCAGTTAACAGCACTGATTGTTCATAACTGTTTTCATGTTTGTTGTGTACTAGCCTTTATTTTGTTTGTTTCATCTTCCAGGGACTTCAAAGATTTTATGACCACTTTCAGGGCCGCATTGTCTGGCTTGAAGCAGCCCTCAGCGCCTAGCATGCTGTGTGTGTTTATGGAGTGCTGTGTTACAGAGTGTTAGCCGAGTGGTCTCCATATGAATTTTGTACTCAGCAAAGGTTTATTTGCCCTGTTAGATCTGCTGAAAATCGGGCTTTTCCTTGGAGTGATACATACACCTGTCTACAGTTGTTTTATGCTTTTAGAGAAATCCTACATGTTGGTTAGGAGAAGCCGTGATTAACCCCCGCTTTTGTTCAGTAGCGTACCAATGGCGCCATTAGCTCTAGTACAAGTAGGTAATTGGGTACTCCATCATTTTGTTTTTATAATAAAATACAGTTAAGTCTGCAGTTGCATTGTTGCAGAGCCTTCTACAGCACTTTCAGCAACCACAAGATGTTGAGGCTATGGTAGTGTTATTTTTTGTAAAAATGGTCAAGCAAGGTTTTTTTAATCAGAGGGCTGACCTCACACTCTTGAGTGATACCCTGTTGCTTTAATTTGATAAAGCTAAAAAGCATCATGGGTTCTGTGGAGTCACTGGCTCACCAGTGGCGTAACTAGGCCTTTTGCTGCCCTTGGTGGCCCTTACGCCATCCGCCTGTGCAGACGAATTTAAGAGCGAGGGGATCCTGCCACCCCCAGAACTAGAGCCGACTGAGGCGGACTGACCCCCCACCCTCCCCCTTGCTTTGCCACTGTGGCTCCCAAGAGAATTATTTTTCTCTTCCGCTAGTGGTCCCAAGCAAGGGTTCATATCTGTTCTGTGGTAAAATTCTTCCCTTTGCAAATACATTCAATTTTTCCTTTAAGTCCCGCCTCGGCATTGCTGCACAATATCAGGTCACTACGGATGCAGTGACATTCAGAGAGCATTAACCTTCGCAGCAGACATACCCTCATAGTCATTGATCCAAGATTAAACTCCACCCTCAGGACGTGTGTACTCCCTCATAAAAGTACAGCACAACCCTGGAAATTTGTTACATTGGTTTTGCCAAGACGCCCGTTTTCAGCATATCCCAGTGGCCCTCACATTCATGAATGCATCCACCTCTATTACTCAGTTAGTATTTTTCCCGTGTTAATTTCTTCTTGACTGCTTACCATGAATGTTTCCCAAATTTTTAATGATACATATTTTCTCAGGTTAATCACAGACCTGAAGAGACCCTAGTATCTTGGAAGAGGGTCGAAATGCCATTGACAAACAAAAAAGACAGACCTGCCCCATTCGTAATTGACATACTGAGTGTTTCCCTCTGTGTTTTTCATTGTATGAAGTATAACTGGCTCTCTTCCTGATAGAACAACCAATATACCGTATATGTTCACTTAATTGGTCACTGCGTTCCCTGTTTTTTGGTTACTTTCACTTAGTGTTCTTCTTTTTCTCTTGTTTTCAAAAATCCTTCATAACTCGCGTATTTGCAAATGTTACGATTTTTCATTGCTTTGCTGAAGGGATAAAATCCGATTCGGCTGAAAATAATTTAACTATACGATACTGGCTGTTCCTTTGGGTTGAGCGTTTACATAGATGAAATCTAGACAGAACCTTGTCTATCATAAAATAGAAATCTAAATGTCTAAATAGTTTAAATCTGCATAGAAAATTCTGTGTTATCACATTGTGTTTGGAAAAATGAGTTCCATGTGAACACCTGTTCCAAGTTTTACACTTGATACCTACGTGCATGTGGACATTTGGGGCGCTCTTGTTTTTGGTAAACTACTCCCTCAAAAAAGGCTCTAATTGTCCTCTCTGGTCACACGATTCGGGTCACAGTCCACATATGAGATTCACTGTCGAACAGTGTTTGAGCCACACAATTTGTATTCAAATTCAAAAAGGGCACGCTCTTATTGTTGCTCATCAGGTGGAAGTCTAAATCAAAAGGAAAGATGCTTTTCCAGTTGTGACTGCCTCATCATTCCATTATCTTAAAAAAATTTCACACATACACATATTACCCTACATTACCAGACTCCTCCCGCTACAAGGCGCATATATATATATATATATATATATATATATATATATATATATATATATATATATATATTTATACATATATATATATATTACCTACTGGCGGTCGCCAGTAGGTAGTTATAGTTAGGATTTTTTTCAATGTTAAATCTCAACATTCTATTTGGAATAACTTTGGCACCGGTTGACGAATCTGCCTGAAAATTTCCTGAAAATGGCCTCGCGGAGCTCCGGTCCTTCCCTGAAAGTTTGGGGGGGATACGTCATGCGGGGGCCGAGATAAAAGGGGGGTCCCAAAACGCATTTTCCCCATGTTAATTTCCATATGGCGGTCAATTTCACTTTTAGCCCGAACGGCTGAATGGATTTACACCAAACTTGGCAAAATTGTAGGGACTGGTAGCCCGATGTGCCTTTGCTATGTCTCAAGATATGTGCTCCAGTGGATTTTGAGTAATTAAGGTTCAAAAAAATATATATATCTATAGGCGCTCTCCGGTGCGCGCACTTGAGTGCGCTCCCGGCGCGACACGCGACTTGCGCGCAGAAAGCTGATTGGCTCTTGGGTGTCTGTAAACATTCTAAACAGTCTGGAGCGGCCGCCATCTTGTGTCTCGGTAAAATCGAGACACAAGGGGTTTGAAAAAAAAAGGGGCAAATGACCATAAGGGGGAAGAGTAGACCCCCTCTGACCCCCTAGGTTTGATGTAGGGACTAAAATAGGGTCCTGCAGGGCATTACATTTTTTTTTTCGTTTTGCGCGGGGGAAGCGCATGGTACGCGCACCGGCGAAGCACGGGGAAAATCCAGGACCATATTTATGAAGGCCTTGCGCTGTTAGTTTTGCGCCTCCTGTGCGTCAATTTTTGTGACGCACCAGCGGTGTAAAAAAATGCGCATTGTTATGCAATATTTAAAAAGTGACGCATCTATCTAGATGCGTCACTTTTTAAATATAGTGCAACGAGGCACATTTTATTACACTGCTGGTGTTATGCGTCACTTTTCTGTGCGCACTCCTTATGACATTCCAGATGTGTCATATTTAATGTATGACGAATCATGTTGCAAGGAGTTACAGATACGTCAGTATTTCTGACATATCTGTAAACATAAAAGTGATGCGAGGCAGGTGCAAGATTTTGACGCAACAGCATCCTAAAAGTGACGCAGAGAAATCTTATAGATTTCAGTACGTCGTTATTACCAAGCTTTTTGCGGGGGAATGCCCCCTTTGCATACATTATACCTGACGCAGATATAATGTGGCGCAGAGTTTTAAAAAGTGACCCATGTACCTAGATGCGTCACTTTTTAAAAATAGCGTCAGGTATAATGCATGCAGAGGGGGTGTTCTCCCGCAAAAAGCTTTGTAATAGCGACGCAGTGAAATCTTTGAGATTTCACTGCGTCAGTTTTAGGATGCTGTTGCGTCAAAATCTTGTGCCTGCTTTACAGCAGGTGTTAGACTGAGGCAAGACCTTTCACATGCTGCTTTCCCCATTTGAAAGGACGCATTACTGGAGTTGCGTCACTTTTGTGACGCACTCCAGCAATGCGTTACTTGGAATGTCATAAGGAGTGCGCACAGAAAAGTGACGCATCGCACCAGTGGTGTGAAAAAATGTGCCTCGTTGCGTTATATTTAAAAAGTGACGTATCTAGGTAGATGGGTCACTTTTTAAAATCAAGCGCCACATTATATCTGCGTGAGGTATAATGCATGCAGAGGGGGTGTTCCCCCACAAAAAGCTTTGTAATAGCGACGCAGTGAAATGTTTGAGATTTCACTGCGTCACTTTTAGGATGCTGTTGCATCCTTTAAATATAGTGCAACGAGGCACATTTTATTACACTGCTGGTGTGATGCGTCACTTTTCTGTCCACAGTCCTTATGACATTCCAGATGTGTCATATTTAATGTATGACGAATCATGTTGCAAGGAGTTACAGATACGTCAGTATTTCTCACATATCTGTAAACATGAAAGTGACGCGAGGCAGGCGCAAGATTTTGACGCAACAGCATCCTAAAAGTGACGCAGAGAAATCTCATAGATTTCAGTACGTCGTTATTACCAAGCTTTTTGCGAGGGATTGCCCCCTCTGCATACATTATACCTGATGCAGATACAATGTGGCGCAGAGTTTTAAAAAGTGACCCATGTACCTAGATGCGTCACTTTTTAAAAAATAGTATCAGGTATAATGCATGCAGAGGGGGTGTTCCTTGCAAAAAGCTTGGTAATAATGACGCAGTGCGTCACTTTTAGGATGCTGTTGCGCCAAAATCTTGCGCCTGCTTCACAGCAAACCTTTCACATGGTGCTTTTTCCATGTGAAAGGACACATTACTGGAGTTGCGTCACTTTTGTGACGCACTCCTGCAATGCGTTACTTTTGTGTTTACAGATATGTCAGAAATACTGACATATCTGTAACTCCTTGCGAATTGATTAGTCATATATTAAATATGACATATCTGGAATGTCATAAGGAGTGCGTCCAGAAAAGTGACGCATCGCTGTTTTCACGTAGCGATGCGTCACTTTTCAGAAATGAGGCCTCCAGTTTATTCACTGTGTCATAACTTTCTTTTCTAACACTCACCTTCTTTCATTCCTCCTACTTCACTTCCTTTCACCTCTCATACCTTTCTGTTCTTTCTTACTCATTCTCCTTTCAATTATCAATGCACTATATTTCACTTACTCTTCATTTTTTAAGATTATAGCTCTTTGATGAGAATTGGAGGTAGTTCTGAAAAGAACTTTTGGTTTTCTTCTTTTAACTGAACAGGAACAAAAACAGGGAATAGAAACTGCTCAACAGGAGCAAAAAGAAAAGAAAAAAATTAGGGGTGGGAAGGGCAGTGATGGTTCTCCAATGCCCGAACCATGAGCAGGACACTTTGCTCCCCATAGGTGAGGAGTTGATTGCAGTATCTGCATCTGACGACCCCATGGTTCAATGCAGGTTGAATGTTTGCTACCTGCCCCTGAGATTGTTCTCTTCCAGAAGAAGTTGCTCCTCCTGTTGATGTAGAGGCCCCATCTCTGGGAACCTCTTGTGCCAGAGCCCTGACACTTTCCCGGGCAAAATTCTGGGGGTGCCTCCTCTCCACATGGTGAATCATGGTGAAGTTGCCAAAAGAGTATTTTTTTGGGGGGTTACCCCGTGACAGGACCTGTTTGCAGATCCTGCACTCTACTTTTGGTGCATTCACCTTCTTCTGGTCTGCTGGAAACTTAAAAAATTTCCAGATGAAATGTTCTTTGACCTTCGGCTGAGGAGGCTCTTCATCAATGAAATCATTGGAGTCATCTTCACTGCTGGATGGTCTGGCAGCCATGATGAATCCAGGAATATGGAGCAGCAAAAAAGGCAGGTCTTTCAGTCACAAAAGTGAAAGAAGAAGTGAAGGAAATGGGTGGGGATTTCATTCATTGTAAAAAAAAACTGTTAGCAACCAATGAAAAGTGTTATTTTAGGGTCACATGACCCGACGCGTTTACGCTGCGCGCTCCGGAGCACTTCCGGTGCGTTTACGCAGCGCGATCGTAGGCGCTTCCGGGGCGCAAACGTGGCACGATCGTAGGCGCTTTTGCGTGCGTTTATGCGCCGCGAACGTAGGCGCTTCCGAGGGCACTTACGTTGCGCGCCGAAGTGACGTCATCAATCTTTTATAGAAATGCATAATCATTTTCCTTATTAAAAAAAAAACTGATTTTATTTGTATGGTACGAAATGTTTTGCATTATTATTAACTTTTCATTCATATTTTTTTTCACGAACGACAGTTGCGCTCTGGGTGCGCTTTCAGATGAGCTCTCTGAAAAGCTTACCGGAGAGCTTAGCTGAAAGCTGCCCGGAGCGCGCACCCAGAGCGCAAAATAAAAAAATTATATAAAAAAAATGAATACTTAAAAAAAAACAGCAAATTGTAAAAAAAAAAAAGGTTAGAAACTCGATATACAAAGGAATTAGCATTTAAAAAACCTATGAAATTCACTGAAAAAACCATAGGTTTCACACCAGTTATAGTTAGGAATTAGCATTTAAAAAACCTATGAAATTCACTGAAAAAACCATAGGTTTCACACCAGTTATAGTTAGCTGGAAATTTTACTGATATAAAACTATTGAAATTCCCACGTTATAGTTAGATGGACTCACTATAACTTGCGCGTGCAATGCACTGCTGATGATGTCTTATTAAGCCAGTTAACCAATCAATTTTTAAAAACCATCCATTTAGACACTTATTTAAACATTTATTCTTCCATCAACTTTTACATATACATATATAAAATATATTTATTTTTCAGAAAGACACACATTCACTGGATGGTGTCATCAGTGATGTCATGAGTGATGTCACTGACCATGTCATGAGTGATGTAATATGTGATGTCATCAGCAGTGCATTGCACGCGCAAGTTATAGTGAGTCCATCTAACTATAACGTGGGAATTTCAATGGTTTTATATCAGTAAAATTTCCAGCTAACTATAACTGGTGTGAAACCTATGGTTTTTTCAGTGAATATATATATATATAGAGGCGCTTCGTAGCGGGAGGAGTCTGGTAATGTAGGGGGGTTGGCAGTCTTCTTTTAGGAGTAGTTTTATTTACGTTTTAAGGTGATTTTCAGATCTGAGCATTAACAAAATGTGTGTTGTATTGTATATTGCAGTTCCAAAAAGCATTACGGATTGAAACTTTTCCCCTTCCCTGCCTCTCCCCATTCCCATACCCCCCTCTTTGATTTCCCGTCCCTCTTTCTCTAGCCTTATCTCTCGTGATTATAATCTGTTTGTTTTATTGTATATTATTTAAACTGCTTTATACAGTTCTGTATTGTTTCTAAATACTACCTCATTGTAAATTTCCTATACTGCTATGAAAACTCATTTATAGCGCTCTGATACCCCCGGGTCCAGCTAGCGGTATACAAAACATGTTAAATAAATTAATAAAAAACATGACTATGAATGTTTGAAGCCCATGTATAGATTCTAAGTAGGGCAGATGGGGTATTATCTCATTTTGCGGATGTCCATGATCCGCCTGACTGTAAACACCCCAAGTATTATTGAATGCATGATGGTGTGTGATTTTCCGGAAGCTATATCTTCTCTAGATAAAATATTGCCCTCAAGCCACTTCTTAAATTGAATTGAAAACCATATTGACCGTAGTCTCAGAGCTGGTCTGTTCATGTTCTATGACCAATGAGACCCAACACGGCCTGAACCAGTCTTCTAACGATAGGAAGTGGAAATGTAATGTGTCATTTGACAGTTGCTGGTAGCTTTGCACTTAAATCTTGTGTTTGGGTAAACGGAGAAAATGAGGTTAATGGAATACACTGACTACACTGCTGTTGTTAAGACATTTTGAGTTCCTCTCTAGTTGCTTCCGGATGTTGTTTAATTTTCACAAAAAAGTGCACTGCTTAGAGTTTGTAGTTGGATGAATAGTACGTACTACCCAGTATTAAGGTAGGCAGGTGGAATTTTAACAAACATATGCAACACGATGCTTGTGACGAGGCTGCATTTCTGGCCTACCTTATCCCCTGATCCGTGCATATTAACAAAGTTGAGATGGCGATCCGGTCAGGAATGTGGGAATATACAAAGGTGTTACATTAATTGTTATTAGTAGATTTTAATGGGTTTCTACATGGAATCAAAAGGACAATGTGTTTTATCCACGATATGGCAAAATATGGCTCTATAGGACTGTAGTTAGAGATATTACAACTGTACACCCAAATCACAGCTGTTGCCACCTCCCCTCCAAACACAGGGGTTAATAACCTGACGTTCTCATACCCAGAAACTACTCCATGCAATTTACCAGGACCATTCTTATCCACAGCCATTTTGTTTGTAATGTCGTTTTCAATCTGGGCACAATGATTGACTCCAAAAGTATGCCAGTGTGGCTAAAAAATATTTATGATATTTCACAAAGCAGATCTTCTTTTTAAAGCAGATTTCCAGTCTTCCTCTTTGCTAGAACAGTCTCCTAGTCCAAAAAAATCTACTTTAAGCCCTCCTAAAAAATGCTGTTTGTCTCAGTGTTATCTTAATACATTTTTGGAACCCGAGAAAGACATATTTTGAGGCCATTTGTTCTGAGAAGTCTTAAATTTACTACGTATTTATAGCTAATTCAAGGCCTTGTGATACTAACAACAATTGAATTATATGTTCAACTTGCAGAAACGGAAACACAAAACAACTAAAAGCTCAAACTGTCTGGTGTCTGAGAATCAAATGATACAAATAGAAAGGATCAGCAATCATCAATACATCCATTTCTTTAAACACTTGGATTTTTTTTTGTCTTCTGTGAATATTTTAAGTAGCATTTAGTGCTAACCAGTCAAATCTACACATTGTTAGAAAGATATGGTAAGGAATACTTGGAGGATGTATAATTCTGTTGTATAATTCTTCAATAAACAAATTGCACATAGCATTGGAAATTTGAAATCACCCCTTCACAAATGCCATTCCTTCTGCAACCATGAAAATTAAACAAATGAGCCCATGATTTTTACCATTCCACCAGTGAAATCTGTTTATTTTCTCTATTATTCTCTTCCCCTCCCTCCTTTTCTCTTTTTGTGTACACTTTTCTGGCTTGACAGTGACCTCCCATTCTGTTGACCAAAAGAATGAAAAGAAATTCTTTGAAAGATACACCTCACTGTTGACCCCCTGCCTTTTTCACCAGTATGAGGAAACTTACGAGATGGAAATTCTACCCTATGATCTACTGGGCACAATGATCTCGGTAATCCTGAGGCCCGGAAAACAGCTCAAATGAACATTAATAGACTATACTAAACAAAACAATACTTTACATAAGACAAAAACGAATAGACATGTGTATAGGCAAAAAGTGAGTTTTATCAAAATTAAATCATGAAGGGAAAGATACAAAGCATTAAGAATCTGCAAAACAGGAATACAGGATAAGTATACTGAAATTAATCAAAGAATCTCTGTAAAGCCTGTGAGCGGCCTATCCAAAATAAAGATTGTGGGAGAATCTTCTTTGGATAAGGTTGGAGTCGACGTTTCGGTCTTTATGGTTTGCTCTTCAAGACCATCATCAGGACAGTAGTCAATTAATATTTGTAAATCCCTTAAATCAAAACACTTGCACTCCGTATGGTGGAGACAGATGATTTGTAGAGCCAAGGCTGAGGTGAATCTCTGATTTTACAAGGACGTTAGCATTTAAGAACTGATTGATGTTGTTTATTCGGTCCGCGTCAAATATTGTGCGGAGAGTCACAGGGAGGTTCAAGTCTTGCTTCCAGAGTGACGGCTTACACTTCGTGCCTCGAACCTCTACAGATCGTGCATTTTTTGGCGACTTGGCAAATAATATCTCCTCAACAAACTTGTGAGGATTGATACACAGATAGCAGAACCTTAATTGCTCGGTTTCCTGCTTTACCCAACGCGTTTTTCAGATCGTCCAACTGAGACGACTTGAACCTCCCTGTGACTCTCCGCACAATATTTGACGCGGACCGAATAAACGTCGACTCCAACCTTATCCAAAGAAGATTCTCCCACAATCTTTATTTTGGATAGGCCGCTCACAGGCTTTACAGAGATTCTTTGATTAATTTCAGTATACTTATCCTGTATTCCTGTTTTGCAGATTCTTAATGCTTTGTATCTTTCCCTTCATGATTTAATTTTGATAAAACTCACTTTTTGCCTATACACATGTCTATTCGTTTTTGTCTTATGTAAAGTATTGTTTTGTTTAGTATAGTCTATTAATGTTCATTTGAGCTGTTTTAATTAACTTCACCTAGGATAATTAAGTTATCCCCCAGAAACTCAGTTAAAAATCAAAAAGATTTTCTAGCTAACACAACAAACTCCTTTGGAGGCAATTTTACCGACTTCATTTTCTGGCAAGCCAAATTATGCCTAATAATGACTGGCTGTTAGCAGGCCACAATGACTTGGCAGTAGCTCCAAAGTTGGAATGTATTGAAACGTTTGGTGTCCTTGACTTACTTTATAGCCCAGCTGGATAGACATATAAATTACAGCATGCGACAAACACCTCTCTGGCTTGTTGGTATAGAGCACTTAGAGGAACGCAGCGGGAAACGGCTACCAGCAGTGGAGAACCCGCTGTGGAGGAGAGTGTGTCTCTGCCAGGCGGCAGCCCTTGGTTCCTTTTGTGGCTGGGACAATACAGGAATCTACAGATTAAGGGCCGTACCAGAATGCAACCATATGAAATTGTTTGCGCAACTGGTGGAAACTTACGATATGCACCAGACCAGGATGACTGGTCAGTAGCCCCAGTATTAGAATATATTGAAACGTTTGTGTCCTCGACTTACTCTGTAGCCCAGATAGACACATCTCTGGCTAGCTGGCACAGATCACTTAAATGAATGCTGCAGGATGGGACCCAAACGCCTGAGAACTTCTCTCTGGAAACTTATTATATGCACCACATGCAATTCTACAGATACCTCCAACTGCACAATGCCTTGGATTCTCATATCTGAGGCAGGGATATGAACCCGGAATACTACCTATTAAGAGGCCCATTTGACAATAGAGGCATTGAATTGAGCCGCAAAGGGATAGCACAATTCTTTTGCTAATTGGTGCCTTATATCCAGTACACACTTCAGAAACTCTGAGATAAGTGGACACAGGATGTGGGCTGCCGGACGGAGGCAAAGATGGCCTCCTGCAGTCTCTATCCACCTCAGACAGATCCAACTACGATATTTCCACTGAATGTATTACCAGCCTAATAGATTTAACAAGATGAGTGCTGCGGTGTATCCACGCTGTTTGCGCTGTGGGGATAGACAGGGTACTTTCTATTGAACAGTTGGTCCTGCCTTGTGATATACGCTTACTGGCAACTAATGCACACAGTCATATCAGAGGTAATCGCCAGGCCTATAACTTCTGACCCGAAAATTGCTCTACTAGATCTGATGGATAAGTGTTGTCGCTATGGGTTTATTGGTAGCCAAATGTGATATTGCTCGCCACTGGTGATCATATGCCACACACACTATGGAAGAATGGACACGTGGTGTAGACTACTGTACCAAGGCGGAGGAGCATATGCATGCCTCTAGGGGTTCTCCACACAAACATAAAGAAAGATAAAGAAGTAGGTAAGGTTTTAAGTTGAATTGGGGAGAGGATTTGGCCTTACGACTAGAGCCGTTGACCTCTATGATGGGGAACCAGGTTTGAGTCTCGGCATGGACGCTCAACATCCTGTGGTTCTGGGCAAATCACTTAATCTCCTCGTTCCTAACAAAAAAGAATGTGTCTGTAACGCAAGTGGCGCTTGTGTAAAGCACTCTGATACCTTTGGGTCAAGCTTGCGCTATATAAAACTCCAGGAATAAAGATTTGGAAAGAACTTGAGATCTGGAGATGGAAATGTGGAGAGAGAGATTGAGGGGTGCCATATACCAGGCCGTGACGTAGGCAGAGAGGTTTGGTGGAGAGGTGAAAAAGAGATACCAGGTGAGAAGACGAGGCAGACAGATAGAGAGGTGAAGTGGTGAGGGACATATAGACTATAAACAATAGAACAATAGAAATAAACAGACATAAATAGACATGAACAATAGAGAGAGAGGTGAGAGAGGGGCTAAATGAAAAGAGGATAGAACAAAAAGTCTGGGAAAGAGAGTAGTGAGGCAGAAAGAACTTCACGAAGATAGAAGTGAAGGGTTAAAAAAGGTGTAAAGGGAAAGGTGAAGTGGAGTGACAGAGGAAATGTTATAAAGAGAGAGTGAAGTCGAGAGAGTTCTGAAGTAGAGAGAGGTGAGGAAGAGAAATGTATGAGCAGACTAATAGGTAGAGAGTGGTGAGGTGAAAAAAGTGCAGGGATATGGAGAAGGACATATGGAGGGATGGGAAGTAATCATAAATAAAGAACTAGAGGCAGAGAATGATGTAGTGAGAAAGGAGCAAGCTAGTGAGAGAGGCGAGGTGGAGGAAACAAGTTGAAAAGAGAGAGGGGAGGTGGAGAGATTAGGGAGCAAATGGTGAGGTCATTTGTGAGTGGAGTGCCAGTGCTGAGAGAGAAACGAATGAGGTAGGTAGAGATGAGGTAGTGACAGAAATGTTTGTCAGAGGATGAAATGAAGTGTATTGGTGAAGGAGATAAACTGAAGGTATAAATAGACAAAAATAGATATAGAAGTGAGGTAAAGGACAGATGAGTGTGAGAGTGAGTTGTAATACATTGACGTAAGATACTGAAAGGTGAGATGGAAGAAGTGCATACAGAGGAGTGAGGTAGATAAAGAGTGGAGAGGCAGCAATGCAGAGGTTGGCACAGCGATTGGTCGAGAGGTCATGAGGTCATGAGAGAGGTGTGCAGAGATGCAGTGATAGAGAGAGAGAGGTAAGGAGATAAGCCTGAGGTAGAAGAGGTGAGATGTAGTGACAAGCGACACAAGAATTCTTTTTTAGGACTTGTACACAGACGGCTTTTGGCTGTCTGTTGCCGAAGACCTATTTTGGGCAAATACTAGTAGTTACAGTGGGCTTTGGGGGAGCCCATTGCTTCACATTCATTAGCTTTGTCAGTCTTATTTGCTTACTTCTAACTAAATGAATGGCTTTCTTTCCTCTTCTTGTGTTTGTTTCTCATCTGCAGCATAACTGCTTAACCATCATTTTGACTGGGTGACATGTATCCTTCCACTTTTTATATTAAGGGAACTATATTTTGCTTTTTTGTTTAACACTGCATGAGAGTGCATGTATAGTCTTGCTGTATCACTGGTATGCTGCTTCCTCTCTGAAATCATCACCTCTCGCTCTCTGTGTTGCTGACCTCTTTCTTCCAGTTCATCTACTGCCCTTCTTGCACTTCAACATCCCACTTTCTTTTAATTTAATTTAATTTAATTTAACAACATTCCAGCCGCTTGTCTGCGTTTAACTTGCACCACGCCTCTGCCTGCCAGCTCCATCATTGCTCCCCTTCAAATGTTTTTCTTCCTTTGGTGAGAGCAGCTGTAATTTTCTGCCCAGCTGCTCCTTTATTTAAAAAAAAATTAGCTTTGGTGCTTTTCTTTGATTTTTTTAATTTAACGCTGCAGAATAGATAGCTGCCATCTTGGAATGGTACATTTAAAGCAAATTAAACTGCCCGCCATCTTGTGATCTATATGTACATTCATGTTGATGCATGGGCGCATACAAGTCATTAAGCTTGAGTTGTCACATCATGATTACGCATGTGTGCCACCACACATACATATGTCCGCATCATTGTGCTTTTTTTGGGCTGATGCTGTTCAGCATCGGCAAAAAGGTTTTTTTTCCTGAGCACTCGCTTAACTCCCCTGCTCCCTTCCGAAAAAATAAACCAAACACTTAAAGCTGCTCCCCCATTATGCCATTCGTACCTCAAAAGCCAACTTTCCCCAGTTTTAACAGTGTATTAGATAGGTTGATGGACTTGTGCACCTGCAGCAGAGCTTCATTTCCCATCTCACCCTAGTGAAGTGTTGGCCTTATTACACCAGATAGTCATTAACAGCGCACTAAAGCAGAAAGCGCCTCAAAATAGGATATTTTTGTGCTAGAGGTCCGGGCGGAACCACCCCTGGATGTGGACCTTGGCGCCCATGTGAAAAATAACAAATTTAAAAAAAAAAGTGATATCTCATGTGAGGCATGATAACATTGTGCCAGCTGTGAGAGGCATGGGCTAGATAAATTATTGATCATCACAGTTTTCAAATGTCCTTCCACTGCCAAACGCTCTGCTTAATGCAATGAATGGGAGCCAGGGCTACTAGATAAGTACCCTAGTCCCCTGTCCCGACTCCGAGATCTTATTGGTGCAGCTGCATTAATGGAATATGTGAGCGCTATCAGGGCTGCTGTTTAGGGCTAGCTATCCAGCCAGGGATCTAAGGAGGGGAGGGCACGGACGCTAAGGTCTGTTCAATTTTAACAAGGAGGGGGAAGGGAGCATCACCAAGTGAAGCAAGTAGGGAGCTTTCCTTCACAAATAGCGTACAATAATACATTGTGTTTTTGAAGCACAGCTAGTTTAAAAACCTTGAATGTTTCCATGATAAATGCAAAAAGAACCAATGATGGATGGAATGCTGACCTATCAAACATTCACCCCCATTCATGGATCTGAGTTAAATCCATCATGTTTTTGCACACCACTCCATTCCAGTTTAGACCCAGCCATGTGAAAATCAGTCTTGACCCTAGGCAATTTGTTCTTTTTGCGTTTGTCACCCTAAGTTGAATGGGTATGCCCAGACGTAGGTCCCGTTCTCACTCTGCCACTGGATTCAGGTTAGCCTAACTGATGAGGGGTGATACCCTGAAACCATCCCAGGATGCTTGTTTCTGGTCCAGGGAGGGCCTGGCCTGGCAATTCAGACTGGACTGTTCCCAAGGGGAGCAGGGTCTAAACTGGAATGGCATGGTGTGAAAAAAACCCAATGGATTTAGGGCCAGATCTCTGTACTGGGGGTGAATGTTTGATTTGTTCCACACTCCATCCATTTTTTGTGTGCTCTAAGTGCGCCAGGTATGTCCAGACGTGGGTCCTGGGCTCACTGTGTCACTGGATTCAATCTAGTCTGCCTATTGAGGATTGACACCCTGAAACTGGTCCCAGGATGCTTGTGTCTGGCCCAGGGAGGACCTAGCTTGGCAGTTCGAGCTGGACTGTTCCCATGAGGAGCAGGGCCAAGATTGATTTGTTTATGGCAAGGTCTAAACTGGAGTGGCATGGTTAGCTAAAGAACAATAGATTTAACCCAGATCTCTTGAATGGGGGGTGAATGTTTGTTTTGTTCCGCATTCCATCCATCATTTGTGTGTCTTTTGTTTCCAGGAAAGGCACAAGAGGAGTTGATTTTGTACAAGCGCTCCAGCACACTGAGGCTACCCAGTTGCCAAGTAGGCTCTATATAAATGTACACACTGGGAGTTTCAAACAGGACGAGTACAATGCGCATGATATGACTTACAATAATAGAGCATGCTAGCGATCACTAGCTATTAATGGTGCAGAATCTAGACCTGTCCTTTGCCACACAAAACTTGAATGGAGGAGTGGTTGGGAGGGGAACAAGAATGTGGATACTGGTGGGAAGGCAAGATGGCGGTTTGACTCGAACCGCGTAGCAGCAGCTCACCTGAGCTCCGATAGTCGAATGGAACCTAAGGGATCACCCCCTTGAATGCAGGCTGCATTAAAGGTTTAATGGACTAATGGACTAATTCCCAAGTACGATCTTGTATTCAAATCACTCAAAGCTTTATCGCCCAGCTATCTTCAAAAGAGAATCGAGAACGGAGCCTCGCCTTTTCAAACAATGCCAAGCAACTTCACAGGCTTCAAAGACTTACCGACTTGTGTTTTCGGTGCCGCAGGTACGCAGCAGGGATCGTTATTCACCTGCCTTAAATCACGCAGTCCTGAGGACTCTGTGTGCCGTCCTCCCTGCGAGCTCACTCCGGGCTCAGCGTGTTCCCGGCTCGTTGGATTCGGATTCAGTGTTACAGCCGCAGGAATTTTCCTCAACTTCCAAGCCGATAGTGGTGACTCGGACAGATCCAGTGGTTCGCAGTGAGGCACTGCGAATATTGAGCCGTATCAGCTCCGCTCTTGATTGCCTACCAGAGCTTGCCGATATGCCCCCGAAAACGGCATCAGCGATTTCTTCTGCTGCAGCTCGAGCGAGACTCGCAAAAGCAGCTCGAACAGTCCGGGAAGAGACGGACCAGATTCAGGGAGCCGGAGCCGGATCCGAGAGTGCTTCTACTCCGACAGGGAAGCGCAGAGGAAAAGTGAAGAAACCCCTGTTAACTGAATGCTCACCAAGACAAGAGGCTCTCGCTGTTAGAAGGAAAATGATCCCCCAAGCACAGCCCTCTTCTGGTGGCTCAGTAATAGATTTGTTAATGCGGAAGCAAGGCACCCAAAAGAGAAATCAGTCTGGCACAATGATCCTGATCGAGCCCTCGACCGATATTCAGCCTTCACAGTCCTTATCGACAGCTGAGCCCTTGACCGATATTCAGCCAACACAGACCTCATCGACAGCTGAGCTCTTTACCCCACCACCACTTCTGATTCTACAAACTGTGAGTACTGTGAGTAGCGGGACGATGATAGTGCCTAGTGATGTTAACGAGGCCAGTAAGGGTTTAGGGGCTGCTCCTAATCGTATTCAAAATCCTGAGCTGAATGAGCTTGATACAGCAGAGCTCTGTATGTCTTTCTCAGGTGAAAGTGCAAATCTATTGGGAGTCGAACATCAAGATGAGATAGAGGTTCAAGCTGGGGGTCAAGTCGGGATTCAATCTGGTGATATAAATACCCCTATTTCGGAGCAAACGCCGACCAGCTCTATGACGAACTCTGAACTATGTACTACCAGCTTGTCAAATACAGCTTTAAAACCCTCCTTGCCCCCCGTTATCTCAGAATCCGAATTATCATCAACTATGGCACAGGAAATACGCACTATGGCAGATGGGGATACTTCTGAATTCTATTCTTTTTCTGACGAAGCGGGTGTAGAGCTAGAAACAGAGGGCTCTATAGAACCTGAGACTGAGTCGGACTTGGAGCTTTCGTCTGATCTGGAGGAGGGGCTGGGGTCGGAGTATATATGCAGCTCCTCAGAAGGCACCAACGAAGATAACTTAAAAACCAATACAGTTCGTACCAAACCAAGTGCTAGCTCTAGACCGTTGCATAGTGGCACTGAGGGGGGCTATTCCCCTCCGAAGTTGTCTCTCTCCCCTACACATGAGCCTGAGCACCCTAATCCTAGCGAGTTTTCATCAGCAGCAGTGGAGACCATTCTGCAAGCTATCGCAGCCCATAGGGAGGAGACCACCCTTGACAGTAAAAGATCTAGAGCTGCACTACGAAAGGTCCAAGGGGTAGTCAGAAAGCTCACTAAGACCTGCACTGCATTTGGAGAGAGAGTGACTGAGATCGAGTCAAGAGTGCTCCTCAATGAGAATGAGGTGACGGGTAACACTGAAAAAATTAAGCTGCAAGAAGCTGAATTAATAGATATGAAATGGAAGCTCGAGGACTTTGAGAATCGGCAACGCCGCAGTAATTTACGCATCTTGGGAATTCCAGAAAATATCGAGGGCGAGAACATCCGCACTTTTGTAGTGAAAATGCTGAGAGACTCAATGCCTGAACTAAATGATTGGAACTGGGATCTGGAAATACAGCGAGCACATCGAATCCCTTTTAAACTACCTACTAAACCTGGTGTATATCCACGAGCCATCTTAGTATATTTTGGAAACTTTTTGTTGAGGCAGATAGTGCAGAGAAAGCTAGGCCTGATCGTAAACTGAAGGTTAATGACTGTTCTTTTTTTACAAGACCTGACTTCTGCCATGCAACAGTTAAGCGGCGATGGTGCTTACGCTCATTGATCAAGCCATTCCAGGATAAAGGAGCTCAAGCCTATCTGAATAATCCTGCCAAACTAAAAGTTGTACGTACAGGACAAACTACATTTTTTCCTCAGAGATTAAAGCCAAAGCTTATCTAGATGTGATGCAGTAATTAGACTTTTTGGCTATAACGCTGTGGCTGAATCTCCTTTTTTTTTTCTTACGTCTTTCCACGTTTGCTCCTCAGGTTGGTGATCCTGTGGTGATTATATATACATTATAAACTTAAGTTGGTAGCTCAGGTTCAGTTCTGCTTCTCATCACCCAGACTCTGGTAGAGTCTGAATGCCTTTGGTTGTGGGGAGGGGGCTTTGGGGGAGGGTTGTTCAAGGGTGGCAGGGAAGGGTGGGGGTTGGAGAGGGGAGGAGCATCTAAATCAAAAAAAGAACCAGGCTAGTCAAAAGGATACACAGTATATATGAATTATAATAAAATAAATTTCAAACAGAAGGAGCTACCACTGCATATTAACCCTATTCAAATATGTTCAGGCAATATATGTCGGCCAACATACAGCTATGATAATGGGTAAGCTAACGATTCAAACACTGAATGTAGTGGGGTTATTGACTACTAATAAACAACAGCTTCTGGCTGAATTAATTCGTTTAAATCCTGTTGATATTCTATGTCTCCAGGAGACGCATATACCCTGGGAGAAAAGAGCTTTGTATAAACTGAGGGGATATAACTTATTGACAAGCTCAACTCAAACTTCAAATATAAGGGGTGTTGCGATTATGGCAAAAACTCATTTCGGGGCGGCTATTCGGCAATTGTCAGACCCGCATGGCAGGTGGGCGGTGGATAAATTGGCCCTAGGAATCACAATTTGTACTATCTACCGCTCTAATCAAGATGAACCAGCTATCTTTGAATTTCTAGAAACAGAGCTTCCGACTTGGCAGGGTCCACTCATCATCTGTGGGGATTTTAATATTTCTCTTAAGGCCCAATCTGCCATAACTCCACTTCAGCAGAAATACGTAGGTCGTAAACCCAAGGTGTTCAAAGCACTTGCCAGACTGTCTAATAGCTTAGGTTTAGTCGATTTCTGGAATCATTCAAACAAAGATGACCCTGGGTATACTTATTTCTCGAATCCTCATCAGAAACACGTTAGGATTGATTATTTTTTTGTTTCACACGAATTCTTAGCACAATCTTCAATCAGTAAACATCCAAAGATTATTTCAGACCACAATCCTCTTATCTTTTCAACAAAAACACCCGACCCCGCTAGTCAACGTAGGCCCTGAACATTTGACCGTAAATTGCTGGTGAATAGCCAATACATTACTCACATCAAACACTGGACAACACAATTCTTAGAGGCCAATCGCTTTAGTGCACCGAGGAATATAGTCTGGGATAGCTTTAAAGCATCTCTTAGAGGCGAAACTATTAGTTTTCAAAATCATGCTAGGAAACAGCAATTTAATGAATATAATTTAAAGATGCAAGCCCTAGTGAAAGCAGAGCAAAAACATATTATACAAATATCACAAGGCTGTGATGCGAAGCACAAGATGTATCAGGTCATAGCATTAAAAACTGATCTTAACCACAATCTCAGCCAGAGTGCGGCCCAAACCTACAGAACACATAGAAAGGACGTTTATGAGAGCGGAGAAAAAGTTGGCAGACAGTTAGCACTACGTACACGTCAGAAGACCGCCACTAACAATATTACCTCTATTCACGATAATGGTCAGGTTTATACCCAAACCGAGGATTTCGCTAAGCAATTTCAACAATACTACCAGAAATTATATACTGAGGATGTTGTGTACACCGAAAGGGATTCTGCTAGTTACCTACACAACTTACTTAACTCCCCAGACAAAGAAAAGCGTCTTGATGACTTCTCTCGAAGAGATTTAGAAAAAGAAATTACAATAGAAGAGGTGCTTGCTGCATTATCGGTAATGTCTTCCGGTAAGGCTGCAGGCCCTGATAAAATCCCAATTGATTTATATAAAATATTGACCCACCAGCTAGGGCCGCTTCTCCATGATCTATTCTTAGGTATTCAATATAATGGGATACCTCCTGAATCCTGGAATGAAGCTAATATTGTTGTATTCCCAAAGAAAGGTAAACCCCTGGAACTTGTTACCTCCTACCGTCCAATATCATTAATCAATTCGGACTCCAAATTATACGCTAAGGTGATGGCTGTTGTTAGACTGAGTAGGGTCATTGAACATCTGGTCTCCCCTTGGCAGCATGGTTTCATGCCAGGGAAAGGGACTACCGACCATGTTAATAGAGTTATTACTTTGTTTGACGCCATGTCTGTTACGGGGGGCCGGATGTCAATGATCCTACTGGACGCAGAAAAAGCCTTCGACCGCGTCTCTTGGTCTTTTTTATGGGCGGTCATGTCGCATCTCAATTTCGGCCCCAAATTCATAAAATCAATTAAAACTATGTATTATTCGCCCAAAGCTAAGATTCAGGTACTAGGGTATGACTCAAGTCAAATCAATATATCTAGGGGCACTAGGCAGGGGTGTCCTTGTTCCCCCCAATTATTTGCACTTTATATTAACCCCTTAATTCTAAAACTCTCAGAGAGCCAATTAATCAAGCCTGTGGTCTGCGGTCAATAACAAACGAAAGTACTAGCATATGCAGACGATATAGCCGTTGTCACTCCTGATCCATCCGAGGCTATCATCACTATTGAAAATTTGACCACCGAGTACGGTAATTACTCGGGGTATTCTCTCAACAAGGGGAAAACAGTAATCGTACGTACTAACAACATAGATTGTACTGATCCTAGGGTTGTGAATAAAGCTACATATCTCGGAATTGTGATCAGCCCAGATATTAAAAACATCATTAAAATACATTTTGATCCTCTCCTAGATAGAATTAAATATGACCTAGATCGAGTGAATAGCCTTTATCTCTCAATAATTGGCAGAGCCAACTTTTTAAAAATGAACGTGCTACCTAGGTTTCTATATCTGTTGCGGGCCATTCCTCTTGCCATCGATGATAAGACTTTAAAAATATTAAATTCACTTATGTCCAAGTTTATCTGGCAACACGGTAAAATTAGGAGGCCACACAAACTGTTGTCCTTACCTTTGGATAGAGGAGGTTTAGCCATCCCCAACACTACCTTGTATCACTGGGCCGCCTTCTTACAGATCTTTGCTCTCCTGATCAAACCAAAATGCGTAATGGATAATAGTGAAATTAATTCGATACCATCTATTTATGAGCTCCTCCTTGGGAGTAATGCTGAAGGCTTGTTCCTTCGATATACAGATTCCTCCTACTACAGAAACCATTGCCAATACACAACTATAACCAATGCCCTTAAAGTCTGGAATAAGATTCACAAACACATGCATATTAGTAAAATTAATAGATATACACCTTTGTGGCACTCGACTCTCACATCCAGTATAAGTTTTGATTCTATAGCAAGAAAATGGAAACTCCTGGGTATCCTAACGGTCCATGATTTTTTGTTCAAGGGTTTTGAAACTACCTTTTTTGATTTAAAAACGAAATATAATTTACTTAATGGAGACTATCTTAAGTATGTTCAATTGTTTGCTAAACTTAAAGCCAATGTTTTTTTTGTGGATTTGTCAAACATCGAACTGCTGGAGCTAATGAGTAGACCCAATATTAGAATCGGCACCCTGTATGACACTTTTATGTTCAAAATTCAGGACGATCTTGAGAAAACCGAAGTAATGTGGGCAGGGAAGTTTGAGAATCCAGATGTTGATCTGTATAAATGCATTGAACTATCAAATTGCCTTCTCATGTTTAGCAATCTCAAAGTCCAGTTATACAAAACCTTGTTTAGTTTGTACTACACCCCGGCTAAATTGCACACTTGGGGGAAAAGAGAAAACAATCTCTGTCCCAGATGTGCAGTGGGGCCTGCAGATAGTATCCATATGTTTAGTCGCTGCTTCAAGCTCGATTTAATTAAAAGTATGATATCAGATTATAGGGTGGCATTATTTGGCCACTGACTGCCCGAATCTGAATGCCTATATGTAATGGGCTTCGATGGTTCACTAAAGCTGTCAAGAAGTGAAAAAAGACTTGCTTTTATCGGTACAGCAATACTAAGAATAATCCTATCCGCTCGTTGGAAAGATTCTGATCCCCCTAGCTTCCAAATGTGGCTAGCTCACCTTTTAGCGGTATGTAACTATGAGACATCAATTTATTCTACTAGGGGATTGAAAGCTAGGAAGTTGGGAGAGGCAATCTGGAGTCCTGTACTACGCTGGAGGGATGGAATAAATCCAACCTTAAGTGGTAGTAAGTAGTCTATCGGGTTAATGTCTTTTGTTTTCTCAAACTGTTATTGCTTTTCCTTGTTTATTTCTCTCTTGTGTTCTAATGGAAATCACACCAACTGTTTAGTTCTGTTGTTCTTTGTATAAAATGCTGTGTATCCAATGTACTGTTCTGGTTTACAATAAAAAATAAAATTAAAAAAAGAATGTGGATACTGGCAAAGATGCCGACTTCCGTACTGAGGAACCAGGTTCAAGTCTCAGTATCACCCCAATATCCTGTGATTCTGGGTAAATCAATTAATCACCCCATGCCTACAAAAAAAAAAAATGTGAACTTGTGTAATGTAACTGATACTCATGTAAAGCGCCCCACAAATGCAAAAGATATGAAATAGCACATAAATCACTGAGGTTGGACACTAATTAAGGTAAATCAATATGTACTTGGTCCATGCTCCACACAAAGAGCACGAAGTGACTGTCTTGTGCGCACTGCCGAATTAGAAAGTTACAAAGAAGAGTGATAATGATGCCAATGAATGGTAAGTAAAAGGTGGGTTAAAATCCCTTATATAGAGATTTTTTTTTGTAAGATACAACATCGTCATCAGACCGACAGTGCATGTGCGCTACCTGCAGGCTCAAACTAAAAAACGTGTAAATCTGCTAGTTGAGCCCATTTAACACCACCTCCGAGATACAGCCCACGTGTAACACTGCCCTCCAGGCTCTCAGAAAGTCAAAAGATGACAACTCGACCCATCATTTTACAAAGCTGAATTAGAAATTCTGTACTACACTTTAATGGCTAGGGCTGCCGACCACAAATCTGGTGAAATGGGTTCGAGTCTTGGCAATGACGCTCAACATCCTTTGATTATGGGCAAATCACTTAATCTCTCTGTGCCTAACAAAAATGAATTTGCCCTTGTGTAACTCAACTGGTGCTCATGTAAAGCGTGTTGATACCCAATACCTTCGGGTCAAGTTTGCGCTATATAAAACTCCGAATAAAGAACAACAAAAAAACATAAAAACAGCCGGCCTATTAGACAATCAGAAGTTCCCACATACTGACTGCAAAATTATTGTACACATGCTCTTTGATTTAACCAGACCCCTTATTTTCATACAACATAGTTGCACACCTTGCCTACATATGCCATTGGTACTATCCTCTAGCTCACATTTTAGAATCTGAGGTCTTCCCAGTGGCGTAGAGAAAGTTTAAGGGGCCTCCCCTGCAATGTACATGGAGGGGTCCTGCTCTGGATTCAGGCCTGAGTACTGTGCTGAGGGGCCCCCTGCAGCTCGGGGCCCGCGCACAGTGGGGGTTGCGGGGGGCCTGTGTTACGCCCCTGGCCCTTCCTCCTAGTGTTGATGTTTCTGAGACAGCTTTCATACACGGTGTTTGTTGTGTCTGGGCCCTAGGCCCCCATGATTACAAGAATGGACACAGACACCTGGTATTAGGGTACTGTAAAATGGCCACAAGCACGTGCACTCGGACCCTTTTATTAACAGGCTCACGTCCAGGGTTGGATTGGGATTAAAAATCGGCCTGGGCACGCATAAACAAATCGGCCCACATTTGCATAATGCCTTCCCTCAAATCACTGCTTTCAGCGTAATTTTACATAAAAGGGGGGGGGGGGGGGCAGGGGGACTTTAAAAAAATGCACGCATCAGTTAACACTAGTGAAACACACCTGAAAACAAGTAAGGCCACTTCTGCTCAGGCCCCCTGCCCCGCTCAGTATGCCTACATTAATGAGAGGCCCAGCGAAAGAAAAGGGGTGACACCTCTACCTGTTGCTGCTATACGGGAGATAATGAGTGCCCATCTCCCTCCAGAAAGGCCACTCAGACACCCACTGAGCCGCTGGCGGTATAGTCGAACAACAGAGACGCTGCCCAAATCGGCCCCCAGGCTGCATAAAAGAAGCCCTCAGCTGCAACTCAGACCCCGGCCCCTCGGGCATTGCCCGAATGCCCCCGTTACCAATCCGACGCTGCTCACGTCACTCGTGACGACTGTGATGGATGGGTGTGGGGTGCATGTGTGCCCACTCCCTCAAGGGAGTGGTTAACAAACTCTGTGTCTGCTGAGACACTAGAACGTGCCCAGCAGGACACAACAGTGTTCATAAAGAATTGTAGGTTAAAATCAGAAAGAGAAAGCTACACTGTGAGACGCCTATCGCAGTTGCTCGCATTTCTTTCTAGATCCACAGAATGGGGCTGAAGAACGTTTTTTTGCCACATCACGCCTCACTATTACCAGTTTCTTCCAGTGCCTAACCCCGTGCTCACAATTAAGTCTTAAAATCTGTCCCTTGTTTAACTGTTCCTACCAAGGTATACCCTTGTGATACAAAGTCTGCTCTCAATGAAGCAGAATGCGCATTTTCTCGGAACCCTTGCTGCTGCCCTCCAGTCTTGTAAGAAGCTTTTTTCGAGTGATTGGCCTTGTTTAATCTGTTTAAAGTTTTTACGTGGCGGCGGCAGGATTAGGGTATTTTGAAGGTCATGTCTGTACCTGCCACGCGGAAGTATTTGGGGGTTGGATCGACAGCACTCAGACAGTAAAATCCAGTCAAGTTTTAAGAATATCTACAGTGAATCTGTGTAAGAGAAATATACGTGTTATGTCACGTTATTTGCATTTGTATTGCGCAAACCACCGTTGCTATGGCATCTGAGCACCCTTTCTTACACAGCTAGAAAGAGCACTTACATACGTACATAATTAAAAATGTTTCCTGCAGTGCTACATAGTTGGGTCAAGGTCTCAGGCTCGGGTTAGTGTTTACGTTCTTTTACACCAAGTGACCTGCCTCTGTATTTCATTCCCTTTTAACAATTGCTAGTTAATTGAATGGAGATAGAGTAAGCAAAAGTCTGTAGATGAGATATAGTGTTGTGTCAGTTTCTGAAGGTGTATACGACTTTTTCTCCTGTATGCTGTAAGGAAAGTGCACAGGCCCTTAAAATGAATCCTTTTATTTACTTGAATCCAATGGAGTGCTTTAAAGGTAGATTTCATGTGATCACTTGTAAATATTGGCTTACCTGGCGGGCTGGCTCGGAATTCTTTGGGGATTGGTCTTCTCTGTTTTGTGTAGACCCAATAGACGGTGATCACAGGAGTTAAGGCGAGCAGTACAAGGACACTCGTCAGCTCCATTCTGTGGTTTGTTTGGAGCAATGCGATGGTTTTTCTAAGAAGAAAAACTGTATCTTCACACATGATGCCACTTAAGTTATCTTGGAAAGAAAACAGTGAGATACATGTCGAAAAGAATCCCCAGATTCCTTATTTTGGTGAGGCGGGAGTAGAGATAAGATTTCAATGCTTGAGGACCAGATAAAGATCAGGGAGGTAGGCTTAGAGTCAACATGTCACTGCGATCTTGGTCATGGCACCATTCTTGTACAAGAAGCTCTCCTACATCAAGTGAAACACACAGACCAAGCATGAAGCAATTCTAATTGCATTCTCTGGACCATTTTGCAGGTGTAAGTTGATGTGTGTGTCATCAATGTACATTCTAGTTTTCAAGTGGCAACAGGAGGCATATATAGATATTGAAAAGAAAGCACAATAGGTTTTATTTGATTTGTTCAGCTTAGGACAGAATCCATGTAACAACTTCTTGACATTGGGCACGATTCCACCAATGACTGTGTTCCAGTGTTCTCTCCTTGTATAATTGACCCGGTGTAGGCAATTTATTATAGCCATTTAGGGTTTGCTTAACTGTTTGCATATGTACGCAGGAGTAAGAATTACCAATTTATATCAAGCCAGTATAAAGCAAACCAGGACAGAAAGGTAAAACTGGACTTGACTTTCTGAATTTCCTTGTAATAATTGAAATATAATTAAAAAGGCAACATGAAGAACATATGTCAAATAATGGACGAGGTGACGTTTTTTCGACAATTGTGGCAATATGGTGATCATAGACTAAAATCACCTAGTAAAGTAAACTTGGTTGATCCAAAGAATGGTGTTATGTTATGTTATGTTAAATCTATTTATTGAGCGCGCTAACACCATTAGGTTTCTTGGCGCTGTACAGAGGGAGCAGGGAGGAGAGACAGAAAGAAAACCAGACTAAGAAAGAACAACTAGTGATAAGCTACAGTAAACAGGTACGTTTTGAGGGCAGATCTGAACGTGGGGTAGGGGGAGGATAACCTAAGAGGGAGAGGTAGGGAGTTCCAAAAAGAAGGGGCTAAAAAAGAAAACCTAAGGCCACCGTGTTTTTTCCGTTTGAATCTGGGGACGGAAAGTAAAGCCAGTTGAGATGACCGAAGGGTGCGAGAAGGGACATAGGGATGGAGCAAAGAAGAAATGAAGGAGGGGCCATGACCCGTGAGGGATTTGAAGATGATGCAACCAAGCTTAAATTTACAGCGGGCAGAGACCGGAAGCCAATGGAGACTCTTAAGGAGAGGTTGAACGTGCTGATCCCTGGGTTGATGGTAAATCAAGCGAGCAGCTTGATTTTGGATCAGCTGGAGTCTCCTGAGTTGGTATGCAGGAATGCCTATGTATAGTGCATTTGCGTAGTCAAGCCTAGACATGACTAACGCAAGCAGGGCCAGAATAAGAGCATCAGTGGTCAGTAGGCGGGAGATTTTGCGTATTTTCCTGAGCTGGAAATGGCTAGAGGAAACTACAGCGCTGATCTGGGGTGTCATAGATAGATCGTTGCTTATGACAACTCCCAGACTTTTAGCTGAGTTGACGGGGCAAGGGGGGTTGCCAAGACTGGCAGTGTGCGACTGAATACACACAAGTGACATCAACACTTTCCAGTAGATGTTATTTTGATCTTTTAGCTTGTTCCATATGCTTAGAATAAGTCACTTAGCATGGTGCAGTGACAGAATTGAGTGAAGAACTTAATTATCTCGGTTTTAGCACAAGGTTGCCTCCGTGTAACATTTACACTGTATGGGTTTGCTGCGGTTGAGTTTTTTGGGCATATGCTATGTCTGTGTTTTTATCACTGTGGAGATTTAGTTGCCTGAAATATTTTCTTTTTGTAGTGTGCATGGAGAAATGTTTCCGGTAGGTATGCATGCTTGTTTTTGCTTCTGACAATGCCATGGGCTTATTTCTGGAATTTGTCTGAACCTTCAAGAAGCAAGATCTTGTATGGAAACACCACTGTAGGGTGAGACACCGTTGTAGGCTCTGATTATGAGTACAATGGTCTTGGGGCCACGGTGCTTTCATTGGCGGTCCATCCACCGCCATCTTAGCAGTCCAACCACCTGATTACGATCAGTGTGCTCAGACCACCATAAGACCGCCACCACCGCCAGGATGTCAGATCCCGCGGAGGTCATCGGCACGGCCCTGAGGAGTACGAACTGCCTTTCTGCAGACCTTTTCATGGCGGGTACCCCCTCATGAAAAGGTTGATGGAAAGGCAGAGAAGGGGCATTTTACCCCATTGGGAATTGTAGCTGGGGGCACATATTGTGCCCCCCTCTACTAGTACCATTGTACGCTCACTGTGTGCCATGCACGACAATGTGCATGGCAACAGGGCGTCCAATGTTCAATTGTCACTGCATTGCGGTGGCATGTGTTTTAGACTCTTTTTATTTATTTATTTGAGTTTTATATAGCGCTGGCTAGACCCGGAGGTATCAGAGCGCTTTACAGAAGGATCCACAAAATTACATCAGTTACAAGAAAACATTTCAAGAGTGTCGGAAGACAAAATAAATGGAGCTTAGAAGGGTAAGGGGGTGGGGTAAAGATCAATTTTTCCTATTTCATCCGGTCCAACCCTAGCTCAAGTACTAATGTCTTGCTACCTTACTCGGCCAATAAGGGGGTCAGAGTGAAATGAGCAGAAATTCATCCACCAAAACTTTTCACAGAGCGGTCTAGTGGAATTAGGAGGATTTTGTGTGCAGTTTGTCTTTAGGGGAGGTGGCGAGTAGGATACAGGACAGTTTTATAGCATTATCAAAATCAGTATCCAAAATGTTCAAAAGAGATAAACCTCCATCAACCCGACCAGACCAGAGGTGGTTTAACTATGATCGCACAATGACTTACACCTTAAAAAGGCTACCAGTAGGACTCCACATAATATAATTTCTATCAGGTCAGCCAAGAAGGTTTAGCCGCAGACTAATAAAGAAAGAAAGATGCAAAGATTAGGAAGATCTTGAAGAGGCTGCTAACCAAAAAGGCAACAGAGCTTTTTGGGAGGTTGTTAACCGCCCATTCTGTACTGAAAGTACTTCCTCTAGAATCAACAGTCATATTTCAGAACAGTATCAGGTTGATCATTTTTCGAAGATTTTTAACCTGGGTAACTTAAATTCAACAAATCAACCATCCATAGATTGTGTGCATTACTCCTACATATTATTGTCATCCCATTTCCGTGGGAGATTTCTTTGTAGTTATTGTCAAAAACAACAGCTGATGGACAGAATGCAGAACAATGTCATACATTCACCCCAGTACAGAGATCTGGGCCTAAATCCATCGTTTTTTTGCTCACCATGCCATTCCAGTTTGAACCCAGCAATGTACAAATCAGTCTTGGCCCTGTGCCCCATGGGAGTAGTCCAGCCCGAACTGCCAAGCCAGGTCCTTTCCAGACTGGAAACAAGCATCCTAGGACCGGTTTTGGGCTTTCCACCCTCGTCAGCCAGGATAGCTTGATTCCAGTGGCATGGAGAGCACAGGACTCACGTCTGAGCACACCCATCCCACTTGGGGTGACAAATGCAAAAACCACAGTTGATGGACAGAATGCAGAACAATGTCATACATTCACCCCAGTACAGAGATCTGGGCCTAAATCCATTGTTTTTTTGCTCACCAGGCCACTCCAGTTTGAACCCAGCCACATGCAAATCATTCTTGACCCTGTGCCCCATGGAAACATGGGCTGGACTGTTACCATGAGGCACAGGGTCAGACCGATTTGCATATGTCTATGTCTGAACCGGGGTGGTGGAGTGAGCTAAAGAATGATGATGGATTAAACCCAGATCAGTTGACTGGGGGTGAGTGTTTGATTTGCTCAAACACTCCGTCTATCATCCCCTTTGGTATTGCTTTGTTCGCCCTAATTGGCAGGGTATGCCCAGACGTGGGTCCCTTGCTCACTTTGCCACTGGATTCAAGATAGCCTGGCTGATGAGGGTTATGAACCCAAAACCGGTCACAGGATGCTTGTTTCCGGTCCAAGGAAGACATGTCTTTGCAGTTCGGGCTGGACTGTTCCCATGATGCACAGGGTCAGACTGATTTGCATATGGCCATGTCTGAACTGGGGTGGTGGAGTGAGCTAAAGAATGATGGATTAAACCCAGATCAGTTGACTGGGGGTGAGTGTTTGATTTGCTCAAACACTCCGTCCATCATCCCCTTTGGTATCGCTCTGAAGAAATTGTCAGCGCTGTTGCAAGGAGGGTGCCTGATGGGATTCTGGTGGATTTAAGGACAACACTTTTTTTGGACCCCTCTAAAGACTAATTTCTTCAGAGCTGTTAGTAGAAACTGGCCTATAGATTCACCTAGGGAATCAGGAATCAATTACAGGTCGAATTTTTAAGAAAGGTGATAGGAACCTGCAGTCAAATTATCGTCCTATATCATTATTAAATCCGTATTTGTAAAGTGCAAACTACTCACCCTTACAGGTCTCATGGCGCCGGGGGCCATTGTGGTAATTAAGTGAGATATTGCTCAGAGCCACATGGTGCTGAGCTGAGCTGCCGCCCGAGTCAAGGATCTAACCATGAGCCCTGTGCTCCGAAGTCAGCTGCCCTGGCCTTTGCACCACACCTCTCCACATCATTAGATTCTTCTGTTAAATTGCTTGGGCGAGCGAATCTGGGAAAGCTTGAAGAGTGGGTGAGACCAACTCCTTTTTTTCAGAAGTACACTTTAGCTTCAGACCCTGCCTTGGCACGGTTAAACAAGCACTAACTTTGTCCCTAGTTTAAGGGAAAAGTGTTACGGCAGGTGAGGTGCCATTCATATGGCTTTTATGGACCTCTCCTGTGCCTTTGACTTGTTCAATAGGGGTAATCATGGGAGATGATGGAAGCGGCAGGGTTGGATCCCGCTTTACTGGATTTATTAAAACGCCTTCATTGTGACCTTTATATGCAGACGACACAGTCTTGTTGGCCCATACAGAAAATGGGTTACATGCTCTTTTAGATGGTTTTAAAGCAGAATCTTAAACTGCAGGTTAACCATAAGAAGTCCTTTATTTTGACTAGTGGGCCAAAAAATACCCGTTCTAGAATTTGACATTAGGGTCCCCTATAACTAAGACCCTTAAATCGAGATATCTGGACATCCTATTTGATACTAATCTGAGCAGGGACATGTTGATTATCCAACGATCACAAAAGATGATGGCCTCTTGTGAAGTTATTCACAATTTTGCTAAAAAGATGCTAAAAAGATGGGCCACGGGCCACAAAGAGATGCTAATGCAGTTTGGGCTGGCTATTTCCATTTTGCACAGGGTCAAGGCTGATTTGCATATAGCAGGGTCTGAAGTGAGGTGGCAAAGTGAGCTAAAGAATGGTGACGGATTCAACCGAGATCTGTGTCTGGGTGTGAGTGTCTGAAAAGTTTCAGCGCTCCGTCCATCATCTCTTTCCATTTGATTTGAGTCCCCTAAATTGGGAGGGTAATCCCAGACGTGGGTTCCTTGCCCGCTTTGCCACTGGATTCAAGCTAGCCTGATTGATATGATGGGTGTTACCCCGAAATCGGTCCCAGGATGCGTGTTACCGGTCCAGTCAAGACCTTGCTTGGCAGTTCGGGCTGGATTGTTCCCATGAGGCCCAGGGTCAAGACTGATTTGCATATGGCTGGGTTCAAACTGGGGTGGTGAAGTGAGCCAAAGAACGATGATGGATTCAACCAAGTTCTGTGACTGGGGGTGAATGTATGAAAATATTTTGTGCTCCGTTCATCATCTCCTTGTGTTTGCGCAGCTCTCAGAACGTGATATATTTCAATTACAACGCATAAAAACTATCATCGAAATAAACAAGTAGAATGTGTTGCGTACAATTTGTATGTACTTTACTCTTCAATCATATAGTCTGTGTATTTAAAATGTGGTTGAAGATGCTGCATCTGACAAATGTTTGTCTAACAAGACTTTATGAATGCAGCAATTAAATAACTACAGTCACTGATTGTTGTCGAGTGTTCAGTCCTAACTCAGCAAGGATTTGTCCTCACAAGCTGTCCCCCAAATACCTTAAATTCTAGCCTTCTGATAATCTGTGCCGAAGAGACACCTAAAGACACCTAGAACCATCATTAATCATTAAAACATGGATGCTTCCCATCAGAGATGAAGACCTCCTTTATTGGATCACTTCTCAGAAAGAGAAATATTGATCCTTCCAGTCCATCATTCTACAGGCCAATTTCCAAATTGCCCATACCTGGGAAAAGAGACTGAAAGAGCAGTCTTTACCAATTCTCCACATTCACTGAGTAGAAAAATCTATTGTCGGATCAATGGTGCAGATTCAGATTCAGAGGAATCTCAAAATTTGCTGTCACATTTATGTGAGTTGTCCTAAAACTATTGACAAGAACAGTGTGGCTGTTCTACTTCGCTTAGATCTATTGGCCCACCACCAAGTGGTACTCAGACTACAACATCTTGGAATACACCACAACACCCTAAAATAGATTGCCACCAACTGAAAGACCGACAAAGCCTTCTTTCAAATCCGCCCCCACCTCCTACACTGTAGCGTCCTACAGGAATCCATCACCACTCACTTCTATTCAAGATCTACCTCTATCCCTTGACAGACCAGATTAAATCTTTAGCTATTTCAACCTGGCATGCAAAAACTATAAGGAAGACAAACAAATCATCCTAAAAATGGACAATCCAGAAAATCTCCATGTGTCAAGACATAATGGGTACCTGCGTGCCACAGATACATGCATGATGACCCCCATCTAACACTGAACAGCTCCAAATAAGGCATCTTGACTTATTGGCCTTGGCACAATCACCCACTGACAACCGTGTGGCTTAAAGGACTTGATGCCCCACCAGCCGCGTCAACAGAAGTGAAGGACCTGGGGGAAACATGGACTGAGATTGCTCACTGATCTCAAATGTGAAAATAATCACTTCGAAAAATGTATGTAGTATGGAAACACTAAGACACATCTTCCCCTTGCTCTCACTCTTTTGATCCCCACAGTTGACTCTGCCAAAAGCATGTACCTAGGGGGCCCCTTGGATACTGATACACAAACTACAACAAATCCAGAATGCCGCAGACAGACTTCTCTTGCACCTACACAGCAGAGAACCAATATAACCAGTCTTATATTCAGTGGCATAGCTAGGCTTTAGGCCGCCCATGGCGGCCCCTGTATTTTCCACCCGTGCAGACCTGATTGAAGAGCAGGGGTCGGGGGGAGGGTGTTACTGGCGATTTATGCGGCCTCGACGGCCGCAGGTAAGAACAGGAGGGTTGGGTTGGGGGGGCAGGGTGCTGCCGATTCTTGGTCTGCCCCCCTAGCTATGCCACTGCTTATAGGCCCTTTACTGACTACCCATAGCCAGGCGATTATTATTTAGGGCACTATACATCTTTCACAGTTCCTCATAGGTAAAAGGACAATTATACTAGACTAAAGATTAGTACCTCAGATCATCATACCCTCTTACAAAAATACATTTGTAAGAGGTTGAGCATTTTCATACCAAGTAGGACAATTCTGGCACTCCTAGTCAACAAAATAAGGAAGTCTCAGGAGCCTAATAAATTCATGTGATAAGTGAACATCTGTCTGTTTCAGAGCTAATCATTTGACTGCTGACCCTGGAAAGCAGTCGGACCTTGAATCTGCATGAATCCCAGCAATCAACACTGGTCAATGGTGTGAAGGTAAATACAGGTAAATTTTCTGAGGCACCTAGTCTTCTACAGTTATTAAGTTGGAACAATAACTCACTACTTTCATCTATTCAGTCATGATGACACCCATTTGATTGAATGTAGTCAGTAATTCCACTATAATTGTCTACTCAATACTAACTAAATAGGCATTTTATATCTAAAGAGATCTGCTGCACACTGCTTGCACAAAACGGTTATATCCCACACCAGCAGGTCCAAATTACCTACGTATTAGTTGCCATCTTATAGCTGAGAATCTAATATAAATGGCATTTGAGCAGCGGAGGGCAGGTAACGAGCTGTTATCTTGATGAAGTCGAAGGACATTTCTCCATGTCGCGCTCAATGCCAATGAGGCTTCCCTAAACTACCTGCTGGTGCTGGGTTGGATTTAGAAATGTATGTGGTTGTATCCTTGCGGGTGCAGAGTTGCCCTGACCACACCTGAATGTAGGTATTACAGGGTGTACTGAGTGTCGCCGTCTCAGACCCCTGTAATTCACTCCTTAGACTTTGCACGCTCCTGAAGAAATGCCATAGGATCCACTAGGGACCTCTAGAGGCGTGAAACATGTTGACCTAGAATCATTTATTTTCTTCACCACTAGCACTACTATTAGCAGAAGGAAAATACTCACACTTCTGACTATTAGATCAAGAGTATTACTCTCAGCCCCAGTTTTTAACCATACCTCACGGACCTCTGCATAAATCTTTCCTAGGGTATCAGTGTGGTATTTTTAACTCACTCACATCACTCCCCACACACTTGTACTCACCACTGCGGCATTCGTCCAAAAGATCTCTAATAAAGAGCCCTTTCACTGGGCCCGTGGGGGACAGCAGTGCCACCCCCACGAGGAGCAATGCCCCATGATGAAGCATGGCACCTGCTTTGGTGTGTGAGGGCACTTCTTCAACAAGGAGGAATTCCCCCATCTGAGACTATCATATCCAACCTATCCTTTGAAAGAGTCCCCTTCACCAGTCCTTTCAGCGACCTAATAGGTCTTCTTCTCTCTTAGGAACAGTTACCCTCCAGTGATTGAAACGTTAACTTTGGGAGCCCTGGTACTGGACCTGCCTTTCAATTTGATCCTAGTCCCCCCTCTTTTTGTGTGTTTTAATCTAGTATTACTACCATACAAAGGATTAGTATAACCCAGTCCTTCCAGATTAATCCCTCTTTCAAATTCTTCTCTATATTGGTATCTCCTCCAGATCAATATCATCTCCGCATAAGCAAACTTTTGCCACATTCAGCATATACATTTGAACTCCATATATTAACTAATTATAAACATAAAAATGTGACTTGCTAACTCACTACAAAGTGTAAGCTGCACGTCTATCTGTCTTCTCCTACATCCATCTGACTGCTAAGTGCTGCGTCCCACACAGTAGTGGCTGCTACGGGATGGGGATAAAAAAAAGAAAACATAAACAAACAAAAAAAACACTTACCTGAAACGACAGCCACCATTACTTCATCCTCTGTCCTTTCAACACCTTCCTGCGCTCCCAGCCAGCAGTAGGAAGTAATCGCCCTCCCAGCCTCCCCATAGTCAATCACAATGCTGCAATGCAGCGTTGTGATTGGTCTGAGTCCCGTGGCTTGGCGCTCAGAGAGGGACTGGGAGGGTTTGCATGTTCTTTACCAGGCTGTGTAATGCAGCCTGGTAGGGGACGGGCAATGTGCACAGGACTGCTTGGGGCAGTCCTGCACACTTCAGGAGTGAAAAACCACTCCTCTTCTCCCTACTCCGCCAGCTCCACCCTGCCAGAGAGCCACTTAAAGATATAGGGAAAATGAAATAATAATAACAGTAGTTATTATCATTTTATTTTTCCTTTTGTTCAGTGGGGCGGTGCTCCTCCGCATTAGCGGAGGAGCCACAACTTGTCCCAAGGCAAGGTAAGAGCCCCTCTCAGGTCACTCATATACAAAACTAAAACACTTCCACACACTAAAACAACTCTCTTCAAACTACACACTGTCTAGCACACTACCCATGTGGGTAAGTGCTTCAGCGCCCCTTATAAGAGTAGGAAGCTCTATACTAAAATCCTCAGAATAATACACTTCAAGAAGACAAGAAGTCATAAAGTGATTGCCCTCTGAGTTGCAAATCTGTGACCCTGAAGTTAATGAGAAGTACGCTCAGCAAAGTTTGTGAATCAATTAAACTCATAAGGATGTATCAATACGGGCAAATTAGTAGGCTGGTCAATGATAGCACACT
This sequence comes from Lissotriton vulgaris, assembly GCF_964263255.1. Taxonomy (NCBI): domain Eukaryota; kingdom Metazoa; phylum Chordata; class Amphibia; order Caudata; family Salamandridae; genus Lissotriton; species Lissotriton vulgaris. The sequence continues at coordinate 922,132,221 of NC_141691.1, read as the reverse complement.
ATAGTTCAGAAAGATGATCAGATAAGCATGCAGTGGTGTTGCCATCTGATCGCAATAGAGTCACTACCACACTCAATGTTATAACAGACACATTTTCCAGTCCTGGAGGTTTGTGTGATAACCTAATGCATTTCGGATGTTGTTGTCTTGTTTTATTTCCTTTTAACTAAGTAGACACTGTAGTGGAAAAGTATTTTTAGGTGAAAGTTTCAGGGCTGAAGGGAGTGGCTGTAGTGACGTGGAGTGAGGAGGTCACCCTTGATCATAATGATGTACCAGTGTCGGTTGTGGTAGTTACTGAGGAGGTCTGGTTTCCTTTAGTCATGTGAGAATTCTGGAGCCCATACTTCTTAACCTCCACTGCATTATCAATCAATGAATCAGTATTTATAAAGTGCTGCTAATCACCCAATAGGGTATCCAGGTGCTTGCAGGTCCCAGAGACTTATTTAAACAGCCATGTATTGATGGGCGAAACATGATTCCGAAAGTGAGAGATGCTCTGGAGCTGCATGGGAAGACTGTTCAAGGTCTTTGCTGCGATGTGGGAGAAGGAGAGTGCTCCACTTATGATTTGATAGATGCTTGGAGCATGGGCATGTGAATGGGAGGTAGAGCGAAGTCTTCTTGATGATTATTGTAGGCGGGTCCTTGGTTGTGTGGAGCCTTGTGTGTGTGGGTCACCAGCTTGAATTGGCATCTCTTTTGTATGGGAAGCCAGTGGAGTTGCCTGAGGTGGGGTGTGATCTAAGCTCATCGTGGAAGGCAAAGGATTAGTCTGGCTGCTGCATTCTGTATGGTCTATATTCTCTGTAGGAAGGGTGAGGCAATTCCTATGTAGAGGGCGTTACCATAAGTCAGTTGGCTGGTGATGAGGGCTTGTGTCACGGTGCGTCTCTTGTGTAGGAATAGCCAGTTTAAGACTTCACAGAGTGAGTAAGCTGGTGGAGGAGACGGCGTAGATCTGTGATTTCATGGTGAGCTTGTTGTCGATGATTCTGAGGTTTCTGGCGTGGTTGAAGGGAGTGGTACGGGTCCTAGGTCTGATTGCCACCAAAAATCTTCCATGTCTTTCTGTTGTGGCCTAAGAAGGATACTTCTGTCTGGTCTGTCTTCAGCTGCAGACAGTTGTTCTTCATCCAGTCAGCGACTTTTGTCATGTATGTGTGGAAGTTGGTTCTGGTGGTGGTGGGGTTGTTGGTGAGTGAGAGGATGAGTGGGTGTCGTCTGTGTAGGAAATTATGATGAAAGCGTGGGATCTGACAATGTTGGCCAGCGGGTCATATATGTGTTGAAGAGTATGGGGATGAAGGATGAGCCCAGGGGACGCTGCAGGATATCTCCTTGGGTTGAGAGGTGAAAGGTGAGAGGTGTATCCTCTGAGTTCTTCTGGTGAGAAAGGAGGTGATCGATCTGAGCGCATCCCCTTCGATGCCAATGTGGTAAAGTCTTTCGTTCAGTGTGAGGTCGGATAAAGTGTCAAAGGCTGCCGAGAGTTCAAGAAGTATCAAAGTTGATGTTTCTCCTCCGGCGAGGAGTGTTAAGATGTCGTAGGTGGGTGCGATCAAGGCGGTTTTGGTGCTGTGATTGCTGCAGAATCTGGATTGGGAAGCATCGAGTAGCAGGTTCTGCTCCCGGTGTGTCATGAGTTGATTGTCGATGATCGTTTCCAGTACCTTCGCTGGTAATTGGAGCAGGGAGATTAGTTGGTAGTTTTTGAATTTGCTGGGGTCGGCGGAGGGTTTTTAGAGTGGTGGTCTGACTTTCAGCATGTTCCAGGCATCAGGAAATGTTGCAGGGGTGATAGAGGTGTTGAGTAGAGTGGTGAGTTCCTGGCCAATCCCAAGGTTGAAGATGTGGTGCGGGCATGGGTCTGTGGGAGCTCCAGAGTGGATAAATTTCATGGTTGAGATGGTTCCTGGGTGGAGATTGTGTGGTCAGTGTGTTGGTTACGGTAGTGGCTTATCTGTTGAGGAAGTCCCTAGGTGTTGGTTGGTGTTCAAAGTTCAAAGGTTGCGATACTGTCATGGAAAAAGGGGGGGAGGTTGTCGCACAGCTCCTGTGAGGATGTGATGTTTTCACTGGCAGCTGGGTTGGAGAATTCTTCAACAATGTTGAAAAGTTCCTCAGTGTTGTTGCCACTGGTTTTGATGCATGCAGCATGGGCTTTCTTTGTTGCTCTCAGCAGGCAGGTGGTGGTAGGAGTTGAGGGAGGTCTTGAAGGCTGCCCTGTAAGAGATGTTTCAAACTGTTTGCTGTCTCGTTTCTCTTTTCTGAGTTCTTCAGTGTACCAGCTGGCCTTTTGGTGGGTTTTCTCTGGAAGTTGCTCTTAATGGGGACAATGCTGTCTACACAATAGGTGATCTAGGCGTTGAAGTTTTTTCCTCCCTATTCAAGGTTAGCAGGTTTGAAGGTGTGGTGGGTGTTCACCCAGCTAGTCTCTGAGATTTTGTTTCACCTTCGGCAGTTGCTGGAAGTGAAAATTTGGGTCCAGCTTGTGTCCTGCGTTTTGTGTAGGGTTGTGGATGATTTGGGTGAATCGGAGGCTGCACATACTATTGAGGAGGTGTGCAGAGTTTTTGTCATTGAGGTTGTTGATGTGGAAATTTAGGTCACCGAGGAAGATGTAGTCCTTGGAGTCTAAGGCCAGAGGCGCAAATAAGTCTGCAATGATGTTGCAGCAGCTGGAGCGTGGGCCTGGGGGTCAGTATGCGAGGGTGCTTCTGATGACTGTCTTGTCCTCCATGTAGAGCTTGAAGTTGAGATGTTCCATTGGGGTGGGGGTGGTGTTGGTGGTGGTGGTACATTGTATGGTCTCTTTGTTGATGATGGCTGTTCCTCCTCCCTGGTTGTTGGTGCGGTCCTGGGGAGTGATTTTTGGGGATTGTTGAGTTATGACACACAGCGAATGGATGATAGTAGCAGGGGATTAGTAGAGATGAAAGAGAGGTCATTTCTAGGCAGATGTGGTTAATTCTAGATTGTGCTCATTTCAGAAACTTTCTGTAAAATGGATATTTGAACAATAAGTTCTAGGAGTTCAACTTGAACCGGGAATGATTAAGTTTTAAATTTCCCAAAAGAATAATGCTATGGTAAAATACTGAGCTACACAGCAAGCAATGCCATGAAGTGAATTAGTGTCATTACCTATGAATTATATCTTTACCTAACCATGGGAAAAAGTTTGCGGCTTGTACAATTATTTAGTTATCCATATCATGTTTGTTTTTATGAGCCATTCATAAAAAGCCCCATGTTGCAGTGCTTCAATACTGATTGTGGGAAGAATCGTCTTTCTTTGATCCTGTGTATACAAATGGTTGTTTGTGGAAAGTAGTATGCATATAGAGCTTACACCGTCTTTGAGGAATACACTCTAAGACCGATCTGACAAACTGCAACATTACTTTCCTCTAACCAGGCCCAGACTGGCCATAGCAGGCACCGGGCAATCCCCCGGTGCGCCGCACGGGTGGGGGCCGGTTTTGGGCCCCTGGGGCCATTTTTGTTACAGGGCCGTTTTTGCAGCATAGCTACAAAGTAGTCCCTGTAACAAAATCGGCAAAAAACCGGCCTCGGCAAAGTACTCGGCCGCCCCTCCACCCCCCCTCCGAGTGGGGAGGGAGGGGCCGAGCACTTTGCGAGGGCCGGTTGTGGTTCCCAGTCCGGCCCTGCCTCTAACCCATTGACACTCAAAGTATTGCCCGGGGGCCGCATGTGGCCCTCTTGACCCTCACATGCGGCCCCCAGCAGAAGGACTGCACTGGGCTGCTGAGAGCACTAAGGGTCATAAATATGTGAATTTAAGGGGCAGGTGTTAACTTTAGAAAAAACATTCATTTTTAAGACATCTTTCAACATATGTGTAAAAATAAAGTCTTTTCCAAATTGAAAAAAAGTGTATTTCATTAACAAGCAGTTCACCTTAGTACACCAGATTATATCAGTGCTTTGAGATTATTATTTTTTTTTAAATGACAGTTTTCAAAATGAATATAGAAACAGTAATGCCTCCTCCCAACCTGGCAACAATACCAACACTGAACTAAGAGGCAAGTCAGTTATCACGATTTACCATCTGCGTGGTCTGGGTTATTATAGATGGGAAACATTATAGTTTAATTATTCAAACACAAGAGAAAGTTATATACACCATATATATGACCACATGTATTTTAAGGTGCTCTTCTAAAGAACGAGGCAAAGTGAAATTAGACAATTGCCTAGGATCACACAATTTGGTCAAGTGGGCAAGGTTTTATGGTTTCACATAGTGCAATTCTATTTCATTCCAATTCAATAAAATTACGTCCTTTTAACACTTGACTTTTCCAAGGTAGTAAAAGCAAGCAGAAAAGGCTTACCTCATGGTGCGGTAGAGGGATTGCGACTCATATATATCATGACTAAAGGCCCCACTACCACCGTGGTGGCATCAATGCATCCCTCGGGTACACCACAGTCTTACTTCGTGGCCCTTGGGAAAATGTTTGCTAATACCTATGCTCTAACCTTTAACAAAGAATCTCCCAAAATTTGAGCCGACTGTGCAAACTAGAACATATTTTTGAAGCAAAGCCTTTAGAAAGTCCCAGATCTACTACAGTGGGCGAAACATGTGTTGGCTGAAACATAGATAAAGCAGCAGGGATCCTGTAGCCATAATTTGCAAAATATAAATAACTGGAATATAAGACCTTCATTGCTGTTTAATACAATCAGAGGCTCTAATAATGAGATTCAGAATGATCTTTCAGAGTGAGTACCTTGCAAAAGATTTCTGTTGGAGCTGAACTATACATAAAACTGCTTCTTGATTCAATATAGGACTGCTTTTAATACCTTAGAATACTTTATCTCATGAAGATGAGTTTATGACTTTGAACAATATTTGCGTTGTCTTATCTCTCGGTCTCAATAAATTACAAGTTCTAATTGCTTGCTATAAGACGTATTAGACTAATTGGTGCATTTTGTTCTTTTATTCAACTTATTTTAAGGAGAAATTATACCCTTACATTATTTATAGGGAACTGAAATTCTTATGTCTGAGACCACAACTGTAAATAAAAAGCATTCTGTCTTTGTGAATTATGGGGTATGACAGCTCATTATGGTGGAAGTTTTAACAAACCAATAATATTCAATGTAAGTAAACATGTGCCTTGATGGACAATATAGAATCTATTGTTTTTAATATGTCGCAGTATTAACGCACCAGATCAAATGACAAACACATGTAACACATGCAAAATGGTCCTTCTAGAAGCTAGTCACAATCTCGTCCATGCTTACTCATGGTATTTGATCCAGAATGCATTTGATGTGATTCTCAGTCTCTCACTTCCTCCATATCACAGTATTTTGTAACCTTGGTGTTTATTTCTGTTTCCTTATAACTGGTATGTTCCCCTGCCAAAGAGGTAACTGAGATTCGTGTGGATTACAATCATATTTACTTTTTTTAACCTGTTAAGTGTGGCGTAATGTTGCAGACAGGGCTTTGCCTGTAAATGTACACCCTCAGTTTAAGATTACAATATGTCCCATGATTACTATGTGATAAATATTATCATTTAAAACATGCCTTGTTCTCCTGAGCTATCAGTGAACAAGTTTCATTTTTATTAACTCCCTCCTGCTTTACCACCTAATCTAATAATTTAGAAGAAAGACCTCATGTCCACTTGCATTGCAGAGAGTGATGTGAAGTAAAGGTACAGTTCCTTCCCCTGGCACTCACTCCTTTTATTCAGTTCACTGTGAATAGTTACAGTCAGATATGCACACCAGTTCTCCTCTACTCCCATCTCCCGTCTCTTGATGCATGTTCACACTATTAGCAGAGTGAGCCATTCACGGTTCATAATCGTTAACAAGTTTTCACTCTATTAGAGCTCATTAGCGGCTTGCTTCCTTGCACCTTGGCAGAAATTCCTACAGTTTTCATAGCACCTGTCCTTTATGGAACTAGAAGTGGGTTTCTGGAGTCAGAGGGCTCAGTGGTTAATAGCTAGCAAATGTCTGACTGTGAAAAGTTGTTCCTAGAACAGATAATATCACCTCCATAAGTCATGAGTATAAAGTAGTTTCAATTGCTCAAAACTCATTCACCACAGGTTGGAGATAGAAAAGCCCTGGTTCCACTACTGTGCACTTTCTGTAAATGTCTCTTTAAGTATCTGACTTGTGCTCTTCATTTTACTTGCTACCAAGCAGGGCTCAGCCTTTGCAGGCCTCGCCGTTCCTGTAATATGGTAGCCGTACTAGACATTCTAACTAGGTTGCATAACCAGCTATGTCAGTTTCAAACAGAACAGAAGTGGAAAAGAGAGGAGCCCTTTAGTGTCCCTTACACAACATGTTTTACTGAATGGGCTGGATTGCCGATTCTAATCTGCTGGCTGGGGTTACAGAGGAGAAGGTCTGATTCAGGTTTTGGGGCCATTTCTGACATCTAGCAATTCGCCAAGTGGTTGAAACGTATTGCATTTTTTACTCTGTCATAGGCAAGGCCACTGGAGTTATACAATTTAGCGGCCTGTGGCGTTTTCCGCATGATTATGGTTTTGCCGCATTTTGCCACGTGATCCCTCATCAGCTGATCTTTGTGAATAAGGCCTCTGGCTAACTGTGCGGACGTTCGAATAGTTCAAGGAATTGCATCTATTTACTTACCATTTAAAATTCCCACCGCCACATTGCAAAATTGCACAACACCACACAAATGCCAGTGCAACCCTAAGTAAACCTAGACCTATATGACTAGAACAAGAAGTAGTTCCCTGATGAAGACCAGCCTACGGGTCCAGGGATGCAGCTACTTACAGCCTGATCCTCTACCTTTGCTCAGTGTCCCTCCGCCGTTTCTCTGTTCGCTGCTCAGCCACATGCAGTCTGAAGTCAAGATACTCCATAGCCATAGTTCAAGCATCTGAAAACACACTTTTGCCAGGTACCCATGGAAGTGAACTAGTCTAATATTTCAGCGGCCCAAACCCAGCTATGATCACAGAAAACCCTCTGCAGGCAGGCCATTCAAATGCTTAAGACCATCTCCAAACTTGTGCACATCAACCTGGAAAGTGCACAATGAGAGGCACAACAACGCAGTATTTTCCACACTTAACATATAAAAGATAAATCTTGGTGTGCCAAACAACCTTACCCTCTTTCAATTAAGCACCAGCCTATCCCTAAACTGATTACTATTGCTTCAAATTCCTCCCGTTTTGTTGCCATGAAGGCCTTCGAAGCGGTTGTAAAATGTAAAAGTGTGTCCTACTTAAGGAAACAAAATACTGTTGTCCCTAGTGAGACATTTTTTGCATTAGTAAACTAAGGTTTCTGTGAGCATCAGTGTGAGTTCCAATTATCAATAAACCCTCAGATTATCTCTGACACTCACTTATTGGCAGACTCAAATGCTCGCTGTTTTCACTGCCCTTTGGAGTCAGCCATTTTGTGGACTACGTCCTGACATGTACGTGTGCTGATTCAGGTGGCAGCAAATGGTACCTCCAGCGCTCTCAGACAAAGATAAGGAACTCATTTATCCTGGATGCAGGCGTAGAAGAGAATAATTAATGTGGAAAATTGCTGCTTTTTTTTTTAATTTTGCAGTTTTATGTAGTGCAACCTCAACCCAAGGTTTTGGAGCGCTTTCCATGTGCGCATGTTTTCTTATACAAGGATATATTGATTTTTGGTAGGCACCGGGAGATTAAGTGATTTGCCCAGAATCACATGATGTTGAGTCAATGTCAGACTCGAACCTGGTTCCCCAGCTCCGAAGTTGACAGCTCAAGCCGTTACGCCACGTTACACTTCGCAGTTTGGTCAACTGACCTGATCCGTGGCCATTGAATAATATGTTTTTGTTTTATTGGTAAGCTTGTCATCATGCGCTTAAACAATGTGCTATTTTTTTCTTATTTAAGAGTGGGCTTTATCTCATACATCCGCCACAGCATGATACCTGTCTTGTGTGAATTTAATGGGGTTTTGAGAAGACGGTTGAACACTGATCTCTTTTAATCCTATGACGTAAATTCAGGATGCACTGAGGCTGTGCTGAGCAGCATTCGCAGTGCATTAGCGCTTTACACTTGTCATTCATTTGTCACCCAGCAGTCAGATAACATGCTGTAACACCAGGCGCTGCTATTCAGCAGACACATGCATTGACAGTGCCCTTTGCTGAAATGGGAATTCTCTCAAAAACAGCTGGGATGGCTACGGTGGGTGTCAGGTGCTAAATTAGTGCCAAATTTACGGGGGAGGGGTAATACTTCCAGCAATGTAGAGCCAAATTTCGGGGGTCGGGGGTGGGAGGGGACTGATATTTCCAGCAATGTAGAGCCAAATTCCGGAAGAAGTGGGGGCTAATACTTCCAGCAACGTGTCCTTGTATAATGTAACTGGGTCTCATGCAAAAGTGCCTCAATACCTTCCGGTGGAGTTCAAGCTGTATAAAACTGCACAAAAAACAAAGCCTAAGGTTACTTTTCAGGAAATGCATTCTCACACTGTGGCAGCAAAGGTAATTTGCAACTTTAAGAAATAGGCAGAGTGGAGAAGCAGGGGCACGGGAACTGGTGAAAAAACAACAAATCTTTGTTACCAAGTACAGGGGGCCTCATTTATGACTTTTTGCCGTAGGGAAGCGCAGCAGGCCTTCCTGCTGCGCTTCCCTACGGCAAAAGAAAAGGGCAGAAATGCGCCGTATCTATAAGATATGGCGCATTCCTGTCCTTTTTCCCTGCGCCAGCGCACAATGGGCTGCCAGCGCAGGCACCCTTGCACAATGGTGCAAGGGTGCCTGCGTTGCGGGGAACATTATTTTTGTACAGAAATGGAAACCTTTCTGTACAAAAATAATCACTCGAGGCTTTTCCTCTTTCTATGTGTGCTGTAGAATGCAGCACACATAGAAAAAGGAAATACGAGGAGAAAAAAAAACATTTCTCCCTGTTGCGCCTCCCTTACGCCTCCCCTGGGGAGGCGTAAGCTTTTGGCACTGCTTCAGAGTTACGATTTCTCGTAAATCTGGGGCAGTGTCAAAAGGCCATGGATGTTGCTGGGAACGCCCCCAGCAACACCCATTGCACGCCCCTTTAACGCAGAACACTGCGTTAAAGGGACTGATATTTATCAGGCAGCAGTACGCCACAAAAACTGGCGTACTGCTGCCTGATAAATACCACGCAGGCTTCTGCGCCACGGAACTTCATGAAAAGTGAAGTTCCGATGGCGCAAGGGGCCTCATAAATGAGGCCCATGGTCTTTTAAAGACCTTTGAAGTACTCAGGTGTGGCTGCAATAATACGCCAGCCAAGCCAGCCCACAGCAGCTCAAGAACTGTCTGTGTGTTTGTGTGTGTGTGTGTGCATGTGGGGAAGCTGTCTCAGTCCGGGCTGACACACACAACGGGGACGGGGGAAGGTTTGGGGGGGGCTTAAGCCTTTTGAGCCCTATGGGCATTGCACAACTGGTGAGTGTCATTTGGTAGCAGGAATGCAACAAAATACAAGTTAACTGTGCAGACGGAAAGTGAAGGTGCTTGTTATATGCCATTGGCTTATAATTCTGGGTTGGTACATGGGTAATCAGAAGAAGTAGAGCTTCAGATAGGGGCAGGCTTGTACTCTAAACAAATCTCTCAAACTGAGATGAAACAAAATCCTTTTATGTGTGAGCCCAAATTAAGATGAAGTCTGAAATGCGTATTACTCTAGATTAATGGACAGACCTAAATTTCACATCAGTACATTGAAGTGTACACAAGTTCACAAGATATTTCAAACACATTTAGGTAAAGTGATAATGGAGATTTCAGATGTAAAACAATCAAGGGTGATTTTTAGTTTTTGCCTAGACAGCGCATGCGCAGTCTCTTCAAGACCTTTTGTTTTTGCTTGGAGTGGACTTGGAGACTTAGAGGCCTTCCATTACTTACCATAGTTAGCTTAATTATCACTTTTATTTCCTTGCTTCTTATTGGTCAGCTGCTGTAGGCTTACTTCCAGTGCCTAATTTGTAAAACAATAAGTGTCAGGTTCACGACAAGAAGCAACTGTTGCTTGCGCCTTGCATTTTCTTGCCATGATGCCAATGATAGTAACAACACAACTACAAATCTTCACATTCCTACAAGTGTGACAAATCAGACTATTCCACGCTCCCAAAGCTATAAGAATGGCTTGTGCTGAAAGCAGTAATCATTTTAAATGTATATTGAATGAATAATTAACTGTTGATGTGGTCATCTCTAAATTAGCCAGACTGTGACACCTTGTGGCAGACTGTCACAAGCACCTTTGTTGAAAATTATGTACTGGTGCCGAGCACCAGGAACCAACGGCTCAAATTAAGCACTGCTTCCTTTCTCTTAATGGAGCATGGATCCATTACTTGTGTTCTACCACTGCTCTTTTTTTAGGTTCTACTTTTTTGTTTGTGTTTTAAGCAGTCCACAAGAGTGTGACTTTTTTAGCTGTCTCCCCCATGAACTTGACTCTGCCTTGTTCCTCCTGCTTGCCAACCCTCATTTCTCATCAGCTTGCCCCAGTGGTTTGCTCCTTTTCTCTGTTGTCATCAACTTGCCCCCAGCATTGCCTTCTCATCCTCGGTTGTCCCCAGCTTGCCTCAGGCTCTTCCTCTCACACTCCGTTGTCCTCAACTTGCCCCTCAGATCTTCCCTTCCACCCTCTGTTGATGTGAGCTTTCCCTACCAATACGTGGTCCGTGTGCCTGCTCCCACCCTTCTCCAAACCTCCACCTCCCTGTGTGTTGCCTCCCACCCTGCAATACACAAACAAAAAGTGCTATGATACTGGCAGCACTGGTTGCCTCATAGCTCTTTTTTCCCCACATCCTCCATTGTTCGTAATGCCCTCACACACCCTTCCTCTGTGTTGCCTTCTGCCTCGCCAACCTTTAAAAAAAAGTTCTATGACGCAAGCAGTACTTGCAGAGTAATAGCAGTTTTTTCTCACACCCTCCATTTGCCATGTTGCCCATCTCACATTCCCTACCTATGTGTTCCCTCCTGTCCCGCCAGCAATGTAAAAAAAAGCGCTATTACGTGACCAGGGCATGCAGCAACATAGTGTTTTTTTACTTTCAGCCATGCTGCACGCACAGCAGCTGAGCGGCTATACAACATGGATAAAAAACACTGACAAAGCCAATAGTTCTTTCTAGGTAAGCAATGCCTTTTACCAAATGCTGTGGAAGTGTAGTGCATTAGTCCGGTTATATGAGGCATTGACAACCACGCTCTCTGAGTTAAAAAAGAGACAAGAAATGCCCCCTGCGATAGCACTTCTAGGGCTGATACCCAGATCTAAAAAGTGGGAAGACTCCAATAAATTCATTGAACTAGTCTACTTATTAGTAAAGAGAATGGCTGTGTCATGGGAAGCCTCGGAGGCTTCCTTATTAAAACATGGCTCAAGGACCCGAAGAGATGGGCCATTGCAGAGAATCATACTGTGATACTTATTGGGAAGCAAGAAGTGGACGAGAAGCTCCAAAAGGCCCAGACAACTATTTTATTACCACTTTGAAGTACTGGTTATACAACTTTGTATGATTGCCTATTGCCTAGAGCAGGGGTCATCAAATTGGAGGGAAGCCCCCCTAAGGGGCCTCAAGTGATCCCAGGTGGTGGTGGGGAGGGCGCCAAGCTTCAGCTAAAGGAAGCATTATACTGATAACATTGCTTTGTTTTCAGCAGAAAAAAACGAGGGAAAGTAAGCCACTATGTAATCGGCCTTCACTAATATATTTTGATTTTTATATCCTGGCTAGGAAAAGCTGTCATAGGGAATTATGTTTGGCAGTCATGCATTTGATTGCATTTTAAAAAGGTAACAGAACATAACTGCAACATTTAAATAAGTCTACAGTGGCAGCTCCCCCATAGGGGCGTGGGAGCGTGGCCCCACTGCTTTCTCGCAGTGCGAGAAGCAGAAACATAAAATGGTAAAACTAAAATTTTATGTTTCTGCTTTCTCTCACTGCGAGAAAGCAGAAGTGCCTAGTTGTGAGCAGGCGGGTGGGCGGTCCTGCTAGAGGGCAGGGGGCAGTGGCTAGCCCAATACTTTGGGCCCTGACTGCTTTTGTCGGCCTGGGGCCGGCCAAAGCAGTCATGCGCACTCCCGCTTTTCTCTATGTAGGCTGCATGTGCAGCCTTTATAGAGAAAAGAGCCTTTGATTAGGTGCCCGGTTGGGGCGCTGTACGCCTGCACCTCACCAATCACAACGCTGCCATTGCAGCATTGTGATTGGCAGAAGGGAGGGAGGCTGCCTGTGGATGGCTTTCCTGATGCAGAAAAATGCGGGACGGCAGGATACGGAGTTGAGACCTGGCCAGGAACGGTGAGTTTTATTTTATTTTAAATAAAAATGTAATTAAACAACCCCCCCCCCCCCCACCCCGACGATCACATTTACCACCCCACCCCCGTCATTGCGGCCATGACTGTTCCCAGGCTACCTTTTGCTATGTGGTAAAATGCAGCGAAACGCATGGTTATCTGGGTTGTCAGTAAAATTGTAGGCTTTTGAAATGAAAAGACAAACAGGAGCAAGGACAGATTTTGATATTGTGCTTTCGATCAAACTGATTTACCAGTCAATTGGAGTACTCTGCCTTGTATTGCAAACGGGAAAACGACATCGACTGAGAAACCTTTCCAAAGTACACCACTGGTGGCCAGGAAGGAGATGTACACCTGTGGCGTAGTAATTAGAATAGATATCTCTGTTATGTCCTTGCAAAGTATCCAAGCTGCAACTATATCATGTATCAGTGAACACTGCTGTTTAACTACAGCCAAACCACAGCAATTGAAATGTAGTTCTCTTTCATGCCCAATTTAAACGATTTGCTGCATGCAGTAAATCAATTTGCATTTAGAACATTTACAAGGGCAATTAGAATTTTTCTGAAAGCCAGTGTTTGAGCTGTAATCGTATGCTATATCAGATGTATATTGATGCATCGCGATCATTTCCAGCGGTTGGCACGTAATCAATTTTAAATTAACCCATTTGCTGTTATGAGCGTTCCGCACCAGTGTGGAACGTTCTATTAAGCGGGCGGGGCTGTGTCGGCCAACGGACCTGCGCAGCACTACGTTGGCCGTCAGCAGCAGCAAACGGGTTGGGTTAAGAACGCATGCGCACAAGGATGTCAGCTGCTGGGAAACAAATGACATGCATATTTAAGGGCGGGGAGTCAACGATTCTTTTCACAGGTTTGTCTGAAGGAACATATTTGCGTTAGTTCAGACTAGGGTGACCAGATTCTCAAACCTAAAAACGGGGACAGGTCATAGACATAGAAGTAGGACTGTGTTTTGCAGTAACCATCAACATAATTGATTAGCTGTCAGACATAGAAAAAGGACTACAACAGCTCCCTCCACAGACTGAGATGAAGCATTACAGATAACAAATCCAAGGTCTATTATTGGCACACCTCTCCTTTATGCAGCAGCATTAGTAGTTTTTATTACAGTTACACTTTTAAGGACTATAGCATATAGTTGCAAAAAAAAGAGAGCAAGGGTGCGCATGCTCAACCGGAACAATGAAAAACAGGGACATTTCTGTGTTTAACAGGGACACTGTTTGAAAACAGGGACATTTGAGTCACTTTGAGAAAAGTGTTGGGACACGGGGACAATTCTCCAAAAACGGGGACCGTCCTGGGATAACGGGGACGTCTGGTCACCCTAGTTCAGACCCAGTTGTCAATGACAGAGTGTATTTTTGTAAAGCTCGCACATGGCTCACGCTGATTGATGAATAACACATTTGTTCAAATCCAATTCAACGGTACTCACTTTATTGAACTCAACAGGATGAAAGGTCAGGATTTGAACTGTGAAACCGCCTAATTACAGGCCTTGCGAAAAAGGCGGCTCTTTAATGCTTCATTCATAAGGGCTTGGTGTAGCCATCGAATGCCGTGTGTTGAGGTTTGCATGTGATATGTTTTGTAGGTAAAGCTCTGTGATGCTGCCGTTGCTCGTACATGGCTCAATAAATATACAGCTGAACAAATCAAGAGGAATGATTGAGTGGCAGGTCATTCATTCAAAATGTGGAATAGTTTTTCCAAATGTTTTCACTTTGCACCCACAAATTTTGTATTCATCATTCATTAATCAAATTAATTATTTACGCACCGATTTCTATTCATGTTATGGAAATCTCGCTCTGGTTGGATCAGAGGTGATTTTTATTGTTATAGGACTAACTTCGGCACATTGATATAGTAGTTCAAGAGGTCATAGTGCTATATTTCACGAGATCTAGCTTTGCACAAGTCCATGCCTTATGTCTGCTGTACACGCACTTGCCCTGACTCTGCAAACTAGGTTTATAGCACACCTATTGTGATTGCATACTCCAAAATATGCGTTTTGTACACAAATATGTAATTAGGTCGCAATATGGAGATGATCACATTCAGCAAGAGGGGGGCAGTGTGAGGCTCTTTCACGAAGTAATAACGTAACGTTCATCAACTCACTGGGCTGTATTAGACTTCTGTGGGGCTGTCAGAAACATGTTTGGTGGAGTCACACATTTTATCCTTTATCCTTAACTTGTACTTTCCCCAACCATACTCTCTCTCCCAGTCCAACATAGGACATACCAGTATTCATTGTCAGCAAATGGAAGGGAGCCCTTAGGCTCCAGCCCAAATAGTTTCGGAATTCCAAGCAACTTGTTTGTTTTAACGTTTTACTCCCTTTTTCCTAGCAAAAATACAGTTTAGACCATTTATTGCAATGTGGTGCCCTCCTGTGTCCTACCATGAATTGAATGTGGCGCATTTCTGGCAGGTCTTTGTCACTGAGCACTAGAAATATTGGGGCATATTACCAAGCAATAGCGATAATTATCGCTATTGCTTGGTTAGAGACAAAAAATGACCGCTGAGCTGCGGCGATTTTTATCGCAAATAAACCTTGGTATTACCAAAGTTTATCGCAAATGCGATAAAAATCGGCCGCAATGCATGAATATCGCTGAAAAGTCCGCGATATTCATGCATTACCGAGCTAATGCTCTTAGCCATGTTATCCACCTCCCATTGGATAACATGGCTAAGAACTGCTCAGGGCAGGTGTTAGCTTTTGGAGATATTCGCGCTTAGCGCGAATATCTCCAAAAGTTGGTAATTGGAGATAGCGTTGTTAGCGACTGTTTCCATTCGCTAACATCTTGGCACGCCCACTTTGCATGTCATTAGTGATAAATATCACTGACATGCAAAGTGGGGCCCAGGATGGTCGCTATCTCCTACTAGCTGTCGCTAACTGGTGTTAGCGACAGCTAGGTAATAGGGAGATAATTTTATCTCCGCTTTCTTGGCTATTAAAGCCAAAAAAGTGGAGATAAACCCCCTTGATAATATGCCCCAGAGTTCTTATGGGGGCAGTAAAACCACGGAAGACAGGATGCCTGGTCTGACGGCATCATTGTGCAGGTCTGGCACAGCACTTTGTTCTCAAATTTGCTTAAAAATGCACCATTTGTCCACTCTTTTTAAAAAAAATTCTCATGGGAGGACCGCTGCGCTCGCTCACCACAGTGCATTACGAAATTTAGTTTACGCCCTACCACTTTCAAATGTCACCAGCCGCCACTGCAAGTCTCGCCATTTAAACATTGTCAGTTTAACAGAACAATTGTGAACAATTAGTGTGTGCGTGTGTGGGGGGGGGGGCTGTTTTTTTCCACTGGGGGAATAGGCATTAAAAAGCTTGAAGCCCACTGACCCAGCCAGAGAGAGACACTTCATAGAGGGCTATTTACGAACATTCAAAAAGCACGGGCATCAATACCCTTGGCACATTTCCCTGCATTTTTAGGTCTCGCCTGTCGATGCGCATGCGCATCGAGCAAGCGAGACTATGGGGGCTTATCCACTCTTTATCCAACTTGCAAGGAATCGTGGCGATTCCTTGCAGTGCCCGTGACTTTTAAGCTCAATGCGCATGCGCATTGAGCTTAAAAGCGCGTGCACATGCCCCCAGCCGCCTGCCTTGCCTACTCTCCCGCCCCCTCACTTCTTGATTGCACGGCCGCTAGGCCGTGCCTCCCCTACTCTCCTCCTCCTACTCTCCTCCCCTCGCTGTCTGTTCCCGCACTCCTCCCACACCCCCGCTCCACCCCCTCCCCTGCCTGCCATGTCGCGTCGATGTAGATCGCTCTGACATCTTCCGGTAAAATTCATTACATCCGTATACCGGTTTATTTTTTCGTTGGCGCAATCGTTCTCTTTCTTCCTTAACCCAAGCATAATACGTGTGGCCCAGGGCCCCTTACATCCTTCAAATGTCCCTGCTCAGCAGCCCCGCATGCCTTCCCCAGCAGCACCGCACACACGCCCCTCCCCCGCTGTCCCCGGAGCAGCGCGCAGACACCCGCCCCCTCCCCCGGTGACATGTCTTTCGCTGCCTGTACTCTCCTCCTCCTACTCTCCTCCCCTCGCCGTCTGTTCCCGCACTCCTCCCACACCCCCGCTCCGCCCCCTCCCCTGCCTGCCATGTCGCGTCGATGTAGATCGCTCTGACATCTTCCGGTAAAATTCATTACATCCGTATACCGGTTTATTTTTTCGTTGGCGCAATCGTTCTCTTTCTTCCTTAACCCAAGCATAATACGTGTGGCCCAGGGCCCCTTACTTCCTTCAAATGTCCCTGCTCAGCAGCCCCGCATGCCTTCCCCAGCAGCACCGCACACACGCCCCTCCCCCGCTGTCCCCGGAGCAGCGCGCAGACACAACCGCCCCCCTCCCCCGGTGACATGTCTCTCGCTGCCTGTACTCTCCTCCTCCTACTCTCCTCCCCTCGCCGTCTGTTCCCGCACTCCTCCCACACCCCCGCTCCGCCCCCTCCCCTGCCTGCCATGTCGCGTCGATGTAGATCGCTCTGACATCTTCCGGTAAAATTCATTACATCCGTATACCGGTTTATTTTTTCGTTGGCGCAATCGTTCTCTTTCTTCCTTAACCCAAGCATAATACGTGTGGCCCAGGGCCCCTTACATCCTTCAAATGTCCCTGCTCAGCAGCCCTGCATGCCTTCCCCAGCAGCACCGCACACACGTCTCTCGCTGCCTCTGTTTGTGTTGGTGCAGCGAGAAATGTTCTGTCACAATCCCGGGAAATATCACCACCTCCGGGGATTATTTATTAACAAGCGGGCTCCTGCCCCGCCTCTCTCCTCTCCTCATTCGATCTCTCTCATTCGGCTTCTTCTGCTGCTCTCCCCTCCTCTCCTTTCCCACGCTCTCCTCCTGAAAGTCGTCTTCGTTTTGTCTCACCGCTCTCCGTTTACTTTCCTGCCTCCCCCTCTTTCACCCCTTTCGATTTTATATCTCCAATTTTCTCCTTTTTAGTTTTATTTATTCCAGTTCGTGTGTCGCCTCTTTCTTCCTTTGCCCATGCCCCTCCCCCGCTGTCCCCGGAGCAGCGCGCAGACACCCGCCCCTCCCCCGGTGACATGTCTCTCGCTGCCTCTGTTTGTGTTGGTGCAGCGAGAAATGTTCTGTCACAATCCCGGGAAATATCACCACCTCCGGGGATTATTTATTAACAAGCGGGCTCCTGCCCCGCCTCTCTCCTCTCCTCATTCGATCTCTCTCATTCGGCTTCTTCTGCTGCTCTCCCCTCCTCTCCTTTCCCACGCTCTCCTCCTGAAAGTCGTCTTCGTTTTGTCTCACCGCTCTCCGTTTACTTTCCTGCCTCCCCCTCTTTCACCCCTTTCGATTTTATATCTCCAATTTTCTCCTTTTTAGTTTTATTTATTCCAGTTCGTGTGTCGCCTCTTTCTTCCTTTGCCCATCCAACCTCCGTTTTTGTTCTTCTTTTTTCGTTACATCTCCTGCCCCCTTTCCAGCTCGTGTTCTTCCTTCCCCTCCCTTGTTCCTCCCCTCCTTCTCGCGTGCACCACGCAGTCCTTCCGCGTCTCACCTCTTTCCCCACTTTTCGACCTGCTAATCTTATAACCATCCTCTCCACTTTGCTGTCTCTTTCTCCACGTGGTCTGTCTCATTTCCCTCGTTCTCTGACTGCCTTTGTCCCAGTGCATCCTGATGCACACCACCACACATGGATGTCACTCTCTTGACACCTCTGCGCAGTCTCTCGTGCTCCTTCTTTCCTTCCGCTACGCCACACCCCCTCACTATACCATGCCATTGCACCTACTCCTCTACCCCCATATCTGTCTTCGTCTCACTTCTTCCACGTCATCACTTCCCCAGCCCTCCCTTTGCCGCTTCTCACCACCTTAAAGCATCTTCAGATCAGATGCACACTCTAAAGTGTGCACACACCCTTTTCATGCCCTGTCCTCCCTCTCCTCGTGTACCCTCTAGAGCGGCACTCTCTTTTAATGCTCTTTCTTTCTTCTCATCACTTCTCTTTGCCCCCCCCCATTTCTTACAATATCCCACCCTTGAGCCCCCTCCCTCACTTTCTTTTCTTCCCTTCTTACGCATCCACATTTCATTCTTTTCTCTCTTCCCTCTGCGCCTTACGGCCTTCCTCTTCTCCCCTCCACTATTAATTCTCTCGGAAGCCCTTTCTCTCCTTTTTCCTATGCTCGCTCCCCCACCCTTCTCCCGCACTTCACTTCTCCAGCCTCCGTCTCATCCTCTCATCCTTATCTCATTGTTTTCGTCCCCTCCGCCGTCGTCTCATCTGTATCTCGTTCTCTTCTCCGCTCTCGCCTCATTTTCTTCATTTTCTCTCCCTCTGCGTACCCGTCCTCATCTCCTTCTATTCTCCCCACCCCTCTTTCTTATCTTCTGATTTTTTCTCGCCTTGCAGCGCCCTCCTTCACTTTTCCCGCGTAAAACCGTTCTCTTCTCCGCATCTCTTATTTTCCGTCCCCACTGCCATATACTTATCTCCTCTCCATCCTCCCTTCCCAACTCTTTCTGGCCTCACCCCGACCTCGCACCTTATTTCCTTCAGGACAGTCTGGATGCTTCACAGCTCCTCTGGCCTCTCTACCCCCCCCCACCCTCCTCATCTCTTTCTTGCCCCCTCTCCAGCCTCCCTCTCCCCCCACCCCGCCCCTCGTGTCTTTCTTACCCCCTCTCCTCTGTCCTCCCCCCTCCTTCTCGTCTCTTTCTTGCCTCTCTCCTCTCCAGCCTCCCTCTCCTCTAGGCATGTCATTTTTTCTAATACTGCTACATTTATTATTAAATAGCAATATCGAAAAGCTAATTGCTTGCATATGCTGGGACTTTTTCATCTCGACTAAACTGGCGCACGATCCACCTGTGGGTCACACAACCCACTGTTTGGGAAATGCTGGTTTGGCTGCATGCTGCTTAATCCCTGTGTACTTTGATGCACACTGCTCGTGTTATGTGTACTGTCGGAACTATTAATGCATGCTGCTTCAGTTGTGCATAGGCTGTGTGTTCTTTAGGTGCACGGTGCTCATGTTCTGTGTGAACTGTCTCTGCATTTGATACATGCTGTTTCGGTTTTGTATGGGCTGTGTTTGTTTTTGGTGCACGCTGCTCTGACTGTGTGCACTGTCCACCACATCCACCATCATCTCCACCATCACCTCCACATCCACCGTCACATCCACCACCACCACATCCACCACCACCGCATCCACCACCACCGCATGCACCACCACCACCACTTCATCCACCACTTCATCCACCACCACATCCACTACAACCACCACCCCATCCACCACCGCATCCACCACCGCATCCACCACCGCATCCACCACCACATCCACCACCACCATCACATCCACCATCACATCCACCACCACATCCACCACCACCATCACATCCACCACCACCACATCCACCACTACATCCATCATGAAATCCACCGCCACATCCACCACCGCCACATCCACCACCACCACCACCACATCCACCACCACATCCACCACCACCACCACATCCACCACCACCACCACATCCACCACCACCACCACATCCACCACCACCACCACTTCCACCACCACTTCCACCGCATCCACCACCACCACATCCACCACCACATACACCACCAGGTGCAAATGCAATGTTCTTGGATTTTCGTCACAATAAAATACACTGAACATAATCTTCACAAAATTAAATTACAAACGTTTAAGCTATTGCCATTTATAAATTACAATAAATTTTCTTTAAGTATTAATTATTTACAAAATTAAAAGCCATTGTTATTTGCAATATCAATACATCTAAGTCACGTAAAGACAACACACATTGCATTACAAATGCTATAGGTGTCACATTTGCGAAAGTTAAAACTATTGACATTGTAACTGACAAAGCTATTACTTTTGCTATTTTCAAAACCAACACATAAATAAAAAAGTGTCATTTACAATACCAATTGCTCAAACTTTCCTAATGCGAGACCTATTGCATTTCCAATGCTTGTTTAACAAGTGTTACACTAAACACAGTAACTAGCACTAAATGGGGAACCGCTTGAGGAACGGTTGCCTCCGTAGAGAATTTGTAATACAGTAACAGAACAGATCCCGGCAGCTTGAATCAGCTGAAAGAGGGAGGGGTGTTGCTGTCTGAAAGAAGGGCGTGCGCGTCCTGGGACTTCTCTGCAAAGCCATTTGCATGCGTATCTCCTATCGCCGTCCTGGCCTCTTACAATCACTTGAAATATGAGTATTTGGGCCGCTGACCCCTTTTTCGCAGGCTGCACAATAAGGTCAGGCTGCTCAGAGCCGTAGCTAGGGGCATGTGGGAAGGAAATCCTTTGTAATCCTGCCGGCCTGTGACAGGAGAGGCTGCGTCGCGCGCATTAATTCGGGCACGCCGTGTAACGTTGCTGACAGCTGGGACAGCCACCAAGCAACCTTGCGCCTAAACATAAAGTCCCCTTTGTCTCGTGGTACAAACCAGCAACTGTGGGAAAATGGCAACGGGGATTTCTGCTTCCATCTTGCATTCTCCGGTTCTGCAAAGTTCGTCCCGTTTTGAGGCATGCATGTGGAGTGGCCGCCTTATTATGTATGAACAAGGAAAGCTTGAGAAACTTAGAACTGTGCATTATTTTGGGTAGATTTCTTTCCCTCTTAATTTCTTTTCTTTGCAGTAGCTAGGCAATAGGCGTATAATAGGCAAGACTATCTTCATTCAATTGCTCCACTCTAACATGTAATCAATGTAATATATGGCTGATTAAGATGATATATGGACATGTGGCTTTAGGGCTAGAGTTGCCGATTTTGGAACAAGGTAACCAGTCCGGGCAAATCACTTAATCTCCAATTGTCTAAAAAAAAGACAAAAAATGCGACCTTGTGTAATGTAGTCAGGTGCTCCTGTAAAGCAATGTAATGCCCTTGGGCTGGATACATGTAGAACAGCAAATATATATGATGTGTTTATAATGCTTCCAGTGCCAAGTGCAGTGGTTGGTTGATGGCACTATAAAAGAGGCTCTAATACCTCAGAGGATTACTAACCAGGGTTGGTAATGCTATAATTGTACATTCTGAAAGAAATAAACTATTTAAATAATAGAACAGAAAAATAAATGTTAAAGAATAAATAAAAGTGCTCCAGGGAACAAACAGGGACAGTGCACCGTATTATAATGAATGTGCAGCTGCAAACTTTCACTGCCCTATGCGCAGGGCAATCAAGTGAAATACGGAGCGGCTACACTTTGAGGATGGGAGTAAGCCATGGGACCCCCTTTCTCCCCTCCAGAGGACTGCTTTAGAAGGCTCACTGAACGTGCATAACCTTTTTGTGGCACACTCTCAGTGCGCCTCCTAATGGCATGTTCGCGTCCGCCCCGGCATCACAGATACAGTGCAGGAGCAGAGGCAAAGTGATACCCTTATTTACATGGGGCCATGCCTCCATGCAGGTGAGGGAACACACTCATGGTAGTGCTGGCCCTACATATGAGTAGCACTAACAGTATACAGAAGAGGCCGAACAAACACCTGCAGCCCCTTCTCTAATACTATTGTGACCCTGGGATGCACAAAGTGGACGCACATGCCAGTTGCGCCCCGGAGCACAATGTATAATATGGCCCCAGGGGTCGTATTACTGACAGGGCCCACTTTCCCTGTTTGCGTCACGGCGCACCTTCCAAAAGGTGCGGTGGGTATAAATATGGAATGTGCTCCCTAAAATGGCGAATGTGCAGCCATCAGGACAGGTGTGTACTTGAGTTCCCGGAGGCAGCGGGTTCAAGTGAAATACTGAGCAGTTGTTTACAAGCACCTCCATGTTTCATTGTGCAGGCAACAACCCACCTTCACTTTCAAGAGGGGAGAGTTCCTCTTGCAGGCTGGTGAAGTGAGTGACTGCCCCCACCTGCCGTGGGGTGCTTTGAGGAGGTTCCATTGGATCCCCTTTCCCACATAATGAAAGCTGCCCTCTGAAGGGGTACTGACAGTGCGCTTCCTGATGACTTCTTTGCCTATACACCTGCGTCCATAATATTGCACGGGTGCAGAGGCAAAGAGATTCCCTCATTTGCATGGGGCCAAACCCCCATGCAAATGAGGGCATGTCCTCACAATAGCGATGGTGCTCATGTGAGCCAACGCTATCAGTGCTACAGAAGGGGGCGCGTAAGCATCTGTGCCTCCTTCTGTAATACCAAAGTGCCCAGGAGCACATGAACACACCTATTGAATCCCCAGGACACTTTGTGTAATATAGCTCCAGCACTTCTATGTCCATTACCGAAAGCAGTCTAATAATCATAATTCCTTCAGTCGTCCCAAAATGTTTTTGCTCCATTAAGCAAAATGTGGTTCTGGACAATTTGAAGTGTGTAAGGGGTATTTGGACATAATATCGACTTAGTAATATCAAGTCACACAATACCACATTTTTAATTACGTGACACATTAATATCGTGATGCCGAAATATTGTAGGCATAAATATAAACTATTAGTTAAATAATATCATTTACAACAATGTCTGTGTTTTTGATATAATTTGCAATAATATTGTTAAAATATAATTTCAAAAATAATTTTAATGTGTTTAGTTTATATTTTAATTGTCAGTGTTATATGTTGTTTGTATAGTTTTTGTTAATATTTTTAAATATATTTTTTAATTTGAAGTTATTAAATTTTTTTATTTAATTGTCAAAAGCAATTTATACATTTGTAGTGGGTTGTGAGGTTTGCAGGGGTACAGGGTGGGAAGTTAATACATTATAATTAATGAATATTTAATTTGTAATTAATATTAATTATTTATTTGATAATTACGTAAATTGCGTAATTATTAGAATTTTATAAGGGACAATATAGGTGTTGATTGTTTTGTTTGTAGGGCTATAGTGTGGGAAGGTAATTAATTAATAATTTACAAATTAATAATTATTATATATTTCTGTGATATTTTGGCTGCGTGTTTTGGGGTTTGAAGGGATATAGGGTGTTTAGTTAAGCATTACTTGATTAATAATGAATCTAATATTAATTATTTAATTGATGATTAATTTGGTCAATTGTGTAAGTTTTGTAATGTTATATTTTAGGTGCGGGTTGTTGGGTTTGTAGGGGTATATGGTGGGAAGTTATTCAATTATAATTAATTAACACATAATTAATAATTTATTAATAATGATTATAATATATGATTTGATATGTTAATTTTGTTTTTTTAAAGTTTGTATTTTATTTGTGTGTTGATATGTTTGTGGGAGTATAATGTGTGCTTTTAATTAAATGATCAATTAATAAAATATGTTTACATTTGAAATTGATTATAAAAATTTAGAAATAATTTGAAATATTTAATTGTTTTTCACATTTATATGTATATATATCTATATATATATATATATATATATTTTAAATTAATGGTTTTACATTCTTGGTCAGCTATTAAAATATATTTTCTGATCATAGTGAACTACTTTTTCTAGCGTTGCACAAACTGGAGTGGGAATATTAATTGTACCCCTCTGGTGTCCAATGCTTTCCCTACTTTTTCACAGACTATAATGGGAATAGTGAATTATACCCCTCTGGCGTCCAATGCTTTCCCTACTGAGTGATAGTAGTAAATTTTACCTCTCTGGAGTTCAACTCTTTCCGTACTGTAGCACAGACTGGAGTGGGAATAGTAAATATTACCCCTTTGGTGTCCAACACTTTTGCCACTGTTGCTCAGAGTGGAGTAGGAATAGTAAATTGTACCCCTCCGGAGCCCAATGCTTTCCTTACTGTTGCACAATTTGCAATGGAAATAGAAAGTCTAGATTTTTAACGGAGTTTAATATAGTTTTTATCATTGTTTAAATATATAGTCTCTCTCTCGCTCTCTCTCGATCCCTCTCTCTCTCTCTCTCTCTCTCTCTATATATATATATATATATATATATATATATATATATATATATATATATATATATATATATATATATATATATATATATATTAAAGCTCCACTTGCCCCTCTCGGCAGGAACGCACTCAAACACTGACCGGAATCAATCCTTTATTGGTCCAAATTGCCTCCAAAGTGCAGATAGCTATCACAGCAAGGTCGTCGTTTCTGCCTGACGCGTTTCAAAGTCACAACACTTCTTTTTCAAAGGCTCGACACCCACGTGCATTTTCCTGACACACCTTCATTTATGATGATACCATCCCCTTCAATGGGCAAAGACTTCTGGATCTCGTAGTGTGTCATTACATTAAACCCTGTACGGGTGCACTTAGAATCGCTGTAACTTGCATAGTTCAAAGCCCTTAGATGGACCTCCGCACCTGGGGACAATAAAGACCATAGTCAGTGTTCCACATACGGAGCCAGGTCAGATACCAAGCCCCGTGGCTCCCAAACTTCCCGGGTTGGTGCATTCCTCGCGGCAAGGGCTGCCGCATATGTATTAAAGCTCCACTTGCCCCTCTCGGCAGGAACGCACTCAAACACTGACCGGAATCAATCGTTTATTGGTCCAAATTGCCTCCAAAGTGCAGATAGCTATCACAGCAAGGTCGTCGTTTCTGCCTGACGCGTTTCGAAGTCACAACACTTCTTTTTCAAAGGCTCGACACCCATGTGCATTTTCCTGACACACCTTCATTTATGATGATACCACGCCCTTCAATGGGCAAAGCCTTGTGGATCTCGTAGTGTGTCATTACATTAAACCCTGTACAGGTGCACTTAGAATCGCTGTAACTTGCATAGTTCAAAGCCCTTAGATGGGCCGCCGCACCTGGGGACAATAAAGACCATAGTCAGTGTTCCACATACGGAGCCAGGTCAGATCCCAAGCCCCGTGGCTCCCAAACTTCCCGGGTTGGTGCATTCCTCGCGGCAAGGGCTGCCGCGTATGTATTAAAGCTCCACTTGCCCCTCTCGGCAGGAACGCACTCAAACACTGACCGGAATCAATCCTTTATTGGTCCAAATTGCCTCCAAAGTGCAGATAGCTATCACAGCAAGGTCGTCGTTTCTGCCTGACGCGTTTCGAAGTCACAACACTTCTTTTTCAAAGGTTCGACACCCACGTGCATTTTCCTGACACACCTTCATTTATGATGATACCACGCCCTTCAATGGGCAAAGACTTCTGGATCTCGTAGTGTGTCATTACATTAAACCCTGTACGGGTACACTTAGAATGGCTGTAACTTGCATAGTTCAAAGCCCTTAGATGGGCCTCCGCACCTGGGGAAATTAAAGACCATAGTCAGTGTTCCACATACGGAGTCAGGTCAGATACCAAGCCCCGTGGCTCCCAAACTTCCCGGGTTGGTGCATTCCTCGCGGCAAGGGCTGCCCCGTATGTATTAAAGCTCCACTTGCCCCTCTCGGCAGGAACGCACTCAAACACTGACCGGAATCAATCCTTTATTGGTCCAAATTGCCTCCAAAGTGCAGATAGCTATCACAGCAAGGTCGTCGTTTCTGCCTGACGTGTTTCGAAGTCACAACACTTCTTTTTCAAAGGCTCGACACCCACGTGCATTTTCCTGACACACCTTCATTTATGATGATACCACGCCCTTCAATTGGCAAAGACTTCTGGATCTCGTAGTGTGTCATTACATTAAACCCTGTACGGATGCACTTAGAATCGCTGTAACTTACATAGTTCAAAGCCCTTAGATGGGCCTCCGCACCTGGGGACAATAAAGACCGTAGTCAGTGTTCCACATACAGAGCCAGGTGAGATATATATATCTATACATCGTGTGATCAAGAGTACTTGGTACTCGAAACGCAAAATACCATCTTGCCTGAAGCCGTGGGGTCCGTCTTCTTCTTTCGCCACGCCGTGTGGAGGTTTGAGTAATCACTTGGATATATATATACATATATATATATATAATTTTTTAATTAATATTTTTAGAAAATATATTTTTGTTTTTATTTGTTTTTATTTTCCAAATGTGTATGTATTTATGTATATATAAATATATATGTATATATATTCTTTTTATATTAGTAAATAAAAAACACAACAAAATTAATAGGGGCAGATTTACAATAACTGGCGCATCCCCAGGGATCCGCCAGTTATTGTGCGCCGCAGCTCCGCCACCCATGGTGCGCCGCATTTACAATGCAGCGCACCATGGGGCAAAAACGGCACAGATGCATGACGCATCCGTGCCGTAAAGCTGGTGCATTGCTGGGGTTGCGTCGCAAGCGCAACGCAGCTCCAGCAAGGCTCGGGGGTGCCCTATCTGTCCAATGCTGCGTCAAACCTTACGTCTGCTTCAAGCAGGCGCAGGGTTTTGACGCAGCATTGGCCTAAAAGTGACTAAGTGAAATCTTGTAGATTTCACTCAGCCACTTTTGCGAGGCGCACCTGCCCCGGAACGCCCACCCTGCGCCGGAACGCCCACATGTGGCGCAGGGCTTTACAACGTGACGCTTCTGTCTAGATGCGTTACGTTGTAAATGGGTCGCAAGGTTGCGCCACGTTTACGCCGCCTTGCGTGACGCAAACGTGGCGCAAGTCCAACATAAATCTGCCCCATTGAATATAAAATATATATTTATTATTAGTAGATTGTTTTAGAAATTTATATATAAACATACACACACATGTTTTTATGTGTGTATGTGTACAAAAGTATATATATATATATTTATATTTACTGTTACTTAAATGTATATATATTCATTAAGTTATCGTTATGTATTAACATGATTAAGTGTTGCTATTTTAAACTGTGTATTTATTGAAAAACTATAATTTGGTCCTATTTTCAATTAAATTAGTATAAATTATAATTTTTATTCGAAATCGTGTACTTTTATAAGTATAGAAAACTGTATTTGTGTCAACGATATTTTTGACACAGTATTTGTGTGTCATGATATTTGTGTGCTCGATATTATGTCACTGATCCGTGTAAGGGCCACACTTCTTCACACATCCATACGGAAACAAACCTGTTAATGTAATGGTTACAATATTGGAGAATTATTCGGTGTGAATACAGCTGACCTTCAAGGTTCAATGTTCAGGGTCATTGGTTAAAATACTTGGGCCCTAACTGTTCTTATCTTCAACACTCCGTCTGAATCTACTGTGAAGGAAATGAATGCACTATTGCAATTTGCAGGATTATCCCATAGGTTCGGCTATGTACACTATTAAAACATACATAAATAAAACAACGAACATGTAAGCACATTGGTATATATCCATCGTTTAAAGCAAATGAACGCCTGTGTAATGCATTCGTCATCAAAGCCCCAACGCCATCACAGCTCTTCGAGTGTCTTATTGCAGACAAAGGGCGTATCTTCATTTTATGGAAAAAAATGTATGTCTGGGGCAGGACTGGTGAGTGCCCAAGATAACTTAAGAGTGGTGTTTTCCATCACAACAGTTATGGTTTCTATTCCTTCTCTTTTGAATAAAAAGTTGACACCTGAAAATGTTAGGGCAGCTGTAGAAACCCTTCAGTTTCAGAAACTCTTGCAGTATTGTTTCCTTTCAGTTACTAGTAGTGGTGTAGCCACGTTAGGTGCCAGGACCCGTTGTTGTTCAGTACATGTGCGATCAGGGATACCCTATTCTGCATGTATTATTTGGCCAGGCTGCAGTGTGCATGCACACTTCATACAGTGATATCTAGTAAATCAATCGTGTTGATATTATATCTGTTTTGCTGAATCCGTCATTCTGTGTTATAATGAGCATGTGGGTTCTGGTAGCAGTATATTAATATTTAATACACTGCTGGTAATATTTAGTTTCTCAGCATTGTCTCCAATTCCATTGGCTTTTAAAGCATACATTTATTGTGAGTGCAACTGGTTTATGTTTCCCTGTGTTCACCACTGATACATCATCTGAGCTGCACACAAATATATTTTTTTGTCCTCCTGGTTGAAAGAAATGCACTGGTTACTAAATGACCCTAGTTTGCTGAGGAAAAGCTTCTAAAGCTTCTTAAATTAGTATAACTTCGGTAAAGGTCAAATTCTATGCTTTAATTAGCAAAGGCTTGGTTAAAATTAACCCTGGGCGAAGAACTACGCTCCGTTCGCGGAGTTTGCGGAGTTTCGGCAACTCCGCGCTCCGCGGAGAACGCGAAGTTGTCGAATACTCCGCAAACTGCTGCGTAGCGTAGTTCTCGCGCGCTCGAGGATGCTTGTCGGTAAGATCGAGTTGCCAAACACGCAGAAACTGCAATCTGGCACAGAATAACTTGCGAACACGTTAGTAGTGACCGGAAATAAGGGGACGCGAGCAGGCGGGACAAACGTCATGGGTAACTTTGCGCGCTACACATCCCGAGCATGCAGGCAATCAATCAATCAATCAATCAATCAGGATATTTGTATAGCACGCTACTCACCCAGAGGGTCTCAAGGCGCTTGGGGGAGGGGGGTCCGCTACTGCTCGAACAGCCATGTCTTGAGTTGCTTCCTGAAGCAGAGGTGCCCTTGGGTCAGGCGGAGATGGATGGGGAGGGAGTTCCAAGTCTTGGCTGCCAGGTAGGAGAAGGATCTTCCTCCCATGGTGGATCTTCGGATGAGTGGCACGGCGGCGAGGGCGTGGCTGGTCGATCGTAGCTGGCAGGTGGGAGTGTAGAAGGTCAGGCGGTTGTTGAGGTACCTGGGGCCCAGGTCGTGGAGGGCCTTGTGTGCGTGGGTGAGGAGTTGCAACGTGATTCTCTTGCTGACGGGGAGCCAGTGAAGGTCTCCCATGTGTCCGGAGATGTGGCTGTGTCGGGGGATGTCCAAGATGAGTCGTGCGGAGGCGTTCTGGATGTGTTAGAGTCTTTTCTGGAGTTTGGCTGTGGTTCCGGTATAGAGGGTGTTTCCGTAGTCCAGTCGGCTGGTGACGAGTGCCCGTGTGACCGTCTTCCTGGTTTCGGTGGCGAGGCATCGGAAGATCTTTCGGAGCATGCGTAGGATGTTGAAGCATGATGAGGAGACGGCGTTGACTTGTCTGGTCATCGAGAGGGAGGAGTCCAGGATGAAGCCCAGGTTGTGTGCGTGGTCCGTTGGTTTGGGTGCGCTGCCCAGGGCAGAGGGCCACCAGGAGTCGTCCCAGGCGGAGGGTGATGATCCAAGGTTGAGGACTTCCGTCTTGTCTGAGTTCAGTTTCAGTCGGCTGTTCCTCATCCACTCGACTACGTCTTTCATCCCTTCGTGTAGGTTGGTTCTGGCGGTTCCTGGGTCGTTGGTGAGGGAGAGGATCAGCTGGGTGTCGTCGGCGTAGGAGATGATGTTGAGGTTGTGTTGGCGTACGATGGCTGCGAGGGGGCTCATGTAGACGTTGAAGAGGGTGGGGCTGAGTGATGATCCTTGTGGTACGCCGCATATGACTTCGGTGGCCTTGGATCTGTACGGGGGGAGGCGGACTCTCTGGGTTCTTCCGGTGAGGAACGAGATGATCCACTCCAGTGCCTTCTCTTGGATTCCGATGTTGCTGAGGCTCTGCACTAGGGTGCGGTGGCAGACCGTATTGAATGCTGCGGAGAGGTCCAGGAGGATGAGGGCCGCTGTTTCCCAGTTGTCGAGCAGGGATCGGATGTCGTCAGTGGCTGCGATGAGGGCAGTCTGGGTGCTGTGGTTGGCGCGGAAGCCGGACTGCGAGTGGTCGAGGCTGGTTGGGCGAGCGCAATTTGTGATCCACTGTGTGAGGTTGTTGGCTGCTTGGTTGGGGTCCGTTGAGCTGGCGGGAGGGTTCTGGCTCAGTGAAGGGGTGAGCTGGTCGGTGGTGATCTTGTTCCAGTTCCTGCGGGGAACCTGTTGCGGGTGGTGGTGAGTCTTGTTCTTTTTGAAGCTGAAGTGGACGCAGCTGTGGTCTGTCCAGTGGAGTCCGGTGGAGTGGCTGAAGGAGATGTACTTGCTGGAGGAGAAGACTGGGTCAAGCGTGTGTCCGGCGTAGTGGGTGGGGGTGTTCACCAGTTGCATGAGTCCGAGGTTGGCGAGGTTGTCCAGCAGGGTGGTGGTGGTGTTGTCGTTGTTGTTCTCCAGGTGGACGTTGAGGTCCCCTAGGAGGATGTAGTCAGCGGAGGCGAGGGCGTGCGGGCTTATGAAGTCTGCGATGTCTTCGCTGAATTGTGTGCGAGGTCCTGAGGGTCTGTAAATGAGGGTGCCTCTGAGTGTGGTCTTGGGGTCGGTGTGTATCTGGAAGTGAAGATGTTAAGCGGCTGTCGTCTGAGTTGGTTGTGATGCGGATGGTGTTCTTGTGGACGATGGCGATGCCTCCTCCTGTCTCATTGACGTGGTCTCTCCGGGTGATCTTGTATCCGTCCGGGATGGCGACGGCGATGTCGGGCGTAGGCGTGGGCGGAAAATCCGTTCCGCTCGCGGATTTTGCGGATTTTCGGGAAATCCGCAATCCGCGAGATTTGCGAATTTCCCGCAAAATCCGCAAATCCGCGAGCAGCGGATTTTGCTCGCACTGCTCGCACTGTTCGCGTGAGTTCGCGCCCCGCGAATAAGTGCAAAATTGCAGAAATACGATCTTAGCAAAACTGAAAGTAACTACTTACCAGGTTCAAAAGTTCAGGCTCATCATTAGTAGCCATTTCCTGGAGTGCTTCCTGAGGGGCCCCTCCAGAGTTCAGTTGCCAGTTGAAACTAGTATGTGACCCTGCTCTGAACCTCAGAATAGTTACACATATGCCACAAAGGTCCTGAATTACAGCTAAGGGAGACAAGCAGGAGCCAGGCTGGAAGTTAAAATCCATTAATCAGCCCCTAATTCATTATTGTCAGTTGGGGCAGGGCAGGTGTTGTAACTAATTTTGCAATAATGAAAGCACTTAGCAAGTGCAAAAGATCACTAATCAGGGCGCACTAAGGAAGCAGGTGCCAGCTAAAAAAATATTCTGTGACACATGAATCAGCCCCAAATTAATTCAGGTCACTTGAGGCAGGGAAGGTGTGCTTTGCTTTGCCGAAAATAATGTACACTGGACAACCAGAGGGTGTGGTGATGAAACAGAGGGTGGCATGGGTGGGCCAGAGGGTGGCATGAGTAGTCAGAGAGTGGCAGTGGTGACAGAGAGTGGCAGTGATGAAGAAGAGTGTCCCAAACAGGCTGGACACGTAGAAACAACAAGTTCGCGAAACTTGCGACCCGACAGGTAAGTTCGCAATTTGCGAAAGTGTACAAAACCCTCGCGAACTGGCAGAAACATGGGCGAACACACAAAAAAAAAAAATCCGCAAATTCGCGGGAATTCGCGGATTTTGCGGATTGCGAATCCGCAAATCCGCAAAATTCGCGAACGCGAGATCCGCAAAATTCGCTCATGCTTAGTCGGGCGCTGAGGAGGTGTTCATTCATGTTTCCGTGAGGAAGGCGACGTCTGGAGATGTGATGTCGAGCAGGTTCCAGAGTTCCACGGCGCTCCCGAAGACGGAAAATGGCTCGCGAACGGGTCAAGCAAGCTACTACGCATGCTCGCGGAGCTATGCGTAGTTCGCTGAGTGCAAGTGCATCTTCGCGTAGCTCCGCGGAGTGCGGCTACGCGAACTACGCCCAGGCTTAGTTAAAATTGAGAATTTTTAGCCTCTAGCCCTGGATAAAGATCCACTTTGATGGATCCTACTTACAGATTTTTCTTATAGTTTTTACAGCAGCAGAGTTTATGTTTTTGTTAACCTCTTACATACCTGGGTACTTGCATACCTGTCTGCCGGAGCTGTTTTCAAACGTTTTCTATTAGGTCGTTCAAACATGCTTACTTAACCCACTTTTTAAGGTACACATTCAAATTACATGAGTGTTTTCTCAGCACGTTTTTTCTGCACGTCCGAGGCTTTTCAATTGTAGAATCTCTGTGGCATTATCCACTTTCACAAGGAAGTTATAAGGGCAAATTGACTTTCAATTTATTTCAGAAAAGTGCTCAATTCTTTGTTGTGCTTTTCAGACTTACATAAATCATTTCCAGAGCACTAACCAGGTATATTTCTTCCCGAGTCTGGCAGTACCAAATATGTGGAATACATTTACAATTGCGACGTGCACTAATATGTTATGGGTAGCAATTCTATACTATATTATTCAGCACAAAAGCAGGGAGTCTGTTTAGGGTTACCACACCTTTCTCATCTTGATTTGCTGGTGAAGAAAGCTTGGAGGAATTAGATTTGTATTCTTTCATGATGCTAAAGAAAAGGCGGATTTTCTCTCCTAGGTCTTTCATACACAAACTTATCACTGGGGAAAGAAGACGTATGTAGTGATTACTTTGAGTCTCTTGTGTATGAGAATAGCACTTAAGTTAGATTTTAAATGCAGTTGGATGTCGTCAGAAAAAAACTACAACAAACAACAAGGTGAAGGGTGGAATGCTTGAATTAATTTCAGCCACTGACAGTTGCACCGGATCTCATAGCAATCTATAATTTTCCACCCACTATGCCACTCAAGACAGAGAGCTGCCATATGCAAATCAGTTTGGTTTTGCTCCAGTAGAAACTGCCAAGCCCAAACTGCGCGGCCAGATCCCCTGGCGGCAGGAATAAAAGCAACTCCAGACCGGTTTTGGCCTAGTTAGGCTTCGTCAGTGAGGTATAGTTTGAATCGTGAGGCACAGAGACAAACAAGCCCACGTCTAGGCATACCTGTATGACAGATAAAAAATAAACAGCGTATGTTGCTAATTTCAGAGAGATGTGAAACAGTAGGCTGGGGCTCCTCCCATTTGGGAACAGTCTCAATATTAACATATCATATCTGTTAAAATTGGGTTACTGGGTGACTAAGGTGTGAGCCAGGTCCAACAGCAACCATAATCCTAGTCCGGATAAAGCACAAGCAATTCCCAAATTAACCTGTGCTCACACACTGGTAGCTTGGGACAGAGCAGTGAGGCGTAACTTAGAGGCAATGTGTAAAGTATTTATGCAACACTTCAAACAGTAAAAAAGTGAAAACAGCACATAAAAAGATGCCACACCAGAATAGAAGAAAGTAGAGCAAACTGTAATAAATAAAACAAGACCAAGACGGCAAAAATCCAATCAGGAATTTTTAAAGAATAAACTGCAATTCCAGCGCCAAAAAGCATAAGGCTTCAACTGCAGTTATCTGGTCAAGCTGGACCGGGTCAAAGTCAAAAGTTGAATCCAAACACGATGGAGCGCGGGTCGGATACAATATCAGATTAGTCCTGCTGAAGGTTTACCTTCTCAGATTTTGTGCCAAGAGTTCCATTTGTGTTGAAGAAAGTCGCTGGGAATACGTAGAGCATTGCTGGTGGTTATAGGCACCCGCGAGCAGCAGGTTGGGTGTCGCAGAGGGTTGGCTGTTACTTCATGTTGGTGGTCCTACTCGGGTGATTCGTGCTTGCTGGGCGAAGAGATGGGCTTGTGGTAGCTTGTGCTGCTTTTCAATGTGAATAGTGTGGTTCTTATGCAAATTGGACAGTTTGTGATCATGAAAAGCCCAACTGCTTGAATTTAAGAGCTCAAGAGCTGCACCCAGAATCCAGGACTTGAGAGGCAACTTTTGGGGGTCAGGAACTTGCTGAACATGGGTCTAGGAGCTGTTGGTGAGCCTTTTATGTCCCTGAGGCTCAGATAAGTAGGTCAGCAGACTAGCCCTTTGAGTCACTCTGGGTTCTTGGTTTCAAGATGGGTTGCATATCCAGTTCTTTCCCAGGTAAGAAGGCAGCAGGCAGCAGGCAGCAGGTCAGCGCAGAAAGGCAACAGCTCATTCAGAGTAGCAGTCCAGCAGAGTGACAGTCCTTTCAGCAGCACAGCAGTCATTCTTCCTGGCAGAGTATCCACAGGTCCAGAAGTGTACTGAAGTGGTGGTGTCTGAGGTCTTTCTTTACACACTATTGTACCTTTGAAGTGGGGAGACGCTTCTAGAGGCTTGCCTTTGAAGGGCAGAGATGCCCTACCTTCCCTGCCCTGGCTCCTTATTAACTGCTGGGGGTATGCAGACCTTTGTGTGGATAAAGGACACAGCCTATCCAGGTGTAAGTGAGGCTTGTCCCAGCTCCTTCCTTATATCTGTCAGTGATGGCCCATCGAGTCACACCTAAGCTACCATTGTGTGTGGCTCTCTTGAAGGGATACACAAAGCCCAACTGCCAACTACATCCAGTCATGTGACCAGAGACACGCTACAGACACCAAATGAATGAGGCAAGAAAATGCCAACTTTCTAAAAGTGGCATTTCCAGAATTGTAATGTTAAATACGGCTTCACCATAAATTAGGATTTTAAATTAGGATGCCACACAACACCACATTTGGGCTGGTTGTGCCTTCTCATTTGGAAATTACACTTTTAAAGTGTAATAAGGGAAGTCTGATGTTATCCTACGGGAGAGATAAGCCTTGCAGTAGTGAAAAACGAATGTAGTCGTTTTACACCTCCAGGATATGGAAAACTTAAGAGTTCATGTCCTACCTTTTAGATACACTGCACACTGCCCTCTGGGTTGCCAGGGCTTACTTACTGTAAAAAAAAGAGGGACGGTTTTGGAATGGCAAAAAGGTTTATTTTGCCAGGTTGACATGGCAGTTTAAACTGCAAACAAAGGCTTAGCAAAGGCAGCCTCAGACATCTTTAAAAGGGCTACTTGAGTGGATGGCGCAATCAGTGCTGCAGGCACAGTAGTAGCATTTAATCTCCAAGCCCTGGACACATGCAGTCCCATTTTACGAAGGACGTACAAGTAAATTAAATATTCCAATTGGGTATAGGCCAATCTAACATGTGTATGAAGAAAGCACAAGCACTTTAGCACTGTTCAGCAGTGGTAAGGTGTACAGAGTCCTAAAGCCAACAAAAATGAATTCAACAAAAATTAGGAGGAGGAAGGCAAAAATTCGGGGATGACCCTGCAGAAAGGGCCAGGTTCAGGTGCAACAACATGCATATATTAGCAATCTGTGAACACATTCACAAATAAATATATTGGTTGGCTTTCGTGAAGATAGTGCAAAAATTCACATTTTCATAATTTGTACAACAAAAGTTAGGGGCCTATTTACAAGGGCTTATCACCACAGAAATGTCACTTTTTGTGACGTTTCTGTGGGGATAAACCCTTCGCCATATTTACAAGGTGGCGTTAAGCCACTTAACATGGTTAACGTCGCCTTATAAAGAAGGCCCCTTTTCACGATACACTTAGCGTGAATGGGGCGGGTGATGGGTGTTGCGGTGGGCGTTTCGCTGCAACACCCATTGACTCTGACGCTGCCCCCTAATTGACAAGGGTGGTATAATTATGGGGCAGCGCAAAAATGAAGACCAAAAATGATCTTGTCTTAACATGGCGAAACAAGGAGAAATTATTAATTTCTCTTAGTTTTTGCTGTTTCTAAGTCTGCTGCATTGTGCAGCACACATAGAAACAGCAAATCACATGAATTATTGTTTATGTGCAGGAAGGTGTCTCTTCCTGCAAATAAACAATCATAAAAAAAATTACGATTTGTAAATTCTATGTGTGGTGCACAAGGCAGCACACATAGGAGTTCAAAATCACCATTAGTGATTGTTTAGGTGAAGGAAGGCACAGCTCCCTGCACATAAACGATAATTTTTTCAACACAGGCCCCCTTACACTATGATTCAAGAATGCGTGCGTTGGCGCTAGGCAGCTAAATTTAGTGCCAGCACTAGGGAAAATGCAGGGGTGTGCTTTATCATTGTAAATACAGCACATCCGTGTATTTTCAAAATGGTGGAGCATAGCATTAGCAATTTTAGCTTAACGCTGCGCTCCGCCATTCTATTGTAAATATGCCCCTAAATGTTTCCTTTCATCCTATCTTACATAACAGCATGTCTATAACAAATGACAACCAATGTATCTGTTACAATCTTTCTCCAGAGTGGTGGGAAACTGGGCATATGTAGGGTGTCACTGGGGTTCTGATGTCCACTGGCAGTAAACGGATGCACAGCAGGTGGTTGAGTTTAGAAGGTAATCAAGGTGAAATGCTGATCTGTAGCTCATGTCTATTGGTGACACATATGGAAAATATTTCATGAGTCTGTATGAAAATATGGATTTTATCATAGTAACGACTGCCCCCAAACAACTCTACAGAGCTGTACATTTAAAATGGTCACTAGCATTGTACAGCAGTGGAGATCAAAATTATGTAACAGCAGTATCTGAATTTTGTGGTTAGAAAAAGCAAATTATATTGCACATTCTCTTCAGGTGTTATTTTGATCCTTAACGAAAGACACCTAGTGCGGCGCAGCGACACATATGGACTGGGGGAAGGGGGGCGGTTCACTTTGCTATCTTCTTCTCTTTCTTTTCTTTACTTTTCTTGGGAGGCAGGTGGGTCTGTACTTGTTATTCGTTATTTTTTGTCATATCAATGCAACTTCTAGTACAAGCGATAAGGCTCTGTGGGGCCCATATTACTGCACACCTGTTTTTTTGTTGCATTGCTTAATGAAAGATTTAAGCCTAAAAAAAAAAATTGTAGTTGCCTGTAGCCTTAACATGTCTTCTGAAGACCTACTTCACAATAAAGTCAGTACCTTGGTTTTTCTTCTATTGATTAGCCTCAGCCTGCCTTTAGGGGGAGGTAGTTTATCATCTTACAACTTATGCTGTTTCAGCTGTTTGCCATCCTTAATGGACCATCGAAATCTAATCTACAAAACCATTCATACGGATATTGTAAGTTAAGTTTTCAGAAAAGGTTCACTGATCAAATACACTTAAAAGCTTAGGCTTGGTCTCTTGCTTTTTGTTTTTTAAATGTTTATCTGTATCGAGAAGTGACCTAAACCTACTGAAGTCCGTCTTCTAATATAACAAATGAAGAGGAGTAGCATTCTTACAACCAATGACTGCAGTTTGCTGAGGCGTCTCAAATAATAGGAGACCCACATATGATAATACATACCTGGGAGTACAACTTCTGAAGCCGTGTGAGACTATTGAACCTAAACTTTGCAACGTCTTAAAATATTTCTTCCTGGGACCCTGTTGTTAAATTGACCCTAGAAGATGGTTTAATTAGAA
Source organism: Lissotriton vulgaris (assembly GCF_964263255.1). NCBI lineage: Eukaryota > Metazoa > Chordata > Amphibia > Caudata > Salamandridae > Lissotriton > Lissotriton vulgaris. The sequence continues at coordinate 922,094,724 of NC_141691.1, read as the reverse complement.
TCCCATATGACTGTTTTGTAGTAAATGCTGAGAATATATTAATTTCTTATGGAGAGTGCAAGTTCCTTGTAGCAAAAACTAGTAAAGATTACCTAAATAACTGTCTACATTTTGTAACCTTTTTGTAGAGGCAGGAAAAAAAACTACTTTGCTTTTTCTTCTTTATATAAGAATTCCGTTTATTATTTATGCACATCTCAATATTGTAATTTAAGGGCATTTTGCAAAATGTTTGTGCTGGTAGCAAGTCTAACTTGTTCCCATATTGTCAATATTCAGGTCTGGTTTCACAGCAGAGCTGGCGTCATAGCATATGTGACTACTAGAAAAAGAGGTTTAAGAAGCCGTACTGAGCAAGCTCACAACTACACACCGCCTTCCCCCTCCTCTCCTCCTCCTTCCCTAGCCACAAACCCTGGTTCGGTACCCTATGATAGTATCTAGTTTTTCCTCTAAGGTTATTCCTTTGGGTACACACATCAGTAGATGCAACTCCCCTGGGAGCGGCTCATCCCCTTCTAAGGCGCCCCAGGGATATCTGTGGACTCGATATCTGCTCATTAAAATGCAATGTTGTTTCAATGTCAGACATGTAACTGCTGTTATGTCTACACTTCTGATTTGTGCATATTTGTAATGCGTCTCACTACTTGAAACCAAAATAAAAAAGGTTTCACAAACAAATAAGATGCACTACTGAGACTGGGGCTCAGACTCTACATTTTGTTCTTCCTTTCTAGAGAATTTTGCTTCGGCAGGTGAGTGCTCCCTCTGAAAAACAGTGCTTCTGTGGATCTGTTTGCCTTATAGCAAAGCTCTATACAGTAGTTATGAGTTTGTTGTGGTGACAAGCCAATGATCAAGGCTGATCTGTTTATTATGACACCTACAACAAAGAGAGTATGGCAGACTTATTTATTGTGAAAAGCATCTGCTAATACAATAGGCGTTTAGCGGTGGGTTGTCATTACCCTGTACTAATGCCTGTAGACAGGTATTTTATTACATGGACTCTCACAGATTTAAGATAGCAGTAAGTGGCTTGGTGTTCAGTACACCCTCGCTGACTAACTCTGGGAGTAGAAGATTTCCGCTGTGATAAATCATGAAATATGCTCTAGATCTGACCTATTTTTATTACAAATAGTGTCAAAGGCACTTAGCGTGAGATATTTATTTTGGAATATATTTTTTTAAGCCAGTAGTCTTTCAGGGTAGATTATCACTATATTGTGTACAAACTGTGCATAATACTATTCAAAGATGGCCACTCACTGCTATGTTTAACTTCTTTCTTATTTGTGTTGCAAGCCTATGGCCATCACCTTTAGACTGCATGTTGTTCTTTATTTCTGTTTCTAATTTTATTTTTATTAATTTATCTTGCTAAACTTGTTGAGTTTGTATGCATGTTTTATTGGAGATGGGTGGTATGTATGTTTTATTGTGGATGGGTGAGTTGGTGAAGCCCAGAATGATTCACTGGTTTGATGAATGGGTGCATGAGTACAGTGACTGAAGACAGGCTTTCAGTTAGAGGACAGACCAATTGGCATTGCCAATACTTTTTTTTCATATTGATTTGTCATGTACTTGTTTCACCACATATGGTTTGTTAACTTTTCTTTAGTTACTCTGTTATGGCACTATGGAATTAGCATAACCATAGTTCACCTCGTTCCTTGACTTTACTTGAGAGATTGTTGTGCAGCAGCAAACCAAGCAACTAAATATCGAACAGACAGTCGTGCTCTCTTATCGCTTTATTAGTTCAGTATTGTGTGTAATATTCATGTGTCCTGAGTACTTCGTTTGCAGCCATGGCCGGGGTGATAGGGCCGGGGTTTTTTTTTTTTTCGACAGATGACCACGAGGGAAAATTAAATAAATAATACTTTTCCTTTCGTCATTTAATTTTCCCTCGTCGTCGTCTGAAGAAATCCTGCTCACCTGATTCCACCGCTCTTACCTGTATAGGCCGTGGCTGTTTGTTTGTCCTGCATTGTTTGTGCGTTATTTGCTTGATAAATTTTGAACAGTTTTAGAATGGCAGGAGGAAATGCTTCTGTGTGTTTCACAACAATACAGACAGGAAATGTACATGGTAGAAAAATAAATATTACTGTCCATTTTAGTTCACTTTACTGTACTTGAGGAGTGCATGTGCTGTTGTTTGTTTCAATGTTTGACCTCACAAACCTCTATGCAGGTATCTGTCTCTGAGAGGAAACCACAGTTAGGAGGTTGCCAGGGTAAGCAGAAGGGCTCCTAAAATTCAGTCTTCTTTCAGGCTGTTTGTCTCTAGACCTTGGTTATCGTTTAAAAAAATCCTGCCTTACATAACCTGCTTTATAACAACCCAAAAGAGATCTGTGATGCTATAAGACTTACAGAGAGACTCACTTGAAGGAGCTAGAGGCGTGGTCTGGATGTGCCAGAACATGTAGGGCCATATTTATGAAATTGTAATGCAGCACAGCAAGTCACCTTCCTGCACTGCGCTGCGTTTCAGGGAAATGTCAGGAATTTGCCGTTGTATTTAACACAATACAATGCACTCCAGCCTTTTTCCCAGCGCTGGTAACAATGGGCTGTCTAGCACCAATGCAGGCATTGCATGCAGGATTGTTTTCGTGCCGGAGGGAGCACCACCCTGCAAAAAAACAATTCCCTGAGGCACATTGCTGTATCTATGTGCGCTGTACAATGCAGCACACATTGAAAGAGGAAGTAACTAGAAGAAATGAAGATATTTCTCCTTGCTACGACTCCCCTGGGACAAAGTATCATTTTGGCGCATTCCTAGGTCTACCAGCAATGGTAAATCTGGCAATGCATCAAAATCCATGGGAGTTGCGTGGGAACACCTTTGCAATGCCACACGGATGAATCGTATTAGAGGGTTGCGTCGCTTTTGCACCACGTTGCTTGGTGCATAAACAACGCAGTCCCCTTTATAAATATGGCCTGTAGTGTGGATGGGAGGTGTAATATAGTGCCTTAGACATTGTTTTTGGAATTAGATAATCCATTTTTTACTTGACTTAATGACACTCTGTATGATGTTATATTGACACCATAATTTCTCAGGCCCTATTCACAGTAAGTTTGACAAAAATTTTCAATTGATCCAACAAACAACATATCAAGATTGATACAATAAATATATACAGAGATTGAGGGGCATAAATTGTGTTTACAACTCTTTGAAATCCGGAAAGTGCCTGGATTCTCTGTTGTCACAATTTAGTAAAGTAGTAGGAAAATGGACAGTGGTGGTCATTGGGAATTTTGGAAATAGCCACAATGCCTGAACGTTTGTGGGAATTAACAACTATTTCCGGTGGTATTTCCTACCCAAAAAGTACACCTATACTTACTCTCAAGGCAAAATCGGAAGAAACGAGCCGTGAGGGAAACGGCAACACTGCTTTGATCTGACCCAGGGCAGGAGCGCTGCAGTCACCATCTCCACCGCAACCGCCGAGAGGGCCGGACTCCAAGCCCCAGGTGCCCCGGCGGTCGCGGACGCAGCCCGTCACAGGAGAGCGCCCGGAGGCGCGATAAGAACAGAGGTGCGCCTCTCGCCCCGCGAGTCGCACGCGGGAGGCGCCCAGGACAAGGGCGGGGCCGTCTGTAGCCGTCAATGGACTTCAGCGGCCGGCCGGCCCACCCATCTGACATTTCATCTTAGGTGAGTGAAGTCCCATCGATCATGGCAAGTACTGCTTTCACGCCTGAACTAGATGACTTCCCATTTCCTCCCCCCTCTTTCGAAACCCTATTAGAAAATGCTTTAAATATGGTGTCCAATGAAATTGCCAACACAGAAAGGAGAATGTCAATGAGCAATTCCAACATAACCTCTAAGGAACCACATACCTCTATTGTCCCGATTTCCCCTGTGGTCCTGATCAGGAAATCCACTTCTGGCTCCTTGCCACAGGAGCCCGTCCCGAACGAAACTGGCTCTGCCATAATCATTGATTCTCAGTCCGATACCATTACATCTAATCTGGCGAATGGAAGTAACAAACCAGCAGGGGAAAAACGTAAAAGGGCGTCCACTAAACCTTCTGCCAACAAAAGGAGACAACCCACTTGCAATAAGAATCAACCCACACCGCAGAGTATGTGGACCAAGCAGAAACAACAAACTTTGACTGGGCCATTAATTTCCACAGTTGATTCGGGACTTGTTGATCTCGATGTTACTTCTACTCCTATTGATATCCCTATTGGCAACAACAATACAATATGGACACAGACTGCCCCAGTAGGGGACAATAACCCCTAACTAAGCATAATAGGAATCTAATAGAGACAATTGTGGACACTATTTTTAAACGTTTAGAGAGTCAAATGATCATACAGTTTAAGAATGTTTTTAAGAGAGTGGATAGGCTGGAAAACCTGGTAAAAAATGAGGAAGCTAAAAGAAAGGAAACTGTTGCTCTTGACCAGATTAGGGGCGATCGTTTACTGAAAGACTTGGAGTCACTAAGCAACACCCTATCCACTGGGGGGTCTGTTACTCGCTGTACTACTAGTACTAAATCTGTCAATGCACTCACCATTGGTGACACCTAGTCAACCCCCCCCTCCTGTTACAACTAACAGTGTTGACCAGAATAAGACCATAACTAGTTTGCAACCTAAAACTATCACACCTAATGTCTCGAGCACTTCACAAAGTGCCGGCCCTACCACTAGTAATCTGAAAGTCTCTCAGATACCAGCAAGACTAGGGTCTAATCTGGCCAGTACCAGCACAACGGGTCGGGCTAGTGACAGTAGACCTATAAAACATCAGGGACCCGCTTTGCACTTGCCCCCTGATGCCTGCCCTTATGTCCTGGTCTTGGCAGGCGTTCCATCACTCAGAGAGGGACAAGGCGAATCATGGGTCCAGTTAAACAACAAATGTATTGACTGGCTGACAAAGCATAAAGGGGTAGGCTACGATATATCAAATGAGATCGTCTCAGCCCGCAGGGTATCGTGGGTAGGCCCCCTATTTAAAGACATCCAAGGTGACTGCATTGTCATTAATTTTAGGAATCCCGGCACAGTCAGATTTTTGCTTAATACAAACCCGGCACGTCCAGGCCCGCCCACTGTTGTAATTCCATTCCCCCTAAGTTATTTTTATAGACCCCCACAAAGGCCACTACATCCAGTACTCTCTCCCTTTGGGTTATATAATAGGTTTGTACCCCTATCAGACCTAGATACTCTAGACTGACCACCAGTAGTCAAGTCAGCATCCATTATAGTGACTGATCAGTTATTAGTGCCAGCTAACCAAGATTTAGTAACAACGACCTCTGTGACCACTTTACCTATTGTTAAAAATAAATTGTCATGTACAATAGAAACGTCAGGGCAGAACTCTGACCTGTCCCTTATGAGCTGGAACATAGCTGGCCTTAAGTCGAAATTAAAAATCAAAGAATGGACAGACTGGATAAAAAACTTTGACATGTTAATGATGCAGGAGACCTGGTGTACCACCCCACTTACACTAGAAGGGTTCTGCTGTCATAATCAAATTGTAAATGCCCCGCCTATGGGTCGACCAAGCGGCGGCCTTTCAATCTGGGTAAAGATAAAAGCTGGAGTGCAAACTAAGTTGATTAAGAGCAATGCAAAGTGTTTTATGGCCTTGAAATACACCAACAGGTTAAAGTTATGTTTAAACAATTTTTATAATAATGATTTTATATCCCACCCAAATGAATTTTTTTAAATATTGTTTAAATTTATTGATGATGTGATTGTCGGGCAAAAACATGGAATTTTTGATGCCATTTGTATTGGCGGAGACTTTAACGCCCATATGTACCGAAGTAATTATACGTGTAGAAGTGGAGAAAAATTAAGGGACCATCTTGCCCCCGTGTTTTATTAAATGTTATGGAAATTGCCGGCACCGAGGGGAATGATGTCTCTACCCCTACATATATTGGCCAGGGGAGTCCCTCAACTATAGACTATATATTTGTCTCCCCAACACTGTGTGACATTTTGGAAAAAGCCGAGGTTGTTTGTTCCCCATACAGTGACCACTACCCACTATTAATACAACTAAAAAACCATGGGAGTAATCAAGTTAATATTAATAGGTCGATCGGAATAAAAAACTTGGAAGCATCAACTGATGGGTTAAGGGTTGTATGGAAGGGAGTGGACAATAAGGGCATTTTAGCACATGTGATTCATAAACACTTCACATTAATTATGAACTGCCTGGCCTGTGATAAACCGGGGCACGTTATCATTGAATCTTTTTGCGAACTTTGTTCTGCCATCAAAAGAGAGATCTCTAAACCTGCACGGACCAATAGAACTAGCAACCCACGCTGGTTTGATTTGTCGTGCTCCCGGGCCAATAGAGATCTGAGGGACGCCATCAAGACCATACCGAGAGATTTGGCACTTGTAAGAATGTTGAGGGCAAGATACAAGTCCACATTACGTACCCGCTCTGAAGCACTATTGAAGGATTATTGGGAGGCTCTTGTACGCACTGCCGTCCTAAAAGATACTACTGGGTTTTGGAGGGAGGTTAAAGCCCTTAGATCACTCAGCTCTAATTTATCACCTATTAATTGTAACATCACGGGGGATACATGGGCCGAGCACTTTTCTAAAATTTATGCTGTTTCAGGGCCCTTCCTTGACACTGCCTTCCCTGTCAGGCCATTGAAGATTGAGCTACATGAGGTAGAGGACGCTATATCAGAAAGCGCAGGCAATAAAGCCCCGGGCCCTGATGGTCTTTCAATAGATCAAATCAAATCTGAAGTTTTTGGGCACCTCTCCTTTGTAACCTTTTTAATAATTTATCTGATAACTCCATCCCAGATTCATGGTCTAACAGTGTTATCGACCCGATATTTAAAAAAGGCGATAGATCCAACCCTGGCTGCTATCGCCCGATATCACTGATTGACAACACTTTAAAGGTTCTCGGGAGGGTGCTTTTCAAGAGGATAAATAGCTGGGCTAACGATAATGATATTTTACATCAATGCCAGCTCGGCTTTAGATCCAACGTGGGTACTGTTGAGCAATGTTTGAACTTAAGTCTGTTAACAGCAAAATATACTATAGTTAAAAAGTCCCCCTTGTATTTTGGTTTTATGGATTTAAGTTCTGCCTTTGATTTTGTTAATCGCTCACGGTTATGGTCATTACTCCTTAAATATGGTTTAGATGATTCCCTGGTTTATTTTCTTTCCTATTTGCACAGAGATTTAAAAGCCCGTGTTCGCATCAATAGCGAGGGAGAGCTTTCTAAGGATATTTTAATTGGCAGGGGGGTTAGACAGGGCTGTGTGCTCGCCCCCCTGCTTTTTATTCTGTACATCAACGAGTTGAGCAACACTCTATGCACTTTTACTAATGATGTTCCTATCGTTAATGGCACCGCCATTCCCGCCCTATTATATGCGGACGACGCTGTGCTAATGGGCCGCACACCAAACGCCTTACGCATTTTAATTTCAGGCTTTGTCTCCTTTATGGCAGATTTGGGTTTATCTACCAATTTTAATAAATCGTATATCATGAACTGCAGCCCCAAAAGATATAATATTACTACAATTAAATCTGGTGAAAATACCCTAAAAAGCACAAGCACTTTTCCGTATTTGGGTCTACTTTTTTCAAACTCTGGATCCTGGCAACCACATGTTGCGTATGGGAGAAACAAGATTGGGAAATCTATTAATTCAGTTCTTTCCCTTCGCCAACCCAGACATGCAGATGTTGTCTCCTCCCTTATAAAGATTTACCGTACCCAGTGCCAACCTACTGGCACGTATGGATCAGAGGTGTGGGGATATTCTTACTGCACCCCTATTCAAACTGAGGAAAACAGATTTTGTAGAAAGGTATTGGGGGGAGTTGTCTCTGCTGCAACGTACGTTTGCCACAAATAACTTAACCTACCGTTCATAGAAGACTTTATCCGATCAAGACCAGCACTTTTTTGGCTAAAAATTTGGCTTAATCCCTCGGCCACTTTAACACGCAGTATACTAATGGATTGCCTACACAGTGATAGGTCCCATCATATCCCATGGTTGAACGCGGTCGAAAAGAGTCTGACCAGCGTGGGGTATGGTTCTTTATTTACTTCCCCTAATACCATAGACCATTCCCATAAGAATAAAATCAAAGGGGCTCTGTACAACTTGTATAACATGGAGCGGATAAAACTCGAATATCTAAAGCCATCTGTTACCTGTTATCTGTACCTTACCCTCTGTGATTCTAATGTTGGTCTATTAGTGACACCACAGAGATATCTACTTACCACATTAGGTAGATGGAATAGGAGTCTTTTGTTCCGTTTCTGGGATGGTAGTATCGTGAATCTGTTAAATTTTCCCTTGGGATACAGCAAACATCTTGATAAGCTGGATTGTCCATGTTTGACGGGTGGTAAACAAAGCCTGGTGCACTTTCTCTTTTTTTGTCACTTTTACATGTTGTATACCACTCTTTACTTAATGCCGTATTGCCGCAGACATGAACTTCGAGACTTTAATCTGGCAATAAAAACTTTTCATTTTTTAAATTTTTTTTTATTTTTATTGAAAGTTCATGACAATATCATATCTAATACATAATAGAAAACACAGACTAACATGACAATACCAAGTAGTTATACATATTTAAAATGTAAATATGGCTGTCAGATTTTCAACATCTAATAATAGTATTCGAGCTGATTAAAACCATTAATATAACGGGAGATACAAATACAAATAATATGTTAGGATCGTGAGGGAAGTAGTGCTATGGATGTTAAAAAGCTATAAGCCCAGAGTTTTTGACCGCCTCCATGAAGCCACGGGGGCCCAGAGCCTTAGTCCCATATCCCTGGATATCACTCCCTTCAGTGCGTACAGTTCAGACTCAATGTTATGGATCCCTAGAAGCCTACACATCCACATCTGAAAGGTTGGGGCCTCAGTGTCCTTCCAAGCAGCAGCAATTAATATTCTAAAAACTGCTGTTGCTATGAAAAGGAGTGCCTCCATCTCTACACTCAAACCCATTTTGGCATCAACCCCGAATATTAAAAGTGTTGGGGATAGATCAATCCTGATATCTAGCAGCCCCTCTAAAAACTTTACAATTTCATTTTTAATTGGTCCTAATTTCTCACAGCAGCAAAACATGTGAAGCAGATCGGCCGGGCCCTTACCGCATCTGGGGCAGTTGTGATCTGCTCTCTTGCCCCAATCAAACAATTTCGCCGGTGTGTAATAAAGGTTAAATAAAGTTTTAAAATGCTGCGCTCTTAGGTTTGAGGATCTTAGAAACCTTTTATCCATGAGAATGGCTCTATCTAGATCTATGTCGGGGTCATTCAGTTTCCCAACCCACGTAGTTTCTGTCTTAAGCAAATCATCCGACAGTGTACCCAAAAATAATGTATACATTTTCCTTATACGACGGCCGCCTCCCTTCATGTAATCTAAAAGTGCACATTCTTTAGATACATCTATAACAGGTCTCTTGGATTTGATTATGTTAGTCAATTGTAAGTATTTAAGCTCTTGAGAACCTTGAAGTGCATACCGTGAGATTAGGAGATCGAGGGGCCTCAGGACATCCTTTACCATCACTTGTCCCAGTGAGGTTATTCCCTGTCTTTCCCAATGTCTCCAGGGCCCATCTGTGCTCAAGTGAGGGAATAGCCCAGAGTTCCAAAGTGGAGTATGCTTATTAAACTTCGGAATACTTTGGTTTTTCTGTATCGCTGCCCAAATCGTACGGATATCCTCCAATATTTTGCACCCTTGAGACTTAAAGAAACGTTTGTCATAGTGCCTTAATAGTACCCCATAGGCTTCATTCCCTAATAATAGCTTATATATGGACGGAATACCGTTTTGATAGTTTATCATATTAGCAGGGAAGAAAAGTATAGCCATATCTGTAAGGAGACACGACCAATGGTAGAATTTTAGGTTTGGTATACCCAAACCGCCCTTTTCCTGAGGTAAAGACATAAATTTAATTGATCGCCTCACCTTACCATATTGCCAGACAAAATTCATAAAAATTGCCTCCATTTCCCTGATCAAAATATCGTCAATTTTAAAAGGAATAGATCTGAATTTATATAAAATTTTTGGAAACATTGTCATTTTAATGACATTAGCCCTGCCTATTATTGATAAATGAAGAGTATCGATCCGCTTTAAATCTTGTTTCATTTTCAACAGTAATGGTGAGAAATTATCATTGATAATTTCCTGTGTCTGGGCATTGATTGTGATTCCCAAATAGGCAACAGAGTCCACATATCTATCATCCAATTTGACTGTCTTACTGGAGCATAAAACCTGTGTTTTTGCCACATTTAATCTATATCCGGATACACTACCAAAATCGGAGGTGATATTAATTAGTTCCCTCATGGTATTAGCAGGATCCACTGTGGTAATGGCTATATCATCCGCATACGCGAGTATTTTGGTTGCAAATCCGTTAGTGATGATTGGTTTTATATTAATGTTACCCATAATGTGGCAGATCAGGGGATCGATATACAAGGCAAATAGGATAGGCGAACACGGGCACCCTTGTCTTGTCCCTCTCGAAATATGGATCGGATTAGAACCCTCGCCCATAAGATGGATACTAGCTTTTGGGGTGTGATACATGGCCTTGATTGCCTGGAGAAATCGGGGGCCAAATCCTCTGCCCTCCATCACTTTCCATAGAAAGCTCCACTTAACCCGGTCAAACGCCTTTTCGGCATCGAGGCGGATCATTGCAATCCCCTCACCCTCCCCGGCATGCATATTAAACAGAGTTATGGCTCTTTTTATATGGTCAGTGGTGCCCCTTCCGGGAATAAAACCATGCTGCCAGGGAGAGACGAGGCCTGCAATAATCTTCCCCATTCGTGTGGCCAGAATTTTAGCGTAGAGTTTATTATCGCTATTTATTAATGAAATAGGCCGGTAAGAACCTGGGCTCTCCTTGGGTTTGCCTTTTTTATGGAAGACCACTATATTGGTATTAGTCCAGGATTCTGGTATAATGCCTGTATTCATAACCCCATTAAATAGATCTAATAGGAGAGGAGCCGTCTCTTCGCTCAAGTATTTATAGACTTCCAGGGGTATGAGATCAGGCCCTGTTGCTTTTCCTGTTGACAAATCTTTCAGTGCTTGTAGGAGCTCCTCCATAGTGATATCCTGTTCTAAGATTTCCCTCTCATTGGACAACAGAATATTTTCTGTATCCTGCCAGTTCTTACTTGGATAGGTTGTATCTGCATCCTCTTTATAGAGAGCCTGATAGAAGCGCCTAAAAACCTCTAGGATTTCTGTTGGATTTTTGTAGGTATGCTCCCCCTCTTTAATTTCAGTGATAATATTTTACGAGGTGGCTTGTCTTATCTTTAATGCTAAGGCCCTACCTGCGTTCTCACCTGTTTCATACATTCCCAATCTGCGAGTCTGATATTCCACTGCAGCTTTCTTTGCTAGTTGCCGATGACTATCTGCTTTTATCGTATTTAATCTATCTACACTCTGAGACCCCTGAATCCCGCTGTATACATCTCTCCTGTGTTGTTCCTCGGCCTTTGCCAGCCTATTCAGAAGGCCCTCCCTGTCTTCCTTTATATTTTTCCACAACCGTGCAGAAAAGCTAATAGTCTCTCCTCTTAGACCCGCCTTGAAACTATCCCAAACCATACCACGAGAAGCGCTATATCTATTGGCATCAAAAAACGATTGGGACCACCCCTTTATATGTGCGATGTAGTTACTGTCTAATAGAAGTTTTCTATCAAAGGACCACGGTCTCATTTTTCCCCTTGGTTTAGTAATAGACAAATTTAAGACAAGTGGATTATGATCCGAAATTAGCTTTGGGAGTATTGAAATTTCTACAGTGCTAAGAAGAGTGGCTGATACTAAAAAATAATCCAATTTTGTGTATTTGTTAAATGGATGTGAGAAGTATGTGAACCCAGGATCATCTTTCTTTAGATCGCCCCAGACATCCTTCAGGCCATAAGAGTGGATTATCGAGGAAACCGCCCTGAATACCCGGGGTTTTCGTCCTTTATATTGGGTGTTACCTGTGAAATCTGCCGAGATATTGAGGTCACCACAAAATACCACAGGTGATGGCCAGTTGGTAAGCTCCCTTTCAATGTGATCCATCACCCCTTGATCGTCCAGATTGGACCCATACACTGAACAAAGAGTGATGCCTAACCCTAGTTCGCATATAGCCCATCTTCCCAGCGGGTCAGCCTTTGATTTTTTGACCCCACCCAATCCAGCCCGACCAATGATGGCTACCCCCCTTATAGTTGAAGTCTGTGAGGAACAAGAAAATAATTCATACCCCCTTATATTTAACCAGTGTTTCTTTTTCCATGGCAGATGAGTCTCTTGTAGGCAGACAATATCGGGGCTTATTAATTTAACATACTCCTCAAACTTTTCCCTTTTTTTCCAGTCGTTCAATCCACCTATATTAAGGCTAATTATCTTAATCCTTGACATAACCCTGAAGAGAAACCAGCCAACGATCTAGCCAATCACATTTTATCCTATATCTAGCAATATCAAGTATAACCACTTTCAACATCTTCAATGTATCAACAAACATATTTAATGCATGAACTTTCTTTTTGCTACTTTTTCTTCCTCCTACCCCCCCCTCCCACGAGAAACCCGCCCTTCCCCCCCCCCCTGACAACAACTCACCCACCGGTGAGGCGCGCAGACGAAGTCTGTGCATGTGATGGGTGCGGCAATGGACACAGTGCAATCAATAGATCCAATATCAGCCTCGGCTTATGTGCACCCACAATTTTCCTACAAGTCTCCCACAAATCACACCACAAATCTCCCTAACGTGATACACTTTACTATGTGATATTCAGACTGAGCCTTGAGCTAATCTAAACCTAAGACTTCATTCAGTTATGACACTTGCTAAATAGAGTCTAAGAACTCCTTTGCCTTGATTTCCGAGGAGAAATACATGGTCTTGCCAAGGTGGATGATCTTTAGCTGGGCAGGATTGATGAGGTAAACCTGAACTCTTTTGTCCTGGAAAGGTTTGATTAGTTGCCTTAATCTCCATCTTCGTTCCACGGTGGAATGACAGAAATCCGGCCTGACAAAGAAGGACCCTCCTTCAAATGTTCTTTTAGCGTCTGGCCGGGCTTTCTCTGAAATGGACTGGCGATGAAGAAAGTTGCCTATATAGATTAAGATTGCTCTGGGTTTATCACCTTCTCTGGCATTTTTTTTTCATTCTGTAGGGTGTCCTATGTGCTCTCTGTATTTCAGTGGTCCAGTTCCATCCGGCAATGTCAGGAAAAGCTTTCTCAAACGTTTTGACTATAAACATTTTAGCATCCTGGCCCTCTGCCCCTTCCGGAATACCCAGGACTCTGAGGTTGTTCCTTCTTTGCCTGTTTTCAAGGTCCTCTAGCTTCCACTGGATGTCAATTGCTTGGGCTCCAAGAGTTTCCACTTTGGTCGTGGCTGCAGCCGCCTCGGCTTCGGTGGCGACCACCCTCTCCTCTAGATTTGAGACCCTATCGCCGACATTGACCCAGGCTTTAGAAAGCTTTCTGACCACTGCTTTCATCTTTCTTATCGCCGCCTGGGATTTGATGCTGTCTGCCCGGGTTTCCTCTCTATGAGCAGTTATTCCTTGGTGGATTGACTCCATCATCGTCATTATTGATAACTGCGTAGGCTCATTGCAGTTTACATTGCCCGACGCCGAGTTAAGATTCCCTTGGAGGGATGTTGTAGGAGAGTGATCCCAAACCAGCGCATTATGGTCTCTTTGTGGAGGTGCGTTTTTTATGATAGATGATGGTAACCCTGCTTCACTATCGCTCTCTGTTTCCGGGTTGCTGCCATCAATATCTGAGCTATGTATCTCATCATCCTCTTCTGACCAGTTGGCCTCCTCTGTAACCGAGAAGAAGCACTCGCTGGGGGTCTTTTCCTTTTCCAATTCCCTCTCGCCATGAATAACCCCAGAGTAGATAGTTTTAGCTTTAGAGTTGTCAGGTAGTCCCCTATTTTTTTCCGAGCCCGTTGCAAAACTGGTACCCTCTTTAAATGGATCAGCTGTGGATAAGCCCTCTTTAGTTAATGAAACTGCTGAGCCTTCTGTTGAGGAGAGCAGTATATCCTGTGAGGGCACTAACGAGGGTAGTAAGGTGATAGTCTCATTATTGCTGGAAGCATCAAGATCACCAGACCCCAATCCGACATCTAGAGACTCTGAGTGCATTGTTATTGGCTTATCGCCACCTATTATGTTGTCCCTGGCAGCCTCCGACTGACATGATCGAGGGATCTGTGGGTCTATGCATGGGTTTTGCTCAAGAGTGCTAGCTGGTAGTAGTGATGGTCGATCAAAGGACTCACATGTTGCAGACAGATCGGGTTGCCGAGGTATTACAGTTTGTACCGAAAACCCAGGGTCCGCAACTTCTAGAGCTGGCTCAATATCCTTCAGTTTTCTTTTTTTTTCATTCCGGTTCAACATTTCAACTACGCTGACCGTTGCTGTGGCTGTAGCTTGACGGGTTCTGATCTTAGGGGAATTCTGACCCACAGCTGTCTGCAGCTTTGCCCGTCCTGACCCAGTCTCTGACGCTGCCCCTTCTAGCCCAATGTTTGCACCATTGTCCATACTTGAGCTATTAACTGAATTGCCAGGTATAGGGGCACCATCCGCCACGCCCTTTTTCTTTGTCTTCCCTCCAGTATTGACTTTAGGGGGCATAGATGCAACCACTATTAGCAGGGAGATCCCCTGCCTCACCTCAGCTGATGTATTGCAGCACGGAGCCTCTCCACTGCTCCGTAACGGGCCGCTGGATCTGCTCAGTCCAACAGGTCTGCTGAATCTGCTGAAGCTGCAGCCGCTTCCGCCTCGCCGGTCCCGCCAGTCCTGGATGGCTCCGCCTCCAAGCTCCGCGAGCTCCGCCAGGGCCAGCTGAGCCGATTCCCAACACTGCTACAGCTGTGACCCGGAGCCTCGACAGAACCAAGCGGGGCAGCCCTCCAGCGTAATCGCTTGAAAACATCGATGTCAAACCGAGAGGTATTTTCCCAGCTCCTTGAGCGCCTTGAGCGCCGCTACGCTTCCACGGCGAATTATGCTTCAAAGCTTCTCCTCGCCAGTACACCAGAGCTTCACCTCTGGTGTACACCAGTACACCAGAGGTTTACACGCACATCCTGCCAGCCAGCCAGCCGGCTAGCCCCGAGGTCTCTCTGCAACCTTGTTACTTTTTGTTTTCTATTAGTGCCTTCTGCGCTATGCCAGTCCCGCGAAGAAAACGCAGAATCGGCGTACCGACACCGCCGTTTTGTCCCGCTTGGTCCCGCTTTGTCCCGTTGTGTTCCGCTGAGTTTGACCAAGGGTCAGGTAGATCCACAAAGATCCTTATAGTCCTCTACTCTGCTTCCCTTCTCCGGTGACACCCCCAATCATTCCGCCATTCCGTGTCCACTATCACACAGGTAGAGAGCCTGTATGCCGAGGCCGTGTCATAGAACATCACTCCATCCCTGCGCTGCGTCCACTGCTGCCGCTCAGCCGCTGGTCACGGCCGCCATCTTCCTCCTCGGCAATAAAAACTTTTTAAGCGTTAAAGTCAGACGAGGAGATATTCTGTACAAGCAGCTTCCTTAAAGCTGCTGTCCGCTCCCGTGCTTCTATGGATGTAGTATGATGAAAAGAGTGAAATCGCATCTTTTGCACAAATCTATCTTTGAATATTTTTGAAGGGTGTATGTTTATGATTGTACATGTGTAAGCTCTCCTCTATATGAAATGATATTTTTTATCTTTAATATAACTCTTGTACAAATCATTATTCGTTTATTAATTGCACTAATATGATGTACCTGTTGTTTTAACTATAATGATTTTTATGTATCCTGTACTTTTATGGACGTTTTTTACTCCGAATGAAGATCATTTGACTTGACTTGACTTACTCTCAAAAAAGAGGCAGTGATTATTTTGGCTGTAGGTCTCAAACTGACAGTTTTTCAGGAGCAGTAGGCAAAGGGATTTCTTAATATGGAACATATGTACATTTAAAAAATAAATTGGGAAAGAAGTATTCTATTCTGCATTCCTCTCACCACTAAGCTGTTTGTTTGTTTCTTCTACTTTGGTCAGTCCTCACGAGGTGGAATACAGGAAACAATCTTATGCCTGAAAAACTACAATTTTTATAGATTTACGAGGGCATTCCTAGGAAGTTTTGTGGATGTTTACCAAGAGCAAATCACAAAATCTTAAGGAATAAGTCTGCCAACCATGGGGCATATTAGCAACAAATAGCGATAATTATCGCTAAATGCGCTTAGCGCATTTTTTTTCATCGCCGCCTATCGCCAAATATTATCGCAGAGAGAACGTGCTATTAGCAATGTTTATCTCTAAAGCGATAAAATATCCAGTGATAGCGGCTCAATGCGTGAATATCATTGGAAATCCAGTGATATTCAGGCATTAAAGCTAAGGGGGACTTAACCTGAATATCCACCTCCCATTGGATATACAGGTTAAGTCCTGGTCTGAGCAGGCGTTCTGGTGATATTCGCGCTTAGCGCAAATTTTGTTATCGCTTCGCCTGCCTTGCTAATAGGCGATAGCTGTGTTAGCGACTGCTTTCAGTCGCTTACAGGTTGGGTACGCCCACTTTGCATGTCATTAGTGATAAATGTCGCTGACATGCAAAGCGGACCCAAAACCTGTAGTTATCGCCTATAAGCTGTCATTAACCTCTGTTAGCGACAGCTTGCTAATAAGGCGATAAAAATATTGCCGCTTTAGCGGGAAAAACTCCCTCTAAAGCAGCGATATCGCCCTTGCTAACATGGCCCCATATCTTTAATAACAGCACACTTGGAGAGAGCTTGAGGTTGAGTTTATCTGAATGAAAGAAGCAGATCTCTCTTACTATAATGTCACCGTTAAATGACTGCACTGCCAATGTTTATTGGGTATATACATATGTACTGATTAAAACAGGCATATGTCCCACTGCAAGAGAACAAATGAGCCGAAAGCAGAGTGAATTATTGGAGAGACAGATGCCGAATGTGTAACATCGGGTATTTGGACAAGGCAGACCTTCATGTCTTTTGGAATGAAGCCAGTTGGTCATAAGCCTGGCTGTTTGGAGCCAGAGGGGCGTATTTACTAGAGAAGTGGCAGAGTGTCGCATTACCTTCTAGGCATAACGCCACGCTCTGCCACTTCTGAAAAGCATGGCTGCACCATATGTACAACAATATGGTGCAGCCCTGCGTTTACCTCTGCGCTGGCACTAAATTTAGCAGTCTAGCCCCAACAGAGGCACCCTTGTGTCTGCATTGAGGGGAAGATAGTTTATTTAGATGAAAGTATCCCTTCCTGCACATAAACAATGTTTAAATGGTGGTTTGAAACTTCTATGTGTGCTACATCAAACAGCACACATAGAAGTTGCAAAACGTCATTTTTTTTAATTGATTGTTTATGTGCAGCAAGGTGTCCCTTCCTGCTTATAAACGATCAAAGGCCTCTTGCTATTTCTATGTGTGATACACCACGCAGCACACATGTAAACAGAAAAAAAGAGGCAACATTAAATATTTCTCCTCGTTGCGCCTGTTTAAGACCAGGTTTTCCCTTGTCTTAATTTTGGTGCTGCCCCATATTTACGCTGCCTAATATAGGGCAGCGTCAAAATCAATGGGAGTTGCAGTGGAACGCCCACCATAACACCCATTGCCCCCTCCTTTCACGCTAAGTATAGCATGAAAGAGGGCCTTGTTTACAAGGCAGCGTTAAGCCATTTTAACTGGTTTAACTCTGCCTTGTAATAAAGGCGAAGCACATATCGCCACAGGATTGTCCCTGTCACTAAAAGTGACGTTCCTGTGGTAATGGGGGCTTGTAAAGATGCTTCAGAATTTCTTTAGTGTTCAGCAAGGATTGAAGGAGCTAGCCTGTCTATAGATTTGATGCCAAATCTAAGGCTCGCTCAAAAGAGTTTTCTGATTGAAGAGGCAAAATAAAGTAAGCAGTATGATTTTATTTATGCCGTAAACATGTCTGTAGCCAATTGACGGAGCCTGGCTCAGGGTGAGATGTAGCTCAGTTTCTTTGTCCTAGTACTAGCTAGGTTCTGTTTATAGTCTAAAGTCACATAATCATGTATCCTGGATTCATTGCAGTCTCTTTCCACGCACAAGCTTTAAAAAAAAGCATAGGCAATGGTATGGGGGTTCAAGGATGTAAAAATTGATTTTAATGTTGATATGACCATTTGTAGACATAAGACACTTACATAAAACCATGGAAATATTGCACCATAATATAAAAAAAGTCGCACATACCAAAAGAGTGCAATTTACACAAATATTAAACCAGAAAGCAGAGACAAAAAAGTAAAATTAAATAGCGAAATGTAATGTAACATAAGTCATAAGCATCAAATTATGATTTTAAGTGACTTCCTCACATTTGCGCTCTATTTTATGTCTTGAGCACACCAGCCTCTGATTAGAGCGTAATCTTAAAGTACTATTTCCTGAATAATTCTAATACCCAAGTTAGCCATATGGACTTACAATTTTGGATTGATGATATAGCAGTTTCTTCCACTAGCTACTTTCTAGCGTTACTGAAAATGGATCCTGTCTTTTGTCAGGCTACAGAGAGCACATGAATCTGCTAGAATCTCTGTTGCATTTATATAGACTTTATGCTCCTCAGGAGACTAAATAAATCCAATGAATATGCTTCTGCAAGGTGTTTCCTGACCCATTAGCTTACTGTAGAATGTAGAGTAAGATTGGACTGCAGCTGAAATGCCTCCCACTGCATGTGCCCCTATGTGCTGAGGCCATCACCATATGCCAACATTCCAGAGACAATCCATCTATGTCTCATGCCAAGAAACCCTGCATAAAGAGTCAATAAAGCTGTCTGGGGAAAACCACTGTGTCATGATTCTAAGAGGTACCCTTAAAAAGTGGGAGATGCATAACTATTTCACACAACCTGGGGCAATATTTAGATAGGCTGTCTGAGAATTATTATTAAAATCTAGAAAAGTGAGTGACTGGATGCAAAAGAATCAATTTAGAATGGTTGATTACAAATCCCATGACATCTATAAGAAGGGTCTTAGAAAGTGGGTTATTCATAGTGGTAAATGAGCATCTACCACTGGAAATAAGGCCACTAACACAGTCTAGGGCTCAGAAAAGGTCTCCGAAAATTATTTCCATGCTCATCCCTTGGTAGCTTTCCTGCGAGCAGGCAGGCTTAACTTCAGAGACAGGTATGTAAAGCATTTAAAAGTACCAATTCAGTAAATAATTAAGACACAACACACAAGCAAAATCCAACACCAATTTATAATAGGCAATATTGTTATCTTTAAAATGCCACAAAAAAAGAGATCCAATGTAGGGAACCAGAGATATGAATTTTTAAAGATGAAACACTCTCTAGTGCTTAGAAACCAATAATGCCACTCCTGTACTAAGTCAAAGTTTGAGGTCGACTACAGTGGATCCCTGGTTGGATACACTAAGCAGGAGGCGCTGGTCTAAATTTTACCTACACACTTAAAAACTCTTCTGGAGGATTTCTCATCAGACGTTCGCCGGATTACCTTTCTGTGAGGGTCCAGTCACCCTCTGGAGCTTTTTCATAAAAGTTCACCAAACTTTCCCACATATCTGGAACTTCTTCCTGAGGTTACGATTGAGGGTACAAAGTGTCCAAAACATAGTCCAAGAGTCTGGAATCTCCTCAATGGTCCTGTTTTTTTGGGGACCACAATTCTCACAGTGCACCTTGACAACACCCTTAAAAGTCAATTGGATACACTCCAGGCAGGGGACTCTTGGTGGAGTTGATGCAGGTGAGCTCTGTTAACCTGTAGCTTGCAGGGAGTCCACTCTTTAATCCTTGCTAGTGTAAAGCCTGCCGCTTTTGTTTCTGGGAGCCGAACTTGCAGCTATGCTGCGAAACAAGCAACCTGGTAACAAAACGGCCACCAGGGGTCTAAAACCAGCTCCCCACCCTGGTGGCCCACCAGGGAAACGCCCAGTACCCGCAACCAGCAACCTGGTAACAAAACGGCCCCCAGGGGTCTAAAACCAGCTCACCACCCTGGCGGCCCACTGGGGAAACGCCCGGTGGCCGCTACGGCCAGTCCGGTCCTGCTCTCTGATGTGAGTCACTTATCACTTCATCAAAGCAACCTGGCTAATCCTGTTAACTCAGACCAATCAGGACAGACCACCAGAAGGTTGGATTTTGGATTACAGACAAGAAAGTCTTATAACCCATTTTTTGTACATTTTAGGACAAATTTAACTGCAGTATTTTGTTTGATTCATCAATACCATCCTCCTAAGTCCTTGAATTATATTTTTCGGTAGTCCCTTGCGGTAGTTATGAATTCATAAACAATTGAAATAATAACCAATCTGGCTGGGGATCTACAATGGGGAAAATTACATGTCCATTTTGTCCAGCACAAGGGCTTATAACACATCTTTTATAAGGACCCTCAGAGCTACATGACCCCCTACCTCTGGGACACCTAGGGGAGAATTTAGGGATCCTGAATATACAAAAAAAATTACTTTCTCACTCCACAGTGCTCCTAGCACAAAAGTCAATTTTGGGAATATGACAAAACATTACAGTTTATCAATTTCTAAGTGCCACTAAAATTGAAGCCAGGTTTGGGCACAATTTACATTTAAAAGCAGTTCTGCAACACACGGCTGGTTTTAAAAAAATGACCTCAGGCTCCCAGCAGTGAACATATAAGTGTAGAAAGGGCTGCTGGCCTCTAAACGGCTATTCCCTAATATATACTAGGGACTTAAAGGTAGTTTTAATCCCTCTGCCCTATAATGTACTACGGACGTATAGAGTAAGTCATGCCAATCATAAGGTACTCCAACCCAAAGTGTACCCTAGTGTGTGTAGGTGTTTTCGCTGGATTCTAAGTGTTTTCAGCGTGGCACTTGCCTTGGCCTGGTTAGGCAGAGCCCAGGGACAGTCAGAGTCAGTTACCACCAGTACCAGTCTGAAAAAAATGGGGCTGCCCAGGGCACTGGATGACTTTGCAACAAAAGTTTGAGTTCATCTTCAACATGACACAGTCTTCGTCTCACAACACCAACAAGGTGTCATTAACGTACGTAGCCTGAGGTCCATATTTTGAGCCCAACTACCTATGACAGGCTCATGAAGTTCTTAGAGCTCCAAATAAGAGTCACTTGAAGTTCCACAGTTCTTCCTCAAAAACAAATCATGTACATTTACAGTGGTGCCTATGGATTGGAATAGAGAGATAGGGATCCTTTAGATCCAACTCTAACAACAAGTGATGCCTGCTATCATCAAGAGATTATATACAATATGTGCATTCTTTTTTCAGAGGTTTATCACTGAACATCAGCCTTTGTCTTTTTTTCCTGATGACAATAAAGAGCCAGTACCTTTACATGCTTTCTATGGGGAACAAAGGACCGATTTGATTAATAAATTCATCCACATGCTCCCAAACATTGTGATGAATTGCAAGAAACAACTAGCTGCACAGTGAGAAATGCAGCTGTTTAATGTAGAAGTGGATGGGCCAAAGGCCTGCACTCACGCAATAGGACACCAGCAGCCCTTCATCATGGCTGGGGAGTGTTCAGAGAATATAGACCTTCACTCAACAAGCCCTCTAGCTTGCTCTGGACCATTGGCGAACGGGTTCGTAATGAACCCTGAACTTGCTTAGACCCAGCTGCAGCAGGACAGAATTCTACCTGGCTTTCCCAAAGGGCAAGGGATGCACGTGTTACCCCCTTCTTCCATCTGTCCGACCACATCTAAATGTCAGGGAGGGACACAGTATGCCCCACAGTCCTCCTTTTCCATTCACCCATCATTTCCTGTGGTCTATTGAAGTATAAGATGCTCCTGCTCCCTTGAGAAACAGAATATTGGAGTAGTTGTCAGCTGCTCTGGCATGATTCTGCCATCAATATTGATACCTTAATTCCACTGATCACCATAACAGCTGTCCTGAGAGGACAGCATATTATTTAAGTGCATTAACTGAACACAATTAAGCCTCGTCACATGAATCCAAATAAAAATATTTCAAAATACCCTGTGTAAACCTTTATTTTGTATGTAATTATGCAAATATGTGTTGGTTATTTATGTAGTGTGAAGTTAGCTATAATCGCTTCTCTGACGTTTGGCTAATATCACGTGTAGTATCTGTTCAATAGTGTGAAGTTAGCTTGGAAGTATCAGAGCACAGAGTGTGGTTGAAAAGTGAAAACTTCTTAATGGTATTCTTGTAGATTGAAATGGGTATTTATAATTTTATGGTGAAGATAATAAGGATTTGGGACCTTACTCCACAGTGCTCACTGATTAAGCCTTCTTGCTCTATGGTGAGGATGTTAATGAATGATAATTTTGCGCTCAGAGCTATGGACCCGAGCTGAAGGCGAGTGCATATAACAAGCAGTAAGAGCAAATAATATTCAGTAAAGCCCTTAAGCTTCTCAGGAGTAAGTTCACTGTAAAGTCTCTCCACAGACAAAAACACTTCTTCTGGCCCTGCCTATATTTATTTCCTAACTGTGTAGGTAGGCTAGCAAAATGGCTTAGTAGCTGATGAGTGGTGTAACCTATAGATCATTCATTTAAATTCCAGTAGGACCAACCAATTGTTCATCCTTCTGAGATCAATAAATTGAGGGTCAACAAAATGTGTAATATTGACACCTAGTGCCTCATTTACAAGCCCATTGTGCCACCCGTTAATAATTTTTTTTAGCAACCGCAGCACAGTGGGCTTGCCCATGTTTACAAGGCCACGTAAAGCCACCTTGACTTTTCATGGCCTTGTAAACATGGGCCCATTTCACACATTACTTTGCATGAAAGGGCATACTGTGGGTGTTCCCACGCAACATCCATGGAGCTTTACACATTTCCAAATTTACAACATTAACTATTGTTTTTGTGCAGGAGGGTGTCCTTCCTACACAAAAACAATCATCTACGAAGCGCAAGCACCCTTGCAAAATTATGCAAGGGTGCCTGCACTGGCACATGGCAGCCAATTGTGCACAAGCTCAAGGGAAAGAAAGCACAGGGATGTGTCGTATTGTTATTAATACGAACCATCCCTGTGCTTTGCAAATGCCCAGCATGGCCCAGCTAAATGGCTTGCGGCAACGCACTGCATCATTTTCTTGTAAATGAGGACCGTAATATTTACAGCATGTAGTAAGGGCAGTAGAAGGGTATTTGGTGTTAACTAAAGAATACATTATTTTTAGATGTTTACAACGCAATGATATCACAGTAGTTATTGACCACATTCAAGCTTTCATAGGCTGAGCCTGTCACAACATTCTATAATCTGTGCTAATTTTAATTAATCTCTTGGCGCACCTTTGACATAGATTTACTAACTCCAAGCAACAAAATACTGCATGAAAATCTGCAGCTATGCTAAAATGATGTGCAGTGCAGATTTAGAATTAGCCACGAGCAAATTATGTAATCGGCAGAATTTATTCATAGAGATCATTTTTAGCGCAATGTTCCTAGCTTGTGTTTGGTTTTATTTAGTGTTAGGAATCAACGCAAAGCTAGCTTGTTAGGCCCAGCTTTGCATCAAATCTTAGGGCTTTTTGCAGTGCTCCCACCTCTCTTTGCACACTAGGGAGCATATTTACAAACCTTTTACGCTGAATTTCTGTCACAAAAGTGATTTAAAGCTGCACAAAACGTTTTTTGTTGAATTTATTTTCCAGCAGAAAATTTGATTTGGGATGGAAAGTTGCCCTAAAAGTGCATTATTCAGCGTCAGAGGAGGCGTTATATGGGTGGTACATGTTAATTCCACCTGCTGCTACCTGTGTTTTTTGATGGTAAACCATATCTACCAACAAAAGTAGACATCATTTTGTGCGAAAAGATAGCTCCACTTTGAACCAGGTGTCAAAATGACAAATACTGTTATATCTCCATTCTTTTCAGACTCTGCATGTGTACTGCACTGTACAGCATTCATAGCCATCATCCGAAAAACTTATTTCGGATAACTTGGTATCCATAAAAGCACAGCAACATAATACATTAAAATGACAAATGGAAAGTAATAATAAAATCCATTGGCAATAAACAATTTGCAATAATATAAAATTCCAGTTCATACCCCAGTTTATAAAAAATATTCATACATAAATATTTATAAGAGCTCAGGGATTAGGCATCGTCTGGCATGCTCGAATGGCAATTCTCAAAAACGTGCTTGTGTGGAAACCAGCTCTTCGTCGGCCAGAGTAAGTCACTACAAATAAGCATTGTCCTGGCTAATAGGCATGTTCTTATAGAAAATGGAATTAAAAGCCACTTAATGTACTTTAAATAATATTTACAAAGAAACAAAAAGTGTAAGGTAGGTTGGCCGCTTACACCATCACATGGACAAGGTAGATGGTCGAGATTGAAATGGTAACCAAGAGGAAAACTTAATGCAAATTTAACAGTTCCTGCCCTTAGGCGAAATAAAAGGCTCTGTTCCCAGTGACTCATAGGTAAGGTGAGATAGATAGATAGATAGATAGATAGATAGATAGATAGATAGATAGATAGATAGATAGATAGATAGATAGATAGATAGATAGATAGATAGATAGATAGATAGACAGACAGACAGACAGACAGACAGACAGACAGACAGACAGACAGACAGACAGACAGACATTTAAAAGGTACAAGAACCGTGCCAGCAAAGTAGTCCCTTGTGGGCGTGTCTGCGTTGTGCTGAGGCCTTGACAAACGCTGGGGGCGTGTGGTACGTTCCGCCCTTGATGCCATGTCTCATACCATGTGCTAATCCCACCCTGCTCCCTTTAAATACCACTGCACCCCATAATCATAACCCACCCCTACTCCTTAAAATACCCCAACACCCTTAAACACTAACCCATCTTAACCCTATAAATATACCTTGTACCCCAAAACCCAAACCTATCCCTAAACCCTAAAAATACCCCTGTACCCCAAAACCCATACCTATCCCTAAACCCTAATTATTACTGTGCGCTCGTTTTTGCCCATTTGAACAGCTGAATGCTTTAATGGTGTGCGCACTCGCATTTGCTCATCTGCTTTGTTGATTGCCTTCATTGTTTGGGCGCTCGCTTATGCTTAGTGTTTGGCTATACCAGAGACTACTGATGACTGGACGCATGTTGAAACATTTGTTTACTAACTCCCGGCCATTTTGTTTGTTGTGCCTCGTATCGAGGCTCCCCAGCACGCACCCGCCTCCCTGCTGCCCCTCCCTCGCCCCTCCCCCTCCACCATCCATTAATGACAGACGCATTTGCGCGCAGCGTTCGCGTGCAGCGATCGCGCCCCATTCGCGCCAAAGGTGCGCCAAAGGTAAGCCCGTCTACGCCCGTCCGCGCCTGGACCGCGCCCAGCGCCAGAGCCCCTGGTCCTCGTAATGTCCACCCCTCCCGCATTACTTACGATGCCACCACCCTCCTAGCCCTTAAGCCCGGCCGTTCCCCCAACTGCGTCCAAACCGCCCCTGGACACACCCATGGACCCTTTTCCTGCAACTCCTGCAAGTTCGACGGCACCAAGTACAACTCCTCATCTACGAACACACAACAGATATCCGACCCCAACCACCTACAATGCATCCTGCTCAACACCCGCTCGGTCCACAGACACGCCATTGACCTCTGGAATCTACTAGACACCATCTCTCCGGACGTCGCCTTCCTAACAGAAACATGGATGAACGCCACATCAGCCCCAGACATCACCATTGCCATCCCGGAAGGCTATAAGATCATTCGCAAGGACCGTACAGGCCACACAGGAGGAGGCATCACTATCGTCCATAAGAAATCCCTCCGCATCTCAACCAGCTCAGACGTCAATCTCGCCAACTCTGAACACCTTCAGTTCCAGATCCACATCAACCCCAAGACCACACTCAGAGGCACCCTCCTTTACAGGCCACCAGGACCCCGCGCACAATTTAGTGAAGACATCATGGACTTCATCACTCCACACGCGCTCCCCTCCGAGGATTACATCCTTTTGGGAGACCTCAACTTTCACCTTGAAAAGAACAACGACCGCAACACCACCACCCTTTTGGACAACCTCGCCAACCTCGGACTTAAACAACTTGTCACTACCCCCACCCACATCGCAGGTCACACACTCGACCCTATCTTCACCTTCAGCAAACATGTCTCCTTCAGCCACACCACAGCTCTCCTTTGGACTGACCACAGCTGCGTTCACTTTACCTACAACAAGCCCACATCCAACAACCATCCTCAACCTACTCTGCAAAGAAACTGGAACAAAATCACCATCGACCCGATCTCCTCATCGCTTCTTCAAAACCCCCCAGCCCACTCCTCAAACTCAGACCAAGCAGCCACCAACCTCACCCAATGGCTATCCAACAGCGCCGACATCCTAGCACCACTGAAAAAACGACAAATCAAACTAGGCAGCAAGAAGGCCTCCTGGTTCAACGATGATCTTAAGAAATCCAAGAAACTCTGTTGCTCCCTTGAGAAGGCCTGGAAAAAAGACCCAACCACCAGCACCAAGGACGCCTTCAAAAACGCCACCCGCATACACCACCAACTGATCCGGAATGCCAAGAAAGCCGCTTTCAAGGACCGACTAGATAACAACGCCCACAACAGCAAGGAATTATTCAACATCGTCAAGGAATTTACCAACCCCTCAGCCAACTCCAACGACATCACCCCCTCTCAAGCCCTCTGCGACTCCCTAGCCTCATTCTTCCACAACAAAATTGCAGACATCCACAACAGCTTCGACAACCGACCCAAAGACCAACCCACCCAACCCCCTGCAGGACCCCCACCCCCCCTGAACATCCTCAATGACTGGAAGCCAATCTCCACTGAGGACACCATCCGTCTGATGAACTCTATCCACTCAGGATCCCCCACAGACCCATGCCCTCACCACATCTTTAACAAAGCAGACTCCATTATTGCACCGCACCTCCGAGACATCATCAACTGCTCCCTCAACTCCGCAACCTTCCCGGAAAGCTGGAAACATGCCGAACTCAGCGCCCTCCTGAAGAAACCCACAGCTGACCCCACCGAACTCAAAAACTACCGCCCTATCTCACTCCTTCCATTCCCGGCCAAAGTCATCGAGAAAGCGGTCAACAACCAGCTCGCCGCATTCCTCGAAACCAACAAATCCCTCGACTCCTCACAATCTGGCTTCCGAGCCAAGCACAGCACTGAAACCGCCCTCATCGCAGCAACAGACGACATTCGAACTCTACTGGACAATGGAGACACAGTCGCCCTCATCCTCCTCGACCTCTCCGCAGCCTTCGACACGGTCTGTCATAGCACCCTTTTACAACGCCTCAGAAACGTCGGAATCCAAGGAAAAGCACTGGAATGGATCACCTCGTTCCTCACCGGAAGAACCCAGAGAGTCCGCCTTCCACCATTCAAGTCAGAGGCCACTGAAGTCATCTGCGGCATACCACAAGGATCTTCACTCAGCCCCACCCTCTTCAACGTATACATGAGCCCCCTCGCGGTCATCGCACGCCAACACAACCTCAACATCATCTCCTACGCCGACGACACTCAACTGATCCTATCACTCACCAGAGACCCTAACACTGCCAAAACCAACCTGCATGAAGGAATGAAAGAAACTGAACTCAGACAAAACAGAAGTCCTCATCCTAGGCACCTCCCCCTCCGCCTGGGATGACTCTTGGTGGCCAGAGGCCCTTGGAAAAGCACCCATCCCGACGGACCACGCACGGAACCTGGGCGTCATCCTGGATTCCTCACTCTCGATGAACAGACAAGTCAACGCCGTTTCTTCATCTTGCTTCAACATTCTTCGCATGCTCAAAAAAACATTTCGCTGGATCCCCACCGAAACTAGAAAAACAGTCACCCACGCTCTTGTCACGAGCCGACTGGACTACGGAAACACCCTCTACGCCGGTACCACCGCAAAACTCCAGAAAAAACTCCAACGCATCCAGAACGCCTCAGCCAGGCTCATATTAGACATCCCGCGTAAAGAACGCATCTCTGGTCACCTGAAAAACCTCCACTGGCTCCCTGTCAATAAGAGGATTACTTTCCGGCTCCTAACCCACGCACACAAAGCACTCTACGAAATCGGACCCGAATGCCTCAACACACGACTATCCCTCTACACCCCCTCCCGCCAGCTACGATCCTCCAACCAAGCCCTTGCCACTGTACCTCGCATCAACAAAACCACCATGGGAGGTAGATCCTTCTCCTACCTGGCAGCTAAAACCTGGAACTCACTTCCCACTCACCTTCGCCTTACTCAGAACCACCTAGCATTCAGAAAGCAACTCAAAACGTGGATATTTGACAAGCAATTCCCCACCCTTCTTCAAGCGCCTTGAGACCCTCTGGGTATGTAGCACGCTATATAAATCTATTGACTTGACTTGCAAGGTCCCTCTTATAATTGCATAAGTGCCTGCACAAATAAATGATAAAAAATGAAATAAACAAAAACTGTTCAGAAGCATGAAATACAGGGGCTCTTCAGGAAACCTGAGGGCATAATCACAAGGGCATTGGACCACTGGAGTGTCACTTTTTCTGATGCTCCAGTCGCACAATGCCCTTCTCCATATATACAAAGGAGCGCTAAGCCATTTTGCGTGGCTTAACACCGCTTTATAAATATTGCACTCTTTCACGCAGGTATCTGTGTGAAAGGGGGCGTGCAATGGGTGCTGCTGTGGGCCTTCCACCGCAACACCCATTGCTTTTTGACACTGCCCCAGATTTACAGGGAAGTGTAAATCTGAGGCTTCGGCAAAAACTAACGGCATTAAAAAACAGGCATTAAAGTGGCGCAAAAGGACAAGTTCTCCTCTTTTTTGCTTTTTCTATGTGTGCTATATTCTGCAGCACACATAGAAGGAGCAAACGGCCTTTAATGATTGTTTATGTGCATGAAGGACTCCCTTCCTGCACATAAACAATCATCCCTGCAACGCAGGCACCCTTGAACCATGGCAAAAGGGTATCTCCTTTAGTGCCAGGCAGCTTTATTAGCGCCAGCGCAAGGGAAAACACAGGGGGGCACCGTATTCTTGTGAATACGACGCATCCCTGACTTTTTAAATGACGTTGCGCAGCGCTGCTAAATTGCATGTGGTGCCTCGCTGCGTAATTTATTTTTAAATATGCCCCTTTTTGGGTAAGCAGGTCAGGCTGTTTTTAACACATTGGTGTCCTC
The DNA here is from genome assembly GCF_964263255.1 of Lissotriton vulgaris. Lineage (NCBI taxonomy): Eukaryota > Metazoa > Chordata > Amphibia > Caudata > Salamandridae > Lissotriton > Lissotriton vulgaris. The sequence goes on along the minus strand of NC_141691.1, from coordinate 922,065,288 downwards.
TGAACATTCACCTGCTGCTTTAAGTAACGAAATTTGAGCCCCCCCCCCCCCCCCCCCCCTTGCAAAGTACATAGAGCCCCCCTCATGCTCTGGACCCACTCAGGAGCTCGCAGGCCAAGGGCCCCTCACCTGTGCACAGTCCCGGATGGGGCCCACTGGAGCTCGGTAGGCCCTGCACCGTGGGAGCTGCGGGGGCTAATGTTACGCCACAGCTTCACATTTATGGTTCATTGCCGTGGTGATGGGTTATTGTAAGTGAAGCTTTCTTTCACAAATGGCCGCCCCTCTGCCGAGATGAAAGAGCAAACACACCTTGCGTCTCACTGGGTACGTTGGTAAGCAGATACTCCCTTTCAATCTTTGCCCTCCACAATGACAAGATGAACGCTGTCCCATTCTGTCATTGTGCCTCGCGCGCCCCTCCCCCTTCGCAGGCACAAGGCGCCAGATCCGTTTGATATCAATTCTCAGGCCCCGTCTGAAAGGCAGACAGGGCCTTTGTGTGTCTGTCCTCGGTGACCTGTTCTCTGACTACAAGGCAGCTGACGCCAAGGAGAAAGTGCCTCCTGCAGCGATCACAGGCGAGGCCTGGCAGTCAGGGGTACCCAGCATGCCACACTCTGCTGTCTGGCATTTAACTTCCTCTGTAAAAATAAAAGACATTCCCTCCCTCCCTTTCAGACCCTCATGTGTGAGACTTTCATGCTCTCTCTTTTCAGCAAAGCACTCTCGGGATCTTCTAACTCCTGGGTTGACAGGCTGTCTTTGCAGATTTCTTAGAGGATGTGCTAGCTCATAGCCCACTCTTAAGGATGCCTAAAAAATGCATCAATCACCCGAACAGATCCTCTACCTGATCACATGCAATCTGCAGATACTCGACATTAACTGTAAAAGTACACATCTCCTTCAGCACCAAAACCCTTCTCTGAATAGAACCGCCCCTGTACCAATAGTAAGTGCATACCATTACCAACTCTTATGTAGCAATGGAAGCCAACCAAACTAGCAGGCGGCGCATATAATAGCTCCTTTACCTAAAATGAACCATAAGAACCTGACAGTACAGACAGCATAAATACCCCAATCAGAGGTACCTTACTTCAGTTACTCAAAACACCCTCTCATTTCAAAATTCAATACCAGGTGGTTCTCGGAACCCATACAGTGACAAAAATCCAGAACTGCGCCCTGAAAAAAGGGGTTGGCAAACTAGACTACCAATCTCTTTCCCACCCCTCGGGTATCCTTCTCTAGCTCAGCTGTTATCCTCACTGATCTCCTTATGACATCACACACATCGTTCCCTCCTATCTGGCTTTATTACCTGTCTCATGTTCACCACTCTCTCACCTGTCCACCTTTTCTATTCCATTGTCTGTCTCTTTCTCACCTGTCTCAGCCTCAATATTACCCTTATATCTCTCACCTTCCCATGTTTGATTTGCAAAAGAACGAGTGCCGGTGCCTGAAGCTCTGCTCAGAAGCCTGTGGATGGCGCTATACATGTCAGCACACCGAATACATAGACTGCATACTATAGAATCCTCCTCATGCCTCTTTAATCAACTACCAGACACTCCCTGCAATCTCTTCATACTCCTTTACCTCTTGTTTGGGTTTCTCTCTCGCCCAGCTGTCTTTTTCCAACCTGTCTGTCTTATTATCACCACTTTGTCTCTCTATCGCATACCTCTGTCTTCCTTTTTCTTGTTTCAAACATGTATTTATTGGCATTTTATCATAAAATAATACAGTGAAGTCATGACATGTCAGAAGTTAAAGTAATATCACGAATTACAGGGCATATCTAAGAGATAAACAAATGTACACACATTGGTTACACAAGCTCCATCCGTCAAATCTGCCTTGTAGCAGGAGTGCGGTATAGTCCAGCAGTCTTGTACAGAAGCAATACATTGGAACCTGTCCCTCCATTCTCCTCAGGTAGTGTCTCACCGAATTCGTGACTCAGAGTTCCAAATATGGGAGCTTACCAAAGTGTACCCGTTTGTGCCAGACTATCTTGCCATGTGTAGTAAAACTCAGGATCAGGGGGAAATAGGATCACAGAAGCCAATTAATTAAAAAATAAAATTAAATAACGGTAGCACAACTGTCTCAGGGGTTGCACAAGCCGTGAAATGAAAGGGAGCCTAATACCTCAGATAGAGAAAGATAGGATAGACTCACTGATGCCAATGGGGGATCCTGTGTAGCTGAAACAAAGCAGAAGCAATCCAGGGTGGATGGGGGACTAGGAGGGTGTTCACGCCAATCGGGCTACAATAAAAGGGGGCAACAGTGCACTCCCAGACCACGGCAGGCAGCCATACCTATCGCCTACTTTCTTCTTCATCTGAATCTCCTAAGGAGTCCTCTCTATCCCTCTTGACTGGCCCATCCTGTTGTTGTGGCTCCCCTCTGTGTACCTCTCTGGGTGCTCCCATGCCTCCAAAACCTCCATCCACAACCCCATATTAAGTTGTCTCCTCGCCCCGGTAGCATCTTTCCGAATCAGCACCCACTCCTCATCCCTGGCCCACATCATGACATATTTCACCCACGCATCTACCACCAGCCATGTCTCGGACTTCCAAGCCATCGCTATCCTTCTCTTAGCCAGCACTAAGGCCAAATCTAAGAATCATGAGCCCACTTTCCGTGTTCTAGGTCTATGAAACAATCCCAAGAGGCAGACCTCTAAAGTACATCGAGAGTTCGGCTCAGGGTGGCATTCAGCAGCGGTTTTTGCCCCACATCTGCCTCAACCACCGCAATGGTCGATGATCCGTCTGGACTCGGAAATGGGTTCCGAACAAGTTGGGCCGTAACTTCTTGAGGGCCCAGACTACGGCGAACGCTTCTCGTTCGATGGTACTCCACCTCTGCTCTCTGGGGAGTAGCCTCCGGCTAATGAAGGCTACCGGCTGGTCTAGACCTTCCTCATTCAGTTGGGATAGTACAGCCCCAATGCCGTGTTCCGAAGCATCAGTCTGTACCACAAACTCTTTTGAGTAGTCAGGGGCTTGTAGCACGGGGGCAGTACACATGGCTCTCTTGAGGGCGTCGAACGCCTCTTGGCAGGCAGGGGTCCACTGCACTTTCTCGGGCTGTTTTTTGGACGTTAGCTCTGTGAGGGGACCTACGAGGCTGCCATACCCTCGGTGAAGCCCAGAAAGGCTCGGACTTCTGTTTGGGTGGTGGGTGGTTCCCAGGCTTGGATGGCATCGATTTTAGGCTGCAGAGGGGCGACATGCCCACTTTTGACCTGGTGCCCCAGGTAGACCACCGATCCTTGCCCGATTTGACATTTACTGGCTTTCACTGTGAGGCCTGCCTGGGGCAGGGCCATCAACACTCTCTGGAGGTGCCGGAGGTGCTCGCTCCATTCTGAACTGAAAACCGCGATATCGTCCAATTATGCGGCACTGAACTCTTCCAGCCCGGCCAGGACTCTGTTTACCAGTCTCTGAAAAGTGTCCGGGTGTTTTTCATCCTGAAGGGCATCACGCGAAAGCGATAGTGCCCGTCCGGGGTGGAGAAGGCGGACCGCTCCTTGGCTCCCTCTGTGAGCGCAATTTGCCAGTATCCGCAGGTCAAGTCAAAGGTGCTGAGGAAATGAGCAGACCCGAGACAGTCAATGAGCTCATCTGCACGGGGAATGGGGTGAGCGTTGGCTCGGGTGACTGCATTCAGCCCCCGATAGTCCACGCAGAACCTCAGTTCAGGGGCAGCTCCAGGGGCAGCGGCTCTCGGGACCAGCACCACAGGACTGGCCCAGGGGCTGTCTGAGGGTTCGACCACCCCCAAGGACAACATCTTCGAGACCTCGGGCTGGATGCAGGACCGGACTCGATCGGGGACTCGGTAGGCTCTGTGTCGCACCGGCGGGCTCTCTCCGGTGTCCACGTCGTGGACACACCAGTCGGTGACCTTGGGGACGAGAGAGAACAGGTCTGAGAACTGCCCCAAGAGCTGGTGGCAGTCTTCGCATTGCTGGGGAGTGAGGGAGGGAGAGAGGTTCACTCCTTCCGCTGAGCCATCCTTCTCTTTGGTGCACAGGAGGTCAGGGAGAGGCTCCGTTTCCTCTTCCGCCCCGTCATCTGTGGCCAGTAGCAGGCTCAACTCCTTCCGCACGAAGTGAGGCTTGAGGCGGTTCACGTGCAGGACCCACAGGGGGTTCCGGGGGGACTGGACGTCCACCAAGAATGTGACTTGGCTTTTCCGCTCGATCACCTTGAAGGGCCCGTCCACCTATCTTGAAGGGCACAAGGTTTTACTGGGGCCATGACCCATACCTGTTGGCCCGGCTGGAACTCGACCAGAATGGCATTCTGGTCGTACCAGCGCTTCATTTCTTCCTGGCTCACCTCCAGGTTGGCCTCGGCCAGCTCTCGGAACTTCCTAGTCTGGTTTCGGAGTGTCAGAATGTACCAGAACACCTCCTGAGGAGGGTCTCGGGGTGCCATCTCCCAACCTTCTCGGACCAGGCTGAGGGGCCCCCGGACAGGGTGTCCGTACAGTAATTCAAATGGGCTGAACCCCAAGGATTTCTGGGGGACTTCCCGGTAGGCGAACAAGAGGCAGGGGAGCAAGACGTCCCACTTACGCCGGAGGGGCTCCTCTAGTCCCATGATCATCCCCTTTAGAGTCCGGTTGAACCGCTCTACTAGGCCATTTTCTTGGGGGTGGTATGGAGTGGTGAACCGGTAGGACACTCCATATTGCTGCCAAAGGGATGTCATGTACCGGGAGATAAAGTTTGTCCCGCGGTCGCTCACGACTTCTCGGGGGAATCCTACACGGGAAAAGATTCCCATCAGCGCCCGGCCCACCACGGGGGCCGTGACGGTGCATAGGGGGGTGGCTTCTGGGTAACGAGTGGCATGGTCCACTAGGACGAGGATGAAGCGGTGACCTTGAGAGGTCTTGGGGTTCAGCGGCCCCACAATGTCAATTCCGACCCGCTCAAAGGGGGTACTGACGACAGGGAATGTTTGGAGGGGAGCCTTGCGCTTTCCTCCGCTTTTTCCACTAGCCTGGCACGTGGGACAGGACTTGCAGTGGGCCTCTACGTTCGCTTTCACCTTGGGTCAATAGAAGTGCGTTACCAGGCGGCTATACGTCTTATTCTGGCCTGCTAGGAGTACATCGTGGGCCAAGCCCAGGAGGAAGTCGCGGAAGCGTAGGGGCACCACCACCACTCGGGCTGACCCTAGCTTCGCTGACTTCCGTTCGCTGTAAAGGAGGTCATTTTCCCAGTACAGCCTGTGTGTTCCAGATTGGTCACCCACCGCCTGGGATTCGGCCTGTTGCCGGGGTCTGACCAGGGAAGGACAGGTAGCTTGTTCCCGGCAGAACTCCTCTCTTGAGGGGCCCCTCTTGTGGCGCCACTGCGCCAATTCGGGCAGATCCCCCAGCTCGGTGATCTGTGCGGGGTCGGGGTGTATGGATTCGTCGTTAGCAATATCCTATCGTCGTGGGGAGAGGTCAGAGTTCTCGGCTGGATCGGCCCTGTCGCCATCCACAGGGAGGAGGCTGGCAGTTTCGTCCTCGACTTCCCTGTCGGGAGGTAGTCGGGCGGCCATAGATCGGGTGGTGGCGCACACCCACTCGGGAAGACCCATCAACCCGAGGAGGGTTCGGCGCTTGACCTGCTTCCATGGAGAACTTTCCAGGTCGTTCCCCAGGAGGCAGTCCACAGGTTGGGAGGTCCATACTGCTACTTTTAATTTTCCTGCTACTCCTTCCCATTCAAATGGTATCAGGGCTACCTTACACAAGCTCTCAGAGTTATCTGCTGAAATCACAGGGCACAGGACATTGGGGAGGATCTGGTCTTCTCGCACTAAATGGCTAAGGACACCTGTGATGCTGGCTCCGGTGTCACGGAGGGCCTCCACTTGGTGGCCTTTCTCTATTACTGACTGGCGGTACTTCTTGGTGTTAGGAAGCAGGGCGTTCCCGGGGACCATCTCTCTATCTCCCAGGGATACTAGGGCCATGGCAGCAAGTTTCCGTTCTTCAGTGTCCTCAAACTCCTCCCCTAGAGCTACATTCGCTAACTGCCTAGCTGGGGGAGTGGTGGTAGGGATGCGTGGGGCCATGGAACTCTGGGGATCACTGGCGTAGTGACAGGGCTTCTGACATCTATAACATGTGATGCTCACTCGGTGCTGCCTGCCCGGGGGACCGATAATCAAGGAAGTGAGCAACCCGGAATACCCTTGAGGGCTTGGGTAATGAAAGTAGAAGGGTAAAATTGCCTTCAAGGGACTTATTCAGTCTATATTTGTTAGTTGAAATTATTCTAGAAAGGATCAATGGATCATCCTTGGGGTGAATTAATCAAAACTGATCAATTTATATTATCAACATATAACATATAAACAAAGACACAAGGTGTATACGAAAAGGTTTTTATCAAATAGTTCATTAAATCAACTTCATATACAGATAAATAAACAAATAAGATTTTAGGACTGTGGGTACACATATAAATAAATTGCTAAGTGACTCAACAGAACCTAAAAAACACCTATCCCAAAACACATTGAGTAAAACAAAGAGGGGGATGAGATGTATTGTCGACGTTTCGGTTTCTTAATAATGATTTGATGAAACCATCCTCAGGACCATTATCAGTGCTGATCTGTATAGAAATATTGTAATCTGAAATTCAAAAGATATTTACAGTTACAATAGTGTATTGACTCTATATATAACACCTTGGTGACAAAACAATAAGACTAAACTGTCATGACAAGAGACAACATCATAATATATACAACATAAATCTAGACATATTCCTACAAACAATAAGGAAGTGTAGTTGGTTTGTTTAGAGACAAAAAAAGCATTTCATCAGTTGCTGCCACTTTGTCTGAACTGAAACATCATTTATCATCTTTTCGCACCATTAAATCAGAAGTAAATCAAATAAAACCATTGAGATCGAAAGCCTCTAATACATCCAGGTCAATTCCTGCATGTCAGACAGTTAGAGTAAATCACATGTACTTGTTAAAACCACATCAGTAGTATCAATTATATGGTTGTATAAACTAAAGACACTGGTGTAATTACTTCATGATTACATTCTGGACATTATTATTTTTCATTTAGTTGAAGGAGTTGTGTATCGGATGTTATATGACACCATTTTTAAACAGTGTAAACATACACATATTAATCTAAATCGTTTAAATACCTGCTCGCAAATCGCAATCACAGTTTCACGCAGTGAAAACGTTGGTGGATCACAGTATCCTAATGCCTTAACTGAAAGTTAAAATTCATTGTTTAGGGACTGGAAAAAATTCACTCAAAACAGACCTATTTATTTATCAGTAGACATACCTAGTGGATGTAGAAAGCACTCATCAAGGCTGGATATGAAGTCAAATCTTCACTCCCATGCATGTATATATAACGCAGAAATCGCCTACAAAGAATAATAATGAACATTTTCTAAATTTGTGTCAACCTATGGAAAAGAACCGACTTGTACTAGGGAATAGGTCTTACCCGGTGTCACTCGTGCGGAGTCTTATCTGCTTTTTAGACACAGTCTAAAGTAATTGTGACCAGTATGAATTTTAAACAGGTCAGTAAACAGTCATTTGTCCTGCAGCGCCTGTCAGATAATACAAAAAAATGTTCATGTTAGGTGCACAAATGTCTCGACGTTATCAAACTTGTAGCAGTTATAATAGGCATTTAGACAATTAGCGAGGCGTGTGTCTATATGTATTAGCGCTACCGAACTTGTAGCGGTTATAGTGGCCTTTATAGCATTAGGCAAGTAACAAGGCGTCTATCTGTATATCCTACCGTGGCTTAAATTACTAGCAAATGCACTACTTAGAGTGAAAACAGCGGCCGAGACGCATGTTTGGAGGCAGCAGCCAAGTCATAGCTAGTTGCAAGTGAAGAATATGTATAAACTGCTCAGATTATGTCTGCTTGCTTATTTGAGTAAATATCTCTTAACCTACTGCTTAACTCCGAGGCATTTTGATTATTCGTGGGATGAGTAAAAAACGGGGGTTGCAGCATGGTCATGAAATAAAGATCTAGTTTTCTATCTGCTCTTAAGTAATTAAATAAAGAGCAAAGCATAATTCTAACTGCATTACATTAGCGCAGAACACTCTCATTATTCTTACCTAGGATTCTGGCGAAGTGGAATCACAAACACGTCCCGTCTGAAATGAAGCCACAAATTGTGACCGATGAAACGAGCGTTTTTAAAGGGCAGTGTTTGGATATGGAGATAGGACTAGATTTGACCGCCATATTGGACTAGTCAATGGGTGTATCAGGATATGGAGATAGTACTAGATTTGACCGCCATATTGGACTAGTCAATGGGTGTATCAAGTTGCATATAGTGAATGAATCGGGTCAGTGTCTAGAAATCGAGGTAGGACTAGAATCGACTGCCATATTGGACTAGTCAATAGGTATTTGTAATACTTGTAAGTGTATTAAGTCACATTTAGTGAATAAATCGGGTCGAATTTAGACATAATAGGGGGATATATTGGATTTATTCATAGAACATCCGTTATTACAATTTTTGGAAACAAACCCACAGTTAACAATTATGACATTTCTACACTGAAAATATATCATTACAGGCTCATTTTGATATATTTAGTTATCATTTCAGTATACAATGTATATTGTGCAAATGGTAGGACACATGTAGATCACAGTGAAGGTCAAGGTGCTTGTTTATTCAATGTGGGTCATGTAACCCTAATGCAAAAATAGACTGCTGAGTTCACGAGAGGCATGCAAGAGCGTGCCATTCTGTGGCTGAGTTCAATCCTCGCTTTACAGTATCGGTGAGGCATATCAGCTTGCCTTCTCGCAATGTTAATATTTTATTGACATTGTTTTGCCTTTTGTTGGGTTTAATTACTTCTAACACCCACCATGTCATCTCTGTTTCTTTGTGCCCCAGACGCAGGAAATGCTCCACTAAGGGAGCTGTTTCCTTTTTGCAACGAATGCGCGACTGGTGTTGTAAGATGCGCTTCTTTATGGGTTGAATTGTTTTTCCCAAATAATGTAGCAAACAGGGGCACTGAATGCAGTATACCACATTGGTGGTGTTGCAGTTTGAGAAACTTTTATTTGTGAACTTGATGTTATTGATCGTGCAGGTTTTCACTGTTGTAGTAGTAGCGCAGGCAGCACAGTTGTTACATTTAAAGTGGCCTACTACAGGGCTAAGTTGCCTCATGTTATCTACGATGTTATCTGCAGATGGGTTGTCATATGCACGAATTAACCTGTCCTGTAAATTGGTGCCTCTTTTAAAAGAAAATAATGGTTTCTGCCTGAATTCAGAAAATGAATGGAGTAGATTCCATTGCTTTGACACGATTTTTTTAATCGCATTTGAATGCGTGCCAAAAGTTGTTACACAAACTATGTTGGTTTCATTTGCTCGTTCTTTTACTGTCAGTAAAGCATCACGATCTTGATACCAGGCCCTCTTCATTGATTTTCTCAATAGTTTGCCTGGATAGCCACGAGAAAATAGTTTGTCCTTTAGCTTTTTGGCTTCTTGGAAGTAATCCTCTTTATATGTACAGTTTCGCCGAAGGCGAAGAAACTGTCCAAAAGGTAGACCATCTTTCAACGCCTGTGGGTGGTGACTAGTATATTTAAGCAAGGTGTTTCGTGCAGTTTTTTTGGTAAATAAGGTGGTGAAAAGCTGATTGTTCATATCCACCTTAATTTTGATATCCAGAAATGGCATTTCAGTATTGTTATATTCAAGTGTGAATTGTAGATTGGTATTTCTGGAGTTTAGCCATATGTGAAATTCTTTCAGTTGTTCAACAGTGCCCTCCCAAATTAAAAACACATCATCAATATAACGCAACCATTTTAGAATTCTTGATGAAAATGGATTAGAGGAGTGCCAGATGTGGTCATCCTCAAATTGGGCAACATAGATATTAGCAATATCTGGTGCAAAAACTGCACCCATGGCTACCCCTTTCTGTTGTTGGTAAAACGTGTTTTGGTATAGGAAGAATTTTTCACACAGAGGTAGTCTTGTGCACTCTATAATGAATTCAGTAGGTACAGAGTGGGGTCTTGGTCTAGATTCCAAAAGTTTGTAAAGTAGATCTAGGACTTCACTCTGTGGAATGTTAGTGTACAAGCTTTCTATGTCCATAGAAGCAAGTATACTGGTTGATGAATCAAAATGGAATTTCTCGACTTCGTTTATTACTGCTGTTGTGTCTCTGATGTATGTAGAGCGTTCAACAGCAAAAGGTCTCACAAAAAAATCTGCGTATTGCGCCAATGGTTTAAGGACTGAATTGCAGCCCGAAACAATTGGGCGCCCTGGGGGGTTGTTTAGGTCCTTATGCACCTTTGGGAGCATATAAATCGCTGGTATGGTAGGTGTTTTATTAACCAGAAAGGAGGCCTCTTTTTCATTAAGCCATCCTCCCTTTAAACCTTTTTGGCTTAAGTTTACAATTTCAGTAGTTAATCTTCTAGTCGGGTCACAGGACAGTTTTTTGTAATGGGCAGAGACGGAAAGTTGTTTGAGCATTTCATCGTCATATTTTGATTTCTGCCATAAGACTATACCACCACCCTTGTCAGCCGGCTTAAGTAGTACATCTGGTAGCTTCTGAAGATTTTGAAGGGCTACCTGTTGTTCTTTTGGTAAGTTGGAATTGAATCTGCATGGAGTTTTAAAGAGATTATCTATCTCCAGTAATGTTGCATTCTCAAAGGTAATGATGTCTTTGTTAATCATGGCATTGGGCGGGTAAAAGGTAGAGGGGTTCCTAAGTCCCGTATAGCCCAGTTTGGGATCAGATGTGTTGTTTGCAAAAAAGTTTTTCAATCTGACTGTTCGAAAGAAGCGATACAGTTCCAATTTTGTTTGAAACAGGTTGTTCTTATAAGTTGGCACAAAACTGAGGCCATTTGAAAGGACTGCCATTTCTTGTTCGGAAAGTTTGTAGGTTGATAGGTTGAAGATTGGAATTGTAAGATTTTGATTTACCATTCGTAGTACCGGTTCCGGGTTTGGCGGAAGCCCGGGGTATATTGTTTTCGGTACCATCCCCGTTTCGGTGGTTGGTGTCGCCCTGGAGGTCTGGAGCCTCGTTGGCCCTGTCCTAAAAAAGGGGATTGATGGGATGTTGAGGGTTCTTGGTCGTTGTGACGATAATTGGAATTAAACGATCTGTCACCCCCAGATTCAGAACCACTTTCAGAAAATGTAACTCTTTTGGAAGACTGATTGGTAGGACCTTGTGATGTATAGAAGTCCTTTCTTAGATACGGATAGGTGTTCTCTTTATTGTATCTTTTTATATCGTTCTGGAGTTTTTCCGTTTTTTTATGGGAATTAAATTCCTCAAACTCTTTGATGGTCTGTTGTACTTTATCAAGTAGGAGTTTGCTATTAGTGATGGTACTGTCACCAGAAATTTTTTTCTCTAAGGCTTCTATTTCTTTAGTGAGTTTTTGAATTTGGCGAAGAGCAGTTTCAATGCTTAACACCATCCAGGTGCGTGAGCATCGGTTGGCAGAAAAGCTGAAACCGATCTTAAATTCTTCGTCATCAACAAAGATTATTGGATTATGCTCACTCGGTGCTGCCTGCCCGGGGGACCGGCAGTGGCGGGTGGAGGTGCGGGAAGAGTCGGCTGGGTGTTTCCCGGGGGGCTACGCTGGGGACCAGACTGGGCGTCCCTGGGTCCTCCTTGGTTTCCCCCTCCTCTCTGGCGGGGTGGTCCTTGACTGGTGCAGGGGTAGTCCCCTATGGGGCCCCGGGAGACCCGGGTGTCACCCAGCGATCCGCCTCGACGGCCAGCTTCCTCGGATCTGCAAGCTTGCTGTCGAGCAGATGCTGGCGTAGTTCCACAAAACAATTCGTGGACAAATGTTGCCACAGCATGAGGTCGGTTAGTTCTTCCATGGTGGTCACTTTGCTGCCCTTGACCCATCCTTCAAATGCTCTGCTAAAAAAGTTTACGTACTCTACCCAGGTCGTGCCAGGAATCTTTTTGCAGTCCCGGAACCGCTGTCGGTACATTTCTGGTGTGAGGCCGTATCTCATCAGGAGGGCCTCCTTCATGTGGCTGTAGGAAGTCTGCACGGAGGACGGTAGATTGAGCACGGTATCTCTCCCCTTGCTCCGGAATCGACCCCACTATCCGGCCCCCCAATCTTTCTGTGGGACTCAGTGGGAGGTCATTGCAACTTCGTAGGCCTTGAACCATTGCTGGATGTCGTCATTTTTGTAATATTCTTTGACCACAACCTTGGGGATGTGGACCTTCGGCTCTGCCGGGGGGACAGTCTCACGGTTCCCCGGGGGCCAGTTCTCTTCGTTCCTCGCCTTGAGCTCGAGCTCCTTCAAGCTTCGCTCGTGCTCCAGCTGAAGTCTCCTCCCTTCATGCTCCCGCTGGAGTTTCTTCTCTTCTAATTCTCCTTGTACTTTCAGTTGCTCGACCGCAAGTTTCTTTTCTGCCAATTTTAGTTTGCCTTCGATCTTCAGTTTTGCCATCTCAAGCTTGTGGTGGCGGCTTCTTTCTCGATCTGCGAACGCTTCTGGGGATAGACCCCGTGCAGGTACGATGCTTGGTACCGGGCTGCTTTCTGTCTGGGGGAGTCCCGGTCTGTCTGGCTGCGCCGCCGCTCCTTCTGTGCGGGTGGCTCCGGACTCCACCCAAGCTTTCAATGCTTTCTGCATGTCTTCTTTTGTGTTGAGGCCAGTAGTAGCGATTCCTAGTTCTTTGCAGAATTCCTTTATTTCCTTGTGCGTGTACTCCTCCAGTTGTTCTACCCGGAATGCAGTACTTGCGTCAACTTCAACGATACTCATGGTAGATTCTTCTGTCGTCTTTGCTCGGTAGTGGTTAGTCGTGTACTGTACGATCTCTAGATTGCCGCTCGTATCCCGTCGCTTGCCACCAATATTAGAAGGTGACCTCAGGGGAGGGTAGGAAGTGTACCTGACCACCCTGGGGCCCACCTCCCTAGGTATGAAGACGAGCACTGGCGGGAGACTTCTCAGGGGGAGAGTCTCGAATCTAGGATCGTACACACTACACAAACACCCCAAGACAAAGAGACACCACACCGTAGCTTCTTAAGAACGTTTCTTTATCTTATGATTCAAATGATCTTTATGATTGGCAAAGGTAGGTAATTACAATTAGAGCAAGGGCTCCAAGAGTCTCGGTCAGGGTAGGGGTAGCGGGATAGTCCTATGGGATCAGTGTCAATATCGGTGCGCATCCGGCGCACAGCTCTCAATCCTCGAGCCGGGGGATACAAGATGATCTTTTGGGGTCAAGCCGGACCGGGAGAGTCAGGGAGTCGCGAGTCACTCAGCAGGGCTCAAGCAAGATGTCGGAGGTCTTACGATCTTCAGGGGAGCCGCGAGTCTCTCAGCAGGGCTCAGGTGTTTCAAAGTTGCAAGGGAGCCGCGAGTCACTCAGCAGGGCTCAAGCACGATGTCGGAGGTCTTTGATCTTCAGGGGAGCCGCGAGTCACTCAGCAGGGCTCAGGGGTTTCAAAGTTGCAAGGGAGCCACGAGTCACTCAGCAGGGCTCAGGTGGTTCCAGCAGAAGTCCTTCTCTGCCATGCGAGCCGCGACCACGTCAGCAGGGCTCTCGTCATTCCAGAATCGAATCTCTTGATAGTCCCGGAGCATCCCCAGTTATAGGACTGCTCCTCTTTGATCTCCGGAGTTCTGGTCCGCAGGGGTCTTAACACCTGGGGGCCGCTTGTTGGGGTTTCCTGCCATGTGGCCCTTTGATCCATTCATGTCAGGTTTGGGAGGAGTCCCAGACACACAGCAAGCATGGAGCCAGCCCTCTGGGTGGCCGAAGGGGCGATCAAAACCCACTTCTCGAGGAGAGGTCGGAGGTGTGAAAGGTACTGCTCCTCCTCTCACTCAAGGGGAGCGCTCTGTCCTCCAGCCAGGGTGGCGCCTCTCAGCCTAGGCCGCGCTGGCTCGGCGGCCATCTTAGGTGCCGGAAAGTGGCCACACAGGGCCTATGGGCCGGGAAGATGGAGGCAAGGACTGGAAAGTCTGGGGATGGTCATGGGTAACATAGAGGGAAGGGTTTGCTAGGCTGGGGTACTCAGGGGTCTGTTGTGGTGTAAAGCTCGGAAGGGGGTTGCTACGGGTCAGGGAGGACCACGCCACAAGGCCGGGTCTAACATGTGGATTCAGTCAGTCCTCCATTCTTTAAAATGTAGGCGTATAGCGACGAAGGGCCCGATACACAGAATTAACTTAGGACTCAATCCTAAGCTTACTACCATTTTGGTATTCACAGAAGGCACTTACTCATTTCGGTATTCACTGAAGGCACTTACTCATTTGGGTATTCACAGAAGTTAGTAGTCCTAACTTTAGGACCCTTAAATGCCTTCTGTGAATACCGAAAGTCTTAAAATTAGGATTTTTCTCAGTTTAGTAGTAGTAAAGTTAGGACTCCTAACTTTAGGACTCCTAAATGCCTTCTGTGAATACCGAAAGTCTTAAAATTAGGATTTTTCTCAATTTAGTAGTAGTAAAGTTAGGACTCCTAACTTTAGGACTCACTGCACTAATGTCTTCTTGTTGGATGGTATCCTCGGTGTCTGCTATGGCTGCAAGAATCTTGTCTAGTTGAAGATGAAGGGAGTTTGTCGGGCATCTGTTCCCTCAGTCTCCACGGCCAAGAGCTGGGAAGGCGCCCCCGGTCTAAGCTGGGTGCCCACCACCTTGGTCTTTGGCTTCTCTATAAGGACGATATGGCTAAGACCCCAACAAAGTTTAGGTTTACTAGCCCCAGATGTGTTTGAACCACACTCAGCAGTATGGCAGAGGTCTGCCCTCTGTGGATGGGGAACAACCATGGGATCCTGAGTCTCAGTAAGTGCGTCTCTCAATAGGAGAGAGATAGCTACTCTTCTAACCCTGCCAAAGATGCAGGTCTACACCATCAGAATCCCTTATAGTCACTCCAGTAAATAGGTAGAGCCAAAGGCATGACCCCAGCATACCCCAGACTGTAAAGCATACAATGCCATCCATCCATCTGAGGTCAATAAAATGAGTACCATTGAGTACCACTGAGTTGGGTAACAACACATCTGTTATTCAGTTCAAAGATACCCTTCTGGAAGAGACAGCTCTGACATTTTTGGCTCGTTAGTCATGCCCCTCTTCCAGTTATTTTTCCGCAGCTAAAGCACTTGCTCTCCCTCTCTCCTTTTGTCTCTCTCTCCTTCTCTCTTCTGTATTTCGAACTCCCTTCACATGCTCATGAGCAGCAGGAGCTACCGAGATGCCTTTTTCAAGGGTCCTCTCCACCGGCACCAATAAGTAATTAATTTGCAGGTGTGATACTTTGCTTAGATCTGGCTGCTGCTGCTTAGAGTTTCTATGCCTTCACAGGCACCCTTTGTCCTTGAGAGGCTAAGTAAACAAGGCTTAAGGCATGTTTCTGACTGTGCCCTTATCACCTCTGTACTGTGCCCTTTGCCAACCTGTAGATCATACATATGGTTTTTGAGAAAAAAAGGAACTGCCATTCTGGGCAGTAGTGGCTATTTTGTTTAGCATCGTCAAAGAAACCAAAGAAACAAAAACAATCTGGACAGGTTCTTTAAAGTAATGGATTAAAGAGGGATGTGAGGCAGGATTAAATATTAGGTACATTTGCTAGTGGTCTGGCTAATCTGGAGAAAAGGATCGAGGTGCTTGTGATGAACTGGCAGAGTGAAAAATGTTTTTTTGAGCTGGTCAGCCAGGGTTAATGATTCCAACTGGGCAGTATATGTGTGGTCAGCGTTGAGAAGTAGAAATTAGGAATGCATTGCTACGTAGGTCACTAAGTCGCTTTGGATGGTTAAGATCCTAGTGGCAAAATAGGAAACAAAGCCATTAGTGGTGAAGGATATACAGATATGGTGTGAGTAGGAGACCAGAAAAAACTGATTATTTGTTGCTAATGTAAGCATATTAATTTCACCATTTCAGATGTTTGAAAGGTAGGCCTGTTGTGCTGCCTTCTTACGCGATGGAACAGATGCAGTTACAAATGTAATAAATGATCTTACAAGTGAGAATACATATCACATTACCATTAACAGTATAAATGAGACCACTATGAAAGTGGTATTATTCAGTGGTTTGATTATGTGTTGTAATTTAATGGCATGAGCTTCGGTGCTATTATTTATTGCCTTAAATATTATGAGGTCATAGCATTGCATATGGTGTGCGAGTTATGGCTTGCATGGCTGTTGTGCTAGTCATGGATTGCAGCACTACAACAATTAGGAAGCGTTGTTTTGTAACCATAACTTCACCCTAACTTTTTTTTTTTATTGGATTTTAGAGTTTTTTAAATATATATTAAGGTATTATATCTAATCATAGCCACATGCTCACGATAACTGTAGTTTTTCAGTAATTTTCTATTTTTTTATGATGGTATACAACATCCAAGTTTTCAGAAAAAGCTCACTTCCCCGCTAGCTGAGCACATTTTGTGAATGTGGGCAGGTGATGTTGGCTGCAGGGCCTTGTCTTCGGTCTGCTTTTTTTTCTAAATATGTTCTTTTTCCCTTATACTTTTTATTTTTCACTTCATTATTTTATTCCCTTTTTACTTAATTCCTAGTCATTTTTAGTTCTGGCTTGACAGTGCAACTGTCACACGACATTCTGTGAGCAACCTGAAAAAGAGATTTTAGGACTGCTACAGAGAAGGGTTTTGGCTCCGCCTTCATGTTGAGGGACAGGATTACATATTTTGATTTGGCAGAAGTGGTATGTTTCAACAGAAAAAATGCTTTTCTTCCATTATTTTGTTTCCTTATCTAGGTGCATGAGCCAGTGGCAGCATGGCTGACTAAAGAAGGCTCACTAATACACATAAGTACCAAGCTTACAGTGTGATGGAGCTTGAGCTTTCAGGGCACACAGATGGCACTGTTAAAGTGTCTTAGATAAGTAGATAATTTAAGGTGTTTATGTTTCTCTGGTAGTTGCACAGACCTCCTTCCTTTCCATCGTTAACTTTAGATTTCATAGTGGAGTTATGTGTTTGAGGGCAGTATGGGATGCCCAGATCTAGAGTAATCCACATGCACTTTTATGTCTGCCTTGACAGCACAGCTGTCGCCCGACCTTACGTGAACAACAAAGAAGAACATTCGGGCAAACTTCTGGCCAACTATCTAAAGATTAAACAACAGAGACTCCATATTGACTCCATTATAGATGATAGCCAAGCATCGAAATTCAAAGACACTGAAATACTCCAAGAATCTGTGCATTTTTATCAATCCCTTTACACACCAGATCACGCACCTTCAGATACAGACATATCCCAATACTTCTCCACCATTCAAAAATATATTAATCGTCAAATACATTCAGTTTCATTGGATGCTGAACTTACACAAACAGAATTGTTAAGTGCTTTAAAAACTCTTAAAAAAGACGAAGCCCCAGGCCCTGACGGATTCACAGTGGAATTGTATTTGCATTTTGTTCACCTACTACTCTTACACTTGCATACTCTTCTTTCTTACTTTATTGCTTCTAGTAATTCCACTGGCTTTTTCTCCGAAGCCTTGATCTGTCTAATACCCCAAACTGATAAGGATTCTCGCTACTGAAAGAATTATATACCTATATCCCTAGTTAACGTAGATTATAAAAAAAAATTGAAAGCTCTAGCCCTAGGATTAGATCCACATCTTCCCATGCTGCTTGGAAAAGAACAATCAGGCTTTGTCAAAGGCTGCAACATCACTGATAATACACGTTTATTCTTTGACATTTTATCTAAATCATCACATTATCCGTACTCCTTGGTGGCAATTGCGTTAGACGCAGAAAAGGCCTTTTGGTTTACTGGCCTTTTATCTTTCACGCTCTCAAGTGGTTTGTCCCAAAAATTATTTCCTTAATATCCCTACTTTACCCCAAAATCAAGGCCGCCATATCTACTCATGGCCTCATCTCCCCCTACTTAAATCTTCAACAAGGAGAACGCCAATGATGCCCCCTGTCCTCTTTTCTTTTCAATTTGGCCTTAGAACCCTTTCTCTCAAGAATACGCCAGAATAACTCAATCACAGGCTTTGTCTTGGACCCCCAACAAATTAAGTTGGCAGCATACGCTGATGAATTTTAGTTTTTCTTTCCCAACCGCAATCTTCACTTACAGTTTTCATGGGAGAGGTTGAAGCCTATGGATTGCCATCTGGCTATAAACTGAACAGAGGAAAATGTGAGATACTACCCTTAACCAAAAACACCTTTAAGGATGACTTTAAAATCTCCAACTTTGCTTGGGGTCCTAAACATATAAAATATCTTGGCATTTGGTTCTCTCCCTCTATAAAGACATCTATCTCTTTAAATATAGACAAATGTTCTGTCAAACTTAAAACATTGGTCGGAAGATGGCACCCCCTTCATCTTTCCTGGTGGGGGTCGTCTGGACACGATTAAAATGATGTTGACTCCAATAGTTTTGTATACCCTTTCTAACATTCCACTTTCCATTCCATCTAAATTCTTTCAAAAGATTAATTCTATTTCTTTTCTATGGAATATTAAAAAATCAAGAATAATCAATCAATCAGTGACACTTATAAAGCGCGCTACATACCCGTAGGGTCTCAAGGCGCTGGGGGGGGGGGGGGGGCCGCTACTGCTCGAACAGCCAGGTCTTCAGCTTCTTTCTGAAGGAGAGGTGGTCTTGCGTCAGGCGCAGGTCGGACGGGAGGGAGTTCCAGGTCTTGGCGGCCAGGTAGGAGAAGGACCTTCCTCCTGTAGTCGCTCTTCGGATGCGGGGGACGGCGGCGAGGGCGTGGTTGGCTGATCGGAGGTGGCGTCTGGGAGCGTAGAAGTTGACTCGGCTGTTGAGGTAGCTTGGGCCTTGGTCTAGCGCTACAGAAATTGACAAGACCAAAATTTGAAGGCAGTGTCAACTTCCCTCATTTCTCCAATTATCACAAAGCCTTTCAGCTACGACAATTATCGAATTGGATCGCTAATCAATCTGAGGGTAATCCTCTCTGGGTAGATCTTGAGATCTCATTTTTAGCTCCCTTCTACTTTCAGGAGTATCTCTCCTTTACTCGCAAACCACAAAAGCTCTCTACCCCTATAATCAAACAATCATGTAAACTACTGTCCACTACACCCCACTTAATGGTACATAATTTAGACACCTTTATCAACTCCACAATTTGGCTCAATAAACAAATCCTTCTTAATAAGAAACCCATATATTGGAAGATTTGGAGAAACAAATGCCTACTCTGGGTGCATCAATTTTTCGATCAGGGCACACCCATTCAATTTACGCAATTACAAACTCTTTATCATTTACCTTCTTCCTTTAAACCTACATATTTGACCTTTCAGATCGCAATACTTGATACTTACAATAAACTCAAATCTTCGCCTTCCTCATCCTCCCGTCCCCTTTTTCCATGGCATAACCTTTTGCACATAAATCCCAAAGCTTCCACCATTTACTCCCGTTTAATGATACCTCCTGAGACACGAGACAAAACCAAAGTGGAACTCTTATAGGAATCCGATCTGGGAATGAATTGGCCTATCTCTTTCTGGAACAGAATTTAAACGAAACTGAGGAAATCATTCAGAGCGGCCAGCACAACACAAACACTCATCTTTATTTAACCTCTTAGCAGCTATGGAATGTCCAGCTCCAGTGCTGAACGTTCCATTGCGCAGGTGAGGTTCGAACGTCCAACGGCAGCACTCCTGAGGTAGTGGTGCCGTCTGCCGTTGGAATAGGCGCAGCACCTAAGAGGTTACAATAGATTGTATCTTACCCCCAAATACTTACCCAAAATACACAACACAAATCCCAACACTTGCTGGACATGTTCCCAGGTTGATGCTGATCTCCATCGTATGCTGTTCACATGTTCACATGTTCTTTTTGGAAACAGGTCTGGCACCAAATCAACACTATATTTCACTCCACAATCCCCCTGTCCCCCACACACATTTTCCTTGGTAGTTTAACACCGGACTGGAAAATGAGTAAATCCCAGCTACCACTTATTGATTTGTTCATAGCTGTAGCTTTTCAGCAAATATCAAAAAACTGGAAGGATTCCTCTAAATTGTCCTATTTAGCTTGGTGGTATGTCGTATGTCACAATCATCGCCTCAGTACAGCACTTGTTCATCCTATCTCTCTTGCTACTAAACGCTCTCACCTTTGGTGCCCACTCGCACAATTTCTAGACAATGGCGTGAAGAAAACTTCTTTACCCGATCCCTCACAACAAGAAGTTATCAAGCCTCCTTAACCTCCCATTGTTTGTCTATAATTATGCTTGATTCATCATTCTCTATAATATATATATTTTCTTTCTTCAAAATTGTGTATTTTTGCAAAATATTGTTAATTACTATTTATGTGAACCTTTGACTGTACTCATATCCTCTTATACATTATCCTTTCACCATTTTAGTGGATATTATATATCATTATTATTCTTTATTATACCTTCATGTATTCATGTATTAACAAATAACTGCACATACGAAGTATTGCTTTTTTTAATGATCATATTATTCTTTTCAATAAAACCTTTTCTGAACTTAAAAAAACCCAAAGAAGAACATGCAAAGTACTGCTAAGAGAGTAGCTTAGGCTCTACCCACATTTTTGTATTCCTGGGTAGAGGATTTGATAGGACATATGTTGTGTGCTTCCATGAAAAATAGTGTTTTTATTGCACTTGTTGGCTTGTCACAAAGTGTATACTTAATAAAGTAGGACTGAGTTGGTTGTGATAACAGGCCAGTGATAATGGCTATAGACCTGATCTGTTGATTATGAAATATTACAAAAAGGGAGTAGACCATTTTCATTGTGATTCTTGTTATGCCCCGTCGAAAGGGGTTGCATATTGTTTTGCCTACTCTTTCTGTACATAGTTATAATTGTATAACTGTATGCTTGATGGTTGCCGGTATATGAGCAAGCATCAAGCCTGTGTTGTTTATAGTGTCAAGCCGACTGTAAAGGCAAAATATATATGCTGTATTGGTTCACTGGGAAAATTTCGTCCGAATCTTTAGGGGTGATTTATTTACAATGAAAAGGTCTAAGAAAGCAGGTAGACCTGACTGACTTATTGTGAAATGCTGTGTTAAAGTTGATAGTCTTTTAGGGGTGGATTGTTATTACACAGTGCCTGTTAGCAGGTATTTTCTAGGGTTGTGTGAAATTTGCATAATTTGCTTTCACGTAATTATGCAAAATGTCAGGAAAATTATGTGAAATTCAAAACCATGATTTATTTCTATATCTTAGCATGAAATAGGTCCTTTCTTAATTGTTTGACAAGAGGATTCATTTCACATTAAAAAATAACGCAAAAACCACAAGTGCCGCAAATAACAGCTGCTTTGGTTCTGGTTGTTCAGGTTGTTCTCTTTCTCCCACACTGATATCTTGCCACGGACAGAAGCATGACTATGCGATGTGGTATAATGGTGTAATTTCAGGAGTTCGTCATCTCTTTGCCAATTCATCCTGGCAGCTCATGATCCCGTTTTGACTACATTAGCAAAGCACCTGTTCCCAGAAAAGATAAGGTTGCTTTCTCTCTTTATGAGCAGCAGCCCCAGGCTGTGAACTCAAGCCACCTTTTCTGTCATAGATATGCCTTTTTCATTAGATCTTGTGTTGCCAACAAACATGCGGCCAAGAACGGTGGCATGTTGTAGCATAGTGTCAGCAGTCTAAAGTCCTAACTAAAAGTGACAGTGAAATCTGTGTTTTATAGATGTCGGATTTTCTGCCAGATTTTCATTTTTTTTTCTCTGTCTGGGATCATAATGCCTCTGTGGTGGATGCTTGGGTTAATACAAAGGCGTATTACACTTTTCTCCTTGAGGTTCGTGATGTATTATGTGTATTATGTGGAAAAGCAACATCAAGAATGAAATTTGGCTGCTTGAAACATTTCTGAAATCAAGAAATATCATTCAGTGTGCTAACTGTTATGATTTGTGAATGACCATTCTTCTAAATAACTTCTTGGCTTTAAGACAGTGTGTTAGACATTCAAGAGTGTCTAATAGCGACTGGAGGTATCAACGAGACTTCATTTTGTGTTTGGCTGAACCTCCAAATATCTGAATATAGAGTAGACTGGGTCTTTAGTGCATTGGACCAAACTTCACCAGTCTGCTTCTGTTTTGGTGTTTATGAAAGCATTAAGGATCCATCTATTTTGAATGGCCAATAGGTTACATTTCCCTTTTGAATACTGAGGTTTTACCAGTTGCAAAGGAGCGAAGAAGCTTTTGAATCTAACATAGACCCCGTCCTGCAACGATGTTGCAAAGATATGGAAGCATGGCCCAACTTCTTTCTTTCTTTTTTTTTTGTTCAATATTTTTATTATTTTAAAAACGTAAGCATTCATACAATTATAATAGAATGCAATACATCAGGGTAAAGTAAACAGTAAGTAATTAAAAAATTTAAGAGAATACATACACCAATATAGAGTTTATGTCAGAAAAATAATGAAATCCCAAATAGTCCTAAATCAAAATATAATATGTAAAGAGTATTTCATACTAGAGTGATAGCAAAAATTAGTTACATTGCACATAATCCAAAAAATATCAGAATGAAAAGAAGAAAAAGAGAGAAAGAAAGGATAGAAAGATGAAAGAACAAGGAAACAAGGAAGCAAGAGAGAGGAGACGATAGATAAATACATAAAAGGATAGATAAATAGCTAGATAGATAAATAGATAGATAAATGATAAGTGATAAATGGGGGCACCTGCTGCAGTGGAAAAATAGGCCCAAATTATTTATTTCAGTGGTGGAACGGGCTGCAGTGTATACAGTTATTGCCCCGCTCGTCTCTTTTATTTTTTGCAAAATTACCCGTTTTCTTCGACAACTTTTCCTCTTGGATTTTACATAGCATGGTTACTAAATATATTTGGAGTAGAGAAAAAAACCCCAAGTAAATCTTACTTCAAATTCACTATAACCTTCCAGACCTATGACTATATTACTGGGCGGCACATATACCCAACATAGGAGTTGGATGTTTAGTGAGAGGTCAGATCCGGCTGTGCTTCTGGAAACTTAAGAGACACTAACATATGCTTAATGGCTGAGCAGGCTGACTAATTTGAGCCTTTGTTGCTGCCCTATGAACTGCAGCTGACTCTATTTAAATAGTGGGATCTTATTGGAAGCTAACATCGGTGAGATGTCTAGGAGGAAACCTCTATCAAGTCCTACAAACAACTCACAGCTGATTTCAATTTGCACAAATCCAAATTCTTTAAACTTCCAGCTGCGTAATGCTCTTGCAGCACATGATGACAGAAAAAGAAATTCCAGATTCTTATCCCCTAAAGGCAAAACTAACACTTGAACCACTAAATCCACCACTTCAGGTTATGCCTCTCTACTGTACCCTGTACCACTCCACTCTATGCCAATGGGGATCAAACTGGATTGTGACCTCTCTATGGTCAGCCAAATCTCTTCAGTGGTGGGCAGCTGTACTAATATCATCCGACAGCTACGGAAATTAGTGCCTATCATTTCCCAATCTATGCTACGTTCCATCGTCGCAGCTACTGTGATTTCACGCATAGATTATGGAAATGCCCTCTACCTTGGCCTACCAAAAACCTTGATAAATAGGCTACAGGTGGTGATGAATGATGCCGCTCGTCTTATCTTCAGACAGCCAAGACACACTAAAGCATCCCCCCTGCTACAAAGCCTCCACTGGCTCCCTATTAAGGAGCGAGTGGAATTTAAAAATCTGTGCATCGCCCATAAAGCCATCTATGGCATGGCACCTGCTTACATCAAAGATCGCCTGGCAATGTATAGCCCAAAGAGAGCTCTTAGGTCCTCAGACTCTCAGCTATTAGTCTGCCCTCGGTACAAACTTGCCACCAAGGGCGGTAGAGCCTTTTCGGTGCTGGTTCCGCATTTATGGAACACACTACCTGAGCCACTACAAAAGGAAGGAAACCTCCTACGTTTCAGAAAGGGGCTGAAAACGCTGTTGTTCAGGAGAGCCCTGTGAGCCACGTAGGCTAGTGGATGCCCTCTGTACTGTCAAAGTTGTTGTTTACCATCGATTCCCGAGCGCTTAGAGGCCTGTAGGTGATTGAGCGCGCTACAAATCAAAAATAACAATAACAATAACAATAACAATGCACTCTTCGCCACTTTACTCTACACAACTGCACTCTCTACTACTGCACTCTACATCACTCCAGTCTAGGCAACACCAATCTACTCTGCACAACTCTACTCTACTCTACTCTATGCCACTGTGCTCTATGCCACTTCGCAACACTGAACTCTACGCCACTGCTCTTTATGCCAATACATGCTTCGCCAATGCACTTTACTCTGTAACACAATTGTATGCCACTGTACTGTCCACCACTTTACTCTATGCTATTACGTTCTATGCCACTATACTCAACTGCCCTGCTACTGCACGCTACGCCACTCTACCCCAATCTGCGCCACTCTACTCTATGAGGCTGCACTCTAAGCCACTGTGCCCTTAACCACTGTACTCTACGCTAATGCATGCTACACAACTGCACTCTGTCACTGCTCTTAATGCCACTGTACCCTACTCTGCATCACTGTACTCTACGCCACTGCTCTCCACGCTACTCTACTATACTGCACACAACTGCACTCTGCTCTGCAACACAGCAATCTCCGCACTAAACGATACGTCTCTCTACTCTGCACTACTCCACTCAACGCTACTCCACTCTCTGTTAGTGCATTCTATGCCAGTGCATTCTACAGCCCTAAAATCTACTCTTCACCACTCTATGCTACTCTATTCTACACCATTCTATGCTAGTGCACTCTATGCCACTCAACTCTACGCCACAGCACCAGCTGTGGCTACTCCACAATGGCAGAGGAGCGTTGCCACACTGGCTCAGAACCAGCAGCTAAAAAATAAAACAATATCTTACTATTGTTTTATTTTTTAGCTGCTGGCTCCGAGCCAGCGTGTGCAGGGAGGGGCAGGGCATGGGAAAGGGGAGGAGGAATGGTGTGTGCACTTCTAAGTCCTCATGTGTATTTGGCCGGCTGTCTTGGGCTGGCCAAACACACATGTGCACTTAGGTTTCTCCAACCCAGCTGTATTGAACAGCTTGGCTGAAGAAACAGCACAGACTTCCTGTCCTGAGGGGAGCGTCAAAGCTGACCGCTCAGACCAATCCCTGTGCTGCTCTCATGCTTGAGAGCAGTGTGGGGATTGGATGGGAGTCATGATACTTTCCCAGGGACTCCTGGGTCAGAAACTGTAGCAGAGGAATGCGAGGTGGCTGGTAGCACCAGGAAATTCGTTTTAAAATTTGCTTTAATCATTAACACCCCAACCCGCTGCGTGCTCCCCCTGCTTGCTTCCTGCCCTGCTGGCTCCCTCTTCGCCCCCTCCCGCCTGTATTTTTCAGTGTCTGCCACCACTGCACTGTATGCCACTCGTCTCTACTCTGCATCACTGCCCTCTGCATCACTGAACTCTACACAACACCATGCTGCACTACTCTATGCCACTGCACTCTACGCCACTGCACTCTATGCCACCGCACTCTGCCCCACTCTACTCTGCACCACTCTTCTCTGCACGATTCTCCACTGCATAATTTCACTCTGCACCACTCCACTCTACACCACTGCCCTCTAATATGTACCACTCTAATCTACGCCACTGCATTCTATGACGCTGCATGGCATTCTGCTGAATTCAATGCCACTGCACTCAATGCCACTGCACTCTATGGCAGTATAATCTGCAACACTCTACACCAGTTCACTCTACTCTATGCCACTCCAGTGTTTGCCATTCTACGCGACTCCACACTATACCACTCCAATACATAACACTTGCTACCACTCCACTCTACAACAATCTACTCCACTCTACACCATCCCACTCCATGACCCTCCATCTGACTCTCCTCTATGCCATTAACTTTTAGCCATGCTGAACAGCGGCTATGCTGCTGTATAACATGGCTTAAGCACATTGTCAAAGCCAATAGCCCTTGCATAGGGGAAACCTATAGTCTTTGCCAATGCTTGTTATACACGGTACTGTTTTGATTAGTTAATTAGCCTTGTCCATTATGTGTTTCTAGAGGATAGCATAGGTCTTTTACGCCCTCATTAAACTTCAATGGAGCAGTATGCCAGGGAGGTAGAGTGCAGCCTGTCGATACCAAGTTTTGTCTAGTGCAGACACCAAAACAATGTATTTCTGTACACATATTCCAGAGGAAAAGATGAGTCAGAAATGGCCCAAAATTGGTAACTGCATGCAGTGTTGGAGTCAGTAATTCCGGGTCCATCGTGTTATTCCCCATTCTTGACCCTGTAAATCTTGAGGCCTAGCTACTGGAGGGGTGGGTGGCTTTGGCTAGAATCATTAACACCTCCCATTAAGGAGCATTTCATAAAGAGAGCCATTGGATAGCACATTCACATTAATACCTTCCAATGGGATTATTGATAACTGGGTTCACATACAGACTGCTTTATCACTCTGTTCTCAAAATATTTAATAAAAGCTGTTACTCTACTACCTCCTTAGTAGTATTGTCTGTGTTTAACTCAAGAGGATGAGAGGTTAAGTGAATCTATCAGAATTCCAACCTTTGCCCTTTGAGGACACACAGAACTCAGCAATTGGTGTATTAGCTGAACCTGTCCCCTTTACCACACTCCACCATCCATTGCCCGTCTTCCACTTCTCTGCTACTGAGTAATATATTACTGATACTAAGTTGTTATTCCAGTGAGTACCCAGGGCCTTAAAATCCCTGGTTTGTGGCCCGCTTGACCACCAGTAGGGCAGATCCTTTGGCAGTGAACTCACCATATTTTGGGATAGCTGTTTGCCTAGCGAGAATTTAACTGCTTCCAGTTAGCTGAGTGGGCAGACATTTTTTAAACCCCATTTAGCAATTTTTTTTGTTGCACTGAAACAAACTCCCAAAGCAAGATTTTGATTCTGTAAAATAAATCAGTGTGTCCTGGTGCACAGGGACATTTCCTCATGCCTCTAATGGTCAATATTTTATTTTTTCTATCCCGGGTCCTCCATTCCTCACAGTGGCGGCCGCTGTAAAACGCAAGTGGTGGGAGAGTGAGGAATGAGGGGAAAAATAAAAATTATTAAAAAGAAACTTACCTGTTCCTGCCTCCAATCCAGATAGCTGTCTCAGTGCTTCTGTCCCGCAGTCACTGTAAAGCACAGGCTCTCCACCCAATCCAGACTGTGCTGTCATATTATGAGAACAGCACCAGGATTGGTCTGAGAAGCCTGTACTGCCTCTCAGACATTGCCTGGAAGCCTGCAGGTTTTCTCCAACCCAGGTGTGCAGCACAGCTGGGTTGGCAAAATAGAAGCACGCATGTCAGTTTGGCCGGTCTAAGACAGCAGGCCAAACTAAGATGCACACTTCTAAGAGCCCACCGCTCCTCCCTGTCATTGCCCGACCCCACCTTACACGTATGCTTCAGCCAGAACCAGTTATAGAAAAATTAATTCATAAGACGGTTTAATTATCATTTTATTATTCTGTGACTGACTCTGACCAGTGGGGTGACGCTCGTCTGCCATTATGGAGGAGCTGCCCCCGATTCCTCACATGGCAGACTCAGACAGGGATAATCAGGGATGATGGCGCACCTTAAATAGAGTGACTGTCGCTGACACCTGGCTGTACAGTGGCAGATGCCTGTGAGGTCTAGTGTTTTTGATGGCAGGCTTTTCAGTTTGAAAACCTGCCATTCCCCCACCTCCCAATGGTGCGAGGGAACTGCAAGGTTTACGGATGGGGCTTCTGCCCTCCATAGTAGATGCCTGCATCCTCCAACTTTGAAAACAGACCCATAATCCTTATTTGCTTTTTAGATTCTAGGACCTTCTGCTCGTTGTTGACTGTTTTAGTACTGGAGTGAGGATGATATATGCGGTCTTGATTTCAGTATATCAAGTGGCTGTAACACAGGATGTAGTAAAGCTGCAGAGTTGTATAACAGATATATACATTATTAATGCAGAGTGAGTGTCTCTAAGCTCATCTTACTTTAGTGCCTGGGACATTCTTTACATGACCACTTCAACAGTAACCTAATGTAAAAAGAGCCTAAATCATTAGAGTAGCTAAACACATACTTAAACAGTGGTAACCCCCCCCCATTTGGGTATTTGGACCCTCTGTGCTAACCCCTTTTACAGAGTATTACATTCACTCTCTAAACCCTGAGTTTTCAAATGTTTACATTGACCCATCAAGCACACTATTCTGCAAATGTTAATATTTAGCATATAAAAGATTTTAATGAAATCTTTCTGGCAGACACCGTGGAACTTTTTTACTAAGATTTTGCATTAACGCAAATCAATGCAAAATCTTACTATCCCAATTTACTTTCCAGTGCAAAATTCAGTTGAATGTAACACAAAGTAGAGCACAGCTCTGCTTTGCATAACTTAGTGCCAAGGGGGCATTACATGGGTGATGCATGGGCATTGCTGTGCAACCAGTCCTGGTTTTTGATGATAAACCTTATTTACTAAAAAAAGTAGACACGGTTTTGCATTAAAAAATAACGCCCATTTCAAATAGGCGCTATCACAGAGAAATGCTTTTATTTTTTATTTCTTTTCTTACTTTGCATGCGTGCTGCAGTGCACAGCACATAACAAAGTGGGAAGAGTTTTAAAGTTAGTCTAAGCATAGTATTGTGTACTAGAATGGTATCCTTCAAGTACAAAGCATATGCAAGACAAACGCAGACATCTTTCAACTAAGGTGCAAAGGTGTGTGCGTCCTGCACGGCTGCCTGATTGTGCGCTGACGCTAGAGGGGTGGGGAGGAGAGTGCTATGTCTCTCTAGATATGGTGCTCTCGTACCCTCTCCTTTTCACATAGCACAAAATGTTTGGGTGCTGCACTGCATGAGAGATTGGTATATAGACCTATTGTGTGTGCTTTTTATTCGTAAGATTAGGACGTAGTGTTGCCTGTGGTTGCCTGTGGTTCCAAGTTTACTGATGGCTCATTGTCAAAAAATGGCAAACGTGGGCAGAAGCAGCCTCCATCATCTATTCACTATTTCATTTAAAAAAAATGATGTTTCTGATCAGCACGTACCTTGGAGGGAGGCCCCCTCAAGTTTCATTACGTTGAAATGTGTCTTCCTAACATCATGATGTTATTGAACGGTGGCTCCGAACCCTTTCCACTGGCCACCCGTTGCCACCCCACCTCTGGCTTTTTATCATGACACGCTGCAACCGTCTGACTGCAGCACACCTTGGGGAAAGCCATGGGCAGCTTAGCGGAAGCACATTTGCAGGGTCTATTTTCACACGGCTTAAAATTGGACAAGCGCACTTTCTTAGCAGAGGTTCTCATGTTTTGACCACACTCCTAAAGAGATTAAGGATTTAAGAGCTTTTATTTCGTTCTTAAATGGATACAATAATGTACCGTACTGTTCTACACTAATATGTGATTTAGGGGATTTTTCCTCATTGTTATTCGCTGTTTATTCATTAGATACAAATTAAAATTACCAGGAGGATTATGGTACCAGGTGCATCTTGATGAATATTTAAAGTGTGTAAGTGAAGCTTCACAGTAGTAAGTCACACTGTGAAACTCATACTGCCACTGTCAACCACCCCTTGCAATCAGCACCACAATCCTGGTAGTTCAGGCTTCGGCACCAGTCATGCTATCTACAAAAGTACAACCCCTGGCTTTCCTAGGACGGACTGTTGAAAAAACAGAACTGGCAGAAAGTCACCCTCGGCCTCAGAGTCTCGAGGGGATTGGCCTGGCGCCTTCTTAGAGTCTCTAAAATGCACCTCTTACTTCGATCTGTTCTGATAATATTTTCGGTGTTGAATATTTATTTTGTCATCTCAGTATATTTTTAGGTCTGGCGTAGCCAAGACCTTTTGATTTTACTAAAATAATATGCATAATATACTTACTTATAGGGGCATCAAGTCACTCTCTTCAAATATTGGTCTCTTTCTGTCTCATTCACATTTTTCTTCCGCCCCCTACAGCATACTGCATGGGGCAATAGGTCAGCGCACTCCAGCCATTGCCTCTCCTTGTTGTGAGTGACGTCATTTGGCCTTTGCGCATGTGTATATTTGTCTCAAAAGTGCAAGGGCTTGTGGGTCAGTCTCCTTTAATGTCTTTGTATATGCTTTGTTTTTATTTATTGTTTATGTTTGAGAGTGTGTTTACATTGGAGAGTGCACCTTATAATCTGCTTTTTACTGAAGTTTGAAGCACTGATATTTTGTGTCCAGGCATTAGCGCTCGTTTACTATTCACAGCGTCCCCCTGCCGGGCTGCTGCTTTTACCACAGGATCACTCCCACCTTCCTCTTATACTGCTGCCAGGCATGCCACTGACTAAGCATTCATAGTGCCTGGCAGCCCTCTATCACTGTTTTCGTTCCATAGAGCGTCCCCCCTGCCAGGCTGCTTCTTATATCATCAGATCATGTTGCTGGTGGGTTCGTTAAGATATCCCTCTAACATCGCTCGGTCTAAGACTGGTGTCCAACATGGCGGCTGTCATGGATCAGTAATGTTAGACCTGCCAACTCACATCCTGACACTGTTTGACACACAATATTGGCTTCCTTCACACGGCCACCCAGTGAGGAGCTGATATATCACACGGTGTCAGGTAAAACAAGCTGAAAACCACTGTAAACAGTGGGTTTCCAGCTCGTTTTTGGAGGCTTTGAACTGCCGACATCTATTAAAGGTGTAAAAACACCCCAGGACATTTTTATTTTAGAAGTAGGGTGTTTGGGGGCAAGGCTGGGGCAAAAGTGCCTCATAGGTACTTACTTCTCTGCAAGATACACCGCCTCCTTCAAGGTCCCGCCCCATCCTTACACCGTGAAATTGGTATTAAGTTGGCAGGTCCAGTAAAGTGAAAATACACAATAGTGTTTTAACACGAGCGTTGAGTTGTAAACCAGTTTATATTTATACTATTTAGTTAATACAGAGCTCCCAATAAGGCCTTACTGCCAGGGTTGCCAACTTTGGAGCTGGGGAACCAGGTTTGAGCCTCGGCGTTAGCTCAACATCCTGTGATTCTGGGCAAATCACTTAATCTCCCACACCTAAGAAAATTAACATGGCCTTATGTGATGTAGCTGCTGCTCCTGAAATTGCTCCAGCACCTTTGCAAAGAGTTTGTGCTATATAAAAAAACTTGACTCTCACTTCAAAGTCGCAATTCCGCCATCCTGCCACTCTCTTGTCGCAAGGTACGTCTGTTCCATGCTTCCAACTCACACTTGCATCGCAAACGCCAAGCCTATGACAGAGCTACTTTAGAATCGACATGATCTTATCCTATGTTTGTGATGTACCTCAGGTTTCGGACCATAAATTTAATCTCGAGGTCGTGCTTTGTGTACTTTTCGAAATCATTCACTCTCGAATGTCAAGCTTCTCCAACAAGTAGCTCGTGAGCTACTGGTAACTCTCCAGCTACCAGTAACTAGTTCCCCTCTGTTTAGCCCAGACGCTTAAAATAGAAGCCTTTGCTTGGTTTAACTAAGATATATATACAACATTTGAAAATATGTGTTTTCAGAACTCATAAGCTGATATTTGTAGGAAATATTTGAATTTCAGAAAAATATTCAAAGCTGATATTTCAGTGATAAATGATCTATTTTGAGGAAGACATTGCTAAAATGATTACGTTGGTGATAAGGGCATTGCATCTATGGTTGCTATGTGCTACCCAAGATGAGGCATTTTTTGACAATACTAGTAATGCACTGAGGTCCTTGGTACTGGTAATCTTGCACAACACTTCCACTAATGTTATCTTGTTGGATGTGGTCACTATTACAACAACAATAATTGTTAGTGCCTCATGATGACTTTTGTTTTACATAAGTAGTTCTTATTACAGAAAAGGTTGGAGACCCATGTGTTAGAACATTTCAGCAAAGGCTGCCTTTAAAATAAGGTTATGTCGCTGTTTTGAACTTTAGAGCTACAGAACAGTTTTAAACCCATAAAACGTTCCCAGGCAGCGATTCCAGCTCTTCTCCGTTTCCCAAAGTGCTTCATTTGAGCTACTGGTTTCCGGTGCTCGGAACTAGCACTCAATTGTCAACTCTGGCGCCTATAACAGTCTGCCACATGGTGGCGCTGTTTCCGTAATACAGACACGAGCACAACACCAGTTGGTTATCAATTCAACATACTTTAAAAGGGCCATTACCTGCCTTCCAAGCCATTCCTACACCTTTAGGGGCCTGGAATAGTCCGAATTGTCACACTTGCAGGGTTTCATGGTTAGTAGCTGTGCTGGTTCTGTCATAGGCAACAAGGGGTGGTGATGGACAGAGTTTCTGAATTAAGCAGAATACTCTCACCCAGTCAAGAGATCAGGACTAGATCCAACACCGTTTTTTAGCTCACTGCACCATCCCAGTTCAGAACCTGGCTATATGCAAATTAGTCTGTTCCTGTCCCAGTGCATGATGGGAACAGGGCAAACCAAACTACCAAGCCAATACTTACACTGGGAAGGAAACAAGCTTCCGGGGACCGGTTTCTGGCATTTCAGCCGTCGTCGGCCCGGCTTGCTTGAATCCTGATGGTGCAATGAGCAAGGGACTCACATCTGAGTATACCCTTCCACGCTTAGGGTGGACAAAATATTTAACAACAAGGGGTGGTGATGGACAGAGTTTCTGAATTAAGCAGATTACTCTAACCCAGTCAAGAGATCAGGGCTAGATCCAACACCGTTTTTTAGCTCACTGCACCATCCCAGTTCAGAACCTGGCTATATGCAAATTAGTCTGTTCCTGTCCCAGTGCATGATGGGAACAGGGCAAACCAAACTACCAAGCCAATTCTTACACTGGGAAGGAAACAAGCTTCCGGGGACCGGTTTCTGGCATTTCAGCCGTCGTCGGCCCGGCTTGCTTGAATCCTGATGGTGCAATGAGCAAGGGACTCACATCTGAGTATACCCTTCCACGCTTAGGGTGTTCATCACCACCCCCTTTTCTGAATCGTTTTTGGCCACTATAGGTGTGGCAGGGTATACTCAGACATGAGTCCCTTTCTCACTGCACCATCAGGATTCAAGCAAGCCGGGCCGACGACGGCTGAAATGCCAGAAACCGGTCCCTGGTAGCTTGTCTCCTTTCTGGTGAAGAATTGGCTTGGAAGTTTAGTCTGCCCTGTTCCCATGATGCACTGGGCCAGGGACAGACTGATTTGCATATAGCCAGGTTCTGAACTGGGATGGTGCAGTGAGATAAATAACGGTGATGGATCAAGCCCTGATCTTTGGACTGGGTAAGAGTGGTCTGCTTAATTCAGACACTCTGTTCATCACCACCCCCTTTTCTGAATCGTTTTTGGACACTATAGGTGTGGCAGGGTATACTCAGACATGAGTCCCTTTCTCACTGCACCATCAGGATTCAAGCAAGCCGGGCCGACGACGGCTGAAATGCCAGAAACCGGTCCCCGGTAGCTTGTCTCCTTTCTGGTGAAAGAGAGAGGAGTGACAAGTTTCCCTGCCCTTTTCTGCTTCATAAAGAATCAGAGCGCTGCAAAACAGCCTTCCGAGCAACAACTACTGGTGTAATTAACACACAAACACTAACAACAGCCTGTTGACAGGACTATATTTGGAAATATCTCTAACGCATTTGATGAAGAAACGGATGAACAGCAGATTATTGCACTGTCACAAGACAGGAGCAAGTTTCACTGATACATAGCCTTAAGCCATGAAAGAATATCTTTCACATCACTAGTGTCATGGGTGTGGCCTCATTGTATTACAACTACTGATGAACAATCACTGATGACAACATCTCAGAATGAGCCTCAACCAACTCATGTCTGCACAAATGTGGCCAACTTTGAGACCCAAACCAACCAAAAAACTGTGTTGGACCACCGCACCTTCTGCCCTAACCCTGCACTGCGCTCCCTCGGCTCACCCTTCCCCGCTCGCCAATCTCGCTTGATGGAAACTATTTTTCCTGATCATAAGTCTCGCTTCAACCTTACCCCTCCTCCATCACAGAACCTTTTCTTTTGTTCATATCCACTTTGTTGCCCATTCACCTTCAGAATGTAGTAATCAATTTTGACTGTTTTCTTGTGCTGAGGAAGGGCACAAACATCACAAACAGGAACGCAAACAAATGCTTTTGCACCAAAGCAATACCTGAAATGAACACATTATATTGAAAGAGTGGCACAGTTATACTTTAACGAGTAATTCAGTGGTTTTAGGTACCTTCTTGTACAGTAAATGTATGTAAATTGGAAAAATAACCCTTTTTGTGTGTTTTTGTACTGCTGTTATGCGGTTTTTGTACAGGGCAGCTTTCACCATTTCCTTGGCCGTATCTAGTTACTAGCTGATGTGTAATGCAGATTGTTGTATGTTGGTCCTGCTTAATGGACTAGTAAAGCCTCTGTGGGGAGGTGGGCTCAAGCAGTCTTCCTGTCATAGTGCCTTGTGTGTTTGTATTTATTAGTGTATTTTGTACCTTATTGTGTGTCTCTCCCTGTGCTCCTGTTACCAGTCTCCTCATTCTCCCCATTCTAGTGTGCTTATCTAGTTCTCCCTGCCCAGAGTACGTCTATTCCTTGTCTCAATATGAGTGTGTTGCACATTCCTAACCAGTACTCCCTCAGTGGTCTCCCATTTAACTCTGATCTTCCTGATTTCACAGGGTGGGTCTTTTTTTAATCAGGTTTTTCAGTTGTATATAATGTCGTCTTCGTTTGTATAAAGGTAACAAAAATGCTTAACACTTTTTATTATAGCTTTTCAGCATAATGCACAGCAGCCACAATGCTCTACAACATATCCAAACGTTCTGGCTAAACACATAAGGTCCCAAAGGCGAGACCTATTGGCTATGACAATGCTTGTTTTTTTTTTTTACAAATTAACCACCGGTTTTCCCCCCAGGATGTGAAGATTACCAAAACAATCTTTAACTGCAACATTAAACAACCATTGATCACGCACTACTTTCTTAAATGTGAATGTTGACATATGTTTCCTACCAAAATGTACTTTCCATTATTGCTGGCAACTTTTATTTTTAAATAGTATTGGCTAAGTGGGAGAGCCTAACACCAATGCACGTGGAAAATATTAATGGACATTTCACATTTGAATCAACCTCAGTCAGATCAAGTTGTTATACAATAAAAGCCTTTTGAAGGTCTTAATATAGGGGCATTTCAACGTAAACACTACATAATAACGTCAACAAAGGGTATTTATTGTCAACGGTTTGATAAAGAGGACTTAGAATGGATCTCAAATCATTCACATTTGAATACAGTGGAACAGAATGGACTTGGCATTGCTAGAGCTACAATTTTGCAGTAACATTTGGCATTTTTCCTGATTATATGAATACAGCTACCTGCAGGAGAGCACGGTTCTGT
Source organism: Lissotriton vulgaris (assembly GCF_964263255.1). Taxonomy (NCBI): domain Eukaryota; kingdom Metazoa; phylum Chordata; class Amphibia; order Caudata; family Salamandridae; genus Lissotriton; species Lissotriton vulgaris. The sequence goes on along the minus strand of NC_141691.1, from coordinate 922,029,659 downwards.
GCCAGGGCTGGTAAACTTTGGATGCGCAGACTTCTTTATTTTTTAGATTTTTTAATTGTTTGCCATTTTTATATGTTGCATAACTCTGTGTCTGCTCTGTCCCTCTAACTCCCTGTCTACTCTGCCTGTCTATCTACCTGGCTGTGGATATCTATCTATCTGCCTGCCTGCCTGCCTGCCTGCCTGCCTGCCTGCCTGCCTGCCTGCTGCCTGTCTGTCTGTCTGTCTGTCTGTCTGTCTGTCTGTCTGTCTGTCTGTCTGTCTGTCTGTCTGTCTGTCTGTCTGTCTGTCTGTCTGTCCGTCCGTCCGTCCGTCCGTCCGTCCGTCCGTCCGTCCGTCCTAAATCAAGAGTAGGGCGACGCTGCACAAATCGCTGCATCACCTTACTCTGTGACCTGGAGGCGTTCCATGGGTGTTGCAGTGGGTTTTCCCATGCAACACCCATGGAATTTGACACTGCTCCAGATTTACAAAGTGATGCCTTAGGCAGCGTCAAATCCATACGCCTCCTGAGGTGAGAGTAGCTAGGAGAAATATTTAAATCTTTCCTCATTGTTTCCTCTATTTTCATGTGCGCTGCATTCTGCTGCACACATAGAAAGAGGAATATGCCTTGTAGGATTGTTTTTTTGCAGGAAGGTGCCCCTCCGGCACAAAAACAATGCTGTCGTCAACAGCGGCACGATTGCACCACGGTGCAAGGCTGCCTACTTTGGTGCTAGGCAGCCAAAACAGCACCAGAGCAGGGAGACAGGCCAGGAATTCACCATATTGTTTAAATACCAAGCATTCCTGCCATTTCACTTTTGCATAGGAGCTTGGCTGCCCCATGCCATACGTGGGGCCCTTGGTGATTATGGAGTTTGGGCGTTTCAAGTGCACCTCTAGACGGAGACAGCATTTTCCATTATCTGGGAGCATGTGTCAACATTAGGAGAGCAGTCCTGCTCTGCACCAACCATACACGTCGAGCACCTCAGCTGCTGAAATGTCTTGTGTGATGTTTTTTAAACCCAAACTATAGAGTTAATTTACTTAATCTAGGGATTAATCGCTGTTCTACAGATGTAAATAATGATTGACGTTTCCAAGCAAAAGGCTTCTGTGTCTGCCTCCTGGAGATAATGCCTTTGTTTATTCCCCCTTTCTCCCTACTGTTGTAATTTACACAGTTTTCAACCTGTAAATAAATACAGAACTGTTGAGACTAACAGGTTTTCTCAGGAGCCTTCTGTCTGCCACTGAATGCTGAGATTGCCGAATACCAAGACTGCCTAGCCTTGAGCCATCCGCATGCTTCTTTCTTCCACCACTCTACACTTCCTGCCTTTTTTCTCACTCTTGAATGTTTTTGAAACTCCATATTGCCATTTGTCACTGTTTTCAAATTATTTCTTCCACATTTTCCTATTCTCCATCTTTACTTTGGGTCAATATCTGCTTATGAAAAACAAGTCCCAGTCTCCATAAATGTATGCTACTACCTGCAACCACAGTCATAAATTAAGAGCATAGTGACTTATTTACAAGCCCATTGTGCCACTGGTGCATCATTTTTATGCAGGAAGGCTTGCTGCACTGCTGTGCGTCAAAATATTGTAAATAAGTAGCTCAGTTCACATTTTGTCAGAGTTTACATTTGTAACTGTACACAAGCCACTGTCTTGAGCTTTATCTGCTTGCTCTCCCTGTCATCTTTTCAGCCAACCTCCACCTATTCCCCAGCCTCTTCTTGGGATATCATGGAGCATCAAAACTTCTTTTTGGGCCCATTCCACACAACTGAATGCCAACAAACAACATGCTATACCAAGCTGTGGTTCCTTCAGTTACGCGCTACAGGGCGCTACAATGAAAAAACACATTACCATACCATAACAGTGATAGAAACCACAATATGAGTACCAGTAAAGTGACCCGGGGTGCAGTCATTTAAAAATGCATTCTATCTCCTTCAGGGACGTTGGACTATTTCATGCAGTTAGCACTTTTCACTGTAAAAACCTCAAGCAAACCCTTTAGGCCTACACCCAAGTGAAAACTGTGCTGAGCACAGCATTCCATAATATGCACCTGTTGTACGCTGTACGTGTGTGCGTTGGTGCAGAGGCACCCCCAATGTCTTCGTTTGGTAGGGGCAACAAGGGACCTGCACTACCTTGACGGTACCTCCTTGGGTGGAGTCACTAGGGCCCATGGGACCCTTCAAAACCCTCACCCTAGCCAGGGAATTATACTAACCAGGTCACTCCAGCAGTTATAAAACTGTCCTAGATACTGCTTCCAACACAATTTTGATTATAAGGCTATAAGTGATTTTTAGAATTAATACGGCTTCCAGGGACTTCTTTTGCAGTTGTTGGCTCATCAGGTGTGTACCTCTACTTAGTCTAAATTGAGTCCTGGAAGTAAGACTCCTGTGCAATAATTTGGGGTACAAATTCTTCGGATAATATTAATTTGTTTTTATAAAATAATGTTGTGTTAACCTTTTAATTTTGTTCATAAACCTTACATGAACAGGAGCAGTGCAGTTGTTTTTGCTGTTGAGCAAAACAGTATATTTTAGTATTCTTCTGTCATGCATAAGTGCTTGCCAGCTACTCGTCCTAAGCTAGGAGGAACAGCTGTTTTTTATTGGCAAATTACGAAACTCGAAAAACATATGGAAGGTAACACAAGTGACTATTTCCATGTTTCTTTTATTCCTGACTTTGTTAAAGTATGTTATTGAATCACAAAAGCCAGAAAATAGAAGTTTTCAAAATGAGCTTATGAACTAGTTATTTTTAGGTCTGTTTTTTTCACAGCAGACCTTTCAAAAAGACCCACAGCTACCAAAATACGTAGGAATCTTTGAACCGCCATTTTCAACCATTGACTTCCTCCAGCCAGCCTCTTTCAGCCATTGACGTGGTCTTTGTCATCCAAATGTATGCTCAACTCAGCAAATTATCATTTCTCAGCTAAAGCATATTGGCTGCTTTGGTGTATCCCTCCATTTCCACTTAGGTGTTTGTGTTAAACTGCATGAGGGACTATTTTACAACGATGACCCTCTCTGTTGACTCCCTCGTGTGTGCCTCACTCTAATATACTAACGCTGCATGCTCTGCACATTAAACACATGCTATTTGACTTTTCCAATTCCTTGCCCTCATTCTACAATGCAAACATCACAGAACAGTTTATCCCAAGGCTATGCAATCATAACATTTTGCAAAAGCTTGCATTTTCATAAAAACGTAATTTACTATCTGAAGACCACCTTCGCTGCTCTTTAGTTGGTGATATACAATGAAACAAGAATCAATATGAAACACACGCCTGAGAATATTTGAGTTTTTAAGCACTTTATTGTAGCCCCTTCACAGTATCCTGTGTGTATTCTTTCTGAAGATATTTACTGCTGCTGTCATGAATGTTACTAGTTATTCTTAGTGTAGCTTAGAAGGTTGAATGGATGAATGTAAGAAGGAGTAAGTTCTGTAATGAATGTATGCTTCCATTTATGCACCGACCCATCCACCTTTCTATGCACTAGGTCATCATCACTCATGCACTTTGACTGCCACTCTCACATTCATTCACTCACTCTCCCATCAACAAGCAACTTGCAAACTCATCTATCGATGAACAGGCACTTTCACTTATAAGCCAGACTTATGTGTGGTCTGTCTAGGCAGCTGGCCTCTCCCCAGAAGCTCACTGCATCTGCAGAGGACATTCCGGTTGGCCCTCAGCAGATGCTGCTTACTCCTGCAACCTGTCCGATGGCTACGCTTGTGTTCGGCCTTAAGTGGTTCTGCCACATAACGATGCCGCCGTTTTACAACCAGCACAGTGTGTCTTCCAAAGGGAAACTCCTTCGTTTCTCGTGCTTGTCCACTCTGGCTGCGGATTATGATAGTAACAAATAAAATCCCATCACTCAAGATGACTCAGGCTCCAGACACCAAATGGCTGTGCTACAGTCTGAACCTAACTGTGACTGAGACTTAAAGGAAAGCCATGGCTGGGGGAGCTTACGTATTGGACCACTCTAGGGGGCGTATTTACAAGAAACTGACTGTGTGTGGAGTTATCTAAATTTGGTAACGCCGTGCTCTAACACTTTCAAAATGCAGGGCTGTGCCGTATTCCCAAGAATGCGATGCACCCCTGCGTTACCCCTAGCTCTGGTGCTAAAAAGCTACCTAGCGCTAGTGCAGGCACCCTAGCATGATTTTGCTTGGGTGCCTGCGCTGTGGGGTAATTGTTTATTTGCAGGAAGGGACACCTTCCTGCTCATAAAATATCTTTACTGCCGATTTGCTCTATCTATGTGTGCTGCGGAATGCAGCACACGTGGAAAGAGAAAAATACGAGGAGAAAGAAAAATTTCTCCTCGTATCGCCTGCTTAAGACCAGGTATTCCCTGGCGGTATTTTTGGCGCTGCCCCATACCTTGTAAAAATGGGGCAGCATCAAAAATCAATGGGTGTTGCGGCAGAACGCCTGGTGCAATACCCATTGCATGCTCCTTTCACGCTAAGTGCTGCGTGAAAAGAGCATTGTTTACAAGGTGGCATTAAGCCACATCAATTGGCTTAACGCCTACTTGTAAATAAGGCAAAGGAGTTAACGTCACCAGAACGTCAGAAAAAGTAACGTTCTTGTGGCGTTAACTCCTTGTAAATATGCCCCTATGTATTCTTTGCTATGGGTTGATCCAAAATGTGCATGCCTTTTAAACAAAGGTGCGGCCGAAGGCGGCTGGCCTAAAGCTACTCTCCATATTTCCTATATATTTTTGAACTTGTTGCAAAGGTGTAGCAGACTGCTAAACCTGCCATTAGATGACATCTACATATGATTAACAATGTAACACTTCGACAGTATCTCAGCAAGCTCCCAGTGACTCTATTGCCTCCTTTGACCATTCCTATGTTAAAGTATTTTCATAGTATGGGTTTAAATACCTTTCTTGCCTTGCCAATACATGAAATACGAATACCATCATCAATAATGTTTATTAGATGATTATTATCTGTTATTAAATGTTTAAAAGGAAATCAATGCCAGAAACACGCAAAACAGCACTTGATCTTAATGAAGCAAAAATACTTTAAAGTATAAGGATGAAATACTCTATGTAAAGATATTTTTATAGGTCATGCCGACACTAATCTTTTTTTTATTTTGTTTCTTCCTAGGAGCAAATAAAGGCCATAGACCATGAAGTAAATGCATTTGTGGATTACATGTTTGGACCTCGAGGTACATTTATTTCATACAGTGTATATTATGCTAATGTGAAATTGCTGATGTTATTGTGGTAGACCTACAAGAAGTAGTATGATACATCTGATTTAAGATATTATTATTAGTCAGACTTTTAGAGATCATAATATTGTAACAACCTGTGCACTTGAGATTTCTTTAGTGGCACGTTTGGCAATTTCAACAATCCCATCCCACACTGATGAAGCCTGTAAACCCCATTCACAAAGTTCTAAGCTAAAAAGTAAAAAACCTGCACCTATAGATTTTCTCTTAAATAAAACTTGATAGCGCCATAGTGTGTTTTGATTTAGTTTCTATGTACAATGAATACAACTATGTGGTGAACTTAACAGGTCCAAAAAGGACGCTTTGTTAGTGTGCACCTGGTGCGGGTCCTATTTTTCCATCAGCATAGCGCCCCATTGGCCGGTGAGGAAAATTCATATACACAGGAGGGGATTCTCCTAATTCAAATGGAAAGCTGGGCTATGGCCAAAAACTCATGTGGCACACATTGTTCACAAGTGGCTATTCCTGCATCCCATGACTGGTGTGGCACTTTGTTAGATCTCATCAGGAGAAGTGACTGTGGTATTAGGAACTAATACTAGCCGCCCTATCATATTTGCTGTCTCCCGCTTTTTGGTAAGCATGCTGAAGATTAGACTTAAAAAGCTAGCCCCCTGAAAGATGTATCGGCCTTCACTATGTCCCTGAGCGGCATGTTGTTTTGCGGGACTTTATGACTCCCTACTAGATATTTATGTATTCTTTTTAATTCAGAGTATGCCTGCACATATTTATCTATGCTGCTATTGAATAAATGTTATCCCAAACTATTTATTTAATTGATAAATGGTAATTGTTTTATTGCACTTAATATTTTATTGTATATGCTTTTATGGCAGTTTTTGCACAATAACGATTTATAAAAGTCTCACATGCAGTGAGGCCGCACCAGAAGTGTCAACACAACCTCAGACTCTGCTCTTACCTGTGGGCAGAGGTGTGGTGAGACTGGGTATACTGCAGCTCAAAAAAGGAGGATGCCACTGTATATACTGCAGCTCAAACATGAGGGAAGAACTGGTACTGTGGGTGATCCCCCACTGGTGTACCAGGCCCCTGAGTTGAGGGTGGCTGTGTGGTAAGCCACACAGGATCTGGAGGGAGTAGCTGAGGATGTGGGGTGCCATGGATCAGCAACGCAGATCTTGCAGTGCAATATGATTCTCTACTTTGGGCCCGAGGGTTATCCGACTGCCTCGCGGCACTAGGTGTGCGACACCATGAGGCCCGTGGGAAGGGTTATTTCTTTTCCCAAGTGGAAGATGCCAGAATTTTTCTTGAAAGTGTTAAGGATGGTGTGAGGGGCCATATATAGGATTGCTGAATAGCAGAGTTTGCTCGTGGGATGTCTGCTGAGGAGCGGATGGCCTTAATAACAGTATGAAAAATGTGGGAAATCCTCCTAAAAGTCACTAATGTATCATGCATCAAGCCTCTCTACGCTCTAGATTGAGCACTTGGGGCTACTTTTTGGCGGATTTCCCTCATCTGCCAAGCTCTAATTAGGGCCTCAAGTCTCTTCTTTTGGTGTTGAAGTTGGGGATATCAAAATATGTTCACTGTGTCTGTTATGTGATTTAGATTTAGTCCCTGCTGCTTCTTCCCTTTTTCCGGTACTGGCTACCCTGCTGAGTTTTGTTCTTTTAGAAGTGCTGTCACGAAGCACAAATATAATATTTGACATTTTTTATTTTGCTTTTAATTTCGCCTGCAAGACCTACTGGGTATATTGGCGGAGGGCGATGTGCATATCACAATATAAATAGTTACAACTGCAGGGGTGGTGTTACTAGCAAATGAAATCCCTGAAATTACACTGGGCCTGAATCACAGAACTAACTTAAGACAAAATCCTAAACTTACTACCATTTTGGTATTCACAGAAGGCCCTTACTCATTTCGGTATTCACAGAAGTTAGGAGTCCTAACTTTAGGACTCCTAAAGGCCCTTTGTGAATACCGAAAGTCTTAAAGTTAGGATTTTTCTCAGTTTAGGAGTAGTAAAGTTAGGACTCCTAACTTTAGGACTCCTAAATGCCTTCTGTGAATACCGAAAGTCTTTTAGTTAGGATTTTTCTCAGTTTAGGAGTAGTAAAGTTAGGACTCCTAACTTTAGGACTCATAAATGCCTTCTGTGAATACCAAAACTCTTTTAGTTAGGATTTTTCTCAGTTTAGGAGTAGTAAAGTTAGGACTCCTAACTTTAGGACTCCTAAACTGACTGCACAATGCAGCACACATGGAAACAGCAAAAATGAGCAGAAATTGAACATTTCTCCTCGTTTCACCAAGGTAAGACCAGGTTTTCCCTGGTATTACTTTTGACTCTGCCCCATATTTACACCACACTTGTATATATGGAGCAGTGTCAAAATCAATGGGTGTTGTGGTGGAACGCCCACAGCAACACCCATTGCCCTCCCCTTTCACACTAAGTATAGTTTAAAATGGTGCCTTATTTACCAGGCAGAGTTAAACCACGTTAAGTGCCTTAATGAGGCCTGTTAAATAAGGCGAAGACCCTATTACCACCACAACGTCCTGATAAGTGACGTTGTGTTGGTGCTAGGGCATTGTAAATATGCCCCTCTGCATGGCTTAACTCTGCTTTGTAAATATCGTCCCCTTTCGAGCAGGTTTCTGTGTGAAAGGGGTGTGTACTGGTTGTTTCTGTGGGCGTTCCACCGCAACACACATTCCTTTTGGATGATGCCCCAGATTTCAAAGCATCTGTAAATCTCAGGCAGCACCAAAATGAACACCACTGAATAGCAGGTGTTAGATGGACGCAATTCTCCTTGTTTTTGCTCTTTCTTTGTGCATTCTGCGACAAACATAGAAAGAGCAAATCACCTTTAAAGATTGTTTATGTGCAGGAATGTGGCCCTTACTGCACATAAACAATCATTCTCTGCATCACAGACACCCTTGCACCATGGTGCAAGTGTTCCTGTGTTGCAGGGAAAAATCCCTGCACTGCAGGCACCCTTGAAAAATGGCACAAGGGTGTCTGTGTTCGTGCTAGGCCGCTTTCCTTAACACCTGCGCAAGGGAAAACACAGAGGTGCACTGTATTCTCGTAAATATGTCACATCCTTATGTTTTTGAAATGACACAGCGCGGCGCTGATAAATTTTATGCCGGCCTATCAAACGCCATTTCCTTGTAAACATCCCCATTGTTTCTCAATTTGTTCAAGCGCGAATAGCTCCTTACCCCATGTCAGGTTTTGCTTACTTTAGTCGCACGTGTGGTGTAAATCCTAATGACAACACACAATCACTTTGAAATGTTACCATCCGCCATTAGGGAGTGAGGAAGGAAGGGACATCCCTCCTGGAAATGTGGAGAAAAAAACTGTACTAGCCTGGGGCACGTTGCAGGAAAAATGAAACAGAGAAAGAACACTAAATTGGGAATTTGCATTGATACAGAGAAAGGAGCCTGGAAGGTAGGAGATACTATTTGAATACTGGGAAGAAAGGGAGGCAGGAAGTAGCAAGGACAAAACTGGTACAATCTGGAGTGTGGGTGGAAACAGAAGACAGTGTTAAAAAGTGGTAATGTGTGAAATAGAAAGAAAAATAGGAGAAAGTGTAGAAAAAAGAGAAAGAAAGGCATAGAGGTACTTCGTATCAGTAAGCCGTTAAATAATGCTGCTTAAAATTTTGTAAAATTATACCATGTTGTAAAATGTATATAGTCCTTCATACCCCTGATGTCGCACAGCTCTCTGATTCTGATATCGTTATGCATATTTGAAAGGGGTAGGGTTGTTGCTTGGTCTATAGGGGCAGGGCAGGTTGTGGTGTGTGAGGGTCTGAGGCATGCTCCAGTCATGGTGTGGTTAGCGTGTAGCTACACATAAATGTGGGTATAGATGCCATCTCGCATATAAGTACTCATCATCTTTTGTAGGAGATATTTGTATGATACAATTTACATGTGTTAGACCTGGCACCATTGGCGTGGGTCTCCCTTCCATTTTTGCTGTTGCCTCATGTATTTTTGCTGGTGTTAGGTGCTTTGGGCACTGTGCCACTGCTATCCAGTGCCACAGTGCAAGTGCTCCCTATAGTAAATTGATGTATGGATTAGTGATTCCAGGTTTGGCTATTTGGTTTACTTGTCAGACCCTAGTCTAGTGCACTGAGTGTGCTCAGGGCGTGTAAATCCAAATGCTGGTGGTGGGCCTGCAGCACTGGTTGTGCCACCCACAGAAGCAGCCTTGTAAAATGTGTCTAAGGTCTGCCATTGCAGAGCCTGCGTGCAGCCTGGCACTGTCATGCTGACTGGGTAAGTGCACCCACTTCCCAGTCCCTAAACCTTCCCTTTTCTTTATATCAGTCACCCCTATGTTAGGCCCAAGGGCAGGGTGCATTGTAAGTATACGGTAGGACAAGCCCTGATGTGTGTGGCATGTCCTAATAGTGAATTACAGCCATTTTTGTTTGTCACTATTGCAAGGCTACTTGTTCTCCATAGGCCAGAATGGGCTGCTGAAATTATTATATTTTATAATCCTAACTGTCTCAGAGAACATGGTAGAAATTTGAGTTTAGTATGCCTGAACTCGGAATGATAAAATACATCTTTTAGTAAAGTTTATTTTAATATTCTCTGTTTACAAATACCACTTTTAGAAAGTAGGTATTTGCTTGTCTAACCATTCAAACCTGCCTCTGCTAGGTTGTGTATTCCTTTGTCTAGTTTTAAAGAAGGACTGGGCTGGGGAATTCCAGGAGACAGGCTGAGTCACCCAGTGATGAATAGAGAGATCTGCATCTAGATGGGAGGGATGAGTTGCACCTGAACCTTGAATAGGGCTGTGCCTGTCTTCCACAATGCTGGCTCCACCCCCTGGGGAGCGGCTGATGTCTCTGCCCTGCACACTGAAAGAAAAGAAGGAGTCCTGTAAACAAAGTGCTCCAGGACTGTACTTGCCTTCCACAATGCTGGCTCCACCTCCTGTGGGGCGTCTGATGTGCCTGCCCAGCACTGTGAAAGGAACGAAGAAGTCTGGTAAACAGAGTGCTTCAGAACTGGTTTGGACTGGGCAAAGGCCCCTCTCCCCTCAAAGAACAAAGGATGTTGGGGTATAATTATTGGTACCCTGATCCCATGAAATTAGATCACTTTGGACTACAAGAAGAAACTTTTACTGAGGAGAGGAACCTGAAGAAACTGAGGAGAGACTATTCCCAAGCGGAAGTGCTGCTTGGGGTATTGGCCTGCAGTGGCTGCCTTACTGCCAAAGGAAGGAGAAAATAACTTTGTGTACTTTGCTTTCAACTTGTGAAGGATCTCCAAGGTCTTGGAAAAGAGCTTGCCTCCTGCTGTCTCAGGGACAACAGACCTCATCCCCCCCAGCTCCCCAGAGTTATTGTGGAAGTGCCTGCTGCTTTTTTGGTCCTTCTGAGGCACTGCGTGTCGCAAGGAGCTGGAAGTGCGACTCAACGAGAAGAAGCGTGTCGCTGTCGCTGTGCCTGCTGTCGCAACTCCGAAGGAGGGTGTCGCCGCTGGAACTGTCGCACTGCACCGCATCGAAGAGAAGCGTGCCGCAACGCAGAGGAAGAGTGTCGCCATTGCTGCTGCTGCCGTCGCAACTCCAAAGGAGGGTGTCGCCGCTGTAGTTGTCGCACTGCACCATATCAGGAGAAGAATCTCACACCGAGGCCGGAGCGTGTCGCCGTCGCTGTGACTACCGTCGCAACTCCAAAGCAGGAGGTTGTCACGGCTGGAACTGTCGCACTGCACAGCATCGACCAAGAGCACCTCGCATCCCCGAGAAAGCACTCCGCCGTCGGAGCTGCTGCCGTCGCACCTTGGATGTCGTCGCTGTAGTTGTCGTATTGAGAGGAAGCTTCACGCAACGTGGAGAAGATCGTCTCCGCTGGAGCTGTTGCCGTCGCATCATAAGGGTGTCACCACTGCAGTCCACGCATTGTACCGAGGACTTCTCGCATCCACGAGAAGCGTGCCCCATCTGGAAGATCTTCACGTCTTTATTTCTTTGTATCTGAACTTTACTGCATTTCCCATCACTGCGACATTGCTTGTCATGGAAGCGCAACACAACTTAAGGTACATGGACGCAGAGTCTTGCATCTAAGAACTGAACTGAACTAAGCTTAATTCTACCATCTTAAAAAAAATCATAGTGTGTATTTTTGTCGTTTATGGTCTTGTGGTAACTCTAAATAAGATCTTGTTATTTTTTATATAAAATCTGTGTGGTGTCCATTTGTAGTGTTGTCACTGGGTTACTGTATGTGGTCACAACTGCTTAACTTACAACGCCTCTAAAATAAGCCTTGACTGCTCGTGCCACCGGTCCTAGAGGGTGAGCAGGGGTTATTTTAGGAGTGTAATCCCCTACTTGTCGCAAGTACCTACCTGTGCCAACTAGAGAGCCCCAAATCTAACAACATGAAAAGAAATATTCACGTTTTTACGGACCTAAAACTCGAGCTGGTTCTCAGTTATTGTTTTTTTTGTAGACGTCTAGTTGCAGAGTTTGGCCACCCAGACATCGGAAGCGCTTCTGTACATGTGAGATTTTGGAAGGAAGTGATAACCATGAGTGATTCCAAGCTGGAACGCAGTAATCTTCTTTCGGAGTAGGTCTGGCTTTAATATTGAAGGGAAAGTGGTCCACTAGTATAGAAGGTATAATGTGAGAAGCACATTTCTGTACAGGTATCTAGCCACAGACAGCCAGTTTAGAGATTGGAGGTCAAGTGAGATGTGACTCCAGGTACTTAGATCAAGGAGTTACCTGGCATCTGCATTCTATATTCTTCTACCCTATAAGGGGCTCATATATATTTATGTGGCTTAAAATGATTGTTTATAGTTTGATGTAAAAACATCCATCTATGTAAGAGACACTTATTGAACTTTATGAAGACTATTTCTGGCTCATATTTAAACAGATATATAGACCAATATAATGATGTAATTGTGTACATTGAACAATGTTTTTAACCTGTGGATTGAATGAGTTCTTTTTTGAATGACTTTGTATGACTGGTTGAATGTATGATGTGTTATATACATCTTGATGACAGGGAGTCCGAGAAACAGCAGCGGTCCGTGCAGGTGGGGCGGGGAAGTCCACAGACATCAGAATAGGGAAAATTAAACAGATAAATAATTATTTTTCCTTCGACTCTTGACAAATTACACCCCCCCCTGTCCTGACCCACAGCGCTTTCCCGCATGGACCGCTTTTGTCCGAGACATATATAAACTAAAGTATTGTCCTCAAAATTATAAATATGTTTAAAAATAAAAAAAATATGCTTTGAATAGGTCTGTCTCGTGATATTAATTATTGCGTCATACATGTTGAAAAGAAACAGAGCAGTTTGCCTTTTTTGGTTTTCTCCCGCTGTTGTCTTCTCCTAGTATCAGTGTTCAGGGGCGCTCTTTTGGTTAGATTAGTTCTGTGGCTTAGCCAAGGTTGGATTCTCAGAGATATTAAAGTCTAGGAGGGGGATTGTGATATTTTCAAGTGATCTTGGAGAAGGAGTGTAAGAAGGCATTAGCAACCGAAGGGTTGTTATGGGAAGATCTGTAAATTAATGAAGAATGATGATGTGACTAACATAGAACGACCACAGGCTCACAACTCGAGGCAAACTTGTGGATTTTTCTGCTCACTAGAGAGATTTTGCAGACACGTTAGTGCTTCTCTAGTCATCTTTTTAATGTGATTCCTGATTAGAATTTGATTACTTGGAGGTATGGCTCTGAGTTTGGAAGGTGCAGAATAATTTCAAGTTTCTGTGATGTAGAGCAGGTCAACATTAGAGTCTGGTGTCCAGTCCACCTAAATCTAATGTACGTTTAGATGGTTGTGGTTCATTGATCTTACATTCAACAGGATAAAAGAGAGATGGTGAATGGAGTTTGGGGATACAACTGGATATATAGCATAGTGTGGGATAATGAGTAGGCGGCCAGGGGGTGAAGCATATGAGAGATTCGCTCACTTATGACTCCATCTTGGTGAGTAGTGGCTCAAAAGGTTGGGAAGAAGTGAGGAAAGATGAGAAAGGAAAGATAATTGGAAGACGTTATTAGGAGGGACCCAGTGACAAGAGTAAAATAAGGATTCTTGAGGGGGGTGACAAGTAAAGGGTCGAAACAGAGTGGAGAGGATCGGTGGTTGAGGAGCATGAGGTATTGCAGGTGGCGGATGGAGGAGGATTTGAGGCTTGCATGAGGATGTGCAAGTGCCAGTGCATGTTAGATTTACACAGCAGAGCTCTCTGGACATGATGTGTCGTAAATCTGAATTGCATGAATGAACTAATGGAATTTCAAGCTATAACCGTTACTGATACACTGAATGGCCTGACATTTACATAGGATTAAAATGGTGGTGGGCTGTGCACAACATATATGATCTAGCAGCAACCATGCGATGTGATAATTAATTGCATGTCAATCGGAAGGAATAAAGAGCTCGCCTCAGTGTCTCGCTTAACACTGTTGGCAGAAGATGTGACTTAATGGCTAGAACTGCTGACCTTGGAACATGAGGAGTGACGTTCAAATCCCGGCATTGGGTCAACTTCCTGTGATTCAGCAGAATTCAGGTGCTCGCTGTGTGTCTAATTTGTAAGGTAGTCTGGCACTGCTGTAATGCCCTTGGGCCAGGGGTGCATTACACAACAAGCATTGGCATAGCCAATAGATCTTGCCTAAGTAAGCATTGCTGCTGTTCAGCTTAACTAAAGGTTAGTGGTGTGAAGTACAGTAGCTTGGAGTGGAGTGGAGTAGAGTCGCTTAGATTGGCAAGGTGTGGAGTGGTGTAGAGTGGAGTGATTTAGACTAGAGTGGCATAGACTGGAGTAGAGGGGCTTAGAGTGGCATAGAGTGTATATAGTGGTTTTGCATAGAAGGATGCAGAGTGGGGTGGGTTGTAGTGGAGTGGCATGAAGAGGAGTGGAGGGGAGTGGTGTAGATTAGAGCTCTGTTGAGTAGAGTGCAGAAGAGTTGAATGGCGTAGAGTGGCTTGGAGTAGAGTGGAGAAGAATAGAGTGAAGTAGAGCGGAATAGAGTGGCATTGTGTGGAAGGGAGTGTAGAGTAGAGTGGTGTAGAGTGGCATGGAGTGGCATTGTGGGGAATGGAGTGGCCTACAGTAGAGTGACATAGATTAGAGTTGAGTGGCGTTGAGTGGCCTAGGGTATTGTGGTGTAGAGAATATTGGAGTAGAGCGGAGTGGCATAGAGTGCCGTGACCTAGAGTAGTTGGGCATAGCTTGAGGTGGAGTGGCATAGAGTAGCGTGGAGTAGAGTGGAGTGACTTGGCATAGAGTGGTGTAGAATAGAGTGGTTTAGAGTAGTGTGGAGTCGCATAGAGTGGCACGGAGTAGAGTGGAGTGACGCACAGAGGAGTAAAGTGACGTAATGTAGACTGGAATAGCATTGTTTGGGGTAGAGTGATGTGGGTGACATAGAGTAGAGAGGCCTAGAGTAGAGTAGAATAGCATTGAGTAAAGTGGCATGGAGTGAAGTGGCAAGAAAGTGGAGTGGCATAGAATGGATTGGCTTGGAGAATAATGGAGTGTCATAGAGTGGAATGGCGTAGAGTAGATTGGCAAATAGAGGGAATGGAGTAGAGTGGAGTAGAGTGGAGTGGCATATAGTAAAGTGGCATTGTGTAGAGTGGTGTGGGTGGCATAGAGTGGAGTGGCAAAGAGTAAAGTGGTACAGGGCATAGAGAGGAGTAGAGTGGCGTAGACTGGAGTAGAGTGATGTAGAGCTGTATGAAGTGGCATAGCATAGAGCAGCGTAAATTGGAGTGGCGTTAAGCATGGGCGAATTTTGCGGATCTCGCGTTCGCGAATTTTGCGGATTTGCGGATTCGCAATCCGCAAAATCCGCGAATTCCCGCGAATTTGCGGATTTTTATTTTTTTTTGTGTTCGCCCGTGTTTCTGCCAGTTCGCGAGGGTTTTTACAATTTCGCAATTTGCGAACTTACCTGTCGGGTCGCAAGTTTTGCGAACTTGTTGTTTCTACATGTCCAGCCTGTTTGGGACACTCTTCTTCATCACTGCAACTCTCTGTCACCACTGCCACTCTCTGACTACTCATGCCACCCTCTGGCCCACCCATGCCACCCTCTGTTTCATCACCACACCCTCTGGTTGTCCAGTGTACATTATTTTCGGCAAAGCAAAGCACACCTTCCCTGCCTCAAGTGACCTGAATTAATTTGGGGCTGATTAATGTGTCACAGAATATTTTTTTAGCTGGCACCTGCTTCCTTAGTGCGCCCTGATTAGTGATCTTTTGCACTTGCTAAGTGCTTTCATTGTTGCAAAATTAGTTACAACACCTGCCCTGCCCCAACTGACAATAATGAATTAGGGGCTAATTAATGTGTCACTGAAAGAATTTAAAGTTCCAGCCTGGCACCTGCTTGTCTGCTCCTTTAGCTGTAAATCAGGACCTTTGTGGCATACAGTTAAGGTCAGAGCAGGGTCACACAATAGTTGCAAGCAGGCAACCGAATTCTGGAGGGCCCCCTCAGGAAGCAATACAAAGAATCGTTACACAAATCATGAGGTTGACCTTTTGCACCTGCTCATTGCTTTTGCTTTTGCTGAAATCGTTTTGCGGTTTTTTTCGCGCTATTCGCGGGGCGCGGCGTCGTGCGAAACCGACCGCGGAAGCCGCCAATTCGTGCGAATGAGCATTTTATTTTTTTGCGGCTTGTTGTTTCGCGAGTTTTTTTGCAGTATTCGCGAGCCGCTTGCAGCGCAACACGCGAATTTACCCCAAGGTCGAGTACGGGCGCGGCCATTTTGTTTGCGTGACGTATTTCCGTTTCCGCCCGCTATGTATAATCTCGCGCAGTAAGCGCATTGCGAGTAGAGGTTCGCACGAGATCGCGCGGGAAATCTAGAGGTTCGCACGAGATCGCGAGGAAAATCTCGCGCGAACTGACTTTCGCGCTCGGAAACGGGCGCCGGCCATCTTGTTTTTCATTCATTTCCTGTGTCTGGGCATGGTGTTTAATCCTCTTGATATCTTTCCCATCCTTTGCTTGTTTTCAGTTTTTTTTTTACGATTTTGCTTCTTATCTATCCCTCTCTTTTCCTAGCTGTATATTTTTGTCTTTTCTGCTATTTTTCTTTACTTTTAAACTACTTTTGTAAACTCTTTTCTTTTCTTCTTCCCTATCCTATTCTTTCTTAATTTTCTACTTCTTCCTACCTTACCTGCCCAGACCATGGTCAAGCCAGGCGCCGTGAAGCTGCCCAGGCACTTGAGGGCCGCAGCGGCGGCGGGGAGTAGTGCTGGACCCAGTGGCAGGACAGCAGGCGTGAGATCGAGGGGGGAGCAGGTGACGCGCCGGGAGATATTCAGCCCGGAGGAAGTGGGCGCGCTGGTCTACTTCGTCCAGCGCCGCCTGCCCAGGACCATCGCGGGAGGCGGCAGGATCGCGGCCGGCGGCTACAACATGCGGGAGCGCCGGAAGCGGTGGGAGAAGGTGTGCTGGGCCATATCCCACCTCTACGGGGTCCAGCGCACCTACAGCCAGGTCACCCATCGCTGGACGGACCTCCTGGACCGCGAGCGCGACCTGCTGGACCAGCTCGGCTTGGAGATCCCCGGGCTTGGTGAGTAGTAGTAGCCATTGGCATTTAATCACTCACTACTATGATGTTTTCTCCTGCTCTGTGTTGTTGTATTGCAAATATTTGTTTTTTACATGAAGCAAGCCAATAATGCCGCTGATGACGATTACATTGTAGTTAAATTATATTTCAAAATCTTCTGTGCATTTCAGGTGCACTGCTCTCCTTCTCAGTGAGGTTGCTACTATGCTTATTTGTTTTCTATTTCGTGGTCTCATTGGCCTGAGTAACTATTATGTATGAGTGTACTTAACAGAACTGCGTAATGCTAGACACTAGGGGGCAGATTACATTTACAAGCCCCTTGCGCCACGTTTACGTTGCCTTGCGTGACGCAACAGCGGCGTAAACGTGCCGCATCCCTGCAAGTCATTTACAGCATGACGCATCTAGGGAGATGCGTCACGTTATAAAGCCATGGGCCTGCACCACAATGGGTGCGTTCCTAGTACGCAGGGTGGGCGGTCCAGCGGCTGTGCGCCTCGCAAAATTGCCTGCGTGAAATCTACAAGATTTAACGCAGGCACTTCTGCGACGCTGCTACGTCAATTCAATTCCTTATGTCTGCTCGAAGCAGGCGAAAGGACTGACACAGCATGTAAAGTATTGGGTGGCCCTGAGCATTACTGGAGTTGCATTGCGTTGGCGACGTGACTCCAGCGATGCGCCGCTCTTACGTGACGAGATGCGTCACGCAAGTGCCTACCCTTGCGCCAGGGCGCGCCGCATTGTAAATGAGGCACATCTGCCGTGTCGCAAGGGTAGTTTTGCGTGACGCATTTGATCTGGCGCATCTCTGGAGATGCGCCAGAACGCGTAAGTAAGTATGCCCCTAAGGGGCAGAATTGCAATTACCGTCGCATCCCTGCAAAGTAGCAGGGATGCGCCATTAATTGTGCGGCCCGCTACCACCACCAAACATGGTGCGCCGTATTTGCAATGCGGCGCCCCATGGGCCCAAAACGTCACCGAAGCTTTACTGCTGGAGTTGCGTCGCAACGATGGCGCAGCTCCATCAATGCTCTGGGGTACCCTATCTCCCCAATGCTGGGTCAAGCCGTACGTCTGCTTCAAGCAGGTGCAGGGTTTGTGTGACGCATCATTGTCCTAAAGGTGACTGATTGATATTTTGTAGATTTCCCTCAGCCACTATTAGGATGTGTTCCAGCGCAGGAATGCCCTCCCTTGCGCCGGAACGCCCCCTGATGGCGCAGGGCTTTATAACGGGATGCATCTCCCAAATGCGTCACGTTGTTATAATATTATACGCCGCACCATGGCGCCCTTTTTTGTTTAGCTGCTGCGTCACAAAAGTCACGCAAGAACGGCGCAAAAGAGCCGCAAGGGCTTAAATCTGCCCCTTCCTTTGTAACCCTGACAATAAGAAAAATAGTGGCGGTGGATTGATAGTTTGACTATTTAAATGACTGGTAATGTAGCAGGCAACTGTTAGTGTTGTCACTGATCTGACTGAAATCACAATGGAGTTTGTCTGTCACTTTGCGTCTTGCCTGCGGACTGCTGCCTGCCAGTCCTAGGTGAACGTTTCAGTACTTTGTTTAGTGAGTTACGTGACTTTCGAAGTCACAGGTCCGCAAATAAATAAAAAGTAACCATAATCAATATAATTTCGCGGAAATATTTTGTTATTGTTCTTTTGAAATGTTTGATTTGGTTGACATTGACAAGCAACAATCATCCATGTTTTCTGTTCTTTCTTTCATGTTGTACGTCAGCTCCCCCCAGGGGCGAGAGGAGGACACAGGAGCAGCAGGCGGCGGATGCTGTTCAACAGGGCCAGGATCGGGCAGGCGAGGGCTCCTCTGCTGGCCCCAGTAAGTTTTCATTTTAGACTAGTACCTATTTTTCCTAGCGTTCCTCATTTGAATTTTTTCAAAATTGTCTTTGCTCTTCTTGTAGACTGTATCTAAATTCTTATCCTGCCTCTACTATGACTCCCTGTGGTATTACTAGATTATTCTTATAAGTCTGTCTGTGTAGCTAACTAAGATTGCACGGTTGGCGAAACTCCCATGATTCTAGTCAGCAATAGCTCTATCAACTTAGTGCAGTCCTCTGGGATTGTCCATAATGTCTTTTGAAGTGTTCTATCTGGACTCATGCTTGCAAAAATTGCAAAACCTTTCGCTCAGTCACTCTAGTCTGGAGGACCAAAAAACACAGATTGTATTTAAATTTAAAAGCTTTATTAAAAGTAAACACATTTATTAAAATGAAGTCATAATAAAACTAAACGTTTAACTGATAATGGAAAAGTGGTTAGTGCTGACGATTAATTGAAGACATTTCTTGTGGTCGAGCCGAGCTCTCACCTGGTTTCAACTTGATCTTGTTGTTAGAAGTCCATCTTCTGTCTGTGTGGAGAAAAATGGTGCGTGTTAAAAAATCAGCCTTCATCAGTTGTGCCAAAAGTGCAGCAAGACAACCTTCCCTGGAAAAAGGGACATTTTTTTTTAACTTTAACGTAGACAGTCACAAATTACATTGTTTTCACATGTCTTCATTCCTAGACCAAATACTAGTGACTAGTGAGTGCTTTATTCTAAGATTCTTAAATGTACTTTGTAGGTGGAACATCTGGTGGCGGGGCCAGTGTGGTGGTGGTGCTCGACACGGAGGCGGAGGGCAGTTCATCAGGGGAGGAGGCGGCGGCGGCGGCTGTGAGAGTTGAGACGGTGGTGGCGGCCAGAGGTAAGCTCTTATATATTCCTTTCTTATTGAGATTGAAGACTAGCTGGGAAGGCAAGAATATGAGATGCATGGCTGGGTGAATGATGAAGCAATGATGGGTGGAAGGACAACAGCCTGGGTGGGTGACACAGAAACTGTATGTGTCCATATACCTGGATCATGCTACTATCTGACTCTTAGATAGCATATGTGTATCTAGAGCAGGGGTACTCATAGTACGGCCCGCGGGCCGGTGGTGGCCCGGCAAGCCTTCCTTGGCGGTGCGCAGACCTTGCAGACAATCACTGCTCCCCCGGCCCCCACAGAGCAGAGGCTTTTTTGTATTTCACCTGTTAGCGCCCCTGCATCTCCACTCTGACAATCACTGCTCCCCCGGCCCCCACAGAGCAGAGTGGAGATGCAAGGCCACAAAGAGGTGAAATAGAACAAAGCCTCTGCTCTGTGGGGCCGGGCAAGCAGTGATTGTCAGGGTGGAGAAGCAGGGGCGCTAAAACAAACAAAGCCTCAATAATATGTTAATGGTCTTTTAAAGACCTGTTAAGTACTTTGGTGTTGTTGTCTGTGTGTGCGCGTTGAGGAAGCGGTCTCAACCCAGGCTGAAGGCTGACACAGATAGACACACACACAGTGAGATGACAGAGGGAGAGGGAGGGCAGGAGGGAGAGAGAGATGGAGGGAGGGCAGGAGGGACAGCAGGAGGGAGAGAGATGTATGTAAATGCTGGGTCTGGTGGCTCAGTGGATGAGGGCATCTGCTGCAGGGACCTGTGTGCAACCTCATGGTCACAAGTTATCGTTTTGCTTTAGCCCCGCCCCCTCTGACTCCGCCCCCACCAGTGCGGCCCTCGGCCCCAAACTACACTGTAAATGTAGCCCCTGAGAGAAAGTTTGTGAGTACCCATGATCTAGAGAGAGTAGATGGTCAGTGGATGAACTAAGTGTAACTTTGAAGAGCATGTAACACTGCACCCGCACGTCCGTTCCAGTGTAGGAAAGGCAAGGAAAAGAACTTTTAATTTTGTCCAAATACTACCATAAATAGTAGCAGTAGTTTGTATTGCAAGCACTGCATAGATCCGGTTATTATGGTGGCCACTCCCTACCTCTCTTAATAAGTTTAGTAGTACTCAGTCATTCATGTGTGGATGTATCACTGCCTGTCACTCAATAAAAAGCAAAGCACCTAAAGTCATCCCATATATAAGCAAAAACATCCCATGTGAAGTGATAGATAATCAGATTATTTATCTTCTTCAATTTTCCATTTCTAGTACTCATTTCCACTGTAGGGTGAAAGTTAAATTAATTAAGCAGTAGCCCTTGAGTTGTAACAGAGTATTCTCAGTGCCACCCGTAATAGAAAAGTAAGAGATTCACCACCTGCATGTACTGGACGGGTACAGTAACGCAACGGCAACGCAAGTCTAGGTCACTCCTCATGGCGTGCGTCTCTTTTTCTCGGGTGCAAGTTTACCGCGCTGGCATTATGCCGGCTTGCAGAAAATAACGTACCAATTTTCCAAAACAAGAGACAAGAAGAAGAATAAGACTGGTGTACTTTCATAGTCGACTCCAATGGAAGTCCACAGTGCTCATAGAATTTGTTCCTTAAACTCCCACTAATGTTAGAGCAAGGATGAAGAAGTGTGAGGTTAGATAGATACTGGCCTCAATAGTTATGTAATGCGCTTGCAAGTTGCTAGTTGTACTGCAGCACACATTTCTGCTGAATGATTGAGTTAATCTTAAAGAGCATTGGTTACAGACTATGTCTTTCTTTCTTCATATAGGTTCTCCTTCCAAACGAACAAGGAGGAAGGAGCTGGCTAGAGCGGCCCGGCAACGGAGAATCGAGGCCACTGTTGCGGAATATCGGCGGCTGGTGGCCCTGGAGGACGAGGAAAGTGTGCGGTCGACAACAACGACAACGTCGTCTGCATCGGCCTCCGTGGCCCCACCGGCTGCCACCCAGCACAGTGGTCCACCGAGACTGAGCCGGGCTGCCAAAGGCAAACGCCACCGCCGAGCAGCAAGGCCAACAGCTGCTTCTCACAGGCCTTGCACCTGCAAGGCAGTGAAGGCACGCCTGTGCCGTACTACCCAGATGGTGTCCCGCCTTCAGCAGGAGCTCGCCTTGCTCCGCGAGGAGCATGATGCCCTGGCCCAAAAAGTTAACAGCATCCACCCATAGTGTCCCTTGCCCCTTTTTTAGAGACTTTTGGGGGGTGGGAATTGGGAGTTGGGTTTTTGGGGACTTTTGAAGGACAATCGTTGGGGTTAG
This sequence comes from Lissotriton vulgaris, assembly GCF_964263255.1. Classification (NCBI taxonomy): domain Eukaryota; kingdom Metazoa; phylum Chordata; class Amphibia; order Caudata; family Salamandridae; genus Lissotriton; species Lissotriton vulgaris. The sequence continues at coordinate 922,007,674 of NC_141691.1, read as the reverse complement.
GGAGGGTCTTGCGGGAGATTATTTTGTTAGGGATATAAATATACTTTTTCAAACTTTATCTGAGCATACCTGTTTTTTACTGCTTGCCTGGTGGGTGGGGGTTTAACGTTGACTGTTTTCCTGAAAGTTTAGTTCCATTTTCTTCCTTTAAGTGTAAATGCCCAAATGTTTTCAACACTAAGTGCCTCTCACAGACTAAGTGAAGTGAATCCAAGAGTCCTAGGACTTTAGTAGTACTACCTTCAGTCTCTCGTCTCTCGTACTAATACTCCATTATACCCCCAAACCACCAAACGCTTATCTTACCTGTAATTTGTGTTTGAAAGTAGGGCTAGGCCCAGGGCTGGCTCCACGGGAAACACCGAATAACGTTGGCAATCTTGGTCGGATAAAATTTCCTCATAGCGGTGGTACTAGTGGTGTGACACAGTGGCAGTTGCATGCCTTTTTTTTTTTTTAAATATTTTTATTAAAGTTTTTTTCCCCTTTATTCCCCCCCAAGATGAGAACAGGGCACAATAACATTCGTTACATTACAAAACAGAAAAAATGCATGAATATTCGGATTATACAGAATATTATGAACAAGGAGATAAAATCGATTCATATATGGTTTTCTCAAAGCAGTTGCATGCCTATGAAAAAAAAGAAAATGAAATCTGGTTTGTCCTCCTGAGCAATTCAACGGTACAACTGAGAATATAGCAGGTGACAGAAGTACAGTAGAGCAGTGCCACATTGTAGCCTAACAAATGGTAAAGTATAACTACTAATTCGGTTGAAGTTCTTTCACATTAGCAATGGTTCTTTGTCAAGCAGAGTAAGAATATATCATCGACAACTGTGGAAAGAAAGAATGCGACAGTACAGGGCCTGTGTGGAATTATTGATAACTATATTCAACATAAGGTCTCTGTAGCCAGATACCCGAGAGCCTTGCTGGTCACTATAAATCCATTCACAACAACACTCAATGGGGTTGGTCTGGAAGGTGTCACGTTTACTCCCCGTGATCCAGTCGATGCAAATATGGTTCCACCTCCAAATGTCACCAACACCCAGAAGTGTAAACACAGGGTGTTCGAGGCATTAGGCGAGGGAGAAAAATAACAAACTAAAATAAAAAATGTGGGATGGGTAAAGGTAGGGTCAGCAGGGAAAGGATACCTGTAAGAGAAGACAAGACAGGCATCAGTGAAGTGATGTCCTAACATACAAGGGTACTCTCATATAGTCTCACTAAATAGTCTGCAAGTCTCCCGCCTACTCATGGGAAATGTAGTTTCATAGTACGGTAGGCGCTTAGGGGCTGCGTAACCTGACAGAAGGTATAGTAGATAGAAAAGGAGAAATTGCTTTTTTTCTAGGTGTCCCCTCACTCACCAGGGTTGCCCCTTGGTGACATGCTTCATCATTGGGGCCATCCCAGTCCTCTACGGCCTGGGGCGTGCTGCGACTTGCGAATTACGTAGGAGCACTTACAAATGACTATGTGTGGTGCAGATAGTGGAGTGGACTAAGTGATGTGTTAAGGGATCAATGTAGAAGCCGAGAGAGAGCAAAGAAATGCAGTCACAGTCAGAGAAAAAGGCAAGGGATACTGTATCTATGTGGTTGTAGTGGTCCTGTTGGAAGTGGTAAGTAAGTTGCCCGCAGAAAAAAAATCCTCCTATTAGCGGCACTCCTCCATTGCAGCCGACGCTTCGTCCACCGATGTTGGTCACCAGAAGACACCCTGTCCACTGCCTGCCTGATGCTGAATTGTGGCTCGCTACTGTGAAGCCTGACTCCATCCTTTTTTCCCCATTGCAGAGACTGAAACCCGGCCTGTAATTATTCAACGAAAAACAGGAAGTCATATAATATTACAACACCACTGATAAATAAATATAAGGTATGTAGGCTGTGGAGTGCAAAAAGTCACAATTTGTTTTTCCTAGTAGACAGACAGTACAATGTTTTTGAAAGTGCGTACTCTGAGTCACCTTTTGAAGGATAAATAAGTATGGGCAAATTAATGTAGCGGATCTTGCCCCTCAAGCTAGGTGTACTGTAAACTGTGTTTTAGAACAAAAATAGATCTTCCTAGCAGTGCTCCCACCCAAAAAACGAGGCCTAGCAGAAAACTGGAGACAAAACTTACTTTGAAAGTAAAAGTAGGCCGAAGTACCCTAATTACCCATTACCCCCCGTGGATTGCATTCAAACCACTTGCAAGCAACCAAGCAAAAGTAGCCATAGCCAGCATCGCTCCAAGACTCGAAATCCCCCCCACTCAAACACATGCAATAGAAATACTGCTAACCCTAACGAACCCTAAGTTAAGAATAGTGGCAAAGGCTTTCTTTAACTATGCCAAATCCCCCCTTTCCCACCATGGATTTTCTTCAAATGACTTGCAACCAAAATTACACATTCTCACGAGTGCTCTAAGACCCCAGAACTCAGTTTGAAAAATCTAGAACACCCCGATACACATGCAATCCTGCTGCTAGGGCTAACCCTAACGAACCCTAAGTTACAAAAAGTGCCAAAACTAAAGGCTTTTCCGCGCGGATTTTGTCCCAACCACTTCTACCCGGTATTAGACCTTCCCAGGAATGCCCCAAGACCCGGCAACCCACCCGCCAAGAAGCATAACACCCCCAAACAGGCCAAAAGCAAAATCTCATACTTGCAATATTTCTGGGCCTTCGGTCCAAACGCGCTGCGTAGCTAGGCCATAAGTCGGGGTTGGCACGACGGATTTCCTGAAAAGCAAATGCAATCAAGATTAGAGTGTCCCAGCAGTGCTCCCAGACCACGAAACTCACCCAGAAACACCAGGAAGCCCCCCAAACAGGCCCCCGAAAACGCTACATAGAGCAAAATGTCAGAAATAGCCCAAAAAAAAATCGGCCTGGATTTAGTCCCAACCACTTCTACCCGGTATTAGACCTTCCCAGGAATGCCCCAAGACCCGGCAACCCACCCGCCAAGAAGTATAACACCCCCAAACAGGCCAAAAGCAAACTCTCATACTTGCAATATTTCTGGGCCTTCGGTCCAAACGCGCTGCGTAGCTGGGCCATAAGTCGGGGTTGGCACGACGGATTTCCTGAAAAGCAAATGCAATCAAGATTAGAGTGTCCCAGCAATGCTCCCAGACCACGAAACTCACCCACAAACAGACGGAACCCCCCCTAAGAGCACCTCAAAGGCAAGCAAGTCATCAAAAACACAAAAAATTTTCCGCCTGGGATTTGGTCCAAAACACTTTTATCCGGTATTAGAGCTTCCCAGCAATGGCCCCAGAGCCGTCAACCCAGGAGAAAACGAGTAGAAGACCCCCAAACAGCCAAAGAGCAAAAGTACAAAAATGGGGACTTAGTCAATTTTTCACAAATTTCCCAAATCACTCCGCGCGCGCTCTGCAGCTAGGCCCTAAGTCCCCTCTGCCACCATGGATTTGCTTCAAACCTCTTGCAAAGTAAAGTAGATATAGCCAGCAGTGCTCCCAGACCACGAAACTCACCCAGAAACACCAGGAAGCCCCCCAAACAGGCCCCCGAAAACGCTACATAGAGCAAAATGTCAGAAATAGCCCAAAAAAAAATCGGCCTGGATTTAGTCCCAACCACTTCTACCCGGTATTAGACCTTCCCAGGAATGCCCCAAGACCCGGCAACCCACCCGCCAAGAAGCATAACACCCCCAAACAGGCCAAAAGCAAAATCTCATACTTGCAATATTTCTGGGCCTTCGGTCCAAACGCGCTGCGTAGCTAGGCCATAAGTCGGGGTTGGCACGACGGATTTCCTGAAAAGCAAATGCAATCAAGATTAGAGTGTCCCAGCAGTGCTCCCAGACCACGAAACTCACCCAGAAACACCAGGAAGCCCCCCAAACAGGCCCCCGAAAACGCTACATAGAGCAAAATGTCAGAAATAGCCCAAAAAAAAATCGGCCTGGATTTAGTCCCAACCACTTCTACCCGGTATTAGACCTTCCCAGGAATGCCCCAAGACCCGGCAACCCACCCGCCAAGAAGTATAACACCCCCAAACAGGCCAAAAGCAAACTCTCATACTTGCAATATTTCTGGGCCTTCGGTCCAAACGCGCTGCGTAGCTGGGCCATAAGTCGGGGTTGGCACGACGGATTTCCTGAAAAGCAAATGCAATCAAGATTAGAGTGTCCCAGCAATGCTCCCAGACCACGAAACTCACCCACAAACAGACGGAACCCCCCCTAAGAGCACCTCAAAGGCAAGCAAGTCATCAAAAACACAAAAAATTTTCCGCCTGGGATTTGGTCCAAAACACTTTTATCCGGTATTAGAGCTTCCCAGCAATGGCCCCAGAGCCGTCAACCCAGGAGAAAACGAGTAGAAGACCCCCAAACAGCCAAAGAGCAAAAGTACAAAAATGGGGACTTAGTCAATTTTTCACAAATTTCCCAAATCACTCCGCGCGCGCTCTGCAGCTAGGCCCTAAGTCCCCTCTGCCACCATGGATTTGCTTCAAACCTCTTGCAAAGTAAAGTAGATATAGCCAGCAGTGCTCCCAGACCACGAAACTCACCCAGAAACACCAGGAAGCCCCCCAAACAGGCCCCCGAAAACGCTACATAGAGCAAAATGTCAGAAATAGCCCAAAAAAAAATCGGCCTGGATTTAGTCCCAACCACTTCTACCCGGTATTAGACCTTCCCAGGAATGCCCCAAGACCCGGCAACCCACCCGCCAAGAAGCATAACACCCCCAAACAGGCCAAAAGCAAAATCTCATACTTGCAATATTTCTGGGCCTTCGGTCCAAACGCGCTGCGTAGCTAGGCCATAAGTCGGGGTTGGCACGACGGATTTCCTGAAAAGCAAATGCAATCAAGATTAGAGTGTCCCAGCAGTGCTCCCAGACCACGAAACTCACCCAGAAACACCAGGAAGCCCCCCAAACAGGCCCCCGAAAACGCTACATAGAGCAAAATGTCAGAAATAGCCCAAAAAAAAATCGGCCTGGATTTAGTCCCAACCACTTCTACCCGGTATTAGACCTTCCCAGGAATGCCCCAAGACCCGGCAACCCACCCGCCAAGAAGTATAACACCCCCAAACAGGCCAAAAGCAAACTCTCATACTTGCAATATTTCTGGGCCTTCGGTCCAAACGCGCTGCGTAGCTAGGCCATAAGTCGGGGTTGGCACGACGGATTTCCTGAAAAGCAAATGCAATCAAGATTAGAGTGTCCCAGCAATGCTCTCAGACCATGAAACTCACCCACAAACAGACGGAACCCCCCCTAAGAGCACCTCAAAGGCAAGCAAGTCATCAAAAACACAAAAAAATTTCCGCCTCGGATTTGGCACAAACCACTTTTAGTGCTTCCCAGCAATGGCCCCAGACCCGTCAACTCACCTGCAAAGAGGTAGAACAACACCCCCACAAGTGCTGAGTCTTTCTTCATTGGGCGTAAACCAGCCCTCTGCTTTGATGGAAATAGGAGTCTGGAGGAGGAGGATAGAGGAGCATGTTCTTCTGAACTTGTGAACCTGAGGAATGCAGACTGCGGCACCTTCAAATAAATTAGCAAACAAGTGAAGACAGTTCTGCTGATGGGCTTGTCTTTGTGATTATCTGATTAAAGTTTGAATTATATTAACTGTGCACAACAAAGAAAGACAGACACACAGGAATAAAAGTGAATAAGGATGAAAAAGAAAGTTATTGATTCGTTGTCTCATTTTCAGGGCTCGAAGTCGGAATCACGGTCCAGGAATAAGAATAAGGCTTCGTCATCATACTCTGCGAATTCAGCCCGGGTGAGGTCAGTGCCACCTGACAGAGTAGAAATTCCCTCATCTATGGTGCTGGCCACCTCCTCTTCATCCGGCACGCTCTCTCGTACTCTTATATCTGGTGGTATGAGGTGCTGATTCATCTTGATCATTGTTAACCTCTCCACATTTTTGGGCGAGAGGCGGCTCCGTTTGGGAGTTACAATCCCACCAGCCGCACTGAAAACCCGTTCAGAAGACACACTTGCGAGTGGGCAAGACAAGTAGTTTAAAGCCAGGTTGGTGAGCTGTGGCCACAATTCTTTTTTCCCATGCCAATACGCCAATGGGTCAGAATTAACATAGACCTCTGTGGAGTCATTCAGATAGTCCTTCACCATCGACTCAAGGTCCTCCTCCAAGGTTCCTCCACTTTGCGTAGCTCTTGCTGTGCCTCTGACCTTTTGAGAACCAAACCCACGCAGAGCTAGCCAATCCTCTTCAGCCTCCAATGTTTCTGCTGTCTTTCGTGCAGATGATGCGGTTGCCGGTGTCTTTAACGGCTGAGAGGTCACTTGTGCCACAGCCACAGGTGCAGAAGTGGATTGTTTTGACTGGGGATGGCCTGCTGATGTACTGCCATTTCCTTCAATTTCCAGCCGTTCTGTTTCAAACTTCTTGGCTGACAAGGCTAGCCAACGTTTGTACTTTGTAACATCTTCATCAGCAAAAGGAAAGAATGCTCTGCCTGCCAGCGCCTTTTTGTAGCGTGGATCCAGAATAGTAGCACAAATGTAATGCTGTTCTGAGTGGATCTTTTGAAGACGTTCATCACCTTGTAGGAGCTCTAATAATTTCTCAGCCAGAAGCAAAGAGTCTTTCTTTTTGTCATCTTTTCGAAACACAGAACACACCTCCTTCAGTTGGTCCTCCAGCATGTACAACAATGGGATAGCTTTTCCCAAATTAGAGTCCTCCTTGCTGACTGCACGTGTGAAGACCTCAAAAGGACGAAGCATGCGTGTTAGGCTTTCAACTATGTTCCATTGCGGCCCACCCATCCTCAGCTCCTCTATACCCTCTTTCAAGAAATATTGATCGAGTTGCGTATACTGCTCATACAGACGCTCAAGCATGTAGAAGGTTGAGTTCCAACGTGTTACCACCTCCTGGATGAGTGCTTTCACTGGCATTTGACTTTGATATAGCATGCTCCTCAGCTGCTTGCGGGCCTTAAAAGAATGCCTGAAATGCTTGCAAATTTTTCGGCAGTTCTCCAATACACTGTACGCTGCACTGCGTTTATTACCCAAGAATTTTTGGACAACCAGGTTTATACAGTGCGCCAAACACGGCACTCTGAAATAGTAACCGTCCCTCATGGCCTTAACTATATTGGAGCCATTGTCTGTGGAAACATAACCAACCTTGCGTTTTAGTGGGGACAGACAGTTAAGGACCTTTGTGTTAAAGACATCCAAAATGTTTTCTGCTGTGTGACGTTTCTCCAAACCAAACATGGCTAGTGTTGCATGTTTCCGAGCACCTTTAAAAACAATGTTAGTGTCAACACCTGAGTTTAGCTTTGCTTTAGCCCCTGAAAAAGAGACCCAGTGTGCAGTGATGCACATGTAATCAGCGCCTGCGCCACTGGTCCACATGTCTGTTGTCAGATGTATAGTGTGAACAGCACTCTTCTGCAAAGCTGCCCCAATCACCTTCAGAACATCTTCATGTAGTGCTGGAACCGCAACTCGGGCAAAATAGAACCGGCTAGGAACCTTCCATTTAGGGCAGAGCGCTGTCACTAATTCTAGAAAACCAACCCCTTCTACAAAAGAAAAAGGGAGAAGGTCCAGAGCTAGCATTTTAGCCAGCTTAGTGTTATACAGACGGGTCATTGGGTGGTTGCGTTCATATTGCGCTTCTGTAAACAACATCTTTTTAATGTTGCCCTGGACCAATGATTTACGGGATGATGATGATCTCTTCGACCCAGTTACGCTCGCTGATGAACTTTTCCGCATTGATGTCTCACTCTCTCCCACACTCTTAGTGTGGCTCCCATGGGGTGTGCTGCTGACATGGGAACTGGGTGTAAGTGAAGTGTTTGAATCGTCTTCTACCTCCTCGTCATCAGCAGATGACAAATCAACGTTTTCATTACGTGCAATTCCGGCTTTCTTGACCGCCTCTAGGTGCGGAAACCATTCGACAGGGTGCCTTCTCTCAAGATGACCTCTCTGGCCTCCGGTACCATAGTTAGAACCAAGCTTACCACGACTAAATCGAAGCTTACAAAGGCTACAAATGGCTACGTTTTCCTTTTTTGGGCAAACACTAAAGAAGTCCCAAACTGGAGACTTGAAATGTCTTCGGGGGCCGGAGGAGGCGGCGATACTGGTGGTGGTGGTCCTGCTGCTAATGACAGATGAAGTGGAGGATGTGGATTGCCGAACTTCAGTACGTTTTGCACTTTCACCACCACGAATTGAGGTCGAGGACGAGGTGGGTACCTTCTTGCGAAGAAATATGGAAGCGGTAGGTTTTGGTGTACTACTTAACTCCAAATCTAATGATTCCATTTCCATTGCCTCCTCGCCGACATCATCATCACGCTCAGCAGCTTCTCGGGATAGGGTCAAAATGTCTCTTTGCTGCATGCCCGGTGGGGCTGCAGTGACCTTTGTGATGACTGGCTCGTCGTCATCGTGAGAGGCTTCATCACCAGCAGTATCTGTCACTTCTTGTTGAGCCTCATCACACTCCATAGGTTTGAGTTTTTGGACGACCTTCCTTTTACGCTTAGGTACCGGTGGCAGATCATGGTGTGCCTCTGCCTCACTGTCAGACCGCAGTTGTGGTGGTTCCCAAGACAGATCACTTGCACCAGAACGAGGTGGGCTTGAAGAAGATGTAGACACCCCCCTTGATCTTTTCCTTGCTAGGGATGTGGAAGACAATGAATGATCATCAGGAGGAGTGGCTTCCAATGATACCTCAGCTTCATTGTCGATTTCCAAATGTGCCCCTACTTCGGGAGGAACAACTATTGTGGGCACTTGTGAACGTCCATGCACCTTTGCTTGCGCATCTCCTTTTGCTGCCTCTCCTTCCACATGTACTTGGGCGTGTACTTGCACATGGTGTTGTTGTTGCGGCTGTGGTTGTTCAACACTTGTCAGATGAGTTACAACAACCTGTGTTGATTCAGGGACATTGCTGCTACTTTCTTGCGATGAGCCAACATCACTGGTCGATGGTGATTGGAGAAGTACACTGACTGCCTCTGAAGCACTCAAGGGCTTTGACTTAAGTTGGCGTGGTGGTGGAGGCACTGAACCCAATGGAGCAGGGGTGCTGCTCTCAGGTTGGTCCCCAGCAGATCCTGCTGCTGCAGGCGTACTTTTTTTTTTGCTCCCAAAAAAAGTGGCGGGTGGCACACCAGCCTCCTTGGTAACTTGCTTCTTCTGCTCCTTACTAGCAACTTTCTTGCTAGAGGAGCTACGGGGAACTTTCTTTGGGGCCATCTTCTTCAGAGCAGGTCAGACAGCAGGCCGCAGTTGCACGAATTGTAGAGTTGTCTGAGGCCAGACGTGACGTCGCGTGACGTTATGCTGCACACACACACCGCTGCAGGACTTCTTCCTGGCACTGGTGGTTCTCTTGAGTCTTGTGCACCTAAAAAAAATGGAAGACAGAGGAACATCAGTTCAGTTATAGAGCACAAAAAAATCGAAAAACACTGCAAAATCAGCACAATCCCAATCCATCCATGCCCTCCATAATGTTTAAATTCAAGACAACCCACAGAAAGACTAGGCCCATGCAAGACTCACTACCCCTGGGCATAAATAAAGGTTGAAAAGTAGGCAAAATGGTTGGAGGCCTAACAAGAAAGCCTGCATTCAAAATGGCCACTTGCCTGCCAAGCACATGGCCAGTGCCTGTAGCTGCACTCAAAATGGCCACCAGCCACATGGCATGTCCCTCCCCATGAACACACCCAAAAATCGAAAAACACTGCAAAATCAGCACAATCCCATTCAATCCATGGCCTCCATGATGTTTAAATTCAAGACAACCCACAGAAATACTAGGCCCATGCTAGACTCAAATACCCCTGGTGAAAAGGCCACAAGTACAGGCCCAAAAATCGAAAAACACTGCAAAATCAGCACAATCCTATTCCATCCATGGCCTCCATGATGTTTAAATTCAAGACAGCCCACAGAAAGACTAGGCCCATGCTAGACTCAAATACCCCTGGTGAAAAGGCCACAAGTACAGGCCCAAAAATCGAAAAACACTGCAAAATCAGCACAATCCTATTCCATCCATGGCCTCCATGATGTTTAAATTCAAGACAGCCCACAGAAAGACTAGGCCCATGTTAGACTCAAATACCCCTGGTGAAAAGGCCACAAGTACAGGCCCAAAAATCGAAAAACACTGCAAAATCAGCACAATCCTATTCCATCCATGGCCTCCATGATGTTTAAATTCAAGACAGCCCACAGAAAGACTAGGCCCATGCTAGACTCAAATACCCCTGGTGAAAATGCCCCAACAACAGGTCAAAAATCGAAAAACACAAAATTTTACAAAAAAAAAAAATCGAAAAACACAGAAAAATCAGCACAATCCCAATTCATCTATGGCCTCCATGATGTTTAAATTCAAGACAACCCACAGAAATACTAGGCCCATGCAAGACTCACTACCCCTGGCATAAATAAAGGTTGAAAAGTAGGCAAAATGGTTGGAGGCCTAACAACAAAGCCTGCATTCAAAATGGCCACTTGCCTGCCAGCACATGGCCAGTGCCTGTAGCTGCACTCAAAATGGCCACCAGCCACATGGCATGTCCCTCCCCATGAACACCCCCAAAAATCGAAAAACACTGCAAAATCAGCACAATCCCATTCCATCCATGGCCTCCATGATGTTTAAATTCAAGACAACCCACAGAAATACTAGGCCCATGCAAGACTCACTACCCCTGGCATAAATAAAGGTTGAAAAGTAGGCAAAATGGTTGGAGGCCTAACAACAAAGCCTGCATTCAAAATGGCCACTTGCCTGCCAGCACATGGCCAGTGCCTGTAGCTGCACTCAAAATGGCCACCAGCCACATGGCATGTCCCTCCCCATGAACACCCCCAAAAATCGAAAAACACTGCAAAATCAGCACAATCCCATTCAATCCATGGCCTCCATGATGTTTAAATTCAAGACAACCCACAGAAAGACTAGGCCCATGCTAGACTCAAATACCCCTGGTGAAAAGGCCACAAGTACAGGCCCAAAAATCGAAAAACACTGCAAAATCAGCACAATCCTATTCCATCCATGGCCTCCATGATGTTTAAATTCAAGACAGCCCACAGAAAGACTAGGCCCATGCTAGACTCAAATACCCCTGGTGAAAAGGCCACAAGTACAGGCCCAAAAATCGAAAAACACTGCAAAATCAGCACAATCCTATTCCATCCATGGCCTCCATGATGTTTAAATTCAAGACAGCCCACAGAAAGACTAGGCCCATGCTAGACTCAAATACCCCTGGTGAAAAGGCCACAAGTACAGGCCCAAAAATCGAAAAACACTGCAAAATCAGCACAATCCTATTCCATCCATGGCCTCCATGATGTTTAAATTCAAGACAGCCCACAGAAAGACTAGGCCCATGCTAGACTCAAATACCCCTGGTGAAAAGGCCACAAGTACAGGCCCAAAAATCGAAAAACACTGCAAAATCAGCACAATCCTATTCCATCCATGGCCTCCATGATGTTTAAATTCAAGACAGCCCACAGAAAGACTAGGCCCATGCTAGACTCAAATACCCCTGGTGAAAAGGCCACAAGTACAGGCCCAAAAATCGAAAAACACTGCAAAATCAGCACAATCCTATTCCATCCATGGCCTCCATGATGTTTAAATTCAAGACAGCCCACAGAAAGACTAGGCCCATGCTAGACTCAAATACCCCTGGTGAAAAGGCCCCAACAACAGGTCAAAAATCGAAAAACACAAAATTTTACAAAAAAAAAAAAATCGAAAAACACAGAAAAATCAGCACAATCCCAATTCATCTATGGCCTCCATGATGTTTAAATTCAAGACAACCCACAGAAATACTAGGCCCATGCAAGACTCACTACCCCTGGCATAAATAAAGGTTGAAAAGTAGGCAAAATGGTTGGAGGCCTAACAACAAAGCCTGCATTCAAAATGGCCACTTGCCTGCCAGCACATGGCCAGTGCCTGTAGCTGCACTCAAAATGGCCACCAGCCACATGGCATGTCCCTCCCCATGAACACACCCAAAAATCGAAAAACACTGCAAAATCAGCACAATCCCATTCAATCCATGGCCTCCATGATGTTTAAATTCAAGACAACCCACAGAAATACTAGGCCCATGCAAGACTCACTACCCCTGGCATAAATAAAGGTTGAAAAGTAGGCAAAATGGTTGGAGGCCTAACAACAAAGCCTGCATTCAAAATGGCCACTTGCCTGCCAGCACATGGCCAGTGCCTGTAGCTGCACTCAAAATGGCCACCAGCCACATGGCATGTCCCTCCCCATGAACACCCCCAAAAATCGAAAAACACTGCAAAATCAGCACAATCCCATTCCATCCATGGCCTCCATGATGTTTAAATTCAAGACAGCCCACAGAAAGACTAGGCCCATGCACCACTCACTACCCCTGGTCAAGGCCCCAACAACAGGTCAAAAATCGAAAAACACAAAATTTTACAAAAAAAAAAAATCGAAAAACACAGAAAAATCAGCACAATCCCAATTCATCTATGGCCTCCATGATGTTTAAATTCAAGACAACCCACAGAAAGAATCAGTCCACCCACCACTGAGTACCCCTGGGAAAAGGCCCCAAAACAGCCCAAAAATCGAAAATCCCAAAATTTTAGTTGCAGCAACTGTAATGCCCCAAACAAACTTACTTGTAAAATTTCTAATCCAACAGTGATCCAAAGAAAGTCAAAAAGGCCTCAAATCCAAAGATCCAGCAGCATCCACAAAAGGTAATCCTTCCAGGTCCACATCCGAATGAAAAGTGACCAGGAGATGGACAAAGCACTGGGAGGAGCCTGCTGAACAGGAACAGGAAGTTGAAGACTATGGGGCACTTCCTTCCTCCCACCCCCCTGCCCCCCTCCCCAAAATGGACTCCTCGCTAAAAAAGTGCAGGCAAATGTCAAACTAAGGAGTTATTCACACAAAAATCATCATTTCTAGAAGGTTTATGCTGCTTGCTGGTGGATTTCTTGTGCAGAATTGCAAATTTATATTTTCGCGCGCCGCATCTCAAATCTCGCAATTGCGAAGTACCGCGAGACGTGATCTCGTCGTACTCGCGTTGACAAACTATCGCTGGCAAGCCGCGATGACGTAATCGCGCTCGCCAATTCCCGCGGGATCACACAGCAAGATCCAAAATGGCGCAGCACTCGCAAACTATCGAAAAAAACAACTCGGCAAACGATGATAAACGCCGCGCGCCGCAAAAATTGTATCACCAACGCCGCGCGCCGCCAAAAAAATCCGCTGCGTGCGAATTTGCGGATTTTGCGGGAAATCCGCAAATCTCGCGGATTGCGGATTTCCCGAAAATCCGCAAAATCCGCGAGCGGAACGGATTTTCCGCCCACGCTTAAGTGGCGTAGAGTAAAGTGGCGTAGTGTAGAGTGGCATAGATTCTCATAGAGTGGAGTAGAGTAAATTGGCATAGTGTGTGTAGAGTATAGTGGCAGAGAATGGAGCGGCGTAGAGTGGAGTGTCATTGAGTAGAGTGGGGTGGCGTGGAGTGTAATGGGGTTGAATAGAGTGGAGTGGCATAGAGTGGAGTGGTGTGAAGGAAAGTGGAGCAGCGTAGAGTAGATTAGAGTGACTTAGATTGGAATGGAGTGGAAAGCGTAGAGTGGTGTAGAGTTGAGTGGCGTAGAGTAAAGCAGCATGAAGTGGAGTGGATTAGAGTGTAGTGGCTCATAGTGGAATGGCCTAGAGTGGCATTGTGCGGAGTTGTGTGGTGCAGAATGGAGTGGCACTCAGTAGAGTGGAGTGACATAGAGTACATTGGTGTAGAGTGGAATGGCACTGAGTAGAGTGGAGTGGCGTAGAGTGGAGTAGCAAAGAATGAAGTGGAGTGTAGTGGCATAGAGTAGAGTGTAGGAAAGTGGCATTGAGTGGAGTCGCACATAGAGTGGAGAGGCATAAAGTGGAGTAGTGTAGAGTAGAGTGGTGTACAGTAGAACAGTTGTGGGTGTAAGTAGCTAAAGCATCAGTAGAGACGGCAGATAGGGTGAAAGCAACATAAATAAGACGCTGTTAAAAGTAGAAAAACACAATTTAAGTTCAGGAATATTACCGAAACGCTTATAAAATAAGAAAAATTGTGCATTGCAAAAATGCAGGAAAAAAGACGAGAAAGAACACACGTACTCGGTCCATGCTTAAAGGAGGGGCTAACACAAGAAAAAAGGAAAGCCCACGGGAGCCAAACATTTGACAAAGAAAACTATTATTGGTATGCTATGGGTGAGTTGTTGGCCCATTGAATTGTAAACAATACGGCTCTGTTTAGATGTGACCTAAAAACTACAAATACCACAAATGAATAATTTATAAAATAAACCTACTTGCAGGACCCAACGGTTTTCTTATTAGCCGTCTAGGCTTAATGAATTGTAAGGCTGTCTAGTCTTAATTCCACCTCAAGCAATCTTACTCGTACATGCACTTGCTGTCTCTTGATCTCACCCTTGTAAATTCTTTTCCATCCCGGCTTTCTTCGTTTGTCACTGTTTTCATTTCTTACTCTTCTCCTCCTCCCTCTCTTTGCTGCCTTTTTCTTTCTCTGGGCCAACATCTGATGATGAAGATTAGGTTCTGTAATCCAAAATGAAAGCTCACAACCATCCACACAATGTATGCACTGCCCGACAGATCATTTTTTTAAACTGTATTTTATTGATTTGAAGCAAACAACAAAACATACAGTGGATGTTGACAGAGCTATACATAATCCAGTATTTGATAGGTAGCAGGGGCATATACTATCCACTAAGGCATAAAATCCTCATGTGGAATTATCCACTTGTCCAAAGATGTTTCAAGACTATGATGCATAGAACAAGACAGTGAGCAGATCACCACATGGTCGTCTGGGAAATAACAAATGCATTCACTCAGCTCCCCATCAATACTCTACCCCAGATCCATCTTCAGAGGACTGATCATCGTCATCTTGGAACATACCCTGCATATGGGCCAATTGCATTATAGCCTCAGATGCCTCCTCATCATTGCGTGATAGTCGCATGTGCTGTTCCTCTGTAACCCCCCACTACAGTGGACACCCGTAATCAGGCCCTTTGTCCCACACCTCCAGCCATAATTTAGCTTTAACCTCCAGGAATGTCTTTTGGGCGCCCTGAACCCTGTCTGTATAATCTGGGTGGATGGAGATCTTGTGATTCTTATATTCAGCAGTGCCAGTATCTCAGGCTGCCCCAAGGATGCTGTCCCGATCTTTGTAGTTCAAAATCCGAGCAATGACAGCTCACTGGGGGGGGGGGGGGCAGGGGGGGGACCGTTGCAGAGCCACAAGTGCTCTGTGCACCCTTTCAATAATGAACATGGGGGACAGTCCAAAAGGCTTCAAGGTACCCCTGATCCAGGCCTTAACAAATTATGGTGCGCCCCCTCAGGCTGCTCTGGAAATCCCAAAAGATGCACATTGTTGGGCGGGAGCAGCCCTCCACTTCCTCCACCCTCACCTCTACGGCCCCAGACCGGGAAGTGACTGCAGCGACCTGCTTTTTCACGTGACCACCTCCATCTGCGGCTCATCAATGGAGTCCTGTGCTAGTCGGACCTTATCAGAGAACCTGTGGATGTAAGTGCATAGAAGATTAACCTTGTGGGCCACAGTCTCAACTTTATTTTCTAGTGCCAGCCGAGAGCCCAGAATAACCTCCAAGAATTCAGCCCTCATGGGTTCCCCTAGCGACTGTTTAGTGTCTACACCCCCTTTGCCAGGTGCAGTCCATGTAAAGCACTGCAAGGTGGATTCCAGGATCGTGTAATGCTTCATAGTGTTGCCCTGGGGGTCCCCCAACTGTCTGTTCCTTCCCCTGGGTACCACAGCTACTGGGCCTCAGTGGTCTCCCAAAGCACAGTGGCCATCAAGCATTTTCAGAGCAGACTCCTCCAAACTGAGGGTAGAAAGGTAGCACAACCCCCCCCCCCCCTCCCCCCATGGATGCCCCCGAAAAGGAGATCCAGGCCCCCAAGCACCAGCAAGTAAGGTCCAGCTACCCTTCCCCACATAGATCAAGAGGGACAGACTTGGCGGGCAACTCAGGCCCAGACACTGATTTCAGGATCACTGCGGGCCCCAGGAATTCCCGGTGGCCACCCCACCCGGAGAGCTCCTTATAGGCCCCCACTCAACATTGACGCAAACAGGCTTCCAAAATCCTCACCTGCCGCCGTCCAGCGAGTCAATCCCTGGGGCCCGCCCTGGAATGCACCATCTGCTGCTCCAGACGCTGCAGGATCTCCCCAGGTGATGCCGGCAACTCGAGCGCAGTCTGCTGCTTCATTGTATGAGGGCCAATCCCCCTGCTCTCCACGGGGCCCTCCACACTGTTGGTCCTAGTTGGCTACAACAGAGGCAGGAAATAAGGGGCTGATCTCATCCCAGGAGGACTAGCAGAAGGGCGATGTGGCCACAGAGGAGACATCAATCAGCACTGCGTCATCGTCCCCACTCCTCCCAGCTCAGCTAGGATGAGGCGCCGGTCCATGATCCACGTGCTGCCCCCTCACCGCTCACTTTAGGCCACTTTCTACTCTAGGCCAGACGTGCCCTTCAGGTCACACAACAGCCCCCTTGCTCCAGGGCGGAAATGCCGGCCAAGGGCGCGTCTCAGCGACACGCTGCGCCACTAAAAAAGGCATGCACCCCAGCCCTTGCATCACTCCCTGAATTTTGCCCCAGAGGCAAGTCTCGGTCCACCACCACCCCGAGAGGCTCTCCGGTAGCCCTCTGGGGTAAAATTCAGGGCATGATGCAAGGGCTGGGGTGCATGCCCTATAAAAACGGGCCAGTTGAGGTCTTAAGAGGCAGGATCATGCAGGATAATGTGGGATTGGCCGGGAGCGTCCTAGGAGCGCGTCCTGTTGGCCATCTTGAGTGACCACGCTCCCGTGGAATACAACTTTAACATAAAAATAGAAACGTCTTATTCACAAATCTGGTTACAAATATATTTTTAATACAGAAACATAAAGTGATCACATTTTTTATGCGCCATATGATCTAAAATCAGCACAGACTCGCCACTCCATAGGATGACAACCCACAACAAAATATTCAAAGGAGGGGATTGGCCCAGCAAGGTTGGGGAAGGAAGGCAGGGCCGATTATTGCTAAACAAAGAAGATGAGCCTTCACAACCACTTAGTTTGAACAATTATTTTGAGTGGAAATAAACGCAAATTAATCCGTTATTCCTAGCCTTTGACTTAGGCTACTTTAGTATTTAATTATTCAACATTTTTGTAAAGAGAAGGACATGTAATCAACTCAACAGAGAATACATTTTGATGATGACCTGCTAGAAAAACACAAAGCAACTAAACAGATAAAAAATCAATTATATCATTTAAAGAAAATATACACAAAAATCAAAAATTTTATCCACAACAGCAACTATAGCGTGTAGTGATCTAATCAACTACCTGACGAAAACAGTTGAAACATGATGAAACCATTCTTGCGTGTTTACACAATTCATAACACCAAAAAATGCAAATGTTATGAGTACAATTACAAATTGATGCAAAGATTTCTTGTCATTCGAGATTCAAGCTGTACTTAATATAGTGGCCGACGCGTTTCAAGTCTCGGTTTTTGGAATTACCGGACTCTCATCAGGGCTGGATGAGTCTTTAGGAAGTAAGCCAACTGTTTACAAGAAAAAACAAAAAAACAAATTGGAACTAATCTTCCCAGACAGTCTATAACACAAAGCAGTTATTTAAACGTAAAAGAATACTTCATACCTGGTCAGTGACCAGCGAGAGTTATGCGTCTCAAGTTCAGCGTTTATGCAGTGCTCACCTGTAATTAACAAGGTGACAGAGGCTAAGTCGGTTTAAGGACAATGTGAATGCCCAACGCAGATTTAGTAATAGGCGGGGTTTACCTAGTGTAGGCTCACGCGTGGTAAACCTTCTCCAATTCTCTGTGCTCAAAGGGACAACGTGGCAAGTTTTTCATCGGCTCTGGTGAAGAATAAAGCCTAACGTTAAAAAATTGCATGTGACTGCTGAGGGGCGCGTGAAGCGCTCAACAAGCCAGTACTTACATGAGTGAATAATGAATTTGTATCACAGGTTAGGTGGGTGCGGGACAGCGCCAATTTTGAAGTTCTGAAAAGGTAAACGAAAGCGGGTTGGAAAAAACAGCCACCCGGAAAGCGGAATAGTCAGCGTGTGCGTTGTTTAATGAAAGCGGCGAAAGGCGCTTACCTTTAAACTGTGATTAAATCTCCGAACTGAATGTCTCCTATTCCGTGGAGGTGAGGACCGACCTTCCTGCTACCTTCTTCGTTGCTACTTGGTAACTACAGGTTGGGGTCACGTGGCGGGGGCGGAGCTACGCTACTTAGTCATGGGAGTGCATTATGGGAGTTGTGGTCCATAGATGTTTGGGGCCTGATAGCTATTGTTAAAGATATCGCTAGTCGCCAAATGATGCTCAAGGTGATCGGTGAAAGGGGTCCAAAAAGTGGATTATACCCTATTCAGCTCGCTCATCGTATTTAACCCTTTGTTTATACTGTCGAACTTCATGATTAAGTACGCCTCTTTGCGTAGTAAGGCACTGTCCACGCACACTGATCCATGTTTAGAGTCAATTGTGGCCAGCACAGTCCACTTGAACTGATTCTCATTATGATTTTGGCTCACAAAGTGTTCCACCATCGGTGCCGATTGGACCTTTTTCCTGATTCGCGACCGATGTTGGGTTATTCTTGTGTTGATTTGTTGACTCGTTTTGCCTATGTACACCCTGTCGCACGGGCAAAGCACTGCATAAACCACATTTTTAGTTTTGCAATTAGTGAAGTTGGTATGTTTCCAAGAAATTCCTTTATGGTCAAAGACCTCCCCCTCCAGGGTTGTTGGGCAAGCAACACAATTCCCACAACGATGATGGCCCACAATGGGTGGTAGGTTCCATTGTGTTGTCAAATTACTTCTGGGTTTAGGGATGTAGCTGTCAGCACGTATCAGTTGCTGCCCAATGCTAAGGTTTTTCTTCATAGCGAAGATGGGCTTGGGCATGGGGCAATTAAGGTTCTCCAATAAATGCCAATTTTTAAGGACAATTTGTCGAAATTTGTTAGTGTGGGGACCAAAAGTGGTCACACAAACAAGTTTGTTAAGGTCTGGCTTACTCTTTTTCTCTAACAGAGACTCTCTCGGTGTACATCTTGCTCTTTTTGTCGAATGTTTCAGCAGTTTTTTGGGGTATCCCCTCCCTTCCATTTCTTTACAGAAAAATTCAGCATGTTTATCAAAGTCCCCCATCTCAGTGCAATTTCTCCTAATTCGTAACAGTTGGCCATAGGGTAAGTTTTGTTTTAAACACTGGGGATGTGAGCTATTGAAATGCAATATGGTATTTCTGTCTGTCTCCTTTTTGTACAGTGATGTGATGAGTTGTTCCTCTTGGCATCTAATCGAGACATCTAAGAAGGTCATTTCCTGATTACTTGATAGTAAT
Organism: Lissotriton vulgaris; assembly: GCF_964263255.1. NCBI lineage: Eukaryota > Metazoa > Chordata > Amphibia > Caudata > Salamandridae > Lissotriton > Lissotriton vulgaris. The sequence continues at coordinate 921,988,087 of NC_141691.1, read as the reverse complement.
GAAAATTGGATGTCAGTATGACGTGAATTGACCCAATTGTGAAATAGGTCCAACTCAGTCTGGCTCCCCTGCCACAGGAGCCAGACGTCGTCTATGTACCTCAACCACTGTAGTATCTTGTCAGAAAAAGGATTGTTGTTAAAAATGAATTTCTCCTCGTACTGGGCCATATAAAGTACAGCCATTTCCGGCGCATAAGGACAGCCCATGGCTGTCCCTTTGACCTGTACAAAAAACTCATTTTCAAACTTGAAATAATTCATACGGAGGGAAATTTCAACCAAAGAGAGTATGAATGAAGTGGGCACCCTATGGGGTCTTTCTCTGGAGTCAAGATATACCTCAATCACCTCAAGTGCCTCGTCCTGAGGGATTTGGGTATATAATGACGTAACGTCCATTGTAGCCATTAGCTGTGTCTCATTGTTAAAGTGTATGCCCTCTACTTTCGTGATAAAGTCTGTGGTGTCCCTGAGATATGATGTAACATCACAGAGAAACGGTTTTAGAAAGTAATCAATATATTTAGATATTGGCTCTAGTGCTGAATCACAGCCTGAAACTATCGGCCTACCTGGGGGATCAGCACCATTTTTATGTATTTTTGGCAAAAAATACAACACCGGTGTCCTCGGATGTTTTTTATTTAGAAATTCAAACTCATTGGGGCCAAGAAAACCTTGTTCGAGAGCTTCTTTAGTCAAATGGTTAATTCTCCCTAAAATCTCATGGACAGGGTCTTCCTTAACTGGTCGATACCATTCCAAATTTTTGACGTGTGTATTGCCAACGGACTGGTACATGGTGCGGGGCCAGATCACTACAGCCCCGCCCTTGTCAGCTTGTTTGATGATGATTGAATTGTCCGTTTTGAGATTTTGGATGGCAACTGATTGTCCCTTCGAAATGTTATGTTTGACATAACATTTAGCTTTTTCCAGCTTAGTTATAGATGAGAGGATTGCCTGCTCGTAGGCATAGATCTGTTTAGGCAAGTTCATGGTTGGAGTGAATTTGGATTTTACTCTTAACCCAGTGATTTCAAGATTTTTAGTCACCTCTGCTCCCGCAAAGTAAGACTTCAATCTGATCTTTCTACAGAATTCTAGTGCCTCTAACTTCATCTTAGTAAAGTCAGTGCGTTTGTTAGGGACAAATTTCAGACCCAAAGCAAGAACACTCCTCTCATCCATAGACAATTGTTTATTGGAGAGATTGACTATTGTGGATTGCTCTAATTGTTCTAGTTGTTGTACTGCCTGTTTCTTGTTCGCATCGCCCAAGGTTGTTTGAAGCGCACTCGGTTTGGTTGACCTCTTTCTAAAAAAGGCTGGTTGGTATTCCCTTGCCTATTTTGTTGCCCAGGTCGTGAGTCAGATGAGGAATCAGAGGAGGACGTGTCAGAAAAACCAATGAATCGATTCCTTGACCGTCCCTGAAAGGAAGTCAAGGCTCGTCTGGAGTCTGTTGTTGTATAATAGTCTTCCTTGAGGAATGGATATACCTGCTCTAATTTGAATGCTTTAGAATCTCTCTCAAACTGTGTGGTTTTAACATTGATTGTATGGTCTTTAAAAGTGATGATTTCCTTCTCAACTTTCTCAATCAGTGCCTTTGCATCCGATATTGTGGGGTTTTCAGAGATAGCTTTCAATAACTCCTCAATCTCTTTTTCCTCCTTGCTACAGAGTCTTTGTGCCGTTTCAATAGTGTGCACCATCAAATCTCGGCTGCATTTCGTGTTGATGCAACTGAACCCTTTCTTATAATTAGAATCTTCCGTGAAAATTACAGGGATGTTTTTTACCTGTAATCCCCAGGGAATGGTGCCTGCCTGTAAATGCTGGAGGAGAAAGTATCCATGTAGTTCTGTCCTAATATGTTTTTTACGTAACCTTGTAAGTTTGTCTACCTCGTTCTGTTGTTTTGCGGAGGTGCTCAAGGATAAAGACGAAAAGGGGGAAGAAGCAATTAGATTGCGAATGTGATCCTCTGTAAAGGATAATGTGTCCTTATCTGCCATATTCAGCAGTGGACAAGTCCACCGCTGACGAGGTAATCGTGGAAAAAGACACCAAGGTGTCTCGCTCCCACTCGAGTAACAACTCGCTCTATAAGATATTCAAAGGAGGGGATTGGCCCAGCAAGGTTGGGGAAGGAAGGCAGGGCCGATTATTGCTAAACAAAGAAGATGAGCCTTCACAACCACTTAGTTTGAACAATTATTTTGAGTGGAAATAAACGCAAATTAATCCGTTATTCCTAGCCTTTGACTTAGGCTACTTTAGTATTTAATTATTCAACATTTTTGTAAAGAGAAGGACATGTAATCAACTCAACAGAGAATACATTTTGATGATGACCTGCTAGAAAAACACAAAGCAACTAAACAGATAAAAAATCAATTATATCATTTAAAGAAAATATACACAAAAATCACAAATTTTATCCACAACAGCAACTATAGCGTGTAGTGATCTAATCAACTACCTGACGAAAACAGTTGAAACATGATGAAACCATTCTTGCGTGTTTACACAATTCATAACACAAAAAAATGCAACTGTTATGAGTACAATTACAAATTGATGCAAATATTTCTTGTCATTCGAGATTCAAGCTGTACTTAATATAGTGGCCGACGCGTTTCAAGTCTCGGTTTTTGGAATTACCGGACTCTCATCAGGGCTGGATGAGTCTTTAGGAAGTAAGCCAACTGTTTACAAGAAAAAACAAAAAAACAAATTGGAACTAATCTTCCCAGACAGTCTATAACACAAAGCAGTTATTTAAACGTAAAAGAATACTTCATACCTGGTCAGTGACCAGCGAGAGTTATGCGTCTCAAGTTCAGCGTTTATGCAGTGCTCACCTGTAATTAACAAGGTGACAGAGGCTAAGTCGGTTTAAGGACAATGTGAATGCCCAACGCAGATTTAGTAATAGGCGGGGTTTACCTAGTGTAGGCTCACGCGTGGTAAACCTTCTCCAATTCTCTGTGCTCAAAGGGACAACGTGGCAAGTTTTTCATCGGCTCTGGTGAAGAATAAAGCCTAACGTTAAAAAATTGCATGTGACTGCTGAGGGGCGCGTGAAGCGCTCAACAAGCCAGTACTTACATGAGTGAATAATGAATTTGTATCACAGGTTAGGTGGGTGCGGGACAGCGCCAATTTTGAAGTTCTGAAAAGGTAAACGAAAGCGGGTTGGAAAAAACAGCCACCCGAAAAGCGGAATAGTCAGCGTGTGCGTTGTTTAATGAAAGCGGCGAAAGGCGCTTACCTTTAAACTGTGATTAAATCTCCGAACTGAATGTCTCCTATTCCGTGGTGTGAGGACCGACCTTCCTGCTACCTTCTTCGTTGCTACTTGGTAACTACAGGTTGGGGTCACGTGGCGGGGGCGGAGCTACGCTACTTAGTCATGGGAGTGCATTATGGGAGTTGTGGTCCATAGATGTTTGGGGCCTGATAGCTATTGTTAAAGATATCGCTAGTCGCCAAATGATGCTCAAGGTGATCGGTGAAAGGGGTCCAAAAAGTGGATTATACCCTATTCAGCTCGCTCATCGTATTTAACCCTTTGTTTATACTGTCGAACTTCATGATTAAGTACGCCTCTTTGCGTAGTAAGGCACTGTCCACGCACACTGATCCATGTTTAGAGTCAATTGTGGCCAGCACAGTCCACTTGAACTGATTCTCATTATGATTTTGGCTCACAAAGTGTTCCACCATCGGTGCCGATTGGACCTTTTTCCTGATTCGCGACCGATGTTGGGTTATTCTTGTGTTGATTTGTTGACTCGTTTTGCCTATGTACACCCTGTCGCACGGGCAAAGCACTGCATAAACCACATTTTTAGTTTTGCAATTAGTGAAGTTGGTATGTTTCCAAGAAATTCCTTTATGGTCAAAGACCTCCCCCTCCAGGGTTGTTGGGCAAGCAATACAATTCCCACAACGATGATGGCCCACAATGGGTGGTAGGTTCCATTGTGTTGTCAAATTACTTCTGGGTTTAGGGATGTAGCTGTCAGCACGTATCAGTTGCTGCCCAATGCTAAGGTTTTTCTTCATAGCGAAGATGGGCTTGGGCATGGGGCAATTAAGGTTCTCCAATAAATGCCAATTTTTAAGGACAATTTGTCGAAATTTGTTAGTGTGGGGACCAAAAGTGGTCACACAAACAAGTTTGTTAAGGTCTGGCTTACTCTTTTTCTCTAACAGAGACTCTCTCGGTGTACATCTTGCTCTTTTTGTCGAATGTTTCAGCAGTTTTTTGGGGTATCCCCTCCCTTCCATTTCTTTACAGAAAAATTCAGCATGTTTATCAAAGTCCCCCATCTCAGTGCAATTTCTCCTAATTCGTAACAGTTGGCCATAGGGTAAGTTTTGTTTTAAACACTGGGGATGTGAGCTATTGAAATGCAATATGGTATTTCTGTCTGTCTCCTTTTTGTACAGTGATGTGATGAGTTGTTCCTCTTGGCATCTAATCGAGACTGAGTTGGACTGAGTTGGACCTATTTCACAATTGGGTCAATTCACGTCATACTGACATCCAATTTTCATTACTATCAAGTAATCAGGAAATGACCTTCTTAGATGTCTCGATTAGATGCCAAGAGGAACAACTCATCACATCACTGTACAAAAAGGAGACAGACAGAAATACCATATTGCATTTCAATAGCTCACATCCCCAGTGTTTAAAACAAAACTTACCCTATGGCCAACTGTTACGAATTAGGAGAAATTGCACTGAGATGGGGGACTTTGATAAACATGCTGAATTTTTCTGTAAAGAAATGGAAGGGAGGGGATACCCCAAAAAACTGCTGAAACATTCGACAAAAAGAGCAAGATGTACACCGAGAGAGTCTCTGTTAGAGAAAAAGAGTAAGCCAGACCTTAACAAACTTGTTTGTGTGACCACTTTTGGTCCCCACACTAACAAATTTCGACAAATTGTCCTTAAAAATTGGCATTTATTGGAGAACCTTAATTGCCCCATGCCCAAGCCCATCTTCGCTATGAAGAAAAACCTTAGCATTGGGCAGCAACTGATACGTGCTGACAGCTACATCCCTAAACCCAGAAGTAATTTGACAACACAATGGAACCTACCACCCATTGTGGGCCATCATCGTTGTGGGAATTGTGTTGCTTGCCCAACAACCCTGGAGGGGGAGGTCTTTGACCATAAAGGAATTTCTTGGAAACATACCAACTTCACTAATTGCAAAACTAAAAATGTGGTTTATGCAGTGCTTTGCCCGTGCGACAGGGTGTACATAGGCAAAACGAGTCAACAAATCAACACAAGAATAACCCAACATCGGTCGCGAATCAGGAAAAAGGTCCAATCGGCACCGATGGTGGAACACTTTGTGAGCCAAAATCATAATGAGAATCAGTTCAAGTGGACTGTGCTGGCCACAATTGACTCTAAACATGGATCAGTGTGCGTGGACAGTGCCTTACTACGCAAAGAGGCGTACTTAATCATGAAGTTCGACAGTATAAACAAAGGGTTAAATACGATGAGCGAGCTGAATAGGGTATAATCCACTTTTTGGACCCCTTTCACCGATCACCTTGAGCATCATTTGGCGACTAGCGATATCTTTAACAATAGCTATCAGGCCCCAAACATCTATGGACCACAACTCCCATAATGCACTCCCATGACTAAGTAGCGTAGCTCCGCCCCCGCCACGTGACCCCAACCTGTAGTTACCAAGTAGCAACGAAGAAGGTAGCAGGAAGGTCGGTCCTCACCTCCACGGAATAGGAGACATTCAGTTCGGAGATTTAATCACAGTTTAAAGGTAAGCGCCTTTCGCCGCTTTCATTAAACAACGCACACGCTGACTATTCCGCTTTTCGGGTGGCTGTTTTTTCCAACCCGCTTTCGTTTACCTTTTCAGAACTTCAAAATTGGCGCTGTCCCGCACCCACCTAACCTGTGATACAAATTCATTATTCACTCATGTAAGTACTGGCTTGTTGAGCGCTTCACGCGCCCCTCAGCAGTCACATGCAATTTTTTAACGTTAGGCTTTATTCTTCACCAGAGCCGATGAAAAACTTGCCACGTTGTCCCTTTGAGCACAGAGAATTGGAGAAGGTTTACCACGCGTGAGCCTACACTAGGTAAACCCCGCCTATTACTAAATCTGCGTTGGGCATTCACATTGTCCTTAAACCGACTTAGCCTCTGTCACCTTGTTAATTACAGGTGAGCACTGCATAAACGCTGAACTTGAGACGCATAACTCTCGCTGGTCACTGACCAGGTATGAAGTATTCTTTTACGTTTAAATAACTGCTTTGTGTTATAGACTGTCTGGGAAGATTAGTTCCAATTTGTTTTTTTGTTTTTTCTTGTAAACAGTTGGCTTACTTCCTAAAGACTCATCCAGCCCTGATGAGAGTCCGGTAATTCCAAAAACCGAGACTTGAAACGCGTCGGCCACTATATTAAGTACAGCTTGAATCTCGAATGACAAGAAATCTTTGCATCAATTTGTAATTGTACTCATAACAGTTGCATTTTTTTGTGTTATGAATTGTGTAAACACGCAAGAATGGTTTCATCATGTTTCAACTGTTTTCGTCAGGTAGTTGATTAGATCACTACACGCTATAGTTGCTGTTGTGGATAAAATTTGTGATTTTTGTGTATATTTTCTTTAAATGATATAATTGATTTTTTATCTGTTTAGTTGCTTTGTGTTTTTCTAGCAGGTCATCATCAAAATGTATTCTCTGTTGAGTTGATTACATGTCCTTCTCTTTACAAAAATGTTGAATAATTAAATACTAAAGTAGCCTAAGTCAAAGGCTAGGAATAACGGATTAATTTGCGTTTATTTCCACTCAAAATAATTGTTCAAACTAAGTGGTTGTGAAGGCTCATCTTCTTTGTTTAGCAATAATCGGCCCTGCCTTCCTTCCCCAACCTTGCTGGGCCAATCCCCTCCTTTGAATATCTTATAGAGCGAGTTGTTACTCGAGTGGGAGCGAGACACCTTGGTGTCTTTTTCCACGATTACCTCGTCAGCGGTGGACTTGTCCACTGCTGAATATGGCAGATAAGGACACATTATCCTTTACAGAGGATCACATTCGCAATCTAATTGCTTCTTCCCCCTTTTCGTCTTTATCCTTGAGCACCTCCGCAAAACAACAGAACGAGGTAGACAAACTTACAAGGTTACGTAAAAAACATATTAGGACAGAACTACATGGATACTTTCTCCTCCAGCATTTACAGGCAGGCACCATTCCCTGGGGATTACAGGTAAAAAACATCCCTGTAATTTTCACGGAAGATTCTAATTATAAGAAAGGGTTCAGTTGCATCAACACGAAATGCAGCCGAGATTTGATGGTGCACACTATTGAAACGGCACAAAGACTCTGTAGCGAGGAGGAAAAAGAGATTGAGGAGTTATTGAAAGCTATCTCTGAAAACCCCACAATATCGGATGCAAAGGCACTGATTGAGAAAGTTGAGAAGGAAATCATCACTTTTAAAGACCATACAATCAATGTTAAAACCACACAGTTTGAGAGAGATTCTAAAGCATTCAAATTAGAGCAGGTATATCCATTCCTCAAGGAAGACTATTATACAACAACAGACTCCAGACGAGCCTTGACTTCCTTTCAGGGACGGTCAAGGAATCGATTCATTGGTTTTTCTGACACGTCCTCCTCTGATTCCTCATCTGACTCACGACCTGGGCAACAAAATAGGCAAGGGAATACCAACCAGCCTTTTTTAGAAAGAGGTCAACCAAACCGAGTGCGCTTCAAACAACCTTGGGCGATGCGAACAAGAAACAGGCAGTACAACAACTAGAACAATTAGAGCAATCCACAATAGTCAATCTCTCCAATAAACAATTGTCTATGGATGAGAGGAGTGTTCTTGCTTTGGGTCTGAAATTTGTCCCTAACAAACGCACTGACTTTACTAAGATGAAGTTAGAGGCACTAGAATTCTGTAGAAAGATCAGATTGAAGTCTTACTTTGCGGGAGCAGAGGTGACTAAAAATCTTGAAATCACTGGGTTAAGAGTAAAATCCAAATTCACTCCAACCATGAACTTGCCTAAACAGATCTATGCCTACGAGCAGGCAATCCTCTCATCTATAACTAAGCTGGAAAAAGCTAAATGTTATGTCAAACATAACATTTCGAAGGGACAATCAGTTGCCATCCAAAATCTCAAAACGGACAATTCAATCATCATCAAACAAGCTGACAAGGGCGGGGCTGTAGTGATCTGGCCCCGCACCATGTACCAGTCCGTTGGCAATACACACGTCAAAAATTTGGAATGGTATCGACCAGTTAAGGAAGACCCTGTCCATGAGATTTTAGGGAGAATTAACCATTTGACTAAAGAAGCTCTCGAACAAGGTTTTCTTGGCCCCAATGAGTTTGAATTTCTAAATAAAAAACATCCGAGGACACCGGTGTTGTATTTTTTGCCAAAAATACATAAAAATGGTGCTGATCCCCCAGGTAGGCCGATAGTTTCAGGCTGTGATTCAGCACTAGAGCCAATATCTAAATATATTGATTACTTTCTAAAACCGTTTCTCTGTGATGTTACATCATATCTCAGGGACACCACAGACTTTATCACGAAAGTAGAGGGCATACACTTTAACAATGAGACACAGCTAATGGCTACAATGGACGTTACGTCATTATATACCCAAATCCCTCAGGACGAGGCACTTGAGGTGATTGAGGTATATCTTGACTCCAGAGAAAGACCCCATAGGGTGCCCACTTCATTCATACTCTCTTTGGTTGAAATTTCCCTCCGTATGAATTATTTCAAGTTTGAAAATGAGTTTTTTGTACAGGTCAAAGGGACAGCCATGGGCTGTCCTTATGCGCCGGAAATGGCTGTACTTTATATGGCCCAGTACGAGGAGAAATTCATTTTTAACAACAATCCTTTTTCTGACAAGATACTACAGTGGTTGAGGTACATAGACGACGTCTGGCTCCTGTGGCAGGGGAGCCAGACTGAGTTGGACCTATTTCACAATTGGGTCAATTCACGTCATACTGACATCCAATTTTCATTACTATCAAGTAATCAGGAAATGACCTTCTTAGATGTCTCGATTAGATGCCAAGAGGAACAACTCATCACATCACTGTACAAAAAGGAGACAGACAGAAATACCATATTGCATTTCAATAGCTCACATCCCCAGTGTTTAAAACAAAACTTACCCTATGGCCAACTGTTACGAATTAGGAGAAATTGCACTGAGATGGGGGACTTTGATAAACATGCTGAATTTTTCTGTAAAGAAATGGAAGGGAGGGGATACCCCAAAAAACTGCTGAAACATTCGACAAAAAGAGCAAGATGTACACCGAGAGAGTCTCTGTTAGAGAAAAAGAGTAAGCCAGACCTTAACAAACTTGTTTGTGTGACCACTTTTGGTCCCCACACTAACAAATTTCGACAAATTGTCCTTAAAAATTGGCATTTATTGGAGAACCTTAATTGCCCCATGCCCAAGCCCATCTTCGCTATGAAGAAAAACCTTAGCATTGGGCAGCAACTGATACGTGCTGACAGCTACATCCCTAAACCCAGAAGTAATTTGACAACACAATGGAACCTACCACCCATTGTGGGCCATCATCGTTGTGGGAATTGTGTTGCTTGCCCAACAACCCTGGAGGGGGAGGTCTTTGACCATAAAGGAATTTCTTGGAAACATACCAACTTCACTAATTGCAAAACTAAAAATGTGGTTTATGCAGTGCTTTGCCCGTGCGACAGGGTGTACATAGGCAAAACGAGTCAACAAACCAACACAAGAATAACCCAACATCGGTCGCGAATCAGGAAAAAGGTCCAATCGGCACCGATGGTGGAACACTTTGTGAGCCAAAATCATAATGAGAATCAGTTCAAGTGGACTGTGCTGGCCACAATTGACTCTAAACATGGATCAGTGTGCGTGGACAGTGCCTTACTACGCAAAGAGGCGTACTTAATCATGAAGTTCGACAGTATAAACAAAGGGTTAAATACGATGAGCGAGCTGAATAGGGTATAATCCACTTTTTGGACCCCTTTCACCGATCACCTTGAGCATCATTTGGCGACTAGCGATATCTTTAACAATAGCTATCAGGCCCCAAACATCTATGGACCACAACTCCCATAATGCACTCCCATGACTAAGTAGCGTAGCTCCGCCCCCGCCACGTGACCCCAACCTGTAGTTACCAAGTAGCAACGAAGAAGGTAGCAGGAAGGTCGGTCCTCACCTCCACGGAATAGGAGACATTCAGTTCGGAGATTTAATCACAGTTTAAAGGTAAGCGCCTTTCGCCGCTTTCATTAAACAACGCACACGCTGACTATTCCGCTTTTCGGGTGGCTGTTTTTTCCAACCCGCTTTCGTTTACCTTTTCAGAACTTCAAAATTGGCGCTGTCCCGCACCCACCTAACCTGTGATACAAATTCATTATTCACTCATGTAAGTACTGGCTTGTTGAGCGCTTCACGCGCCCCTCAGCAGTCACATGCAATTTTTTAACGTTAGGCTTTATTCTTCACCAGAGCCGATGAAAAACTTGCCACGTTGTCCCTTTGAGCACAGAGAATTGGAGAAGGTTTACCACGCGTGAGCCTACACTAGGTAAACCCCGCCTATTACTAAATCTGCGTTGGGCATTCACATTGTCCTTAAACCGACTTAGCCTCTGTCACCTTGTTAATTACAGGTGAGCACTGCATAAACGCTGAACTTGAGACGCATAACTCTCGCTGGTCACTGACCAGGTATGAAGTATTCTTTTACGTTTAAATAACTGCTTTGTGTTATAGACTGTCTGGGAAGATTAGTTCCAATTTGTTTTTTTGTTTTTTCTTGTAAACAGTTGGCTTACTTCCTAAAGACTCATCCAGCCCTGATGAGAGTCCGGTAATTCCAAAAACCGAGACTTGAAACGCGTCGGCCACTATATTAAGTACAGCTTGAATCTCGAATGACAAGAAATCTTTGCATCAATTTGTAATTGTACTCATAACAGTTGCATTTTTTTGTGTTATGAATTGTGTAAACACGCAAGAATGGTTTCATCATGTTTCAACTGTTTTCGTCAGGTAGTTGATTAGATCACTACACGCTATAGTTGCTGTTGTGGATAAAATTTGTGATTTTTGTGTATATTTTCTTTAAATGATATAATTGATTTTTTATCTGTTTAGTTGCTTTGTGTTTTTCTAGCAGGTCATCATCAAAATGTATTCTCTGTTGAGTTGATTACATGTCCTTCTCTTTACAAAAATGTTGAATAATTAAATACTAAAGTAGCCTAAGTCAAAGGCTAGGAATAACGGATTAATTTGCGTTTATTTCCACTCAAAATAATTGTTCAAACTAAGTGGTTGTGAAGGCTCATCTTCTTTGTTTAGCAACCCACAACAAAAGGCACTTAAATAAGCAGTGGCACAAAAGACAGGGCATATATCGCCATAAACACTGGTAAATTAATTTGCTAATTTTATCCCTAAAACGATCCTCCTCCATACTACTCAGATCCCCAGGAGATCCACCAGGCACCAACTAAGCTGCATCAGGACTAAAATGCAAAACAATACAACTGCTGTCCATAGCGTTCGTTCGCTGTGTCTTTTTTATTTATATGGTTGTTCCTCCAAGTTCATTTCCATAACTGGTTACGGAGGGATGCCCGTGCTGCGCTGCATAAGTTAAACGCAGTTGCAGGTCGTGGTTGAAATGATCAGTGCAACCTTACTCACGTTCTTCTTTTTCTTTATATGACTGGATTTTGACCCAGCTCTTGCTACCAAAATACATTTAGAGGGGCCTTTAGTCCATCCCTTTCAAGAACTGACATTCTTCTACCAGCCCCTTAAGCCATTGACAGGAGACTTTACTAGTCCTTCCTTGGTGAGGCCCAGTGGACTGTTCATCACTCAGATAATGGTATTGGTCTTTTTGAGGTATGCTTTGCCTTGAGTGATTGCAAGAACTTCAAGAGAGGCTCATTTAAAACCCTCTCCTTCAGCTGACTCCTGCCTGTGTGTGCCTCTCTCTACAGTGGCAATGTCACATATCAAACCTAGGCCTATTGGCTTTTGCAAAAAAAAATTGAATCCACCCTTAGCATTTTTAGAGGGTAATGTAAGCGAATAGTTGTGCTGTCCTGTGGTCATTCTTATTCTCACATTTGAGGTCACCCATGCATTGTAAGAGTCCGCATTGACCGCATTGAGCATTTTCAGTTAGTCTCTCTTTTCTGTTTCTGCTTGCACTCTGCTCGCTTGCTTCTCATTTTCTTTGTATCAAAGTGAAGAACCACTGCTCACCTGGACTATACTTCTCTTCAGAACACACATTTAAAGTGTTACCATTTGAAAGATTATGACCTCAAGTATGGTTCTACGAAGAATGCAATGACTCACGTCAGGTGCTCTCTGTGTGTCTAATTTGTAAGGTAGTCTGGCACTGCTGTAATGCCCTTGGGCCAGGGGTGCATTACACAACAAGCATTGGCATAGCCAATAGATCTTGCCTAAGTAAGCATTGCTGCTGTTCAGCTTAACTAAAGGTTAGTGGTGTGAAGTACAGTAGCTTGGAGTGGAGTAGAGTCGCTTAGATTGGCAAGGTGTGGAGTGGTGTAGAGTGGAGTGATTTAGACTAGAGTGGCATAGACTGGAGTAGAGGGGCTTAGAGTGGCATAGAGTGTATATAGTGGTTTTGCATAGAAGGATGCAGAGTGGGGTGGGTTGTAGTGGAGTGGCATGAAGAGGAGTGGAGGGGAGTGGTGTAGATTAGAGCTCTGTTGAGTAGAGTGCAGAAGAGTTGAATGGCGTAGAGTGGCTTGGAGTAGAGTGGAGAAGAATAGAGTGAAGTAGAGCGGAATAGAGTGGCATTGTGTGGAAGGGAGTGTAGAGTAGAGTGGTGTAGAGTGGCATGGAGTGGCATTGTGGGGAATGGAGTGGCCTACAGTAGAGTGACATAGATTAGAGTTGAGTGGCGTTGAGTGGCCTAGGGTACTGTGGTGTAGAGAATATTGGAGTAGAGCGGAGTGGCATAGAGTGCCGTGACCTAGAGTAGTTGGGCATAGCTTGAGGTGGAGTGGCATAGAGTAGCGTGGAGTAGAGTGGAGTGACTTGGCATAGAGTGGTGTAGAATAGAGTGGTTTAGAGTAGTGTGGAGTCGCATAGAGTGGCACGGAGTAGAGTGGAGTGACGTACAGAGGAGTAAAGTGACGTAATGTAGACTGGAATAGCATTGTTTGGGGTAGAGTGATGTGGGTGACATAGAGTAGAGAGGCCTAGAGTAGAGTAGAATAGCATTGAGTAAAGTGGCATGGAGTGAATTGGCAAGAAAGTGGAGTGGCATAGAATGGATTGGCTTGGAGAATAATGGAGTGTCATAGAGTGGAATGGCGTAGAGTAGATTGGCAAATAGAGGGAATGGAGTAGAGTGGAGTAGAGTGGAGTGGCATATAGTAAAGTGGCATTGTGTAGAGTGGTGTGGGTGGCATAGAGTGGAGTGGCAAAGAGTAAAGTGGTACAGGGCATAGAGAGGAGTAGAGTGGCGTAGACTGGAGTAGAGTGATGTAGAGCTGTATGAAGTGGCATAGCATAGAGCAGCGTAAATTGGAGTGGCGTAGAGTAAAGTGGCGTAGTGTAGAGTGGCATAGATTCTCATAGAGTGGAGTAGAGTAAATTGGCATAGTGTGTGTAGAGTATAGTGGCAGAGAATGGAGTGGCGTAGAGTGGAGTGTCATTGAGTAGAGTGGGGTGGTGTGGAGTGTAATGGGGTTGAATAGAGTGGAGTGGCATAGAGTGGAGTGGTGTGAAGGAAAGTGGAGCAGCGTAGAGTAGATTAGAGTGACTTAGATTGGAATGGAGTGGAAAGCGTAGAGTGGTGTAGAGTTGAGTGGCGTAGAGTAAAGCAGCATGAAGTGGAGTGGATTAGAGTGTAGTGGCTCATAGTGGAATGGCCTAGAGTGGCATTGTGCGGAGTTGTGTGGTGCAGAATGGAGTGGCACTCAGTAGAGTGGAGTGACATAGAGTACATTGGTGTAGAGTGGAATGGCACTGAGTAGAGTGGAGTGGCGTAGAGTGGAGTAGCAAAGAATGAAGTGGAGTGTAGTGGCGTAGAGTGTAGGAAAGTGGCATTGAGTGGAGTCGCACATAGAGTGGAGAGGCATAAAGTGGAGTAGTGTAGAGTAGAGTGGTGTACAGTAGAACAGTTGTGGGTGTAAGTAGCTAAAGCATCAGTAGAGACGGCAGATAGGGTGAAAGCAACATAAATAAGACGCTGTTAAAAGTAGAAAAACACAATTTAAGTTCAGGAATATTACCGAAACGCTTATAAAATAAGAAAAATTGTGCATTGCAAAAATGCAGGAAAAAAGACGAGAAAGAACACACGTACTCGGTCCATGCTTAAAGGAGGGGCTAACACAAGAAAAAAGGAAAGCCCACGGGAGCCAAACATTTGACAAAGAAAACTATTATTGGTATGCTATGGGTGAGTTGTTGGCCCATTGAATTGTAAACAATACGGCTCTGTTTAGATGTGACCTAAAAACTACAAATACCACAAATGAATAATTTATAAAATAAACCTACTTGCAGGACCCAACGGTTTTCTTATTAGCCGTCTAGGCTTAATGAATTGTAAGGCTGTCTAGTCTTAATTCCACCTCAAGCAATCTTACTCGTACATGCACTTGCTGTCTCTTGATCTCACCCTTGTAAATTCTTTTCCATCCCGGCTTTCTTCGTTTGTCACTGTTTTCATTTCTTACTCTTCTCCTCCTCCCTCTCTTTGCTGCCTTTTTCTTTCTCTGGGCCAACATCTGATGATGAAGATTAGGTTCTGTAATCCAAAATGAAAGCTCACAACCATCCACACAATGTATGCACTGCCCGACAGATCATTTTTTTAAACTGTATTTTATTGATTTGAAGCAAACAACAAAACATACAGTGGATGTTGACAGAGCTATACATAATCCAGTATTTGATAGGTAGCAGGGGCATATACTATCCACTAAGGCATAAAATCCTCATGTGGAATTATCCACTTGTCCAAAGATGTTTCAAGACAATGATGCATAGAACAAGACAGTGAGCAGATCACCACATGGTCGTCTGGGAAATAACAAATGCATTCACTCAGCTCCCCATCAATACTCTACCCCAGATCCATCTTCAGAGGACTGATCATCGTCATCTTGGAACATACCCTGCATATGGGCTAATTGCATTATAGCCTCAGATGCCTCCTCATCATTGCGTGATAGTCGCATGTGCTGTTCCTCTGTAACCCCCCACTACAGTGGACACCCGTAATCAGGCCCTTTGTCCCACACCTCCAGCCATAATTTAGCTTTAACCTCCAGGAATGTCTTTTGGGCGCCCTGAACCCTGTCTGTATAATCTGGGTGGATGGAGATCTTGTGATTCTTATATTCAGCAGTGCCAGTATCTCAGGCTGCCCCAAGGATGCTGTCCCGATCTTTGTAGTTCAAAATCCGAGCAATGACAGCTCACTGGGGGGGGGGGGGGCAGGGGGGGGACCGTTGCAGAGCCACAAGTGCTCTGTGCACCCTTTCAATAATGAACATGGGGGACAGTCCAAAAGGCTTCAAGGTACCCCTGATCCAGGCCTTAACAAATTATGGTGCGCCCCCTCAGTCTGCTCTGGAAATCCCAAAAGATGCACATTGTTGGGCGGGAGCAGCCCTCCACTTCCTCCACCCTCACCTCTACGGCCCCAGACCGGGAAGTGACTGCAGCGACCTGCTTTTTCACGTGACCACCTCCATCTGCGGCTCATCAATGGAGTCCTGTGCTAGTCGGACCTTATCAGAGAACCTGTGGATGTAAGTGCATAGAAGATTAACCTTGTGGGCCACAGTCTCAACTTTATTTTCTAGTGCCAGCCGAGAGCCCAGAATAACCTCCAAGAATTCAGCCCTCATGGGTTCCCCTAGCGACTGTTTATGTCTACACCCCCTTTGCCAGGTGCAGTCCATGTAAAGCACTGCAAGGTGGATTCCAGGATCGTGTAATGCTTCATAGTGTTGCCCTGGGGGTCCCCCAACTGTCTGTTCCTTCCCCTGGGTACCACAGCTACTGGGCCTCAGTGGTCTCCCAAAGCACAGTGGCCATCAAGCATTTTCAGAGCAGACTCCTCCAAACTGAGGGTAGAAAGGTAGCACAACCCCCCCCCCCCCTCCCCCCATGGATGCCCCCGAAAAGGAGATCCAGGCCCCCAAGCACCAGCAAGTAAGTTCCAGCTACCCTTCCCCACATAGATCAAGAGGGACAGACTTGGCGGGCAACTCAGGCCCAGACACTGATTTCAGGATCACTGCGGGCCCCAGGAATTCCCGGTGGCCACCCCACCCGGAGAGCTCCTTATAGGCCCCCACTCAACATTGACGCAAACAGGCTTCCAAAATCCTCACCTGCCGCCGTCCAGCGAGTCAATCCCTGGGGCCCGGCCTGGAATGCACCATCTGCTGCTCCAGACGCTGCAGGATCTCCCCAGGTGATGCCGGCAACTCGAGCGCAGTCTGCTGCTTCATTGTATGAGGGCCAATCCCCCTGCTCTCCACGGGGCCCTCCACACTGTTGGTCCTAGTTGGCTACAACAGAGGCAGGAAATAAGGGGCTGATCTCATCCCAGGAGGACTAGCAGAAGGGCGATGTGGCCACAGAGGAGACATCAATCGGCACTGCGTCATCGTCCCCACTCCTCCCAGCTCAGCTAGGATGAGGCGCCGGTCCATGATCCACGTGCTGCCCCCTCACCGCTCACTTTAGGCCACTTTCTACTCTAGGCCAGACGTGCCCTTCAGGTCACACAACAGCCCCCTTGCTCCAGGGCGGAAATGCCGGCCACGGGCGCGTCTCAGCGACACGCTGCGCCACTAAAAAAGGCATGCACCCCAGCCCTTGCATCACTCCCTGAATTTTGCCCCAGAGGCAAGTCTCGGTCCACCACCACCCCGAGAGGCTCTCCGGTAGCCCTCTGGGGTAAAATTCAGGGCATGATGCAAGGGCTGGGGTGCATGCCCTATAAAAACGGGCCAGTTGAGGTCTTAAGAGGCAGGATCATGCAGGATAATGTGGGATTGGCCGGGAGCGTCCTAGGAGCGCGTCCTGTTGGCCATCTTGAGTGACCACGCTCCCGTGGAATACAACTTTAACATAAAAATAGAAACGTCTTATTCACAAATCTGGTTACAAATATATTTTTAATACAGAAACATAAAGTGATCACATTTTTTATGCGCCATATGATCTAAAATCAGCACAGACTCGCCACTCCATAGGATGACAACCCACAACAAAAGGCACTTAAATAAGCAGTGGCACAAAAGACAGGGCATATATCGCCATAAACACTGGTAAATTAATTTGCTAATTTTATCCCTAAAACGATCCTCCTCCATACTACTCAGATCCCCAGGAGATCCACCAGGCACCAACTAAGCTGCATCAGGACTAAAATGCAAAACAATACAACTGCTGTCCATAGCGTTCGTTCGCTGTGTCTTTTTTATTTATATGGTTGTTCCTCCAAGTTCATTTCCATAACTGGTTACGGAGGGATGCCCGTGCTGCGCTGCATAAGTTAAACGCAGTTGCAGGTCGTGGTTGAAATGATCAGTGCAACCTTACTCACGTTCTTCTTTTTCTTTATATGACTGGATTTTGACCCAGCTCTTGCTACCAAAATACATTTAGAGGGGCCTTTAGTCCATCCCTTTCAAGAACTGACATTCTTCTACCAGCCCCTTAAGCCATTGACAGGAGACTTTACTAGTCCTTCCTTGGTGAGGCCCAGTGGACTGTTCATCACTCAGATAATGGTATTGGTCTTTTTGAGGTATGCTTTGCCTTGAGTGATTGCAAGAACTTCAAGAGAGGCTCATTTAAAACCCTCTCCTTCAGCTGACTCCTGCCTGTGTGTGCCTCTCTCTACAGTGGCAATGTCACATATCAAACCTAGGCCTATTGGCTTTTGCAAAAAAAAATTGAATCCACCCTTAGCATTTTTAGAGGGTAATGTAAGCGAATAGTTGTGCTGTCCTGTGGTCATTCTTATTCTCACATTTGAGGTCACCCATGCATTGTAAGAGTCCGCATTGACCGCATTGAGCATTTTCAGTTAGTCTCTCTTTTCTGTTTCTGCTTGCACTCTGCTCGCTTGCTTCTCATTTTCTTTGTATCAAAGTGAAGAACCACTGCTCACCTGGACTATACTTCTCTTCAGAACACACATTTAAAGTGTTACCATTTGAAAGATTATGACCTCAAGTATGGTTCTACGAAGAATGCAATGACTCACGTCAGGTGCTCTCTGTGTGTCTAATTTGTAAGGTAGTCTGGCACTGCTGTAATGCCCTTGGGCCAGGGGTGCATTACACAACAAGCATTGGCATAGCCAATAGATCTTGCCTAAGTAAGCATTGCTGCTGTTCAGCTTAACTAAAGGTTAGTGGTGTGAAGTACAGTAGCTTGGAGTGGAGTGGAGTAGAGTCGCTTAGATTGGCAAGGTGTGGAGTGGTGTAGAGTGGAGTGATTTAGACTAGAGTGGCATAGACTGGAGTAGAGGGGCTTAGAGTGGCATAGAGTGTATATAGTGGTTTTGCATAGAAGGATGCAGAGTGGGGTGGGTTGTAGTGGAGTGGCATGAAGAGGAGTGGAGGGGAGTGGTGTAGATTAGAGCTCTGTTGAGTAGAGTGCAGAAGAGTTGAATGGCGTAGAGTGGCTTGGAGTAGAGTGGAGAAGAATAGAGTGAAGTAGAGCGGAATAGAGTGGCATTGTGTGGAAGGGAGTGTAGAGTAGAGTGGTGTAGAGTGGCATGGAGTGGCATTGTGGGGAATGGAGTGGCCTACAGTAGAGTGACATAGATTAGAGTTGAGTGGCGTTGAGTGGCCTAGGGTACTGTGGTGTAGAGAATATTGGAGTAGAGCGGAGTGGCATAGAGTGCCGTGACCTAGAGTAGTTGGGCATAGCTTGAGGTGGAGTGGCATAGAGTAGCGTGGAGTAGAGTGGAGTGACTTGGCATAGAGTGGTGTAGAATAGAGTGGTTTAGAGTAGTGTGGAGTCGCATAGAGTGGCACGGAGTAGAGTGGAGTGACGTACAGAGGAGTAAAGTGACGTAATGTAGACTGGAATAGCATTGTTTGGGGTAGAGTGATGTGGGTGACATAGAGTAGAGAGGCCTAGAGTAGAGTAGAATAGCATTGAGTAAAGTGGCATGGAGTGAATTGGCAAGAAAGTGGAGTGGCATAGAATGGATTGGCTTGGAGAATAATGGAGTGTCATAGAGTGGAATGGCGTAGAGTAGATTGGCAAATAGAGGGAATGGAGTAGAGTGGAGTAGAGTGGAGTGGCATATAGTAAAGTGGCATTGTGTAGAGTGGTGTGGGTGGCATAGAGTGGAGTGGCAAAGAGTAAAGTGGTACAGGGCATAGAGAGGAGTAGAGTGGCGTAGACTGGAGTAGAGTGATGTAGAGCTGTATGAAGTGGCATAGCATAGAGCAGCGTAAATTGGAGTGGCGTAGAGTAAAGTGGCGTAGTGTAGAGTGGCATAGATTCTCATAGAGTGGAGTAGAGTAAATTGGCATAGTGTGTGTAGAGTATAGTGGCAGAGAATGGAGTGGCGTAGAGTGGAGTGTCATTGAGTAGAGTGGGGTGGCGTGGAGTGTAATGGGGTTGAATAGAGTGGAGTGGCATAGAGTGGAGTGGTGTGAAGGAAAGTGGAGCAGCGTAGAGTAGATTAGAGTGACTTAGATTGGAATGGAGTGGAAAGCGTAGAGTGGTGTAGAGTTGAGTGGCGTAGAGTAAAGCAGCATGAAGTGGAGTGGATTAGAGTGTAGTGGCTCATAGTGGAATGGCCTAGAGTGGCATTGTGCGGAGTTGTGTGGTGCAGAATGGAGTGGCACTCAGTAGAGTGGAGTGACATAGAGTACATTGGTGTAGAGTGGAATGGCACTGAGTAGAGTGGAGTGGCGTAGAGTGGAGTAGCAAAGAATGAAGTGGAGTGTAGTGGCATAGAGTAGAGTGTAGGAAAGTGGCATTGAGTGGAGTCGCACATAGAGTGGAGAGGCATAAAGTGGAGTAGTGTAGAGTAGAGTGGTGTACAGTAGAACAGTTGTGGGTGTAAGTAGCTAAAGCATCAGTAGAGACGGCAGATAGGGTGAAAGCAACATAAATAAGACGCTGTTAAAAGTAGAAAAACACAATTTAAGTTCAGGAATATTACCGAAACGCTTATAAAATAAGAAAAATTGTGCATTGCAAAAATGCAGGAAAAAAGACGAGAAAGAACACACGTACTCGGTCCATGCTTAAAGGAGGGGCTAACACAAGAAAAAAGGAAAGCCCACGGGAGCCAAACATTTGACAAAGAAAACTATTATTGGTATGCTATGGGTGAGTTGTTGGCCCATTGAATTGTAAACAATACGGCTCTGTTTAGATGTGACCTAAAAACTACAAATACCACAAATGAATAATTTATAAAATAAACCTACTTGCAGGACCCAACGGTTTTCTTATTAGCCGTCTAGGCTTAATGAATTGTAAGGCTGTCTAGTCTTAATTCCACCTCAAGCAATCTTACTCGTACATGCACTTGCTGTCTCTTGATCTCACCCTTGTAAATTCTTTTCCATCCCGGCTTTCTTCGTTTGTCACTGTTTTCATTTCTTACTCTTCTCCTCCTCCCTCTCTTTGCTGCCTTTTTCTTTCTCTGGACCAACATCTGATGATGAAGATTAGGTTCTGTAATCCAAAATGAAAGCTCACAACCATCCACACAATGTATGCACTGCCCGACAGATCATTTTTTTAAACTGTATTTTATTGATTTGAAGCAAACAACAAAACATACAGTGGATGTTGACAGAGCTATACATAATCCAGTATTTGATAGGTAGCAGGGGCATATACTATCCACTAAGGCATAAAATCCTCATGTGGAATTATCCACTTGTCCAAAGATGTTTCAAGACAATGATGCATAGAACAAGACAGTGAGCAGATCACCACATGGTCGTCTGGGAAATAACAAATGCATTCACTCAGCTCCCCATCAATACTCTACCCCAGATCCATCTTCAGAGGACTGATCATCGTCATCTTGGAACATACCCTGCATATGGGCCAATTGCATTATAGCCTCAGATGCCTCCTCATCATTGCGTGATAGTCGCATGTGCTGTTCCTCTGTAACCCCCCACTACAGTGGACACCCGTAATCAGGCCCTTTGTCCCACACCTCCAGCCATAATTTAGCTTTAACCTCCAGGAATGTCTTTTGGGCGCCCTGAACCCTGTCTGTATAATCTGGGTGGATGGAGATCTTGTGATTCTTATATTCAGCAGTGTCAGTATCTCAGGCTGCCCCAAGGATGCTGTCCCGATCTTTGTAGTTCAAAATCCGAGCAATGACAGCTCACTGGGGGGGGGCAGGGGGGGGACCGTTGCAGAGCCACAAGTGCTCTGTGCACCCTTTCAATAATGAACATGGGGGACAGTCCAAAAGGCTTCAAGGTACCCCTGATCCAGGCCTTAACAAATTATGGTGCGCCCCCTCAGTCTGCTCTGGAAATCCCAAAAGATGCACATTGTTGGGCGGGAGCAGCCCTCCACTTCCTCCACCCTCACCTCTACGGCCCCAGACCGGGAAGTGACTGCAGCGACCTGCTTTTTCACGTGACCACCTCCATCTGCGGCTCATCAATGGAGTCCTGTGCTAGTCGGACCTTATCAGAGAACCTGTGGATGTAAGTGCATAGAAGATTAACCTTGTGGGCCACAGTCTCAACTTTATTTTCTAGTGCCAGCCGAGAGCCCAGAATAACCTCCAAGAATTCAGCCCTCATGGGTTCCCCTAGCGACTGTTTAGTGTCTACACCCCCTTTGCCAGGTGCAGTCCATGTAAAGCACTGCAAGGTGGATTCCAGGATCGTGTAATGCTTCATAGTGTTGCCCTGGGGGTCCCCCAACTGTCTGTTCCTTCCCCTGGGTACCACAGCTACTGGGCCTCAGTGGTCTCCCAAAGCACAGTGGCCATCAAGCATTTTCAGAGCAGACTCCTCCAAACTGAGGGTAGAAAGGTAGCACAACCCCCCCCCCCCCTCCCCCCATGGATGCCCCCGAAAAGGAGATCCAGGCCCCCAAGCACCAGCAAGTAAGGTCCAGCTACCCTTCCCCACATAGATCAAGAGGGACAGACTTGGCGGGCAACTCAGGCCCAGACACTGATTTCAGGATCACTGCGGGCCCCAGGAATTCCCGGTGGCCACCCCACCCGGAGAGCTCCTTATAGGCCCCCACTCAACATTGACGCAAACAGGCTTCCAAAATCCTCACCTGCCGCCGTCCAGCGAGTCAATCCCTGGGGCCCGGCCTGGAATGCACCATCTGCTGCTCCAGACGCTGCAGGATCTCCCCAGGTGATGCCGGCAACTCGAGCGCAGTCTGCTGCTTCATTGTATGAGGGCCAATCCCCCTGCTCTCCACGGGGCCCTCCACACTGTTGGTCCTAGTTGGCTACAACAGAGGCAGGAAATAAGGGGCTGATCTCATCCCAGGAGGACTAGCAGAAGGGCGATGTGACCACAGAGGAGACATCAATCGGCACTGCGTCATCGTCCCCACTCCTCCCAGCTCAGCTAGGATGAGGCGCCGGTCCATGATCCACGTGCTGCCCCCTCACCGCTCACTTTAGGCCACTTTCTACTCTAGGCCAGACGTGCCCTTCAGGTCACACAACAGCCCCCTTGCTCCAGGGCGGAAATGCCGGCCACGGGCGCGTCTCAGCGACAAGCTGCGCCACTAAAAAAGGCATGCACCCCAGCCCTTGCATCACTCCCTGAATTTTGCCCCAGAGGCAAGTCTCGGTCCACCACCACCCCGAGAGGCTCTCCGGTAGCCCTCTGGGGTAAAATTCAGGGCATGATGCAAGGGCTGGGGTGCATGCCCTATAAAAACGGGCCAGTTGAGGTCTTAAGAGGCAGGATCATGCAGGATAATGTGGGATTGGCCGGGAGCGTCCTAGGAGCGCGTCCTGTTGGCCATCTTGAGTGACCACGCTCCCGTGGAATACAACTTTAACATAAAAATAGAAACGTCTTATTCACAAATCTGGTTACAAATATATTTTTAATACAGAAACATAAAGTGATCACATTTTTTATGCGCCATATGATCTAAAATCAGCACAGACTCGCCACTCCATAGGATGACAACCCACAACAAAAGGCACTTAAATAAGCAGTGGCACAAAAGACAGGGCATATATCGCCATAAACACTGGTAAATTAATTTGCTAATTTTATCCCTAAAACGATCCTCCTCCATACTACTCAGATCCCCAGGAGATCCACCAGGCACCAACTAAGCTGCATCAGGACTAAAATGCAAAACAATACAACTGCTGTCCATAGCGTTCGTTCGCTGTGTCTTTTTTATTTATATGGTTGTTCCTCCAAGTTCATTTCCATAACTGGTTACGGAGGGATGCCCGTGCTGCGCTGCATAAGTTAAACGCAGTTGCAGGTCGTGGTTGAAATGATCAGTGCAACCTTACTCACGTTCTTCTTTTTCTTTATATGACTGGATTTTGACCCAGCTCTTGCTACCAAAATACATTTAGAGGGGCCTTTAGTCCATCCCTTTCAAGAACTGACATTCTTCTACCAGCCCCTTAAGCCATTGACAGGAGACTTTACTAGTCCTTCCTTGGTGAGGCCCAGTGGACTGTTCATCACTCAGATAATGGTATTGGTCTTTTTGAGGTATGCTTTGCCTTGAGTGATTGCAAGAACTTCAAGAGAGGCTCATTTAAAACCCTCTCCTTCAGCTGACTCCTGCCTGTGTGTGCCTCTCTCTACAGTGGCAATGTCACATATCAAACCTAGGCCTATTGGCTTTTGCAAAAAAAAAATTGAATCCACCCTTAGCATTTTTAGAGGGTAATGTAAGCGAATAGTTGTGCTGTCCTGTGGTCATTCTTATTCTCACATTTGAGGTCACCCATGCATTGTAAGAGTCCGCATTGACCGCATTGAGCATTTTCAGTTAGTCTCTCTTTTCTGTTTCTGCTTGCACTCTGCTCGCTTGCTTCTCATTTTCTTTGTATCAAAGTGAAGAACCACTGCTCACCTGGACTATACTTCTCTTCAGAACACACATTTAAAGTGTTACCATTTGAAAGATTATGACCTCAAGTATGGTTCTACGAAGAATGCAATGACTCACGTCAGACTGGAGGTATGTTTGTTTAATAAGACGTGGAAAACATTTAATTTATGTGAAGAACGAATAGCCCTTCACTCTAAAACACCTACCTTGTAATCTGGACCACTGTGCAAAATTATAACTTTGCTGGTCAAGATGTGCAAACAGCACGAATTTCATGCATTTGGCACAACCTCACTGATTTTGTCGAGCTAGCATTTCATTTAGTTTGTCTAATTTCACAACTTGACCCACCCTTTATAATCTGTAGACAAATACAACACCCAACATTGATAGTGAACAAATATTGCTTTCTTGCTCATCTGGTGGAACTCTGTTGGGAGATTTACTAAGATGTTACGCCGTGCTTGCAACACAAAAGTGACGCAAAATGGTGCAAAATCTGTTTTTTTTTCGATTTACTTTTCACCGCAAAACTTGTTTAGCGTTGGAAATAACGTAAAAGTAACATGAAGCAGCGCATAGCGCAGCTTTGCATTAGGTAACGCCAAGGAGGCGTGTCATAGGTGCCGCATGGGCGTTCCCAGGCATCCACCCAAGGTTTTTGACGCTAAACCCAATTTACTAAATAAAGCAGACAGAGTTTAGCGTCAGAGAATTGCACCCTTTTGAAGTGGAAGCAAGGAAGGAGAAATGCTTTCATTTCTCCTTCCTTTTCTGACTTTGTACGTGTGCTGCACTTTGCAGCACACATACAAAGAGCGAAAATGGTTTAAGTTAGTCTATGCATAATATTTTGTACTGGAAGGGTCCAGGACAAAACCTTTGCTAGACTCCCTGAGGCACCCTTGCGCCATGGAGCAAAGGTGTCTCTGTGGTGCACGGCAGCTGATTTCAGCGCCAGCGCTAGGGAAAGTGGAGAAAGCCATATTTCAGTAAATTTGGCGCTCTCGTCCTCTCTCCTTTTCACGCAGCGCAGCATTTCTGGATGCTGCACTGCACTGCGTAAAAAAGTGGTGAATTTGCCCCTACATCCTTAGATCACCCCTGTCTTTATGTGGTTAGTAGTTCTGAGGATTTGCACGTCAATCAAACACGGGCATGCTTCAAAATTGCTTGCAGGAGATGCTCAGCAGCCAATAACCACTTCTTCTTCACAGAAGTGCCGCTATTGTTTACAACATTGTCTAAGAAGTTGGTGAATGGCTGTAAGAGCCTGTAGGTCCGCAATCGAAGGCATAAAAGACGGGGTACTTCGAAAGACTAGACGATAACTTTATTGGATGAAACCAACATCTGCTTATGTGCAAACTCTCAGCGTATGCATGATGAGGAGGTAACAGAAAGAATAGACATAGGGGGGATCTTCTTGATCTAAAGGATACATAGCTAAGTTCGGGAAATGCCTCGGGTCAAGAACAAGCTGGAGGCGACTGGCTGTAGTATGCCAGGCCTCAAAACACAGATACTATTGAACTCCTGTGGACGAAGGCAAAGTCTTCCATTTGGGCCTGGAAAGCATCTGGTCCGATGTCTGGTCTGTGCAGTGCATGCAATGAGTTTGCAATTGACAGGGTAATTTGCCAGACAGTGGATCATTTCCACTTAATACCTCAGCTTTCATGATTATACTCCTACTAACCTTTCCTACTGGGACCTGTAGTTCTGCATTTCTATTCATAGAGCGAAACTACAAGTACCAGAATGGAAAGAAGAAAATATCAACTGTACAAGCTACTCATGCACGATACGGGTCGTATGAATTTAGCCTTTCATCATTCGGAGGTTCACAAACTGAAAATGAATGGGCATTTGTCACCTGGGCCTGTTTGAAGTCATGCCCCCAACGTTCAGGGTCCAAAGAGTGAATATATTGATGGAAGCATGTTGGTGCCATTAAGCACACACCAGCATTGGGGGTCTTGATGATGAGTGCAGGAGTGTAGGTCTGTCTGTTCACCTGGAACTTACTGAGGTACGGACATCTCCTTCTTGATGTAACCAATGTACACGCCAAGGGCATCTCCTACACAATGAAAAAACAAACACTCCAATGGTTCCAAGGGTCAGTGTTCTGGATATTTTGTGTAATTCGGTTTGTATAGGAGGGTAGCCTGTCCTTTAGTATCTAGTAGTTCAGCATCCTTTAATCCAACCAACATACATTGCAGGTCCAGCCCATCCAACTATTGAGATGTTATCTTCAGTATCTGTGGATTTTGGCTGTTGGTTGTCAATGTTTGACTTGGGTGACTCTCGCTGCCTGTTTGCCTTACTACTGTTTTTCTCGATCTTCCTGCATCTCTGGAGGGTGCGACCCTATTCCACGAATTAGCACTGGGATTATTTTAATTTTAAATTGATGACTGTAATCATATTCATCATCTCAGACAAGCGACTCGTCGAACTTGCTCCCAGCGGTGTTCTTTGCTGTCTGTAACTCAAAAGAGCAAGAGCCTGAGACTTGACATGCGTCCATCTTGATTGCCTGGATTTCATTTCTCCATGCAAACTGCCTTGATTAAGTCAGCACAGATTAAAGGATTTCCTCTTCTGCATTTTAACTTCAAACTCAATAGCATGTGTGAATTCAGCCGCCAAAGTATTTGCTCCAGTTTATCTATTTCAATTTCTGTTACTTTGTATCCCTAGCTTAGAATAAATCATTTAAAATGGTTTCAGGCTTTTCATGTAACTAGAAATCCCCCCTTCTTTCGTCTTGTTTGTCGAATTAAATCTAATTAACGCTTCAATTCTGGACTCAGTATTCCCTTACTGATTCTTAAACTTCTTTAAAATGTCTCCTGCCGTGACGTCCACGTTAGTGGATCTCATTGTCTCTATAGCTCTCACAGAGTGGCCTTCTGAAGTCTCCATTATTCACTTTATTTTCTCTTGCTCAGAGACTGTTTGAGAAACTAAGTTAAATAATTTTAAGTTTTAAAACTGTCCTCTGGTACAAGGATGTCTCCAGTGTCATATTGGGATTGCAATTAGTCCCTGGTGGTCCCTAAAAAGGGGACAACATTTGAGGATTTTGCACTTTCATTGAACATCATTTGGTTAGTTTCATTGGACTCATTTTTAGAGAAATGTTTAGTAACCTGAACAATTTAATGCCCATAGAACCAGTAAGATTGGAAAAAACTAGAAGCACTTCACCGTGCTGCGTAATTTTCCAAGTACAGGGATGCGTTGAATACAACGCATCCCTGTGCTGACACACAATGTCTGGCATGAGCCAGCGCAGTCAGCCTTGCGTCATTTTGCAAGGTTGCCTGCGCTGCGGCATGATTGTTTTTTGTGTAGGAAGGGACACCTTCCTGCTAAAAACAATAATTAATGGTATTTTTCTCTTTCAGCACTCATAGGAAGAGGAAAAAACAAGGAGAAATAAAAGTCTTTCTTCTTGTACCATTCCTACAACTCCCAATGGGAGGCATAGGATTCTGAAGCATTCCCATTTTTACAAAATATTGTAAGTCTAGTAATGTGTCAAGTTCCATGGATGTTGTGTGGGAACACTGAGTAATGTGTGAAAGGGGCCCATATGTACAGGGCCATGCAGGGTGACCTTACATGACATTGTATGTTGGGATCGAGCTCGGGGGCAAGATGGCGTACACGTGTGTGTCCGAGTTAGGCAGGTCTCCGACGCTCACCTTTCCTACCGCCTCCCTGACCCCCTGCATGGTTGTCTGAGAATACTTTGTTTTTACCTCTTACCGGCCTCTTTGACCCAGTCTTTGACACAGTCGGCAGATTTCTGAATCCGAATTCGGGGGAGAAAAAGCTTTCTGAGGAGTTTGTCTGCACCGCTGTATCGCTGTAATCTGACTGCTCCAGGGGGCCCCTCCTCCCTCCTCCCCGCTCTCCGCTCCGGCGAGAAGAGTTTTTAGCAGCTGCTCCCTTTGTGACGTTCGTCGTAGCCAGGTGCATGCCGCGATGCCGGTATGCTGAATATCTTCTTTTTGGCTGGTTTTACTGTCCTGAGACGGAGGCTGCTTCTAATCACCGGATCTTGGCGGCTGCTCTCCGGCGTCTCTCTGTCCTCTGGTAGCCGCTTTGGGGAAGTGACCTGTTCTGCTTGTGTGTTACAGAGGGGCGTTAACTCAGCTGGTTTGGTTGAGGACTGGCTTGCATCCTGGTATTGTAAATCGGGTATACCTGATTTTTTTGACAAGTGTAGCAACGTATTTGTGGGGCAAGCGGCTCTCTGGACCAGTGTGCATTTGGACTATCCCCTGCAAAACCCGGAGTGGAGTACCGCAGTTGTAAGGATGAGGCCAAAGGTTACTAATGTTAATTCTGGTGCTAAAGGAGTTAAAGGAGCAACCACGAGGGCGGCAGCGGCAGCTAACACCCCTGGGGGTTCAGTGCTAAGTACAGAGTCTGATCTCAGGGCCCAGAAGAGAACAGAGAGGGCAAAGGAAGGCGATTCCTGCACTGTTACCAGTGGGGCAGACGTGATGAATCCAGATCCGACTTCTACAGCCACAACTCCTCTCGCCTCCTCAGCAGGGTCTGATAAGCTTTTGCAAGGACCTAAACTTACAATTCCCTCGATCTTTAATAAAAACAAAAAAAACGGAATAAGCCAAAGGAAGACAAACTAACAGAGCAGCAAATATCAGAGCATTTTTCGGACGCTGCGGTTCCTTCTAAAGTGTTAGAAGTGAACTCTTCTCCCCCCACTGCCTTGGGTACCGCTCCATGTAGCCATGACCCTGCTTTATCTGTTGTCTATATTAATCCAGTAATTGACACCATATCTCTGTTGTTAACTGTGGATCCCTATCATGAAAAAGAAAAGGAAATAACGAACGATTTGGACTCTTGTTATTCAGGGGGGAAGTTTTATGGCATGTATGATGTATCAGTGGTCTCTGAGGGGGAGGCTGAGGACAAAAATGCGGGATGCGAGGGCAAAAATGCGGAGGTTGGTCTGGACTGGGTCGATGATCATAGCCTATCTGGCTCTAGTCGCTTGTGGGAAGAGGAAGAGGAAAACTTCTTGAGTTCACCTGGGGGTGATAATTCTGTATTAACTGTTCTGGAGTCTGGTGCTGCGCTACCATCACAGGTCATTGTTGAATCGAGTCTTAACGATGCAGCTATGAGTCAAATACCTTAATCTGAAGATCCAATTAGCAGCATTACTCATACTCTTGCCATAATTTATCAGGCCATTATGACCCATCGGGAGGAGACCAAAGCGGAAAGTCTACGTATTCACGGTGCAGTACGAAAACTACAGAACTCAGTTCGGTGGATTGCTAAAACTAATGCAGAACTTTCAACTAGAGTTGCTGAGGCTGAAAATAGGATATCTACTATCGAAGATGATTTTTCCTCCTGCAAAGCCGAGGTGTCAGCCTTGCATTCTTTGCGAGATGACATTAACTGGAAAGTCAGTGACATGGAAAATAGGGCAAGGAGGAATAACCTCCGAATACTGGGTATTCCTGAAGGGGCGGAGGGACGAAATATACGCCAGTATGTTATCGAGCTCTGTGCAGAAGCATTACCTGAGTTAAAAGATTAGGAGTGGGAGAGGGAACTGCAAAGAGTTCCCAGGTTCCCCTTTCAGATTGGGCCCGGTCCCAGGGGTGCGGAGAGTAAGCCAAGAGCTATCCTTATCTGCCTTAACAATTACTTATTAATGGAGCAGTTATATGATCTTGCTCGCCCGATCGTAAATGTAGTGCAAAAAGCTGTGAGTTTTTTGTTCGTCCTGACTACTGTCAGGCGACGGTACAGGAAAGGTGGCATCTTCGGCAACTGATCGTTAATTTTCAAAGTAAGGGGGCACACACCTTTCTGTTAAATCCTGCTAAATTGAAGGTCATTGCCAAAGAGAAAATCTTTTTTTCCACTTCTGAAATTAAGGCAAAGGAGTTCTTTAATACTTTGTGATGATCAGCTGGTGTTCACACTATGTTTAGCATATCCCTACTATGTTTGTTTCTGGTTTAACCAGCTGACCATTATGTTGATGTGGGTTTTTTTTCTCTGTAAGGTATTCTCATGTCTCGTTTTTCGATTTCTTAGTAGCACCTCCTTTTTATTTTATTTTTTGCTGTGGACGTATGTTTTTCTAAATACTGTGGAAATGGGGGAGTCACAGCTACTGCAGGGTGGATCAGGGGTGGTAGGAGAGCGTCCACACCTTTCTTTCCATCACTAGATGGACCATTCAGTCCCTTAGCCTCAGAGAGGTGGGTTCGTTGGGTGGTGGTGGTGAGGGGGGTAATAAGGGGCTTTCTGGGTTGAGAGGGTGGGGTGGGGTTGGAGCTGGAGGGGCAAGGAACAGCAGCTGCATAGGTAGCTTATTTTGTGGGGCATGGATAATATATAAGGATTTGAGAATGCAAGCAGGATGTTGCAATAATAAAATTCCATTAGTTTTCTTTTTTCTTCTCTTTTTTGATAATGGCTTGATTTTAACCCCTTTACTGCTAAGGCTATTTTCTATCTTTTCATTGAATTTCCATTGAAATCAATGGAAAGTCCATGACGAGTTACCCTTGTCATTAGCGGCGAAGAGGTTAAAGAATATGGAGGTTCAGCTTCTATGTGTCCAGGAAACACATATTGTGTGGAATAACAGGGACTGTCTGATGGATTCAGGGCTTGAGGTTTTGGTGTGCACAAAGCAAGGCTCAACGACTAGAGGGGTTGCGATTTTGAAAGAAAAAAATTGGTTGGGGAGAGTGTAAACGGGCTAAAGCCGACCCTTATGGACGATGTGCTAATATTGAATTGCAGGCCAACACTTCTGTTTATACTGTCTGTTCAATATATTCTTCTAATCTAGATGACCCGGGAATGCTTAATGACATCAGCTTCGAGCTTGCTTCCTGGCCCGCTCCTCTCGTGGTCTGTGGAGATTTTAATCTCCATCTACCGTCAGATTTTGATATCCGTCACAATGGTGTCTATTCAGGTAGAAAGCATAAGGTGTTTAAAGCTACTAGGGGGATGGTTGGTTTAGTGGATGTTTGGTCGCTGAAAAATTCTGGTATGCCCGGGTATACGTTCTATTCAGCTCCCCACCAAAAGCAGGTGCGTATTGAATATTTCTTTCCAGCCTCAGAACTACTAACTAATGCCAACATTGATATCTATCCTAGGATAATATCAGACCATAACCCGGTTATTCTTGAATTAGTGAGTGATAATGTGCCATATTCTAATAGGAGGTCATGGACTTTTGATTGTCAGCTATTGGTAGACCAGGCTTATGTACAACACATGGTCAAATGGATACCAGACTTCTTTGAGTTCAACTTAAAATCAGCTCCGATAGGCATTGTCTAGGACGCTTTTAAAGCTGGTGTGCGGGGGGAAACGCTTAGTTACTCCATAAATAAACAACAAAGCATTAGGTTTAAACAAGCTACGGAATTGACCAAATTACGCTCTCTAGAACTAGCTCTAGCGCACACCACTAACTCAAACCAACTATATGAACAAAAATTGAAGGAGCTGGCAATTCAAAGAATTAAAATTTACGCAGTCTTAGCTGAGAAATTAGCTGCACAAATAGCCATCCATCGCTCTGACATTTACGAGGTCGGCGAAAATTCAGGACGTCTATTAGCCAAACGGCTAAGACAGACAGCTGTGGCTAGGAAGGTGGAGGCTATACAAGACTCTAACGGTGTAATACATACTGAGCCGGGAAAAATCTTAGAAACATTCAGAGAATTTTACAGTAATCTATACTTAAACGAAGACTCGTTATATACTGCTGAGGAGGCCGCCGAGTTTATTGGTGATTATGAATTTTCGAAACTTACTAACACCCAGAGGGAAATGTTAGAGGGGGAATATTCAGCGCAGGAGCTTGAAGTGGCGATCTCTTCTTTGGCCGTGGGGAAAGCAGTTGTTCCTGATGGGATCCCCTCAAATTCTTTCGTACATTTTTTTAAATCTTGAAGGACCATATGCGGGAAGTTTTTACCACGGCACAAGAAGGCATATCTCCCGCCTCGTGGCAGAAATCTACAATTACGAATTTTCTAAAGAAAGATAAGTCTCCGTTACTTCCATCTTCATACAGACCAATATCCTTAATAAACGCTGACAGCAAGTTATACTCTAAAATCATAGCTACTCGACTCTCTGGTCTGATTTCTTCTTTAGTATCCCAGCATGGGTTTATTCCTGGCCGGGACACGACAGATCACGTGCGTCGTGTCATTGCCCTAATGGACTGGGCAGAGGCGACCAAAACAGCTATAGGTGTGACTCTGTTGGATGCCGAGAAGGCATTCAACAGGGTTGCCAGGCCCTATCTCTGGGAAGTTCTTCACCTGAAGGGGTTTGGGCCACGATTCCTTCAGTCAGTCCAGACTATGTACTCGGCGCCTATGGCAGCTATACGTCTAGCTGGAAATGAGTCGGCTTTTTTACGATTTTACGGGGTACTAGGCAAGGTTGCCCGTCTTCCCCTATATTATTTGCCCTATATATTGATTTTTTCTTGGTTAAACTAACCGAATGCAGATAAATTAAACCTATCACCATTGCTGAGGTTGAATATAGAGCATTAGCTTATGCCGATGATATTGTGGTAACAACTACTGACTTACAGCCTGCATTATCAGCTGTGGAAGCTCTTGCAAGGCAATTTGGTAATTTTTCAGGTTATAAATTGAATATTAATAAAACCCAAGTTTTGTTTGTGGGTGCTAATCCGCCGGCAGGTATACTCCTTGCAAGAGAGGCTACATTTCTCAGTATTAAAATCTCCTCTCCAGTTAGTAACATTCCAGAAACCAACTTCAACCCAGTTTTAGATAAAGTCCAATCCACCCTAGAGCGTCTCAATAACTTGCACTTATCACTACATGGAAGATCAAATGTGTTGAAAATGATGGTGCTCCCTAAATTTCTTTATTTATTCAGAGCGATTCCATTAGAGTTCCCCGCTGATTGTTTTAAAAACTTGAAAACATCTCTTCAAGATTTCTGTGGGGCTTTAAAAGGAACAGAAGGGCCTATAAAAAAATGGTACTTCCTAGATCCATTGTGGGATGGGGCATCCCATACTTTTAATTTTATTATTGGGCATCAGCTTTGCAATTTATTTTCCCTTTAGTTGTTGGCAAAAAATTTAGGCACTTACCGTGTCATTATCCCTCCATTTATAGGTTCGCTTTTGGAGAAGAGGCTAACAGGTGTCTCCTGAAAATACTGGAACCAAGCTACTATAAAAAAACTAAGTTTAAGGTTCTTTTAGAGGCATTCTCAATTTGGAAGCAAATTAAGCGGTTTTTAGGTCTGCCCCAAATAAATCGCTATACTCCCTTCGAGGCAGCGGGAATTCTTCCTACTATTTTTCGTGACGCTGTAACTAGAAACTTGTATCAGTATGGGATTACTAGCCTGGGAGACATGTTTCATGATTGTCAACCACTGTCCTTTATAGAGGTACAACGTAAATTTGGTATACAAAAGAAGGACTTTTTTAAGTTCTTACAAATCCACAGTTATTATGGACAACCGGGTCAATATGATATATGGTTTAAGATATTTCCTTTGATTGAGGGGCTGGGAAAGGGGCTCTCAATTGGCTTTTTTTATTCACAATTGATCTCTCTACTCCCAGATGATCTTGAACAGCTTCAAGAGAAATGGAAAACAAAACTTAATCGTCGAACAATTGAATTGCAGTCATCGATTTCGCTAGCCAACGATGTACTGATCTCGGGTAGGATGAGGGCTCAACATTTTATGGTCCTCTATGATATGGACTACACACCGAGGAAAGTGTCTAAATGGAGTACTGGCACTGGCACTAGCTGTAGCAGATGTGGCTGTTTTGCTGCAGACACGCAACACATGTTTTTCTCATGCCCTCAGCTGGCAGGTTTATTAACATCTATTCGAGAGTTTTTGAAAGAAATTTTTGATCCCTCAATTGTTTTGTCAGCGGAGCTGGTTTTGTTTGGTACTGATTCCAAAGTTTTGTCTAGACCGAAGGAATGCTCCGCCTTTTTATTTATATGTATGGCGGTGTTTCATGCCTGTATTGCTAAAGAATGGATATCTACCGAACCTCCACTATTTTTCACTTGGAGGGCACAGCTGCTATCTATGTATAACCTTGAAATTGCTATATTCAAAATGAAGACTACTCGTAAAAGGAATAGAGGGTTAACCTCATCGCTGCTGCACATATTTCCCTCCGGTGCTGAGGGATAATAGCAATGGGTGTGGTCATGACGGAACGGTCCCGTCATCAGCACAGCTCCACTGTGCCTCATGACGGAACCGTTCCGTCATGAGCATCGAAGGGGTTAAACATTTGGGCCCCAATAACTGATTGGATTTAAAGTAATGAAAGTTTGCTGCCTTCTTTCTTGATTTGCAGAGTATTACTTTTTTTCCTGGTGTGTCCATATTGTCTTATTATTATCATATATATATATATTTTTTCCCTTCTCTATTTTTCCTGAGTTTAATTGATTGTATCACATATATATGCTCTGTTCACGTCCGATGTATTGTATTTTGTTTTCTGCTTGCTTCTCTGTATCTTGCTTGTTCCTTGCATAAAATTAATTAAAAATTAAATAATTTTTTTTCTTAAAACATGACATTGTAAATATGAGCAAGACCAATGCACCCCTGGTGCATCAAAAAAAAATCGACGTACCGGCCGTGCAGTGGGTTTCTAAATAAGCTCCACTGTATTTTGGCCTAAAATAAAATGGCCCCAGGGCCACAATACTTGATGCGGGCAGGGTTGCCACATGGCCGTTTTTTTATCGATATGAGTGGTATTTTAATATTTTAGCTGGCACAAAAATTAAGAAAATCAAAGAAAGACTGTATTTTTTCCTCCGATCAGTGTGCATTTTAAACAACGTAAGGTGAAAGCACTTTAAAATGTATTCTAAAGCTGCTTTACTCATCTGTGACTAATAGTTAAACTAAAGAAAGACGAAAAAGCCATGTTAAAAAAGAATATGAATATTTTTAAATAAAGAGCTCTCTCTAACTATCATGTTCTGGTCCTTGAAGAATCTTATACCGTGAATAAATTGCTGTTTTTTTCTAATAGCTTTTTTGTAGTTTTACACAGGGTGAACTTGATGCAAGGACATTGGATCATTTTACATGAGCACCAGTTACCCTACAAAAGATCAAATTCATTTTTACTTTAGGCCATGGAAGATTAAGTGATATGCCCAGAATCACAGGATGTTGAGCCCGCTGGGAATGGAACCTGATATCCCACTTCCAAAGTCAGCAGGTTTGGCTGTAACACCACAACCTCTACAGTTTAATAAAAGCCTAATAAAGGATGCCTCACAGCGAGGCCTATGCAAAACACCCCCCACCCAGGAAGGCTTCTCTTACTTCACTCCCTCTCCAGCCCTCCTGCCTCAGGGTGGTGGCTTTGCAGGGAAGGAGTCAAGAAAAAGGACCCAGCTCTAGCAGGGGGAGCTAACATGTAGGTGGCTCATAGTCAAAAAATCACCTGCCCCCAGCGAGGCCCCTGCATATTCCCATCCTCCCCCACCCACCATTGCCTGAATGAGATAACCTGGCAGGGGACGAGCTAGGGCAATGCACTGCTTCTGGTCCAAGCCAGCTCCACAGGGAGCGAGGTAAGAAAAGCCCAACAAATGGAGCAGAACCTGGTCCCCAGTAAGGCCAATTGTCCAACTTACCACTCTCGCCCCCCACCATAGACTGGAGTGCGATGGCCTGGCAGGGCAGGAATAAGGCAGAGGCCCTTAAAAATCAGACCACATGTCACTCATACCGACTGCCTAGCAACCCAATCTGACTCCGGATGTAGCTGGAAAAATGGTCTCAGGTGTACATACTGTTTACTTTATAAGTCCAGGTGGTTCCAGTTTATTGTCTCATCATGAGAGTGCCACATCCAAGTCTTGTTATTTGAAGGGCAAGTAGCTCACGAGGCAGGTGGAAAAAACTATCAAATTTGAAAAGTTTTGAGAGAGGAGCTACGCTGGCAAACAAGATGGCTGCTTAGGCTCCCAGCTCCACCGACCTCCGTATCCTGCCATAAGATCCTGTTCATTATCCTGTTTTTACGCCCTGCCTCTGTGTGGGTGAACTGTTCTGCACTCCAAAAGTGAAATCCTGAAACTTTTATCGGCTTGTTTGACGGAGTTGCATCGAATTGAAGTTTGTGGCCTAGTCCAGCGGGGAAGCCGGGGCCTCGAGTATCTGCATGGCCGGGTTGCAGTTCAACAACATCGGCTGAGTGATTCAGGCAGGGTCCGGTCAATCGAAGTGGAGGCTTCTTTTATGCCCGAATTTGGCGGCAATCGTTTCCATTGCTCAGCATCGAGGGAGGAGTGACTTGGCTTGCTATTGACTGTGGGTGGAGGTCCCCGCCCCACGGACCTGGTATTGGCCCCTGCCGAGGTTCGGTGAGTCGGGGTCCCGGCCTGCGGCGTTGTCGAGCGGTCCGCGGCCGCAGATAAAGATTAGTCACCCTCTGCAGCTGCCCGTTTGTGATCCTGTTTGTTCCCCCGTAGATACCAGATTCACCGGTGAAGGTGATTATGATTGGTACCGGGCGAGAGATTATGGATCGAACGGAGTATGAGCCATCGCTGAGGACAATATTGGCAGAGATCGGGGCGTTTCATTCGCACATGGATGCCTTGGTGCACAAACTGGATATAAGCCTATCTGAGATGTTGTTTGTGGAACAGGACCCTGCCCCACTGTTGAAACTGCAATCTGCAGCGATTCCAGCCATGGCCATTTTGATTCTGGGCGAGGACCCCGTGAGGGAACAAGTGTCGAAACCCTCCGATGGTGCTCTGGAGGACTTTATTCCCGAGGTCGTGAGCGTTTCGCTAAACCTTCCATCACTATTGACTTTGGATGTATCGGAAGACGTTCCCCTCCTGGCGACTTTTGTGGTTGACTCTTCTTCTATCTTGTGGTCGTCTTCTCCCTCCTTGGTGATTATACTATTCCGGGAAAAGATACATTGGGACTATCCATCTAAGAGGGAGCGTTTTTGTGCGGCTGAAGTTCTCGTAGACTCACTGACTACGAGTAGTAACAGACTGATTTTTGACAAATTCCTTCTCCTCCATGAGTCCTTTGTGTGCATATTGGTCTTGCTGGTAGGGGTTCGCGTGATGGTTCGGAGGGGTCAAGGTTGAGATTAATTTGACCGGGGCGGTTGGAGTGGCTTACATGGGTGTTCGACTTGCAACTGCTGGACTTACGTGAGGCAGGGCAGTGTATTACGGTGCCCCCTAATTTTCTTCTATTACGGTTTTTGACACACATGTATTTTTACGATGGGGGTGCCTGTTTCTGGCGGGGGGAGTAAGGGGGCTGGGAGCCCATACGGATATGCCCTCCTCCATTCTTTCTCTTTTTCCATCTTTTAAACTTAGTTAGTTGGGGCGACAGGCACGCTGCTAGTTGGGGTTAGGCGACAGCCATATGCAGGGGTGCAGGGTGGGGAGATGGGCTTATTATTTTCTTTGTTTGTTTCCCTCTCTTGGTTTCTCTTTTCTTAATCTTTCTTGGTCTTTTATTGTCGTTATTGTCGGTAACATATCCTGTTATCTTCTAATTTCCAATGTCCCGTGGTCACGCTTCTTCTATTATCCTAATCAGGTGTATGGGCGGGATTGGATGGATTGTGCTTCAACTGTGTTCCGATTGTTTTGTCGCAATGGCTATTTTGTATCTACCAACGCAGGCGCGTCAGGGATTCTTCTGCTGCGCCAAGTCTATCCTGTTAAAGAATCGGTCCAATCTGTTAGTTGTTTATGAATGTATGACGCCGGATGTGTCTATTTCCTTTCTTGTTTGAAATAAATAAAAAGATACAAAAAAGAAATGTGAAAAGTTTGCATAGAAGATACAATGAAAAACACTGAGTTTCAACCAATTCTGCTGTGTTGATGGGAACCAACATGTAGTCCTTTGCTTGTTTTTCTATTTATATTCCATAAATCTTTGTTGTCCATTTTATCATTTTCCAACCAAACACATTTCAGAAAATATAGTGCCTTGCAAGTCAGTTTCTTGTGTTATTAATATCTTGCTCTAGTTTATGACAGTGAGATGTCATGTATTTATCATTATTATTATTATTAGAATTTGTATTGTGCAACAAATCATCCCCAGAGGGATCTCTCTGTGCCCTGGCGGCACACTCCCTGTCACTTACACACTATGGCCATTAAAACATCCATGTTTTAGGCTGTTTCTTAAACTGCCCCAATGTTGCGCAGGCTCAGATCTCATCAGGTAGTCTATTCTAGTGGAAGGGAGCCAAATGAGAGAAAGCACGTCCACTCATTTTGTTTTTTTTGATTTTACAAGGGTATGGCAATTTCCGGTTGCTCGATCTGAGTTGGCTACTCGGAACATAGGGAATTAACTTCTTCCTTAGGTATGCGGGGCCAGTCACTAGCACTGTTTTAAATACCAAGTCAGGAGCTTAAACACTGCTCTCTTCCTGATGGGAAGCCAGTGCAATTTTTGCAGGAGAGGTAGAGACTGGGTACGAGCCGGTTTTTTTGAGAGCCAGCCGCGCTGCAGTGTTTTGCGCAACTTGCAGCCTATATGATAGGTCCTCCCTCAATCCTACTAGTTGTACATTACCGTAATCCAATCTACGAACTAGTAGTGCCTGAATCAAGGTCTTTCTGGCCTCAAGGGGATCCACTGAAGGATCTTCCCCAACATCCTCATAATTCCAAAACATGTGCCTGAGAGTGTCTTCATGTAATCTTCCAGAGAAAGTTTATTGTCGTTCATGATTCCCAGGTTCCTTGCCTGCTTTGTTGGAATGGGTGCTCCCACCAGTTCTGCAGGCCACCAGTTCGCCGACCCTAGTTCCTCACCCTTCCCAAACAGGAGAACATACTTTGAACACAAAAGAACCAACTGAGAGTGCGATGTTGTTATTCTCTGGATTTGCATATGTAGTTGTTAAGGTAAAGTGAAATTGAATTCACTGTAAGTCTTGTCACATAAATCAGCCGTTGTAGCGTCCTCTAATGGGCTGATCAGATTAAAACCCATTGCAAGAGCTTTCACATTCAATTATTTTTCATGTTGTCAATATGCTTGATAATTCATTTGAGGATGACACCAAGTATCTACAGCGGCGGCTGCAACAATGAAAATATGGTGAGGCGCTACTGCACCAAAACTCACCATAAACTGCTCCCGCAGTGCACACCTTTCTCCTTGATCGGCATCCCCAAGTAGGAAAGGGAAGGACTTCCCTCCTGCTCAGTGGTCACCAATAAAACCAATCCGGGAGCTGCTCTCATGCTGAGAAGAGCTCCAGGATTGGTGGGAGCAGGCTATAGTGC
This sequence comes from Lissotriton vulgaris, assembly GCF_964263255.1. Classification (NCBI taxonomy): domain Eukaryota; kingdom Metazoa; phylum Chordata; class Amphibia; order Caudata; family Salamandridae; genus Lissotriton; species Lissotriton vulgaris. Next base: position 921,948,456 of record NC_141691.1, on the reverse strand, counting down.
TCATTTGAGGTTGTGGGCCTGTGCCAGCAATCCAGGGATTGCTGGTGCGATCTATGCATGTTGGGCTAAACGTAGCAATTGAGCTGGCCAACCCGACATGCGCATTCCAGGGACAGCTGTAATCCTGCAGTAGCAGGATTCAGTTCTGCCCCACTGCCTTCGCACTGTGGGGTTTAAATAGAATTGCAGTGACATGCCATTTTACATATTCGTGTGTGCCTTTTGCGCTTGCAGCCGCTCCTGAGTATAATATGTTTGGCGGGGCTGCAGCAGCCCCGCCAAGCATATTGTGGCCTTAAGATCGCCGCAACACTGCCAGGGGTCTTTGATCTTTGGCAGTTGCAGTGGTCTCAGGGTGGCCCAACCACCATGGTCGTAAAAGGGCTGACGGAAGACCGCCACTGCCGCACACTTGCAAGTCTGGCGGTCTGTGGACCAACAGACTTGTAATGAGGCCTTTTATCTGAGCCATGATTAATCCTCCTTGTCAATAAAGAAAAGTAGATAAATGGCTGACATCCGTGTTGCTTTTATTGCACATCCCCTTGGTTCTATGTCAAAATATAGAGGACAGAAGCATCAGTTTGCACCTATAATCAACACAAAAACATCTGCTATCACTATATCAAGATACACAGGAAGTATAATTTACCTATTCTAGCTCCACATCTACTTACCTTGACGATACAGTGGAAGTCAATATTGTGAAGTTAATATATGTGCAATTCAATATTTTTTATCCATCCCATATCTGCTCCTTCACATTACAAACAGTTACTGTGTTGTCGTTTGCCTGTTCACCTGCTAACCAGGGATAGGACATTCAAAGTCATATCAGCCGACAGGTGCATTTCTACCTTTAAAGGAGTTGGGGAATGCGAAGGATGCACAACCTGGATATCGGCCAATGATGGTGGGCTATTTCCTAGCTGTACTTTGCATCAGCCCAAAACATCTACCGGTGAAGAATTTTAAATATGAAAGTTTTATTGGTTTTGAAAGCCAAATTGCAGTAGAAAAAACAGCTTCGACATGCAAAATAAATTCAAGTGGTGAACGATATCAGTTTAGCAGCCTTAGTCTTTGATTGTTCCAGTTTGCACTTCTGCTTTAACACAAAGATCTTCTAAAAATGTAGAGCATTTTACTAAAATAACTTCATTAAAAAAAAGAATCACACAATGTATTATTCTTGTTCCTCTTAAGAGCCCCAAAAGTGTGCTGGAAGATTGACAAAGGCCCAAAAAGGATAAGACCCACCCTGCTCATAGCTCAAGCCATTGCTTGGCAACCTTCAAATCTGCCATCAACGCGCATCACCTTCTTCCCAAAACCACAAACAAAACGGCCTTCCAGGACAGAATAAACACCAACGCCCACAACAGCAAAGGACTCTTCGTCAAGGAGTTTGCCAGGCCCAACAGCAAGACCACAGACTCCCAACCCTCCCAAGACCTGTGCAACAAACTGAGCACCTTCTTAAACCACAAAACCAAGCAGATCTATGTAAGCTTCAACACCCAAGATCCCGCCACCACGCCCACCACCACCGCACAAAAACTTGCCTCGACCCAACAGATTGTGCTCAATTAGACTCCACTCACCACAGACGACACATTCAAGACCATGAAGAGCATCCACTCAGGAGCCCAATTGGATCCTTGCCCGTACCTCATCTTCTATAGAGCAGCAGCCTCCATCGCCTCTCAGCTTCGACGCACCATCAACTGCACCATCGAAACCGCCACCTTCCCCGATGACTGGAAACTCACAGAGATCAAGCCCTGCTGAAGAAAGCGTCCGCTAACCCAACAAACCTCAAGAACTTCAGACCCATTTCTCTCCTCCCCTTCCCAGCCAAGGTCATCGAGAAGGCCATGAACACCCAACTCTCCAAGCTCATTAAAGAGAACCACGTTCTGGACACCTCCCAATCTGGTTTCCAAAGCAGCCACAGCACCAAGACCACTCTCCTCACCGCCACCTAAGACATCCAGTCCCTCCTTCACCAGGGCAAAATGACAGCCCTTCTCCTACTGGACCTCTCGGCCGCCTTCGCCACTGTCTCCTGCGCACCCAAATCCTGAAACTCCATGATGCTGGCATCCACGACAAGCCATGGATGGGAGCCACTCCTTCCTGACCGGCCGAACACAGTGAGTCAGACTACCCCTGTTACTCTCAGAACCTACAGAGATCAGCTGCGGAGTGCTCCAGGGCTCCTCCTTGACCCCCACCCTCCCCTCGCAGCCATCATCAGAAGCCACAGACTCAACATCATCTCCTACGCCGATGACACCAAGCTGATCATCTCCCTCACCAATGTACCCACAGCTGCCAGAATCAACTTTCACGGTGGAATTAAGGCAGTTGCTACCTGGATGCAAGGCAGCTGCCTCAAGCTCAACTCGGACAAGATCAAAGTACTCATTCTGGGCCCCCTTTCAGCCTGGGACAACTCCTGGTGACCCGACCCACTAGGAACTCCTCCCACGCCTACGGACCATGCATGCAACCGCAGCATCATACTGGACTCCTCGCCTTTAATGAACCGCCAAATCAACACAGTATCCTCGACCTGCTTCGAAAGACATTCAGATGGCTCCCCACAGAAACCAGAAATATGGTCACCCACTCACCCATCACCAGTAGACTTGACTACGGCAACTCACTCTACACTGGGGTCACCGAGAAACAGCTCAGGAACCCACAGAACGTCCGGAACTCCGCAGCAAGACTGGTCCTCAACATCCCCACCACAGCCACATGACACAACACCTCTGACATCTCCACTGGCTCCCTATCAACAAGAGAATAACCTTCAAGCTCCTCACACATGCCTACAAGGCTCTCCATGACGCAGGACCAGAATATCTAAATGACCGCCTCGCTTTCCACACACCCGCCAGTCAACTCCGCTCCACCCAACTTGCCCCGACCTCCATTCCATGGATCCACAATACCGGAACTGAAGGAAGATCCTCCACCTACCTCACCGCCAGGACCTTGAACACCCTACTCCTCAACCTCAGACATTCTGCGTTGTTGACCCAGTTCAGGAAGGACCTCAAAACCTGGCTTCTTCGACAGAACCTCTACACCCAGGCAGGATGGGCAGCCCCCCAGACCCTTGAGACCCTCACATGTGAGTAGCCGCTCTTTACAAACCCCTGATTGATTGGTTAATTTGTCTGTAGCCAAACATGAGCTAAAATACGTATCTCCAGCACAAAGAAATGCTATTGCTGTTATCAAATTCGTTTGCAACCCCAAAGTTAACACTAAACGCTCCTGATGCCAGTGGAAGAAAGGTACTTGATTTGAAGATGTTAGCCAAGTTTTTATATGCAGCATGATCTAGGGTTCAGACACGAATGATAACCTGAAGGGGGCAAATCTATTTAGTGCTGTGGAGTGGGGCTGCCACCTTATGTGAGGAGTTCTTGTAAAGCTGGATGCCAGTTACTTTTCACTTCTCCAACAGTTGAGCTGCATGGTAGATACATGCTAATGATGCACTGAAAAATCTGTGTCCTGAAGAAACCTCTTTTTATTTCTTTGACACTTGGTCCATGCACCCACATGCTGCAGCTGGCGGTGGGTCCAATCAGCTACAGGATTTTGGGTGCATGGACCAGTTGTAGCCTAATTGATATAGTGTGTGGAAGATCTGCTTTGATAAGCCTCCTTAGAGACAGATTAAATGTCTCACAGAACTCATGCAAGTGAAGGTCATTCAGTTGAGCACCCTAGCTATTGGTTGCTGCAAATGTCATTCATGAGCCACTCGGTTAGCCATTGCTTAATTGTGTGCATGTGATTTTGCAATTACCGTAGGGATATGGTATTTTATTTGTCAGCTATGAAAAGAGCTCTTACATGGAGAAGCATCCTCTTTTATGGTTTCTTTGTATTGTGCACTGTGTTGTACATAAGTCAGACTCTTACCTGACATTATACACTGAAACTGGCTGAGCACTCTCATCAGGCTGTCCTGTAACCCTCTAAGCTGAACAAAGTACTGTAGGACTCAGTCTTTTTTCCGGTCACCAGAGGTTACATTTCTTCAGTATCAACAAGCACAGCCATTAAGCATAAGCAGTCTATGCATGACCCCAGGTGTGTAACAAACGTGCGTCTTAACTCACAGTAAAAAGAGAACAATGATCCACAGAAGTCCAATTTCCTCATTACCTCCTTATTGTCTTTCTCGGTACAGTCATTTTCTCATTTCACATACGTCTTTAGCAAGGCGGAAATTACTTGGAGTAATGGCATTAACGGTAAATCGTTATGGCATTACCGCCTCATTATCTATCTCGTCACAGTCGTATACAAAGTGAGACATTGACTGTAACGAGGAAGAAATAGCTCCAAGTAATGGAAATACCCGTAAGTGATTATGGCCTTTCTTTCTCAGAGGTTTTTCTAAGTTAAAATGTTTTCTCTTGCCTGACAATATTTTGACATGGTTTTTGAAGCACTTTGGGTATGCTTAGATCCTGTCTAGAGATATCTAAATATACAAGGTGCTGTGCAAACTCCCACTTGTCTTCCGGAGGCCCAAGTAGGATATTTGTTTCTTACCTGCCTCGTTGGCCACAGTGCACCTGCACGTGCATATACGGTGAAAGCAGCACTCTACTAGAAAATTAGAAATGAAGCCTATTGGAGGGTGTGCTGCCATGGTTATTGCTTTGTGTTAATAACTCAGGGTTCTGTACACGAGCCTACTGAACAGTACAGTGACTATGCAAATTGTAATCTCTTCGTTTTTTATTACTGAAGAAGTGTGACTTCTAGTAACAGGAAACAAGCAAGCAACCTAGTCAGTCAGTGTTAGAAAAAGAATTGTGTTCTCTTGTGTCGTGTCAGTGCAGCCGCGTGCACTGGCGACCCATGGCTCATTTTTAAAACACACAGCCGATGATTAGATCGCCATGGGTCATACTGCATTGCTGCCAGACTGTTGAAAAGTAATGTTACAGTCCACAGTTTTTTCCTTTCTTTTATGGCACAGTCTTGCTTTCCACCTCCCACCTTCCGCCCTGCTCCAACCACCCTCCTGCCCATTTACAAACCCTTGCCTGTAGGGCAGTCAGGCAGTACCCAATGGGCTAGTCTCACAAATCAGTGGGTGGGCTGGTTTTTTGAAGTTGTAGACCTGTTTTAATGGCCAGGTGGGCCAATTTTTAGTTTATTTCCATGATATTACTACTTTCTTATCTATCTGCTTCACTAATCGGGCCACTTTTATTTTGGTGTAATGGCCTATTTTGTAGTCCCAGTCAGACCCTGCACTTGGGCGAGGTTGTTGTCCTGATCCCGTCTGGCAGTCCAGTTTCTTTAAACGTCGTGCTTCATTTCAGGACCACTTGTGAACAGAGGTGGCATTGGGATAAGGGAGAGTGGAGAAGGTCACATTCTCAAATTAACATGCATAGAGAATCTTGATTTCATTAAAGACAATGGAGGCTTACATTATGCAATAATCCTTTACTGTGCCCCAACATCATGTAGTCCTTTAAAAAATATCAGTACATCACAAAGCAAAAAGAATGTTATGATATCCTCCTCTTTTTAGGTTGCGACAAAACAGGAGAACAACTTCTTCTTCCGTAGACAAACTTTAAAAAGCATTGTCTGAAAGAAACCATTGGATTCCAAATTAACATACAATCAGATAATAAGGGGTCAATGCAGAAACCTCAAAATATTCAAAATAATCTTAATTATTGCATAACATCTCTTCAAATTTTTAATAACATTTCTACAAATCTAATATACTCACCATTACTTATATCCACTCCTCAAGGGTAAGGAGAGAGGGATAATGTTAGCCCCAATTGTCTTTAATGAAATCAAGATTCTCTATGCATGTTAATTTGAGATTGCTATTTCATTACAAGACCGGAGGCTACCATAATGCATTGTGAAAGCCATCCAATGCCACACAACTAACATGCTCCACAGGTCTTAGATAGAATTTTGCAAAAGTATTTGCATTTAGCCAATCTGCTGACTTTAAGATCTCGGATAAATAGCCACCAGCCCAAAAAACCTTACTGGTCATTACGCCATGAAGAATGGGCACCATACCTAGAAAGGTCCACACCTGCTTCATTCATAACCATATGTGACCATCTCGCTAAAGTAGCAGTCCATACTGCTTTGTATGGTTTGGCATACGATAATAGAAACTGATCTATACCATGCGACCTGAACTCCAGAATCTTGCTCTCATTCTTTCTCATACAACTCACCACACACAACTTTTCACAATCATGAAAAAAGGAATACAAAACAGACTCATTATTTTCCTAATATCGAAATGCACTCCCTTAGGGGAACAAAATCTGTTAGATATTTCCAGACCTTTCACATCAGAAACCCTTCTGAACTAGACTAAACAAAGTAATGTTGCTAACTTAATGGAAATGTATTTTAGGGAGAGATAATTATTACCTGGCCATGAAGTAAACAGCTTCAAAATTAGTCTGACATCCCAAAGCTACACATATAAAGCCTTGAGACGTCTCCTTAATCTCACACCCTTCATCACTCTTCTAATAAGAGCATCAGTCCCAATCTAAGAATTATTAACCAAGGCATTCCCTGCAGAAATATCAGATCTATAACCGTTAATGGTACTATAAGTGAGTCCTGAGTTATACAAGCCAGCTAAGTAATGTGCCACCTTGAATGCAGGAGCTTGCACAGGATCATGACCTTTCTCCATACTCCAACTACAAGTCTACATTCCATTTCTTCCCCCAATAGCTTTCTCTTTTTACCAGGGCCCAAGACTCATCCAGTAAACCTTTGGCTTTTCCTGAAAGGCCTGAATATCTGGTTGTACCCCTGAAATCTTCCAAACAAAAAGGTTCATTTTCCCTTCCACAACTAAAGGATGCTCCTCTCTGTTTGAACCTTCAATGAGGTATGACAACTGCAAGCTCCATCACCCTGGAAACCAAACCTGTGCCTTCCAAAAGGGAGTCAGCAGACTGATGTTGGTGGTTTCCTATCTCACCTTTCTCAGAACCCTCTGAATCATGGAAATGTGGTGAAAGGCATGGCCTCCCCTCCTTCCCAAATCCTGCAGGACAGCATCTAGTGCTGCTGCCTCCTGGTCTGGCAACCTTGAAGGTCAACCTGCTTACAAACAGATCTACCTGAACTGGGCCCCATAACTCCTGAATCTGACTGAAAACCACTGGATTTAGTTTCCAATTGCTTGAGACGGAGATATTTGGAATTCCAATCTGTTCTTACATTCTATAGACATGGAAAATTTCAGTTCTCAACGCAATCTTGTGATCCCAACAAAAGTGCCGAATTCACCTTGCTAGTTCCCTTCAGAGCTTTTGGCCTCAAACTGCCCAAATGGTTCATATAAGAGACTGCTGTGAAAAGTCAGCGACAGAGCTTACCAATAACTCCCTGAAGCTCTTCAAGGCATTCAAACCTGCTAACATCTCTAAGCAAATTATATGAAATTCCTGTTCCTCCCTGGACCATCTACCATGTATTTCTAAATCATTTAAACATGCCTCACAGCCCAACTTGCTGGCATCCGATTCTAAGGTTATTTTGGGCACATTCCCAAAAATAGCCTTGCTGTTCCAAGCTTCGAGATTCCTGGACCACCAGTCTAGGCTCTCTTGTGTGTCCACTGAAATGGGGATGGAGTCCTCATACCATAAGCCTTTTCTTAACCCCCAAGCCTTCAACCTCTAGAGACTCTTGTAGAGCAAGGGTCCTGGGAAATCTCCTGAATGAGGATGAGAGAAGTCCCAACACTCTTGCAAGATCTTTTAAGAGCACCATCTCTTTCAATAGCACTGCCCTCACCTCCTTTTTATCACCTTTTTCTGAGATAGAATCAATTGAGATAAAAATGGTACCTACCTGAAAACCCCAAAATGTATGATTCTGAACATGACTGACTTTTCTGTATTCACTAGGAAGTCTTGGATCTCAGTCATTCGCTTCTCCAAGCCAAATGTTCTCGAAGTTCCAGTGTGTCCTGGGACATTAACAGAATGCTGTCTAAAGAAACAATTAGCCCCACTCCTCTCTGTCTGAGAAAAGCCACTACAGGATGCAGCACTTTGGTGAAACACCACGGAGCAGAGGACAACCCGAAGGGAAGGCAAAGGAAATGGTAAAGGGTACTTTTCCAGCTGAAACGCAGGTACTTCTGACTGTCCCCCTCCATGAGTATAGTAAAGTATGTGTCCTTGAGGTCTAACTTCACTAACCCATCTCCTCTATCTTAAAAACGTCTGTAGACAAGGAATTTGTTCAACTCCCTTAAGTTTATGACAGGATGCCATCCCTTGTCCTTTTTCTTTACAAGGTACAGTACTCACAAAACCTCCTGAACTTGAATCCAAATCAATGCACCTTTCTCTAACATCTGAGTCACCTATGAATCTAAGAGTAACATCTTTTCTGCGCCTAAAGATAACTCTCTGGGTTGTCTGATCTGTACTTGGTAATCTCAAAACTCTGTTTTGAAACCTGATACGGTTTCCAAAACCCAAGAGTCTCCTGTGTTTTTCTCTTAATTGTGGATGAAGAATCTCGGCCTTCCCCCGACCTTTAGTTAGAAAGAACCAACACTTCTCACCTTGTGATCTGGAGCCTGAAAATCTAGCTCTTCCCCCATTGTTACTTGAGTTCCGCCCTCTCTGGGGGTAGAAGTTTAAATATTGGTGGTACCTTCTTCCATAAATGCCGTCATTTCTTGTCTCCTGTGTGTGAGATTGGGACCTGAAAGCACCATGGCTTACAGCCAGTCCCCTCCTGTCAGCCCGTCCAATACCAGATCTGGAGCCAAAGACTATGTATATTGGTCTGAACTTTACTGAAAGCAGTGAATGTAGAAACAGGTCTTCCCAATGATTTTAGAAAGTTGTCCCCAAAGAGAAGCCCTGTGATATCTCCCATGTCCTCCCTAGTGGCCAGATCAAACAGTTTTGGGTTAATTTGCATCAGTACGACTTTTCACCTCTCAGTAATTAGCCCTCATTGGCGTTACCTAACATGCAGATGTCAAGTTGTGCCCATCCCTCTCAACCTATCCATATTAACTCTGCCACTCTTCCCTCAGGTATTCTTTGCCATATCTAGGATGCGGGTTAGCGAGCCCACTGTTTACGGCAATTTTCAATTCCTTTCCTCAGATCTTTCCCACACTTGAACAAATCAGCTCTGGGTCCAAGCTATGGTTGTTACAAATGTTATCCTCCGTAGAGGGTCAGCGACACTCTGCCCATATCAAATTGCACATTCCCCTATCCAGAGACTTTCTTACCCAATGGCTCAAATATTTAGCAATGTGGTCCATTGGCCACCATTCCACAATACTCAGGCATTTAATAATTGTAGGGTTGAACATCTACCCCCTGCAGGGGTCCTTCACCAGGTCCTCAAATCACAGGTGTCTTGGCGGTCAAAAATATACTACTCTTATTCCATGCCTTCATCGTCATTGATATCCTCAGTAGAATTCAAACTGGCTTGTAACTCTTACCAAACATGCTGCTAAGGGCAACTTTCCTTTATGCCCCGTTAAGGTGACTCTTGCCTCTTTTGCTGCTAGGTGTATCAGTCTCTATTGTAGTGCAAAGGATACCTGCGCCATAGGTGTGGCTTAATACCTTCTCTGTATGTTTCTTTTTGTGGGAAACCTTTCCTCCAACGTGGGGTTCAGAGGTAGAAGGGAAGTCCCCATCTGACAAGGAAACATAATTTTCCTCAACTGGGGTGCCCTTCTTCCTCTTAGCTACTGCGGCATCCACTGCCTCTCTTACAGATGACCGAAGGTCCTCTCCTTGAAATCTTTTGATGAATTCCCACATTAAATCATGGGCGTGGGTGTTATAACCCTTAATATCCTTGGCGGAGAGGCACTTCAAAATAACATATGCTGCTCTTTCTGAAGGAATATGGAGCTTCATTATTTTTTAGGTCTGGCAGGAACAGCAACAGTGTTATCCCTGGGCTCCTTTAATCAGTACCGCGAACAGCACTGAGGTCAGTCCCTGCATATTGTATGTGTGAGTTATGGTTTTCATCAGCCACTGGTTGATAGTAACTGTATTCATGATACATGGAGTTTCCCATTGCACAATTACTTTTATTGGTCCAACAGTGAGTCGATCACACATACAGAGGTGTGTCAACATTTCTTTGTTTTATTCAATTAATTGTGTTTGCTGAGTTGGGAAAACATTTTCTGGAATCTACCGTTTTCGTCTTTCACCAGACAAAAAGTGCTGCTAAAGTCAGCTCCTTGATTTTATTTAAAACAAACATGGCAGGCGCTCCACATTAAACATTTGTGAAGGACACATATCCTGGTTTTAACAATATGTATTTTATTTGCATAATTCACCATTTTCAGAAGTACTTACATCAGAAGAGCGTGATAGCGGGCATACTGGCCAGTAGGGAAGGCGGACAATTCCCAAAAGGCCAGCACCTCTGAAAGTCAGTAGACTTGAATAGAGTCAGACATGTGTGAGGCATGACTTTGATGAACCTGAGGGCTAGGGCACAGTCAGACATATGCCAGACTTTCCTCGACGGTACATAGGCCAGTAGGTACAGTCAGTTATATGCAGCATGCAAAGGGCTCTAGAGCTGGAGCAGAGCTACAGACATGCCAGATGTTCCTCTGAAGTAGTCAGTCACTTCGGAAAAGGGCTGGAGCAGATTAAGTGACATGTTAGGCATGTTAGGTGTTCTTTTGAAATGTCAAATGGACTAGAATACAGTCGGTTAAATGCCAGAGAGGCGTCTGAAAGACTGGAAGAACTTAAGAAAAGACAGCCATGTATCAGGTACCCCTCTCAAAGATTGCCACATTAGTCTCGTCTTTCAAAGGCTGAGTAACCAGTGCAATAGTCAGTCACATATCAGTGGCACCCCATAGGCCCAGCTGGGAGATAGTCAGTCACATGTTAAACACACCTCTGAAAGGCCAATGAAACAGGTGTGGGGTCACTAACTTGTCAGATTTAACTGTAAGCAGGTATTAGGATGGATTGAGGAGTTCCGGGGGCTCTATATGTGGCCAGTAGAATGCTATGGTAAAGGCTGTCACATGCCAGGCACGGCTCGAACGGGTCGTTGGTGGTGAGGTAGCCAATCAGGTGTCAAATGTGCGAGGCACCTATTGAAAACCGGTAGTGCTGTCAATAAATGACCTTCTGCCCCTATGGGGCCCCTTCTCAGCTCTACTACTGCTTGCACAGATGCAGCGCAGGCAGTGATAGTATTTGCCACTCCTCACCAAACGAGGTCAGTGCAGGCAGCAGCAAAGCTACCCCCTGCCCCTGCCCACACACGATGCAGGTACTAAAGGGGGATTTAGAAGGGCAAGACGACCATCCACATAAGGTCATGTTGCATAAGTGTCTGCATGTTTTGTTTCTGTGCATGGGTGATTATTTTTATGTTATCACCAATATGTGGCTGCCTGAGTGTTTGTGTTGGCTCGTGCTGTAATCAGATTCTATATCATTGCAGTGAAGTTAAAAAACATAGCAGAAGCCGGACAACGTCAGATTGGTTGCTGTTTAATTTTGAAGAAGCACTTGTAAATAAAATGTGGCCACTTGCCAATGCGAAATCTTCTGAGTGTTATTAACAAACCAAACATATATCTGTGAATCACAGAGATGGGACTCAAGGGATTCAAACAGCATCCCATTTTGATTGTCTTTTCCCCTTGATTTTCCTTCTCCATAGGTTGGCCTTCCCCTGTCGGGTCTTCTTTTTTCCCTTTGAAGAGCCTAGATTTTTTGTTCTTTCCCATTCGCTTAAAGTCCCTCCCTCTCGGGCAACTTACAAAATTTTTCAGAAATCCAAGCAAAATATAATTTTGCTAGCTAGAGCACTCTCCAGTCAAGATTCACTGAATGAAGGCTTTGTTCGAGATTTTTCATTAATGTAGCACTACTAGGGAGGTGGCTGCTATCTTACCTCATCCTAAATAAGCGCATGCAAAGCCTGTGCCTACTCTTGAAAGAGAGAGACTCTGTGTCTGTACTGCAGGCGCCAACGTTTTATTTTATGCTGAGTCCATAAGGCCCCTTCTATTTCTTTCAACACAAAAGTTATTGCTATTTCTTTATCATACCAAGCAGGATGCATTACAGGAGGATGGTTACCATCTAGCATATATATATCCACTGAGAAAACCATAGGTTTCAGGGGGGTTATAGTTAGTTGGACATTTCGCTCGTACAAAACCATTGAAATTCCCCTGTTATAGTTAGCTCTCAGTTAACTATACTTGCACGAATGCTATGCACTGCTGATGACGCAACATATTACATCACTCATGACATGGTCAGTGAAATTGCTCATGACATCAATGATGACATCTTAAATTACATCACTGATGACATCATCCAGTGAATGTGTGTTTTTCTGAAAATTAAATATGTTTTATATATGTATATCTCAAGGTCGACGGAAGAATAAATGGGTATATGTGTTTAATTGGATGATTTTGTTTTGAAAAATTGATTGTATAACTGACTGATTAATTGTATCTCAGTGAATACAGAGGTTAGTGAGTAATGTTTAAATAGATAAATTCCTGTATCAGTCTCTCACTTTGTGTATAAGTGGCTGCATGGGTTGGTGAATAGGTACATCAGTGTCTATATAGGTTATTATTTATTTTTGTGAGTATCAGTATGAGTGTCTGTATGGTTCATTGGGGGATCTTACGTAGTGCATAGATGCATGAATGAGTGACTCACTGCTTGTGTGTGTTGAAGACAGCATGTGTGCAGGACTGTATGGGTGAATGAGTGTGTGTATCGGTGTGTTAGTGAATGAATGACTGTCTCAATAGTGTCTTTAGGAGTAACTACATATATTCTAAACTAGTATATGTGAGTATTGGTGTATATAAGTGAGTATATGTGGACGTGAGAGATTGGAAGAGTTCCTGTATAAATTAGTATGTGTTTCTATAAGTGATTTCTTAAGAGAGTAAGTATGTGTAAGTTTCTGAGCAGTAAGTGTGGTGGTGTCTGTATAACTGTATATGCAATTTAATGGATGTTTGGTACTTTGTTTGCATGTGTGACTATGTGGGTGAGTATCTCTATGGATGAGTGTCATTGTGTAACAGGATGTATAGGTGTATGAGTACATATGATGAGTGAGTACATGTATGAGTGACTGTATAGGACTGTTGGTGAATGAGTGGATGTGTGTGTAGATCTTGGAGTTACTAAATAGGTGTGTTGTAAGTGGTATTGGTATGTCCATTGTTTTGAAAATGTTAGTTTCTATTTTTTAGTATGTGTATCAAAGGTTATATTAGGGTGAGAGGAGGTCTGCCACTCTATCACAAGGATGATATCATCAGTGAAGTCATGAGTGATGTCATTGACCATGTCATACTTTACTTTACTTTACTTTATGGATTTATAGAGCGCAAAACAAATCATCCCTGAAGGGATCTCTTGGTACTATAGAAGAGAGAGATACATTTAGAGGCATGTTTAAAAGAGCAATGTCTTTAAAAGTCTCTTAAAGTTGGTTAGCTCACTGTAGGACCTGATGTTCTGTGGCAGCCTATTCCAGTGGTTCACCGCCAAGTAGGAGAAGGCTCTGCCGCCATTACCTGCCCTCCAAATTTTCTGGGTGCATAGAAGGTTGGTATTGCTGGATCTCAATTGTCGGGCTGACTGATATCACCTAAGTTTGTCTCTAAGGTAGGCCGGGCCTTTGCCCTGTAATGATCTGAGGACCACATAAAGCATCTTAAAGATAGTTCTTTTCCTCACCGGGAGCCAGTGTAATTGGCACAACAGAGGGGCTGGTGGTGTCCTTGCCTGCTTGTTAAGGGCAAGGCGGGCAGCCGTGTTCTGGACCACCTGGAGTCGTGATAGGAAGTCTTCTCTTGCTCCCATCAGAAGCGAGTTTCCATAGTCCAGCCGACTCACCAGGAGCGACTGGATAAGGATCTTCCTCACAGGCAGAGGGATCCAGGGAAAGACCTGATACTGTTTTAACCTGTTCCTCCATAGATAATTTGTCATCTATTTTAATGCCCAAGTTCTTCACGCACCTCCTAGGTAACTCAGTGGGCCACCACTCCGGAGACCAGATGGCTTCAGCCTTCCCAAACAGCTGGATTTCAGTTTTTGAGGAGTTAAGCTGTAAAAAATTCCTCCTCATCAAGGTGGCAATGCTAGACATGCAGCTTCTGAACATCAGTTGAGTGGAAGTAATGTCCTCCCCAATGGGGACAATTAGCTGCGTGTTGTCCACATAAGAGATGGTCTGAAAGCCATGGCCCCTGATGATATCAGTCAGTGGTTTCACATACACGTTGAACACGGTAAGACTGAGCACAGATCAATGCGGCACACCCCTATCTACTCCTGTGGTCTCTGATACAAACATGTCCAGCTGGATGCTCTGGGTACGACCGGTAAGAAAACTTTGGATCCACTTATGAGCCCTACCCTTCACCCCAATCTGCCTCAGTCTGTCTAGCGGTACAAATGGGGGGTGGTGATGGACGGAGCATCTGAATCAATCAAGCACTCACACCCAGTCAAAAGATCTGGGTTTAATCCATCACCGTTCTTTAGCCCACTCTGCCACCCCAGTTCAGACATGGCTATATGCAAATCAGTCTGACCCTGTGCCTCATGGGAACAGTCCAGACCGAACTGCCAAGCCATGTCTTCCCTGGACGGGAAACAAGCTTCCGAGGACCGGTTTCTGGCATTCCAGTCGTCTTCAGCCCGGCTTGCTTGAATCCAGTGGTAAAGTGAGCAAGGGACTCACGTCTGAGTATACCCTGCCACACTTATGGCGGCCAAAAGTGGTACAAAAGGGGGTGGTGATGGACGGAGCATCTGAATCAATCAAACACTCACACCCAGTCAAAAGATCTGGGTTTAATCCATCACCGTTCTTTAGTCCACTCTGCCACCCCAGTTCAGACATGGCTATATGCAAATCAGTCTGACCCTGTGCCTCATGGGAACAGTCCAGCCCGAACTACCAAGCCATGTCTTCCCTGGACAGGAAACAAGCTTCTGAGGACCGGTTTCTGGCATTCCAGCCGTCTTCAGCCCGGCTTGCTTGAATCCAGTGGCAAAGTGAGCAAGAGACTCACGTCTGAGTATACCCTGCCACACTTATGGTGGCCAAAGCGGTACAAAAGGGGGTGGTGATGGACGGAGCATCTGAATCAATCAAACACTCACACCCAGTCAAAAGATCTGGGTTTAATCCATCACCGTTGTTTAGCCCACTCTGCCTCCCCAGTTCAGACATGGCTATATGCAAATCAGTCTGACCCTGTGCCTCATGGGAACAGTCCAGCCCGAACTGCCAAGCCTTAAACAAGCTTGGCAGTTCGGGCTGGACTGTTCCCATGAGGCACAGGGTCAGACTGATTTGCATATAGCCATGTCTGAACTGGGGTGGCAGAGTGGGCTAAAGAACGGTGATGGATTAAACCCAGATCTTTTGACTGGGTGTGAGTGTTTGATTGATTCAGATGCTCCGTCCATCACCACCCCCTTTTGTACCGCTTTGGCCGCCATAAGTGTGGCAGGGTATGCTCAGACGTGAGTCCCTTGCTCACTTTGCCACTGGATTCAAGCAAGCCGGGCTGAAGACGGCTGGAATGCCTGAAACCGGTTCTCGGATGCTTGTTTCCGGTCCAGGGAAGACATGACTTGGCAGTTCGGGCTGGACTGTTCCCATGAGGCACAGGGTGAGACTGATTTGCATATAGCCATGTCTGAACTGGGGTGGCAGAGTGGGCTAAAGAACGGTGATGGATTAAACCCAGATCTTTTGACTGGGTGTGAGTGTTTGATTGATTCAGAGGCTCCGTCCATCACCACCCCCTTTTGTACCGGTTTTGGCCACCATAAGTGTGGCAGGGTATGCTCAGACGTGAGTCCCTTGCTCACTTTGCCACTGGATTCAAGCAAGCCGGGCTGAAGACGGCTGGAATGCCTGAAACCGGTTCTCGGAAGCTTGTTTCCGGTCCAGGAAAGACATGGCTTGGCAGTTCGGGCTGGACCTTTCCCATGAGGCACAGGGTCAGACTGATTTGCATATAGCCATGTCTGAACTGGGGTGGC
Organism: Lissotriton vulgaris; assembly: GCF_964263255.1. Classification (NCBI taxonomy): domain Eukaryota; kingdom Metazoa; phylum Chordata; class Amphibia; order Caudata; family Salamandridae; genus Lissotriton; species Lissotriton vulgaris. The sequence continues at coordinate 921,932,305 of NC_141691.1, read as the reverse complement.
AGAGTGGGCTAAAGAACGGTGATGGATCAAACCCAGATCTTTTGACTGGGTGTGATTGTTTGATTGATTCAGAGGCTCCGTCCATCACCACCCCCCTTTTGTATCAGTCTGTCTAGCAGCATCGTATGCAAGATGGTATCAAACGCAGCAGACAGATCAAGGAGGACCGGGATTACTGGTGTCCCTCTATCCAGAGTCATCCTTATGGTGTCCGTCACCTCAAGCAGTGCGGCCTCCGTGCTATGTGATGCACGGAATCCAGACTGCGAGGGGTCTAGAAGGCTGTGTTGTTCCAGGTAGTTGGATAACTGCTGGTTCACCAAAGTTTCCAGGACCTTCGACCAACAGGGGAGGAGCGACATTGGCCTATAGTTCTTTAAGGCATTTGGGTCTGCTGCCGCCTTCTTTGGGAGTGGCTTTACCCGAGCACTTTTCCATTTATTTGGGAAAATGGGCCATCTCAAATGAGATGTTATATATCTTGACAAGGGCGTCCGCTAGGACCGTACTGAGAGTTGCCATAACCGCCGGGGGTGCTGGGTCTAAAGGCAAGCCTGATTTTACGCGGCTTAGTAGGGAATTTACTTACTCTCTTGAGTAATGTAATATGTGACGTCATCAGCAGTGCATTGCGGGTGCGCGTGTAATAGTTAGATGAACTAACTATAACGGGGGAATTTCAATGGTTCTGTACGAGCAAAATGTCCAAATAACTATAATACCTCTGAAACCTATGTTTTTTTCAGTGAATTTCTAAGGTTTTTTTAAATGCTAAAGATAGAGCAGATTTCCCAGCTCTCTCTTTCAAAATCCAAACCAAGTTTGCTATGGCAGGGCAGGAGCCGCGAGGCTTCCGCCCTACCATAGCAAACTACAATGTCCAGGGGGTGGGCAACCCAGGACACTGTAGGAGCCGGCCCTGGGGGTTGGCGGTCCCCAGGGCCACACCAAGTCTCCAGGATGGGGGCCGTCCGGCTACCCTCCCACAATTTACAAAGCACCAGGGTGGGGGGGGGTGCTCGGGGCTGCAGGGGGCTTGAGCCCCCCATACAGGTTTTTGTTTTAAAATGTAAGAAAAATCAAGCCCCAGGGGGTGGCGGTCCCCGGGGCTGGTGGGGGCTGTGAGCCCCCCGCAATTATGTTACAGAAGCCCAGGGGGGTGGCAGTCCCCGGGGCTGGGTAGCCCCCACCCAATTCTAACATTGCCCCTGGGATTTGGCCCATCCGGGGGCTGAATATTAACGAAGCACTGGAGCCCGTGCTTAATTCTTTTTTTTTTATTGGCAGGAATTATTTGGCCCTGGGTGTCCTTGTGGGACCCCCTAAGCAGGCCTAGGGGGTCAGGGTGTTTCTACCTTGCCCCCTTTGCGTGTTTTGCGTATTTTTTTCTGTTTTCTTGTGCCTCGGTTCTACCGAGGCACAAGATGGGCTGCCAACACTTCCTGGTTTGGAGTGTTGACAGCCAATTAGCATACAGCTCGTGATCGGGAGGGTGCGTGAAATCCTCCGCGGCCATAGATATATATATATGTTTTTACTTTTGATTTTCTCAGCAACTACTGAACGGATTTACACCCTTTAACAAAAAAAGGCACCTTTCTGAACCAAGGGCTACCTATTTGCCAAATGTGGGGTAATTCCGTTCAGCAGTTCGGGGTGTAGCCGTGGCTAAAGTTGCCTATGGAAAATTGCATGGGGAAAACACGTTTTGGGACCCCCCTTTTTTTCTCAGCCCCGCTTGCCGAATCACTCCGAAACTTTCAGGATAGGAGCGGACCGAAGCGCCCCACGAGTTTTTAAAAGTTTGCGAAGATTCATCGACCAGCACCAAAGTTATTGTAAGTAGAATGTTGCGGATTTCCTATGGAAAATAGGTCTTAACTATAACTACCTACTGGCAACCGCCAGTAGGATATATATATATATATATATATATATATATATATATATATATATATATATATATATATATATATATATATATATATATATATATATATATATATATATATATATATATATATATATATATATATATATATATATATATATATATATATATATATATATAACAGTACAAAGTCAATAACACAGAAGTTATTGTCCTCTGTGTTTTTCTCTGAAAGAGCAAGTGCAAATGGGGAGAAGTGTGGCTCAATGGTTAGAGAGGCAGACTTTGATGCAGAGCTCTGGCCCGGTACTAGGGTTTGATTCCCGCCTCGGTGGGTCTCGGGCTCAAAATTTCCTCTGACCTGATATTCTCGCCTCAGTGCCTATTCTAATCATGGGTCCCACGCTGCAACTCTGGGCAATAGCTTGCTTAATCTCCACAATGGCCCCAACAGCGCTGGGAAGCCTGGTTTCACCATGGGGGTGCCCAGGAATGGACACTTCACAGGGAAAAGACAGGAAGGGTTCCTACAGCGGTATGAGTACAGCACCGAGATGCCTCAGTGGTGAGTCGTGCGCTATACAAGTACCAAGTTTACAAGTTTTTTTTTTATAGACAAAAAAAAACCTCAGGAAATCAGTTCATGTCTTTGGCTCCCCACCTGGATCCCAAACTAAACTAACACCAACTATGTGTCACCAGGGAGTCATCACTTGCAATGGGAAAAGAGGGGGTAGAGTGTCTGTGTAAGTGCAATGCAGTATTGTCATGGACCCAGTACAAATAGAAAAACCCTCTTGTGGTGCTGATACCATCATCCACAGGGACCCCCGGAGGCATAATCAATGTCAGACAATATGTACCATTTTATGGAGGACCAGCACCCCACCTGGGCTCAGTAACATGTGTCTTTAAGCTTTCCAGCATCATATTCCATTTCATAGATAATGGGTATTTATAAAGCCCTCTATATTCTTTCTGTCCGAGAGCTAGACATTTGGCCAGGACCCACCCAAGTACCTCCTCACGTCACTCCACAATTTTAGGGGCAGTGGAGATTTCCATCTTCTAGTGAGAAGGCATTTTGCCAGCAGCAATGCCAGTTTCATGAATCGTGCCATGACTTTGAAACCTCTAGGTCTCATTGGCAATCCCAGTATACAGTGTTCAATGTTATCCCAGCGGGCATGGCCCAAGACCTCTCCTAGTGCTCCAGCCATCTCAGCTCAATATTTCCAGAGCTGTGGGCAGTCCCACAGTATGTGGATCAAGTCCGAGCCCTCCACACAGCATCGCCGACATGTAGTGGACGCAATGAGGTATATATGATAATTTTGAAGAGGTGTTAGGTAAGCCATATGGAGAATTGCAATTTGAATACATTTGAATCTCGTGTTATGAGATACTGCTCTAGGGTATTCAAGCATACTCACCCATTCCTTGTCGGAAAGCGCCCTGGTAAAATCTATCTCTTATCTCTCCATCAACAAAGTAAGGGGCGTCATAAAATGTTCCTGGTGTCCCTTTCACATCCACCTCACAAAGTATCGACCATGTCCCATTGTATGCAATGCCTGGAGAAGTTCATTAGTCTTGGGCTCATGATCATTGGCTGCCTAATGTGTATGTACATATCGAAGCAGACTGGCATGAGAAAGGAATACAGTGACTGGGAGATTACATGTTTGTATAAGACCTTTGTGGGTCAAAAGGGAGCCATCTGCAAACAGGTCACCCACGTTTAGTGATCCCTTCCCTTTCCCGGGGTTCAATGTTCCTGCTTGTTAAAGTGTCCTACGTACTAGGGAGGCCACACTGGGGAATAATATGTGCGTATGGTGCTGGAACCATTGTATATTTCCGCGCTAGCTTCCACTACACCTGTGCTTCATGCAATACCAATGTATGTGTGGGCAGCTTCGGGACTCCAGGGCACAATAGGCAGTGCACTTGGATGCTCCTAATTTGAGCCTCAGTGAGATCTATTTCTGAGAAGTTGTGGCCAGCGTGCCAGTGCAAAAACCATTGCAGTTGGCCAGCAATACAGTACGCCTTGAAATCAGGCCCCGCCATTCCTCCCCTTTCTGTTGGGAGCTGCAGTTTTGCCAAGTTGACTCTACGACCTCCCTGTCCCCACACCAGATCTTTTAGAAGGGTGTTCAGTTGACAGAAACACCCTGCGGGTATCACGATCGGCAAATTCATTAAGTGCTATAAGAGGTGTGGTCACATCCCCATTTTGGCAAGTGCTAACCGTCCAGTCACATATAGGGGTAATATATTCCAAAGGGCCACCCATGATTTATGCGGCTATTGTGCGTATGCGATTTCCTTCCAGCAAGTCAGGGCCGTTTCTATATATCTGGATTCCGAGGTAATAGAATGTGCAAGGGGCCCCTGGCATCACACAATTTCCAAATGGTAAGGAGGGTTCCATATATGTGCTGGCAAAGGAGTGTGCACACAATTTTTCCACATTAATTCGTAGGAAAGATAGGATCCCAAAGGTGGAAAGCAAATGGGCCATCTCTGCCTGGGTCTCTCGGATATCGTTGACGTACAAGATCATGTAATAAGCATAAAGTGAATTTGTATGGACCGTATCGCCCACGGGGATCCCCTTATGCCCTGCCTCCTGTCGTAGTCTCTGTGCTATTGATTTAACTCCCAGTATAACAAGCATTTGCAATGCAATAGGTCTCGTATTTACGCAAGTTTGAGCTATTGGCATTGTGAATGACAATGCCTTTTATTATGTTTTGGTTTTAAAAACATAAATAAAAGGCATTGCAATTTACAATGCTAATAGCTTAAACTCTCGCAAATGCGAGACCTATTGCATTGCAAATGCTTGTTTGCAAATTGTGCTAGCATAGCTGAAGAGAAGAAGAGAATGTTTGTGAGTTTGAGGGTTTTCTTTCCAACAGTTAAGGGGGTTTACAGAACTCTAATAGTGACAAAAACAACATTCCAAAAGAAGATTTAGGAACACAGAGCTGGGCAGCTAAACAAACAAAAAAGAATATATACCGGGCTCCATCAAAAAAGTTGCTGTGTAGCTGTTGTGATTGGAGTGCTAATAAAGAAGGGATGAGAAGTTAACAAGATAGTAAGAAAAGACCTAGTGCCAGATGTACTAAGATATCAATCGCAAAAAGTGGTTGTAAATTGTGCACCTACTATTCCTAAATGGAAAATGATTTTGCAAACTGACCTTTGTACCATTAGGTCAGTTTCCCAAAAAAACAATTCACAGAAAGTCAGAAAACAACCTGTCTAATGAATATTGAACTGGCAGGTCATTGTTTGAGAATCTGTGTGATTGGTTATAAACACAGGGATGGTGGCCTGCAAAAGACGTAGAACACCATCTCTGTATTAGCATTTCCCTAACCGGAAACTATTTTTTTAAAGCAGCTGAGTTCTGCAAAGGAACTGGTGCTGTTTAGAAATCTTTAGAAAACTTCAGACGAAGCAGTTAGTAATCACATGCACCACTGTCTACTCCCCCGAGGTGCTCATTTCAATTCCGGAAAGGGATCCCTTTGCGAATCAGTTACCACCTGTATTCGGGAGACAGATACTTGTGAGTGGTTTGCGACTGGAATTGTGGTTCCAAGCCATGAACACATACCATACTGAATCGCAATTTAGAAGACACGCCCCTTCTCTCCTCGGTCAAGCCCCCCTACCAGATAGTCACCTAATAGGAAGTCCACTTAAGCCAGCTGTAACAAGAAAGCTCTGCAGGTACAGGCTTCACCAGCAAGGAAAATGCCTTAAAAACAACCAAAACGCCTTAATTGGCATAAAAATATAGTAGTTTGTGCAGGTAATGTCAGAGCTCACATCGCGGCAGCCATCTTGGGTCACGTGCGCTCCTGAGTCTTCTGGAAATCGCAAACTCCTTTCAGTACATCTAGGCCCAGGTGTATTGCAGTGGATGGGATTCAGCTATATCTCAGCAAATCTGGATCAACCCAGTTAATAATAATAATAATACTGATTCTTGTAAAGCGCGAACAGCTACCTCTCATGGAGGTGTCCCGGCGCTAAAGAGAACTTCATCAGCAGGGCAGGATGCAAGGTGAATTGCTTAGGTTTTCTGCAGAAAAAGCCAGGTCTTTAGAAGCTTCTTAAAACTAGCTTCTGTCGTAGCAGATTGGATGGCAAAGGGAAGGGTGTTCCAGAGTTTCGCCGTGCCAACAGAGAAAGACCTGCCCCCAAGTCTAGCTTTCCTAACTCGTGGAACAGCTAACTGGAGCTGGGAGTTAGATCGCAGGTGTCTCTCTTGATGGTAGTGGGGAAGTCTGAGTTTTAAATAGTTGGGGCAGGTCCCTTTTTGTTCTCTGAACGCCAGGGTAAGAGCCTTGAATTTTATTCTGCTCGCCACTGGGAGCCAGTGCAGTTCGCGCAGATGCGGAGAGATATGATGTTTGAACGGAACGTGCTTTATCAGTCTCGCAGCCGCATTCTGCACGATCTGCAGGCGTTGCACCAGATATTTCGGCAGACCAAGGTAGAGACCGTTCGAGTAGTCTAGTCTGGATATGACTGTCGCATGGACAACCATTTTGCGGCACTCAGCTGGTAAAAACGAAATAAATTTTCGGAGGTTTCTGAGTTTATGGAGGCATCCCGTAGTGACCTGTTGTATGTGAGAGGAGAAAGAGAGATTCTCGTCCCATCTTACGCCCAGATTTTTTGCACTGGTTCCAGGGGTTGGTGGTGGGCCCATTTCGGGAGGCCACCATAGGTCGGGGAGGGGTGAGTGCTTTTTCCAAAGAATAGTACCTCCGTTTTGCTTGCATTCAGTTTTAATTCAGTTGGAAGAGAAATCAGATCACTGAAGATCTTATAAAATGAATTGTGTTTACATTTTAAAAAGGTGACAAGTAGTAAGTGTAGGGTTTTACGCAGTACATCTGTGGAATTTTGCACAATGCAAATGAGTATGAACATATTAAGGTGGAAATTTACTAAGATTTTGCGCCATGTTTGCGTCACAACATTGACGCAAAACGGTGCAAAAACTTTTTTTTCTAATTTACTTATGTAAAATTAAGGGGGGCGTGGCTTGGACGCCGATCGGGATGGCAGCGTGAGCTCGCAGCTCAGCGCGGAATCCCGCTAATTCTCCTGTTTTTCGGGACCCTAGGCGACCCGGAGACGACGCTCCTGCCCTCTGAAGTGTAAGGGGACAGCTGGGCGTAATCGGAGAGTCGCTGGGGGACTGCTGGCCCCGAGGAGATCGAGAGAGGAGGCGGCCGAGGTGTAGCCCAGGGTGTGAAGAAAATGGCGGCGAGGAGGTCGGACGGTCCCGAACTTCAGCCCTGAGCCCGGTTGTCGCCAAGTAGCAAGGGACCCTGCACCCGGCTGCCCGACGCACTAGGATTGGCGGGGCGATGCCCTGAGACCAGGGGACGCTGACCCGATTCACCCAGAAGATCGGGGGCCCTCGTCGGCCACCGCCCTAAGACTCATACTTCCCCCCGCAGGCCAAGGGGGTGACGGAACGGAGCTCGTCCGCCTGGCCATTGTTCCTGTGAACGTCGTCGGGGACATAGCACTGCCCGGTGCCCGGTGGCCGGCACGGACCCACGGGCGTACTCGCAGAACGGGTGACCGGACTTGTGACGCAGCGCCCTGCCATGGCGGCTATCGGAGGGCCGATGCCCGGGAGCCGCGAGGGGGACTCGGCGACATCGACTCGGCTGAGTGAGAGTCCCTCCACGGAGCTTGACCAGGAACAGCGGCTGAACGGCGTTTGGATGCCATCCTTGAGGCGATCACCTCCACTAAGGAGGCATTGCACAATGACATTGCCCAAGTGGCCACGGGCCTGGGGCTGCTACGCGCGGATCACGCGAAGCTGGCGGATCGGGTCAAGGATCATGACCAACTGTTGCTGGACCTGAAGCCATCGGTGGTGACAGCGGAGCACAGGATCACGGACATTTTGGCCCGACTGGGCACACTGGAGCGGAGGGCGGAGGATGCCGAAGGCCGCAATAGGCGGAACAACGTGCGGGTCGTAGGCCTGCCGGAACGGATTGAGGGGGAGGATGCGGTGGCCTACATGGAGACCTGGTTTCGCACTGTGGTGGCGCCGGAGGGGCTTACTCCATTTTTCACTCTGGAGCGAGCTCACCGGGTGCCCGCTCGCCCGCCGGGGCTTGGCCGCCCCCCCCCCGACCGATGGTGGTGCGACTCCTCCACTACAAGGACCGAGATCTCCTCATCCAGCGGGCCAGGATGTCGGGCCCTTATGAGGTGGAGAACAGCAAGGTAACGATCTTCCCGGACTATACGCAGGCGGTCCAGAAGGACAGGGCATCGTTCCTTGCTGTGAAGAAGGAGCTCAGGGAGGAAGGCATCCAGTACTCCTTGCTCTACCCGGCCAAGCTGCGGATTATCATGGATGGCACCACGCACTTTTTCCAGACTCCGGACGAAGTTTGGCAATGGCTTGAGTCGTACAGAGCGGGGACGGACAGATCACACCAAAGTCGGCGAGACCAACCCAAGCAGCCCCGGGTGCGGCAGTCACAACGCATCAGATCCCGCAACAGGCGCCAGCGGGAGAAACGGGAGGCTCAAATGGCGGCGGAGAAGAGGGATGCACTCGCAGCAACGGCGGCCATTACAGGGTCGCAACAGAACAGTGAACGGGCCGAAACGGACTCGGGAGGGGAAGGCAGCCGAACAGGAGAGGAACTTTCGGAGGCGGAGAGCCAGAAAGGGCCGATAGTAACCCCACAGACTTCGGAGGTTATTTTTTGCGGCTGAGAGAGAACTGGGACTAGATCGGGACTTCGTGGTAGGGTGTTATCCTGTTGCTGGGGGGCGGGTTGCCGGGAGGGGGAGCTGTGTGTTTTGGAGGGGATGAAGTGCGGGACGCGGGCTCCGCTAGCTGGGGTCGGCGGCGACTCACCCCCCTTAGGCCCTTAAGGTCGACTGTGGTGGAGACCACAGGGTAAGTGTGTGAGGAGTTGGATCAAGGTTTGGATGGGGGCGGCCATTGGGTTCGTGTGCTCTGTCCTGGGGAGTGGGGTTTGGGGAATGTTTCAGTTTTGGGACTGTTTGGGGGGGGGCAACTGCATTGGGGGGCCATGGACCGTTGTTATTTGATTCGGACTGTACGGAGTTGGAATGGGGACATTACCTAACTTGAAATGCCTAACGTGGAATGTCCGGGGGCTGCGGACTATGGTGAAACGTCACAAAGTACATGCATACCTAGTACGCAGGGGGGTTCAGATTGCTATGCTCCAGGAGACTCATCTCACCAAAAAAGAGTGCGCTGCCTTGCAGAAAAGATGGCGGGGCCAGGTCTTTGGCACCACTTACTCAGCGTATGCCAGGGGGGTCTTGATCTGGGTGAGGGCGGGGGTACCCTTCCAGGTGCTGAATCAGGCGATAGATCCGGATGGCAGGTTTGTGGCGGTGGAGGGGAGGTTATATGGACGGGATGTGGTTTTCTGTTGTGTTTATGCACCGAACACTGACCAAGGCCGATACTTTGATGGCCTCTCGGGGTCCTTGGCCTCTTTCCTGGCGGGTCCGATAGTGCTAGGGGGGGACTTCAACTCGATTACTGATGTTGCTCTGGATAGGTCCCATCCCCCCCTAGTAGACTCTCCTGTGCGCAGGCTGGCCGCGCACAGGAAGGACTGGCAAGAACGATGGGGGTTGCTGGATGTTTGGCGGGAGAGGCACAGGGGAACCAGGGATTATTCCTTTTATTCCGCTCTCCATGATCTACATGTCAGGATCGATTCGGTGCTTTGCGGGGGATCCCTAGCCCCGTTGATTACCCATGCGGAGTACCTGGCTAGGACTATATCCGATCATAACCCCCTATTGGTGCATATTCAGTGGCAGAGGGAGCGCTCAGTAATACCAACATGGCGGCTTCGGCCGGAGACGCTGGAGGATTCTGTGTTTGACGAGGCGGTCCGGCAAGGCATTGATAGTTATTTCGGTGTGAATGAAGGCACGGCTGCGAGTAGATCTACTGAATGGGATGCAATGAAAGTGGTGGTGAGAGGGGTGTGTTTGGGCAGGTTCTCGAATGCTCGTACGACTGTGCTGAACGACCTAATGAAAGCGGAGGAAGCTTTGAGGGACTTGGAGCGCCGCAGGCCAACTAGGCCAGGTCTACAGGCCCAGTTGTTGGAGGCGAAGGAAGTGGTAGCCGCGGAGACGGAACGTTTGAGATGTTACGACTATAGGCAGTACATTATCAGGGCACACGCAGAAAGGGACAAGGTGGGCACCCTCTTGGCCAGACTAGCTAACCCGGAACTTAGGGGCTGCCCGATCCTCAGCATTAATAATGCGCAGGGAGAGATGGTGTACTCCCAGGCAGCTATATTGGACCGCTTCAGGGGATATTATGAGGAACTGTACCGGAGTCAGCTGGGGGTGGGGGTTCAGGACATCGCGGAGTACCTGGGGGAGAGGCCGCTTCCGGTCCTGGACGAGGAGGACGCGAAGGAACTGGGTAGCCCGATCACGCTTACGGAAATTCGGGTGGCCATTAAACATATGGCCCGTAACAAGACGCCCGGGGTGGACGGACTGCCAATCGAGTTCTATCAACACTATGCGGACATTCTGGCGCCCAGGCTGCTGGTGGTGTATACGGAAGCCTTCGAGAAGGGGGCATTGCCTGGCTCCATGCGGGAGGCCTTGATAGTACCGCTCCTCAAGCCTGGCCGGGATGCCGCGGACGTGAGGTCTTATCGCCCGCTGTCCATGCTGACGGTGGACTATAAGATCCTGAGTCGCATCCTAGCCACCAGACTGGCCCCGCATATGACGGGCCTGGTGCACAGGGACCAGGCCGGGTTTATACCCACGAGGAGCACGGCGATGAATATCCGCCGCCTGGTGGGAATAATGGATGCCATCTTGGATGGGGAGGGAGTGCCGGTGGTTCTGTCTGTGGACATCGAAAAGGCCTTCGATAGCTTGGAATGGCCTTTCCTGGATGGAGTGCTGGAGAGGTTTGGCATGGGCGACGGGTTTCGAAGGTGGACGGGGGTCTTATATACCTCGGCGACGGCGAGGGTACGATTGGGCGGCATGGTGTCCGCAGCGTACCCGGTGGGCAGGGGAACACGACAGGGATGCTCTCTCTCCCCTCTGTTGTTTGCCCTGGCGATGGAACCCTTGGCGGTCCATGCGAGGTCAGGCGACCGATACGCGGGGATAGTGAGTGATGGGCAATGGCATTATATATCGCTCTATGCGGATGACTTGCTCCTGTACCTAGCTGACACCTCGGGGGCGTTGGTTGGAGCGATGGATCTGTTGTCCGAGTTCGGCCGGCTGTCGGGCCTTAAGGTCAATTGGGCGAAGACTTGCGTGTTCCCGCTGAGAGCAGGATCGCCAGCCCCTAGCAGCGATTTGGGTGTGGTGTGGGAACCCTCTTGCATCACCTACTTGGGTGTCCGCATTTACCACTCGGCTGCTGACCTTTTGGAGGGTAACATTGGCCGCTGTGTCCGGGCGCTGCGGGGCAGCTTGTCTTTCTGGTCAACCCTCCCGCTGACAGTCCTAGGCAGGATAGCACTGTTGAAAATGGTGGCGCTCCCCCGCTTCCTCTATTATTTCCGAACGCTGCCTGTCTGGATTCCCCAGGGGGTGTTTAGGGACCTGCGGTCAATGATAATTGGCTTTCTATGGGGGCATGGCCGCCGCAGAATAGCCCTGAGCACGCTACTTCGCCCCAAGCTGGAAGGGGGCATGGCCGTGCCCGACCTGGAGCTGTATTATCTGGCGGCGCAGTTGCAGGTCCTTACACAGAACGTAGCCAGGGTGTTCCGGGGACCGGAGGAGGACCGGGATCGGGGGATACAGCGCCACGTGCTGTCATACATCGTAATGCAGCAGCGGCTCGAGCTACGGGCCCTCACCATGGAAGAGCGGACGCTCCGGCTGTGCTGGCAGAGGAGCCTTCGGAGAGCGAGGGCATCGCGGCCTTATGCCCTGGAGATACCGATCGGGATGTTGACGGCATTGCCGCACGGAGGAGATTGGTCCCCGTTGTTGGATTGGGAGGAGGCGGGGTTGCAGGTGGTGGGCGACCTGTACATAGATGGGGCTCTGGCGCCGTTCGAAGTGCTCCGGGACCAGTTCGGACTGCCTGAGGGGGGCTTTCTCCTACATGCGGCAGTTGTGGCTGCCGTACAAAAGCACTGGAGAGAGGGGCTCTCGGAACCTGCGACGACTATGGCGTGCCAATATGTGGTAATGGCAGCTGGTACATTCAAAGCTGTGACGTGCCTACATAATAGGATGCTGAACGAAGGGCTGGAACCACTCCACGGACTCAAAGCTAAATGGGAGGTGAGCGTTGGCCGGCCCATACCGGATACGGCATGGGGCCATATCCTGCGACGCACGTGGAAGGGCACTAGGAACGCGCGCTTTCAGCAGGTCCACTTCTATGTGCTCCATAGGGCCTATTTAACTCCTGAGAAACTACAGCGGTACTTTCGGGTGCCGGATGCCTGTTGCCCCCGGTGTTCGTCCCTAGGGGCGGACATGGACCATTTGTTTTGGGGGTGCCCGCAACTGGGGACCTATTGGGCGGAGGTAGGGGAACTCCTGAATGAAGTGACTGACAGGGAGGTAGAATTTGACATGGCAGCGTGCCTATTGCTCTGGTTCCTGCATACTAAGCACACCAAGGTGACAAGTAAATTCATAGACCTGGGTCTGATATTGGCACAGAGGGAAATATCGTGGCACTGGAAGTCCAGGGGAGGTCCCTCACTGCGTAGATGGAAGAATGAGTTGCTGCGGTGGTCTGACTGCGAGAGTGTGCTCCGGATGAAGCAAGCAGTAAAGTTGGGGAATGAGAAGGTACTGGATGCGGCGCGAGCATGGGAGTTAGTGGTACAGGCTTTGCGTGATTCTTTGGTTGAGGATGAGGAAGGCGAGAACTAAGCCGCTGGACGCCGCGGGGCGAACACAGAAGTATGGTACTACGCACTGTAGTGGACCCATCCAATTCGATAGGGCGAAGCACACACCTTAGCAGTTGCCAGGGGAGGGGGGGTGTTGGGGGGGTTGGTTATAGGGGGTTTGGGGAGGGCCGGAAGCCATTGGAGGGTTGCTTGTTAGGGCCTTGGACCTACTGGGACGGTGGCACTGAGTGGAGGGCAGACTGATTGGGTGGAACGGCCAGGTGCGCAGGCCCATATAGTTTAGGGCAGGCCCTGTAAGGGCGATATCGTTGATTACCACGGAGATGGCTAATGGGACTGTTGTTGTGGGTGGGGGGGTAAAAGCAGATACACAAAACGACCTTCCGCCAGGGTCCCAATGGGACGTGCACTGTGATGTGTTCCTTTTGAGCGATGTGATATGCCGCCCGGCCTCCGGGATGCGGGCTGAATGGCTGTGTACAACTGTGAACTATCATTGGACGGGGGGAGCCCACAAGTGCACTGGCTGTTTAATTGTATCCTGTGGTTTGTAACTCTGCAATAAAAATATATTAAAAAAAAAAAAAAAAAATACTTATGTAAAATTAATGCGAAGCAGTGCATAGCGCTGCTTCGCATTACTTTGTGCCATATGGGCTTGTGAAGGGTGGTGCATGGGTATTCCCATGCAACCACCCCAGGTTTCTCACGCTAAACCCAATTTACTAAACATATTAGATTGGGTTTAGTGTGTGTCTAGGCTCAAGGAAGAATGTTATGTTATGTATAAAGAGATTTGTATCGCGCACTGCTACTCAAGAGTGTCCCGAGTGAAGGAGAAATTCTTTAATTTCTCCTTCTTTTTCCCACTCTGCAGCATGCATACAAAGTGGAAAAAGCTGTCTCTTGTGTCTAGGCTTAGTATTTTGTACAGGAAGGGTACCCTTCCTGTACAAAACGTTTGCTAGACTCACACACACACACACCGTAGCAATAGGGCACTATGGTGGTGCGTGGCACACTGCAGCTGAAATCAGCACTGGTGCAAGGGAAAAGGGAGAAGAGAGCCATATCTTTGAAAATATGGTGCTCTCCTGCTCCTTCCCTATCGCACAACACCACGCAGCCTCATGGGAGGCTGTGCTGCTTTGCATGGAGATTTGGTAAATCTCCCCTTAAGTATTCACAGCCATGCTTATACTGACTTAATATGATTAGAAAATAGACAACACTTGTTAAATGCAAATTGTTAACAAGTAATTTTCTACACTGACCTCTGTAGAGTGCACATAACCTCTTCAAGATGTATTGAAACTCCTCCCAGAAGAACAGGAAAAAATAAGCGAGGCTTAAGTGATAAGGAAGCGAATAAGTAGGGGTTGTACTTTCTACAATTTCTTGTGTAGTATGGGTTCTTAGAAAGTGTCTCTTCAAAGACACCATTGTGCCTATTGAAGTAGTTATATCTACTATGATGTTATGCCAATTTATGTTTTCTAGTTTTTAAGCATGTTCAATCACACCCAGCTTCTTGGCTTTAACAGAATTCATTCATTTTTAGCTAAACTGGTGTCCAGAGACAAGGCAGGGGTGGCAAATAGTAATATCCTAAGTGTTTTTTTTCAGAAAGATAAGTGACTTCCTATCCTTTGTAAAGTTTGGGGTATAGAGTTCCAGATCTTTTGTATCTTTGATGGGGAAACCCCCTTCCTCTGTGTTTACCTTCCGGCGCTTTGATATTCTGAACAGCGGATCCACAGAGCAGCAAAGCATGAGACCAGGAATGTTTTATTCAAACAGTTCAGCGAGAAAGTGTCTACATAAGCCAGTCAATGATTTAAACCCAATGCATACAGATGCAAACAGATGAGATGTGATCTCTGTGATTGACATCTCAGACCAGCAAAGCAGTAAATGTGTCAGGTTATTTGGTAATTTCAAGGTACAAGAATACAGTGGCCAAGCTTGAAAGATGTCAAATCCAAATTTACAATGCATCTCCAAAATCCCATAACAGGGGAATGAATGGCTCTCCAAAAAACGTTCAAATCAAAAAGTGATATTTGCGTCAATGTGATAATGTAAAGAAAGCTGATTGTTAGCACCATGTATTTGATGACAGGGCAAGGACCGAGAAATTCTAGCCAATGGTCCACAGCCCAGAGGACCTACTGCTGCTAGTTATTAGCAGTTGCGGTATATCACCGCTTACAGTGACAGGGTTTGTTTTTTTAATACATCTTTATTGGCATTTTCATGCACAGACTTAAGGATGCTTACAAGAGCAATATTCAAATGTATAGCACATCGTTAGGTCTCAATAAAAGACATACACGGTACACTATACATGACTACTTTACTTCTACACAGTATATATTTCCAAAATTTGACAATAGCCATCAGTATCTCCATCCGATATACCATCCATCTATAACGATCTATAAATGTGTCTTTTTGCTCTATATTTACATTGACCCTCGGGGAGTCGCTGAACCTGCTCTATATAAACCAAAGCCATCAAGTAATATACGATTTAAATAAGTTTACAGAACAATTTAATGACATTGTCATCCAGGGGAACTTCACTCAATGTATGTCTATAGGATCTAAGTAGTCCCAATGGGGGGGTCGATATATGCCTTTCAAATAATGTACTACATTGAACCTAGGGATGGTGGAGAGGTTTATACCTAATTATATTCCCCAAGGGTTTGTCCGAATATGGCAGCCTCGCTACCCAGGGAAACACCACTGTCCGCTCCACTTAGTGAGTGTTGTTGGCACTTTCAGCTGTGGTCCTCTCATTCCACAGTCACAGGGTTAATTTGTATCCAGTGGTTAAATGTAAGGAGGTAGGATCCCTAACCTGAGTGTGTTGAGCAATTTTTATTCTAAATATGAAAGACATGTCTGGCATCTTCAACTTTTCGTTCACAATGGCGATAGTTTCCTGCTGTCATCTGTACTCAGGGAGGGATTCACTACGTTTTTTATTCTCCTTTTTTTTTTTTTTATTGAACAGAGCAATAGGTAGCCGAAGGTACAAAACATATTTCACTTTAAATTTCAATATCAATACATTTCAATACATTTCTAAAAAACCTTAAAATATCAGACAAGAGATAAAAAGATAAAAGGGAGCAAGATTCATCGAGATAGAAAAAACAGCCAAAATCATCAATAAAACTTTCAGGACATTATGTACAAAATTTACAATTTGTAAAGTGCATCTGCAAAGGTGCAAAACTGCAATAAAGTGCTGCTGCAAAGTGCAAGAGATACAATAAAGTGCAATCTTGAAAGTGCTTAGTGCAAGCTAGTGCAAAACTGCAAAAAGTGCTAATAAAGTGCAAATGTCCTTTTTACTTCTCAAATCATCCTTCCTTCATTTGTTCTAGATTCCCAAAATATTTCCAATTCCTTTCAAATCTCCCGATGGCTCCCACTCTGCCAGCATAAGCCTTTTCAAAAAGACAGGTTCTCCTCATTTTATTAAGCCATTTTAAGTATGATGGAATCTCCCTGGATTTCCAGTTTTGAAGTATTAAAGAACGAGCAACAGCGCAAGATATCAATATAAATACTTGTTCAGCTTTATTGAACCCACTCCTATCCTTGCATATACTGAACAGGGCCACTTCTGCCACTGGCAGAAAAGATTTCCCAATGGCCTGTTCGATATCTGAAAATATCCCCTTCCAAAAAGATTCTAGCTGTGGGCAAGCGAAGAAAATATGGTGCCATCCTCCCTGACCACTAGCCATACATCCGAAACACTTATTCTCAACTTCCGGTGTATAATACGCTAACCAACAAGATAAAAAGGACATCCTCTTATAATTGGATTCGTTTCCCAACTGACACAGGGCCTCCCAATCCTTCGAGGAAAAAGTACATTGAGTCGAGAGGCTTATTTTCTCCAGATGTCTGTCTGCTAGTACGGTTTGTCCAGAGCAATGAAGCATCTTGTACCAATATCCTATACCTTTATTTTGACCTCTGTAGAGGGCTGTTGACATGACATTTGGAGGATTAAGCTGGCCACTTATCTCATTTCTGATGAATTAGATGATCCGCATATATTCAAAAAAAGTCGGACGCCTGGGACTATTCGTTCTAGCAACCACCTCCTGCCAACTAATTACCCTGTTTTGGACTACTCAATGTCTCAACTCACGAAGCCCGCAAAATTCCCAATTTTTTATGTGATTCAAACTTACTGGGAGGCCTATTTGAGAACATTCAATTAAACTTAAATAATGGGAGCCATCAGTACCATGTTTTTTAAAAAGGAGCGACAGTCTAGAGGCATATTCTCTTAGCGTCTTGTATCTTGACCTCTTTGGAAGATTTGCAATTTTCAAAAAAATAGGAATTTGAGAACCTGCCTCTTGTAACATCTTTATAAGAAAGAAATTATCTCTTGTCTGATTAACCCTCAATAATCCTGCCAATATATCAAAAAATGCAGCTTCATAGTAAGCAACACCTTCCTGCACATAAACAATCATCCTTGTCATGCAGGCATCCTTGCAACATGGTGCAAGGGTGCCTGCATCGGCATATGGCAACAAATTGTGTGCCAGCGCAGGGGAGAGCAAAGGGATCCGCTATATCCTTGTAGATATGACGCCTGTGCTTTGAAAGTGCTACAGCGTGGTGCAGTCAAAGGGCTTGCGGTGCAGCTGCAGCACCTTTTTGTAAATGAGGCCCTTTGTTTTCAAATTATAATGTATAATTGTTAAGCATTTCTCAATGTCAGTTTTCCTTTTCTAATGGCTACATTATCAGTTCCATACAAAATACATCAAATCGCCCTGTAGATGGGAAGTGTTAAGCAGGCAACTTAAGGTTCAGTTATTCTGCTAACCGCATTTGTGGAAATTAAAGATTTCATATCATAACATTTAGGGGCACGTCAATTTGCTACGCTGAAATGTACGTTTTCTTAAGCTGATTTACTTAATTTACACCAACAGCCGATGCTAACCCTGGTCAGAGAGGACATAAAAACACATTTGAATACATCACATTTGCAAATTCAGAAGAACATGTTTTCTCTTTAACCTGTGATAGACGCAATGCAGAACGCGAGGGGATGGTTAAACAAAACGTATTTTTTTAATTTGCATTATAGACTGAACCGAGCACAATCTATTTATGGAAATGTTTTGTAATAATACAGGTGGCCATATCCCAAAAAAAGGATCACACTGAAGCAGATACGATACGTATGTATATTAAAAATATGGTTTACAGACAGACTTTAAAAAAAACAAGGCTTGCAGAAATACGACTTATTTTTTAGAACAACACAGTTTATTTACAAGCCCCTTGCTCCACCGGTACGTCACTTTTTCCCATATTAAAAGTGGCACACCGGCGGCGCAAGGGGCTTGTAAATAAGCCCCATGGTACATACATTGGGACTGATTGAGAGCAGATAGTGAAAGGAGTCGTAGTGTAATTCTGTCTAGAAGTAAAATTTCCACCAGAGAGCTGCTTAGTGGCAATGATAAGTCATGTGGTGGTAAACCCTAGTAAGAAATCAGAGTATGAAGCAAATTTCATCACCAATGCTTTTCGGAGGGGTTACGATTCGCCACCCTTCCCTTCATCAGCCCTTCTGTCTCATTGGTAAAGTCATTAGGAGGTTGTGTGTTAACTTTTGTTCAGAAGGTGGCCTCGTGAGAATAAGACATAAGAGAAGATAACCTGTGGAACCAAATACTGACAAATTCATGGTGCATGTTCCTCTAAGCAACCCTGTCCCCATTCTTGACTGGGGGAGTTAAAATACAACGTATTAATGTCACTACTCAGGCATTTCCACAGATGGAATCTGAAGTTTCCCTGTCACGTCAATCATCTCTTAGTTACGTTTTCAGCAACAGTGTTTACACATTCCAGATAGGAGTCATGAATTCAACTAAATGCTTCCTCTTAATTCTCCTTCTTCTTTCCCTGTTGAGGCTAGGAAAAATCTTTCCTGGTTCATTAGGGCAGGGGTCTCCAACCTTTTCTATAGCGGGAGCTACTTCTGATCAGTGAAAATCGCAGTGAGCTACTAAAGGCTAAGCAACTTGCAAGTTTTCCGAGAGATCCCCCCTTCGCCCCCCAACGCCCAGCGTCATTGACTTTAAGGCGGTCTCACACCTCATCATCCACTGCGCTGCATCCCATTAGGGTGTTTTCACTGCCTTGAGGTAGGCCGTTGGAAGATGTCACCACCATCACAGCTCGGGCAAGACCCAGTCGGTTGCGCCTCCTCGGGGCTTGACACCAGGCACACCCCGCTACCCTGGCTCCAGAGACCAGCCAGGCCATAAGGGTCTCGGCAAGCCCCAATTAAAGAATTGTACTCCGTGTTAATCTGTTAGACCATAAAAACGGTGGCTATTTTCACTCTAGTTTGGAAAGTGTTCTATTAAGCTCCTGTAAAAGTTTAAACTGTAAGGAATATCTCCCCTTTGATTCAAAATGCTTTGGTGATGTCAGTATATATGCTCAACGTAAAGCCCATCTTATCATAACTGATCTCCAGTGTGGATGGGGCACATGGTTTGAGTGTGAGGGAAGTTAATTTCACTTACCAAATGTGCTCAGAAAGTTTGTGCCATAGAACAGTACCGGGGGGGGGGGGGGGACCCAGGGAGAGCCGTGCGCGAGCCGGTCTCTCCCTGGGTAGGTTCGCGCGAGGTAGACTGGCCACGGACAGGTGGTGTAATCACTGTAAGGGACAGAGGTTATATTTAGGGCCAGAGCAGGCAGGAGAGGAGCGTGATGGTGGGAGGCGGTTAGAAGGGATTTGTTTTGCCCCACCCACCCTTCCCTCTTTTTAGGCCTTTTTTCATTTCTCAGTGCTTTAAGTACTGCTCTAGTTTTTTATAGGCTTGCCACTTTAGGACAGGTGAATTTTTACTTTTTGTAGGCGGGTTTTTAGTGGGGGGTGGGCAGCCTGGAGCGGGTTGGTCCATCCTCAAAGGGCAGTTAAAGGAAAGGAGGGGGTATTCTGCAAGAGTTAGTTGCTTCGGGTTTGGTTAGGGTTAACTTGGTGGGGGGTTTACTCTTTGGTAAGGATGCTCAGTTAAGGTGAAATAATTTGATTTAATAAATAAATAAATAAATAAATAAATAAATGTGTTGAACAGATGTTTTGTTTCACACCTGTCTTAAATAAAGTGGCCTTTCTTGCTTTCAAAACAGTTGTGGACAGTGATTTCTTGCGCGATGATGACTGTAAATAAAACAGACGATAACAGAGGTGCGCGCAGTGCGGGAACTAGATGATTTCATTTGAGTTGGAAGAACCAAGATATTGTTTTACAAAATGTATATTTTGGGAATACACACGCTTTCTCTGGCTTATATTGATTCAACGTTTCGGAAATATTGCTGTTAGTGTAATTGTTTGCTGCAGCATTGGTAATGACTTTTTGTAGGTTTGTATTGATTTGCCAAATATAACTCTACATTGTAAAATCAGATTTTCTTTTAACAATCATTGGAGAGCTGTAGATTCTGCTCATTATATAAACATAGCAACAAAATATGAAATAATCAAGAAGACCAATGTTTAGAACAGATTATAGATGGTAGGCTTCTTATGTAAAAAATGTTGTTTCTTGTCTGTGGCAAAAAAATTGTTCTTATGCCCGACAAAGACTCATTGTGAAGGATCTCATCGCAGAACTAAGATGCCAACATCAACCGATAATAAGGGTAACATCTACAGTAGAATTTAAATCCTCCCTAAATAGTAGAATTATCTGTGGATGATCTGTTTCTATCCAACTCAAAGTCAGGCCCTCATGTTCATTTAAAGCTTTATGTAACAAAGACTCGTTTGTATTGCACTTCAGAGCGCTTTATACAGAGAACTCTTAGCGAAACATTTTCAAACAGGAAGGGGATGTTTATGCATATCGATTGAAAACTCACATGGTACCATTGACATATATCTGAACATTCTACAACTTAAGCATAAACAGTTATGTACAGCTCTTTTCGAGGGGATGAGGCAGTATATTGTCTTATCACGCAATATCCCCAAGTTTCGAAGAAATATATCCAGATGCATCTACTATGGCTGAGGTGATTTCAATAGAGCATTAGCAATCCTAGCAGGAGACCAGATGTAAATGTTTGGCAAGAGTGCAAATCCAAACTTATGTGAAATAACTTATTTTAGCAATCAATAGACATTTGTCTGCTTTTATAACCAGCGCAGTACCAAAACAGATTGCAGCACGAGACACATCACACCACTCTTGTAAGTGAAGCACACACAACAATATGGCATTTAATAGTATAACATTGGTGACACACAAACGGTGATGGGAGAAACGCTTGCAAATAGTCTAAAGTACGGACATTAAGCGTGGTGTGTAGAGTTGTATTTCATAATTCACCATGGTAGTTAATGGAGATCTCTTTGTCAGTGACATCTGAATGTCTTGAGCTTCATGAAAACTAATAGTCTTCATGTAATTTTTGTCAAAACTAAAATATGACCGAATGAAACCAATAAAAGAAATCTAAACTTAAACTTAAAACTAAAATATGGCTAGTTGGCTCTGAAAATTATCACAAAAGATGGAGACAACCCATATTTTGAGTAAGGGTTTTTTTCACACTTTAAATCTGTGGAATTGAGTGATGCACAATAATTATGGGTTATGTTTTCAGTTTATTTTTACATTTTGATAGTCTAAACGCAGTGGGGCCAATTCACAGAACTAATCTGAGATAAGATCCTAAACGTACTACTTTTGGTATTCACAAAAGGCATTTAGTAGTAGTAAAGTCAGGACTCCTAACTTTACTACTACTAAACTGAGACAAAATCCTAACTTTACAGCTTTCAGTATTCACAAAAGGCATTTAGTAGTAGTAAAGAAGTTAGGATTCCTAACTTTACTACTTCTAAATGCTTTTAGGAGTGCACATAGGAGGAATGATACATCAAACAGCCATTAACACTAAGTCATAAAGAAATATTTCTCTGTGCAGAGCTAAAATCTACTCTATGTATACTTTACAGAAATTGTAATAATAGTGTAATCAGAGAACCAGACTATCAAGCTAGATCTAAAGAAAATGTAGAATGACAGAGGTAAATAAGGGCTGCTTTGTCAAGTAAGGAATGGGAAACGGAAAATAATGGCTAACTATCTATCTAACTATCTAAACTACAAATAATATTGAAAAATATGTTTCCCATTAATCCTCTTCCAATATAATTGCACATTTTAAAATTAGAAATAATTTGGCACTTGATTATATTGCTAATATTTAGTTTTGTGCATCAATTCTCAAAGCGGTACAAAAGGGGGTGGTGATGGACGGAGCATCTGAACCAATCAAACACTCACACCCAGTCAACAGATCTGGGTTTAATCCATCACCGTTCTTTAGCCCACTCTGCCTCCCCAGTTCAGACATTGCCATATGCAAATCAGTCTGACCCTGTGCCTCATGGGAACAGTCCAGCCCGAACTGCCAAGCCATGCCTTCCCTGGGCTGGAAACAAGCTTCCTAGGACCGGTTTCTGGCATTCCAGCAAAGAGCCCTTTTATTTATGTGTTCCACTTAAGTCCTTTAGATATAAATTAATCATCTGCTAGAAACATTCATACAATCTGAGTTCTGTGATATTGTAACCTCTTCGATCTCAAACTTCCACGTGTTTGGATGAAACATAGATAAGTATCTGTCGATAATGCAGTTTGTGTTATGAAATAATGCTTTTAGAGCACCACCATTAAGATAAATTCTTAAAGAAGCACTTAGACTTTGGTAGCTATTCCTTCACTGTGCTTTGCTGTTAAATTGACAATTTTATAAATTTCACAGAATTTCAATCTGTTTTTCACTTTCAGATCAAAGGGTCAGAGGATGGCTTATGCTGGACTCCTATCTACCGACATTTTTCCTAACTTTACTGTATCTGATTTCCATATGGCTTGGCACAAAATATATGAAGAACAGACCACCAATGTCTCTCCGGGGTCACCTCATTGTATATAATCTTGGAGTTACACTGCTTTCCCTGTATATGTTGATAGAGGTAAGTGTCCTGGCTCATTCACCCTATTTTTCTAACTCTTCATGGATCTCTTGTAAATAACCATCAAGAAGTAATCAAGAATTCTACACAGGGGAACCTGCACTACAGTGGTAAACTAAGAGGCAAATCATAATTTTTAGGAGGCTCTTAAGGGCATATTCACAAGCCCCTATAGCCACCACAATGTCACTTTTAGTGATGTTGTGTAGCAAATGTGCCGTTTTGAACTGCCACAGTTGTAAAATAGAAATTGTCAATCACTTTCCATACTCCATGTGAACGGGAAGATTGTTTAGGCACAAAGGCATCCACAAATTTCTGCCCTGGCTGGCATCCTTGTGGATCTTTCCATCATTATGTGAAAGAGGTCCATGTGATAAGGCCACCATGATAGCTCAGTGACTTAATTGATCACTGCTGGCATTTTCTGGTACCTACAGGTCACAGGTCAACTCCCAGCAAGGCCACCTCAGCCTTCCATCCTTCTGATGTCAGTGAACTGAGTACCATTAAACTAGGGAAGTGTGACTCTTGTTTGCAGTGTTCAGCGACTTGTTCAGATCAGTGGACTGGAAATAGCTACCAATGTATTTATATGTGTGTCTAAATCTAAGGTGCACCATGACATGCGCTCACCAATATTCATGAGGTAGTTTTGTGTTCAAAGTACGGTGCTCAGAAACAGGAGGGAATGCACGACAGCACATAGAATTGTAGATGGGCAGGTGTCACACCAGGGTTTCTAATAACATCTGCTGCGTATTTAAAGGTAATGACCTCTGCAATCAGATTCCAGTTGTTCGTTTAGTGCAAGCCACTGTCTTCTTGGCACTTCTAGATTTTTGTAAAGCACCATTACACCTCTCTGTTCATGTTTTTTTGGCCGAGTGGTCCACTTGCTGTATGTGTAGGTTGTCTTCGATTTTACATGCTTTCACTGATTCGAATGTGTGGCTGCGATGGGCTTGTTCTTCAGTTAAGTGGGATGACAGCATAACACTAACATTTGGCTACTTTAATGTGAT
The DNA here is from genome assembly GCF_964263255.1 of Lissotriton vulgaris. Taxonomy (NCBI): domain Eukaryota; kingdom Metazoa; phylum Chordata; class Amphibia; order Caudata; family Salamandridae; genus Lissotriton; species Lissotriton vulgaris. Next base: position 921,908,380 of record NC_141691.1, on the reverse strand, counting down.
TAATAAGATGTATGTAAAAAGCCCACACTTCATTTTGATTTTGTTGCATGCAAATGACAATCAGTGGTTTGTTTTGGCTTCTCTTTGGAAAAGTCAAAGCTGGTTGTTTAATATGGTCTTTTCTTTTTCTGCAGTTCTATGAATGTTAGATTGCAACTACAGTTGGACATAGGTTGTGCTTGGTACTGCACTTCTACAGTTTCATTATTACATATCATGATATTCCAACTGTACCCATTAGACACACCCCCTGGCACCATTAAGTACAAATAACTGCTTCAGCCATATAGATGCTTTGCATCACCCTCTCACAGCACACCCATATTAAAGAATCTGAAAGATTTTGTGTTTTCCATTAGTGGTCAAATCACTCTACAAAAGAAGCAGCGTAGTATAGTTTTTCATAAAGAAAGTGTTTGCATTCTATTACACAATCTACATAATTGTTCAGTAAGCTTTAGTGCACAGAACACGGACATATTTTCTCCAGCATGAATGCACATTCTATGTGTCGAAGTAAAGGTGAAATATAGGGCACAAATGACACCTAGATATAGATTGTTAAGGTAAATAGATATGGAGTTAGGAATAGTAAGTAAGCGCGTGCGTATGGATACCTAGCTTCACAAAATTGTAGTAGTCGATATTCTGGATGCAATACTTTTATTGGAGGATATTTGTAATGGAACGGTCTAGTTAGTAGTAGACTAGAGTGGAGCTTCAGGACTTCTTTGTGCAACCTTAAAACCTGAAAAAAAAATTGATGACCAGACTTTTTCTGGCATTGCCTTCACTCAAATGATAGAATTAGAAATTAAAAATTGTATAACAACTTAAATACAGCGAACATCGTACCCCGAACAGGTTTTCGCCGCAAAGCAAAGCGAAATTTGTAGTAATAACATCAAAGATACTCTCTGCTGTGTGACTAAATCCAACAAACAGCTGTTGCAGTTCAGGATTCTTCACAAGTGAATAGTATACCAAAAATGTCTACACATGGGCTAAACTGCACAAACAGGAATACTGAAGTCCCCTAGATGTAAATGCTGTGATCCAGACTTTAAAAGCCAAAGAGTAAATTAAACGTTTTTAACCTTTTTGTTTTTAACAAAAGGGTTTATGGACCTTGTTTTTTTAAAACTGCACAAAACATCACAGGGTGATGTTTAGAGGTTAGACGTGGTAGAGAGAACCAAAAACATGTTTATAAAACATTACAGCAATGTATTCTCCTTTTTCACTATTCTTTTTCATAGTTGAAAGACAGACCCTTGCAGCCATCAAATTTCCTATGAATAGTCGACTTGAGACCACCAATTAATTTACAATATCAAGGAGGGTGTAGCAAGCAGATGTGTGTAATGGGCGGCTGGCAAGACATTTCCTGATTTCAATGAACATAACGTGCAGAAGCACGAGTGCTGCCCAAGAGAAACTGAGTAAAAAAAACGAATTCCTCCTGAGAGGGGATCTGATCATTATCCAGTGAATTCCCCTGCACTCACCAAGGAGCTAGCTGGACGCTTTCTGGAAATACCATCATACGGTGGGAGCTCTGGCCTTGTCTAGTCTGGAGACATGAGCATTGATAAGGCTGTAGGATCATATTAACTTTGACCTCCAGGTTGCATCTCTGCATCTGACATTTTGCAATCCACCTGGCAGATTTGCCTAGGATGTATTAATTGACAGTGTGCAGGGTGGTTCTTTAACTGAACAGCTACTGCAGTACACCCATAGCCTCCAGTGGTAGCTATTATTCGCATGAAGTACCTGTAATCTTGGTGTATGTGACACGGACACATAATAGAAGTATGGGTATTGAACAGGGGTTTGGTGCAGCTGTCTTCAAGGATATTGAAGGGGATAGGGCGACAGCTGGGATGGAATGTAGTCCTCATCTACATGAGTGCTAAAGAGATTGCTTTGCAGGTAAAACGAACTTCTTTGAATGGAAAACAATGAAACAGGAAGAGAAAAATGCTTCAAAAAATAGGATGTTGAATCTACATTAGACTGACGGATTCTGAGTGCTTGAAGTGCCACTGAAGGTCCCAATTGTCGGGGCCCTGGTCCCGCTTTGTAACATGAAACTAAAATCCTTGTGATGTATGTACGGACTGCCCATGATCGGAGCCCTTATCCTTGGCTGTGGTATCCAGGGCCGGAGTGGGAACCCAAACCCGCCCTGGCAAATGAGTCAGACTGGCGATGGGGGAGGAGGGGGTGCGCATAGAAAACACTGCAGTTTCTTTTGTTACAGACGGCTGATATGCTGCAAAACCAGCCACTGGTAACAAAAATGGCACCCCAGGGGTCCAAAATCAGCCCCCACCCTGGCAGCCCACTGGGGAGTCGCCCGGTGTCCGCTACGTCCAGTCTTGCCCTGGTAGCATCCTGTCTCTTGGTACTGAAGGATCTTCAGGTTCCTCAGAGATGCTTCTCAGCTGTGTACACCTGGTTCGCTTTACAGAGAAACTTACACTAAGTTTGGTTGCCCGGGGATCTTATAATCCCAGAGAGGATCTAGCAAAAGAAGCGTGAAATAAATAAGAAAAGCATGATAAGCACGGCATTCGTTAGCCTGAGTGTGTGACTCTGTAGCCAGTTAATTATAATAATTATTTGAGAAACAGTTATTTCATCAAGTGATGCAGCTGCTCTGAATTAGACTAATCATTGGTGCAGTGTGAAACCCACAAACACAATAAAGCATACAGGCCTTAGAGATTCACCCCCACTAAATTCTATCTATTAATTGGTCTTCTGGTGGCTGGCTGCAGCTGTGTCTTCTTTTTGTGGAGAGGAGTGATCCTCCTGCACACAATCCATTCAGATACCAATGAGAGATTCTTTCTCACACGTCGACTCCCCTCTATCTTCCATCATGGTTCTCCACAATGGGCCTACGGTGATTCAAATAAGGTGAAACTGAACTGTGGTGCCAAAGGGTCCCTTTTTAGGTGGCCAATAATTAAAACAAATACATCATCTTTCTTCATGCCTGTGAGGAGTTCAAACGAGCATCCAGAGAGTCTGTTTTTAATGTACATGCCCTCTATGCTTTCTAGGACAAACCATTGACTGTAGACATTTTTTGCTACATTTTCTGGAATGAGAATGGTGCAGGGGTGGGTCCTACACTAGGGCAGAGGAGCGGCGCCCACTGCTTTCTCGCAGTGTGAGAAAGCCAAAACAGAAAATGGTAATACCTTTTATTTCTTATCATTTTCTGTTTGCTCTGCACATAGTAGGCGGGTGGGTGGGCAGGGCTGCTCTACTCTTTGAGCAGAGCAGGGGAGAAGTGGTTTGCCCATTCCTAATTGTGCAAAGATAGTTTGGTGGGTCCTCTTGGGCCCCCCAAACCAGTCATGCACACTCTGCCCTTCTCCATGCAGGCTGCATTGCAGTCTGCGTGAAGAACATGCCCACCCCACTAGCCCCTGGCTCGGTGTCGTCCTGACCAATCACAACGCTGCATTGCAGTATTGTGATTCGCTCAGGGAAGGGGAGCCTGGCTGCCTGCTTCCTGTTCCTGTCGGAGGCAGGAGAACAGGAGACAGGAGAGCAGGAGCAGAGAAGACGTGCAATCCCACCCCTCCCCCCACCTGCAACTACTGAAAAGGTGAAGATGTTTTAATCTTCCATGACTCTCTAACAGGCTTGCAGGTTGGTGCCTAAAGTTAAAACATTTTAGCTAAAGAGAACTGGGTGAAGCATACCATATGTTTTGGGATTTTCGCGAGACACAATGACAGATGTGAAACACACATATTAGAAGTAGTCTTCAGGGTGCAAAGCACACAAGAAATTAGATAAGATGGTCAAAGGAAGTCATAGAAATGTTGGGGAAACTATCTTTCATGTGGAGAGAAAAAGAGAAAGAATTTGATTATTTTGCACAAAGGTGTTGGCATTTCAGCATGTGTAATTGTACATGCCTGCAATTAAACTGGTGGGAATACCAATGCAAGGCCATAGCCATAAACTCACAAATCTTTTTTTATAAGTATACCTGGAAAGATGCGACTGCTGATGCCTTCCGAGTGTAACCAGTGAAAGATGCTTGACCAACAGGAAGCTGTAAATTTGGAGCCATACAGAGTAATTGATGTGGCAAATTTGTATCTTTCAATTGTCACTCAGGGCCCATCCTATTTAAATTATCATTTGGGCCAGAAGATTATCTAATAGAGGGCGTCCCACATGTTCTCCCTCACATATAACACCTCAATTAAATTTGGGGATCCTGCCTTTAAGGAGCTATACAAAAAAATGTCAATATAACTAGATCAGTGTGTGTGTGCGTGTGTGTGTTTGTGTCTGTGTGTGTATGTATGTTTTTCATGTGTGTGTGTGTGAGATTAGGCCTCTGCTTTATGGGCTGGCTATATCTATCCAGTGATACTCAAAGTACGGCCCCTGGGCCGCATGCGGCCCTCATGACCTTTACATTCGGCCCCCTCATCACCAGGAGCACTAAGCTGCTATTTAATCGAGTTTGCACTAACATTAAAAATATGTTCAGGAAACAGGCAAGGATTTATTTAAAGGTTAATTTAAGTTAAAGAAAGGAAGTAACCAGGGTGTCCTGAACCGCTTAGCTTTACAAATACCTTCATTTTTAAAGACATCTTGCAACGAAAGTGTAAAAGTATGATAAAGTCTTGTTAAAATCAAAAAGTGTATCTCATTCACACGCGGAACCATTTCACCTTAGCACAGCAGATATCAGTACATTAAGAAGCATTTAATATTAAAGTGATAGTTATCAAACATGAATTTAAAAACATTTATTCTTCACCACACCCTGGCAAGAATGCCAATAGTGAACTAAGAGTCAAGTCAGGGTTTATGTGCTCTCTTTGGGTGCATGGGTTTCTATCAACATGAACAGCTTTATAGGTTACTAAATCAAACACAGGAGCTGGTTTTGTACAGCACACATACTCAAGTTATATATGAATTTCGAGATCCTCATATGTGATAATGAAGAAAAAGGCAGGAAAGTGAAATAAAACAATTGACTTGGAGCACACAATTTGGTTAATTGGAAACGCCGAGGTTATTCCCAAGATTCTGGTTTCACATTATGCCCCCCTCCCCCCCCACCCCTCAACCACCACCCTGCCGACATCAATGCGGGCCTCAGTCAAAGAAAGACTAAACTTTGTGGCCCCTGGGAAAATGTTTGTGAGTATCCAGAATATATGAACATTCTTTTTATGATGCCAACCTTATTTGGTATTTGAGTATTCAGCTCTATTATCAGTGGAATCAAAGTTTAGTTTATAAAATACATTAAATGTTGAACCAATTAGATGGCTCTGTATGTTCCATGTCTCATTGTGGGCCTGTGTACTAAGATTTTCTACAAAATGTGATTGTTGTGAGTAAAATTACAGAACTTTAGGATGGAATGTAATTAATATTTTAATTGGGAGTTTTTAGTGTGTTTTTGCGTGTGTTGGTCGCCAGTAGGTATATATAGTTAGGATTTTTTCTCTATGGGACTTTTGAAAATTCTATGTCTAATAACTTTGGCGTTTGTGGACGGAATCGGCTGAAATTGTCAGGAAAATGGCACATTTTGTTTCTGAGCAGCCCCTAATAATTTGGGGGGGTTTCGTCAAGGGGGGGCCGAGAAAAAAGGGGGGTCCCAAAACACGTTTTTAACATTGAGTTTTCCATAGGGCGTTTGGCCTCACTTTTAGCTCGAACGGCTAAATGGATTTGCACAAAACTTGGCAAAATTGTAGGGACTGTTAGCCCGATGTGCCTTTGCTGGGTCTCAATATATGTGCTCCAGTGGATTTTGAGAAATTAACGTTTTAAAAAACAGATATATCTGTGACAGCGTCCCGGGTAGCGATCCGGTTCGCGTACTTTTCGCGTTACGGAACTTTGCGAAGCGAACCTGATTGGCTCTCCGGTGTCTGTCAACATTCTAAACAGTCCGGAACGGCCGCCATCTTGTCTCTTGGTAGGATCGAGAGACAAGAGGAGGAGAAAAACGAATGGGGAATTTAATGAAAGGGGGCAAGGTAGACCCCTCTTGACCCCCTAGGATTGATGTTGGAGTTATTAAAGGGTCCCGTGGGGCAAATAAAAAAAAATTGATTTTTCGCGGTAGAAGCGCTTTCCGGTTCGCGAACCGGTAGCGAAACGGGAATTCGCCATTTTGTGTTTCGGTTTAAATAAATTACAAGATGGAGGAAAAACAATGTGAGAAATGGGTATAAGGGGGTACGGGAGACGTATCCTGACCCCCTATGTTTTCTGAGGGTGGCTGAGGATGCTCATATATGTTGATACATGTCTTCCAGCAGCTGCGCCTGAGCGTTTTTTTTTTTTTTGCTGCGTCACGTCTGTTAACGTTCGATTCGAAGGAAATCAGGAATTGTTGACCGCCATTTTGACACTGCGAGTAAATATATTGTTAAAAATAATTGTTATAAATTAATCCGTATTGAAAAACATTGTCTGCGCCATCTTGCTTTTTTTCCAATGGCACACTTTTGTCGTGCACGGCAGCCATTTTAGATGCCTTGACCAGACCCACTCTCTGCACGCCGCCGATCGTGACGTCTGTTAACGTTCGATTCGAAGGAAATCAGGAAGTGTTGACCGCCATTTTGACACTGCGAGTAAATATATTGTTAAAAATAATTGTTATAAATTAATTCGTATTGATAAACATTGTCTGCGCCATCTTGCTTTTTTTCCAATGCCATACTTTTGTCGTGCACGGCAGCCATTTTAGATGCCTTGACCAGACCCACTCTTTGCACGCCGCCGATCCTCAGCATGGCTCCCCACCCTCGCAAGCATCTCCCCCACGCACTGGTCACCCCCACTCTCTGTCTTATGCATGGGCCATAAACCTCCCCCCATCGGCGCTGCTCTTCCCTGAGAATCACACCCTGTGTCCGTCCGACACCTCCCTTTCACCCTATTCACTACCGCACCCTCTGACATGCCTCTTCCTTTGTGTCTGATTGTCCAGGCCGGTCCCAGGCTAACACCTAGCCCTGCGGATGTAGTTTATGGCCTCAACTGTAAAGAATCACCCCTCTTCAAAGGAGTTATAGTAGATCAAGGCCCCCACCAGATGAGATCCGTCACACCACACGCGTTCCTACTATCTGATAACGATCCTGTATTGTGATTGGGGAGGGGATTCTCACTGTGAGGGTGTGTGGGACCGAGCCTGAAGCGGAAGATTCCAGGGATGCCTTTTTGTACATCAAAGTCTTCACAATTATGTGTCACATTAAAAATATATAGCACTCCAACAAAGTAGTAGGATTATAACACTTTAATAACTTATAAATATATACAACGCACCAAAAACAGTAAACACGATAAAAAATTTTTTTTAAACAGAAGCAACAATGGTCAGTAGCGGTCTGTTGTGCGAATAGTCCGAAGGCACCACAACGCGTTGAGATCTGGACGGCACCCAGGTGATGTCCTTTACTTGCCGCACTGGTTTTGGCATCCTACAATGCTGCTCCAAAAAATGGCGTGGGGCGCCCCGAGGGGGGGGGGGGAGGAGGGAGGCGGTGTGAACGGGCCTCCCCAGGTGGAGGCTCATCTGCTGTAGTGGGGCGCCCCTTTAGCGTTTCAATTGCCATTCAGCGGTTTTCCGCCCGCTTTTGCTGCACTGTGCCTCATCAGTAGCGGTCTGTTGTGCGAATAGTCCGAAGGCAGCACAACGCGCCGCGATCCGGATGGCACCGAGGTGGTGTCCAGCAAGTTTCACTGGTGTGGCCATCCTACAATGCTGCGCCGAAAGACGGCGTGGGGTGCCCAGGGGGGGGGAGCCAGCTCAAACGGGCTTCTCCCTCCTCCCCAGGTGGAGGCACCTCATCTGCAGTGGGGCGCCTCTTAGCGTTTGACTCGCCTTCCAGCTGAGTTCCGCACGCTTTTGCGGTACAGTGACTCACCCGCCATCTAGCTGAATTGCGGCTACTCTTGTGGTGCAGCGATAGCCGGCTGCAACAGGACTCTCAAAATGGTGGCCAGCTCTTTGGATTTGAACCTGGGCCACTAAAATGGCTCTGGGACACCTTGGAACTCGAACGCTTGCCTGCTAGGGCATGGGCCCCATTCACGAAAGTGTCCCCTCTTTTGACTGATTGTTCTTGTTGCCTATTTCTTCTGTTGTCATTTAACGGAACCTTTTTGGACTGCCGAAAAGGGTTCTGGTCCGACCGCTGGTTGGTGGAGACATTTTGACTATATCCTGGACCTGCCCTGCCTCGCCCAAAATGGCGCCGGTATAAATGGGACTCGTAACTCCTTGTTGTGTACTGGTTGCCCAACCTTGATATCACGAGATACGTATGCAGTTTTGAAGCACATGGCGGGCGGGGACGAGTACTCATTGAACATTTGGACATCCCTATTGATATTAGGTTCTGATGTGTTATTGATTACTGTACTATTGAAAGTTCGAATTAACGTCACCCATGGTACTTGCCCGCAAATGTATATCTAGATAATTTTATTGTAACTGGCCCTGTCGTACTTTAATTATAAAATGTACGTCCACCAATTCCGCAAATGTTAGACACCTTAGTTCTTGCAACCTAATGGGTCGCCCATTACGTTGTTCTACAGTGTAAATGTCCCCTCATCATATACGATTCCAGTTTGCTCCGTGGCCGGCCCACGTGGTTATAGGCCCGTATTTGTATACTGACATTTTCACAATAAAGGTTTTTAAAACAAAACATGGTAGTAGTACTTACATTGGTAAAGTTTTGAATAATAGTCACTGTTTTCGAATCAGTAAAAGGCAAGTGAAATAAAGCAGTCCAATTACATGACGGTTAAAAGGTATAATACAAAGAAACGCAGTAAAGATAAATGGTCAAGGGTTGTTGTGTTTTCTACTCCTGCAACATAAAGTGATCGATAGGAATCTGATATTCATGCCTATCAGCGACTAAGACAGCAGGCCGAGCCTCTTTTGCTCAACGGCTCCCTCATGGGACGAAGAAACGCCCTTTTTCTCGAAAAAGGAATATATTTTACTTGCAGGACAGTTGTAAATTTTCCGGGAAAATACATTAGCCTGGAACATTATAACATATATGTTTAAGAAAAAAAAAATGTTCGAAAGCAATGAAAAGCGTTATTTTTAGGTCATATGACCAAGCCTTTCATCATTAGAATAACAAAAGTAAAATGAACCAATGAAAAGTTTTATTAACAAGTCACATGACCTGTTATGCTTACGTTACGCGCTGCGCGCCGCGCTCTGGATCGCTTCCGGGAAGCTGCGCCTCACGCACCGGAGCACTTCCGGGTAGGCTAACGCGGCGCGTCATATGACGCATTACGCGACAACGCAGGTCCAGAATATAGTCAAAATGTCTCCACCAACCAGCGGTCGGAACACAACCCCTTTCAGTAGTCCAAAAAGTTCTGTTAAATGACAACAGAAGGGACAGGCAACAAGAACCTTCAGTCAAAGAGGGGAGGGCAAGTTCTTCTCTACCTGTTCACGTTGGGGCTCCACCGGAACTGATCGAATTTGGACGGGGTGGGTGGCCGAGCCGAGCTGTCTTGCAGCCATCATGGCGTCGAGCTCAGTTCATCTCACTAGTTTCGTATTTCTCATGAGGGGTTGTTCCTAATGTTTCTATTTTAGCGAGGTCAAAAAGAGATCCCATTAGTGGCCTACTGATTTTGCTCGATTCCTTTTGTTTTTTTAAACGATTTTTCACTATCTGCAAAGACTAAACAGAGTATTGCGACTCTGTGCTTGTTTGTGAATAGAGAATGAACCAAAGAGAACCAATTCTAAAACAGTAAATGCTTGGATAACAATCAATCAAATGGAGAGAGAAGCAGGCACAACGGATTACAACGGGGGCAAAGGCCTGCGTTACCTACCCTTCACTATCTGCAAAGAGAGAATACTCCTAAAAGAAAAGAGGGGGGGAGGGGGCAGCGTTCAAAGCACATCAGCGTGCATAGACACGAATTTTTTTTTACCTACCACGTACTTGACATTTTAAAGCTTTTCATATTTGCTATTAAAAAACCATTGAAATTCACTGAAAAAACCATAGGTTATAGACCATATATAGTTAGGAATTAGCATTTACAAAACCTTATTTTACTCACACAAAACCATTGAAATTTCATATATAGTTAGTTCCACTAACTATATATCGCGCACCCGCAATCCACTGCTGATCATGTCACATATTACATCATTCATGACATGGTCAGTGACATCACTGATGACATCACTGATGACATCTCAAATGACATCACTGATGACATCATTCATGACATCTCAAATGACATCACTGATGACATCATTCATGTGATAATACGATGAACCTCTTCAGACTCTAATATAACCTTAGATACACTCAGTGTAAACAGACACTCACAGACTGTCACTCATCCATGGAATTACTCACACACCTAGTCAGTCATGCAAAGAATCAATCACACCTCCATTTCCTCAACTATACAGTTATATACACCTTACTTATTCAAACATATTCTAACACATATTTACTCTCTTATACAATCACTGATACAGGTTCACAATGATCCATACAGCCACTCACACATTCACTGGCTCTTATGCACAGTTATTTATATATGTCAACTCTCACATGTACTGTGTTTTACATATGTACTTACTTTGACATGTAGCACTGAGATATCCATTCACTCACCAATACACTCATGCACACAATCAACCGCCCATACAGCTGTTTCCACATGCACTTTTGAACCCATACATCTAGTGAATCAACTGCTCACACATCTATGCACAGAGTCACACACCTCCCAGCCACCCACACACACACACACAGTCTCCCATACAAATACTTGGGCAACCAATTAATAACCCATATAGTTACTCATATAGCTACTGATCAACACATGCAGCAGTTTACAGAACAACAGACATAATGATGCACAAATTAAGACAGTTTAGTCACTAACCCATGCACTCAGTGAGACACATTTAATCACTCACTCATACAGTCAGTCATGCACCTACTAAATCCTTCATCCAGACACTTATACATCCACTCATTCTTCAATATGTAAGACATATTTTAACTTTACAGAAACATACAGTCACTGGATGTTGTCATCAGTGATGCCATCAGTGATGCCACTGACCATGTCATGAATGATGTAATATGTGACATGATCAGCAGTGGATTGTGGGTGCGCGATATATAGTTAGTGGAACTAACTATATATGAAATTTCAATGGTTTTGTGTGAGTAAAATAAGGTTTTGTAAATGCTAATTCCTAACTATATATGGTCTATAACCTATGTTTTTTTTTAGTGAATATATATATATATATATATATATATATGTGTGTGTGTCAGTTTTATATTAAATGCCTAGTTGTGTTTTTGTATTTGTTTATGTAAGATGTTACAGTTATGTAGAACTGTAGAACATTGACAATGTGCGCTGAGCTGCAAGGTACACTGCTTCTGAGATGATTGTAATAAGCTGAGAATTTTTCTGATTCCAGGAAGGTGCATTCATCTTCGTTTGTTTCTTTTGGGTCTCCACAGACCCAAGGGCGGTGGGTGAATAGGGTGCCACTTGGGTGCTGCCAATCACCATCTCCCCAGCCTGTGCCTCGTTCCTGCAGCGCTGTGGATTACTAGAAAATCCTCTGTGTGCTCAGAAACTCGCTTTGAAGCGCTGCCTGCTAGGAGCCAACTCAACTCTCAGCTCTTTTACATTGGACTCTGTAGTGACCTGGGGAAGGGCACTAGGACCCTGCAATTGACAGTGGGGACACGAGGGGAACTGGACACCACATCCGGTCAGGGGTGTGGGGATGGGCATTGTAGAGGGAGGAGGACAAGGGACAGAAGTGTGCATGGGCAGCTCGCCATAACAAGGAATCAAGAAAGATATTGTAAACCCTTACCTGAATCGTGCATACTTTGTGAGGACATGACAGACTCCTCGGTGGAAACAGCACTCCTGAACGTTTCTGTTCTATATTTCGCAATGATCTTGATAATAGTGGGTGAGAAAACATTATCCAGCTAGTGGCATTATAACAGTATGCATATTCTGGATAGAATTAGGGCATTTCTCCCACCCTCAGATCTTGAAAAAAGCATACAGAAAACGTGTTGTGAAGGCTAATGAACCTGGAAGTTTGAATTTTGTGGACAATTACGTTTTTGTGCTGTCAACGGTATACAGCAGTAGCCTGGTACCAATGACGCCCCACATAGGTATACGCAAAGTCCACCTCGGGTCAAGAAAAATGTCCAATAAACCATTCCTTTAAAGAATATGTCCATGTGTATACCTAAGAAATTTCCATCATTTGTAAACCAGGCAATAGAGCACCTATTCTTTCCTCTTCTATTAAAGGAATACACTGCACCTGTCGCAGTAACGATGTAACACTTTAAATTGTAATTAAGTTCATGTTGGGATAGTTTTTTTATTTTTCTGTGCATAGCGGAGTACATGTAAATCTGCATCGATATAAAAATAACTAATGATAAAAATTAATACCAATTAATAATTAATTAACAGTAAATTAATTATCAATACACAAAAAGTATTTTTAATATGTTATTATTAACAATTACATTACTTCCCACCCTATTCCTCTATAAACCCTTAATCCGCTTCAGAAAATAAATTAATACAATTATCGTAATTATCAATTATTCAATTCATACTAATTAATTAGCAATTAATAAAAATGTATTACCAATTAAAAATTCATTAACAATAAATTAAAAATCAATACCAATAAATCAATAAAAATTATTTACTTAATTACAATTAAATTATTTCCCACCCTATTCCCCTATAAACCCACAACCTGCTACGGAAAATAAATTAATAAAATTAACATAATTATCAATTAATAAAAATTAATTACCAATTAAAAATGTATTAACAATAAATTCAAAATGAATACCAATAAATAAATACAAATATTTAATTAATTACAATTAAATTACTTCCAACCCTATTCCCCTATAAACCCACAACTCGCTACAGAACTAAAACACAAAATTAAATTAAAAATAATTAGTCATTTCTAAAAATTAATATTTAATTTAATATAATTAAATTACTTCCCACCCTATAAACCCATAACCCGCTACAGAATTAAATTACGCAAAAATTAAATAACATAAAATTAATTACTTAAAATAAATTACAAAAATAATATACACTTTTCACACGTATACTAACATCCAAAACACTTTAACAAGTTCGATAATATTAACAATTCGATATATTTTAATACCTATATTTTATACTTTGACACTTTGATTTTCTATATTTTGGAAATCGATATTATATTACTTACCTTCAATTCAATATTTTTCACCACTATACTGTGTCCATTCGATATTTTGTCCATTCTAATTTTTACTTCGATATTATGGCTATTCTATAATTTGTATTCAATATTATGTCTAGTTACCAAAGGGGTATACACTAATTTGTGAACACATACAGTAATACAGTGAAATCACTACAAATGGACACCACACCAGTTTAGAAAAATAAGTAATCTTTACTAGACTTAACACAAGACCAAACAACAAAAATCCACAATACTATAATCAAAAATAAGACTTTAAAATGATAGAAATAGCTTAGTTCAGTGTAGATGGTAAATACAACACTTTACTCTCAAAGTACCTTGGATGCATCACGCAAAACAAACAAAAGGTTTGCAGGGAAGGTGATGCGTCGGTTCCTAGCTTTTGGGGAGGTGATGCGTTGGGTCCTTACTTGAGCACAGGGAAGGTGATGCGTTAGTTTCTTACCAGAGAGGTGGTGATGCGTTGGTTTCTTACTGCATTCCAGTAACAAGATGGCGCCACGATGCGATGATCCGGTGCAATGAGACAAAATTGCGTCTTTGATGGGATGCCAACGTGGATGCGATGCGTGCACGCCCGACAGCCGTGCGACGAAATCGATGAACTTTGGAACCGCGACAGGCCCTGCGACACACTTCTCTGGTGATGCGACGGCAACCTCTGCGGCTGTGGCACGCTTCTCCGGTGGTGCGACACTCTTCCTCAGCAATGCGAAAGCGACACGCTTCTTCGGCGATGCAACAGCAACTGCTGCAGCGGTGACACACTTCTTCCTCGTTGCATCTCGCTTCCAGCTCCCAGTGACACACCGTCTCCAGAGGGCCCAAAACAACAGCAGGCACCTCACTGCAGGTAGAATTCCCAGCAAGGAAAATCAGGGGGAGCTGGTGGTGAAGTCTTTGTGTCCCTGAGACTTTAAAACAGGAGGCAAGCTCAACTTCAAGCCCTTGGATATCTTCCTCAAGATAGTAAAAGTACACACAACAAAGTTCCTTTTCTCCTTTTCCTTGGCAATAAAGTAACCACTGCAGGCCAACCCCAAACAGTCACTATCACAGGGGCAGTCTCCTCCTTCAGCTTCCTTGGTGCTTCTCCTTGGCAAAGGTTGGTCTTGATTCCCAGAGGTGATCTAAAGTTCTGAGGTCTGGGCCCCAATATTTATACTGCATAATCCTTTGTTCTCTGAAGGCAGAGAGTGTCTGTACCTAGTCAAAACCAGTTCTGTCCTCATAGATGCAGCTGCCTGGTAGGAGGTGGAGACAGCATTGTTTGAGAGCAGACCTGGCCCAGGTAGCTGAAAGGAAATCTCCTCCCCTACTCTATAGTCTATGAGGGCTCAGGTCAGTGAAAGGAAATCTCTGTCCCCTTCGCTCTATTTTATGCAGGTCCTATTAAGCCCAGCCCTGACCCATGAGACTGCTGGAGCCAAGGCCATTTCCAGCCCCCTGTCACTCACTCACAAACCAGACATGGAATACATAAACCCAGCAGAGACAACTGGATGGTTCGGCAAAAAAAGACCTACTTTCTAAAAGTGGTATTTTCAAACACAGGATGTAAAAATCATCCTCACTAAAAGATACATTTTAACATTCTGAGTTCAGGCATACTAAACTCGAATTTCTACCTTGTTCCCTGGGTCAGTTAGGATTATAAGATGTTATAATCAAACTCCCCATTCTGTTCTATGGGAACAGGTAGCCTTGCAATAGTGAAAAACAAATTGGCTGTAATTCCCTATCAGGACATGCCACACACATCAGGGCATTTCCTACCTTTTGCATACATTGCACCCTGATCACAGGGGTACCTTGAGCCTACCTTAGGGGTGACATACACATAGAAAAGGGAAGGTTTAGGGACTGGCAAGTATGTGCACTTGCCAAGTCGATATGGCAGTCCCAGACTAAACACACACTCTGCAAAAGCAGGCCTGAGCCATATTTTACAAGCTGCTTCTGTGGGTGGCACAACCAGTGCTGCACGCCCACCAGCACAGCAGCATGTGATTTACAGGCCCTGGGCACACATGGTGCACTGTACTAGGATCTGACAAGTAAATCAAATAGCCAACCATGGAGTCACTAATCCATTGCAATAATTTACAATAGAGAGCACTTGCACTTTGGCACTAAATATCAGTGGCAAAGTGCCCAAAGCATCTAGACCAGCAAAAACACAGGAGGCAACAGCAAAAAAATGGAAGAGACACCCACGCCAATGGTACCAGGTTGTAACGACCGGGTTCTAGACCAGATGGGATCAGCTCCTGAGAGCCCCTCCAACCCAGCCGGAACGTAACCACCTCCCTCCTCAGGACCATCTATCCAGGCACCTGGGTACCTACCTGAGGATGGGGAACTCGCAATATACAAGCTCATATAATCAGAAACACCACTAAATCTATAGGGATACTAAGAATACTCACTGATTACTAAGGACATCCATGCCCCACACCACACTCATACCTCATAGTCTCGCGACCACATGGGTCCAGACTAATCTACCCTGGGGCAGTTCTGATTATCTACCATTACACACTGATTACCCTCAGTGCTCACTCGACACACAATCCGGCGTGCCATACACACTGGGCTGCAGCCCCAGTGCTCACTCTTTATCCGGTCCACAATCCGGTGGACCTAAGCACCAGTCTCCTACCTGGTGTTCTCATTAACGCCACTTTCCCTAGAGGCAATCTCATTACACACCGTGTCCCCCCGGTGCTCACTCAAGCCGCAATCTTGCGGGTATACACACTGACCACAATCAGTGCTCTCACTAACGCCACTTACCAATGACGACCACTTTCCTATGAATACCTTCAGCTCTCTCTATGTTGGGAAGTCTCTCTCACTATTCACTAAGGGTTTGCTACTACAATAATATTATGGGATGGCCGAATTACTTAGTATATACTTTATCCCTCAGTTCCAGGGCTCCTCTCTCTCCCTAATTATTCAGTTATCACTTACCTGATCAGGGGTAGCATCTGTTCAAACAGTAATACCTGACTAGGAGACAAGGTTACCTCCACTGTGTGGGGACAAAAGATATACACACTGTATGCAGGAGTAAAAACGCTCTCTATCATAAGAACAACACATGCACACTAGTTCACTAAGAACTGGGGTATCTTTATTACAATAAACATAAAATACACATACACAAATCTGCGGGGTCTCTATGACTAACAGGAACTTTTAACACACCGCTGAAAGAAAAGGATTAGACATACAATAGCCTAGTGAATAAGGACAAGATTAAGGTGTAAGTGTAAAGTGGACTAGTTTAGACTACCTCACCTATTAGAAGGAAGATTTCTCTCTGTCTCTGGTGGGATCAGGGCTCTCTCTGTCTCTCCCTCCGTCACCATAGCTTCACGCCTCTGGCTCAATTGCTCCAGCTGACAGCCTCAGCTCCTCCATCTGCTTTAATGCTCTCTGACAAACTGGCAGTCCCAGCTGATAGTTACTGCTCTCTCTTCAGCTTCAGCAACCATCTGCCTTCTTTCTCCATTCCAGAAAACCAATAGAACTGCACTGTATTCTGCAGCTCCAGCAGACATCCTACTCTCCACTCTTCAAGAACCAAACTGAACACTCCTCCTCTCCTGCAATTCGCTAATATGGATTCCTCTCCTCTAGTGGAAAGCTCCAACCAGCAGCCTCCTCCCACCAGGTCCATGCACCGGGCTCCTCGCTCCAGACGCTCCCACAGTGATAAGCTGCTTGTTTCGTCTAGAGACCTGAGCCCAGGGACACTTCTTGATTAGATTCAGCTCTGGCCGGTTCTCTCCGGTTCGCTTAGGGCGAACAACAGCTCAAAACCAAAATATTACCTTTTCCCTTGAAGCATCTCATCTCTGCAGGGATACTAAGCAAAATGGAGTCTATTTAGTTCTGGGCCTTGTAGGCCTGAGAAGGATGAAATAACCCTTAGCTCTGTCAGAGTACCTACACAAACAATACTAAGGTGTAATATAAAGTCAGGACCACAGGATCCACCCTCTACTATAAGCAAAATAGTGAAAGGCAAAGCCAATAGGCAATAGATGGATTAAAGTAAGGGATCTATCATCTTATAAAGCAGCTATCCTCTTCTAGGTCTGGAAGAAAGGGCTTAAAAGGGCCAACACATCTAAGAATACATATCCTAGATGTGAGCAAGCTTAAAGCCTTTATCACTCCGAAATAGAGCCAAAAAGCCTGTCAAGACACAGGTCTAACAAGTAGTTACATAAAACAATACCCCACCACCCAACTTAGGTGACCAGCCCACCCTCCTCCAAAATACAAACCAAAAAAACGTAAGAGAGGGAAGGAGAACTCCCTTAAGCACAACTCATAATGTGAGTGTTTATGTGGTAACTGGAGAATGGGAAACCCAATGTGTGCTGGTGATAATGGAGGAAAAGTCCCAAACAGTAGGACTGTAGACCACCCAAAAAATGCCACTTAATAGACAACAGCAACTAAGGTGAACACTGTTCAGTCAAATAGTTAAAGTTCCAATACCCTAGGTTGGTGGTGTGAAATAGTTGAGTTCTGGTCTAGAGAAATAATCTACCATTTGCTTTCATTTGCCCTGAAATCTCTTTCCCAAAGTTTTTAAAACACGAGTAAGATGTGTTGCTTTTCTTCAATATAAGGCAATAGGCTGTCATAAGCTGACACCTGTCATGAGTCTGATTAATGCCCAGTCAGCTGTGGTCATCTGATCTAGGTATTCTGGACTTACCCCAAGTTTAGCAGTTCTCGAGTCTACTGGGATGAGCTAAACCAACATGTTTCATATGCCCCAGAATTTCGGTCCAGTCAGTATATATCACTGGACAGGACCACCATATGTGAATGTATATCCCAGGTACCTATTAACATCTCCAACAGATATCTGAAGCATTGGGAAACGTACATCGCAGTCCCACTGGAGTTTGGTACCATTTAGATAAATGTGTATCTGCTGATTCCATTCGAGGGATCGTTCAATAAATTTGATCAATTTCATACCACAACCTCTCCCATTGCTTGATCGGGATATTCCTTTATGTGTCCCTTTCCCATCTTGTCTGATATGGAAGTTTAGGTAGGGGTGTGCTATTGTGGATTGTGTGACATGTTTTAGATCGAAGTACCTTGGAGGCTCTGTATGTGCGGGCTAGTTTCCCAAATGGTTTGAGAGTGCGAGCTGTGGCTAAAGCATTGGATGGATATAGTGCTGCCGCAGTCGTAAGTACTGTAAGAGTGCTGTTTTGGAAAAATTATAGTTTTGTTTGCATTGCTTGAAAGACTTAATAGTTTATCCCTGGAAAAGGTCACTTAGGATGCTGCATTCTCCTACTGTTAACTCCTGGAAAGCAAAGGTGGATAAGCTGGGGTGAATTGTTCACATTTTAGTAATTTTCTCGCTGTACTTCCTAAATCTTTAATGTCAGATTTCAAAATGGGTTCTGGCGTATCAGTTGCAGTTTTCTTTACTCAGAAGATCTAAGGGGCATATTATCAAGGCTGCACAATAAAATTATCGCCACTTTAGCGTCCGTTTTCGGGCGCAAAGTGGCGAAAGTTTTATTGCACTATCAGCAAGAACATGCTAACGTGTGTTCCTATGCCTCAGCGCCGCTTTTCCTAACACCCATCTTTGGATCGCCAATGAGATGCAAAGTGGGCTTACCCTGCTAAAGTAACGTGGAGAATGTCGCTAATGAACATTTCTCCAATCATCAAGACAATCGCTAACTTGTGTAGTGATGGGAAATGTAGCGTTAGCACTCTTATCACAGGTATGGTTACGTCTGCTTTGAAACTGACTAAGCAATTATGGTCTATGGGTGGTGGCTCATAATGCTGAGATCACCCTGCCCTATCATCTATCGCCTATCACTGTGCGATTATCGCTGAATTTCCAGCGATAATCGCATATTTTGCAGCTATCGCTTGGATTTTTATCGCTTTGGAGATAAGCGTCGCTGATAGCAGGCTATCTCTGCGATAAAATCCAGCGATAGCCGGCGATAATTATCCTCACGCTTAGTGATAGTTATCACCGGCTGTTGCTGATATACCCCTAAAGGTTTCTTAATGCAAGCACATTCTCTGGAACTGCCTATCTTCAATGGTAACCAACCCTCATGGTAGTGTTGTGAACGAGATCCTGATCCAAAAGAAGAGAACAGGAGGCTTTTTTGCACTTGCAATCCTTATGGCAGCAATCAGTTTCTGTAACCTAATAGCCACTATGTTGTTCGGCTCGCTTTTCTTTATGCACTGACGCTCAGGTTCAAAGCTAATACTGTAAGGCAGCAATTTACAGCCCCCCATTAAAAGGGGTGTCAGATTACCCAAAAGATTCTGAGTATGGCTCACTGGCCTGGGATGAAAATAGTGAAATGTATTTTTGGCGAGGTCACCAAATATTGTGCAACAGCCTGGCTTCTAAGTGCACCAGTGCAGGTTTCTGTCAGCCCAAAGAGGGACTATGGGGCATATTATCAAGCCTGTGCGCTAAAATTATCGCCGCTTTATCGGCCGAAAACGGCCGATAAAGCGGCGATAATGGGCTTGATAATATGCTCTGTGGAATTCCAATCGAAGCCCATGTTAGATGTCTTCACATCTAACATGTGCTTCGATTGGAATTCCATAGAGCATATTATCAAGCCCATTATCGCCACTTTATCGGCCGTTTTCGGCCGATAAAGCGGCGATAATTTTAGCACACAGGCTTGATAATATGCCCCTCTGTTTTTTGACAAACATCACAGACTGCTTAACACAGAATTTACTTAATGATCAGTTTATCAGCAGAATCACTTACATTATTTTAGAATAAATCAAATTGTGTCTCGTCCTAGCGTCAGGTCTTTGAACTGGAGGGGGTCTAACCTCCCAATTGGGAAACATGGTATTATGAAGTATGAAGTGTTTATACTTCTTCTTCGGGCCTTAACATAACCACAGGCCGCAGAGAAGGCAAGGCATATGCAACATGCATGACAAGTACTAATAACACATCATCTTTGCTCCAGGTTAAAGATTTGCATAAAAGTGGTCACCACTCTCAGCTTAGTCCGAACAAGGATGTCCACCACAGATTTGGTCTATGATATTGGAACAGAGTTACCAGTGACTGGTGCAGAGTGCATGGTATTATCTACTTTTACTCTTCTGGTCAACCTTCACTACTGAAAAAGCACCCTGTGTGCTAGCAGCTTAAATCCATCTGGCCAACCTTCAACTAATCATTATCTCCTGACAAAGCACCCTGTGTGCAATGCCTGGGAAAGCTGTTTCATCCCAATTTGGCAACATTCAGGTAAATAAAATAAAATCAATATTGCCAGTTTAGAAACCCGTTTTTGTTTTGCAAACAAGATACTTTATGGGTAATTCCCTCTCCATTTCAGATAAACAGACAAATTGGACTAATATATAGGAAGTTCAAAATGCTCTAGACAGTCTGGCAATTGTCCTTTGTACTTAGGTCTCTCTGTTTAACACTTAAAGTACTCTGCACAAAAAGGCCTTCTACTTTTCGGACAAAGAATGGAGCAGAAAGTCGTAATCACTACTGGAATTCTGTACAAAAAAAGTTGGCAATGGCTTGAATGCTAGTCAACTTGTAAGTAAAAGATAACCTTGGGATTTTTAAAGCACGAATGGGACAAGGGGAAAGTATCATAGAAAAATGAGTAAACATGGAAAAAAAGTTGATTCACCGTCAACAATTGTTTAGTGGTATCTTGAAATCTGGAAATAGGACACCGTGGTTTATCTCCATTAAGATAGCAGTCCATAAGTGTCTTCTAACTAGAGGTCAGGCTGGCAGACAGCAAAAATAAAGTTATGGAAACAATTATGGAAACTCACTGAGATGAGTATTTCAGTAGATTCGCATAAGCAAAGTTTCTCAAAGGAAAGATCAAGCCAGATAAATCTAAGCAATGTATGTAACTTAATACAAAACTACAAGTACAAGACATCACATATTGTCCTTAGACTTCAGTAAAACCTCACCCTAGCCTTATACTTTAAGCTGCAGGGCCATATGATGAGAGTTAGGTAGTAAACTGCGATACACTGCGATGGGCGATCACCTTCAGTGAGTGCTGATTTATGAAACCCATTCCAAAGAGTCAAAATGCAGGGGGCAGGGGGGTGTTCTACAAGAACAAGGCATTGATTAACTTATTAATAATCAATTAATAAGTGCAATTGCTGAGGAGCTGGCTGCACCCAGTGTTAAATGTACATTATATCTGAGGAGCACATGTCTGGCCATCATCTTAGGGAGGTGGCACACATGGCCGAAGGCCACTTCAGGAGGCCTTCAACTTGTGATCTGTAGGTGGGGATATTGAAATATCTCCTATGCTCAGTCCCTCTCAGGTTGTTTGCAGTGAGTGCAATATGTTCAAGTGCCAGAATTCTTGTTGGTACCTGTATCGAGCAAGAGCAGAAGTGAGGCACATCTATTTAGCTCCAGGGTTTAAATTTGCCCCTACTGAGGTTGTGAGGAAATTATTAATGTAAGTGCCCAGGAAGATTAATGGCTGTCTTTGAAACAGGGATTATTACAGTCATAGATGGTAAAACAGAAAGTTACTGTTGGACATGGCTGTGTCTGCAAAGTCCCCCCGGACCCCAAATTTTTTTGCCTTTACTCCTCCTGCTTTCTGAATCCATTTTTGTTGGCTTTTAGGAGTCTGTGCTAACCAGTACTAAAGTTCTCTCTCCTTTAACATGTAGTAAAATTGGCTTACACCTGATTGGCATGTTTAATTTATTTATCATACCCTAGTAAAGTGGTACTGCAGGTACCCAGGGACTGTAAATGAAATGCTATGATTGGGGCTGCAGCACTTATTGTGCCACCCACTTAAGTAGCCCTTGAAAACATGGCTTAGGCTGGCCATTGCAGCCTGTGTATAGTTTTAAGCTGCCATTTCCCCATGGCAAAATAAGCCTTTACCTGGCTTAAACATTCCTTTTTAATACATATGAGTCACCCTCGGGGTAGGCCTTAAACAGCCAAAAGAACAGGGTGTGTCATATTTTAAAAGGTTGGATATGTACTTTTAAGGTTTACATGTCCTGGTATTGAAAAACTTTTTCACTATTGCAAGGCCTACCGCCCATCATAGGATGACATTGGGTTACCTTGTTGCATTTAATAAGTGATAACGTTTGGTTCAGAACAGGTAGGAATGCCATGTTTGCCATTTGAGAAATTGTAATTTAAAACTCTCTTTAATGGAAAAGTTGGATTTTAAGTCACAGTTCTGAAAATGTTGGCATTTTCTGGCCCTAACCATTTGGTGCCTACAGCCTGTTTTTAGGGTTACATGATTAGGTGTTGTTAGCTGTTGGCCTTTGTATATTCCTCCCAGACAGCCACAAAATAGAGGTTCTGGGTGTTGGCAGGATGGGCCATCCTGACTTAATAAGAGGGGCGAAGCTGTCATCTGTCAAACTTGCACTTCACAGGCACTGCCTCAGCTCACACACAAAAGACTTCACACTACCCTATTGTACCTTCAGACAGACTGGACCAGGACAGGGAGGCAGGAAATTCCAGACACTTCGGTATTGGGAAGACTCCAGAAGTTTCTTCCGCTCCAAAGTGGATACCAGATATAACAAGCATTGGCACAGCCAATAGGTCTCGCCTTTGGGACCGTATAAGTGTTTAGCCATGAAGCACATTATCCTGGGTGCTGTGCTGCCAGGTATTGAAGAGCTATACAATTACTATACACTGGGGCATACAGTTTGATTCAGGAATACATGCTTTCTAGCACATTTACAGAAAGACAAGTGCCTCAGTGCAAGTCAACAGCAGTATAACATTCTGTGTTACTGCATTACTAGAGTATTGAATAGTCTATGAAAAAAAGCAGTGAAGTACTTTCCAGTGGTGGGAGACGATTACATTCCCCCCCCTATTCACCGGGTGCCCTTCTCCAGATTTTTCCAGTCAAAACACTCCTTGTGCCGTCCATTTATTAGCAAGCACTCAGCCCGTCCTCTGTCCCAGCCCCCTGTGTATAGGAGCACTAGACATAGCAACAACAGCAAAATGCTCCAATTTATCAGGTGGAGGTAAAATAATGGACAAATAGGGATGGTGTCTTTATCACAATCTCCGCGTACCTAAAAACAAAAAAAATGAACCTGACCTTGTGTAATGTAAGTGCCACTTTTGTGATGCGCTTCAATGCCTTCGGGTCAAGTTCTCGCTCTATAAAAATGCCTCCAAAATAATCTGACCTTATGTAATGTAACTAGCGCTCATGTAAGGGCTCCAACACCTTTGGGTTGCTCGAGATCACATTATATAATAAAAAATGCCTCACAGTGCTGCACATGCTATGAATGTGCTTTCAAATTAGAGCTCTGAGAGGAGGAGGATGACAGGAAGAGGCAGCGGCACAGGTCTGCAGCAACATGGGTAAAGGCGGGAGGGACAAATGCGGCTTCACATTTTCAGTTAGAGGGGAAAAAATGAATAAACAGGGGCGGCGTTGGCATCACTTAATCTCCGCGCACCTAAAATCTAAAAAATTAACCTGACCTTGTATAATGTAACTGGTGCTTTTGTAAAGTGGTTAAATACTTTTGGGTCAGTTGAGTTTGCACTCTATAAAAATGCCCCCAAAATTCAATCTGACATTGTGTAATGTAACTAGCGCTCATGTAAAGCGATCAACACCTTCGGGTCCTTCGAGTTCACATTATATAAAAAAGTGTCAGAGAAAATGCGACTGGAGTTGCCCCAGGCTTGCCCTTACCTGTGCTATAAAGTTGGGCTGCTGAAGGTCAGGTGACCGAGGCTCGCTAAAGCAACAAGCAGTGAAGGGCAGGGGTTTAGGGGAAACCCTCACACTTTGATGTCAGAGAAAATTAAAGAGGCACCCTCAAAAACAGCGATTGAAGCATTTGACATTTCATCTCGGCATTTGAACGCGACAGGGAAATTAAGTAATGGGCACCGAAGCTGAACCACTGAAGACTGGCAAACAGTGACACGCGCAGGAATGAAAGAAAAAAATCGTCCCCCAAATTTATTATTTATTTATTTATTTGTTGGTCTTATAAAGCGCACTATCACCTAGCAGGCATCCTGGTGCTGATAACTCAAGAGAGGGAAGCAGAGTGTCGGAAAAAGGTCAGTCAACGTTACTTGGGAAACAGCCAGGTTTTAACTTTTCTTCGAAAAGGAAGAAGCTCCGCGGTGTGCCTGATCTCGTGTGGGAG
The DNA here is from genome assembly GCF_964263255.1 of Lissotriton vulgaris. Lineage (NCBI taxonomy): Eukaryota > Metazoa > Chordata > Amphibia > Caudata > Salamandridae > Lissotriton > Lissotriton vulgaris. Next base: position 921,883,737 of record NC_141691.1, on the reverse strand, counting down.
CAGATTCCATAATTTGGCCGCCGCTACTTCAAAGGATCTGCCTCCCGACCGCACCTTCCTAAATCGAGACACGTTCACCAGTCTAGCCGATGAAGAACGAAGCATTCTGATCGGGGCGTGCCAGGCAAACTTGGATTGCAGGGACAAAGGGCCCAGTCCATGAAGAGCTTTAAACACCAGACATAACGCCTTGAACTGTACCCTTTGTCTCAAAGGGAGCCAATGAAGTTCTGCCAAGGCTGCCGGCGCATTAGCTCTTCTGGATGAACACATAAACACAGAAGCATAATTTTAACATTAATTAGCCGGTGCTCTGTGGAAGGAAACAAAACACAAAAGGAAGGAACAAAGAGGAAGGATTAACCACTAGCAAGCAAGCATTTTTGAATGACAAAGGGATGTATAGAAAGACAATGTGCAGGATGTAAGCCCTCAGAGTGAATACAGCATGACTTGAAGAGATAGCACATGCACTGCTTAGGCTCGACCTAAAAAGGAAACTCTCAGACTCACTCTTCAGTACACTCCTGGACCTGTGGATACTAGACAAGGACTGCTCAGCTGACTTACTGTACTGGACCTGCAGGGACCTGCAACTAGACCTGCCTGCATCCTGACCTGCTGTCTGAGAAGAAGACAGGAGATGCGCCCTACACCCCAGGCTGAATGACTCCAAGGGCCAGATGGCTGACATCCTGTTCCGAGCTACAGACACACAACAAGCTCTAGATATCTCCTTGTTCCTGCCCAGCTGACCTGCTGTACTGGACCTGCAACTGAACCTATGTTTGCCCTGCTGGCTTCTGCTGAGGTCAGTTCTTGATCCCTAATAGGTGCCGCCCAGGTCCAGAACCCTTGGTGTGGCATCAAATGAGCTCCTCCTTGAAGAAAAAGACAAATCTTTAAGTTTTGGAGTGTAGTGTAAGTTGTAAAGCGCACAGCTGCCCCAACAGGGCGTCCCGGCGCTGTATAACGCTGTGGAACCCTTCCTTGCTCTCCCAGTGAGATGCCCCTACTGGGCACCCCCAAGGTGAAGCCAGGCATCCCAGTGGTGTAGGGGCCGTTGTGGAGATTAAGCAAGCTATTGCCCAGAGTTGCAGCGTGGGACCCATGATTAGAGTAGGCGCAGAGGCGAGAATTATCGAGTCTGTAGACATTGAGCCCAAGAACCTGCCACGTCGGGACTTGAACCCTGGTCCCGGGTCCGATCTCTGCTTCAGAGTCTGCCGCTCTAACCAGTGAGCCACACACTGTGGGATCTTCACAACTGGGAATGGGCCTATTCGCACTAAGATCTTGCTGCCCGTGCCAATTTCCAACAAGACGCTCCGGGGAAACCGACTCTTCGCGCAACATGGACTGCCAGCGACGAACAGCAATGTGAGATGTGCACTTTGTATCAGCAGCCCATGGTGACATCCTACGCAAATCTGCAGGAACCACCATCTGTAAATTCCAACACGATCTTTGCACTACAGCGAGGACCGTCCCCAGTGCTCTCCCTGCTTGTTACTGCCTCCTTCACTGCGAACGGAACTCTTTGCGCTGGACTTTAGAAGATAACTTTTTCAGCACAACTAACCTGGTCCCTGTATCAGCCCACTCTCCATTGTAGTTGGCCTGAACTTATGACTTTCACCCGGTCTAGCATGACCAGATAACCATCAGTTGCGCTTTGTGCTTTTAGGCGCTATACTTATCCTAAATCTTTAAACTTACAAATCTCTGGTTCTACTGATTGGTTTTTGTCATGTTGGTACCAAATAATTTATTAAAAGTTACACTGTGACCCTGATTACGATGCTGGTCGGATGAGCATCTGACCAGCATCGTGTCGAAATGGAAAACGACCGACTAGTAGACGGTGGTTCCATCTGACGCACTAGGATGCGTCCCTCCATGAGGAAGACAGAAACATAACGTTTTCCATGGCAGCTTGTGAAGCGCCCAGAAAAAGGCCCCAGCACAAGCGGCATTGGGAAAATGGATGTTTACAAACATCCATGCAACGTGTACCAAGCATCATGTGGTGCCTAGCACACAGGTTATGGATGTTTGTGGGGGTGCAGCAGGTCCCCCCAGGCCTCATAGGGGGGGCTGCAAAGGGATGGGGGCCCTGATAGGAGCCCCCAAAGTCCACTTCCGACAGCCTTTCAATAGTGATCTGACCGCCATTGAAAAGCTGTCTGAAAGGGACATCATACTCCCTAGTGGATTACATTTCGACCAATGGTCAGACAGGCTGTGCATGCTGCCTTGACTGACATCTAGTGCTGTCTCCGACCGCCGCGCATCATAATGCGGTGGTCGGACTGCAGCACTAGATGTCAGTCGGACCGCAACCAAACAGGGCGTCGGCTGCCATCGATCGACCTCATAATGAGGGCCTGTGTTTCAAAATTAGAGTCGGATTTTTCTTTTTGTTGTTTTTTCTTCATTTTATTACTGTTTAAGTGCTGCATAAACAATTCACACATTGCCTCTAAGGTACGCCTCAGAGCTTTTGCGCCAAGCTACTAGAGAATGAAGCAAAGGGTAATTTATTGACTTTTTGTGGTTCACACAGACAAAGATTGTGGCCGTTGCATGAGAAGGGCTCACCCCCCTCCAAGCAACAACCAATTTGTCACAGTTCCTTTTTCATGGACTCTTATAACGTCTTTGTTCTGTTCAGTATTTTCTTGTCTTTTTCGAATTGAAAAGCTCCTTATACGTTCTACAGTGATTCCTGGTCTAGTGTGATCAATCATTTAAAATCTTATGAATCAGTTTAGATATATCATGCTATAAACTAATGCTAGCACGAACGTCCAAAGCATGGAGTTTTGTTGTAGTCTAACTTGATGAAAGTGCTTTTTTAAACTACATTCTATGGTCGATTTATAAGAAATACACCCTTTTAGTGCCGATGTGAAAGAAAACACTTTCAGAATTGCAGGACCCAAGAAACTGAGAATCAACAAATCTGCATTTTTGTACAATGTAGAAATCTTAAAACACTATTTTACAAAAGCAAATTGTTCGAGCTGGAGACCTACAGCACTTAGTGAGGCTGGGATCCAGCTGGAATATCCGATTGCAGCTTTCAAATGAATAAACGCTCTGTGAATTAATTCTGAATTACTAATGAACTAAACAAGGATTGTTTGTTCCAAACCCCTGAAGTAGAGAATTCTTGTAGTACCCAGCATGAGACATTTCATTCCCACAGCTTGACATTTCAGTAGCTAGTACACTGACATGAAGGTCATCGATTTAAAAGTGTTGTTACTGTGTTGGATGACCTTTTTGTATATCTATTGTTAATCATTTTCTTACTTTCGGAGTTTTATGTAGCAGCAAAGATGCCTTCTTGCAGATGGCTAAACAGATGACTGTACGTGTGTTAGCAGGTGCAGCAAAAAGGTGAATTAAGATTTAGTGTGACTTTTGGGTAAAAAAATATAGTCCATTTGTCAGCCTTAATAGCGATTGGTCTGTAGGGAATGTGAATGTTCTTCCTGAGTGATATGGGAAAAGAAGAAGGGTGAAGGGTAACTAAGAGTTGAATGTTACCTTCAAAAATGTGCATCAGGTTGAGTGCTGCTCATTCCGATAGTGTTTGCTGCCAATTTTTACTCTTTCTGCCTCCCAGTGCATGCGCTCTAACAGCTAATACATGGTACAAGGTTGGCTATACCCAGGTGGATTATTTAACTTGTAAATAGGAAACATTAACTACGTAAGGAAATGCACCAATGGCATGAAAGTTAATTGTCACATGTGGGCTGCAGCATCATTAACACTACCCACGTGATTGACAGAAAAGGATGCCTTCATACCTGTCCACAAAATCTTCAGTGCCTCCCAAAGCAAAAGAAACTTGCTGGATGCCCCTAAGACAGGACAGATCTTCCCCTGGTTACTCGCTGAAAAGACTCATGTGAACCATGATACTGGCAACTTCTAGCCAATTCACTACTTAAAAACATTACTGAGGAAGCTGTTTCTACCCAACCCTAGGAGCATAAATACAAGAGCATCCTTCTTCAAGAAAACCAATACAGCTTCAGACCATGCTTCAGCTTCAGCGTGGAAACTGGTACTTTTTAAGTAGTTAACAATGTCCTCCCCATCAGTGACAAAAAGGAGTACTGCCCCCTGATCCTGCTTGAGCATCAAGCAGTGATCCATACCCTAGGACCACCAGCTCCCTTACATGACTGCGTCAAGAACCCTGAAGCTCCACATCTTGTGTAGTGATCCACAGGGATCCATTCTCTCCCCATAATATATTGAGTTTCTAAATAGAAGTACATGGAATCATACTCATAGACAACAATATCTGTATTCGGTAGCAGACTTACAATATTCAGCTCTCCCTCAAAATGTCAACATGCTACATTAAAAGATTTAAAACCTATCTTAAGATGATGTAGAATTTGATGTCAAACACCTACATGAAACTTAGCATTACAAAGATTGAATTCCTCATGTTTGACAAAAGCAGAAAAACAACAAGCATTTGGACAGCTTCATGTCTAGCAGACAGGAAATGGAGACTCATGTGCACTCGTCTTTGACACAGACATTACTTTCAAAGATCACACTTCCAAGAAAGGCACCGGCTACCCCTCTTTAAAAAAGCGACATTTTTTTCAGAAGCCGATGTGAAAGAATGATCACAGTAGATCACAGTGTATTCCTGAAAAGTACTTCACACTCAATTCCAAGTGGAATGGTGGTTCGAGTCCCCCGGATTGGCTGGAAAATGTCCCTATGAAGAGTCAAGAAGTATATTGATTCCGGACCCCTTAGGGCGTCCAACATTCCACGAGGAGGAGCGGCGGAGAACGGAGACCATATCACAGGTACCGTCGCGTACTAACGCGAATATCACCCCCATCCCAGCTGGTTATCTTCCCGAGCACCCTGACCCCCCCTCCGCCTTGGAGCCCCCCTAAGGGGTCCGGAATCAATATACTTCTTGACTCTTCATAGGGACATTTTCCAGCCAATCCGGGGGACTCGAACCACCATTCCACTTGGAATTGAGTGTGAAGTACTTTTCAGGAATACACTGTGATCTACTGTGATCATTCTTCCACATCAGCTTCCTAAGAGGAACCTCATCCAGAATCATCGCACGGACTTGATTGTCTAGTATATGCCCTGATGAAATTCCCTAGGCACGAATGGGAATGAAACGCGTTGGCTGTGCCGTTGTATGTGAAAATAAAGAATATATTTAAAATAAGAACAGAAGATCTACGCATTTCATGGACTCTCTTGTATCACTGACTTCATTGTGTGCGCCTCTCTACTCTTATATACTATTGCTCAGATATACATCCTCGGCAGCGGATGGTGAGAGTAGCCGCACCACTAAATATCTCTGAAACAGACAAAGTTGATATGCGAAACCCTGGTCAGCTGCTGTGTGCTTTTGTTCATTTTATTCAGAAGCCACCTTAAAAACTGTAAAAACCCTGGTCATCTACATCCTGGATGGAGGTAGTGCTGTCCTGAAGAGACTCCTTTAACTTCATTTATATGTTTGAAAGACATTCTATTTACAGCTGTACGCATCATGAAGGGGTTGAAGAAGTTCTTCCACATCACAACACTGAAGGAACTACATTGACTCCCCGTCCAAACCTGCTTCTTGCTCAACACTTACTGCATTACCTACAAGGCAAATCAAAACGATGCCTCTCCGTCCCTGGCCAAGAAGCTAAGCACCCGAGGTGGACAGGATTACACATTAGGAACCAAGACATAGCCAGATCAAAATTAAGAAAGGCAAGAAGGTCTCCGTTTTCACAAACTGATTCTGGAATAGCATCTCCCTCCACATGAGAGCTCCTCTGACGCTCATGCAATTCTGAAAGACACCGAAGACACATCGCCACAAAGAGCACTATCAAAGACACAAATAGGAACGTACTTGTTATCTGCATCTTGGTAATGATCAGGTAATCATGTGTTGGACTCTCTGTTCAGCATTCCGGTGCGTCCCAGCTCGATACACATTTTACAAGTTCCCATTCAATACATACAGACGTCTGTTGGTTATTTTTCTTTTTATAGTTCTTTGGAGACACATGCAATAAGGAACTGAGTTAAAGCTAGTGTCTAGATTGCTGAATAGCTTTGTGACCAGAAAATAATTCTTATTGGTTCTCATTTGCAACATTGAAAAGTTTTCATGTACATTGAAAGGAATCCATTGTAAGCTTTAAGTTGATTGAAAGATCCCTATTTGTTGCCCATACTTTAACATTCATCACACAAATACTTGTAGATTGTAGAAGAAAGTATTAAAAGTGGACACTTGTTTCCATATGCCCCCTCAGTGATTCACTTGAACCATCAAAATCACTGATGTCAATGCTAAGTGGGGATGAAGCACATTTGTTACACAACTTCTTGTGTGTTGTACTGGGGGTTTGAAAACTCTTTTTCAAAGAAAACACGTTTCTGAAGCTTCAAAGTATGATGTGTCCCTGTGGTAGAGGGCCTGTGTCCTGGTTCAATCACCCAAAGCCGGGAAGTCCAACAAGGTAATCATTGGTCTACCCTGGCTTTTGGCTGGGAGGGGGTTGTGTAGGACTTGGCCTTTTTGGCTAAAGTTCCATAAACCTTTTGCTTCCCCCCTTGCTGTACTTGAAGCTAATTTATTTGTGTTTCATTATAACTTTTTTGTATTTTAATTGTTTATTTTCTGCAATATTTAAATAGAGAAGCTTTTGTAGATAAAATAGTTATGATAATATTTACATATTGTGATAGATAAATAAAACAGAGACCCATCAGCATCTAATCAAATAACTTATGTGAAAACTATGCCTTAGCCTATAACCATGTTCAGTGGTATGATGTACAGCTTTTAATAGTTTATATCATGAAGGTCTTAGCTTTTCAACAATTGCTGTTAAATCATGTGGGATTACTTGGATCTGGGGTGCAATGTGTGGTGACGGGTTTGGTGAAGAAAGAATTCTTCAAACCCTCAAAACATTTTGTACAAAGGTCCATAATGGTGTGCAGTGAGAGGCCACGGTCATCAAAAGGAGTTAGAGATGGAAGTAGATATTGATATAAATGTCTAAAGGTGACATCATTGTTGACTAATATATCCCATTTAACATTCCTCCTGTTGTTGTTTATAATCAAATCTCCACAGGGCTGCCCGGTGTTTCCGGAGTTACAGGAATCTGGGCTGGCCTGTAGTTTAAGAACAAGCATTTACAATGCAATGGTCTCAGCATTATGAAAGGTAGAGCTATTGGCATTGCTTATGACATTTTTTTTTTAAACATAAATAAATGGTATTGTCATTTACAATGGCAATAGGTGAGCATTAGAGAGTACTAGAGAGTATTCACGGACACAGAGCACACAGACAGAGCCACGCACACAGACAGAGCCACGCACACAGACTATGCAATTCTGCAGAGTTTTATGCATAATTATAGATTTGCCAGACCTCATCAGTGGCATAATTTGCAGCTTTTAACAAAGAAATATTTTTTGTAGCTCAAAGGATGAATAGTTTCTAAGAAAAATAAAACGTGTTGCCACGCAGAAGGACGGCACAAAGGCAGACTAGTCATTTTTCAGTGGCTCATTACTGTATTTGTGTGGTTAACGTGGTACTGAGGTAAAACCTTTGCAAAGGCAGTGTTAACATGGAAAGACTGGCAAAGCCAACAGGGCTCACCTATGACAGCTATTATCAATGTTTTGCTGCCATGCTGTACAGTAGCACAGATGCTTGTACTGTGGATAAAACTAATTTGACAAGCACTGGCAAAGCCAATAGTCCCGCCAATGTAAGAGCTACTGGCTTTGACAATGTGTTTTAGCCATATTGTATACCAGCATGGCTGCTATTCAGTATGAATAGACGTTAGTGGCGCAGAGGAGAGTGGCATGGAGTGTCTAAAGAGGCATGGCAAAGAATGAAGTGGAGTGGAGTGGCACTGATTTGCGTGGACTGGTGTAAAATTCATAGGCATAGTGTTGCAAAGTATAGAGGCATAGAGTTCAGCGGCACAGAATACAGCATTGTAGATTAGAGTGCTGCATAGTAGAGTGCAATGGCATACAGTTAAGCAGAGTGGCGTAGAGTATGCATGGTGTGGTACCCCGCGACTATTACAGAAAACACATTTAAAATTGAAATGACCGTTACATTTGCACAGACATCCAGTTTTACTAAGAAAACTATAAAGTTTACAAATGCTTACACAGTTAATTTAAATGTGTGCTAGAAAGAAAATTTACCACCCCCAGTATCCAGCAAGATTGTCACATAAATCATCTTACTTTGAAGTCAGAGAGAGAAAAGTAACCAACAATCTCACTCAAAGAGAGCATGACATTTTACCTTGGTCTTTTAAAGAACAGAAAACGTGACAAGATAAGAACAAGATTTGAAGGCCTGTTTACAGAAAAGAGCACGTGTGGAACAATACAAGGAGGTAGTGTGAAAAGGCTGTGCTCCTTGGGAGAGACAAACTCACTTTGGACAGCCTAAAATAAATAAACCCATTAAATAGAAAGCCAAAAAATGTGAGTTACAAACCACAACGCCAATGGTAAGCAATGAGCATAGCACAATCCCAGGGAATGTTTCTGAATGCCCACAAGATGTATTTTGCAAACCAGACAGCTGGAAAGTTTTAAGTCCGGCCATGGTTTTCGAAATAACAAACTTTCACCTTTCTTGGTCACTTCACAAAAAAATCACTTTCAATGAAGATGAATAAAACGTGGGTCAGAGTGAATAAAGTACAACAGTTATGATGCTGCTTCAAATTAGAGCGTAAGTAAACTAACACAGGGACAAATTAAAGTCCTAGTACAACACTAGGATGGACAGCCTAGACCCTACAGGGCAGGGTTGGATTGGAATCAAAAATAGGCATGGGCACTATAAATAATTTTTAAAAAGGGGCTCACATTTGCGATTTGCACCTTTTTGCAAAACAATGTTTTTGTTTTAAGTATTACGAAAAGAGGGGGGTGGTCTCTAAAAGAGGCATTTTTTCTTAACTCCACTGAGAATATTAAAATGCAGATATTACCTGGGCTCTTTGTACACGTTTGAGTTCACACTGGTAAATTACACCCGAGTATATGCGCCCAGGGACCCGGCTCAATCTGAATACATTTGTGGGACGACCCAGCGAGAGGCCAATTGACACCTACTGACGCCCTGCTGGTAAAAGCGAGGGAATATAGCTCCGTCGGCCTCTGGAAAGGGCGCTGAGGGCATTTTAACAGCACAGCCAAAGGCCCACAGCTTTAACTCCGATACCGGCCCATCGCTCGCCTTACCAATTTAACCCTGTTACAGAGCGGTTACTGTACTAATGCTGGGGTAACCGGACCGTATTCACTGACTGAGTTATATGCGCCCAGGGACCCGGCTCAATCTGAATACATTTGTGGGACGACCCAGCGAGAGGCCGATTGACACCTACTGACGCACTGCTGGTAAAAGCGAGGGAATATAGCTCCGTCGGTCTCTGGAAAGGGCGCTGAGGTCATTTTAACAGCACAGCCAAAGGCCCACAGCTTTAACTTCGATACCGGCCCATCGCCCGCCTTACCAATTTAACCCTGTTACAGAGCGGTTACTGTACTAATGCTGGGGTAACCCGACCGTATTCACTGACTGAGTTTTTTTTCATTAAATCGTTAAAAGGGAAGACTGTTAAGTTGTAATAACTTGGACATCCGCATTTTCACGATCGCTTAGAATGAATATAGGAACAAAAAATGAACTTAGTCTGAACTAGCAAAAGGGTCAGTCAAGACCAAGGACAGTCCGCGTTATCTGAGATTTATGAATAGCTACTGTAATAAGGTGCAACAAAGAGAAGCTGCGAGAAGAACGGGCGGAAAGTGCAACAGAAGCGGAGATTTAGGAAGGAGGAAACAATTCGGACGCAGAATAAACAGATGAATACCTTGAACGAATCCAAAATCTACTTTAATCGCCGAAAACACAAACCGTTTTAGTAAGAGGCGGCTAGGAAACTGAATGACAAATACCAAAAGGAAAATAAGAAAAGATGCATTCCAAAGGAGGATGTGGGAGGAGCTCAAACAGCCAATATAGAGGAGAGAGAGAGAAGGCGAGGAGGATGGGACAACAGGGAGGAGGGGTTATCAGTGGCAGGTAATTTATCTGGGGGTCTGGGCGGCCTTGCGTGCGGGGGGGGGACACTGCCTCTCACTGATCCCTCACTCTGCCCGCTCTAACTGGCGGCAGTGCCGGTGTTAAGACCGGTGGAGCCCTTCTCCTCAGACCTGCTGTGCTGGTCCCGGGGCGGCTGGCTGAGGCCCTGGGGTCGGGCGGCGGGGCACTGGCACTGCGGGAGTGAGTTGCTGCTACTGGCCGTGCCGTGGCAGGGAGAGGCCGGCGGGGGGGCGGCGAGGCCAGTGTGGAGGCCCCTCTCCCTGTAGCTTCGCTCATCTCACCTCTCTCCGGGGGGCTCGGGGTGAAGTCCATGGCAGTGGTAGCTGTTGTGGTGCTCCAGCACAATGCCCGCTGCTGCTGCCGCCAGAATGAAGCTCCGGCTCCCAGTCCAGGCTCTAGCGCACAGCTTGCGATGGCAGAAGGGGCGGAAAAGTCTTCAGCTGGGCTCCGAGGTGCTGGGCGGAAGCCCCTTCCGCAGTTTGTGCCGGAGCATGTGCGCTGCATCACCGTACTCGGCGCCGGCTGGGCAACAATGGCGGCAACAAAGCTTAGGACATTTTCGGATTTGGGGGCGTGTTTTGCTGTGCTGAGTGATGGACGACGTCACTGTCTAAAGAACAGCAAAAATTACGCCCCCAAATCCGAAAAGGACAGGGCTACATCGGAGTGACGGATCTCTCCTCCAATGGCTGGCCTCCGTTTAGGAAGCCAGCCAATGGAGAAGAGACGGGGCAAGGAGGCGGGATCTACTGAGCTACTGAGAGACATTAATTCTCCAGACCGGAAGCTGCTTCGCAGCTTAACGGTCCCTCGACCTAAAAAGGGGATAGTGGTCACTCTCATACTGGAATATAACTTCCATATCAATAGGCTCTGACCATTAGTACAGGTCGAGCAAAATGTAATCAATAATACTCAAATAGAGGCAAGATGGTGGCCGCCGTTGTGGCTGTTGAGTAACCTGTGGACTGCTCTCTGCTGCTTCTCACCTATGGTTGCTATATACCCATCTAAGGAATGCTTTTTGGCTGTGCGAAAGTGAAAATTCTTGCACCTACCGGACTGGTGTAGATTTTTGCGGTTTCTGCACGTTATTCACCGGCGGTCTTGGTCTCGGTCCCGACGCGGCTGTGGCGTTCTTGGTAGCCGGCAGCAGTGCACTGCAGAGTGGAGGCGGAGGCGCGGAGTGAGCGGAGGAGAGTGGTCGGGAGCGCCGGAGTTGGGCTGCGATCGATTAGGAGCCAGCACCTCGAGGCAGCTCAAGGCAGCTCAAGGCAGTATGACTCGTGGCTTTGGTGGAACGAACTGTTACGGACGTTTGAGCTGGATTTAGTGGTGGAAACTGTAATGGCTCCAAAGGGCAGAGGGGCAAAAACCCGGAGAGCGGCGACGGCAGCTGCGGTGGTGAGTTCGTCCTCTGCAATCTCAGGAGCCAGTGGGAGTAGAACCCCAAATACTGTCCCTGCCTCAAATTTAACCGCAAACAGAGGGACACCTGCTCAGAATGATGTTGAAAATAGGCGGGGGCCTGAGGTATTGGTGGTGGACTCGATGGGGGCAGATGGCCGCACTGATTTGGGTAATCCGGCACCAAAAACGGGCTCCGGCATGAAGGCAAGAATGCACAGCAAAACATTCTGGAGAAAGACCGCATAGTTCTCGCAATATTTCAAAAGAAATCTGCACTTAACGGTAAGGTGACAGGGGGGTCCAGTAACCCACGGAGAGCAAGTTAATCCACCATTGATGACATGGAGTGATTCGACAGATGGCAATGCGCTTGGTAATAATATTTTTGCTGCAGAGACTGGTGTAAGCGGGGATTCTATGGGGGTTTGCGGCAGTTAACAGTACGGGAAGCAATATTGGCCGTTTAGCTATGGGCGCCACCTTACTGGATCAACCTGATATAGTTAATGTGCCAGAGAAGATAAATGATGCGGAATCTGCTGGCTCTGATGGGAAATTTTATTCCATGTCAGATCTCTCAAATGTCTCAGAGAATGACTATGACAATAATAATGAAAATCTGAGCATAGGTGTTGATGGGGGGATGAAATAGATTCACATCTAAGAGGAGAAGGCTCTAGTCGGGAGCAATCTGTTAATCAAGAGACTGTTAAGAAAATGTAAGAATGCGGTGGTAACATGCTGAATGCAATGTCAATGCCTTTGGGTCAGCCTGTATGGGACGGTACACCTAATAGACAGCCTGTTGAAATGGATAGTGGTAACCCCGATGAGGATAATGAGGAGATAACACTGAATACAATCTATAAGATCATAATGACCCACAGGGAGGAGACAAGGGCAGAGGGTCTACGTACACAGGGGGCTGTACGTAAATTGCAAAATACAATTTGCTGCATTGCGAAGGCCTGTGCTGAGACAACTACAAGGGCTGTGGAGAATGAAGAAAGCATCCCCGGAGATGAGGACTTGTTGGTTAAGCAACAGTTGTCTATTACAGAACTGAAAAAGACTAGAGAGGATATTGACTGGAAACTTACAGACATGGAAAATAGATCAAGATGGAACAATCTTCGCGTCTTGGGGGTTCCTGAAAAGCAGGAAGGGCAGGATGTCAGAGAATTTGTTGTGGAAATGCTCAAGGAAACCTTCCCGGACTTAAAGGACTGGAATTGGAAGACTGAGGTTATCAGGGCCCATAGATTCCCTTTTGTCATACGTATAAGAGTGGGAGGGTCTGGGCAGGAACCTAAGGCGCAGCCCCGTGCGATTCTAATCTGTCTGAATAATTATTTGCTGCGCAAAGCATTGTACAATCTTGCTCGCCCAGAGCGACGCCGGTAGGGTAAAGGGTGTGAATTTTTTGTCCGCCCCAATTTTTGCCCAGCTACGGTGCAGTTAAGGTGGAACTTTAGGCAATTATTCAGACTAAAGGAAGACAGGCCTTTTTGTTAAACCCTGCGAAGCTCAAAGTGATCTACATGGGAAAAACTCAATTCTTTACATCTGAATTAGCTGCACAAGAATCCTTGAAGTCTATGGGGAACTAATTAGTATTTGCATGAACATTAGTTTGTTCAATTTTTTCTGCCTATATGCATTGGTAATATGCTAATTATATTAGGATATACATTATGTGTATTATCTGGTTATACAATGGGTAGCACGTTAGTGGGTGTTGTTTGACAGGCAGCTAAAATTGTGCAGAAATCAATATGCACAGCTAGGTAGATAATTGAAAGGGTGTTTGTATTTGTGATGTTAAGTTCTGCGACCGGCAGGCCACGAGTGAGGGTTGCGGGGGGTGGGCAGTCCACAGATACTCTCCATCGCTGAGGAAATTATCTTTATGCCTCATTGTGGGTGGGGATGGGGTGCGGGAGTGAGTAGGGGTCAGGGGGGGCTGGGTTGGGTGGGGCTCGGTCTGGGGTTGGGGAGAAATAGAAAAATGATCCATGAGTACACTCTTTTCGTGATATCTGACCAACAAAGGCTTATGGCACAGTGGTACAATGTATGGAGTATAGATGGTGGATAAAATTATTAGACTGGCCTCTTTGAATGTTAGGGGTCTGAACTATCTTAATAAAAGGCAGCGTGTGTCGAGTGAGTTACAGATGCTTCAGTGTGATTTAATCAGCCTCCAAGAGACTCATATAGCATGGGCAAAGCGAAAAGTGTTAGGCGAGCTGGGGTACAATATTTTACCAGGCACGGTGCAGTCAATTACATCAAGGGGGGCTGCAATTATGGCAAAAAAGCATATTGTTAGTACAGGTAGAACACTGACCGATCAGTATGGAAGATGGGCCATAGCCGAGCGTGTCAGCGGGGCATCAAATTTTACATTGTGTTCTATATATGGCTCGAACTTTGATGAGACATCAGTTTTAGAACCACTTAACTTTGAATTGGCGCGATGGCCAACTCCACTTATAGTTTGTGGAGACCTTAATATTCACCTTATACCTAATTCAATAGGAAATTTGAATTATCGGTATTTGGGTAGAAAACTAAAAGTATATAGGGCTCTTCAATCCTTTGTTGAGGCACATGGGACACTCTGCCCGAGTAGCTGTGCGCTCTACAAGACACCCACTTAACATAACATAACATGGTTTGGTTGATGTATGGGCTACTATGAGGGGGGAGGAGGACCCAGGCTACACTTTTTATTCATACCCACACCAAAAATTGGTCAGGTTGGATTATTTTTTTTGTCCCGCTATTCTGTTGAAGGATGCCCAAATTGAAGTATATCCAAGAGCTACATCAGACCATGGCCCATTGGTTTTGACGTTGGCGGGTATCCGAACAACATCCAGGCCACGGGTCTTCTCTTTTGATAGGAAACTGTTACTAGACGAGAAATTCATTGTCCATATGAATGAATGGATCACAGTTTTTTTCCGGATTAATCGTGACAGTACAAATGTTGGTTGTGTGTGGGATGCTTTCAAAGCTACATTCAGGGGGGAAGTCCTCAGTTATAGTCTACACAGGCAGAAACGACTTAAGAACATTTTACAGGCGTTGTACGATGCATCGAGATGTGCAGAAGAAAAACCTATGAAAGATATATGTAGTGGATTAAGTATAGGAGATGCCACAGCTGAGGTCTCTAGGTGTAAGGCCAAAATAAACCTCCACTGGAGTCAAAAAGCAGCAAAGAAATTTCTAGAGATCCAACAATTGAATTATGAATATGGGGAGTCAAGCGGCCGCTGTCTGGCACAAAAGGTGAGAGCTAAGGAAGCGGCACAGAGAATTCATTTAATCTGTGATTCAAGGGGGAATCGGGTGGAAACCGAGGCTGGGATATTAACAGTATATAAAGAATACTATGAAGCACTGTATACGGGCGAAGAATATAATCAGCGAAACTCCGAGTCTTTGCTACAGCGTTTTTGTGATCAGAGTTTGGAGGACTCGGAGGCAGAGCAATTGGAGACCCCTATAACTAGAGGGGAACTAGAAAGGGCAATAAATGAGTTAGCTCATGGAAAAGCTGCGGGCCAGATAAACTACCGTTAGAAGTTTATAAACTTTTTTTGATGTCCTGCAAGACGATATGCTGGCAACATTCAGACAGGCTCAGGTTGGGGCATCCCCAGCAACTTGGGATGAGGCCAGCATTATTGTATTTGGGAAGAAAGATAAGCCCGGCTTCATATCCTCCCATTTCTCTGCTAAATGCAGATAGCACATTTTTTTCAAAAATTCTGGATACTTAGCTGGCGGAGGCCATAACGCCCCTGGTATCAATTCGACAGCATGGCTTTATACCCAAAAGAGGGACCATGAACCCTGTCAATAGACTGATAACACTTCTAGATTACGCTAACTGTAAAGGGGAACCCTTTAGCCTCATTTTATTAGACGCCGAGAAGGCTTTCAACCGCGTCTCATGGGAATTCCTGTGGGCGGTGATGCGACGACGAGGGTTCAAACATCAATTTTTAACAGCGTTACAAACATTATATCGCAAGCCAGTTGCTAAAGTTTGTATAATGGGTCTTGAGTCTGTGCCACTTTCAATCACACGTGGTAACAGGCTCCCCTTTATTGTTTTCTTTATATATCGATCCATTTTTAAGAATGTTAGAAGACAGTCCGAGAATAGTCTCAGTTAAACTCCAGCAAGATCAGTTTCGCATTTTGGCATATGCCGATGAAGTCACAGTTGTGACACCTAATCCAGCAATGGCTATTTGTGAAATAGAACAGTTGGCAACACAATATGGGGTAGCATCCGGTTATAAGTTGAATGCTACGAAGACTCAAATATTGTGCGCCAATTTAAATGCTTTTGATGATCAAAGGGCAGTACAGGAGGTGACCTATCTGGGGATTAGGATCTGAGTTTGTTTGAGGGCTATGGTTGAGTCTAATTGGGCCCGGCTGGTGTCGGAGACTTGTAAACAATTGGATCGTTTGGAGTGCTTGCATTTGACTATGGTGGGAAGATGTAATGTTTTTAAAATGTTAATTTTACCAAAGTTACTATATTTTTTTAGAGCTGTTCCCCTAGAGGTCTCACGCACCAACCTCGCTTTACTGCAATCAATCGGTGCCAGATTTATATTGTTTCAGGGTAAAGCACGAAGAGCAATGAGATATATGGTGTTACCTAGGTCACAAGGGGGCTGGGCCGTTCCAGATTTTACTTTATATCATTTGGCATGTATGATGCAGCATATGAATATACTTTTGACAGGTACGGAACCCACTACCAGGGCTGAATCCCCTGCTATTTATCAAATGCTCTTGGGCAGTGAGGCAAAAAATTGCTTGTTTATTAATGTGGAGTGGAGTTATTACAAGCGCACCCGATTTAAGGTCCTAATAGCTGCGTTTAAAGTATGGGCTGTTGTTAAAAAAAGATATGGCATGGATAAAGTATCCTGGCATACTCCATTAACAGCAACAACTATTTTTCCAGTAGTATTTCGGGATCCGGTGGTGAGTAAATTGAGGGACAAAGGGGTAAGCATAGTTGGTGATTTATTTTCAGACGATGCTATGAAGTCTTTTGATCAATTAAGAGATCAATATAATTTGCCTCGGGCTGATTTTTTCTAATACCTACAATGGCGTGATTATTTTTTAAAAGCCCAATGGAAAATCCAAGTTAATCCTCTTGTCGTGGCAGTTAGTAAAAAAACAGTACGGATCGGCGCACTCTACACCTTACTGTTGGATACATTGGATAATGATCTGGAAGCTCAAAATCATAAATGGGATAATCGATTGGGCTGCCAGGGCATACAATTGGAGACTTCTATAGAGTTGGCAGGGTTATTATTTATGTCCGCAAATGTATATACTCAAGACTTTAAGACAATTTTTAATTTATATTATGCACCAGCTAAAAAACTGAAGTGGGGGAGTGTTAATAGGGGCAATTGCATTCGATGCGGGACTGCAGCTGCTGATATTGTACATTCTATTTTATTAATTTAGGCATCTAAGCACACCCATCAGCCATATAGAGACATTTCTAACTGAAATATTCGGTACATCTATCCATCTATCTGCCACTCAGTTTCTGCTAGGGGTTGAAAAGGGTTCAACAGTGGATAACCTATCTATACAAGCAATATATCAGATGTTTCTTACCACTCACATCGCAAGGTTATGTATCGCATCAATGTGGTTGCAAAAGGATCCCCCTACATTTGAAGTCTGGAGGGCAAGATTCTTATCAATTTTTATTTTGGAACACAGTCTTTATGCTCCTAAGGGTAGACGCAAAAGGAATCTGGGGTGCCAGATTTGGGGGGCCGCTATGACTTCTATGGAGGCATAGAGTGCTTGTTCCTTCGAATGATTTATATTTTTCCCCTGTGTCTGTAGAGCCATGTTCTTGTTTGCCTTTTTTGTCTTTACCTTTTATCTCTTGACTTGTTTGTAGCAATATTATGTTATACTATGTATATGTGTGCCACTTTGTGAACTTATGGATCTCAATAAAATAAATTAAAAAAATATATATTACTCAAATATGTGTTCATTCTGAAAGTAGGTTTCTGGGTCTGATCCGATGTCGTCCGTCCATTACATGCTCTCAAGAGAACAATTAGTGGCAGATCTACCAGCTTTATGGTCCTAGATGTGAACAGGATGCAAGCGCCTTGCCAATATGGTATACTGTATCTCTTATAATGTTTGAGGGCTCAAAACATACATTAAAATCTCCCTGCATCGGGGTCGGCAGCCAGAAGGGCACCAGCGCAGGGGAACTTTTTATCATTCCATGATGAAAATTCTATCCCTAGTATATCGGGCAAATGAATATTTAATTGCTTTATGTGGCATCCAGTTGAGCTACTTACATGTTCACTTCTCAAATTCCATATTCAACTATACTAATTCACCACTAATCCTTTATGGGTTCCAGAGTAGTGTGCTACTCGCCAATAAAGCGTCTCAACACCCCATCAGGGTTACAAGCGCTATATAAATGCAAAACCTTTCCCTTTTCTACCCCTCCCCAAACCTTCTAAATCCAAATAACTGACTAACATATCCACCACTAAAATTACTTTCATGTTTCACCATACTAATTCAACACTAATACTTATGGGTTCCAGAGTAGTGTGCTACTTGCACTTCAAAACCCCATCAGGGGTGGCAAGCTCTATATAAATACAAAACTCTTTCCCTCTTCTATCTTTCCACCTACCCTTCTCTACCCAAATAACTGAATAACATATCCACTACTCAAATGACTTCATATTTTACTATACTAATTTTCAACACTAATCCTTTATGAGTTCCGGAGTGGTGTGCTACTCACCAGAAAAGCGCTTCAACACCTATCAGGGGTAACAAGTGCTATATGAATTCAAACCATTCTTCCCCTTTTATCCCTCCCCTTTCCTTCTCACTCCAAATAACTGACTAATATCCACCACTGAAATTACTTTCATATTTCACCATATTAATTGACCACTGATCCTTTATGGGCTTCCAGAGTAGCGTGCTTCAACACCCCATCAGGGGTAACAAGTGCTATATAAATACAAACCTTTTTTCCTCCTCTATCCTTCTGCTATTATTCCAAATCGAAATAACTGACTAACCTAACCACCCCTTAAAATGTACTTGCATGTTTTACTATACTAATTCAACACTAATCCTCTATGGGTCCCGGAGTAGCGTGGTACTCGCCGAAAAAGCGCTTCAACGCCTCGTCAGGGGTAGTAAGCGCTATATAAATGCAATTACAATACAATATCCAATGAGAATGTGCAGGCTTCAAGAGGGCCAAAGTGTTCTTCGCTGGAGCAGCAGTAGCTCGTGACATATTTAAATATTTACATATTCAAAGGTTTCCTGAAGAGCTGATGCCTCTAATGTTTGCAACTCCAATGCTATTTTTTGGGGGTCTTATATGCAGATCGAAATACATGATTACAATTTATCCTCCTTTTAAAGAGGTGTAATCAACAAAAAGTAGTTATTAATTTGCATAGTGCAATCAGACCCTGGAAGATGAAGTGCTCTGAATAAGTAAACTACATTTTTGCTTGATTGTCGATTTACTGTGTGTATAAATCAGAATACATTTGAACATTAATTGTGTCTCCCAGTGTAAACTTGAGGAGAGAAGTATGAGGAGGTGACATTTTGACAAAACAATTCAGTACAATGTCTGCATTCTGGCTACCAAGGTCAGGTAAATCAAAAGGGGAAAGTTAAACAAGATGGTAACACTGGTTGCAAGGCATTGCTGTGTGGAAAGGACCATTATCCATGCAACTGTTTGCATGTTACAGAGGTCATAAGGGCCATACGAGAGTAGGTCAGTACTGGAGAATCTGCCATGAAACTGTTAGAGTCACAATCAGTATATCGGAAACATATGCATAGGGCCTTATTCATGAGGCCTTGCAACACATTTGCGCCGCAGTTCCATCGCTTTTTGTGACTCACCGGCGGTGTAAAAAATTAGCCACGTTGCACCCTATTTACAAAGTGATGCATCTAAGCTGATGCGTCACTTTGTACAGCCCTGCGCTACATTATACCTGCATCAGGTATCATGTATGCAGGTTGGGCTTTCCCCCATAAAAAACCTCACAGCAGGCGTAAGACTGGCGCAGGTGCTTTAATATAGGGCTTTCTCCATGTGAAAGGACACATTGCTAGAGTTGCCTCTGTTTTCAGACACACCCTGGCAACGCGTCACTTTTGCGCCTACAGATACGTCAGTGATAGTGCCTTATCTGTTACTCCTTGCGACATGGCGCGCCATACATTAAAACCGGCGCTTCCAACTTGTCACAAGAAGGGCACAGTGAAAACTGTTGCATCGCTGTTTTGTCGCAGCAATGTGACAGTTTTCATAAATGAGGCCCACAGTGTTTAGAATTAAACATGCAGCAGATGAGCTGGCCCCGGAAACCCCCCTGTGTCAGTGTGATCATTTAACATGTAAATAACTCCAGAGAGATGGTCGCCATGGCTTCTCATTCACTAGGTGTGGCAGAGTTAGATCTGTGAATGGATTGCCTTGAGAAGGGTGGCAAATTTTTACAACAAGCACTGGCTAAGCCAAAAGCCCTTTTTTCTGTTTTGTTAGGGCCCGTGTTTGGTAATAGATCAGTGAACTTGTCACTGTGGTGCCCTAAGCAGCCTTAGTAAGAAAATCCTATAATGAAGAAACATCTTTGGCTGCCAAGTAGAAACATCTTTGGTTACCACAATATGGAAGCTGATCCTAGGGACTGTGTTCTGAACAGAAATCATTAGTAAGGATAAGCTGTAATGTCACAGATGAGGGTTATGAAAACGCATTGGAAGGTAAAGTTTGTACTGTGAGTGGTGAACTTGAAAGGCATACACAACAAAATATGGCATTTGTATTCTTAATGAAACGTTATGTGATGAGATTTCAGTAGCCAAAAGTAGTAAATGAATACTGAGGTAATTAAATGTTATGATCAGGCTGCTGGAGGTATGGCCAAGGCTGGATCCACACTGTCTCTCTGTAGTGTAGTTCCTATTTTCCCAATAGGCCCTGCGCATTTGAATAACATAAACAGTAGTATCAACGTAGATGTGCGGATCTTCCAGGCCTCTACTGACTATGCTAAACTTAATTGGGTTTGTTACCAACTAGCTCAGAGGTCACTGGAAACTTTCTTGACTGAAATAGGAAGTGATCAGCTTCCCTGGCACAGCCAAGAAGGGATTCAGTTTTCCAACAACCGTGCAACATGACAACTTTGCTCCTCAGATCAAGAGTCAATCTCTAGGGTCGTGTGAAACAATAGACATTTATTTTACTCAGTCAGGTTGGTGCAGATTTCTTTCACAATATGTAAAGAATAGAGAGACTGGCGTTTGTCAATAAAAGGTAACATTTATTGAACAGTCTTTCTTCTCGTACAAGAGAAATGAATTGCCACAATTGCAAGACTTGTTATTATAAAAAGTATGTACAGTAAGATAAGTATTGCGAAATAATACTGTAAAAGCATTGATATGGTTTCTTAGCCATACAATGGTTTAAAAGGAATAAAAACATATATACATTCATATATACATTCGGCTAAAATACTCAACTGATGCTTCTAACTACGCCTACCCCAGTGTACCTGACCTAAGCTTAGTACTTGGGAGGGGAGTAAGTAAGCAGCTTTAGTTTAAGTTGGTTTTGCCAAGGTTTGCTTCAAGAATTCTCTCTCAAGGGTTTAGTCAACACCATACCTCTGGAATAGAATGATGGAGGTCTGGTATCTCCCTTAGGGCTCGATATCCCAGTCACCCGCAAGGGTAGACCAGAAACGCCGGAGCCGGATTTCTCTGCAGGAGAAAGACAGTGTTTCTTCTCAGCGCGTCGAGGAGGAGGAGGAGGAGCAGCGTCCGCGGGCAGCTTGCATCTGCTGGGCTCTTGCAGGGGACGGCTGTTCAGCTCCTAAGTTCACCACACCATCGTTCGCTAGTTAGCAGCGATAGCAGTAGCGATAGCAGCTATGATATCATCAGCATAACAGCAGCTTCAGGCAACGGGCAACAGAACATTGCTTAAGGCAACGTTGGTAGTATTTATACCTGAAAGGTGCCTTGGTTGACGTAAGTTTGCTGGACATAAGACGTCAATAAAGATGTCACTAGGAAGTGATCGTCTATCAGTGCTCAATAGAGTTCTATTACTAATCAAAACACAGCAAGCGGGGATTTCCAGGTTTGCTGAGTTTTTATCTTGTTGAAGAACTCGGAGTGTTAATCTAGGAATCTCAGATAGTAACTTCTGCTATGTCATTGCACTAATTGGTTGCAAAGGAAGTGGCAGAGAAAGCTATTCTGAAATGTGGCTCTGTTCGTGTGAGGCCAGAGATGAGTTTCTGAATATTGCACTTGAACAGTTATGCCAATATAGGGAATAAATGGATTTATAGCCGAATAGGGGCATAAGGTCACAGTATCGATCAGGGTCCTAGATTAGAACGCTACACCCACTCCACAAATTCATGTCCATCAAATTACTAAAACTAGAGCAATAAGATGCATGTGTAACATTTCCCACCCCAAAATACATATATGCATTTGAAATAGGCGTATATTGTAATACGTGAAATTTTAGGTACTGTACGTTTTTGAAGCAAAGAAATCATTCAAAAATTATAGCATATGAAATCAATGAACGATTATGCAAAAAGAATTACACATGAAATATCTCTGAAACAGAAGAAGGGCGTGACAATTTCATCACATATAAATGCATTGCAATAAAATGTGCTAGAGGCTGGTGTAAAGTTGCTATGTCTCTAGATGTGTTTAGAAATAGAAGTTGAAGCTTCTGTTCTCTATGAATAGTTTTACTCTAAGCAAAGAATTTTTCGTGCCAAAAAGGGGGAATATTAAAAAGTGTTCAATTCAAAAGAATTAATGCTTGAACGGGGAAATTAGAGTTCCAACGCTTTTAGCGGTTTTTGTTGTTCAAAACTGAAGGCCGAATTCAGAGTTCATGGGAACGCTGTGTGTCGGAATGCTTCTCCAAAGTTATTGTTTCTGTTCAGGTGAGAACATCATATCAGACAGGCTCTCAAAGAATTGGCCTACAAAATCAGGTGACAGTTCGACCAAATTCGATAGTGCTGTAACTTGGCAGGTGTGAGAATGATTGCTGTCATCAAAGTCGGGATCAGCAATGCTCACAGAAGGTCGTACCTGGGTGATGTTGCTTTTGTCACTCGCTCCACTGTTACCACCTAGTCGTAGCACATGAGTCTCAACGAATGCCGTCATCAGGATTGGTAGCCGCTGGGGACAACACAATGCGTGAGCCGTTATCGGACTGAGCAAAGTATCGATATCCATTGGTACTGCTGATGGAAGTGAAAGACAGATGTCCAACACGCACTCATCTCCGCATAGCATACATCGAAGTACCGGTAAGATACAGTTCTGCCATATAGGTCTGAATGAAAGGAACCAGGTCATGTTTAGATCTCTCAGCCTGGCCAATCCAAGGACTCTAGTTATTCTGTCCCGGTAGCGGATTGCTAGGATTGTCTCTTCCATTCCCATAGGAGTCATGTCTGAGCTGTGGCTTGCCATAACGAAGCAGGAGGGTCAAAAATAAAATCCCTGCTACAAGTCCCAAAAATAGGGGTATGCCGCCAAAAACAGAGTGGACAAAATTTGGAACGATTCCCAGAATTGCTTGAAATGGTGTATGCAGTCCCGTAAAAATCGTCTTAAATATGCCTGGGATGCCTGTGGCACTAGACATGTTAAGGAGTTGGCTCAACATTTCTACGAAATGCACGGGGCAATTTGTTGATAAAAGGTCATGAACCTCCGTAGCTGTCCTTGCAACTAGAAGATCATACGTCTCTTTTGATGACGTTATGGGCACTGTTGTCTGCAAAAGCACAGATTTCATTTTGCTTAAAGTATCAATTCGTATAGAATAGAGATTCAGACGAGGCCAGATGGGAGTCTCTATGTCTCCAGGCCCACTCGGGAACAATGCTTGCATACAGCATTTGACCATGGAAGTCACGCTTACGAGATAACTTTTCCCTGGAACAAGGCCACGACATCTGTGATCCGTTCTTAGAATGTAACTCCCATTCGAAAGTTGCATAAAGAAGGGCTCTATCTGAGTTGCAGGTGTGACAAGCTGGTGGCATGAAAGGTTGTTAGAATTACCTTCACAAGCTCCGTGTAAATTAATACCCTGGCACAAAAGTATACCGCTTAGTGAACGTTTACAGTTTTCACCACTAAGAAATACATTTTTGTCGCTGTCACTGTAGCATGAATGTGTGTATGGTAATTTCCATTCTGATTTAACATAACCTTTACCCAATCGTTCATACTGGCCAGTAGGTATGTATTCAAGGCACTTTTTAAAACGGAAAGTTGTTATCGGAATAGTGATAATTCCGTGTATTATCCATTCAATGACAGGACTCTCTGACATTGTCAATGGTAATCTCTCAAGTTTTTCGATGCTCAGGATTGTATAGTCTGCTCCTTTCTGTGCCAAGCTGATTTGTTTATCAGTAAGGTTAAAAATGGAAAATAATGACGTTGTGTTGATTAAACGCCAAGGCACATAGCCTGAACGAAGATTTTGCAGCGTCCAGCCTAATTGTACAATAGAACGTAATTGAGATTGGCCATGCTGTAACATTAACAAGTCTCTGTCTATTATGTCAAAGGCAGAAGATACAATATTGTCCAACGAATATATTCTGGAGGACAGAGTCATTAACCCATTGTCCACTACAGAAAGTGATTATTCCAAATTAATACGATCAATTTCTCGTATTTTTTCAGCTGTTTCAATTTGTGTGACTTTCCAAGCCTCGTTGTACGCAGCATAGATACTGGTCGCTATGAAACGCTTTTGACGCTGTTTGCGTGGTCCAAGAATGAAATCGCGCAAATCAGCACCATCTTTAAGTAAAGATAAGTGTTGCTTAATTTCAGCCAGTGTGGATGATCCTAGCCATTCGAGGCAGAGTTTCCCCACACTGTATGCTGTTACTATCCCTGGATGTTGTCTCTGGGAGTATCTAGGGTCTTGTCTGTTCGTTTTTAACCCCTGTGTTTTATTCAGGAATCTATCCTGACAGTTGTTTATGTCTGTAGGCCAGATTAACCACTTTTTCCAATCAGGATGTGTTCTGTTAAAATGTAAAATTTGTGATACGTCTATTTCAATATCTGTAGTTTTATTATCAGGTATTGGCTTTGGAATAGACGGTTTGTGAAGGTCTTTGATCTTAGCTAGGCCAAGACAGGATGTTTGGTGAATTGTGTCATTTAAAAACATCATTTGTTCTGGTATCATGCAGGTTCTGAATAGTGCTTCAAGGCCTTGTACCTGCCAATCTTTTGTACCCCAAATGGTTTTTGTTTCAATGTTATTTTTCCAATAATCAAAACCAAATGTCATCATTTTTTCATAAAATGCTTCTGAATATATCAATTTAGAATTTGTCAGCATTGTTTTCATTCCTGTTTTATCTAACAGTTCGTAATAAAACGTTTCTGCATCACTGGTGTTAAACCCTGAGAAGTACTTGAATTTCTCAAAGAATGTTTTAGAACTGCTTTTAGGTGGTGTTGCACAATGTTCCCATTGATTATACTTAAAAACATTTCTAGGCTGTGCAGATTTATGCAAATAGTGATCGCCATAATGTGTATAACAGAATAACGGTTCATAACTAGACAAACCTTGTAAATAATCATGTTCTGTGAATCTAGCTGACATTACTAAATCATACATCATGTCTTTAATACTGTTAAAGTCCCAATCATCAGAGAATGTACTAGGTTTTACAAAGTCACTTAAGGAAACCTTCAGTTGATGAGGATACGGTATGCAGCGTTTAGAACGCAAGCATTACAACGGAATACCTTTACAACGCGGTTGTAACAACGAAAGTTGTTACCACGCATTGCACTGGGGGGCGCTCAAGGATAGTAAATGATTTAATTTACTATCCCAACACCTTCCCTACTATCCACGGGGACTGGTGTTGGAATAGTAAATTAAATTGTTCAATTTTGCGCCCCCCCAGCGCAATGCGTGGTAACAACTTTCGTTGTTACGAACGCGTTGTAAAGGTACGCGTTGTAAATGTATGCGTTCTAACGTCATACATCCTGAGGATACTACAGGATCTCGACCGGACCATAGATCTCATAGTCAGTTTTCTCCCATACTACCCCACTAGGTATTGGAATTGCTGTGACATTTACTGTTGACAGTTCTCTTTTCTTCACGTGTGATGATCTGTGTGGTTTGAGGACTAGGTTGATGTTCTGACTTGCTGTGTGCATTGTACTATATTTTCCCTCAATGAATTTTCCCAAACAAAGTACCATGATGAGCCAAAGCAGGAGGAAAATACACCTAGACCGAACCAGAATTCTAACCAAGGGGAAATAAGGTAGATTTCCTTCAGTTGATGAAAGAGTTCCGTTGCTTTTTCTTTAAAAGTCTTTTTTTGTTTCTGGCATCACTTCTGGGTTACTTTGATCCTCGGAAAAGTTGTCAAAGTTGATGAAATAACCAGAGGCAGTTCTGTCAATTTTTGGGATTGATCTTTCAATCTGTCTTTCGGTGGCATTTTCTGATGCCACATTATTGTAGACTGGTGTTTCTTGACGAACTGTTTCAATCTGTGTCTCAAGAGGCACGAGTTCCATGGCATTATTGCATAGTCCTTCTCTGTGCACTGCAGGCTGATCGAATGTGATTAGTCTTTCAGTTTGAACCTCTTGGATTGTTGCAAGTTTGGGTATTCTGTTGTTTCTTGGGAGTCCACTGGGCCTACTGTTGATTATAGGCCACATGCTTGTGGTTTTACCAGGTCTATAGAAACGACTCTGTTCTCCTGTTTACCAGCAAGGGGCGGTAGTACTACTGATCTTGTTCCGGTGACTGCCAAGACAGGTACTGCTTTTCTGTAAGAAGGCCCAAATTCCTTCTTCACCGCGATTTTTTCTCTGACTAGATCCCCAATCTTTGGAATCCAGACAGGCCTTGCTGGGGCTGTTGCTTGTGGTGCCTCGTCAGTGGTATCTGGCTGTTGCTTTAACTTTATGTTGCTTAAGGATTTTCTTGTTTCATTCAGTTCCTGTAAAACAGCCAAACGATCTTTGATGTCAAAGTCTGTTGTTTTTTCTTGTACCACTGATACCTGACTATCTAAGTCCTGAATTCTCATTCTAATTCCGAACAATAGTTTGTATGGGCTGAAACCTTTTAGAGAATTTCTTGGCAAATTGTTAAGACTGGTTTGGACACTTATTAAATGTTTGACCCACCCAGCGCCTGAACCTAATACCTTCGCAGTTATAGATCGCTTTATGTCTCGGTTTTTTCTTTCTACCACACTATTCCCTTCGGGGTGCGACGGACAAGAATACCGCAACCCAATTCCCATGCTGGCCATGGCCTCCTTATAAGCTCGAGAGCTAAAAGCAGGACCCTGGTCAGAATGGAACGTGGTAATTGCGTATGTGCCGATAAAGACTCGCAGATCTTTTATAACCGTTCTAGCGTCAGCCGAGCGCTGGGGCCACATTTTTTAAGTGATTTTTAGTCTTAACTGATTAATAGGACGCTGAATGGCTTGCGGACATCATTACCCTTTCAATTAATGGTAACTGTGCAACAGGCAGGACCGGTTCATTACTGCGATCCCTGTCACAGTCCGGACAGTTCTTCACATATATCTGATGTTGCACGCTCATCCCCGGCCACCAGTATACTGATTGCAATTCAGTCAGAGATTCCCTCATCTGAATGTGCCTTGGACCTTCACCCATGTGTGCGTCTGCTATTAATAATATTCTCCTGTACGTGTTTGGAATTACCCTATCCCCCACTCCAGGGATTCGAGCAAAAGGAACGGAGTTTGCATCGATTATGTATGCATAATTGAGTGGATAGTTCACGGGCAGTGCTGCACAGTCGCCTTTTATGGTCGTTTTTACTGCCAGCATAGTTTCCCCGTCTATGTATTTTTCTGCACGCTTTTTTGTGGCTACGGAAGCCGGTTTAGTTGCTTCCGCTGTGGCTGTATTAGCCAATGAATTCCCTACAACGTGAACGCCATCACGTTGAAGACTCTGTGCGTGTATCACGTGAGTCTTTTGTAGTTCTTTCTGTAAAAGAGCTACCTGTTTCCAGAGCAATTTATGCTTTATTGTGGCACCTGTGTCATCTTTGTAATCGTTTTCAATCCAGCTCTGCAGTTTATTATTGTAAGAGTTGACGCATAAATGAGAATCGCACACGATTAGTGTCGGGAATTCACGTTCTGCATTTTCAAGCGCCATCTTTAAAGATCTGATTTCAGCTCTCTGAGCCGAACAGTTTCTTACTGATTCAGTTTTTGTTACTTTCGGTCTGAATTTACCGCACAGCCAACGACCTTTAACAATCGCACAGGCTGCATCGTAGGATTTGCTCTCTACGTTGAAATGCTGTACAAATCTATCTGTATAGATTATACAGGCGTATTGTGGGAGAGGCAGAAGTTCGATTGGCTTAGGATATTCTTCTTCATATTCTAAATCATTCAGTTCTTCGAATTGCGGGGCGAAATAGTATTTCACATCTTCCGCTCCTAGAGAATCTACACACTGTATCCATTTCGGATCCAGTGACACTGTAGGCAGGTTTACTAGGCTGAATAGCGCCTCGAAGGCGGATTCCGCTGTGAGGATGTTAATCCGTTTACCATGTGCTAGTTCTCGTTCATTTGCTAATGCAATTTGCACTGCTTTCACAGTTCTTTCTGTGTGACTGAATGTTTTTTCTACCTGTGTGTACAAGTGAGATTTGTAAGTTATTGGTACCGTTTCTCCCTCATTAGAGGTTAGGGACGTGACTCCGCATCTTCCTGGGATGACTCGGATTACTAGATTGCGTGTGTTGTCACGTGTATCTAATTTAGTTTTAGCTAACATGTCTGTTTGCAATGATCTCAAAATTTCTGTGTGTTTTTGAGTCCAATTGATTTGTTTAAAATCAGGTTTAATTAGTTCGTAGAGAGGTTTAACCCTCTCTGCGTAATTTAGAATATAAGTTCTTCCGAAATTCAGAAAACCTAGTATGGATTGTAAATTCTTCAGCGTTTTTGGAGCTTGGAGTACAGCGCACTTCTCTAAGAAGTTGTCCGCTAGGCTTTTTCCTTCACTTGATAACTCGTATCCTAAGAATAGTACTGTCAGATGGGCAATTCGAGACTTTTTAAAGTTGAATTTGTAACCCTCTGCTGCGAACCCAAGTATAATGGTGTTCACTCTTTTCAAGTGAGTATCCAAGTCGTCGTCTGTGAGATAGATATCATCTACGTAAGATAATGCCTCATCATCATATATTTGTAGTAACTCTGTTACCCTAGCTGAGAATAGTCCTGGGCTGTTCTTAAACCCCCGTGGGAGTCGACAGAATTTTTTCTGCGACCCAAATGCTGAGAAAGCGGTCAAGTATCTGCTTTCCGGTGCAATGTTTTGACAAAAGAAACCATTAGATATGTCTAATGTTGTTTTATATTTTTTCCTAACTATGTTATTCATTAGGGCTGCACTATGCAAGTTTTGTACTGCAAATGTTTTACAACATGCATTAAGGTGTCTGTAGTCCAAAACTAGACGATATGAATTGTCTGGCTTGGAGACAGGAAACAAAGGATTGTTCATTTGAGAGGTGCATGTTTCAATCACCCCCTGGTATTCAAGCTGATCTAAGATCTCCCTGACTTGTTTTTTAGCTTCTTGCTTAATGGGATACTGCCGTTGGGCAGTTGGTTCACTTTTTAACTGGATTTTGTGAGGAGGTGAGTCCTCATCCCATCCTACATGATTTTTATATAATGCCGGTGCCTGGGCTACTGCCCATTTCCTTGCATAAGTATATTTTTTGTGAATCGGAATGTGATTCGAGAAGGCAGGCATAATCATTTCTTCGCCACGAGGGCACTCCCTGACAAACTCTGGGGGCCAATCCTTTTCAGCTAACAGAATATCATAGCCTTTTGAGAGTTTATCCCAAAATAGACCCTTTATTTTCCTAGTCTTATCACCCTCTATACGCAATGTTATTTCGTATATCTTATGGGGCTTGCCAAGTCTGGTGTCGGCAGTTTCAACCTGAATGAATTCTTTTGTGTCCACTGTCTCCAGATGACTCATCAAGATCTTGCGGGCTATACTGATTTCTGCTGCACTGTCTAGCATTGTCTGTGCCCACTCCCAGTTTTTCAACTGTGTCCTCAGTATTCTCGGCATGGTTGATTACTCTAATACTGGCTACCTTCTTTTTTGGAAATTGAGATTTTTAACTCTGAGTAGGTTCCTTGTCTTTGGACTTGGTGTGCTCTCCTGGGTCTGACCGTCCTCTTCTTTCCGATTTCTGCGAAAAAGATCGAGAGGGACGTGTATCAATACTTTGATATCTATCAGGTTTTTTCAAATTATCCCTATTTCTAAGGTTATATCTTTTCTCAGAGGGCTCCCTCTTTGGAGACTGGTGTTCTCGAGTCGGAGTTCTTTCCCTCCGTCGAGGAGACCTTCCTGTGGACTTGAAAACTTTTTCCTTGGGAGAGGATTGTTTATTTCCATCCCAGCTCTTTTTAGGAGTGTTTGAATTATTTTTAATAAATAATTTTTCAGGATTTTCGAGCAGTTGGGGCTTTACTGATTTTCCACCCAAGCTGTCTCTACCTAATTCTTCATAGCATTTTTCTATGATTCTGGCAAGCTCAACTGGCTGATCTGTTATATCTGTTTCCTTCAACTTCTGGCGGATTGCCACAGATGCTGCTTCTCCCTTTATGTTGGCTAATAATATAGCCGAGACCTGCTTGAAGTCTTTCAGTAATTTCATACCAAGAGTTAAAGCGGGCTCTGGACCGTATTCATTTTGAATCTGTTTTAGCACATCTGGTATTACCGCCATAGACGGAACACCATGTGTTTTTGTGTAAATGGAAGCAAAGACTGTACCCCAAGTGTCGCAGTCCTCCACGTGTGCTGCGATTCTCATAGGAAGGCAGATGGTCAAGATTCTGTGTTTCTCTATAGGGGTAGTATCAGGAAATACTGCCTCTATTTGAGTGATTTTCTGTGCTAACCAGAAAGGAATTTGTCCCCATTTTACGGGTGTTTTACCAAGACATGACTGTATGTTCTGTGGTGTGATTTTATTAGTTTTTCCCCTGATGAGGGGTCAGCTGTGGTACATTAACAGCCGGTTGGACTGTTGCAGTCCACATTACATATTGGACTAATTGCCTATGTATTTTTATAAGTGTTTTTAGCTGTACTAACAGCTCTTCTCTAGACATTTTTGCAATGTCCGGATGTGTGTGTAGTTGGCTAGAACCGGCCACGTTGCTCCTGGTCTATCTAGTGGACCGAGCCTGGTAATATGATCATTATGTTTTAGGGCGCCATTAAACCAGAGCAGGAATTTTAGTGGGATTTCAGTCTCCTCGAAAGGTGCGTACTCTTCCGGTGGTTTCTCTATTTTGTAATAGTGAAACTCTTTTGTTCTAGCGTTTGCCGCTGGAAAGTTTATCCATGAATAGAATACCTCTGTCTGCCAATATTCGTGTGCCTCTATCACGAAAATTACTGTACCACCTTGTGGTGTCAGTCCGTTTTCTATAAGTTTTAAAGTTATAGACTTTCTTAAATGTACCGGGATTATTATTGCACCCGGTACCGTGTCGTCGGGACCCTGCTGAGTCGCATCTACTGCGGCCCCAGTGGTTCCGTTTTCTAAGTCTGACATTTTATAAATGCAGGCTTTGCAGAGTAGGTCTCCAAGGAGACAAAGATTAGGTGCACAATATTTTGGAACACTGTATCCTTCAACGTTGAATAAACCAGAGCTTTACATAGGAATCTCTTCCTACCGAGTTCGGGCGGATTCTAACCTTTCACCCACTCCAGGCGTCTATTGGAGTATTTACGGGAGAAAGGGGTCTGTGTGAAATATGCACGACTGAGTTACTCTAACGTCTTGCGTTAGTTTATCGCCTTACCAAACGTTGGGCGCCATGTAGTGTAGTTCCTATTTTCCCAATAGGCCCTGCGCATTGGAATAACATAAACAGTAGTATCGACGTAGAAGTGCGGATCTTCCAGGCCTCTACTGACTATGCTAAACTTAATTGGTTTTGTTACCAACTAGCTCAGAGGTCACTGGAAACTTTCTTGACTGAAATAGGAAGTGATCAGCTTCCCTGGCAAAGCCAAGAAGGGATTCAGTTTTCCAACAACCGTGCAACATGACAACTTTGCTCCTCAGATCAAGAGTCAATCTCTAGGGTCGTGTGAAACAATAGACAGTTATTTTACTCAGTCAGGTTGGTGCAGATTACTTTCACAATATGTAGAGAATAGAGAGACGGGCGTTTGTCAATAAAAGGTAACATTTATTGAACAGTCTTTCTTCTCGTACAAGAGAAATGAATTGCCACAATTCCAAGACTTGTTATTATAAAAAGTAAGTAAGTAGCTTTAGTTTAAGTTGGTTTTGCCAAGGTTTGCTTCAAGAATTCTCTCTCAAGGGTTTAGTCAACACCATACCTCTGGAATAGAATGATGGAGGTCTGGTATCTCCCTCAGGGCTCGATATCCCAGTCACCCGCAAGGGTAGACCAGAAACGCCGGAGCCGGATTTCTCTGCAGGGGAAAGACAGAGTCTCTTCTCAGCGCGTCGAGGAGGAGGAGGAGGAGGAGCAGCGTCCGCGGGCAGCTTGCATCTGCTGGGCTCTTGCAGGGGACGGCTGTTCAGCTCCTAAGTTCACCACACCATCGTTTGCTAGTTAGCAGCGATAGCAGTAGCGATAGCAGCTATGATATCATCAGCATAACAGCAGCCTCAGGCGACGGGCAACAGAACATTGCTTAAGGCAACGTTGGTAGTATTTATACCTGAAAGGTGCCTTGGTTGACGTAAGTTTGCTGGACGTAAGACGTCAATAAAGATGTCACTAGGAAGTGATCGTCTATCAGTGCTCATTAGAGTTCTATTACTAATCAAAACACAGCAAGCGGGGATTTCCAGGTTTGCTGAGTTTTTATCTTGTTGAAGAACTCGGAGTGTTAATCTAGGAATCTCAGATAGTAACTTCTGCTATGTCATTGCACTAATTGGTTGCAAAGGAAGTGGCAGAGAAAGCTATTCTGAAATGTGGCTCTGTTCGTGTGAGGCCAGAGATGAGTTTCTGAATATTGCACTTGAACGGTTATGCCAATATAGGGAATAAATGGATTTATAGCCGAATAGGGGCATAAGGTCACAGTATCGATCAGGGTCCTAGATTAGAACGCTACATCTCTACATCTGTCAGTTATATCATTGCTGGCATGTTGACTTTATGTGCTAGATTATAGTCTGTGTGCCCCAAGTGATTTTGTATTTCTGAAAGTTTGAATAGAAAGTTCACTAGCAGGACTCAGAGTAGCATCTACAAGTTAGCAGTTAACCCATTAATGCTTGCGCCGGTTACTTGTGGAAAGTAGAAAAACATCAAAATTAAAAATAAGGGTTAAGTGACGTACAAAGTCCCCTGTTTCTTGTGTTTCTCCATAGTAAAAGAATAAAATGAAATTAGTAAGATTGCATACTTGCTGTAGGATTTTGCTGTAGATGGGTACATTAAGAACAGATTTGTTATTAAGGAATTTCCGCAGGGTTACACGAATGCGTTAAGCCACACAGTCACATGCCAGTGAACATTACAGGTGCACAAGCAAAAAAGTAATATCTAATGTTCTACAAAGAAAACAAAGCTAATAGGTTTGACTAGTAATATATATTATATTTAGTAATTGTTAGCATGCTATAAATGGAATTGTTGTAAAAGAAGCAAGTGGTTTTAAAATGTTGACAATTCTCTGTACTTTAGTATATAAAGTGTGTGCAGTTCTTCGTGAGTGGAAAAATGTAAAAAGAACGGGTGAGTTGCAGGAAAATAATCGGGAATTATAAAATTATTGTGCAAGAATTAGTGGTTAGATGTATCATTCAGTCATGAAAATATGTATACGTATAGTAGAAAACGATGTCATTTCTTTTTACAATATGAAACGGGTATGTATTTAGTATGTAAACTGTAGTAGTGTTAGCCTGTTGGTTATAGTAGGTTGTGAGAATCTGCATATACGAGGGTAATGATTCTGGCTCCCAATAGTCACTTAAGTTTCTTTAATTTTTTGGGGATACATTCTTTTTATTGGGTTTATAAAGCAGCCAACATAACTAAAAATAAGAACAGGCATGGCGAAACAAGAGGCAACTAGCTATAACCTCTGGTTATTGGACAACATAAGGCTACACATTACATTCCCAAGAGCCCAAAATATTCCTACAAAATATCCCATATCTTATGATGTTTCTGTGGGCAGCCGTGTTCTGCATAAACTTGCTCTTCCATTTTGGAGAACCAATCCCTTGCTCGCGGTCAAGCCTGCAAGTCCAGAGCAGTTGCTGAGGTCCAGTGCCGGGCTATATCTCGTTTTCCCACCAGAGTACCCAGACCCGCCAGATATATCTCAGACCTTCTGCCTCCCAGATCTTCTAGAAACCCTGGGATAACAAACTGAGGTGAGCAGTCAATAGGCCTACCTAGTACTTCGGACAAAACCCTTAAAAGTTTGAACCAATATTCATGCATGATAGGGTATGGCCATATTACATGGTAGAAGTCTGCATTGTCTGCTCTCCGTCTATAGCAAGTGGGCGTTGGTAGCTTACCCACCTTCCATAGCCTCATTGGCGTCAGGTATGTAGTGTGCAAAACATTCACCTGAATCATAAGGAGCCGAATAGAAATGGATAGATCCCTTGGGCAATAAGGGCCTTTCTCCATTCCCCATCCCCTAATCAACCAAGCCAAGATTCCCAACGGGTGTGGAGAGTGATGAGTAGTTCTGGGAAGTTGATGACGAGGGAATGGTAAATCTGGGAGACCCCACACTGTCTCAGTGGTGACATGAGAACCTTGACCTCCTTGGGGCTAAACTCTGGGATCTCCGCCAGAGTGGGCCTGTGGAGCAATAAGGCATGGAAAATCTGTAGAAAACAAAAGAATTGGGAACAATTAAAGTGGTAATCAGCCGGTAGGTCGGAGAAAGGGCATAAATTAGGAGTCATGCCACACATCCCCAAAGTGGGAGATGGCAATCAAGTCCTACCTCCCTATGCCCTCCATACTCCTCATATGACCAAGCAGTGTGCCCCTCGAGAGGGGAGTCTGTAGTATAGCTGCCCCATCAGCCAATCCATTTCGCAGCTGCCTGCCACACCCCAAAGATTGTAATTATGAGTCCTAGGAAAACCAGGGACTACTAGATGCACAGCAAGTGGGCCTGAGGCCTTTCCAAATTACAAGTCAATCTGTAAAACTCAAGTTCTGTATTTTATACCAATCTCATTTATTTGTGTTGTATTTGCTTTAGCATTCTATTCAAAAACATGAAACCAAAGGTTGCATACATTGATTCCCATCTGCTTATTTCACATACATTTCTAATTGAAAATATTTCCTAATCATATTTCCAAATCACAAGTTATTTTCACTTAAAAAACAGTAAATAAATCTCATGTATTTCAATACACAAACTTAATAACCAAAAACCCAATGCATTTCGGGTTGCAAAATCAACCCTTCGTCAGGGGATGAATAATATGTAGATGAAAGTTCAAACAATCTTGTAAGTGTCAGCGTCCTGTAGTTCAAAATATGCGGGATCTATAAAACAGCAACAAAGAAAAAATCTGTTTCCAGCATTCTCATACATAATGCAGTATTCATATGCATTAAAACTGGGGAGTGCCACTGGGAAGTCCCTTCTAAAGTGAAAAAACATGCCAATTGGAAAAAGAATTATGAGCCATTCCCGTGCTAAAAATGTGTGGGTCAATTGACAGATTTTTTCTTTGTTGCTGTTTTATAGATCCCGCATATTTTGAACTACTAAGTTTGTGTATTGAAATACATGAGATTTATTTACTGTTCTTTAAGTGAAAATAACTTGTGATTTGGAAATATGATTAGGAAATATTTTCAATTAGAAATGTATGTGAAATAAGCAGATGTGAATCAATGTATGCAACCTTTGGTTTCATGTTTTTGAATAGAATGCTAAAGCAAATACAACACAAATAAAGGAGATTGGTATAAAATACAGAACTTGAGTTTTACAGATTGACTTGTAATTTGGAAAGGCCTCAGGCCCACTTGCTGTGCATCTAGTAGTCCCTGGTTTTCCTAGGACTCATAATTACACTTTTTGTTAACTCATAGGGAGTTGGACACACACCCTATCCACTAGAGTGCACGCTAAAACTATCGAAGGTAAACAAGAATATTGATTAAATTGTAAACATTAGGAGTGCAGATCCACACCCTTTATACATATCACACCCCAAAGATTGCCAGAGTTAAGTCCATCAAGGAACGAGGGACCAGCGACTCATATAGATGGTCCATGATCGTTTCCCACGGCATGAGCAATAGTTCCACGTGGCATGCCGGGTCCTCTCACCCTCCGTGGAGCCAGTCATTCAGGACCACCAATTGTGCAGCAGACTAATGAAGTTGTAAGTCAGCCACTGCTAGACCACCATCAAAGGTGGACTGCACACATTTATCAAATGCTATACATGGAACCCCATGGTTTCACTGAAAGGGGGTGCCGTATGACTTGAATGAAGCGAAATTCTGATCTGGGTATGCCGTGAGCAAATATTTTGAACAAGGCAATCCTACCCATGATATTTAGGGGAAAAGAAGACCAGCAGTCAAGATGCTTCTGCATACCTGCCACCAAGGGCTTTAGGTTTAATGACCATGCCAGAGTAGGGAGGAGCTAGATGTGGAAAACGAGATAGAGGAAACTCAGTCGACAGAAGGGTATGAGAGCCCCCCAATCATGTTCCTGCAAGGAGCCTGTCAGCGGAATCAGGGGGGACTTGGAGTGATTAATCTTCAATCTGGATGCCTGGCCATATAGATTGAGTATATCCAGTGCCCTAGGGCCAGATACCATGGAGTGATGTATGAAGAAGACCACATCATCGGAGTAGAATCCAATGAAGTTCTAGTCTGTATACCTTCCCCACCAAAAGCCCTGTATCGGTTCCTTGCAGCGAACCCACGTTGCCAGGGGCTCAATTGTGAGGGCAAACAGAAGGGGGTGACAAGGGGCAATGTTGTCTGGTTCCCCGCTGAATTGGGGACACCTTAGAAAGGGCCCCGTTCACTCAAATTCTACCCGTAGCACCGGTATTCAGAGTTTGTACAACATTGATAAACTGGAGTCCGAAGCCCAGACAAGTTAAAATTCCTAGGGAAAGTCCAAAACAATGGCATCAACGGTCTTCTCAAAAATCTATAAGGAGAAAGGAGTTAGAACCAGGCAGCAGGTGACAATATGCTACAACTACCTGTACCCTACGGATGCAATGGCGGGTACCCCAATACAGCATAAACCCACACATATCTAGGTGGACCATTGTGGAGATGACAAGGTGGAGATGGTTAGCAAGTACCTTGCCATATATTTTGATTCAGTGGTAATAAGGGAGATCAATCTGTAAGATGCGCTAGTCTCCAGAGGTCGTCCTGTCATGTGAAGGAGCACAATTGTTGCTGCATTTAGTTTGACCGGGAACCGATCATTACATATGGCACCAGTATTCTGTGGGGAAACCATCTGGTCCCGGAGTCTGGGCTGGGTTCATGTCCGGGTTCATCTAGTGCAGCTGCATCTGCCACTGCAAGAGAGCATAGTGGTAAGCCTGCAATCAGAGTATTTGTGTTGGGCTCTCAGGCGGTGTGTGTACAATGCGCAGTAGTTGCAAATTCAGAAGCCATACTGCAGGTCTCCGTGACTTATCCTTGGCCGGGGATCTGGGCACTAGGATTTACTCTATTGGCTAGGCCAAGAGAATCCAGCCTGTATAGGAGTGTGCTTGACTTGTTGCCCCAGCCGTATACCCTGCTCTGAGAGGCTATCTTGCACTGTCTCGTCTCATTGAGGCACACATGATGCAATGAAAGCCAATCCAGTGCAAGACAGCAGACAGTTCTTCTGCCTGTTTAAATATGAGCTAAAGCCCCTCAATCTGTGACAGCTGCTGTTGGTCCCAATCAGGAAAGTGTGTATGGGCTATTCTCCTCATGAACGCCTTACTGGAGGCCCAAAGTGTTCCCGGGGACTACACTGATCCTAAATTTATCTGCCGGAAAGTGTTTAGTTCCTGCTTCAGAAACTCAACAGCAGCCAGGTTCATTAGGTGCCACGCATTGAGGCACCAAATCGGGCATCCCCCTTGGATCCTATGACCTAGTTGGATGGTGATGGGTGCATGATCATCTCATCCTCAGAAGATTAACCTGGCTGTGTTTGGCCAGGAACTGTTAAAAACTCACCAGTCCCTCTCACCTGAGTTGGACATGGTGGTTGATGATTTCAATGGGTGGGTGCGACAGGCGACAAATGCGTCCACCAAACATGCTACCGCACCCAGACTTCGTCACAGCCCCTCTCAACCCTGGTTCTCCCCTGAGTTGAGGGAGCAAAAACTGGGTTGCAAAAAATTGGAGCGAGTCTGGAGGCGTGTCTATAGCTTAGACGCAAAGGTCGCCCTGCGCACTGCCCAAAAGAAATACTATGCCGCTATTAAAACTGCTAAAGGACTATACTATGCAGGAAGAATAGCTAAAGCGGAAAACAACAGTAGAGACATTTTCTCTATTGTTAAAAGCTTTGTATCCCCAGTAGCAGAATCCTCCACCCTTCCATCCTCTGGGGAGTGGTGTGAAGTTCTGTCGAATTTCTTTACAGACAAGATAGCCAAGATTCAGCAGGGCTTTACTTCCACATCATCGACTGAGAATCCAGGATTTAACATCCCCTGTATGCCCGATCCCTCTGATACCCATTAGCTCACTAACTTTGAGCTGGTAACTGTGGGTGATGTTTTGCCTCTTCTAGAATGCCTTAAATCAGGGTCTCCCGCCGATCCGTGTCCGGCTCGGGTTCGGTCAGAAGTGGCCAGCACTGTCTGTGGGGATGTTACCCAGATCGTAAACCTCTCTCTTTCCTCGGCAGTGGTTCCTGCTGAGTGGAAACAGGCTAAGCTTCTGCCGCTTTTGAAGGTTCCCGGTAATTACCGGCCTATTTCTCTTCTCCCTGCCTTAACCAAAATCTGCGAGAAAATAGTCTTTCGACAACTAGAAATATTTGTAGAGTCATCCAATGCCCTGCACCCAGCCCAATCGGGATTCAGGGCCGCTTACAGCACTGAAACGGCCCTGGTAGAGATGACGGAGTCGATCCGGGAGTGTCTGGACGGGGGTGGCAGAGCAGTCCTAATGCTATTGGATCTCTCTGCCGCCTTCGATACCGTCCCCCATGCTCTCCTTACCACCACGTTATCGGCCATCGGCATCAGCGGCAATGCCTTGGCCTGGGTGTCCTCATTTCTTTCGGGAAGGACTCAACAGGTCTGGATGCCACCTCATGCCTCGGAACCAAAACCACTCCTTACGGGGGTCCCACAGGGTTCCACTCTTAGCCCCCTACTGTTCAACATTTATATTACCCCCTTGGTGTATCTTGCGGAACAGTACGGGGCTAAGATTATAGGATATGCGGACGATACGCAGCTTCTTTTCACCTGGCCAGACGATCATCTGGACACAGCTAAGGTCCATCTCTGCCTATCCTCAGTTTTCCGCTGGCTAACGCTGGCCCAATTAAAATGTAATGAGGACAAATCAGAGGTCCTCTTTTATGGATCTTTCCCCCCAGGTTTCAAAAATTCGCTGTGGCCCCCGAACATCCCATGTCCTAAGGAAATGGGTGGCCCTGCGAAAAATCTTGGGATTTGGTTCGGAGAGGATCTAAAATTTGAGGACCATATAAAAAAATTGACCGGAACGTGTTTTGCCACCTTGAGAATGCTCAGGAAATTCTTTCCATCACTCCCTAGAGAGGCGAGGGAGACGGTTGCCCGAGCACTCATTCTAGCAAGACTGGACTATGCGAACTCCCTGTTCAGCGGCATTCCAGCTTATCTGACCAAACGTCTGTTGGTCATTCAGAATGCCGCTGTTCGTCTTCTCTGCAACGTCCCCAGATGGAAGAGTGTCCGGTCCCATATGTCCGACCTCCACTGGCTTCCAGTTCCGCAACGTATCCTCTTTAAAACCTTGGTACTTGCGTTCAGAGCGACCCATGACCAAGGACCAGCCTATTTAAAGAAAAGATTTACACTGTATGCCCCTACAAGAGCTCTCCGGTCATCTTCTCTATTTAAAATGACCCTTCCCCGATTCAAGCGAACCAGACTAGGGGGACAGTCCATTGCTGTGGTTGCTGCCCGCGCCTGGAATGCTCTCCCCTTTCATCTGCGCTCCAGTCAAACGGTAGCCCAATTTAAAAAGAATTTAAAAACCCACCTATTCAGTAGCAGTTTCTAAGCTGATCCCTGTTCATCCGTCTTTGCTTCTCCCACCGCGCCAGGATACTCCCCAGTAACAGTGCGCGTTACAAAACCATTTATACATACATACATACATACATACATACATACATGGTCTGAAATACCTGAGTAGGTACCCCGAGTAGGATCTCTGCTCCGGCAGTAAGGAGCATGTGTTTGGCTGGCATAAAAATATAGTCTATGTGTGAAATAGTTTTATGGGCTGTAGAGGTCTGAGTATATGCTTGCGTATGAGGGTGCCAGGTACGCCAAATGTCACATAGGCCAACGCAAATCAGCCAATTCACGAGGTGGAATGTTGAGGAAAGAAGGCCAGTAGAAGCCTTCAAACTGCCGGTAGTGGGCTACATCAGCATGTTGAAGTCCCACCCTACAATGGTATGGTAACCCCTGAGGAGTTCCCCCTATACCTGCTGCATCGCATCTAGTGTAGGACCTGGTATTTGGGGAGGAACATAAACAAACAGCAAGTTGTAGGCCTGGCCATTGATCGTCATGCCAGCCGTGACGTACCTGCCCTGAGGATCTGATGTGCTGACGGTGACCTCCTTGGGAAGGCGTTTATGGAGTTGGAAGGCAACACTGCGGAAGCCCTTAGTACAACCAGCGTGGTCTATCCTGTCATATCCATACTGGGCCAGGAAGAGTACCAAGGAGGTGAGTTTCCTGCAGCATTAGTTCCCTCCCCTTTTATGTCACGAGTCATCAGTTAGGTATGGCAAATTGCAGTCCATACTGATGATCTGCCGACCTAGTTTGTCCTTGCATACTCCCGCAATGCCCTAGGATCCTGTGTTATGACATAGGTAAAAGTCCATAAGTAATAGCAGCCTGCTGGTTTATTCCTTTTCTCTTGCTTACACTACAGCAACCACAGGTGCCTACAGAGGATAACAATTTAACTATTGCAGGTTTCAAATGCATAAGCACAGTGCCCTTTTTATAGAGAGATTGAAAGATGCTGATAACTGAAACCACATGGGGACATAGATGTGGCATTGTGTTTGAAGGACCGACATCAATTGGATCGTCACATGGCCTAGAAGAGGAAACATCCTCAAGTACATTGGCTGCAGAGGTCTCCACAAATTGAGCCAGAGTAAGAAAGTCCAACTATAATTAGAAATGATTGCGTGTTGTGTTGTGATGTCTATAGCATTCCATCTTTAGATGTTTGAACTTGCTGTTTACACTTTACCTCATAGCAGTTGATTCCATGTTTGCATTCTGTACTCTGTGATTTTAACATTCTTCAGTAGCAGTTGGGAGTAGGGCTTACTGATGTAAAGATGCCTGGCACTTTTTACAGTAAAAGTATTTGGAACACATCTTGTTGTCAACAGTTACTACAACTTGGTGACAAGTTATTAGGAACAAATCTGAGAGCCCCTTACCCTTACTGGAGCACTGACTCTTCAAGGATGGCACCGAATCTGTAGTTGTAGTTCTGCCTGTGAACAACAAGTATCTTCATTACAGTCAGTCTATGGAAGGCAGGAAAAAACAATTGTTCGCCAATATCAACTTCTCTGGTGAGATGGCGCCATGGCGAAGGCGTCTTTGGTAGAGGATAATTGTACTACAGTTGATATCAACTGGCCTAAAGAAAGATCCACAATAACAATTTCAGCTGAAAGCTAGGAGGAAGTAATATTGGAGTCTATATCTATGAGGAGAAGAGCATAGAAGGGTGCTGTGCGATCATCTTGATTTTTTTTCAGCATTGTCCTACAAGTGCACAGGCTTCGTCATGCTAACCTGAATCCTGCACATTCGATGGATCAGTGGTGATGCCCAGGCAAACGGAGTGTGGGGTGCATTTCACATCCATGCCTCACATGTTAAGATTTCAGAACAAGGCCTTGCTTGTCGCCATATTGGATATGCTTGGTTGGGCATTGAAGTGCACATCTTCTCAGAAGCGAGTAAGCCAGATCTGATGTGCCCTTCCATCCGGGCATTGGAGTACTCAAATTCTGAGAGCTCCAGTACACAATATTTTGTTGTTATCCAGTCTGTTAGTGTTCACACAGTTTTAGAATGAACAAGTAGGTGCATTGTCCTGTGAAATCCAAATCTAGAAATGCAGAGCTTTGGGTATGTGAATCACAGTTTGGTGCATAATTAACTGTTTACTGTGTGGGTTCCATCATTCTGAGTTTCATAGTGCTACAGAAGCTGCAAAGGGTGGTGACGTTTTCCAGACTCGTCTCCTGAACAGAGTTTGATTTCACCTCACATTTTTAACAATAATCATGGAGAACATGACTCTTATACCACCATAAGCATTTTCTCTGTACCAGAAGAACCAAGCATGCCTTGGGAAGAATGGATGAATGATTTTATTTCATCTGAACATGTGAGTATGAAGAAACGTATCCAGAAAAAAACACCAGCTTATTATACTTTACCTTGGTCTTGTGGGAGCGGAGTCTTTGTAGGTAAATGCCAAAAGGAGAAAAAGGGGAGGGAAAAAGCAATCAGTTGAATAATGATGTCGCAGATTTTGATGCTACTGTGCCCCTTAAGTTTTTGTGGCAATTAATAGATGTAAATTCTTCAACCCAGAAACAGAGGAAGGATTAGGGAATTTACATGTGAGTAGTTTAAGATGTTATCTGCATTTTGCAAATTCAAGAGCTTAAATTATGAGCTCATTAGAGGTCAGATTATAATACCTACATTTGACTCTATTGTACAAGAGAGCCTTTATATGACTGGTGATGTTTGCTTAAATGACTCCATAGATTAAGTGAGGTAAGAAGATTTATCAGGCCTTTGTGCTAATGCTGTAAATTCAGGTAGTAGTGAGTCAACTAGTGATTCAGTGTATAAATTATGTCACTGAGAAGAAGGTAAAAGATGATGGCATTATGGAAGTTTAGAAAATCATGAAAAAGAAATTGAATGCTGAAGAAGTTATTAAATGTTACAGATGTGGAAGCAGCAGGCACCAAGCTTCTGATAAATCATGACCTGCTACCAAACAGAAGTGTAATATTTGTAGGCTTGAACGTTATTTCACATGAGTTTGCAGGAAAATATATATTTTTATACAGTAAAGTTTGATGATGCAGGAGGAGCATATAAATAGGGCACTGGGAGCAGTGAATAACACATAGGGCCTCTCTAAGATGGCAGTGGGATTGAGACTACCCGACAAGTAGTTGGGAGCCTCACCTGCCCTATTTTGCTAAGACCGCCCTGCATTTTCCAAACTTCAGCAGAAGTCACTGTATAAAAAGGCATGTTTTCAAACATCCATGCACCGTGTACCAGGCATGTGCTGCCTGGAAGACGGTGCATGAATGTTTGGGGGCTCACCACACGTGCCTCCCTGGTCACTTAGCAGTGGTCCACAGGAGACAGGGGCCAAGGTAGAATCAGCAGATGTGGTCAACACAGATTCTGAGTTGAGAGTATTGGAATGTATTTTTTAAAGAGAGTATCCCTGTCTTTGGTGATTAAAGACAAACATGTCCAACTCAAATCCGGAGCAATGTTTCAAGGTGATGGGAACTGTCATCAAACTACATCACTTTCATACTAGTT
Organism: Lissotriton vulgaris; assembly: GCF_964263255.1. NCBI lineage: Eukaryota > Metazoa > Chordata > Amphibia > Caudata > Salamandridae > Lissotriton > Lissotriton vulgaris. The sequence continues at coordinate 921,840,004 of NC_141691.1, read as the reverse complement.
GCAATTGCCTTGTGGAGAGATCTAACATAGTGACAAAATGATGTCTACAACTATCAGGGAAGAATCAGCTCATTTGGAAGGAAGAGTTGAAGAAGGCACTTCGGTCATACTGTACAGTAGTAATCTACACCATTGGTGTTAGTTAATTTCCCCAGTTGAGAGAGAAGAGTACCATGTTTAAGGGTCAATCCAGGATGGATATGAAAGTCCAAGAAAGTGGAGTGGTCTTTGGATGGTGGAAAGAGGAGAATGGAAGTGTCCCCGGAAACATAAGAATCTCAATTTTATATTGTAAAATGGAAGGGAAAGAGGTAGACATTGTGCTAGTTCTGATGTTCCAGCCTTGGCAAAATGGCATTCTAACAAGGACTGGAGCATATATGCTGAGAAATGGGGACATGTAGGCAGGGAATGACCTGGTAAGTGAAATATAGGGGAACATGGATAAGATATAGAGAGAATCCATGGGACAGTGTAAGTAGTCACTCATCAGGAGCCTTGTTCAGGTGAAGAAGGTGGATTCCTTAAAATGTGGGTGCCTGGATCCTTACCAAATGTAACAGTTACTTGTGAGGTTGTTCTACAACATCTTTGATGCCTAAAATTGCAATCAGAATCACAAGCTCACCCGATTACTTATCCATGTACATCATGTTGATGTTTAAAACAATATAAACATGTTTTTTCCTGATTTGAGTGCAGTTAAGAGTGTTGTCATTAATGTGGGTCTGTAAGCAAGTTTGAAGAAAGGGATAAGAGTGGGTAAGAGTGATCCCAAGTTCTCAGATCTCTAGAAAGTAGTTGAGGTGTACTGTAATTCTATAAGGTTTCAAGATGGCAAAGTATGGCATCTTAGTAATGTAGCTGTAACAGGATAGGGAAAATAGATTTGCTGGAGGAAGAAGATAAAACTGCTGGTGAGTTGAGTGATGAGGAATGTAGTTTAGTATTAATGAAAGAGTTGTTGACAGTCTCATAGTTTAGAGAAGACAGAATAACAAAGAGAAGAAAGCTAAATCTGAAGGTACAATTAATATTGAAGAAGTGTTGAAGAGCTTTTTTTGTAAAGGGTTAACTAGAATGTGAGTGAGAATGCCATTGTCTAGAAAAATTGGCATGTGTCACTGCAATAATAAAAGATTTGTGAAACATTTCCGGAAGTTGTAGAACTTTATTTACAAAGAATTGAATTATTAGTGGTAGTGTACATTATATTACTTGTGTATAATAAAGGGTATATATGGTTCTTCTTTATTACATTAATATTGTATAGTTTCGTTTTTATTGGCTATATGGTTGTAGGATTTTAGTGGTTGTTGCTATAGCAATTGATGTTGTGATATTAGGAAATCTTATCCATGATATAAAGATTTTCTCGGATTGTATTACAATGAATTTATGTGGAACACGCCTACGTGTCAAGTGCAACACAATGAATTTGTGAGTTTAATTGACTTATGAAACAAATGCTTACTCATGATAGGCCATTTTGTAATTAGTTTAGAAATGCATGAGAAGAAACTAGGCAATCAGGACAACACCAAGACATGTTTCTTTGAGTCTGTGGCAAACTGTTTCAGAACTGTGCACTAATAATAGCTCGTAGCGCCTGCCACCCAGTTGAATGAATCATTGAGTAAGCATGATATCTGAACAATAATATGTGAACCTATATTAACAGTATATTAACTAAAGCAGGTCAACAGTCCTAAACATTTTACATAACAACTAGAATTAACGCTTTTTAAAAATATGGGCAATTTGCGACAATGAACGCTTGATTGCTGATTGGAGAGCCAAATTATGGTAAACTTTCTCAGTTATGCAACATTACCATGAAAAATTTAGAGCTCATTATAAACTCTTGTAGACCTCTGAAGTATGCTAGACTTAGCGGTATTGATCTAGTGGTATATAATTTAGTAACAAAGAGTCTAGTATTTAATTCTCCCTCTTGAGAATGTTAAAAAATATACAAAATATTTTCCACAATTTTGTTTTAACACAGCAATGTGTACATAAGTAGATCTAATACATATAACTAGAAAATATATCTTAAATAGTAGTCCATTATTTGTTTTCATAAATTACATAGCCTATTGCATATATTAAGACCATGCAATGTATTTTAAAAAATATCACTAACTAAAGTCAATACATATAGGGGTATACATAGGAAACATTATTATTACTGATTAGTAATAAAACGGTCTGTGAAGGTGAGTATTTAAAAACATGTGTATGCTACTGATGTAGGAGGTAAAAATACCTACTAGTATATCAGACGGGGGAAGGGATCCGCCGTGATCAATGTGAGTTATGGGCTTGGATAAGCTCCTAAAGTGGGAGAGGGAAAACAAGGAGACACCACATGAGGCTGGGTGGTACATCCCAGAGGTAAATGTTGATGTCACAATGATGGGGTACCGTTACTCACTCTAGAAAGTTGTAGCAGTCGTTAGTGGTTTTATTACTCATAGGTGCTCCCACTGTCCTGATGAAGACCCTACCTCAAGGACCACATCCTGTCCTGACCTGCGGGGTCGAAACATTGGCAACACTGAAATACAAACTCCAGCGACACCATATAGAATTAACTTTGGGCGCTTTAGAGTTATGTACGATTTTGGGAACATTTGATCATGCACGGAAACGTATACAACAAATCATGTTGATGTATATATGTCACTATTACCTTTCCTTGTCCCCTACCTCCACGTGAACACTCTACCCCGATTCCCTCCTTCCTTCCCCACACACCTAGAGCACTGTTAAATAATGCACATTTGTTCTAACGAGCAATTCAATGGCTCTTATCTGTAAAATGCTTTGAAAACAATTGCATCAGATACACTGTGTCACTATAAAACCGCTGTAGTGGACATAAGTCATCTCTAATTTGTGTTGTGTTTTTTGCTACAATAATTTAGCACATTACCTTTGCTTGGTACCTTGACCACACTTATTGATACTGTCATTTTTACTGTAGCAAGACTTGTAGCCCAATTGGCGAGTATGGAGTTACATGCTAACAACTCAGCAGTGTTAACTTTTGAAATGTGATTAATAAATAGTTACTTCAAGGTATCAAAAAACCATTCCAGTAAACCTAACTTGTTCAAGTTGAATTCAATGTAACTATTTTACAATTGGTAACTTTAGGAGGTTGCCCTAAGTTTTCAGTGGTTATTTACAGTTGCACACAACCTGTCCTCGAGACAGCTTGCTGCCCTCCTGGTGAGAAATGAGAATGACCATAAGGAAGAGGAACAAAGGACCCACTGAGGGAATAGGTGTGACATCCTCCTGGCAGGATGGCCAGGATGGTGTGAGTGGATGTGGGCCCAAAAGGCAAGCTTCAAAGGGGAAGAGGGGAAGCCAACTTTGAAGGGCAAATGGTAATCACACTAGAATGGGTCTGCTCTTTTGTTTTAGCAGACTGGCATCTCAGGCAGAAAAAAAGCAGTTTTTTCAAGGGGAGTATAGCCCCCAGGTAGCCACACTACTGGGTTGGGCTAGGGAGTACCTACTCAAATAAAAAAAGGGCTCTGCCATATTGGGAGTGGGCAGAAAAATGCATTTTGGGCTAGCAAGATGCCACACTTCACTGGATTGCGTGATCAGGTGGGAGGGGGTCTGGTAACCCATTGGCTAGTTAATCGCCACATCCCCAGGCTTATAGTGGGCAAAAAAGTGACACCTTTGGCTCACAGACCTCAGATCTCATCTGTACTGGATAGAGGACCGAAGGAGGACTGCCCTGCTGTTCCCTGAGCCCAGCAAACAGGGGCTGCACCAAAGACTGGACTGCACCTGCTGCACCTTGGACTAGCAAAGAAAACACTATGCCTGTGGTGCCCCACTCATCGAAACTATGCCCACGAGCCCCAGACAGAGAAGGTGACTCCAAGAGTCGGTTGGCTGACTCCATGTTACAGCCATTAGATCATACAAGCTAAGACGTCTGAACCATTGAGAGCCCAGATCAAGAAGTCTGATGACCACTGGATGCCGAGGTGCAGCATGGTAGACGCAGTCCAGGCCCTCAAATATTGCACTTCAGGCTGCTGGACCTGGGAGAGTTTTCAGAGTCCAGTTTGGTCAACCAGCACTGAAGTTACTACAAGTTTAAGGGAAACACTGGTTTTGCTGTAACCAGAGACCAGTAGACCAGTGGCATCTGGTCTTGGGCTGGACTGCACACAGACTTCCTGGGACATCGATCCTCGTGGACAAAGCCAAACCCTCAATCTCAAAGCCCAATGGGTGGTTACAGATAGACCTCTGACACCGCCTCAGCATCCTTGAGCATCTTCAGCATCCTGTATCCATTTAATCAAGACCACTCCATTGACTTCAATTTGCCCCATAGGACTCGGAACTGGACTGGTGACTGCTTAAACAACAGGTAAATATCTACCTGACTGGTCCCTGTGACTGGCTCCCTATCACAGTTGGCTCACCCAAGACCCTCCATATAGCTGTTGTTAACTTGCTTGTTGTGGCTGACTCTAAACCCTGATTTCAGTAGATAAAGATGATGTGTTGCATTTAGTGAAAGGAGTGACTTATTGATTTTTTGAAAATGTATATCTCTGGAACCCTATGGTGGAGTTTTTGTCGCTTAGCTGTATGTTTGCTTCTTAATTTCTTAATACTTTACATTGGTTCCTTTGATAAAGCCTGACTGCTCTGATTCACAGCTACTCAGGACTGAGCTAAGGTTTTACAAACAAACTTGACTGCCCTGATAAGGGTTAGTGTCATTACACCGTGCGGTTTCACAACTACACCATGTAATGATAATAATTTCCTCACACTATTGAATCATCATTAACGCAAAACATAAAACTGTAGCCACCATGTGATTAAAACATGCACCATTCCACCATGCGTAAAACGACAACTTGAAGATCTTTCCATCTTCACAATAATTTATATTGATATAGCATTTGCATAGAAACCATACTGTTGAGACTACTTAGTCACCAGATGGTTACTGGGCTAAACGTGCACTGCTGACATGTTATGTGATCTTCTACATTTCACGTGTTTAAATAACAGCAAGGCCTACTCCGCCTTACATATTCAAGGGTAAGTGCATGTCATAAATTCGCTTACAGTAACAACTGTTATTTACATGCTTCAAAATGGCAGCAGTGAGGTATAAAGTGCTACATTAAAAAAAGTATTAGAAAAAACAGCAAATGTTTATTTATTCATCAAATAATGGGTGATTGTGTTTTTACAAGTCAAAGGGGACTTCCAGAGTAGATATGCAAGGTGGAGTTGAGCCATTATGTGTAAGCGGCATGTGGATATTGTACTGTACACATAACCCTCCTGAACTCAAGTGACCCTTCCATAAATACCTTTCCAAAGAAGATTACTGTACTTCGCCTAGCATACAAGAGCTCTAATCCAAAAGCACTTTTGCACTCCATTAGTTCTAAGCGCCACTCAGATAATGGACTGAATACAAAGAGCTCGATGCTGTGCTTCTCTGCGTGCACTAAGAGCTTCTCCCTGCTCAGTGTCTTGAAGAGTCTGTCAAGACTGTTTCTTTCTTTAGAGACAAAAACTGGACACGTTGACTTATGGGCGCATTTTGTTTACTTGTAAGTCATTTAATGCATCTAGGCTTTATCCTTAACGTTCTGCAACAGTATCTCTGAAGATCTCATTGTCGCACAGTACCTACGCTCAGGCTCAATAGGAGACACATGCATTTACATCAAATATTTACACTCCAGCCCATTTTTTTTTCAACACTGTCAAAAAACGCAGCACAGCACACAAAGTTGCTGCACTACGTTGCGTGACCTGGAGAGAGCAGGAAAGCGCCATATTTACTATCATTTGACAGTATCCTTTTCTCTCACGAACGCTGGTGGGACATTAGGCTGCAGAACGCCACACACACAACTTTGCACTAGGGTACAAAGGTGTGTGTGCATCCAGCATAGATTTTGTATTGGAAGGCTCCCCCTTCAGTACACAATACTATGCCTAGACTAACTTTATAACTTTTCCCATGTTGGATGTGTGCTGTACAATGCAGCTCAAATGCAAAGTGGGAAAAGTGAAAGCAAATTATTTTTTTGGGCAAAACCCTGTCTGCAGTTAATAATAGAAAGGGTTTCGAGTCAAAAACCATGGGTGGGTCCATGGGAACGCTCATGTACCACCCATGGAAAGCCCCGTGATGCAGAGTTATGCAGAGTAACGCAAACAAAACATTTTGTACAGCTTTGCGTCTCTTTTGTGATGCAAACCTAATGAACAATGTTTGTAAAATCTGTCACCCCCCCTGTAAGATTCACAAATATATTTGCGCCCCTAAATTTAATATATCTGCACAGATTAATCAATTTCAGAGAGAAAAATCCACACACAACTGACCGAATATGAATTGTTGAAATTTTCCCTTTCATATATAATTATTAATATCGATCTTCAGCAAGTCTGGTAAAATAACAGCAGTCTCAAGTGAAGGGCTAACAGTGGGTTTGTGGCTGTTGCTGAGAGATTCTACATGCAAATGTAGGTGCAGCACACAGGCTCTACATTATGGCCACTGTAGGCATATACTTTATGTTACCACTACAGACGGCCACAGTAGGGTAACCAGATTGCAAAAAAAATGGCTGGCTGAAAATGCCTTTGTTGCCAGGAGAAAGGTAGTAGTGAAACGAAACCCTGTGGCTTAGAAAATCGTTTCAGTTGAGCTGACAATCGTGAGAGAACACCCCACAATTTAAAATGAGTGAAAGGACTGGTCTTTTATCAGAGGAAAAACAATATTTTCCATGAAGAAACAAAAATGCAAATGTGGTAGTGCAGTGTGAAACAAATTTCATCATAGTTAGGTTCATTATGAAAAATATTCGACATGCATACATTTTAACCATGCAGAACTTCCTGGAAAATGTTGTCTGGCACGATTTCCTAGAATATTCTTCAAATTATTTTTGAATTGCATAAAAGTTAGACATTTGCTCCAAATTTATACGAATAATCCTTGGGAGGCCAGCTTCTGGCTTTTTTTGCCCCTTGACTTTGTAAAGGCTAACTATTTGATTAAGTTGAGGTTACAGTTTCACACATTACAAAATCTACACATCCGGGCTTAAGGTTGGCTGCTAAAGGAAAAATACTCAGATTTCTGGAGCAACTGCTAAATTGTGAAGGGAATCCAGAGAAGGAATCCTCTTGAACACTTTAGACTACAGTAAACTCTGCCAGTGGGTTCTCCTCTGGATGTAACACTTTCTCCAGAATGTAGAACATTTTCCACTACGAGCCAACTCGGTCAAGTCCCAAACTCTCATCCACATACTGTGGACCTTCTTTTCACTTTCTTTGAACAGCAGGAAGTATACAGCATGTATAGCTCCACCATTATCACCCTACAGTTCACTCATCACTTACCAGTGATGTTCTTCTTTTCTGTTACTTTGGCAGGCAGTGAGGCGAATCCGTGGGACGTCCTGTGGGACATCAGGGATGCAATTATATGTTTAGTGCACACTAAGGGGCATATTTTCCACTTCCTATCACCACAAGAACGTCACTTTGCAGGACGTTGTAGTGGCAATAGGGGCTTTGCCTTATTCACAAGGAAGTGTTAAGCCCCTTAATGCTGCCTTGTAAATAAGGCCACCTTTCACGGTACACTTAGCATGAAAGGGGTGACCAATGGGTGTTGTGGTGGGCGTTCCATCGCAACACCATTTGATTTTGATGCTGCCCCCTATCTACAAGGGAGGCTTAAAGAGGAGGCAGCGCCAAAATTAAGACCAGGGATAGGCAAATCTTAAATAGGCAAAACAATGAGAAATACTTTTTGCTGTTTCCATGTATGCTGCGTCATGCAGTACACATTGAAACAGCAAAATGACATTGATTGTTTATGTGCAGGAAGGTGTCCGTTCCTGCACATAAACAATCATTTTTAAAAAAAAAAGACTTTTTGCAATTTCTATGTGTGCTGCATTAAGCAGTACACATAAAAGTTACAAAACAGCATTTAAAGATTGTTTATGTGCAGGAAGGTCTTCATTCCCCTCAACACAGACACCCTTGCCAGGGTGTCTGCGTTGGCGATAGGCTGCTAAATTTAGCGCCAGTGCAGGGGGAAATGCAGGGCAGTGCCATATTGTTGTAAATGTGGTGCAGCCCTGTGTTTTAGAAGTGGAAGAGTGCAGCATTAAGCCAGGAAGGCTAACGTCGCAATGTATCACTTCTTTCTAAATGTGCCCCATAGGTGCATATTTATGGCATTGTCATGCAGTGCAGCAAGCCACCTTGCTGCACTGCATGACACGGAAAGGGCAGGAATACACCATATTTAAAAGAATATGGGGCAATCCTGTCTTTTCCCCTGCACTGGAGCAGTTTTGGCTGCCTAGTGCCAATGCAGGCCCCGTTGCACCATAGTACAAGGGTGCCTGCATTGCAAGGTGGATTGTTTTTGTGCAGGAAGGGGCGCCTTCCTGCACAAGAAAATTTGCAGCACCCATATAAAGAGGAAAATAACAGGAGAAATAAACATATTTCTCCTCATTAGACCTCACCTGCGGAGGCATTGTTTTTTTGGCCCATTATCAGGTCTACCCCTTCTGGTAAATGTGGGAATGTGTCACAATCCATGGATGGCATGTAAAACCCATGGAACGCCTCCCTGGCGCAGAGTAAGGCAACACAGCGATTTGCACTGCGTTGCTTTAATCAAGATTTATGAAGCCACTCAAGGCCACGCAAGGTTGCCTTTCATGGCTTCATAAATTTCATTTTTGAGTTTGCTGCTCTTGCACCACATTGCGTAGTGGAAGAGCGACACAGCAGGACTCGTAAATATGCCCCTAAGAGTATAGGTGTACCAGGCAGGAGTAGGCATTGTACTTATTGTACTATTACTGTAGGATGCCCCTAGGGGTGCCATTGAGGTGTTTGGGAGGCCATGGAGTAAAGCATTACCACCATTCTGACGTGAGAGGACGAAAACTTGAACAGCAGTTCTGAAGTCACTCTCTGGAAGAAATGGTTTGGCTTTCTTTTGAAAAGAGAGTTGATACCAGGCCATCTTTACTTTTTTGGAAATGTGTTCCTTGAGGGTGAGGTTGGTGTCCACTGTGAATCTAAGTGACTTGCCATTCAGTGAACATTGTGGTTCAAAGCTGTCAAGGTTCATGTATTGCGCCAGATTAGTTCTAATCTTCTTTATAGACCTTGGCAAAAAACAGGGCTCTGCCTTGGCTGGATTGAGCTTTAGGGAGGTGCTGGACATCCAGGTATGAATAATGTGCAAGTGGTGTTTGAGGCATTGAATGTCTGAAGCAGAGGAGTCCTTCAAGTAGAATTGTGTATCATCTGCATATTGGTGAACCTAAATGCTGTTATCTGTGAGTAGAAAACCAAACTGCTCCATGTAAAAGGTGAACATGACAGGCGATAGTATGGAGCCCTGGGGGACTCCACAGGTGAAAGGAATCTTGTGTGACCTGGAGAGTCCCATGTGCTCAAACTGGTGATGGTTGGAAAGGTAGAGGAGAACCAGTGAAAGACATCCATTCAAGACTCCAGGGTGCATATGAAGGTGGAGTGGTTGACTGTGTCGGAGGTAGATGAGAGGTTCAGCAGTATGAGGAGGCAGGGGTCATCGGGTGTCAAGAGGGTTTCGTCTTTGATGTGCAAAGTTGCGGTCTCTATGCTGCAGTATAATCTGAAGCCAGACTGGTTGTTGCACAGGAGATTGCTAGCATTGGTCTGATCTTGGAACTGAACATAGACTGCTTTTTCAATGATCTTTCTGATGAGTGGTAGGTGAGTGATGGGTGGATAGTTGGAGAGGTCATCAGAGTCTAGTATATGTTTCTTTAGGAGTGAGAGGATTTGGCCTGTCTTGAGAGTTTTTGCAAAGATGCCATGTGTGAGGGAGGCATTGACAATGGTAAGTAGGGGTAAGAGTGCATCCCTAGAGAGAGCTTTGATGAAGAACAGTGGTAAGATATCATCTTCATTAGAAGTGGTGTTAAATGAATTGAGTATGTCATCAAGATATGGGAATAATAGGGCCTTGAAGGATTGGAATCCACGGGAAGGTTTGGGTGTGAGAATTGAAGCAGGCTCAGTATTATCTATGTGCTGATTGACCAGCTATATTTTTTCACTGAAGAAGAGGTTGATGGCATTCCACTTTTTTACAGAGTGAGGAGTGGGCAGGTCTGCCAGGCAGTTGATGCAGTGTTCAATTGCCTTAAACTACGTCATAACTATAACTACCCACTGGTGACCTGCCAGTAGGTAACATATGTTATATATATATATATATATATATATATATATATATATATATATATATATATATATATATATATATATATATATATATATATATATATATATATACATATATATATATATATATATACATATATATATATATATATATATTCAATGAAAAAACCATTGGTTTTAGGCCATATATAGTTAGGGATTTGCATTTACAAAACCTTTTTTTACTCGCATAAAACCATTGAAATTCCATATATAGTTATAAGCGCTAACTATATATCGCGCACCTGCAATCCACTGCTGATGATGTCACATATTACATCATTCATGACATGGTTAGTGACATCACTGATGACATCACTGATGACATCTCAAATGACATCACTGATGACATCACTGATGACAACATCCAGTGACTGTATGTTTCTGTAAAGTAAAAATATGTCTTACATATTGAAGAATGAGTGGATGTATAAGTGTCTGGATGAAGGATTTAGTAGGTGCATGTCTGACTGTATGAGTGAGTGATTAAATGTGTCTCACTGAGTGCATGGGTTAGTGACTAAACTGTCTTAATTTGTGCATCATTATGTCTGTTGTTCTGTAAACTGCTGCATGTGTTGATCAGTAGCTATATGAGTAACTATATGGGTTATTGATTGGTTGCCCAAGTATTTGTATGGGAGACTGAGTGTGTGTGTGGGTGGCTGGGAGGTGTATGACTCTGTGCATAGATGTGTGAGCAGTTGATTCACTAGATGTATGGGTTCAAAAGTGCATGTGGAAACAGCTGTATGGGCGGTTGACTGTGTGCATGAGTGTATTGGTGAATGAATGGATATCTCAGTGCTACATGTCAAAGTAAGTACATATGTAAAACACAGTACATGTGAGAGTTGACATATATAAATAACTGTGCATAAGAGCCAGTGAATGTGTGAGTGGCTGTATGGATCATTGTGAACTTGTATCAGGGATTGTATAAGAGAGTAAAGTAAATATGTGTTAGTATATGTTTGAATAAGTAAGGTGTGTATAACTGTATAGTTGAGAAAATGGAGGTGTGATTGATTTTTGGCATAACTGACTAGGTGTGTGAGTAACTCCATGGATGAGTGACAGTCTGTGACTGTCTGTTTACACTGATTGTATCTAAGGTTATATTAGAGTCTGAAGAGGTTCATGGTATTATCACATGAATGATATCATCAGTGATGTTATCAGTCATGTCAAATGAGATGTTTTCAGTGATGTCATCAGTGATGTCATTTGAGATGTCATCAGTGATGTCACTAACCATGTCATGAATGATGTAATATGTGACATCATCAGCAGCGGATTGTAGGTGCGCGATATATAGTTAGCGCTTATAACTATATATGGAATTTCAATGGTTTTATGCGAGTAAAAAAAGGTTTTGTAAATGCAAATCCCTAACTATATATGGCCTAAAACCAATGGTTTTTTCATTGAATTTTCAAGGTTTTGTAAATGCAAATTCCTAACTATATATCCACTATAACCTATGGTTTTTTCTGTGAATTTCATTGGTTTTTTAATAGCAAATATGAAAAGCTTTAAAATGTCAAGTACGTGATAGATAAAAACATTTTCGTATTTATGCACGCTGATGTGCTTTGAACGCTGCCCCCCCCCTCCCCTCTTTTCTCTTAGTAGTACTCTCTCTTTGCAGATAGTGAACGGTAGTTAACGCAGGCCTTTGCCCCCGTTGTAATCCGTCGTGCCTGCTTGTCTCTCCATTTGATTGATTGTTATCCAAGCATTTACTGTTTTAGAATTGGTTCTCTTTGGATCATTCTCTATTTACAAACAAGCACAAAGTCGCAATACTCTGTTTAGTCTTTGCAGATAGTGAAAAATCGTGTAAAAAAATAAAAGTAATCGAGCAAAATCAGTAGGCCACTAATTGGATCTCTTTTTGACCTCGCTAAAATAGAAATATTAGGAACAACCCTTCATGAGAAATACGAAAATAGTGAGATGAACTGAGCTCCACACCATGAGGGCTGCAAGACAGCTCGACTCCGTCACCCACCCCGCCCAAAATAACGACAAACCCTATGCAAATATTAAAAATATAGACAACACACCAGCAAAGAAACAGGGTAAAACATTTTATTAAATAACTATTTACATAACTATTTTATACTTTTTATTGCCCGATCCGGCTAGCTCAATCGATCGAGCATGAAACTCATGCACTCTGATAGCAAGCGTTGCTACTGATGCTATGCAGACCAAAACTGGTTTTCAGTTTGTACATTTTTCTAGATTTTTCAATCCAAGGTTGGTTGACTTTGTAGAACGATGGCTTCAGATTTTCAACATACGGTGTGGTGGCGCGGACTGGGAGGGGGCGCTTCGCTCCTGCCCCCTCCCCAAGTAAGTTTTTCATACGTGAAAGTACGTTAATGGTTTTGGTCCCTGAGTTGCTTCAATGTCACTGCCATTCTCAAATGGCATAAGTTCTGGATGTTGGGTGCCATAGTTAAGAGTTCTGAGCAGTGCTTGTAACACTGTCTGAAGCTTATTTCCACCTACTGCAGCTTCACTATTCTCAAAGTAAGTGAGTGTCGTTTGTGGACCTGACTGCATTAGAAAACAATGTGATATGTTACCTTCCTAAACAGCTTGACGGAGGCCCCTGAGGGGCGGTGTGATGGCCATGGACTCGGAGAAGACGCTTGGCTCCGACACCCTCCCCAAGTCTTATAGCACTGGTGTAGCCTGAGATCGCCCCCGACATAAGCGGCCGGCTCCCGGGGTCCGGCGGAACTTTTTGCCTTTTGATGACTCTTCAATTCTGGACCTTGTCCCACAATCCGTTTGACCTGAAGACACGCTGTAGTGGGGCGCCCCTTTACTGTTTCAGTTGCCATTCCGCCCGCTTTTGCTACACTGTGCCTCTTCCGCCATTCTGCTGTTTACCGCCCGCTCTTGCGACTACAGCGTCTCGCTCATCATGTAGTTGAGTTGCTCCCGCTCTTGCGGTGCAGCGATAGGCGGCTGCCACAGGACTCTCAAAATGGCGGCCGGCTCTTTGGTTTTGGACCTGGTCCACTAAAATGGCCCTGGGACACCTTTGAACTCGGACGCTTCCCTGATAGGGCTTGGGTCCCATTCTCGAAAGCGTCCCCTCAGCCGTGAAGATTCTACAAAAGTCTTGGGGGCCTCCGACTCCAGCAGGCTTCTGGTGGGGAGCGGCTGCCATGATTGCTCGTGGAATGGCCACGACGGAGCTACGAGATGGTAGTGCTCTCATGCTGACGCCAGCTTTAGTCTGAAACATCCAGAAACACTTTAGACTACCAATTCGATCAGTTCCGGTAGCGCCCCAACATGACCCGGAAGAGAAGAACTTGCCCTCCCCTCTTTGACTGATGGTTCTTCTTGCCTGTCCCCTCTGTTGTCATTTAACAGAACTTTTTGGACTGCTGAAAGGGGTTGTGTTCCGAACGCTGGTTGGTGGAGACATTTTGACTATATTCTTGACCTACGTTGTCGCGTAATGCGTTATATGACACGCCGCGTTAGCACACCCGGAAGTGATCCGAGGCGCGGCGCGCAGCGCGTAACGTAAGCATAACAGGTCATGTGACTTGTTAATAAAACTTTTCATTGGTTCATTTTGCTTTTGTTATTTTAATGATGAAAAGCTTGGTCATATGACCTAAAAATTACGCTTTTTATTGTTTTCGAACATTATTTTTTTAAAAACATATATGTTATAATATTCCAGGCTAATGTACTTTCCCGGAAAATTTACAACTGTCCTGCAAGTAAAATATATTCCTTTTTCGAGAAAAAGGGCGTTTCTTCGTTCCATGACGGAGCCGTTGAGTAAAAGAGACTCGGCCTGCTGTCTTAGTCGCCGATACGCCTGATTATCAGATTCTTATCGATCACTTTATGTTGCAGAAATGAAAAACACAACTGCCCTTGACCATTTATCTTTACTGCGTTCCTACATATTATACCTTTTATCCGTCATGTAATTGGACTGCTTTATTTCACTTGCCTTTTACTGATTCGAAAACAGTGACTAAAAGTAAAAACTTTACCAATGTAAATACTACTACCGTGTTTTGTTTTAAAAACATTTATTGTGAAAATATCAGTATACAAATACGGGCCTATAACCACGTGGGCCGGCCACGGAGCAAACTGAAATCGTATATGATGAGGAGACATTTACACTGTAGAGGAACGTAACGAGCGGGCCATTAGGTTGCAAGAACAAAGGTGTCTAACAGTTGCGGAATCGGTGGACGTACATTTTGTAATTAAAATACGACAGGGCCACTTACAATAACATTTTCTAGATATACATTTGCGAGCAAGGAGTTACGAGTCCCATTTATACCGGCGCCATTTTGTGCGAGGCCGGGCAGGTCCAAGATATAGTCAAAATGTCTCCACCAACCATCGGCCAGACCAGAACCCCTTTCGGCCCTTTATGCTACAAGATGGTGTCTTCCATTCAGAAAATATTGTTGGCAGCATTTTGAAAGGAAACAGAAACAGCCGTTCTCCTAGTGAGTTTCACATTGTTACATTTAGGAAGAATGTTGAAGAGTAGTATGTGGAAAATCTGAAGCCATTTTTCTACAAACTCTCAATCAGACTTGGATAGAAAAAAAAATCCTGAAGAATGTACAAACTGAAAACCAATTTTTGTCTGTATAGCATCAACAGCAACGCTTGAGTCAGCTTTGTGTCAAGCCGCCATTTTCATTCAATCAATAGCGTCCCCCTGCACACATTCAGGGACCTGGTCGTGTCTTCAGATGAAACGGATTGTAGGAAAAGAAGCAGAAAGGAAAAGGAAAAAAGTTCCGCCGGACCTCGGGAGCCGGCCGTCTATGTCATGTGCGACCTTTGGCCACACCAGGGCAATAGTGAAGCTGCAGCAGGTGCACATAAGCTTCAGACAGTCTTACAAACACTGCTCAGAAATCTCAACTGAGGCACTCAACATCCAGGACTTGCCATTCGGATCTTGGCGCCTTGTGCTGGTTCCGACCTATTCACACATCGGTCCACTACTGACATCACCTCATAAGCCAACGGGGCACCCCACGCCGACTTTCGGCGCAGCATTGTAGGATGGCCACACCAGTGCGGCAACTTGCTGGACACCACCTCGGTGCCATCCGGATCTCGGCGCGTTCGAGTCACTGTGCCGGAAGAGTGACCGGAACTCAGCTGAACAAGCCGTCTTTCGGTGCAGCATTGTAGGATGGCCACACCAGTGCGGCAATTTGCTGGACACCACCTCGGTGCCATCCGGATCTCGGCACGTTCGACTCACTGTACCGCAAGAGTGACCGGAACTCAGCTGGACACGCCGTCTTTCGGCGCAGCATTGTAGGATGGCCACACCAGTGCGGCAATTTGCTTGACACCACCTCGGTGCCATCCGGATCTCAGCGCGTTGTGCTGCCTTCGGCCTATTCGCACATCGGTCCGCTACTGACGCCGCCTCACGTGCCAACGGATTTTCTACGCTTTTTGTAGCCCTATGCCGCATAACAGGTCATGTGACTTGTTTATAAAACTTTTCATTGGATCATTTTACTTTTGGTTTCCTAAAGATGGAAGGCTTGGTCATATGACCTAAAAATAACACTTTTCATTGGTTTAGAACATTTTTTTTTTCCCAAACGATGAAAGCCCCACCTTGTTTCTGCATCATTCAGACTGAAGCTGGCGTCAGCATGAGAGCACCACCATCTCGAGGCTCCGTCGTGGTCATTCCGCGAGCAATCATGGCAGCCGCTCCCCACCAGAAGCCTGCGGGAGTCGGGGGCCCCCAAGACTTTTGTAGAATCTTCACGGCTGAGGGGACGCTTTTCAAGAATGGAGCCCAAGCCCTAGCAGGCAAGCGTCCGAGTTCCAAGGTGTCCCAGGGCCATTTCAGTGGACCAGGCCCAAAACCGAAGAGCCGTCCGCCATTTTAAGAGTCATGTGGCAGGCGCCTATCGCTGCACTGCAAGAGTGGGAGCAACTCAACAACATGGTGAGCGAGACGCTGTAGCCGCAAGAGCGGGCGCAACTCAACTGGATGGCCGCCACCTGGGGAGGCCCGTTCACGCCGCCTCCCCCATGCGCCCCCCCCCCCCCCCCCCGGGCCGCCGCACGCAAATTTTCGGAGCAGCATTGTAGGATACCAAAACCAGTGCGGCAGTTTACTGGACATCACCTGGGTGCCATCAACATCTCAGCGCGTTCTGCTGCCTTGGGACTATTCGCACAACAGACCGCTACTGACGAGGCCTCCCCCCGCACCACCCGGGACGCCCCACGCCAATTTTCGGAGCAGCATTGTAGGATACCAAAACCAGTGCGGCACCCAGGCGACATCACCTGGGTGCCGTCCAGAACTCTGCACGTTGTGCTGCCTTGGGACTATTCGCACAAAAGACAGCTTCTGACCATTGTTGCTTTTTTGGGTGAAAAATGTTTAAATGTTTTTACAGTTTTTGTTCCGTTCATTATAGTTAAATGTTAATAAAGTTTTAAAATCTAACTTTGTTGGAGTGCTATATATGTTTAAAAAATCGGGTGAATGGGGCCTTGAATCGGATTATTGTCATGTGTGGGCTTTGCAAGTGTACTGCTACAAGATCGGACATTTCAAACTCAAATGCACGTTCTTTTTCTTACCTTTCCGAAGCATGGAGCGCAATAGCAGGCAGAGAAAGGGTGATGCACGTGTTGAACACTGCCTGGCCTGGCAAGTTGCTGGCAGTGCCACCCCCGCCCGCTCCTGAAAGAGGGCACACACACACCGCCGCCCCGAGTACTTCATAAATCTTTAAAAGACCATGCGCTTGTTCATGAGGCTTAAATGGTTTATCACCCCTTCTAGAACCCCTGCATCGACCCTCTGACGTTTCCTGGAAGAATTAGCACGTAACACAATACCAAGCCCTGTCAGCTGAAACCCCCGAGAAATCATGGGGCATATTATCAAGGGGGGTTATTTCCGCTTTTTTGGCTTTAAAAGCCAAAAAAAAAAGAGATAAAATTATCTCCCTATTACCAAGCTGTCGCTAACACCAGTTAGTGACAGCTAAAAGGAGATAGCGACCATCTTAGGCCCCACTTTGCATATCAGTGATATTTATCACTAATGACATGCAAAGTGGGCGTGCCAAGATTTTAGCGACTGGAAACAGTCCCTAACCATCGCTATCTCCTATTACCAACTTTTGGAGATATTCGCGCTAAGCGCGAATATCTCCAAAACCTAACACCTGCCCTGAGCAGTTTTAGCCATGTTATCCAATGGGAAGTGGATAACATGGCTAAGAGCATTTGCTGGATAATGCATGAATATCGCTGACTTTTCAACGATATTCATGCATTGCGGCCGTTTTTTATCGCATTCGCGATAAACCTTGCTAATAGCGAGGTTTATGTGCGATAAAATTCGCCGATGTGCGGCGATAATTTTTGTCTCTAAACAAGTTAGAGACAAAAATTATCGCTAGTTGTTGGTAATATGCCCCCGGGTTTTTGCTTGCAGGAATCGGGAGGCGGGAGACTAGCACTGAAATCAGTAGTCTCACGCCTGAATCGGGAAGGTTGGCATGTCTGGATACTCTACAGCTGGGGCCATAAACTACATCCGCAGGGCTAGGTGATAGCCTAGGTCCGGCCTGGACAATCGGACACAGAGGAAGAGGAGTGTCAGAGGGTGCGGTAGTGAATAGGGTGAAAGGGAGGTGTCGGGCGGGCACAGGGTGTGATTCTCAGAGAAGAGCAGCGCAGATGGGGGGAAGTATATGGCCCATGCATGAGAGAAAGAGCGGGGGTGACCAGTGCGTGGGGGAGATGCTTGCGAGGGTGGGGAGCCATGCTGAGGATCGGCGGCGTGCAGAGAGTGGCCCTGGTCAAGGCATCTAAAATGGCTGCCGTGCACGACAAAATTGTGGCATTGGACAAAAACGCAAGATGGCGCAGACAATGTTTATCAATAAGGATTCATTTATAACAAAATATTTACTCGCAGTGACAAAATGGTGGTCAACACTTCCTGATTTCCATCGAATCGAACGTTAACAAACGTCACGCAGCAAAAAAAAAAAAAAAAGCTCACGCACAGAGCAGTTTTTAGCCATGTTATCCAATGGAAGGTGGATAACATGGCTAAGAGCATTTGCTGGATAATGCATGAATATCGCTGACTTTTCAGCGATATTCATGCATTGTGGCCGATGTGCGGCGATAATTTTTGTCTCTAAACAATTAAAACGAAGCACAAAATGGCGAATTCCCGTTTCGCCACCAGTTTGCGGCCCAGTTCGCGGCCCGTGAAGCGCTTCTACCGTGAAAAATCATTTTTTTTTTATTTTCCCCACGGGACCCTTTAATAACCCCAACAACAATCCTAGGGGGTCAAGAGGGGTATACCTTGCCCCCTTTCATTAAATTCCCCCTTCGTTTTTCACCTCTTCTTCTCTCTCGATCCTACCGAGAGATAAGATGGCGGCCGCTCCAGACTGTTTAGAATGTTGACAGACACCGGAGAGCCAATCAGCTTTCTGCGCGCAAAGTTCCGTTTCGCGAAAAGTAAGCTGACCGGATCGCTGCCCGGAGCGCTGTTACAGATATATATCTTGTTTTGAACGTTAATTTCTCAAAAACTACTGGAGCACATATATTGAGACCTAGCAAAGGCACATCGGGCTAACAGTCCCTACAATTTTGCCAAGTTTCGTGAAAATCCATTCAGCCGTTCGGGCTAAAAGTGAGTCCAACCGCCCTATGGAAATTAACATGGGAAAAACGCGTTTTGGGACCCCCCTTTTTTCTCGGCCCCCCCTTGACGACCCCCCCCCCAAATTTCCGGGAGCTGCTCAGAAACAAAATGTGCCATTTTCCTGAAAATTTCAGCCGATTCCGTCCACAAATGCCAAAGTTATTAGACATAGAATTTTCAAAAATGCCATAGGGAAAAAATCCTAACTATATATACCTACTGGCGACCGCCAGTAGGTAATATATATATATACATACACATCCATACACATTTACAGTCAAATCCATTTCAACGATTGTCTTGTTGGGATTTTTGTCTGATTGTTTTGACCTCTCAAAAGATGATGAGGTTTACATTAACACTTAAGAGACGCATTAAAAAAATCGAATTCAGTTAACAATGGAGACAATAATATTATAATGCATTGAAAAGCGAACACAAGCACAAACACATAAAATTCGGTGTTTGAAATTAATAGTCTGGCACCACTCTGTAGAAGCTAAAAGCATGTGAAGATGGTTGATGTGTTTATTCATCCCTATTAAATATAAAATTAAAACATAATTTAAATACCTAATGTCAAAACACATCATCTGATCTAATCCATCTCGTCCACCTGATTATTATTTGCTGTCTTAGGAAAGATATAAATCATTTTAATTAAGGTACCTAAAAACATAGTTTAAAGTTTTAATGTGAATCAAAATGTCAGTGCTAATCTAGGAAAGAGGGTGGGTTTCAATTACCCAGTGATACTGTTTGACCTGCTTTAGTTGTTTAAAAGACAAATGTACCAAAACACTTGAAATAAATTTTTTACTAGCCCTTAAAAAGATGGGAATGTAAAGATAGGTAATGTATTTCATTGCAATATTTGTATGGTGCTTATTACCGATCTGTGAGGTGCTGTAGTGCTGCCTGCATGGTAGCATGCCACGCCATGTGAGGTGCAGGGAGTATTCACTTGAAGGTCTGCCCTCTCTCCGCCTATATTTTTCATTGGCTTGTGTATTTGTCCTTTGTAAATGCTGGATTTTGATTCGTAATCGGATTGTGAGTCCCTCCTTAGTACCGCTTTGTCTTCATTTGTATCCTCCCATGAGGACTGGCCCTTTTATGTCGGTTATGACACTGTCAGTGTTATTTAGTCAGTAAGCACTATTTCCTGTAATGGGTTTTGCCCTACTGTAGGCATGATGTGCTTTCCTTATATTCAGTGAGTCATGCGCACTTTCACTTTCCAAGCAGCTGGGACAATGCAACCACTTGTTTGTAATGGCATAGGTCTTGCATTTAGGGGAGTTTGAGCTATTGTCATTGTAAATAACAATAGCTTAAACTCTTGTAAATGCAACACTTATTGCTTCCGAAATATTTTTTTTCTGGGTTGTTTCCAAGCGCCCCATGCCACGCTTGAACATAATAGAGGCCACATCACTTTCTTTAGATGCAGCTCGTCTATAGAAAGGGGCGTGGCCTCTATTAAGCAGAAGCGCAGGGTGGGGCGCTTGGAAACAAACAATGTTTGCAATTCAAAAGGTCTCGCGTTTGCAAGAATTGGGAGGTGTATGACTCTGTGCATAGATGTGTGAGCAGTTGATTCACTAGATGTATGGGTTCAAAAGTGCATGTGGAAACAGCTGTATGGGCGGTTGACTGTGTGCATGAGTGTATTGGTGAATGAATGGATATCTCAGTGTTACATGTCAAAGTAAGTACATATGTAAAACACAGTACATGTGAGAGTTGACATATATAAATAACTGTGCATAAGAGCCAGTGAATGTGTGAGTGGCTGTATGGATCATTGTGAACTTGTATCAGGGATTGTATAAGAGAGTAAAGTAAATATGTGTTAGTATATGTTTGAATAAGTAAGGTGTGTATAACTGTATAGTTGAGAAAATGGAGGTGTGATTGATTTTTGGCATAACTGACTAGGTGTGTGAGTAACTCCATGGATGAGTGACAGTCTGTGACTGTCTGTTTACACTGATTGTATCTAAGGTTATATTAGAGTCTGAAGAGGTTCATGGTATTATCACATGAATGATATCATCAGTGATGTTATCAGTCATGTCAAATGAGATGTTTTCAGTGATGTCATCAGTGATGTCATTTGAGATGTCATCAGTGATGTCATCAGTGATGTCACTAACCATGTCATGAATGATGTAATATGTGACATCATCAGCAGTGGATTGCAGGTGCGCGATATATAGTTAGCGCTTATAACTATATATGGAATTTCAATGGTTTTATGCGAGTAAAAAAAGGTTTTGTAAATGCAAATCCCTAACTATATATGGCCTAAAACCAATGGTTTTTTCATTGAATTTTCAAGGTTTTGTAAATGCAAATTCCTAACTATATATCCACTATAACCTATGGTTTTTTCTGTGAATTTCATTGGTTTTTTAATAGCAAATATGAAAAGCTTTAAAATGTCAAGTACGTGATAGATAAAAACATTTTCGTATTTATGCACGCTGATGTGCTTTGAACGCTGCCCCCCCCTCCCCTCTTTTCTCTTAGTAGTACTCTCTCTTTGCAGATAGTGAACGGTAGTTAACGCAGGCCTTTGCCCCCGTTGTAATCAGTCGTGCCTGCTTGTCTCTCCATTTGATTGATTGTTATCCAAGCATTTACTGTTTTAGAATTGGTTCTCTTTGGATCATTCTCTATTTACAAACAAGCACAAAGTCGCAATACTCTGTTTAGTCTTTGCAGATAGTGAAAAATCGTGTAAAAAAATAAAAGTAATCGAGCAAAATCAGTAGGCCACTAATTGGATCTCTTTTTGACCTCGCTAAAATAGAAATATTAGGAACAACCCTTCATGAGAAATACGAAAATAGTGAGATGAACTGAGCTCCACACCATGAGGCTGCAAGACAGCTCGACTCCGTCACCCACCCCGCCCAAAATAACGACAAACCCTATGCAAATATTAAAAATATAGACAACACACCAGCAAAGAAACAGGGTAAAACATTTTATTAAATAACTATTTACATAACTATTTTATACTTTTTATTGCCCGATCCGGCTAGCTCAATCGATCGAGCATGAAACTCATGCACTCTGATAGCAAGCGTTGCTACTGATGCTATGCAGACCAAAACTGGTTTTCAGTTTGTACATTTTTCTAGATTTTTCAATCCAAGGTTGGTTGACTTTGTAGAACGATGGCTTCAGATTTTCAACATACGGTGTGGTGGCGCGGACTGGGAGGGGGCGCTTCGCTCCTGCCCCCTCCCCAAGTAAGTTTTTCATACGTGAAAGTACGTTAATGGTTTTGGTCCCTGAGTTGCTTCAATGTCACTGCCATTCTCAAATGGCATAAGTTCTGGATGTTGGGTGCCATAGTTAAGAGTTCTGAGCAGTGCTTGTAACACTGTCTGAAGCTTATTTCCACCTACTGCAGCTTCACTATTCTCAAAGTAAGTGAGTGTCGTTTGTGGACCTGACTGCATTAGAAAACAATGTGATATGTTACCTTCCTAAACAGCTTGACGGAGGCCCCTGAGGGGCGGTGTGATGGCCATGGACTCGGAGAAGACGCTTGGCTCCGACACCCTCCCCAAGTCTTATAGCACTGGTGTAGCCTGAGATCGCCCCCGACATAAGCGGCCGGCTCCCGGGGTCCGGCGGAACTTTTTGCCTTTTGATGACTCTTCAATTCTGGACCTTGTCCCACAATCCGTTTGACCTGAAGACACGCTGTAGTGGGGCGCCCCTTTACTGTTTCAGTTGCCATTCCGCCCGCTTTTGCTACACTGTGCCTCTTCCGCCATTCTGCTGTTTACCGCCCGCTCTTGCGACTACAGCGTCTCGCTCATCATGTAGTTGAGTTGCTCCCGCTCTTGCGGTGCAGCGATAGGCGGCTGCCACAGGACTCTCAAAATGGCGGCCGGCTCTTCGGTTTTGGACCTGGTCCACTAAAATGGCCCTGGGACACCTTTGAACTCGGACGCTTCCCTGATAGGGCTTGGGTCCCATTCTCGAAAGCGTCCCCTCAGCCGTGAAGATTCTACAAAAGTCTTGGGGGCCTCCGACTCCAGCAGGCTTCTGGTGGGGAGCGGCTGCCATGATTGCTCGTGGAATGGCCACGACAGAGCTACGAGATGGTAGTGCTCTCATGCTGACGCCAGCTTTAGTCTGAAACATCCAGAAACACTTTAGACTACTAATTCGATCAGTTCCGGTAGCGCCCCAACATGACCCGGAAGAGAAGAACTTGCCCTCCCTTCTTTGACTGATGGTTCTTCTTGCCTGTCCCCTCTGTTGTCATTTAACAGAACTTTTTGGACTGCTGAAAGGGGTTGTGTTCCGAACGCTGGTTGGTGGAGACATTTTGACTATATTCTTGACCTACGTTGTCGCGTAATGCGTTATATGACACGCCGCGTTAGCACACCCGGAAGTGATCCGAGGCGCGGCGCGCAGCGCGTAACGTAAGCATAACAGGTCATGTGACTTGTTAATAAAACTTTTCATTGGTTCATTTTGCTTTTGTTATTTTAATGATGAAAAGCTTGGTCATATGACCTAATAATTACGCTTTTTATTGTTTTCGAACATTATTTTTTTTAAAACATATATGTTATAATATTCCAGGCTAATGTACTTTCCCGGAAAATTTACAACTGTCCTGCAAGTAAAATATATTCCTTTTTCGAGAAAAAGGGCGTTTCTTCGTTCCATGACGGAGCCGTTGAGTAAAAGAGACTCGGCCTGCTGTCTTAGTCGCCGATACGCCTGATTATCAGATTCTTATCGATCACTTTATGTTGCAGAAATGAAAAACACAACTGCCCTTGACCATTTATCTTTACTGCGTTCCTACATATTATACCTTTTATCCGTCATGTAATTGGACTGCTTTATTTCACTTGCCTTTTACTGATTCGAAAACAGTGACTAAAAGTAAAAACTTTACCAATGTAAATACTACTACCGTGTTTTGTTTTAAAAACATTTATTGTGAAAATATCAGTATACAAATACGGGCCTATAACCACGTGGGCCGGCCACGGAGCAAACTGAAATCGTATATGATGAGGAGACATTTACACTGTAGAGGAACGTAACGAGCGGGCCATTAGGTTGCAAGAACAAAGGTGTCTAACAGTTGCGGAATCGGTGGACGTACATTTTGTAATTAAAATACGACAGGGCCACTTACAATAACATTTTCTAGATATACATTTGCGAGCAAGGAGTTACGAGTCCCATTTATACCGGCGCCATTTTGTGCGAGGCCGGGCAGGTCCAAGATATAGTCAAAATGTCTCCACCAACCATCGGCCAGACCAGAACCCCTTTCGGCCCTTTATGCTACAAGATGGTGTCTTCCATTCAGAAAATATTGTTGGCAGCATTTTGAAAGGGAACAGAAACAGCCGTTCTCCTAGTGAGTTTCACATTGTTACATTTAGGAAGAATGTTGAAGAGTAGTATGTGGAAAATCTGAAGCCATTTTTCTACAAACTCTCAATCAGACTTGGATAGAAAAAAAAATCCTGAAGAATGTACAAACTGAAAACCAATTTTTGTCTGTATAGCATCAACAGCAACGCTTGAGTCAGCTTTGTGTCAAGGCGCCATTTTCATTCAATCAATAGCGTCCCCCTGCACACATTCAGGGACCTGGTCGTGTCTTCAGATGAAACGGATTGTAGGAAAAGAAGCAGAAAGGAAAAGGAAAAAAGTTCCGCCGGACCTCGGGAGCCGGCAGTCTCTGTCATGTGCGACCTTTGGCCACACCAGGGCAATAGTGAAGCTGCAGCAGGTGCACATAAGCTGCAGACAGTCTTACAAACACTGCTCAGAAATCTCAACTGAGGCACTCAACATCCAGGACTTGCCATTCGGATCTTGGCGCCTTGTGCTGGTTCCGACCTATTCACACATCGGTCCACTACTGACATCACCTCATAAGCCAACGGGGCACCCCACGCCGACTTTCGGCGCAGCATTGTAGGATGGCCACACCAGTGCGGCAACTTGCTGGACACCACCTCGGTGCCATCCGGATCTCGGCGCGTTCGAGTCACTGTGCCGGAAGAGTGACCGGAACTCAGCTGAACACGCCGTCTTTCGGTGCAGCATTGTAGGATGGCCACACCAGTGCGGCAATTTGCTGGACACCACCTCGGTGCCATCCGGATCTCGGCACGTTCGACTCACTGTACCGCAAGAGTGACCGGAACTCAGCTGGACACGCCGTCTTTCGGCGCAGCATTGTAGGATGGCCACACCAGTGCGGCAATTTGCTTGACACCACCTCGGTGCCATCCGGATCTCAGCGCGTTGTGCTGCCTTTGGCCTATTCGCACATCGGTCCGCTACTGACGCCGCCTCACGTGCCAACGGATTTTCTACGCTTTTTGTAGCCCTATGCCGCATAACAGGTCATGTGACTTGTTTATAAAACTTTTCATTGGATCATTTTACTTTTGGTTTCCTAAAGATGGAAGGCTTGGTCATATGACCTAAAAATAACACTTTTCATTGGTTTAGAACATTTTTTTTTCCCAAACGATGAAAGCCCCACCTTGTTTCTGGATCATTCAGACTGAAGCTGGCGTCAGCATGAGAGCACCACCATCTCGTGGCTCCGTCGTGGTCATTCCGCGAGCAATCATGGCAGCCGCTCCCCACCGGAAGCCTGCGGGAGTCGGGGGCCCCCAAGACTTTTGTAGAATCTTCACGGCTGAGGGGACGCTTTTCAAGAATGGAGCCCAAGCCCTAGCAGGCAAGCGTCCGAGTTCCAAGGTGTCCCAGGGCCATTTCAGTGGACCAGGCCCAAAACCGAAGAGCCGTCCGCCATTTTAAGAGTCATGTGGCAGGCGCCTATCGCTGCACTGCAAGAGTGGGAGCAACTCAACAACATGGTGAGCGAGACGCTGTAGCCGCAAGAGCGGGCGCAACTCAGCTGGATGGCCGCCACCTGGGGAGGCCCGTTCACGCCGCCTCCCCCACGCGCCCCCCATCCCCCCGGGCCGCCGCACGCAAATTTTCGGAGCAGCATTGTAGGATACCAAAACCAGTGCGGCAGTTTACTGGACATCACCTGGGTGCCATCAACATCTCAGCGCGTTCTGCTGCCTTGGGACTATTCGCACAACAGACCGCTACTGACGAGGCCTCCCCCCGCACCACCCGGGACGCCCCACGCCAATTTTCGGAGCAGCATTGTAGGATACCAAAACCAGTGCGGCACTCAGGCGACATCACCTGGGTGCCGTCCAGAACTCTGCACGTTGTGCTGCCTTGGGACTATTCGCACAAAAGACAGCTTCTGACCATTGTTGCTTTTTTGGGTGAAAAATGTTTAAATGTTTTTACAGTTTTTGTTCCGTTCATTATAGTTAAATGTTAATAAAGTTTTAAAATCTAACTTTGTTGGAGTGCTATATATGTTTAAAAAATCGGGTGAATGGGGCCTTGAATCGGATTATTGTCATGTGTGGGCTTTGCAAGTGTACTGCTACAAGATCGGACATTTCAAACTCAAATGCACGTTCTTTTTCTTACCTTTCCGAAGCATGGAGCGCAATAGCAGGCAGAGAAAGGGTGATGCACGTGTTGAACACTGCCTGGCCTGGCAAGTTGCTGGCAGTGCCCCCCCCCGCCCGCTCCTGAAAGAGGGCACACACACACCGCCGCCCCGAGTACTTCATAAATCTTTAAAAGACCATGCGCTTGTTCATGAGGCTTAAATGGTTTATCACCCCTTCTAGAACCCCTGCATCGACCCTCTGACGTTTCCTGGAAGAATTAGCACGTAACACAATACCAAGCCCTGTCAGCTGAAACCCCCGAGAAATCATGGGGCATATTATCAAGGGGGGTTATTTCCGCTTTTTTGGCTTTAAAAGCCAAAAAAAAAGAGATAAAATTATCTCCCTATTACCAAGCTGTCGCTAACACCAGTTAGTGACAGCTAAAAGGAGATAGCGACCATCTTAGGCCCCGCTTTGCATATCAGTGATATTTATCACTAATGACATGCAAAGTGGGCGTGCCAAGATTTTAGCGACTGGAAACAGTCCCTAACCATCGCTAGCTCCTATTACCAACTTTTGGAGATATTCGCGCTAAGCGCGAATATCTCCAAAACCTAACACCTGCCCTGAGCAGTTTTAGCCATGTTATCCAATGGGAAGTGGATAACATGGCTAAGAGCATTTGCTGGATAATGCATGAATATCGCTGACTTTTCAACGATATTCATGCATTGCGGCCGTTTTTTATCGCATTTGCGATAAACCTTGCTAATAGCGAGGTTTATGTGCGATAAAATTCGCCGATGTGCGGCGATAATTTTTGTCTCTAAACAAGTTAGAGACAAAAATTATCGCTAGTTGTTGGTAATATGCCCCCGGGTTTTTGCTTGCAGGAATCGGGAGGCGGGAGACTAGCACTGAAATCAGTAGTCTCACGCCTGAATCGGGAAGGTTGGCATGTCTGGATACTCTACAGCTGGGGCCATAAACTACATCCGCAGGGCTAGGTGATAGCCTAGGTCCGGCCTGGACAATCGGACACAGAGGAAGAGGAGTGTCAGAGGGTGCGGTAGTGAATAGGGTGAAAGGGAGGTGTCGGGCGGGCACAGGGTGTGATTCTCAGAGAAGAGCAGAGCAGATGGGGGAAGTATATGGCCCATGCATGAGAGAAAGAGCGGGGGTGACCAGTGCGTGGGGGAGATGCTTGCGAGGGTGGGGAGCCATGCTGAGGATCGGCGGCGTGCAGAGAGTGGCCCTGGTCAAGGCATCTAAAATGGCTGCCGTGCACGACAAAATTGTGGCATTGGACAAAAACGCAAGATGGCGCAGACAATGTTTATCAATAAGGATTCATTTATAACAAAATATTTACTCGCAGTGACAAAATGGTGGTCAACACTTCCTGATTTCCATCGAATCGAACGTTAACAAACGTCACGCAGCAAAAAAAAAAAAAAAGCTCACGCACAGAGCAGTTTTTAGCCATGTTATCCAATGGAAGGTGGATAACATGGCTAAGAGCATTTGCTGGATAATGCATGAATATCGCTGACTTTTCAGCGATATTCATGCATTGTGGCCAGTTATCAGCTCCTGGGACAGATAATCTATCAATATTGAGCTAGGCGCCTTGATGCCCTTTGGGGCTTAGTCTGCGCGATATAAATTTCCCTTCATTTCATTTCATTGTGGCCGATGTGCGGCGATAATTTTTGTCTCTAAACAATTAAAACGAAGCACAAAATGGCGAATTCCCGTTTCGCCACCAGTTTGCGGCCCAGTTCGCGGCCCGTGAAGCGCTTCTACCGTGAAAAATCATTTTTATTTTATTTTCCCCACGGGACCCTTTAATAACCCCAACAACATTCCTAGGGGGTCAAGAGGGGTATACCTTGCCCCCTTTCAATAAATTCCCCCTTCGTTTTTCACCTCTTCTTCTCTCTCGATCCTACCGAGAGATAAGATGGCGGCCGCTCCGGACTGTTTAGAATGTTGACAGACACCGGAGAGCCAATCAGCTTTCTGTTATCCAATGGAAGGTGGATAACATGGCTAAGAGCATTTGCTGGATAATGCATGAATATCGCTGACTTTTCAGCGATATTCATGCATTGTGGCCAATGTGCGGCGATAATTTTTGTCTCTAAACAATTAAAACGAAGCACAAAATGGCGAATTCCCGTTTCGCTACCAGTTTGCGGCCCAGTTCGTGGCCCGTGAAGCGCTTCTACCGTGAAAAATCATTTTTTTTTATTTTCCCCACGGGACCCTTTAATAACCCCAACAACAATCCTAGGGGGTCAAGAGGGGTATACCTTGCCCCCTTTCATTAAATTCCCCCTTCGTATTTCACCTCTTCTTCTCTCTCGATCCTACCGAGAGATAAGATGGCGGCCGCTCCAGACTGTTTAGAATGTTGACAGACACCGGAGAGCCAATCAGCTTTCTGCGCGCAAAGTTCCGTTTCGCGAAAAGTAAGCTGACCGGATCGCTGCCCGGAGCGCTGTTACAGATATATATCTTGTTCTGAACGTTAATTTCTCAAAAACTACTGGAGCACATATATTGAGACCTAGCAAAGGCACATCGGGCTAACAGTCCCTACAATTTTGCCAAGTTTCGTGAAAATCCATTCAGCCGTTCGGGCTAAAAGTGAGTCCAACCGCCCTATGGAAATTAACATGGGATAAATGCGTTTTGGGACCCCCCTTTTTTCTCGGCCCCCCCTTGACGACCCCCCCCCCCCCCAAATTTCCAGGAGCTGCTCAGAAACAAAATGTGCCATTTTCCTGAAAATTTCAGCCGATTCCGTCCACAAACGCCAAAGTTATTAGACATAGAATTTTCAAAAATGCCATAGGGAAAAAATCCTAACTATATATACCTACTGGCGACCGACAGTAGGTAATATATATATATACATATACATCCATACACATTTACAGTCAAATCCATTTCAACGATTGTCTTGTTGGGATTTTTGTCTGATTGTTTTGACCTCTCAAAAGATGATGAGGTTTACATTAACACTTAAGAGACGCATTAAAAAAATCGAATTCAGTTAACAATGGAGACAATAATATTATAATGCATTGAAAAGCGAACACAAGCACAAACACATAAAATTCAGTGTTTGAAATTAATAGTCTGGCACCACTCTGTAGAAGCTAAAAGCATGTGAAGATGGTTGATGTGTTTATTCATCCCTATTAAATATAAAATTAAAACATAATTTAAATACCTAATGTCAAAACACATCATCTGATCTAATCCATCTCGTCCACCTGATTATTATTTGCTGTCTTAGGAAAGATATAAATCATTTTAATTAAGGTACCTAAAAACATAGTTTAAAGTTTTAATGTGAATCAAAATGTCAGTGCTAATCTAGGAAAGAGGGTGGGTTTCAATTACCCAGTGATACTGTTTGACCTGCTTTAGTTGTTTAAAAGACAAATGTACCAAAACACTTGAAATAAATTTTTTACTAGCCCTTAAAAAGATGGGAATGTAAAGATAGGTAATGTATTTCATTGCAATATTTGTATGGTGCTTATTACCGATCTGTGATGTGCTGTAGTGCTGCCTGCATGGTAGCATGCCACGCCATGTGAGGTGCAGGGAGTATTCACTTGAAGGTCTGCCCTCTCTCCGCCTATATTTTTCATTGGCTTGTGTATTTGTCCTTTGTAAATGCTGGATTTTGATTCGTAATCGGATTGTGAGTCCCTCCTTAGTACCGCTTTGTCTTCATTTGTATCCTCCCATGAGGACTGGCCCTTTTATGTCGGTTATTACACTGTCAGTGTTATTTAGTCAGTAAGCACTATTTCCTGTAATGGGTTTTGCCCTACTGTAGGCATGATGTGCTTTCCTTATATTCAGTGAGTCATGCGCACTTTCACTTTCCAAGCAGCTGGGACAATGCAACCACTTGTTTGTAATGGCATAGGTCTTGCATTTAGGGGAGTTTGAGCTATTGTCATTGTAAATAACAATAGCTTAAACTCTTGTAAATGCAACACTTATTGCTTCCGAAATATTTTTTTTCTGGGTTGTTTCCAAGCGCCCCATGCCACGCTTGAACATAATAGAGGCCACATCACTTTCTTTAGATGCAGCTCGTCTATAGAAAGGGGCGTGGCCTCTATTAAGCAGAAGCGCAGGGTGGGGCGCTTGGAAACAAACAATGTTTGCAATTCAAAAGGTCTCGCGTTTGCAAGAATTTCAACTTTTGACATTTAAAGTGCCAATAGCTAAAAGTCCAATAAATGTGAGACCTATTGCATTGCAAATGCTTGTTTTTATCCTATGTCAGAAGTGTTTCAATGTGGTGCGTGGTGATCACCGGGTGATGTCATGGTACAGTGTGAGGTAGGAGACTGGGGATAATGACTGAAGAAAGGCTTAGCAAACGGAGGAAAAACAAATGAAGTTTCATTTTTATATGTTCTGCTTTCATCTTCTATGAAAAAAACAGGGTGCCTTTTCCTGATTGTTATACCTTATTCGGTGTGCCTCTCCCCCTGGGGGTGGCCACCTCTACCTCTATGTGTACAAGATTGTGCAGTCTTATTTAGGTTACCAAATTTACAACATGGACTAACAACCCTTCAGTGTTATAGGGGACCATATATGAAGCAAAGACTTGTTTAAAAATTGTCATACATTTATTCAAAAAAACTTTGTTTAAAAAGTCATAGTACTACAAATCTGTTGCATTAAAAACGTTACACGATATATGTTCAATTTATACAAACAATATTAATAACACATTTCTTAAAACAATTTTAGTTTTTTGAAAAATTTTTTTGCTTATGAAGCATTATTTTCCAAAAAAAACATATTTATACAAAGGTAATAAAACACAAATTATAGGAACAAACTGTCGACGCGGCGTTTCGGTGCCTCTTAAATTCTTGCACCTTCTTCAGGACTCGTTCCCTGATTGGTCACATCCAGGTAGTATTCCCTGGATCTTTTTGATCATATGAGTCTGTTTAACATCTGCCCATATTTTCCGTTTCCTTCATTTGTGGGATTTTCTCACAATCAGTATTCTTGGTCTTTCCTCAGAGACTATGGAAATTAACCACTTCAGTACGGTTTTTGTTTCCACTTGTGCTTTGGTTGTCGGTAGGACGCCTCTGGGAGCTCCCTTTTGTTGTGTGTTGAATACTTCACCGTCTCATTGGATATTTAGAGTTACTCTTAATTTACTTCACTCTTGGGGATGGTGGTCTTTAAGTTGAAGCCTTTTGACTTGGCTTATATTTTTGGTAATGGGAGCTGAACTGCGTGGCGTCCTCCTTGCCTCTTGAGTCTTCTCGATCTTTCATCTTCTCTACTCTCTTTGAGTAAAATGACAGATTTAAAGTTAAAACGTTGGACAATCCCTGATCTTATTTCAAGACATTTGGTGCAGATTTGTCAGCCATGTAAGAGTTAACTATGTCCTAAGCTTTTTATTTATTTGAGTACCCTTTTTGTTTAATTCATGTGTCAAATTGGCTTTAAAAGGGAAGCAGTTCTCTCATTTTTGGCTAAAGAAAAAATGCCTTATATCTGTGCTCTGTGTACATCTAAAATATCAAGGCTCTTTCTCGAACTTTGCAGCGGTTTGCATGTGCTGAACTTTTTTTTCCTGTGCTGAACTTTTTTTTCCTGACACTGTTCACAACTTTTTCTGAGTATAGAGTTGGGTAGGTTTTTAATTCGAAAAAATACTTCTAGAGGGTCGGAAGCAGGCTTTTATGCAACGAGTGAAGTATTTATATTGGGAGACAGATATGAGAAAGCAACAGCAGTGAATTCAGAGTTAATTTAAACCATCAGAAATTACATTACCTTACACCACCATTGGTGTTGGTATGGAAATCAGCAACCTCTCTCGCTAGGAACAGAGTGAATCAGTTATAATGGGCCCGATTCACAAAAGTAATCTGAGACAAGATCCTAACTCTGCTACTCCTAAATGCCCCATGTGAATACCAAAAGACGTAAAGGATTTTGTCCCAGATTACTTTTGGGAATTGGGCCCCTGGTTGTTTGCTTAGATGAGTGATCTCGGACAAATACACACATGTCCGAGGGGGGGTGGTGTTTGCTGCGTTTATTGATTTCTCCACAGCGTTCGACAAAGTAGATCGTCGTACGCTGTGGAGAAAATTAGCACCATTAGGTTTACCATCTTACTTATTGGATCTTGTACGTGCCCTTCATACGGATACTTGGTGTCGTGTGCTCCAAGGTGGAGAAAGGGGTCTTTCGCAATTAATTCCATCTTTAAACTGCCTTAAACAAGGTTGCCTCTTGGCTCCATTATTGTTTTCCCTGTACACTGTAGATCTCCCTGCTTCCTTGTCTGCTTGTGTGGGCATAGCTCCGGTGGTGGGGGGGTTCCCTATCTCTTGTCTGATGTATGCAGACGATATCCTCATCCCAGATTTAACACCTAAGGGCCTGTCCAATCGTCTGCAGGCTTTACATGCATTCGCTGACTCTCATTTTATGAAGATTAATACATCTAAAATTAAAATCATGTGTATTGCAGGGAAAAAGAAGTGTCGATCTGAAAATTTTGGATGGTCAATTAACCGGCCAGCAAATAGAGGTTGTCAAATCCTATACTTTTTTGGGTAAAATAATTGCGGCCAATCTGAGTGAGAAGCCCCATATCGAGCATAGTTCACGTAAAGCCCTCGCTCATGGCAAAGGTTTGAATTCCCTTTATCTTGCCACTGGTAAAAGACACTTCTCCTGTCTTCTTGAGGTGTATAGGGCAAAGATTCCTGCTACGATATTATACGGAATAGAACTTGTAGAGCTAAAGCACTGGGGTTTCGGCCACACAATTGAAGGGAAACTCATAAGATCCTTATCTACCCTCAACACCGCGTGCTCCCTGGCCGCATGTAGGCTCGACTTTGGCCTCAGGAGCAGCTGGGTTCAGGGACTATGTGCTTTGATAAGATGGGTGGCATGCTTGGCCAGAGCTGAACCGGGATCGCTGAGAGCTCTTCTTAAAGGAGAATTGTTGGGCAACTTTAAAGAGTTCTCCCGAATAGTAAGGAACTTCAGAAGAGCTGTGTCACTTCTAGAGTTAGATGAAAGTGTTTTATTCTTACATTCGCCGGCCCAGCTAAAAACCCTGCTGAAACAGGCATCGTGGGAACTCAGTTTTAAAACAGATAAGAATGCATTACAAGAAAAGGAGGGTTGTGATCTCCTTCTTAATTCTTATTCCATGAAGTTTGCCCAACCCTATGCCACATGGAATATTCCACATGGTGTCCGAAGATTGTGGTTTCTTTTAAGATATGATCTATTGCCTCTAAATGTACTCTTATCCAAATGGTATGGATCCTCTCGGATGTGTTATCTCTGTAATATGAGTGTTCAGGATCGAACTCATGTGCTGCTGATATGCCCTGCACTCCGCTTATTGCGGTTGAAATGGTTAAAGCCAATATGTCTCCAACTAGGCATTTCCAATGTAAATATCTTCCTGCAAGCTTTGTATTGCCCCCCAAATGAAATGTTTTGCTTCCATATTTTTTATTTTTTTAAAGGTTTTTTAGCTATTTATTAAGGTGACATGGAGGTGTATGGTGTTGATGATTCTTGTCTATTGTCAATCGATGCAGTTAGTCTTGTGATTGTTGTATTGAATTCTTTCTTTTGTATGTAATTTGTATTGTGTATTTTATGTGGCCCTCGTTGAGAGCCAAAACATAATAAATAAAATTGAAAAAAATTGTTACACACAAGAGTAAATATAGTGCAAGCAGTGATACACCTCACTGTCCCAGTTTGTTGTCCGTGACTATGCAGCATTGGATGTGAGCTTTCTGGAATGTTTTGGATCACTCTTTTCCGTTGGTAAATGGTTTTCAAATGTATACAGTCACAGCCTACGAGTTGTGTAATTATTATCATGTTTAAAGACACAGACGATGCGTTCTGTTCTCACATTTGGTTTACACTTACATTTATTTTTATTTTTCAGCTCATTCTCTCAACTTATGAGGGAAGATACAATTTGCAATGTCAAAACCTCGACTCCTCTGGAGAGGCAGACATCCGGGTGAGCTAAAATTTATGTATAAAACAATGTCATTTAAATAATGAAGGCTGTTCATTTCACAAATTGTAAATATTTGAAGCCTAGTACAAAGTACTTCAGTTTTGATGGGAGAGTTTCCGTCTTCCACTTTAAAATGTTGTAATCATGAAAGGTTTTGAACAGTACAAGATAGCAAACTTTGCTGGGTCCACTAAATTACGTTTACCATCGAGCCCCCCTATTACTTTCCATTGGTTGACCTAATTGCCACTCTCAGTTGCTTACTTTTTATTCATCAACTTGGGTGGGCCTTCCTTCCTCTCTGTCTGTCCCTTTCCTGGAGTATGGATGCAGTACTGTGTTCTTACACTGGTCACTCTTCATGTGCAACTTTTTTCTTTTTTAGAACTGTTTTCTGTTTAAGAACTCTACAAGAGTGCGTGTGTGTAGGAAATTGGGTTACTGATTGAGGAGGATGAAATCCTACTCAAGCAGCAACCACAGTTCTTGTCAGGGTGAAACACAAGCGAACCCCAAACTAACCAGTGCTCAACACTCTTGTAGCTTGGCACAAAAGCAGTCAGGCTTAATTTAGCGGAAATGTGTATAGTATTTATGCAGCACACAAAACAGTAATAAAGTGAATACATGAGACAAGAAAAATCCCACACCACTTTGGAAAAATAGTCTAAAATGAATTCAATTATTCAACATAATAAAGACAAAAATCCCGTTAGTAGAATCAGAGATATGCAATTTTAAAGGTTTAGATAAAAATAGAGCTTAAAAGCACTAAGGGCCAACTGTGGTTATCAGGTCACGCCAGACTGGGAAAAAGTCACAAGTTCAGACCAACCACGATGGAGCTCAGGCTGGATACAGAGACCAAGTTAGGCCCGCAGAACATAATTCCTTAAATCCTGTTTGTGGAGCATTGCAAGACCCTGCGACAAGTCAAGTCTAGTCAAAATAGCTTCATTTGGTGCAGGATGTACAACCATAGAAGCATACTAATCAAGAAATACAGTTGTCAATTCTTCCTAAAATATAACATTATTCAAGTAAAACATTTTTAAATTCATGCAAGTTATAAAAAGAAAATTAAAAAAAGGGAAAAAAAGAACACCAAAGTATCATGGTCACTCCATAAGTTATAATAAAATATAAATTTTTATGGAGCTGTTAGGTGCAAGATAAACTGCGTTATAAAAATTCGTAAAGTGCAATATATTAACATATTTTAGGATAGGGGGTAAACATCACTTAAAGTACAATATGTTGGCATAGGAAATAAAGTGCAATAGCCTATGTCATGAAGATACATAAAGTGCAAAATATTAGGTAATATCTAGATGAGAGATAATTAACATGACTCAGTGTAGTCATCAGATTTGTCGTATATTAATGAATACCGATGTGAGTAATCCCCTCTTCTCCTTATTGCCCCTTGTATAAAACAAATAACAGAAATCATAGTTTTTACGTTATCCAAACTCAATATAAAGTTAAAAGCATGTTTATAATAAAAAAGCATATTGGATAAAAAAGACTGGTTTTAAAACTGATTTTCGGATATCCCTGTAAAAACGACAGAAAAGTATAAGATGCAGCGTGACTGGGGGGACTTTCCATCACACTGACAATTTGGGAGACTTTGAGACCACTTTTCCATCATGGGAAATGCTAGTTCGAGGCATGTGGGCTGCTGAATTCATATCTTAGCATAGATCGCCGCCTAGTGTTGGGTCCGGATGTTTGCACCTTGTTGTCGTGGAAGAGTCTTCGAAGTATCACAAGATAGGTGACTCCTCCCCTGGACTACAGTGTGTATGAGCATCTTCTCCATCTTCAGATTGTTTTTCTCCGCCATTGGGTTTGAATGCACTTCGACAACTCCAACTTAAGGCCAAAAACCTTATACTTTAGACGGTATTGTTTCCGCTCGGTATCCCTCGACTCGACAACTCTTTCCATCTATCTCTGGTAGTCGACGCGGGCCGTTGAGCCTTTTTGATGCCACGTGGGCCTCCTGTCGATGGAAAGGACCCCGTCAAAGGATGCCCACAATGTCGATCCAAGTTTCCACATAGCGACAAGCATACAGTATGCAACAGGTGACTATCTCCGGAGCACAACGAAGAAAACTGTCGAGCTTGTGCTCAATTCCGGTCGAAGAAAACTAATCGGAACCGAAGAGCTGCTCGACAAGAGATGCAGCGAAAGGCACCTGAACCAGAAAACATTTTCGATGACGAACATGCACTCCTAGAGGCAGCAGAATCCAACCTAGAACTAGTCACAGGAGAAGACCAATCGGATTCCGATGACGACATCCCACTGGGGCAAACCATGAGTACCAAAGCCCCTTCCCTGCCTCCACCTCCAGACATCAGGACATCAGGGAGAGCATTATTAATCATGAACTGGACATCTTGTTCATCACAGAATCATGGGGAGATGAAGCATCAGGCCCTGATTTTGTTCAAGCCACCCCTGAAGGTTACAGCGTAGCTAGACAAGATAGAGCCTCGGGGCGAGGCGGAGGCCTAGCCATTATTCATAGGGACATTTATCGTGCCAAATTTGAGCCTATTCAAAGTACCATTTGCGAAGCTTTCGCATTTACTATTAATCTTACACATAAACAGGCTTTCAAAGGAACCCTGGTGTACAGGCCACCTGGGCCTCGGACCAAATTTTTAGCTGCACTTACTGAAATTATGGAATCAGTAATAGAATCCCTGACTTATACGATTCTTGGGGATTTTAATTTTCCTCTGGAAAACATGGAAAACAAAGATACATTCCAACTTATCACTGATATGCAGGCAATAGGACTGCAGCAGTTGGTGAAGGGCCCCACGCATGAAGCCGGACACACGCTGGATGGCCTGTTTACTAATGACCACAGCATTGAGTTGGTAGCAATGTTACCTCTGATATGGTCTGACCACCAAGCCATTATTTTTAGGATTCGGATGCTACCACTCAAACCCCCTCAGACCAAAGTTAGGGCATCAGTGGGGGCGCGGATGTGGAAAAATGCAGATATACCACATCTTTCTAATCTCTTGTTGTCATCAGCCCCGGAAAGCGGAGACGATACTGAAACCATGTCCATTAAATTTCAGGAATGGATCTTAAAAGCAGCGAACGAAGTTGCACCTGAAAAAATGTATCGCCCTAATAGAGCGACTCCATCTGCCCAGTGGTACACAGAGGAGTTGCGGCTCCAGCGTTAGTTCTGTAGAAATTTAGAAAGGCGCTGGAGAAAGCACTATAGTCCCTCGGCTAAGCAAGAATATAAAAGTGCTCTAGCGATATATAAAAAAGCTATTAGCACACAAAAGAATCTTTTTTTCACTGGTCGAATTGAGCACGCTCAGAACTCAGCTAGGATGCTATTTCAAGTGGTGAACTCTCTGTCCAGTCCTCCAGCTGGATCCACAATAGAGAACTCGCAGGAATTTTGTACCGCACTAGCCACATTTTTTCCCACTAAGGTAATGGATATTTATTCCACTTTCTCCAAAGAGCTGGTAGGAAGAGCCGCTGATTTAACCATTCAACCAGCATTGAAGCATTCTTCCCTTACTCAGTTTCAGTCAGCTACCGAAGACCAGGTCAACACACTTTTTGGCAAGATTAAATCAGGCTCTCCGCTGGACCCATGTCCTCCGACTATAATGAACCAACTACACAATGTTGTTACCCAGCCGCTGACCAACATATGTAACTCCATCTTCAAAACAGGTGTCTATCTACAGACTTGGAAGAAGGCTATTGTTAAACCTTTGATTAAGAAGCCATCCTTAGACCCCACCATCACTTCCAACTACAGGCCAATTGCCTGCCTTCCCTTCCCTGCCAAAATAGTAGAGGCAATAATGAATAAACAGCTCTCTGAGTTTATTGAACAACACAAACTCCTAGATGACACTCAGTTCGGGTTCCTTAAGGGACACGGAACTGAGACAGCATTGGTAAAGGCCTCGGATGAAATTTGAGAGATCATGGATTCGGGAGGTGCGGCAGTGCTCATCTTGTTGGACCTGTCAGTTGCTTTTGACACGGTCGACCACGTCATCTTGGTCGACCGTGTCGCAGCCCTTGGAATTAGCCATCTGGCTAAAGATCTCATAGCCTCTTTCCTAGTTAATCGTAAACAGGCAGTCAAATTGGGCAGCTATTACTCGCCCACTTCTGAACTGCTCTGTGGGGTCCCTCAAGGATCCTCGCTAAGTCCCACGCTTTTTAATATCTACGATGCGGACTTGGCGAGGGTCATTAAATCTCATGGGATGCGATTAACTACCTACGCGGATGACACCCAGCTTGTGTTGGCGGTACACAAGAACGGCCCAGTGGTAGCAGCTAAGTTTCAGGAGGGGTTACTGGATGTACAATCATGGATGCACAGTAACTGCCTGAAACTTAATGCAGAGAAAACCGAAGTCATGACCTTCGGTAAGATCTCTCCCTAATGGTCCCCAACATGGTGGCCCAGTCAGATGGGCACTCCCCCGATTCCAGCTGCTAAGGTTAGGAATTTGGGAGTGATCTTTGATAACAGGTTATCTTTTGGTTATCATGTCAATAAGGTGGTCTCTGCTGCATTCTTCGTGCTGAAGAAAATAAAAAAAACTAATGCCATACCTACCTGCTTCGGCAGGGAAAACACTGATCACCACCTTAGTGTTTTCGAAGCTGGATTATGGAAACGCCCTCTTCCTTGGCACACACAAATACATCCTGAACAAACTACAGTCTGTGCAAAATATGGCAGCACGAATCCTGCTTAATATTCCTTGGCGACACTCCACTTCAGTAGCCATACGCCATCTACACTGGCTAAGAGTGGAGAGCAGAATCAAATTTAAGGCTCTCTGCATCGCTTATAAGGCCATCCATCAGACTGGATCAAAGTTCTTAAAGGAAGCTTTTCAGGTGTACATACCTGGAAAGAATCTAAGATCAGCAGCAAGCTGTCTATTGCATGTTCCCCGAACAAGAACGGCTACATGGGGATACAGACGTTTCCTGGTAGCGACCCCCATACTGTGGAACACACTCCCCTTGCATATTAAAACAGCACCAACACTCATTGCCTTTCGTAAGGCCTTGAAGACCTGGCTATTCAATCAATAAGTTTGTGCCCTGAATTTTGTGTATCCTAGAGTATCTCACTGCGCCTAGACACCCTAGGTTATTAGTTGCGCATTAAAAATCCCATAAATAAATAAATAAATAAATAAATAAAAGTCTGCATGAAGTTGCACACTGCTCGTCCCATCAGCGTGCGACCCCGGAGCATGATGGTCGATGTAGTCGGTATCAGCGGGTGCGCTTCTACCCGGGTCTTGAGTCTTCAAGGTATTCACTTGGTGTGCTTGCCATCCCTGGACACGTGTTTCGCGATCATTAACGCTCATCAGCAGGAATTAGGCCTGTGCACGGGGTTGCTGCACGGGCTGCCGAAAATGTTCGTAGGTCCAGATACCTCTTAAGGCACGCAGATGCGTTATCTCGAGGTCGTCACCCCCACCGGCTCAAGGGAGCCTGTATAAATAGTAAGTCCGCATGAGGTCGCACACTGCTCGTCCCATCAGCGTGTGACCCCGGAGCATGATGGTCGATGTAGTCGGTATCAGCGGATGCGCTTCTAACCGGGTCTTGAGTCTTCAAGGTATTCACTTGGTGTGCTTGCCATCCCTGGACACGTGTTTCGCATTCATTAACGCTCATCAGCAGGGATTAGGCGTGTGCACGGGGTTGCTGCATGGGCTGCCGAAAATGTTCGTAGGTCCAGATACCTTTTAAGGCGCGCAGATGCGTTATCTCGAGGTCGTCACCTCCACTGGCTCAAGGGAGCCTGTATAAATAGTAAGTCTGCATGAGGTCGCACACTGCTGATGAGCGTGTGACCTCGGAGCATGATGGTCGATGTTGTCGGTATCAGCGGGTGCGCTTCTACCCGGGTCTTGAGTCTTCAAGGTATTCAATTGGTGTGCTTGCCATCCCTGGACACGTGTTTCGCGTTCATTAACACTCATCAGCAGGGATTAGGCGTGTGCACAGAGTTGCTGCATGGGCTGCCGAAAATGTTTGTTGGTCCAGATACCTCTTAAGGCGCGCAGATGCGTTATCTCGAGGTCGTCATGTCCAGGGATGGCAAGCACACCAAGTGAATACCTTGCAGACTCAAGACCCGGGTAGAAGCGCACCCGCTGATACCGACTACATCGACCATCATGCTCTGAGGTCACACGCTGATGGGACGAGCAGTGTGCGACCTCATGCGGACTTTCCACCTCCAGACAAGGCTCCTGTCAAAGCATCGCCTAAGCCTTAGCCGCGACCGAAACACCGCTTCAGAAAACACTTACCAAAAAGGCCATAGACTCAAAAACGGTCGCAGAGCCGAGAACGGGCGCCGACATTAAAAAAGTTGTCGATCCGAAAAAGGCAGTCGAACCAAAGAAGGTCGATGATCCGAAAAAGACCGTCGACCCGAAGAAGGTCGTCAATCCAAAGTAGACTGTCGACCCCAAAGAAGGTCGTCGATCCAAAGAAAACCGTTGATCCGAAAAAGGTAATTGACCCAGAAAAAGGAATTGACCCAAAGAAAGTCGTCGATCCGAAGACTGCCACTGAGACAAAGAAGGCCGTCGAACCGAAAAAGGCAGTCAAACCGAAAAAAATCATCAAGCCGAAGAAACACATCGAGCCGAAAACGGCTGTGGACCCGAAAAGGACCGTCAACTGAAGAAGGTCGTCGAGTCGAACAAGGCCGTCGAGCCAAAAAGAGCTGTTGAGCTGACAAAGGACGTCAAGCCGAAAAAAGCACAACATAAAAATAAAAACAAGCAAGCGATCGATCCAAAACCATCAGCGCCAAGGACAATGGAAGAAGAGCTCTTTCAGCCTGATCTCGTGAGCCCAGACCAAAATAGACTGTATATAGAACCTGATACAGGACATATAGCAGTTTACAATACCAACAAGAGAAGACAGGACACTGAGGCTCCTTCTCCTGTTCCTCCTAAGAAAAAGGACTTTGGGACATCCCCTTCTAGACCTTTCACACCTCCTCCTTTCACTCCTAACATGCTTTATGTTCCATATTCTCCTACACCTCCACACTATGATGAGGGAGAAGACATGGGTGAAGACCGTCAACAGGATTTTATATACCCTGATGATCAAGGAATCCAGGATCACACATGGGATGATTAGAATGACCCTGATAACCCATATGATACACAACCCATACCCGACCCCTCGACATACCCCACAAAGCCATCTCCTACTGACGACACTGTCGCCTTTAACCAGTTAGTTGACAGAGCAGCTCAGTATCATGGCGTAAGCATGCACACTGACCCTGTAGAGGAGGATTTCCTATTTAACACCTTCCCAACATCAGAGAAAAGTGTACGTATTTTCCCTATGCTAAAGGGAGTACTAAAGCACGCACCAGACATCTTTAAAGACCCAGCCAGAGCGTGTGTCCTCAATCCAAGAATTGAAAAGAAATATAAACCAGCCCCTACAGATCCCTCTTATATCAATTCTCAGTTACCACTAGACTCTCTAGTTGTTTCTAATGATAGGAAAAGGGCAAATTTGCAAACAACAGGTGATGCCACCCTCCTGACAAGGAGTCAAAAATCTTAGAAGCCTCAGGGAAAAGAGTGGCCTCTCAAGCAGCAAATACCAGGAGAATTGCCAATACACAAGCTCTCCTAGCATGCTAGGACAGAGCACACTATGATGAACTGGAGGGATTACTACAACACCTACCAGAACCCTATAAATCAAAAGCTAATGACCTAATACTGGAAGGGAAATTCATCACTAACGCATTCATAAAATGCACCCTTGATGCAGCTGATACAGCCGCTAGGTCTGTCAACACTAGTGTGTTGCTACGCCTGGCTCCGCATCTCGGGTTTTAAAAATGAGGTGCAATCTACCATACTCAATCAACCCTTTAACCAAGATTTCTTGTTTGGCCCTGCAGTTGATACCATCTTAGAAAAGATAAAAAAAGATACTAACACAGCTAAGTCCATGGGTGCACTTCAATTTCAACAGTCTAGGAGCTCCTTTTGACGCTCCTCTTTTCAAGGCTCAGGCAGAGGCAACACATCTCAAACCTCTTCATCATTTAAAAGTACTACACAAGGCACCTTTAATAAAGGCTCCAACAGAGGAGCTTCTAGAGGGAACAATAACAAGGACAGAGGACGTGGTGGTAATAGCACCAGAGCCTCCACCACCAACAAACAGTGACTTGTTCACACTCCCTCCAGACCACTTAACACCAGTCAGAGGCAGAATAACACAATTCCTACCAGTCTGGAACGCCATTACGACAGACAGGTGGGTGAGACAAATTATCCAGTATGGTTACTGCCTGGAACTCACTTCTACTCCACCCAACATACCACCCAAACACCATCCAATGTCCAAAGAACAAAGCACGCTGTTACAAGAAGATGTGCTATCCATGCTGGAAAAGGGTGCCATAGAGCCAGTACCTTTTCAACATCAAGGGACAGGAGTATACTCTCTATACTTCCTCATTCCCAAAAAGGACGGATCCCTCAGACCAATATTGGACCTCAGACCTCTGAACCAATACATACTCTCGGGGCATTTCCATATGATCACTCTACAACAAGTACTCCCACTACTCCAGCAAGGCGACTTCCTTGCTACATTAGACCTCAAAGATGCATACTTTCACATCCCTATACATCCAGCTCACAGGAAATACCTCAGGCTCACAATAGAAGGTCACCACTATCAATTCAAAGTTCTCCCCTTCGGGGTTACTACAGCACCAAGGGTTTTTACAAAATGCCTAGCAGTAGTAGCAGCACACTTCAGAAGGCAACACATCCATGTGTTCCCCTACCTCGATGATTGGTTTATAAAAGCCAAATCATACGCACAGTGTGCAAGCCATATGTCGCAGACAATCCAGCTACTGCACAGTCTAGGATTTTCCATAAATTACCCAAAGTCACATCTGCAACCCTCCCACATACAACAATATCTGGGAGCAACAATAAATACCTCAGTGGCGAAGGCATATCCAAAGGTAGCCAGGATAGCCAACATACAGTCTCTCATTCAAAGATTTCAACCACAACACTCCCTGCCAGCTCGAGTGTTCATGCAGCTTATAGGAATGATGGCCTCCTGCATATTCATTGTCCCTAATACTCGGCTTCAAATGCGTCCCTTACAGGAATGCCTAGCACGGCAGTGGAACCAAGCTCAAGGACAACTAAAAGACCTAGTGTTGGTAGACAGTCGCACTTACAACTCTCTGCAGTGGTGGGACCCACAAAACCTTTCCAAGGGGCGACTGTTCCAAGAGCCAGTTCCACAAGTAGTATTAACAGCGGACGCATCACTTACAGGTTGGAGAGCCCATTTCCTTCAATACACAGTCCAAAGTCTCGGGACAGTCAAGCAAAAGACACTACATATAAACCACTTAGAGTTACTAGCAGTATTTCTAGCAATGAAAGCCTTTCAGAAATACTTGCGCAACAAGGCTGTTTTAATCCGGACGGACAACATGACAGTCATGTACTACATCCAAAAACAGGGAGGGACACACTCTCTGCAGCTATCTCACCTACCACTGAGCATATGGAGGTGGGCAATTCCAAAGAAAATGTTTCTCCTGGCAGAACATCTCCCAGGGATAGAAAATCAGATAGCAGATCTACTAAGCCAACACTGTCAACAAATACACGAATGGGATATTCACCCTCAAGTTCTACAACCATTCTTCCAAAAGTGGGGACATCCAGAAATAGATCTGTTTGCCACAAAAAAACCTCAAAATGCCTGTCCTTTGCCGCCAGGTTCCCGCACCCGTTTTCACAAGGCAATGCGATATGGATGAACTGGTCAGGCAGACTTGAGTACGCTTTTCCACCAACCCCACTGATTCCATTAGTGGCACGCAAACTAAGGCAACAGTCGCTCACAATGATCCTGGTTGCTCCCACATGGGCAAGACAGCCATGGTACACAACGCTCCTAGAACTCTCAGTAGTTCCTCGCCAAAGACTGCGCCTTTCGCCACAATTGCTAACACAGTACCATGGAGAAATCAGGCACCCAGATCCCAATCAGATGAACCTAGCGATCTCGCTCCTGAGGTCTTAGAGTTCGGATATCTTAACTTGCCTCCAGACTGCATGAACATTATCAAGGAAGCAAGGCGTCCCACTACCAGATCATGCTACACAGCTAAATGGAAAAGATTTGTAATTTATTTTAATA
This sequence comes from Lissotriton vulgaris, assembly GCF_964263255.1. Classification (NCBI taxonomy): domain Eukaryota; kingdom Metazoa; phylum Chordata; class Amphibia; order Caudata; family Salamandridae; genus Lissotriton; species Lissotriton vulgaris. Next base: position 921,795,030 of record NC_141691.1, on the reverse strand, counting down.
ATAACCAAATCAATCCATTATATGCCTCCATCCAAAACATAATCTGTTACCTGCTACATCTTCAAAGATGTAATCTAGCATACTCATCCATAAGGCTACACCTTGCTGCTATAGCAGCATATCTTCAAAACAGACAACATGTGTCTCTGTTCAGAATACCACCAATCAAAGCTTTTATGGAAGGACTTAAAAGAATTATCCCTCCAAAGCATCCACCTTCACCAGTCTGGAACTTAAACACAGTACTTACCAGACTCATGGTACCACCCTTCGAACCACTTCATTCATGTGAACTACAATTCTTAACATGGAAGGTGGCATTTTTAATTGCCATTACCTCCCTCAGGCTACAAGTACTAACTATTCAGGAACCCTTCATGCAAATACACCACAATAAGGTTGTGCTTCGTACAAACCCTAAATTTATGCCAAAAGTTATCTCCACTTTCCACGTCAATCAGTCAATAGAATTGCCAGTTTTCTTTCAAACCCCACAGTCAGTGGCTGAAAGAGCTCTACACACACTAGACTTTAAGAGAGCACTGCTATATTACGTTGACAGAACTAAATCATTCCGAAAGACAATGCAACTATTTCTTGCCTTTTCACCACACATAAGGGTAATCCCATTTCTAAGACAGGAATAGCCAGATGGATAGTTAAATGCATTCAATTATGCTATCAAAAGGGAAATCGCACTTTAACAGTTCCCCCAAAAGCCCACTGAATGCGTAAAATGGGAGCATCCACGGCTTTCCTAGGAAATATTCCCCTAGAAGACATATGTAGGGCAGCTACATGGTCTACCATACACACTTTCACTAAACATTACTGTGTTGATGTGCAAGCATAGCAACACGCTGCTGTGGGCTAGGCTGTTCTTAAAACTCTTTTTCAAACCACTGCAGCTGGTACAGGCGACCACCGTTAGAGGAGAAACTGCTATACTGCTAAGATATGAATTCAGCAGCCCACATGCCTCGAACGGAAAATGCTACTTACCAGCATGCATCTGTTCTTGGCGTGTAGGGCTGCTGACATTCATATCACCCACCCTCCTCCCCGGTGCCTGTCACAGCTGCAGGGTTATCTTCTTTACATACATTTACATGGTCATCTCTTACTTTCCTATACTCCATCTTTGCCACAATCGCGAAAAATAATCTGAAGATAGAGAAGATGCCCATGCACACTGTAGTCCAGGGGAGGAGTCACCTATCTCGTGATACTTTGAAGACTCTTCCAAGACAACAAGGTGCAAACATCCAGACCCAACACTAGGCGTCGATCTATGCTAAGATATGAATATCTTTTCCTACACTAAGGAGTTAGGTCCTTGGCCATGGAGTCGGCTGGACCATCAATAAATTGTATACAAAAAAAAAATGCCGACTTCACCTTACTTTACACCTCCCAATTGAGGAAAACAAACCTGAATTACTAAATGGTCTGTTTGGTATATTTACTTAATACCTTTTTGCTTTTTTATTTCATTATATTCAAATAGTTTAGGTACAAAAAAGACACTTAGATACATTCAACAATTTCAACATAAGTTTTCGAAACAAATTACATTCCACATTGCATATATAAACACCATATAAGTGGACAATACATATATAAACACCGTATTAATTTTGATCAACAATTAGACTCACAGAAATGATCACTAACTAAACAAAGGACAAAGTAAACATTTAGATACTATTATTCAAAAAGCAGCAAATTAATGCATTTCAATTTGTCAAAGTCATTAAATGTAGTGCAAATTAATGCATTCCTGATTCAAAAGCCAACACGTTTCAAACCTATTCCTGTCACTTTATGGGTTCTCATCAGGGCTCTGTCTCTTTTATTTATCTACAGGATATATGTAAAAAAAAAAAGATGGAATTCTATTTTAGTATTTGGATATATTTCTTGTCAATCACTGCTCCACCGTTTGAATCAGGAATGCATTAATTTGCACTACATTTAATGACTTTGACAAATTGAAATGCATTAATTTGCTGCTTGTTGAATAATAGTATCTAAATGTTTACTTTGTCCTTTGTTTAGTTAGTGATAATTTCTGAGTCTAATTGTTGATCAAAATTAATACGGTGTTTATATATGTAATGTCTACTTATGTGGTGTTTATATATGCAATGTGGAATGTAATTTGTTTCGAAAATTTATGTTGAAATTGTTGAATGTATCTAAGTGTCTTTTTTGTACCTAAACTATTTGAATATAATGAAATAAAAAAGCAAAAAGGTATTAAGTAAATATACCAAACAGACCATTTAGTAATTCAGGTTTGTTTTCCTCAATTGGGAGGTGTAAAGTAAGGTGAAGTCGGCAATTATTTTTGTATACAAGATATGAATATCAGCAGCCCTACATGCCAAGAACAGATGCATACTGGTAAGTAGCATTTTCCTTATATAGTGTAGTCTACCAAGCCTGAGTCTTGTTAGGTAAAATCTATATTGAATGTTTCTTATCATAGTTAGATATGTTTGTGTGCCCATCACAAAAGCGTGCTCACAATAGGTAATGACACTTAGTTTGCATCTAACATCAGCCAATCTTTCACATTCATTAGCAGTAGTGTATCTAAGCTTCAGGTCACTTTTACTATAGTCCATAATGAGCGCAGGGGTCTTTCAGTCAAAATCTACCTTACAGCTTGTTAAAAGGGTGTGCATATGCTCTAGCCAGGGAATTTTCCTACTATGGTCGAGGGCCAAGCAATCCCGAATTAGATCCTTGGTAAATTGGTTTAATCTTTCGCCCAAATCCCTCACCAAAAAGTAAGTCCTGCTGTATAGATAAAATCACTTAAGTATGGCACAGACAGTTCCTTATGTACTATATAATTAGCTGTGGAACTTGGGTCTGCCAATACTCTTTTTAAAAATGTATTTTCATGAGTTTGCTGGGAGGCGGTGTTAGCTCTCCCCCATATGGCTGTCTCGTAGCAGATGCCTGTAACACACTTAGGGCCCGATGTAGGTGGCCATTTACCGACCGGTAAATGGTCATTTGTGATGTAGGGGCCCTATTTTACCGATTCGGTAAATTTACAGATTCGGTAAATTTACCGAATCGATAAAATACTGAATCGGTATTTTTACTGATTCGGTAACTTGGAGATGTAGGTGGGACTCTTCTGAGTCCCACAGGCCTTACAGAATCGGTATTTTCCACCCAATCCAATTGGGTGGTAAAATACCGAATCCAGGTGTGCATGCACACCTGTGCCATGTGACAGACAGACATGCCCTTAGGGCATGTCTGTGTGCCACATCTCACTCGTGCCTGAATTCGGGGTGCTAGAGGGTGTCAAAGTGACACCCCCTGCACACTTGCAACATTCGGTATTAACTGAATCGGTAAATACCGATTCGGTAATGCCTATTGATTCCAATGGGCTTCAATGCCCATAGGAATCAATGGGCATTACCGATTCAGTATTTACAGAATCGGTCAATACTGAATCAGAACGATTCGGTATTTACCGAATCTGAAATACCTACATCTCCCCCCCTCCATTTTACCACTTCTTAAATACCGAATCGGTATGATTCGGTATTTATGAAGTGGTAAAATGAATTTACCTACATCGGGCCCTTACTCCTATACAGGCAAGAATTTCACATATAGGTTTATTTCCTATTTTGGCAGAGAATCTAAAAAGACCCTCTATTATTCTTAAAAAGTTCTTGTTACAGGATTCCTTGTGTGTGTTCCAGGAACCTCTACTATTAAAAAGCAATCCCAAATATGAAAAGGTTGAGAGTCTATTTATAACGGCTCCTCCCACATGATGTTGTCTATTTTTTTCCTGTTGCTCCAGCATATCATAACAAATGTTTTATTAAGGTTTAGCTGAAGATCTTTCAGAGTGCAAATTGCTCCATCATTGTTCTATCAAGCATTGTACTTCATTCGCTGTCCTTGATAACAGGACAGCGTTGTCGGCATATAAGAGTACTGGGGTGGGACGTGCTCCAATTTTTTGGGCATCAACTATTTGCTTTTTTAAAAAGGAATCCACGTTATTAATATATAAAGAAAAAAGGAGGGGCGCTAAAATCCATCCTTGCCGAATTCCCCACATGACCCTAAGATCCGGGGTATATTCTCCCATTGCACCAAACCATACTCTTGAGGTAAAAAAGTTTAAATCTGGGATAAATTATTTATAATATCAACTGGGGCTCCTAACTCTTTCATTGTTTGCCATAATTTGGCATGATTAACAAGATTGAACGCGCTGGTTAGATCTACAAAGCAAAGATGTAAAGCCCCTTCCTTGACTAGGGTATATTTCTATATCAATACCTCAAACTTTACACATTGCTCCACTGTTCCAATACCCCTTCTGAAGCCATATGGGCCTCTGTGAGAATGTTGTTTTCATTGGCCCAGTTTTCTAACCTCCCCAGCATGATTCTTCCCATCAGTTTGGAGGTTGAGTCAAGAAGGGATTTGGGACGGTAGCAATTAACCTTCCCTCTATCCCCTTTTTTAAAAATGGATACTATAATGCTTTCTACCCAGGATGCGGGGAGCACCCCTCCTAAAGTAGCATTAAAAACCTTTAATAAAATGGGGGTCCAAAAATCAATGTTATGTTTAAAAACATCAAGGGGGACCCCATCCGGTCAAGCTGCCTTCCCATTGGCACTTTTTTGTAGGGCAGTTTTAATTTCCTCTGACACTATTGAGGGTGAATTTATAGGTTCTACCAGTATAATATTACCACTATTGCGTTTGATGGCTTTAACAGCATCTGGATTAAAAATAAGTTTAAAATGAGTTATCCAGTCTTCTGTGGAACAACAAAATCAATTTTCACCGAAATGTTTTTGTTAAAAAAAGGGTGTTCAATTGTCTTCCAGAACAGGGCTGCATCTCGTGTCCCTGCAGCCTGAACTAATCTTTTCCAGGCCTCCTCACAGATTTCGATTCAGAATATTTTAATAACCTTTTCTCAGGGAGCTAATTCTTGCACTATCCCTTGTTTTTTGTTTCAGGGCTGTTTTAAATTCCCAATTTAGACTTGAGCTGTCCCGGTTAAACCATCTGGGATTATGGTCACTGATATTTTTCCTTTTTTTAGATGTTAGGTCACCTGCTATTTCGGTTGTGATGTTACCAAAAGCACTTATAATTGCCAAGTCTATGGAGGAACTATCCAAGCAAATGTTAATTTCTTTTTGTCTTTTCTCTTTAAGGTTATACATAAAGGTTGTTGGAGTCACGCCTGACCATTTTATGGAAACTCCATTATTACCCTGAGTATTTATATTTATATCTGCAGCCTTACCCCTATCATGTCTAGTTAGGCTAAGCATCAGGGGCATAATTAATGGATAGTGGTCGCAAAGCTTTTCCACCAGATCCCTGCAGGTAGCTGACACAATAAAATGATCAATATTTGAGGATAACCTGGCCCCTACATATGTATGGATAGCAATCTCTCCATCAGAGTTATCAGGTTCCATGACTGCTAGATTGTATTTGTGGATAGTACTGTTAATTGCCTCCCCATGAATGTCGTGTGGAAAATGGGCGATTCGGTCGCCAAAGCGATCATAATATCCACATGGTTCACCAGCTACAATTTCTCATTTATCACAATTAAAGTCACCAGCCCATATAAGTATATACTCCCCTCCCACTGCCTTTAAAAAACAATCCAGATCTTCTTCTGATGATTTAATAACCCTGACTCTTGTGTCATAAAAAATATTATCATAAAAATGTATTACGACTATAGTCTGTTTCTCCTCCGAATAAATATATAGAAGATGATAATACTGTGACGTAATATTGACTTTCCTTAAAATTAAAGGTGAGGTTAAGGCAATTAGAACCGCTAAACCTCAATTTGCTCTCCCCATTCTGGAGGGGCTAACATTAGTACAAATAGATTGAAAACCATTAATTAAAAAGGGCTCAGTATACCATGTTTCCTGAAGAAGAACTAATGCACACCCCTTATTCGCTTTTAGCCAAGCTGCATTATTAATCTTGTTTTTAATACCTGCCACGTTCCAGGACTTGATATGTAAAAATTCTTTAGTTTTTGTACATGTTTCAACTTCCGTCGATTTACAAGCAAAAATATTATCCACATTGTTAAACATTGATTCACATAGGGCCTCCCTATGGGTTATTACACCGGGATAATTGTCTGACTTATTACAAGTTAAAATACACTCAAGGCTTCTATCTAATGATTCACCCACGTCCTCCCTCTGTCAATAAATCTCACTACATCTTCCCAGTGGTTCATACATATTGTTCGTGGGAGCGATTGGGATTGGATTATACCTATAAGATATTTTACTTTGCTATGGCTAGGCTTATAGAAAAATCCTAATGGGACAGAAGTTATGTGATCATTCTGGTTCAAGTTAATCCATGTGGTATTATTTGAAAATGTTTTCATCAAATTCCCTACGAACTCCCTGCTGCGAAAGTTCACTACAACACAGTCTCCCTAACATATTTTACTAGAGCTCCCCACCCACTTTACTCTCCTTAACATTATAATATTTTATTGTAACACGTTGGTGCTAAAGTTGGTTTTTAGAGAGATCTAATGTACTACCTGATTTTTCAATGACTCATAGTATGTTAGTGGCAAAAGGGGCGTTGCCCTGCCATTCTGAGTGGAGAGGCAAGAAAAGAATTTAAAAGACAAGCAACTGGAAAGAAATATCTACATGCTGGCTGCTCTGTTACTTTCAATGTTGCAGATGTAGAAAATGCAGATGTCCTGCTGTGCATGTGCCTGCCAGGGCGAGGTCATCTTTTGACCTGTAGGCACAAGCTACAATAATGACATCATGGCAGGGGGTGTGCACAGTTAGAAACCCAAGGATACATTTGCTTTTCGGGCGCTTTACAAAATAGCCCTGGGAGGAGTTTCAGAACTCCACTCGTTTCAATGGCAGAGGGCGGGGCAGTCTGAGAGGCAGACTGAGTAGTGGGTGGCAACAATTACCAGTCATCACGAAAGGGGGCGGGCTGTAGGAGGGGTGAAGCTGTCTGCACTCTTCCTTCCTTTCCTCATGTGTGGTGTGCTTTCACTTTTGAAAGCGTTTCGCGCAATAACTACACTCCACGCTGTTACTTCAAGTGTAAAAGGCCATTTTATTAGGACACGGTTGCAATCATTTAGCTTTATTGACATTACATAACTGTAAGAAAATACTTTTCCCATCCCATGCCGATACATTCTCCGTTCAGCCTTCTCAAACCATCTCACCTGTTTGACTCTTCCCCATTCACTCAGTGACCTCCTTCCTCTCCCCATTCTCACCTTCATTTGCCCTCCAAGCATCCTCTGTTGACTTTCCTTCATTGCCTCCCGCGCCCCGCTATCAGTCACCCGCGTACCTTTCTCCCTCCCTGAGGGGTGGATCCGCCCGTATTTGACTCACCACCCTTCCAAAGTACCGTAACGTCACTACTCTGCAACCTGTCCTAAACTGGAATGCTAAGACTGCTCCAGTCCCAAGCCCTCCACGTAACCTGTAGAGTGGGTGGGTGGGTATAGAGTTCAAACTTTTCCTCTCTAATCCCCCCGGTGGTGCTAAGGTGTCAGGAAGAGGCTGGATCATCCTCTCCTGGCATCTTATAAGTGTCCCTAATGCCCGCCCCTTCCCCTATCCTCTAAACCCTCCCACACCGTGTCCTTCCGGGCCATCGCCCGAATAGCCCCGGGGGACGACTGGTCTGCGACCTTAACTTCCCCCGGGGGCCCTCAATGGCAGCCGAAGCGGAGGCATGTTTGATGTTTCATTGGGATTGGTACAGCGTAGGCCCAAAAGAATACAGTTTGGTAGGTGCCTATTTTTCCTTTAAGCTAAGCTTTAATTAATATACATACATAACTAATATACATACATAACTTTTTATGGATTGTTTTCTTTACGTGCTGTTAAACAGCCATATGGTGTTCACGCAGGAGAGTTTGTACTTGGCAAACTCGACCCAAAGTTACTGGCGCGCATTACATGAGCGCCCTCGAAGAGCACTTCGTTTTTTTTTCTTCCTAGAACTCTCGGTTCGGCTCAAGTGTGACTCATAATCAGAGCTTTAGTAAATAACACGTGCGATATTGTCTCTTTACCAGTGGCCTCAGTTCGGGCTGATGGCATGTGTACCATGACGACACGGCGTAGGAATAAACCACTAAGAAACCAGCTTCTTTTAGTGGCTGGCTGAAGAAAAAAGCTTTCTGCACTTCGAGTAACTGACAATGATACCAAGAAAATAACTTTCGGGTGGAGGCATCTCTTTTAAAATTAGCAGGAAAACAACAGCCTCGGCTGCTGTGGCATTGGAAATTAAAATTACTAGTGAGCACACAGCAGTATTTTGATTTTTATAGTCTGAAATGCTCTATGCTCTCAGGAGGATTTGTGCCTTGTGACTTTTCTAAGTGCATCACTGTCACCTGGCTGGATAATTTACTTTCAAACCCAAGCACTAACGGCCACATGCATCAACCTATTTAGGAAGTGCAAACGGTGCGAATCGGTAAATTCGGCCGTTTGCGATTCCTAAATAAGTTTTTGGGATGCATGGTGCATTTTTGTGAAATTCGCTATTTTTTGCGATTTCCAAAAATGCGATTGCTTTTAAGGAATCGCAAATTTGCGATTCCTTAAAAGCAATGCATGATTGTGTTTCAAATTGTGAATTCACAATTAGGGGGTGCAAATTATCACGAGGGTGAACCTCGTGGTAATTTGCGAAAATGTATTAAAATGCTCAAAATTGCCTTTTAAAACACTCTCATGTTACAGACACACATGTCCTTAGGACATGTGTGGGTGAAACATGCACTTCAAAATACATTTCAGGGGTGCAGGGGGGGTCCTTTGGACCCCCCCTGCACCCATGGAATGCATTAACATTTTGCGAATCGCTAATTGAAATTCGCAAAATGTCAATGCCTTCCCATTGATTCCTATGGGCCTTTTGGCCCATAGGAATCAATGGGAATTGCGAAATCGCGAATTAGAATTCGCATAATATTTGCGATTTGGTAAAAATTGCGATTTTTACCGAATCGCAAATATTATGCGATTTAAATCATGCATCCCCTTTTTGCGATTCCTTATTTGCAATTCCCTAAAAATCGCAAATAAGGAATCACAAAACCTAACAATGATGCATGTGGCCAAACATGTGTTGCTAAATAGGAATATATAAAACTTAGCAGTTTCACGAAAGGGCCCCACCCCTTGTGCAATGATGGTAGTTGGCCTCCCACTGGTCATGTTTCTTAAATGTGACGTGCAGTCACAATGCTTTTCACCCCTTCCCCTAATGCACAGCGCCAGTTACAGCACTGTGCATGAGGAGAGTAGAGAAGAGCTATCACCGTCCTCTAGTGTGCATCGTCATTGCAGGCTCCTCCAAGTATGTGCTAACAGGCCTGAAGTGTGTTCGCGCGATCCAGACCTGTGCACAGGACTCGGCATCGTGCACCGCGGCATTGTATTGAAACCGGTCTCCGTCACAACTCATGCTTCAGAGTGAGTTAAAAATAAAATGTATTGATATAAATTAGTTGTTTTTATTTACAATAATCTCCTCCCTGCCAGTCTGCCTAAATGGTTTTGGTTTGACATACTTGTATGAAAGTTACTCCGGAATCACAACCTGCGAGTCGGGGTACAGAAACCATGCCATAAACTCATAGAAAAGTATTCGGCCTAACTGGACAAGGGTTTTGAGCTCTTTGTAGTTGCTTGGCTTGTGTACCTGCTCTGCAGTGAAAGCGTTAAGCTACTGAAAACTTCATACATTGACTTAGGTCGATTACCAAATAGCTCCTTTCCCATAAAAAGGGCCCATTTTGTAAATGATGTAGGGCGATTCTGATGGCTCAAAAACATATGTGTTGTAGTGCCTAGAGTCACCAACGCTAGAACAAGGGTTTGTGGCTGCCTGTAGTGAGTAGCAATATTTTACATTACAAAGTGCAGAATTACAACATCCTGTGATTCTCGGCAAATCAAGTAATCTCCTTGTGCCTTAAAAAGGGAAAAGAAAATATTCTGGCCTTCCGATAAAGTAACTGGTGATTATGTAAAGCACATTACTGCCCTTGGGGTGAGTTTTCACTATATAACACTGTATAAAAATATAAGCAGCTGTACTGTTTGTAATCTCAGTCAGCATCACTCAAGGTTCTGCTTACATGAATAGAAAGACAACACATCTCCAATATGTTTCCCTTGACCACAGGAGAATGGGTCTACGTCAATGATCATATATTGACGTCTTGAATAAAATCTGTCACTGTCCACCGCCTATACTTTTGAAGTACCCCAAACACAAGAAACAAGAGAATTCCAATACTATATGAGTTTCAAGGGTCATAATCTGGGACAGAAAACTGTGTACAAATATCACGGTGAAGCAGAGTTTAATTTTCAGACATTACACATTATACAAAAATCAAGAAACCATGGGTAGTTGTGGCAGAAAAGGTGGGATTCCATGTTTGCCAGCCATAAATTTCCCAAAGCAGCTCCTGATGCAGGGGCATTAAATTAATTAATCTGTAGTTAAAAGGCATGAAAATTCCAGATGTGCTGAGATGCATTGACAGAGGGCAGTGATAAAGTGGCAGACCTGGGAATGGTGAGCTAAGCTGCAGAGGAGATGTGTGCCACTGATCGATTGGATTGTATAGATGTGTTTCAGGAGGAAATTGGGTTGTGTTGAAGGAAGGAACTAGGAATTTGTTAAGTGAGGGAAATAGGATTGTTTTACAGTTAGATGGTGTGCAGAAATGTACTGCTTTGCTGAGGAGGAACGGAAGGCCAGGCATAGTAAAATATACCAATCTACTTGCTGAATTGATCAGTGCCATCAATCCCAGTCCTAGTTCCCTGCTTGACCAAGTCATGTGATCCTTAGCAAATACATTATTTTACTGGCATCGTTTTTGTTTATTATCACATACAAGTGCAGTTTCAAAGACTTGAGTTAAGGATGTGCAGTGTGCCCAAAAGCTGTCTTGTGTTTGATTTAATAGCCTATAAAGTTGCTCCTCCTACAATACAAATCCAAGACACGTATAGCCTATACATGACAGCTGACTTGCCTCTCGTTTACCTAATGTCATTGTCATAAGGTGAGGTGCAGGACTGTTTCTCAGGTTTAAAATAATCTGTGAATTTTGAAGTCAATTTATGTTAGTTCTATAAATATTGGCCATATTTAATGCACTAAGATATGAAATTATATTTAATGTTTTTTTAATATTTTGAAATCACACGTTTATAATTGCTTTATAAACTTTCTGCGTTCTCATAAAGTTCTTGTTAAAAGTAATTGAAAAAATGTGGCATTTCCTACTCTTTTGTTTTTCCAGTTGAATTCCCCACTTCCACCCAAACACACTTATGATGGTAAAGCTTGCTTGCTTTGCTCGCTTGTTATGTCAAATCCATGGTCAACTTTTACGCCTCACCACTTAAAAATCTCACCAGCCACCACTGGGATTCAACTATTGTCTGCTAATCTAGGAATTTCTTTAGGGCAATAACGTATGGTGTCGCCTGGGTGAAGATGTAATGGCTCTTCTATATTATTGCCAATTTGCATGGTCCTATTCAGTGTGTCCACCTGGTTAGATTTTACTGGTCTTAAGGGAGGGGCTTTGTCATCCTTAGTTGGCCTTGGTACTTGGGAGGTTCGTAAATTTAGACTGTCCCTTGGAGGTTGTACGAAAAGAGTCATTCTTTGCTTGAGTTCACCAGCGGGGGTAGAGGTTTCTAGGTCTTCCTTTGGCCTGTGGCTGGGTTTTTGGTAATAGTCTTATCCAAATTTTTGGGAGAAATTATTTCTGAAACCAGGTCTGTTAAAAAGGTCACATCCTTTTGGACTACCTTTAATTCGGACATCAGTCGTCTCTCAATGCAATCCAATTTACCATGTAACTTTTTAAGTAACGTTTCGAAATTTTGTGGCCTTGTGTATTATTTGTTGAATTACTATCCCCCTTTGTCACTCTGGCTTTTTTTCCTCCTTTTTTTACCTTTGGCTTTGGTTTGGCCTTCACTGTCAAGTTTTCCTTCAGGTCATTATTCTGTTGAGGCAATTGTTTCGATTTTTAAGCTAGTGGGGAAAGCAAATCTGTATTATTAGACAATATTGAGATCTCCTATGCAGTTGTTGAAATGCAGGGATTGGCCAAGTTCGAAGCGATAACCTTATTGGATACATTGGTAAGAGATGACTCCGCCTCTGAATCTTTATCTTTCCCGTTACTCACAGGTATGCTAGAACCATGCACACCCTCCAATACAGATTCTTTCAATGCAGCATCTAGTGCCGTTTTGGTAGCTGCAAGTTGCTCCCCTATGTGTACAATCCCACTGTCAAGCAGCCCCACAGCAGTTTTCAAATACTTAGTAATAGGTGCATTATTAGTGTGCAGCCTTCCTGCAGAGGGCGGTAGTTTCCTTTTGCCAATACTCTGACGGAGGTGAAAATCACTGGTAGGGGCAAAACGAAGTATTGTGTCTCCTTACCGGTATCTGTATTCTGCTGCTCTAATGGGACCAAGGGAGATGGCCCAGCTCAGCCTCGCCCTGCCACGGACTGGCGCAGATGGGCCCGCCCTTGGCCTCAGCTTTGCCCGGGCACGTCCAGCGACGCAGGAGACCTGTCCCGATCTTAAGCACCTCCTGGCGTGTGTGGCCTCCATATGCTTCGTGAGCGCCGCACAGGAACCTGGGAAGTGTGGTCCAATTTTTCTCCCCAGTCCTTGAGGACTCTGGCAGGTGGCAGACGAATAGCACGAAACTCGCAAGCAGCGAGTGCAGTAATGTGGTCTCCCCTCCTGTATCAAAGATGCATTGCTCAGCAGTGGGTGCAAGGTCTTTCGTTGAGGGTGCATTGCACAGCAGTGGTTCTCAGGAGCGGCAGGGCTGCAATGCAAGGTCCTACATCGAGGATGTATCGTGCAGCATTGGCTCTGAGAAGCTGGGAGATCCTGCATTGCACTGCGGTGGTTTGGATGCAAAGCTGCGAGGCCATGCATCGCACTTTGTTGGTTCTACTAGGGCGACAGCTGAGCTGGCAGAGCACATTAAGGCCTGCTTCCAAGGGTTCAGGCCTGGGGTAGCACCACTTGGAGGCCAGGACTCACTGCAGGCAGAGGACAGGTGCAGCGTTGAAGGTGGTAGAAGCTTTTCTGTCCCTGAGGCTCTGATCGGGAGACCAGCCAACTAGCCCTTGGAGTCATTATAGTGGTCCTGAGTTCAAGATGCAGGCCCAGTCCATCTCACTCAGACAGCAGGGTAGAATGGCGATTCAGTAGCAGTCCTACATGTATCATAGCAGCACAGCTGTCCTTCTTCTGAGTCTTCTACTAGTCCAGATGTGTACTGAAGAGTTGTGCCTTAAGGTCCAATATTTATACCTGGTGCACACTGTCTGGAGTTCTCTCGCTACAGAGGTGTTTGGAATTTCCTGCCTCCCTGCCCTTGCTCCAACATGTCTAGGGGCACAGAAGACGAATGTGATACCCTTTGTGAGTGTACTGATGCAGAGTCTTTGTGATGTGCAAGTGAAGTAGGTGACAACCTGCCATATGGGAAATTTAGGGCCTACCCTTGGTGTGACTTATATTTATTAAATAGAAGGTTTAGGCCTCGTGAAGGTTTATTTTGCCAGGTCGAAATGGCAGTTTAAAACTGCACACACAGGCTGCAAAGGCAAGCCTAAGACATAAAATTGCTTGGGAGGTAAAAGGGAGTTAATATCAATTTCAAATCTCAAGAACAGTGTAACTAGTTTAGTCACACAATAAGGCCAGGACTACTGGGTGAAGTTAAATGGGTTTATTACAAATTCAGAAATAGGCAGGTATAAATGAGTCTCAGAAGCATATTGTAAAAGTAAAGATTCACCAGAATGAATCTGAATCCTTAATGAACTGCATTCTAAACAACAGAAAGCATACACGAAACCCAGTCACTGTGATACAAAAGATGAGAAAAGGGATCTGAAGATTAAATTGCAAAGTCAATCCTCCTGCCTAGTCATTAGTAAATCTAAAGAAATCTAGCTCACTCTGTACTAGATTCGGGGGAACCCTAATTAATCAAAAGGAAACAAGAAAAGATGTCAGCATACTGGATCCTTCAGTACAAGTGTTCCAAAGCTATTAAGTGTATAGCAAAAAGCCACCCAATGAGAGATATAGCAAAGCGGTGTGACCCTCATGAAGTCCTAAGGGTTTCTGCGATCTAACTAACAGTGCAACACCAATTATTACACAAAACATTCAAGGAACCCAAGTCGTCATTTCCAGTACATTTCCAGCTACCACTATAGCAATTGGCAACTTTCTCCTTTTCTCCCACACCTTCAAATTGAAACATTTGATCGACCTTTAGGGTCTCCTTCTCCACATTGAGAACCTGTCTCCAACTTTGTTAACTCGCTGTCTTCTTGCCAAAAGTTTCCTCCTGTACCTTACTATCGCTACAATTCATATTGCCTTTTCACTAGCTAATGAAGCATTGGGTCTGCAGCTGAAGAGGAGAGAACAAGCAAGCAAGCAACTTTCATGATGAAGGTTAAACATTGGAATCCAAGACCGTAAGGCCTTTGGTCACGCCAATTTAGCAAAACATTTATTGTGCACCTGACAGTTGGATCTATGTGCACAAATCAGCGAGTGCAGTAACGTGGTCTCCCCTCCTGTGTCAAAGATGCATTGCTCAGCAGTGGGTGCAAGGTCTTTCGTTGAGGGTGCATTGCACAGCAGTGGTTCTCAGGAGCTGCAGGGCTGCGATGCAAGGTCCTACATCGAGGATGTATCGTGCAGCATTGGCTCTGAGAAGCTGGGAGATCCTGCATTGCACTGCGGTGGTTTGGATGCAAAGCTGCGAGGCCATGCATCGCACTTTGTTGGTTCTACTAGGGCGACAGCTGAGCTGGCAGAGCACATTAAGGCCTGCTTCCAAGGGTTCAGGCCTGGGGTAGCACCACTTGGAGGCCAGGACTCACTGCAGGCAGAGGACAGGTGCAGCGTTGAAGGTGCTAGAAGCTTTTCTGTCCCTGAGGCTCTGATCGGGAGACCAGCCAACTAGCCCTTGGAGTCATTATAGTGGTCCTGGGTTCAAGATGCAGGCCCAGTCCATCTCACTCAGACAGCAGGGTAGAATGGCAGTTGAGTAGCAGTCCTACATGTATCATAGCAGCACAGCTGTCCTTCTTTTGAGTCTTCTACTAGTCCAGATGTGTACTGAAGAGTTGTGCCTTAAGGTCCAATATTTATACCTGGTGCACACTTTCTGGAGTTCTCTCTCTACAGTGGTGTTTGGAATTTCCTGCCTCCCTGCCCTTGCTCCATCATGTCTAGGGGCACAGAAGACGAATGTGATACCCTTTGTGAGTGTACTGATGCAGAGTCTTTGTGATGTGCAAGTGAAGTAGGTGACAACCTGCCATATGGGAAATGTAGGGCCTACCCTTGGTGTAACTTATATTTATTAAATAGAAGGTTTAGGCCTGGTGAAGGTTTATTTTGCCAGGTCGAAATGGCAGTTTAAAACTGCACACACAGGCTGCAAAGGAAAGCCTAAGATATAAAATTGCTTGGGAGGTAAAAGGGAGTTAATATCAATTTCAAATCTCAAGAACAGTGTAACTAGTTTAGTCACACAATAAGGCCAGGACTACTGGGTGAAGTTAAATGGGTTTATTACAAATTCAGAAATAGGCAGGTATAAATGAGTCTCAGAAGCATATTGTAAAAGTAAAGATTCACCAGAATAAATCTAAATCCCTAATGAACTGCATTCTAAACAACAGAAAGCATACACGAAACCCAGTCACTGTGATACAAAAGATGAGAAAAGGGATCTGAAGATTAAATTGCAAAGTCAATCCTCCTGCCTAGTCATTAGTAAATCTAAAGAAATCTAGCTCACTCTGTACTAGATTTGGGGGAACCCTAATTATTCAAAAGGAAACAAGAAAAGGTGTCAGCCTACTGGATCCTTCAGTACAAGTGTTCCAAAGCTATTAAGTGTATAGCAAAAAGCCACCCAATGAGAGATATAGCAAAGCGGTCTGACCCTCATGAAGTCCTAAGGGTTTCTGCGATCTAACTAACAGTGCAACACCAATTATTACACAAAACATTCAAGGAACCCAAGTCGTCATTTCCAGTACATTTCCAGCTACCACTATAGCAATTGGCAACTTTCTCCTTTTCTCCCACACCTTCAAATTGAAACATTTGATCGACCTTTAGGGTCTCCTTCTCCACATTGAGAACCTGTCTCCAACTTTGTTAACTCGCTGTCTTCTTGCCAAAAGTTTCCTCCTGTACCTTACTATCGCTACAATTCATATTGCCTTTTCACTAGCTAATGAAGCATTGGGTCTGCAGCTGAAGAGGAGAGAACAAGCAAGCAAGCAACTTTCATGATGAAGGTTAAACATTGGAATCCAAGACCGTAAGGCCTTTGGTCACGCCAATTTAGCAAAACATTTATTGTGCACCGGACAGTTGGATCTATGTGCACAAATCAATATGGCAATATGAGTTCCCTTTATATGAGTAATCAATGTTACTTGTGTACTAAACTCTTAACTAAGTGTTACATCTTAAAACATTTGTGTAGCTATATATAACCTTTAGTATGTTGGGTGAGAACTATAATTTCAGTAGCTGTCTTAAACATTGGTATGCACACGTTGTATGTTTCTATTGTTCTATCATAGAACATTTCAGAAATACATTTGAAACTCCATTCTTTAGTAAAAACAATAGATCACACTGACTATACAGAGTACTAACTGCAAATCATCATTATACGTTTGTGATGTGTAAAGGTGGAGCCCATGTTAAGCTACTCCAATCCCATCCCTCCTCTGGTGGTGAAGCAAGCCATCACCTTTAATCTCTAGATCATATCAGTTGAAACGATTAAAACCTCATAAATTTAATTGCCTTTCACCTAAGTTCTTCTAGTCACTTCATTTCATCCTGGCAATTACTTTGTTTCTTTTCTAATTCCACATCTGCTCTCATTCTTTTCCCTACCTTCTTCACCTTCCCTCTTCTGTACACTGTAAAGGACACAACTCCAATTATTGCACAAAGGGCAATAATCACAAGAGGTTTCAAGACAGAACTTTCCCAAGTTTCCAAACCATTTACCTACTGCACTGAACACATCACCAATGGCTTCCCATGCACCTGTCGCCTTCAAAGCACTCAAAATATCTCTGCAAGTCAGTAATATTCTTAATATACTTCTGCAAGCCCTCCCTGTTGAAAGGAATGTTAGTATAACACTGCTGCACTTTCCACATTTAGTCGACTCCTCCCTCCTTAGCGACAAGGATGTCTGATGCAAGTCTATTGTGTAAAACCATGGACTTAATAGCAACCATTTCTGCATCTACAAGCAAAAAAGTGCCTGCTGTGCTAGTGGACAGCGTGTCAACTACTGTGGACAATTTTCTACTCCTAATGTCCCTCAATATCACTCATACATTTGGTAGTATAGCTCCAAAAATATCTTCCACAATTTCCCCAGCACTAGCTCTTCGCTTGGGTCTATTCTTCTGTTCCTACACAAGATAATTGAAATCCTCCACATGATATATTTTGGGAAGGACTACCCCTAATAACACGTGCCATACCATTTCTTGAGTAATTTAAAATAAGCATATATTCCACAAATAAAATAAATATCAGGTATCACAGGATCCTCTCCATCTAGATATAATTTCCATCATGCTATAGCTCCAAATGTATGATCACATTCAGTTTTTCCTAAAAATATATTGTCCATCTTGTTCTTGTTATTCTGTATACACAATTTTCCTGTATGCTGACAATCTAAGGTCAACACTCCTGTACTCCCTGCTGTCTGATGATCCATTTCTTCTTGTGACTATTTAGTTATCTTTATTAATCCGGTTACATTAGCTAGTACTGCCTGAAACATATCTTCTACTAGATCAAAGAATGTCTTCTCAATGTCAGTCAACAAGCAAGTTAAGTTATGTCTATGGGCGGATGCAGTGTTGAATTTTTGGTAGAGAAAAAGTATCTTCAGACTGTGCCACCTATTTGAGATGTTTATTCAGATGTTTGAACATAGGAACTTCTGAAAGAACTCAGTCTGCCATGGCAAATTTCAGTGGAATCCCCAGCTGAAGAAGCTTTCTTTCACATTATAACTATAGGGAGGGACCTGGCATTTTATCTGCATTGCAAACACTGAGTACAACAGCAAAAGCAAAGCTTTCTCCTATGAGGAGTCGTTGGAAGAGGGGCTTGCGCTGGTTGGCTTGTCATACCTACTGCGATCAGCTGGAAGTACACTCTTTCAATATTCACGTTTTATAGCTTTAAACATAACATCTTTCAGCAACTTCACTGGGCTTTGTGGCACACCTAATGAGTGCAATCGATATTTCTAAAGATCAGTGGGGCCACCACCTTTATATATTTAGGAAAGGACTGCCTCAAACGTTGCACAAGTTTCTTGTGCTCCTTTCCCAATTCCCCCTCGGCAATCACTGCTTTCATTACAGGCAGGTGGGAGATCTGTAAATATATATATATATATATATATATATTACCTACTGGCGATAGCCAGTAGGTATATATAGTTAGGATTTTTTTCCTATGGGACTTTTGAAAATTCTATGTCTAATAACTTTGGCGTTTGTGGACGGAATCGGCTGAAATTTTCAGGAAAATGGCACATTTTGTTTCTGAGCAGCTCCTGAAAATTTGGGGGGGGTTCGTCAAGGGGGGGCCGAGAAAAAAGGGGGGTCCCAAAACGCGTTTTTCCCATGTTAATTTCCATAGGGCGGTTGGACTCACTTTTAGCCCGAACGGCTGAATGGATTTCCACGAAACTTGGCAAAATTGTAGGGACTGTTAGCCCGATGTGCCTTTGCTAGGTCTCAATATATGTGCTTCAGTGGATTTTGAGAAATTAACGTTTAAATCAAGATATATATCTGTAACAGCGCTCCGGGCAGCTATCCGGTTAGCGAACCTTTCGCGTATCGGAACTTTGCAAAGCGAAGCTGATTGGCTCTCCGGTGTCTGTCAACATTCTAAACAGTCCGGTGCGGCCGCCATCTTGTCTCTCGGTAGGATCGAGAGACAAGAGGAGGCCAAAACAAAGGGGGAAATGAAGGAAAGGGGGCAAGGTAGACCCCTCCTGACCCCCTAGGATTGATGAGGGGGATATTATAGAGCCACGCCGGGCCCAAAAAAAAAAAAAAAAAAAATCCGATTTTTTCGCCGTAGAGACACGTCTTGGTAAGCGAACCGGGCAGCTAACTGGGCAGCTAACCGGGAAGCTAACCGGCAGTGTAACGGGAGTCTGAGGAGTAGCTGATTGGCTGTCAACATTGTAAACATTCCGGAGCGGCCGCCATCTTGTCTCTCGGTAGGATCAAGAGACAAGAGGAGACCAAAACAAAGGGGGAAATGAAGGAAAGAGGGCAAGGTAGACCCCTTCTGACCCCATAGGATTGATGAGGGGGATATTATAAAACCACGCGGGGCCCAAAAAAAAAAAAAATCCTGAGGAGTAGCTGATTGGCTGTCAACATTGTAAACAGTCCAGAGCGGCCGCCATCTTGTCTCTCGGTAGGATCGAGAGACAAGAGGTGGAAAAAAAAAGGTGTAAATGAATGAAAGGGGTAAGGCAGACCCCTCCTGAACCCCTAGGATTGATGAGGGGGCTATTAAAGTTCCCTGCGGGGCAAAAGAAAAAAAAATTGCGATTTTTCGCGGTAAAGGTGCTTCCTTGTACGTTAACCGGGCAGCTAACCGGCAGCGTAACGGGAGTCCGACATATTGTGTTTTTTGAACGTTTGTGATATGTGCACGTGTGGATTTTGTCTAATTAAGGTTAAAAAAATATATATATATCTTTAAGCGTGTTCTGGCGCGCTTACGTTTTGGGTTTGGTTTGCGCTGCAGAGACGATACGTCACGGTTATGCGATGCATCATGAGGCGTCTCACGGGCTACGTGATACGTCACTTAATAAAGAATATATTTTACAGCTATAGATATTAGCTTTTAAAAAACCAATGAAATTCACAGAAAAAACCATAGGTTATAGACCATATATAGTTAGGAATTTGCATTTACAAAACCTTGAAAATTCACTGAAAAAACCATAGGTTATAGACCATATATAGTTAGGGATTAGCATTTAAAAAACCTTATTTTATTTGCACAAAACCATTGAAATTCCATATATAGTTAGTTGCACTAACTATATATCGCGGACCCGCAATCCACTGCTAATGATGTCACATATTACATCATTCATGACATGGTCAGTGACATCACTGATGACATCACTGATGACATCTCAAATGACATCACTGATGACATCACTGATGACATCTCAAATGACATCACTGATGACATCACTGACATCTCATTTGACATTACTGATTACATCACTGATGATATCATTTATGTGATAATACATCTTCAGACTCTAATATAACCTTAGATACACTCAGTGTAAACAGGCACTCACAGACTGTCACACATCCATGGAGTTACTCACACACCTAGTCAGTCATGCAAAGAATCAATCACATCTCCATTTCCTCAACTATACAGTTATACACACCTTACTTATTCAAACATATAGTAACACATATTTACTCTCTTATACAATCCTTGATACAAGTTCACAATGATTCATACAGCCACTCACACATTCACTGGCTCTTATGTTCAGTTATTTATATATGTCAACTCTCACATGGAGTGTGTTTTACATATGTACTTACTTTGACATGTAGCACTGAGATATCCATTCACTCACCAATATACTCATGCACACAGTCAACTGTCCATACAGCTGTTTCTACATGCACTTTTGAACCCATACACCTAGGGAATCAACTGCTCACACATCTATGCACAGAGTTATACACCTCCCAGCCACCCACACACATACTCAGTCTCCCATACAAATACTTGGGCAACCATTCAATAACCCATATAGTTACTGATATAGCTACTGATTTAAACATGCAGCAGTTTACAGAACAACATAAATAATGATTGCCAAATTAAGACACTTTAATCACTAACCCATACACTCAGTGAGACACATTTAATCATTCTCTCATACAGTCAGTCATGCACCTACTAAATCCTTCATCCAGACACTTATACATCCACTCATTCTTCAATATGTAAGACATATTTTAACTTTACAGAAACATACAGTCACTGGGTGTTGTCATCAGTGATGTCATCAGTGATGTCATCAGTGATGTCATTTGAGATGTCATCAGTGATGTCATCAGTGATGTCACTGACCATGTCATGAATGATGTAATATGTGACATCATTAGCAGTGGATTGCGGGTCCGCGATATATAGTTAGTGCAACTAACTATATATGGAATTTCAATGGTTTTGTGCAAATAAAATAAGGTTTTTTAAATGCTAATCCCTAACTATATATGGTCTATAACCTATGGTTTTTTCAGTGAATATATATATATATATATATATATATATATATATATATATATATATATATATATTACCTACTGGCGGTCGCCAGTAAGTATATATAGTTAGGATTTTTTCCTATGGGATTTTTGAAAATTCTATGTCGAATAACTTTGGCGTTTGTGGACGGAATTGGCTGAAATTTTCAGGAAAATGGCACATTTTGTTTCTGAGCAGCCCTTGAAAATTTGGGGGGGCTTTGTCAAGGGGGGGCCGAGAAAAAAGGGGGTCCCAGAACGCGTTTTTAACATTGAGTTTTCCATAGGGTGGTTGGACTCACTTTTAGCTCGAACGGCTAAATGGATTTACACGAAACTTGGCAAAATTGTAGATATGGTTTGCCCGACGTGCCTTTGCTATGTCTCAATATATGTGCTCCAGTGGATTTTGAGAAATTAACGTTTTAAAAAACAGATATATCTGTGACAGCGCTCCGGTTAGCGCTCCGGTTCGCGTACCTGACGCGTAACGGATCTTCGCGAAGCAAAGCTGATTGGCTCTCCGGTGTCTGTAAACATTCTAAACAGTCCGGAGCGGCCGCCATCTTGTGTCTCTGTAGGATCGAGACACAAGAGGTGGCAAAAACAAAGGGGGAAATGAGCATAAGGAGGCAGAGTACATCCTCCCTGACTCCCTAGGTTTGATGAGGGGGCTTTAAAAGGGCCTCTCGGGGTTAAAAAATAATAATTTTTATATCGTTTTGTTTGCAGGGGGAGCGCTCGGTACGCGCACCGTGAAGCGGTCCGGGAAGCGTAATATTGGGAAAATAGGATGAAAGAATGTTCAAATATTGTATGTTTATTGATTGTTATTTTTGTTTTTTTTTAATTTATTTTATTTAAGTACCAACATGTAGGTACCAATGCAGAGTCTACAAATAAAAATACATTGTTTCCTTTGTAGATATCTTGCAGGTTGTTTCAGAAGTTATTGAGGTATATGGAATTCATAGCGTAGTCTGTCAGGAAAGCAGAAACACCATGGAGGCAGGAGATGATAAAGAGATGTTAAATACACTTTGGAGATAATATAGTGGAAGAAAGGAAGTAAATATGAGCAAACTTACTATGTAACACAAAAAAGTTGCACAGTATATTTAAAGTCTAATTTTACATTAAAATCATTTTGCTACTAGTTTAAAAAATACATATAAAAATGAATATTGTCTCAAACAATTTTTGAATTATTATATATAAATTTATTTTTCTGAATTATTTTCAAAATTAAAAAGAACTTCTAATAATTCTTGGTCAGATTTCGTCTCATTTTCAATTAAGAAATCCACAGCTTCAACACATTGCAGAAATTCTATGTCCATTGATTCATCAAAGAATTCTGAATCATTTTCTGTGTCTTGGTTGCATTCTGTAACAATTTCCACGTTATTTTTCTGCTCTCCTTCCATTTCTATGCTGTAAAATGAATTTTAAAAAAATATATCAGTACAGATAGGGCACTGTTGGGTTTAAGTACAGACAGGTAGTTTGGTTTTTTAAACAGTGATTTTTTCGTTGGGCAGTGTATGGTATCAAACTGGAAGTAGAAATATCAATAAATGTATGTGATAAAGTCTAAGTCAATTCTTAATTATACAAGACAAGTCTAACTCCATCCATAACTAAAACAGAGAAGTCTATTTTATTCTATAAGTATTACAGAGGGATAGTATATAACTATCAGAAAATGTTTTCCTAATTAACTTACAGTACAGAACATACTTCAGTTTTTAAAATAACAGCTTACCTTTCAAATAGAAGTTTAAGTTATCAGTTGAAATGTACTTGATATGTGCTTCAAGAAGTAGTAGTCAAAATGGCTGTGTTTCTCTCTCTTTCTTTATATATATTCAGGTACATAACCATTCAAATGTCATGAAATAATAGAAGATATTGAAAGTAGCATTTTGATTGGTTGTCAATTCTAACACTTCATAAGTGTTTTGGTTAGGTAATTTACCTCAGGATATTTAATCAGGCTTACAGCATAATTTTCACAATGAAATTCCATCAAATTTGGGGAAATGGTAGGGACTGCTATGTAGTAGGGGCTATTCTATATTTGATGAAAGTGTCTGTAGTGGTTTTTCTGTAAATTACTTTCCTACCTTTTTTTATCGAGCGCTTACCGGTGCGCTCCCCGGTACGCGAACCGGCAGCGTTACGGGAGTCCTCCATTTTGAGTATTGGTAGAATTGAGACACAAAAGGGAGGACAAACAATGTTCGGAATGGGTAGAAGGGGGCACGGTAGACACTTTGTGACCCTCTAGGTTTTCGGAGGGGGGATTAGGATGCTGATACATGCAAAAATAAAGAATTTTTTTTTTTTTAATTTCGCGGGGGGAGCGCCCGGTACGCGCACCAGTAAGCGAACTGGGGAGCGTACTTTGGAGAAAGAAAAAAAAAAGAATACATTTTACAGCTTTTGATATTTGCTATTAAAAAACCATTGAAATTCACTGAAAAAACCATAGGTTATAGACGATATATAGTTAGGAATTAGCATTTACAAAACCTTGAAAATTCACTGAAAAAACCATAGGTTATAGACCATATATAGTTAGGGATTACATTTTCAAAACCTTATTTTACTCGCACAATACCATTGAAATTCGCATATATAGTTAGATCTATGCACAGAGTCACACACCTCCCAGCCACCCCCCCACACACACTCACTCTCCCATATAAATACTTGGGCAATTACCCATATAGTTACTCATATAGCTACTGATCAACACATGCTGCAGTTTACAGAACAACAGACATAATGATGCACAAATTAAGACAGTTTAGTCACTAACCCATGCACTCAGTGAGACACATTTAAACACTCTCTCATACAGTCTGTCATGCATCTACTAAATCCTTCATCCAGACACTTATACATCCACTCATTCTTCAATATGTAAGACATATTTTAACTTTACAGAAACATACAATCACTGGATGATGTCATCGGTGATGTCATTTTATTTGTCATTAGTGATGTTGTCAGTGATGTCATGTGAGTTGTCATCAGTGATGTCATCAGTGATGTCACTGACCATGTCATGAATGATGTAATATGTGACATCATCAGCAGTGGATTGCGGGTGCGCGATATATAGTTAGTGCATCTAACTATATATGCGAATTTCAATGGTTTTGTGCGAGTAAAATAAGGTTTTGAAAATGCTAATCCCTAACTATATATGGTCTATAACCTTTGTTTTTTTCAGTGAATATATATATATACATATATATATATTCGCCTTACCTGTTCTTGCACCCGGTAGCTCTTGTAAGATGAAGAGCACGACTAGCAGCAAATTCGACATCCGGCATGTCCATACATGATGGTGTCCACTCAGATCCACGATACATCGACCCATAATTGGAGAAATAGTGCAGTACGGTTTTCAGTTTCACTCTGCTAAGGGTCGAGCTCCTTTCTAAGCTACTAGTGCCTTAAAGAACCATGCCCCTATGCCTGAGCGCCAGGAGTGCTCAGCTCCTTTTGTTTTGACTTTCAACGTAGTTAGCTCTTGCAGTCGATGACAAACTTGGGCAATGATGAAACTCTAGTTTGCCATAGGGTTGTAAATAGCACAGTCCTCTCTTCTTCACTACCCCATCTTGTAACTTCAACTTATTGGATCTTCTGGCAAAACAGAATAATGAAAGCAGACAAAATGAAGTGTTCGCCAGTTCTTTAAGGGGACATATCTTCTGACAAAGAAAGGCAGCATGTTGCCAAATGTGACTCTCCAGAATGGCCAGTTCAGATACTACTGAAAGCGGGATGTTCAGAGGAAGAGGAAGGGAAATCAGTGGGCTAGAGATTGGGACAGAGAACAGAGCTAGAATACCTTCCCCACTGGACCCCTGACCTGTCAGTCTTTCACGTAGGGTGGGAATTACAAGCTGCCAAGCTCTCACAGCTCAGGTGTCGCGCAGAAGTGACGGAAATGTTTCAGCTCATGTGGGCAGTGGTTGTCTAATTACTGGCTGGTGGCCGTACATGTAAGGGTTCAAATTAATTTTATTTGAAAGCAAAAGCGCATATTTGACATGTTTCCATCAACACGTTAGAATGAGATACCAACAGTATAAGCAATTCAGAAATGTTAAATGCATCAACTTCTAGGAGTAGGCACCTGTAAAACATCGATGTACGGTGATGTGCTGTGTTTTTGGCGAACTCCAAGTTCTGCTTACAAGCGGAGTGAAAAAACTTTGTGAACTCCGCCGGCGAATCAGAGTTTGCAGCCCACCCCTAGTGGAATAAAACAACAGCAGAGTCTTCTCTGTCAGTCTTCACCTGTGCAAGAAGCAAAACCAAAGTTCATAGGCTATACAGCATCTTTATATACAAGCTTTGTGAGGCTTCCCTAGACCTAGTCCCTATCCTTCCAAAGGCATCCCCATGTTTCTTCTTCAACTCTCGTGTAGGTAAACTTCTACAATGACTCTTACAAAGGTCATTCAATGCCTCTTAAAATGTAATGTCCAAGTTCAGTAATAACTAGTTACAGTACAAAGTGTTTCTATTCCTTAACTAGCATAGGGAATTCCTTCAAATTCATCAAGGGAAATTCAGCCACATCCAGAATAAAATGTCTCAAGACATTTAACCTTATCAACAAAGGAATTCAACCGTAAGATGAAACTGCAGATCAAGTTCTGGAGGTTTCAGCTGGATTTCCACTGTTATCACATACATCTCAGAATTTTCTCTCCCGGTCGTTTGTAGCAAGATATGTCTATTCAGGAGAAGAGTGCCTCCGACAAGGCTCTCTTTGACCTCCTAAAAGGAAGCCTTCTGCCTTTGTCACCATTCAGATCAGATTCTTCAAATGTCTCTGGAATAGTTGGGAGTTCATGTTCAGTTGGCAACTTCAGTCTCCTCCTTTTCTGCTTTTTTGGCCAGTTGTCTCGAACTGCCACTCACAGTTCCACAGCACTCGGTCCTTCCTGGGGTCTGAATCTGTCTCGTTCACCACCACTGGACAGACTTCTCCTGCTTCAGCTCCAACTGTCAACTCTTCAAGACCCGCTCAGACTGATCGAGTGCGGTTTTAAGTTCTGACTTGTCCCCTACAGCTTGACTAACCTGCTCCCGATGTCTCTCAACCACCACTGGTGCTTCTGGAAGAGGTGCTGTTATCGCTGCAAGGGGACGCTTAACTCTGCGATTATGGGCAGTGTGCACCCAGTCGGGAAGACCGCCACACTTCACAGCAGTGGTGGTGACAAGAATCACTTGAAATGGACCACGCCAGTGAGGCTCCAGGCAACTCTTCTGGCCATGTTTTTTCACCAAAACCAAGTCACCGGGGCTAAAGCCATGGCACTGCTCTTGATGAGGCGGGACTGCGGCCGCTTAAACCTGATTAGTTAAAGAACACACCACGTCAGCCACTCCCCTGCAATAATCAAGAATAATGTAATCTGTAATGTTCCCAAGCGCATTCACATGCACAGTTGGCAGTCGCATAGCACTCCCCATAATGATCACATGGAGCGACAATCCTGTTCTCCAATCAGGAACACTGTGAAGACTCAACACAAGAGGCAAAGCATCAGGACATTTTAGAGATGTCAAGGCACATGCTTTAACCAATCTTGAATTCAAGGTGCCATTGACCTGCTTCACAATTCTAGAAGCCTCAGGTCGGTAACTGAAAAAAGTCCCAGCTCTGCTTGCAGTGCTGCGCATAAATAACATTCTAAGCACCTCATTATTAAAATGAGTTCCATGGTCTGACTCTAGAGAAGTGAGAAATCCAAACCAGGGATGAGTTCCCTCAACTAAATCTTAGCTACAGTGAGGCTACCTTTTCACCTAGTTGGGTAGGCTTCAACCCAGCATGAAAAGATGCACACAACCACCAGGACGTATCTCAGTCCAATGCACAATGGCATCTCGATAAAGTCTATCTGAATTCTTTTGAAGGGAACTCCTGACCTCCCTATATGACTCAGGGTTATGGCAGTCCTCTTCTCTACATTCATCTGTTAGCAAATGACACAAAGCCTCAGACATCAACTGGAACATGGGATTAAAGTATGTCTGCCGGAACAGCCTAACCATGGAATCCCTTCCCACATGCATCGGTCCATGATAATGCCTAACTATAGGTGGCAAAAAGTTATTAAGAATCACAGATCTTTGGTCTCCGGAAACCCAAATGGCATTATCCCTCTTTATACAACCTGCTCTGACCCAACTCTGCTGTTCTGTCTCTGTAACTTCTTCTTGCAGTCTCCCAAGTATCAACAATTGTAGGCAAAAGGTTGTAATCAGTTTCATCTGCTCCTTCAATTGTGTATTCTCGGTTAAAAGTGCAAGCATTATTGGCATAAACCTTTGTGCCTTGATGAGCATATCAGTCGCCAACTGTCACATAACCATCTCCCTTTCAATGTGGTCAACATTTCATGACCACAACTTGCACAGGCAATCGTAAAGCTTCCAAATGTTTCTTTCCATTGCAAATGGGGGAACCTTATGAGGTCATGAACTCCCTTTGAGACCATAACTGTCTGAAGTTGTGCACGGCACCAAATCCTTACTGACAATCAGTGAAAATTGTCAACTTTAGCTGGTCTGAAATACAGCATGCTCAGGTAAGCGCAATCAGTTCGACCACCAGAGCGGAGAACACTGCATGTAGTCAGGCAGCTTCCAATACTCCTGAAATGGTACATTCTGCATAAGAAGCTCTCAGAGCTCCCTCTTAGTCTTATAAAACATGCCAACCGCAAAAACTGTGCAATCAGATTAAGGTAGTTGTTCAACTTGTATATCTGGTCTCCGCTTGGTGCACAGTTCAGTGACATTGAGACAGTCATGCTCTCCTTCACCATCATAATCATCACAATCAGGAATGGGTAACAGAATAGTAGAATTTGAAAGCAGCACAATGTCTTAACATTACGTTTTCAGCCGCAAGTATAAACTGCTCGTACTTGGTGAGGTAGCTGCTGGTAAGGTGCTGTGTACGTGTTCTGGTGAACAAAGTTTCAGCAGAGTGGGGAACATAGACCGTCAGTGGTGACCCATTACAATACTCTAACACCTCTTGAGTTGACACCTGTGGCTGCCACAGATTTGAGACATTTAGGCAGTGCGGCAGCTACGGGGTCTAACGTGGCTGACAAGTAGGTCTCAGGTCGATGGCCACCTCCATGATTCTGTCTTAGCACTAAGAGAGCGCAGCCCTCCCTCTCACTACAGAAAAGCTAAAATAATCAGGCATTCCTAGTCCTGGGGTGCGGCAGAGGCTTTCTTTCAACTCTAGGAAGGCAACCAAACAATTGTTATCCCAAGGTACTGGTCAGACATATCCTTGTGTGTTAGCCTTTGTACGAATGCAAAAACAACAATTGATGGACATAATGCAGAACAATGTCATACATTCACCCCAGTACAGAGATCTGGGCCTAAATCCATCGTTTTTTTGCACTCCACACCACCCCAGTTCAGACATGGTCATATGCAAATCAGCCTTGACCCTGTGCCTCATGGGAACAGTCCAGCCCGAATTGCCAAGCCATGTCTTTCCTGGACCGGAATCAAGCATTCTAGGACTGGTTTCTGGCTATCAGCCGTCTTCAGCCAGCATAGCTTGACTCCAGTGGTGTGGAGAGCATGGGACTCACGTCTGAGCATACCCATCCCACTCGGGTGACAAATGCAAAAACAACAATTGATGGACAGAATGCAGAACAATGTCATACATTCACCCCAGTACAGTGATCTGGGCCTACATCCATCGATTTTTTGCACTCCACACCACCCCACTTCAGACATGGCCATATGCAAATCAGACTTGACCCTGTGCCTCATGGAAACAGTCCAGCCCGAATTGCCAAGCCATGTCTTTCCTGGACCGGAATCAAGCATCCTAGGACCGGTTTCTGGCTATCAGCCGTCTTCAGCCAGGATAGCTTGACTCCAGTGGTGTGGAGAGCATGGGACTCACGTCTGAGCATACCCATCCCACTCGGAGTGACAAATGCAAAAACAACAATTGATGGACAGAATGCAGAAAAATGTTATACATTCACCCCAGTACGGAGATCTGGGCCTAAATCCATTGTTTTTTGCACTCCACACCACCCCAGTTCAAACATGGCCATATGCAAATCAACCTTGACCCTGTGCCTCATGGGAACAGTCCAGCCCGAAATGCCAAGCCGTGTCTTTCCTGGACCGGAATCAAGCATCCTAGGACTGGTTTCTGGCTATCAGCCGTCTACAGCCAGGATAGCTTGACTCCAGGGGTGTGTAGAGCATGGGAATAATATCTGAGCATACCCATCCCACTCGGGGTGACAAATGCAAAAACAAAAATTGATGGACAGAATGCAGAACAATGTCATAGCCACTAGGGAAAAGTTGGGTATCCACTGGTGACAGCAGCCCACCATTCCCGGAAAGATCCTGACTTCCTTCTGAGTCGCTGGCAGTTTCATTTTCATGATTGCTGAGATTCTTACTTGTGTCACTTTCCTTGAGGTCTCTCACAATGTGATGTCCTGAATGCAGGACTTCTATCAAACAGTATTGCAATGTATTCAAAGACACCTTATGTCCATTTTCAGTCAAATGGTTCAATAGGGTAATAGTGTCAATCTTGCAAGCTTTTCGGGTATTGGATGCAATAAGCAGGTCGTCATTATAATGCATCAACACTGAATTGCAGGGCTTGGTCAAAGTCTCCAGATTCTTTTTCAGGATCTGGTTGAAGATAGACAGACTCTCCATGTACCCTTATGGGTCACGAATCCATGCCAAAACACGACTGCCGAATTGAAATGCAAAAAAGGAACTGGCAGTCCCCATGCAACGTTATGGAGAAGAATGCCTGACAATTTAGCTTACACAACAAATCGTATTCCAACACACAGGACTTTAATAACACACCACAAATTGATGATTCTCCTCAAAATACCCTATTTTTACAGGTCCTTTTGTTTGGGGGGCTCGACATATGCTTATTGGTCAGTCGTACAACTTGGATTCTTCTTCCCGAGAGGAGTAGATAAGGAGCCTCTACTGTTCTCACTGTACAGAGGGTAGCACCAGTATTGATCAAAAAGGATACAGGGTTGCCACCTACTTCAGCATTTACAAATGGGCCACTCTGGTAAGTCCAGGAGTGTGCCAAGTGCGCAACATCCCCCCCACCCTCAGGCACCATCAGGAGGACTGATCGGAGCCATTACCCTCTGTCGTTTTGAATACAGGAATTCAGCTTTACCTTTGGCTTCTTTTGTTTCATAACAATTTCATCATGACAGCGCTTGGCATAACATAGAATTTCATCAACTAACTTATTCTGCCAACATATCAAATACTGTAGAATCATCATTCTAAATGTATGCCTCAACCCTGTTACAAACCTGAAAACAAACTGACCCATATCCTTAGGCTCTAGTGTTTCCATTCCACTCTACTGCTTGAAAGCCTGCAACAATCTCTCATAGTATACATGAATTTTCTCTTTAGGTTCTCGGGTCATTCTGTCAATCTTAACCCAATCAATATCTTGTGGCTGTACTTTAGCTTTCAATCACATCATCACCTGATCAAACTTTCTCAATACAATAGTTATGAATCATGTATCGCTGCATCTCTTTCCAGCTCCCTTTCAGGCCATTCTGTGGCTATTTTGCAAGGAGCCTGTCTCAGTTCTGTAATTCCACTCTCATTTGACATTTCATCAAAAGTTCTCATCAGTCATCCAATTCTTGGACACTCAGACTAGATTGTCCCTCCGGTGCTTTAGGTACTGCTCCCTCTCTAGGCATACTACTATATGCATGCAGGGGTGGCATTTATGTAATTGTGTCAATCTCTGATAATCCCTGGAATGTCCTCAAAGGTCCAAATCAAGCTTGATTCATTGAAGGGTCAGCATTCGCACGACAAGGAGAACTCACATTAATTGGAATCAAAGGAACAAACCTGCCTGCTCTGGACTTGGTAGAGACATTCTCTGAAACTTGTGGTTTAGCCGGAAGAGGCAAATTGTGTCTCACATTCCCTACTGATTTAGGATTGTATATAAGGACCACAGGGCCAATAGTAAAGGGATCAGTAAGGGCAAGCGGAGCCTTGTAGGCTGTAGAGGTGCCAGGTGCACACATCCCTGAACTCACTCCCATCACATTTGTATTCATATTCCTAGGTGTATCCCCCATCGCATTACAATTCACATTCACAGGGGCAGTAGACACTCCCGTCTGTCCACTCACATTAATGCTTCTGTCACCCATTATTTGAGGTTCATTATACCAATGTGGGCATTCTGACAATAACACATCTTAAAGACTTTCACTGCTGTCACTGTTGATATTTTCTATCCTCTCTCCTGATTCTCTCTGCCTGTCTCGCCTCTCCTTCTTCCTCTTCTTTTTCCTGGTCGCACTTTCCTCACAGGTCAATGCATGGTACAATTTTGCTCCCTCTATCATATCCGTTCTCCACCTCCTTTGTTCTGCATCCCATCTAAAATCAATGTATCTACGCACTGCCTTTCTAGCTCTTCACTGATATCTTTCCTTCTCTCTGGCATGCGCTGCATGCTCCCATGCATTGAGCGCTTCAAACTGTAATGGTTTCATCTCATTTAAAATTCTCATATTTTCAACGATTCTCACATTAAACGTACTGTAGTGTGTAAAAGCCAGTGCACCTTCTTTCTCTGAGATCTTTCGCCATTGTTTAAGCCAAATACATGCATGAAGCCCTATATTGATTGCCATATATTGACCTGCAGTAACTTCATTTGCTGCCTCCTCTCCATGTCTGACAGGTATTGTCACATCTCCCCTGACCAAATCACAAATTACTTCAAAGCATTTCCTGTTTCAACAAATTTGTCAACAATTCCAATCAGAATATATGTAAACCCAGGAGACAATCTTTTCCCCACAATTCTCATGTCCAGGTACTGAGACATACCAACGCAGCACTTGATGACTTGAACAACCAATAATAGTGCGACTTTACACCAGCCAACCAATCCCTGTGCGGTACACTATGACATAAATCTTACTCTTCACAGCGGCTTACTCTCCTTTTCAATTTTTGCGAACGCACTCTACTCAACACCAAGCACGCATTTCCAAACACACAACAATCTTAACTTTGTCTGCTCCTCTAACCCTTTCTCTGACCTACTCAATTACACATTTGATTGAAACCTCGACCTGTGGTGAATCATATCAATTAGTTCACCATCTCCCTGAGTATAGGGTCCACTGCCCAGCTTGTCTCACTTTCACACACTAAGAAATATCCCTATCTCAATTGTGTCATCGAAGAGGTCTCACAATGAACACCGCAAACCTATAGCAGAAAATTACAATACAGTGTCTTCTACGCCATTCATTATTATCCCGGGATCTTAGGCCATGTCGGACCCAATAACAACTTCAACCTAACTCTGCAGTCACACAACACTCAAAGAACATTTAAACCACCTTCCCTAGACGGTATGCCTTTCTCATACAACCCGCAAACTAAATATAAGCCACTCCTATACACAACACTATTGATACTTACTCCTCCACCATTACATGTGACTGGGGCTGGGTCTAGATCAATCTAGGATAAACTTTTCTATCGTCCTCTACTTCTAGAATTGACTATCCTCGCTCTGCTACCATCTGAGAAAGCTCTTAGCCCTTCAACCATATTGTTTTCTTTGGTCAATCTTTGTAGTTGCTTGAGAGGTAAAAGGGAGTTAACATCAGTTTCAAAACTCAATAACAGTGTAACTAGTAGATCCTTCTGTCTAGTCATTAGTAAATCTAAAGAAATCTAGCTTACCCTACTGTATACTAGATCTGGGGATAAAAGAAAAGGTGTCAGCATTATAGAGACTTCAGTACAAGTGCTCTACATCTATTATGTGTAGAGTATAAAGTCTCAAAGTGATTGATATAGCAAAGAGGTCTGTACCTCATGAAGTCCTAAGGGTCTCTGCTCATTAACTAATAGTGCAACATAAATTAACACACAAAACATTCATGTAACCCAAGTTGTCGTTTTCAGTACATTCCCAGCTTCCATTGTGACAATTGGCGACTTTCTCCTTTCCTCCCACACCTTCAAATTGGAACATTTGATCAACTTTCTCCAGCATGAGAACCAGTCTCCAACTTCGTTAATGCGCCTACTTCTTGCCAAGAGTTTCCTCCTGTACCTTACTATTGTTACAATTCACATTGCCTTTTCAGTAGCTAATGAAGCCTTGGGTCTGCACCTGCAAAGGAGAGAACATGCAAGCAAGCAACTTTCATGATGAAGGTTAAACATTGGAATCCAAGAGCTTAAAGCCTTTGGTCATGCCAATTTAGTAAAACAGTTAATGTGCACCCACAATTTGGCTATATGTGCCCGTATAGTCTCAAATCAATACAGAAATATGAATACACTTTATATGAGTAATCATGGTTACATGTATACTAAACTCTTGACTAAGTGTTACATCTTAAAACATTTGCGTAGCTATGGGTGAGAACTACAATTTCAACCAACATCTTAAACATGAGTATGCAAACATTATATGTTTCTATTGTTCTTTCATGGAGCATTATCAGAAATACATTTGAAACCCCATTCCTTATTAATATTTTTAGATCAAACTGAGTATACTGGGTGCTCACTGCACATCATCATTAAAGGTTCATGACGTGTAAAGGAGGAGCCAACTTTAAGCTGCTCCACAACTGCATTATACCCTAACCAGTGGTATGATGAAACTTGAGGGGGCCCCAGGGCCAGACTGGCCGTTGCGGGCACGGGGCAATCCCCCGGTGCGCCGCAAGGGTGTGGGCCAGATTTGGGCCCCTGGGGGCCGTTTTTGTTACAGGGCCGTTTATGCAGCATAGCTGCAAAATCGGCCCTGTAACAAAATCGTCCGAAAACTGGCTCCGGCACAGAGCTCGCTCGCACCCCCAACCTCCCAACCTCCCGCCCCCTCCCCCCCGGGGGCCAGCCGAGCACTTTGCCGGGGCCGGTTTTGGTTCCCAGTCCAGACCCAGTTAGGAGCTCTCAGGCCAGAGGCACACCACCTGTGCACAGTGACAGAGAAGGCCCTCTGGAGTTCGCCCCCCCATCCCCCTCCCCCACCATGGGAGCTAATGTTACACCATTGACCCTATTGCATGGGTAATAAGACGAACAGGATCTCAGTCACGTCTGTGACAGAGTACTTGTCTGTCAAACTCGAAATCAGGCTCGTTATTTTCTAAAAAGCAGCTCCTGTTCTGCTAAGGGGAAGAAGCTGCTTTAAAAAAACGTCAGCATTCTGTGAATGCAGATGCAGGATGGGACGTCTGTTATCTTTCGGAGTGAGTGTGCCAAAAAAACAGAGTGCTTTGCGACCCCAACTTAGAACATCAGGGGAAAAAATCGATCTGTTCATTGGGGTTAATACAATCAATATCGCAGTGATTAGTACTTCACATAAAGAGCAAACATTGGCAGATGTAAGGAGCACTGCAGGCACTACTGTTATCAAAAATATAAACATACTAATTAACCGTACATGAATTAGATGGTACACAATTTTAAAGAAGCATAGACTACACTGCATGAAATTGTACACGAGCAGAAATGTACACCAGACAGGATCCGTAGTAGGGAAAGTCATATTAATCACCACGGTTACGATTTAAGAAATGGTGTAATTTTTCAAGTTAGTTCTTGATATGGTAAGAATACGTTGCCGCACGTCCTGTCAGATTGTGTTCCCACATACACAGCGTCATAAACGCTTCTGATCTTCATTTGTAGGAAAATATTATCTGCTGAGCTTAGATCGGTTGGATTGACCGTCGCAATTTAGTGAAAAATGTCTTCTAAGCATAGTAACGCCTTAAACAATCTGCTGCGGCCTTATTTTGTAAAAAAAATATGCTGTACATAGGGAACTAACGGTGTGTAAAGATATATTTGAAGGGTGAGGCTGCAATAACACTCCATCAGTTTGTTGTGTGTGTTTTTTTAATTTACCGGAAGGCGCCAGATTCCCCTCCACGCTGGGCTGCTTTGTGCTGCACTTAACAATATTTTGGATGCCATGTTCCAGAAAGTGACAGCGCTGTTTGACTCATAGCGCCATTAGCTGGATTCCAAGAGGGTAATGTAGTTATAAATGCACCCATTATACACAAATGTTTTGTTAGTTTTCTCTGATCAGCAAATTAGCCCATGCCCATTTTGCATCTTGGCAAGGTAGGGTTTGAGGAGTTGCCAAAGTTTTCAAAAGAAGATTTTGCGCCATAACATGAAGCCTTTTATTACACTGAGGAGTAAAAAGCAGCAAAAGAATACGCTAGGTATTTTACTAGTAAATGTACGCCCCTATAAGTAGACAGTAAACAGACACATTTTTTAATTGAAGGTTTTTTGTTTTTGCCCGTTGTGTGTGGATAGTAGTGGCACACCCTGCTGTGTATAAGACTGCACTCTTTCAGGTTCAAAATTATTTAAAACATTTTTTCTTTTGGTGCACCAAAAGAGGAACAAATAGACATATTACAGTTAAAAAGTTTTTTTAAATGCTATAAAACGTACAGAGGATAATTAGGATAGGCACAAATGTCTATTAGTAGGAAGGGAAGCAATGCCCAGTGTACAGATATGGGCCTTTTGAAGAAATAGGCACATCATTTTTACCTGTCAATAACAGAATTATTTAGAGGGAAAGGGGGAAGCTAATCAAGCGGTGTAGGCCAGGACTGGAAAAAGAAGCATTTGTAAATGCAATAGGGTGCGACTATGTGATTAATAATTAGTTATTGTTTGTTGCAAGTTATAGCTTGGAAGAATTTGCCAAACTCTGTGACCTTTGTAAGAAATTCATTCATATGTACTAGTGTAATCTACCTAGAACACACAAGGAAGACTCAAAGCTCAGAAGTGGGATAACATGTTTAGACTGCCATGCAATCAGTCACCTAGGATAGCACTATCCTAACTTTTCCTGCATGTAAGGTGTTAACTCAACTGCGACTTGTCTACCAGGCCCATTGCTATGTCTCCAGTCACCCACATATTACAATACTGCCCTTGTTTCCTACCTCCTGCCATTGGTTTTACTCCTTTAATCTTTGTCACCTTGCTCCCATGCTAGGATTCCAAAAAGACTTTAAGCAATGTGCAAGGATATGTACTTGAAACAAATACCAACAAGTAAACAAACTGAGCAGATGACTGACTTAGTTCAATGAAACAACAGTGCCCGCCCATTCTGTGGAGTCAGCTGTG
Organism: Lissotriton vulgaris; assembly: GCF_964263255.1. NCBI lineage: Eukaryota > Metazoa > Chordata > Amphibia > Caudata > Salamandridae > Lissotriton > Lissotriton vulgaris. The sequence continues at coordinate 921,758,178 of NC_141691.1, read as the reverse complement.
TAGCATTTGTCTCTGGCATACACTTCTGAATTCAATCACCTAATTGAAGAAAGAGCGAGGGAGAGAAAAGTGCGAGAAGGAAGGAGGCTGAGAGAGGGGTAAGAGAATGAAATTGAGAAAGGCGGAGATTCATAGAGAACAAGATACAGCTTTAAGGAACGAGAGAGAGAAAAATAGCTCAATAACTAGCAAGAGATGCAGGGACATGGTGATTGGAAGTATAGTGGGATATCTGGGGGTGCATACCAGTGGGAGTTGACTGCTTCAACGGCAGTGCTTGTCTGATTCATTAAGTGATGTTGTTTACTCAGCACAACAAGTGAATTCCTTCCTTTGTACTAAATTCTACCTGGAGATCACAGAGCAGAAGCGTCTCAGGATTAGGCTCCAAGATTCTGTTGCTTCCCCCCGCCCCCCAAAGGCTGAAAGTGCACACATTTACAAACATTTCACAATGCGTTGCACCTTATTTTCCTGCGCTAAAAGCCAATTCAACTGTCAGCAGTCAATTTGCTCAGAGTAAAACAGAAAGAGGAGAAACAAATGAAAGTCACCGGATCGGACGGCAAACAAAAACGTTTGACCAACCATTTATGCTTCCTAACAAAATGCCAGCACTTGAAAAACAAGCACAGCGCAAGCACTATGCAGGCTAAACCAAAAAAAAAAGTTCCACAGTAGTGGATAAAAACAGTATTTGGGCCATGGGATACTGAAAAGAGAAACACACACGAGAAACAACAAAGAATTGTAGGCTACAGCCAATAGAAACTGAGTAAGTGGCAAGCACACCAACCAATAAAACATGAGGGCGGTATGTAAGCCCCTTTTAACACCATCAATGCTAGTGTTATTTTCCTCCTGTGCTGATATTTCATGATTACCATTGTTTCATGACGAGCTCAGCTCGTCATGAGTGTATGGAGGTGTACCTCATGACGAGCTGAGCTCGTCATGAGCGTCGAAGGTGTTAAGATATATATTAAATACAATAGATTTCACAAGCACTGCTCAAGTGCTGTGCCGGCAAAACCTAAAAAAGAAACATGCACAATGGGGTCTTTACGAATATTAGGAATCAGGATTAGTGAAGCACTAATTTTAGTTGAGGGCATTTCTTTGTTTATTCTTTTTTTCTTTTTTTAAAGTTAGTGGCAGGTTTTCCAGCCTGCAGTCAAAAATATGCAGTCCTTTAACTGTGTTCACTCTTCATTGTAAATTCTCTCCAATTTCTGTATGTTGCAGCATCAAATAACCAGTGGCTCAATCTACTCCATTAGCCAGACTGAAGTTGCATTCCGAAGTTGTATTCGTTGTAGTCTCCGAAGTTTGAAAACTTTGACATTTTGGAAGATTTGTATTTTCATACAGCGAGTTGTAAGATAATACTTTTCTTTGGCATCTGTTCTTTAAAAAATTATAATCCTTCCTCCAGTTTGGGGACATTGCTGACAGCAGATAAAATTGAAGAGTTGCCACATGCAAGACCTGAATCACAAAAGTAAAGTTACATTTTTGTGGAAGTTTACTATTTTTTTTTGTAATCATAAAGTACAATTTAATTTTACGAATAGTAATTTTATAAATGTGGAGACTCCGCAAATAAAAAGATAGGCCTGTCCTATCCTGACCTTTGTGAATCAGGCCCTTAGTGTTCAGAGAACTAATGAGGGCTTTATTCTGACCCAGATAGATGTGGTCAGTCCAGCCGCAGAATTAGATTTTCAGTTAGTGATCACTAGTGGAGCCGGTTCTTATTCATAAGCGGTGTGCAAAATGGAAAACTGGCCAGCTGGTATTCACTTCCTCTTGGATGTCATCAACCCCTGTGTGGCAGACCTCCCTTTTCTGGCTGATTCTGAACTGTTATGACTGTCAGTATCATACACTTTAGGAACTGCTGGAACTGGGGTGATTATAGATTTCACCTTTCTCAGTTCCTCCTGTACATGTTTCTAATTCTTTTTTCTGCCACTCCATTCTCAGTGGCAGCTCTTCATATGCTGCCTCCCATTATTGATTTTGACTGGGACTTCTTTTATAAAATTGGTAGGGTTTGCATGTCTTGCAGTTTCCAATTTAACCTCATTCCCTGGCTCATTAACAGAGAAAATCTCCCTAGCTTACTATTCGTCGATAAACCTGAGATCCTGGGGCTGTTCCAACAGGGGATTACTTGTACTTCCTCACTCTATTGATGTCCTCTTTTCTTCTGCCTCCCACCTGCTGTTGTTTTCTTAAAACATGCATTTTCTTCACACTACATTCTCTTTGTTGGCGGGTCGCCTTGGTGATGTAAATATATTTTCACCTGTTGATACCTGCAAGGGGAACAGTATATTCTTTGTCCCCAAGGAGCTTTCTTGTTAAGTTTTGTGCATTTAGAGCAGGAGTCTCCAACATTTTCTGTAATAAGAGCTACTTATTTTCAATGAAACTCACTAAGCACTACTAATATTATTAGTGTTGTAATAGTGTCCACCAACAAGATTACATTAGTGCCCCAAATATGCAAGGTTATTATTAGCGATCACCTCAGTTCATCTGGCATGGAAGCCAGTTGTAATGTAAAAAAGCCTTTTTTCAGTATGGAATGCCTTTACGTGGTTAATACATAACAGCTATAGCTGCAATGCCTATGGTACCTAGGTAATAACATTTGTAAATTGTATCCTGAATGCCACGTGATTAAGCACTCATATTTCAGATTTAAATATAGTTTGAAAATTCAACCATTTTTCTTCAAATATCAGCTATGGGGTTCTAAAAAGAAACACATTTTCACCTTGAATATATACTCTCAATTATGGTATACATTTATTAATTCAACCAAGCAAAAGCTTCTAATTTAGTAGGCTGGGCTCCATTTAGGAGAGCTACCCGTTGGAGAAGCCTGGTTTAGAGTAATGGGCCAATTTTTGTTGAATGACTGAAGAGCCATTTTACAGGCAAGGGCCTTTTATCTTTTTATCTTTGAAACTCATATTCCTGCTCACGTGCTCTTCACTGCACTCCTCAAATAGTAGCGTCATCCACCTCTCACTCGACCTCCAGAACGGTCTAGATTCAATTTAATGGGAATGAGTTTGCTGTAATGGTTGTTTCATTTGTTGCATTGTTTTGAAGATCACTAAATGTAGCCACATTATGGAATGAACTCCTGGATTAAGGTTTACCATTTATCATCTTGACCTATTGCTCACAGGCAATGTGTTATTATGCAGACCTTTGGAGACTACCAATGTCTGCCTCTCCACTCATGTAAAGGTCACCAAGGTCCTCGTCATATTACTATTGTTTTCTTGTCATTTAATCAAAATAGGTCCAAAATCTGTTTTTACATTCTTCTCATGAACCTCGTGGTTGGAGGTGACTTGCAGAGAGTGTGTCCCTTTGCCAGAATTTCCCCTGGTCTCTTGTCCCCACCTTTATTTTTGGCTCTGTTAACATTTTTCCTATTTTACATTTTCAGACTTAAGGTTGGGCATTCATATATACCTTCTACTGTGCTTTTGAAGCTGTTGCTAGGTATACCTAGGAAAAGGGAGGGACAATCGGTACTAAAAAGTTTAGGTTAGAACAATAAATTAAAGATTTCTTAGTTGGGGTAGCTAACAGCAGTACACATGCATTTCTCTAATTTTCTGACTTATGCAGCAAGTTTCCCCCTTAACGAATGTGTGGTAACGACGCGCTAGTCGTAAAGGCACAGCGTGATTCTGGCTTCCTACCAAAGGATGTTTCCCTCTGAACCATCATCGGTGGTCAAAGTGCAATGGTTTCTCTGAGGAACACAATTCATAATATTATACTTTTGTGTATTTAATCAAAGAAAGGTCACACAGTTAAAAGTCTGGTGAAGCAGTAAGTAGACCTTGAAACTTTATCTAATAATATTACACTGTCAGTACAGAAACCTTTTGACTTTTTTTCTACTGCTAATCTTAGCAGCAAAACATTTAGCAAGTGCATGTGTAAATTGGAAAATGTAGCAAGGAATTAATACCCAAAATGTTTGGTCCACAAACACCTGCAGTGTATTCTGACTGTGAAGTTTAACAGCACCTGGAGTTAAAGATATCCTGGTGAGTGTACAGTGTTATTATAATGTAGGTGAGATTGGTGCCAGCCCTAAAGCTAGTTTTCAACAAAGGTAGACTGTTCCTTTCAGTAACCCAATCTGCCAAATCTTCAAGGGTATTGGGAAACACTTCCTTCACTGTATACTAGTGATCTAAGAAAAAGTGGTTTGAGACCATTTTGTAGTTTCTTTTGCTTCCCTGCAAAGTTTCTATTATATGACATAACGCTTGATGATGTTGAAACCCAATTCTGAAAGCCAAATCACTTGGATTGACCCTGGACGCCAGCCTCACACTGCAAGAACAAATTATCAAAAACAAACACTAAATGATGGGCTTGTACCAGCTCTCTGTTCTAAAGAAATTGACACTGTTTCTTACAGAAGGTTACCTTCAAAATGTTCTTTAGGCCTTTGTACACTCACAGCAGGATAGTGGAATTGCCCCACTCTTTGGTATCCCAGACTCCACAAGTGCACCCATTAAAGGTATCTTACACACTAAAGCACATCTCATCCAGGGCTGCAAGAAATAGAATCACAACACCCCCACCCTGATGGAACTCCATTGCTTCCCCATGCCAGCCCGCACCATCTTCAAAACTAGCTGCATTGTTTACAAAGCTATCACAATCAGCAGACCTGTTCACCATCTCCGGTGGCTAGCGGCCACAACCAGTACACCATCAGACTGCAGACTAAGAAGTGTAAAAAAAGAAAAAACAAGACAGCAGTGCTGCTCCAATTTTGGAAAGAGTTGAAGACTCACCTCTTTAAAGGACACTACATTACAATGCATTAACCTTATACAGCATGGCTTCCTCTCCTTTTACTCACCTATTTTAAGCTTGCTTTTGACCATATACAGCTCTCCACTGCCTTTTGGCTGGGTTTGCACTATCAAATACAGTATACATACATACATCTTGTAATCCTCTGCTGATGTATGCCAAGTAGACCGCCAGTGTGGATCACTTATTCAGCAAATCACGAGAATAAAGCAAACTCTTGTATCCCTTCACAGCCAGTAGTCTGATTATATGCATACTTTCAGACCACTTTCTAGGTCCTTGACCATGCCATCTTAGTGTTTACATTGTTAGTTGAACCACAGAATTCCAGAAATCAAGGCTTCCAAATTCTATCTTCCAGGGTTCAAAGTTATTTTGTTTCCCACCAGTATGTAAGCATTTTAAGCCCTCCTCCATCTATGCACAAAATGCATATTGTGTGAAATTGGGTTGTTGGATGAGGGGGATGAAACCCTGCTCAAGCACCAGCCACAGTCCTTGTCAGGGTGAACCACAAAAAGTCACTAAATTAACCTGTGCTTAACCCTCTGGCAGCTTCGCACAAAAGCAGGCTCAACTTAGACACAATATGTGAAGTATTTATGCAGAATATTAACAGTAATTAAGTGAAAACACAACTGAAAAAAAATCCCACACCAATTTAAAAAAGAAGGGTACGATTTAATGAATTATTTGACACAAAAATCCAATCAGTAGAACTGGAGATATGCACTTTTAGCACCTAAAAGCACGAAGCAACACTCATGGCTATCTGGTCGTGTGAGAACTAGTGAAAGCCACAAGTTCAGGTCGACTCTGATGGAGGCCAAGCTGTATACAGGGACCAGGTTAGTCCTGCTGAAAAAGTTACCTTCTAAAGTCTAGGTCAGAGAGTTCCGTTCACGATGAAGGATACCCTGAGGAGCAGGGAGAAAGTTGTGGATGGTCAGCGCTGTAGTGCAAAGAGCAGACAGGCTTTGCAGACAGTAGTCATTGCAGTTGGAAGATAGAGTCTGGTGTTGTGAACGGTTGCTGATGGAGATTCAAATTGGGGGTCACCATGGGCTGTTTATGCTGAATGCGAAATGCAGAGCTCATGTTGCCAGTAGTCGCTGTACTGTGAAGGATTGGATTCACTCGAGCTTCTCAATGGTGGTTGGCACAGGTGGCAGTACCTTGGCATGAACGTTGGTGCTAAATGCAGCTGCCTAGCACCAATGCAGACACCCTTGCACCATAGCCCAAGGGTACCTGCGCTGAGGGAATGATTGTTTATGTTCAGGGAGGTGTCCCTTCCTGCACATAAACAATCCAGAATGGCGATTTGCAGCTGCTATGTGATCTTCTTCGAACTTCCATCAAGTAGACAAAGTAGGCTAGGTTATTGATATCAGGTTAGTGTGCACTAACCCTCCTACAGTACTAAAAGGAGTACCCCCGTGTTAGAAATTGGGTTTTTGGTTGGTATGCACCTAGGCCAGACAGAACCCATCACTCTAGGCAGGGTAAGACAGTTACACACCCAAGATAACTCCTGCTCAGCACCGTGGTAGCTTGGCAGAGCAGTTAAGCTTATCCCAGAGGCAACGTGTAAAGTGTTTGCTCAGCACAAACACACATAAATATCTGTGAGATACAACACACACCATAAAAGAAACTTCACACAAGAATATATAAAAATATCTCATATATTGTATTTAAAATATATAGACCACAATCACATAAATCACTTTGCCAACTAGGCGCCTGTCATAACAATCATTGAAGCATAAATCACCTTGCCAACTTGGCAATTGTTATACCATTATAGGAAGGGCAATAAGGTAAATGCTCATAGGTTGCACAAGTTAGAAAACCTCACTTATTCATTACACCACCTTACATCATCATTGTGCATTTAATGCAGCTTCTGAAAGAGTAATTCTTATTCTGTCAATATAAGGTATATTTGTAAAGCGTACAATTACCCGAAGGCGTCCTGGCGCTGAATAACAGATGTTTATTGTTACCCAACTCAATGGTACTCATTTTATCGACCTCAAATGGATGAAAGGCTGAGTGGACCCGCTGGGATTTGAACCTGTGACCATGAGGTCGAAAACAGGCTGCTGCAGTGGCTGCTTTAGTCCACTGAGCCACCAGACCCTGCTGGGTAAATCCCCTATAACTGCAGAGAACCCATAGAAACAGTGCGTCTATTACATGTTATGCAATATGGTAGGGATTCCATGTACTATACAGGAACCTCAGTGCTCCTCTAGCGTTATTACGGTAGTTTGTAGCCTCAACAGGGTTGGACCCTTTGTCTCGGGTCTACCCCATCCTGCTACATCCCTGGCAACCAGGCACCCCCCAAGGTATGCACCAACACAGGGTTGGGGCTTCACACGGCCGGTGTCTGCAGGAGGCCTCGCTGGGTTCCCTGTGTATACCACGTATCTGCCTGCAAACATGCAGAGCAACTGCGGGGCAAAGCTGTGGCGTGTCCGGAGTCCCCTGGGGCCTCAAGGACTGCTATGAAATGCAGAATGCTCCCAACAAGATTCCCTAAAGGGGGAGGGGACAGGCGGCCTCACCAGCTGGTATAAGGCCTGTTGGCCTGGTGGGACGGTAAAAGCTGAGGTGAGGCTCCTGTATGTAGGGAGCATCCCTACTCTGCCTTGCATCCAGCCTCTCCTCTGCACTGTTGTATCCCATGCTGGGCATTGACGTGGTCGGGGAGGCTTCCCCTTTTCTGTTGTTGCTGGAACTCCGCCGGCTTCCGTGGGTGTCGTCGGGCACTCCCGGAGACCTCACAGCGGCACTGGTTGCTAGATGATGCTTGGACGCTCACTCAGCTGGTGACCAGCCATGTTCCGTGGCCTCTGTCCCAGTGGCATCCTCCTGCTAATGCAGATCATGATGGACGGGCTCACCACTGGCCTTAGGTGCCTCACAGGGAGCGCTTTCATCTGATTAGGAGCACTGCCCTGAAACCCGAGCCATGGGTTCAAAGTGACCTCAGGCCACAAGCGCTCACCACACGCTGTCTCGGCAGTAAGCAGCACTCAGCCCTCAGCTTGGGGATGAAACCCAAAGCACTCCACGCACGCTTTTGCTTCATAAATAAGGGTGAAGAACAGTCCAGTCCATCTCCTGCCGGAGCAATATCTGCAGGCCAACCCACCCCTCACACAGCAGGGGCAGCGCTCCTGCAGCTCTTCAGCTCTCCTTTTAGGCAGGTTTGCTTAAGATCTAGAAAAGATATGTCATAAAGTCTTTGATTTCCCTGAGACTTCCAACAGGAGGCAAGCACACACAAGCCCTTGGAGATTCTTTACAAGCAGGATACCAAAGTGGGGCAAACAGAATCAGTCCTTTTCCTCCACCATAGAAAGAAGCAGCAACTGCAGGCCCACGCAACCCTCACACAGAAAAGGCAGCGCTCCTCACACAGTTCTTCTGCTCTTCTTGGCAGGGTCCTCATGTTTTTTTCAAGTAATCTCTATTCCTTGTGCTAATAATACCAGCATTTGTAAAGCATGCAGCTACCTCGGCAAGGTGTCCTGGCGCTGGGAGCCGTTGGAAAGATTATGTGAGCTATTGCCCAGAGTCACAAGGTGCTGAGCTAACCTGCCGCCGGGGATTGAATCTTGAACCCCCATGTTCCAAAGTCAGCCACCCTGGCCACTGCACGACACCTCCTCCGGGTTGAACCACTAATTATACCCCATTTTGACATTGTTCTTTTGGGTTCAGAGTCTTTGTGCTCAGTCGAAAACCGTTCTGACCTCCCTTGTACAGCATGACCACAGGGGGTGCCTTGTAGATAGGGCCCCTTTCATGCTAGACTTAGTGTGAAAGGGGTGGGCAATTGGTGTTGTGGTGGGCGTTCCGCCGCAACACCCATTAATTTTGATGCTACCCCTAATTACAAGGGTGGTGTAAACAGGAGGCAGCGCCAAAACTAAAAGCAGGAAAAACTTGGTCTTAACCAGGTGAAATGAGGAGAAAGGCGTTATTTCTCCTCATTTTTGGTGTTTATGTGTGGTGCATTGTGCAGCACAGATAGAAATAGCAAATTTCCATGAATGATTGTTTATGTGCAGGAAGGTGTCCCCTCCTGCACACAATCATTACAAAAATGATAATTTGCAAATTCTATGCCTATGCACACAGTAACAGCAAGAGCAAGGGTTGCCATTGGCTCACAGAATTCTGGGGGAAGCTTGCAGGGATCTAATGGAAAACCACACCAAGGCCCTAGGAACAGCGAGAGCAGGTAATCCATCGGATCACAGGATTTGGGGAATGATTGCGTACTGGAAATTACGGGTGCTGGGGAAGCAATAGTCATGAGGGTGTTAGGGGGACATCAGTCATGAGGGATGCTGGGCAGACAGCAGTATTGAGGGTGCTCGGTAAACATTGGTCAATATATCATAGCGTGCCATAAAGCATGATAAGGGTATAGCAACATGAGCCCTGCTTGCTAGGTCCACTGCACAAAGGGCACATGAGGGGGATGTGACATTTAAAGCGAGTTTAGCAAGCTGGTTATAGCGGAACAATAAAAAAAGTCTTGCATTTGGATATTTTATGGACTCTGGGTATTTGATTTTATCACAGTTCCACCTCGACAGGAATTAGTATGGGTAAAATATCATAGCTTATATTAGATGCAGATTTTGGAATTCAGTAAATGTTCATAAATAGCTGGCTGAGTTGAGTCTGCTTCCTCATTATTCATGGTTTTTCATGTGAGAACAGAACATCCTTCTGCCCCTGGTAATGAATGATGAGGCCATTGAAATAGCCTTATAACTTTTGCAGTAATTGTTCAATGTTTATAGCAAACAATAGGCAGATAGGAGGTATTTCAGAATAGTTGGGCCAAATCTAGACTCAATGGGGGAAAGGATCACTTGTCCTGCGAAAAACGTAGGTCTGCAGGTTGGTAACTGGGTGTCTCCCAATAAAATGACCCTCATACACGTGTGTTTTTTCTTTCTTGCTTGTTTGCGTTAGCGGTATATGAGGTGTCCCCGCTTATATCACACGTGCGTGCGTAATCACTGGGTCAGTTCATTCGTGTGCACCCTCCACCAGGAGGTTTTACCTTAAGTTTTAAGGCAGTAGTGATCGTGGAAATGAAGTGATCAAGGTGGTGATAGGTGATTCGATAAAAAAGTTTGGATTTCCAGAACTAGAAGGTTTATTAAATCTGGATTCCGGCTTTTATTAAAAGAAAGTTTGTGCTGCTGTGGAATCTGTTTATGAATTCAAGCGCACTTAAGGGTCTGATAAAATGGTCGACATGTTTCAGCTATGGTTGACTATTGGTCGGATAGCTTTCTTCAGGACCAGGGGGTGAAAGTGGTGAGTTAAGTGAAAAGAATAGGTAAATTATGACCTGATTCTTGAAGTGATGAGAGGTCTCATTGTACCTGTAGAAAGAAAGCACACAACAAAAGGCAAAAAGGGAGACAAGGGGGGGAGGGGGGGGGGGAAAGAAATGGATAAAGTACAAATTTGTACACATTCAAAACCAATTGATTTTGAATAAAGTAACTGTAAAATGGCAATACTTCGCACAGAATCACTCTCATGTCAGGCGTCAACTCATCCATTCTCATATCTAAAAACGGCGTGAGGTGACTGTGCTATACTGTTTTGTGGTGCTCTTAGTTCTTGCCGGTCATTGGTGTATATACTTAGCTCTCATGCGGTGATATGGCATGCTGGTAGCTCGGCACTAAGTGCTACTAATGGGACATTGTCAAGGGTTTCTTTGGTGCCGTTCGTGGTTGCGACATCATTGTCACGCGGTATTTGGCGTGTTTGTTATGACTTGGTAATCAGGGGTTGGGCGTAGGTAACTATGCCGAATTGCAGATAGTGCCTACCTCTTGGTTCAAAGCTATCAGATTCATCAGGGAAGGGAGGTTTTTGAACAGGACGGTAGCGCTAGAGGGAGGGAAATAATGGTTAGTATGGATAGATTTTACTTGCGCTTTGCGTCTAGCGAAGAGTCGAAGCTTCCGTCTTCTACCTTCTGCAATCGCGTCCTCGCTCGCAGCATGTGCTGTCTCTGCCTCCGTCCACCCGGAAATGGTGGCGGCAGGCGAGGCGGATGTTTTTAAGGGAGATGGTATGGAAACAGAAGAAATACTCCGTGATGCGATAGTTATTTACAAATCCCTAAGGTGATTTAAAAGTTGGTTTGCAAGTTGGTGTTTGCCAATTATACATTGTTATTAAAATTGGTATGTGTGTTGTGGAATTGTTGGGGAAGTTATTGAGCCTGCAGTGACATGTAAGATGGCACCTCAAATAAGCTGCCGATTTTTTCAAGATGTCACGAAGTGATATTATGTAGCTAATAGCTGGTTAATAGACCGGGAATTAAGAGTGGGGTGGTGACCCAGGTTGATGAACTTGGATTTAGTTAAGAGCGAGCCATGGGATAGAGTCATTTAGTCCTTGGGTGTCAGTTTTTAGTCTATGCACCCAGCGTTGTTCCTTTTCGAACAATATTTTTGAGGCATTTCTGTCTATTGTTTCCAGGGTTTCTAAAATGACCCACTGCAGGTCTTTGACCGTGTGTCCCAGTTCTTTAAAATGTGTTGACATTTTTGTTGTCGTCCTTTTGCAGTTCACGTTGCTGCGATGTTCATACATCCGTTGTTTGGCCTTGCGGCAGGTCATGCCTATGTACTTCATCTGGCATGGACATGTTATCATGTATATCACATGACTCGTATTGCAGTTAGTGTGTCTTTTGAGTTTCCAAAGTAGATCTGGAAGCAGCTGTAGATCTTTGGTAGGTTTTGTGGTTTCACAGGCTAGGCAGGTGCCGCAGGGATAATGTCCTGTTATGGGGGTAGTGTTCCATAAGCCCGGTTGTTCTTTTCTCTTTTTTGGTGGGGGTCTAGTGTGTACTAGTAGATCTTTGAGGTTCCTGCTTCTTTTGTTTGCAAAACGAGGTTTTGGCCAGTCAAGGTTGTTCGATGTAATTATTTTCCAGTTTTTGTTAATTATCTTTTTTACCTTGTTTGTGACGGGGCTGTAAGTAGTGACGCATGTCGTTCTGTTGTCCGATGTCTTTGGATGTGTTTCCAATAATGCGTCTCTCGGTTGGTTTTGCGCACGTTTCTTGCAAGAGAGGATTATTTTCTTGGGATATTCGCGAGCTGTCAATTTTTCACAGAGATCATTTGCTTGGTCCTTGTAGTCACTCTTGATATTGCAATTTCTTCTGAGGCGAAGAAATTGGCTATAAGGGAGATTTTCCCTTAGGGGTCGTGGGTGGAAGCTTTTGAAAGAGAGTAAACTATTTTTCGCTGTTGGCTTGAAAAAAGTTTTGGTATGGAGGGAATTGTTCTTCGCAAAGATGGTTATGTCTAGGAAGTCTAATGTTCTTTTGTTGGCAGTGTACGTGAATTGTAGGCAATAATCTTGCTCATTTAGCCATCGATGAAAGTAGTTGAGGGTCTGTTCGTCTCCTTTCCAAATCAGTATGATATCGTCTATATACCTTTTCCAAAAGGCAATATTTTTCAGGAAAGGGTTGGTTGTATTTTGGATGAACCTGTTCTCAAAGTGGCTCACGTACAATCCAGCCACGCTGGGGGCAAATGTGCTGCCCATCGAAGTCCCATGGCGTTGGACAAAGAGAGTGTCAATAATGCGTCTCTCGGTTGGTTTTGCACACGTTTCTTGCAAGAGAGGATTATTTTCTTGGGATATTCGCGAGCTGTCAATTTTTCACAGAGATCATTTGCTTGGTCCTTGTAGTCACTCTTGATACTGCAATTTCTTCTGAGACGCATTATTGGAAACACATCCAAAGACATCGGACAACAGAACGACATGCGTCACTACTTACAGCCCCGTCACAAACAAGGTAAAAAAGATAATTAACAAAAACTGGAAAATAATTACATCGAACAACCTTGACTGGCCAAAACCTCGTTTTGCAAACAAAAGAAGCAGAAACCTCAAAGATCTACTAGTACACACTAGACCCCCACCAAAAAAGAGAAAAGAACAACCGGGCTTATGGAACACTACCCCCATAACAGGACATTATCCCTGCGGCACCTGCCTAGCCTGTGAAACCACAAAACCTACCAAAGATCTACAGCTGCTTCCAGATCTACTTTGGAAACTCAAAAGACACACTAACTGCAATACGAGTCATGTGATATACATGATAACATGTCCATGCCAGATGAAGTACATAGGCATGACCTGCCGCAAGGCCAAACAACGGATGTATGAACATCGCAGCAACGTGAACTGCAAAAGGACGACAACAAAAATGTCAACACATTTTAAAGAACTGGGACACACGGTCAAAGACCTGCAGTGGGTCATTTTAGAAACGCTGGAAACAATAGACAGAAATGCCTCAAAAATATTGTTCGAAAAGGAACAACGCTGGGTGCATAGACTAAAAACTGACACCCAAGGACTAAATGACTCTATCCCATGGCTCGCTCTTAACTAAATCCAAGTTCATCAACCTGGGTCACCACCCCACTCTTAATTCCCGGTCTATTAACCAGCTATTAGCTACATAATATCACTTCGTGACATCTTGAAAAAATCGGCAGCTTATTTGAGGTGCCATCTTACATGTCACTGCAGGCTCAATAACTTCCCCAACAATTCCACAACACACATACCAATTTTAATAACAATGTATAATTGGCAAACACCAACTTGCAAACCAACTTATAAATCACCTTAGGGATTTGTAAATAACTATCGCATCACGGAGTATTTCTTCTGTTTCCATACCATCTCCCTTAAAAACATCCGCCTCGCCTGCCGCCACCATTTCCGGGTGGACGGAGGCAGAGACAGCACATGCTGCGAGCGAGGACGCGATTGCAGAAGGTAGAAGACGGAAGCTTCGACTCTTCGCTAGACGCAAAGCGCAAGTAAAATCTATCCATACTAACCATTATTTCCCTCCCTCTAGCGCTACCGTCCTGTTCAAAAAACTCCCTCCCCTGATCAAGCTAATAGCTTTGAACCAAGAGGTAGGCACTATCCGCAATTCGGCATAGTTACCTATGCCCAACCCCTGATTACCAAGCCATAACAAACACGCCAAATACCGCGTGACAATGATGTCGCAACCACGAACGGCACCAAAGAAACCCTTGACAATGTCCCATTAGTAGCACTTAGTGCCGAGCTACCAGCATGCCATATCACCGCATGAGAGCTAAGTATATACACCAATGACCGGCAAGAACTAAGAGCACCACAAAACAGTATAGCACAGTCACCTCACGCCGTTTTTAGATATGAGAATGGATGAGTTGACGCCTGACATGAGAGTGATTCTGTGCGAAGTATTGCCATTTTACAGTTACTTTATTCAAAATCAATTGGTTTTGAATGTGTACAAATTTGTACTTTATCCATTTCTTCCCCCCCCCCCCCCCCCTTGTCTCCCTTTTTGCCTTTTGTTGTGTGCTTTCTTTCTACAGGTTCAATGAGACCTCTCATCACTTCAAGAATCAGGTCATAATTTACCTATTCTTTTCACTTAACTCACCACTTTCACCCCCTGGTCCTGAAGAAAGCTATCCGACCAATAGTCAACCATAGCTGAAACATGTCGACCATTTTATCAGACCCTTATGTGCGCTTGAATTCATAAACAGATTCCACAGCAGCACGAACTTTCTTTTAATAAAAGCCGGAATCCAGATTTAATAAACCTTCTAGTTCTGGAAATCCGAACTTTTTTATCGAATCACCTATCACCACCTTGATCACTTCATTTCCACGATCACTACTGCCTTAAAACTTAAGGTAAAACCTCCTGGTGGAGGGTGCACACGAATGAACTGACCCAGTGATTACGCACGCACGTGTGATATAAGCGGGGACACCTCATATACCGCTAACGCAAACAAGCAAGAAAGAAAAAACACACGTGTATGAGGGTCATTTTATTGGGAGACACCCAGTTACCAACCTGCAGACCTAAGTTTTTCGCAGGACAAGTGATCCTTTCCCCCATTGATGAAAAGCAATTTAACAGGAGTTTGAAAGGATCTAATCTCTTTCTCCCCCCCCCCAATTGATTACCCAAATCTAGACTCGCCAAAACCAGTTCAATAAATAAGCAGCCCTGGGGTCAAATGCTTTCTCAACATTCAATGAAAGTAAGGCCAGGAGAAAACATATACTATTGTGGGAAGCAATTGTTAGGGAAGAAATTGCAACCAATATCTCAAAGCTGGTTATGGTGGTGTTGATTAACTCTCTGACATAATTTGGTAGACTAATTAATAAAGGTTCTAAATAGTTCACCTGAGCTTTTGAATAAATAGTTTGTGGAGAGTCAAGATATATTTAGTTTACTGACAATGACTGAGTTGTTGCTGTATCGTTAAGTTCCTGTAACCATCATCTTATTATGTGGCATGAATATGGTTTGTGTTCTTTGCTTGCACAATTTAATAGCTTATTTGTTTGGTATCCATTGCAACAATAATATTATCTAAATAAAGGGGGTTCTCTCTGTGCATTTCTAAAGCACAGCTTCAAGTCTATTGGTCTAAACTCATGGGCTCCAAAAGAGCATCTTAGCATCAACAATTAACCTTTATTTAAATCATCTTCATGCATGTCAACAACACTGTTTGTTCCCTCCCTCCTTACCATATTGGCTGCTTCCCAGATATAGCAAGTGGCAATCCCTCTGTGGTATTTTCAGATAAGAAGTGGCACAGTGCATTTCTGACTGACCTTTGGAAGATCCCCCGTTAGTCTCTAATGCGGTCTAGATGTTGGAACAATATACCCCAAATCAAGCATGATTGAAACAGGTATGTGGTCAGCAATAGCCATAGTTGAATTTCTATCAAGAAGATAATTCGAAACAGAAGGTTGGTGCAAATGAGAAAGTAATCAAGTATCGAAGAGTTACTACTGACTATACATCAAATAGTGCTCTTTCTTAGATTCCAAGGGTGAGGGTAGTCCATGTCTGTGCCAGTTCTGAAATATTTGATCAGATGTGTTGCAAGAAGGGTAAGCATCACAATGCAGTACACTCCCACAAGGGCATTTGGTGTAATGAAAGACAGTAAGTGGTAAAATGGTGGGAAAGAAATGTTCATTAGGTGTGTAAATCATGAGTATGTCAATTTTCTGCAGACCGAAACATTTTCTATTGCAGTCCTTCAGAAATTGTGTTCTTTCTTGGTAGACATTCACATGCAGTAAGATAACCATCACCTTCTTTTACAGGTATGGGATGCAAAAAATGAAAAACTTATATTGTGGTTCTCTGGCAATATATGTATTAAAGAGGATCGGTGTGTCTCCTAAGTATGGATTAGTGTTTTGATGGAATTAAACACCTGAAGAGCAGGAGTAATTTTGATAGTCCTAACTGGGACTAGATAAGGAAATGCATAATAATAGTTAAAAATAACCAAATAGGTAGCCCTACGATATAACCGAGACTCCCCAATCCATTTTTTTTCTCATGTTGAAGACACTTGTGGGATGCATTTGTGTTTTAACCGGCTCCATGCTCATGACGGAGCCGCTCCGTCATGAGCCGCGGCTGCGCTGTGCTCATGACGGAGCGGTTCCGTCATGGCCCTGCGCGGCGCTGATTTCGCGCCTGCACGGCGCGTTCTATTGAGTGGGCGGGGCCATGACGGAACCACTCCTTCATGAGCACAGTGCAATCACGGCTCGTGACGGAGCGGCTCCGTCACGAGCATGCGAGCGCCGCTCGCCCCCCCCCCTAGCGCTGCGGCGGAATTGCCGCCGCAGCGAAGGGGTTTAACATCTGTAGAAAACTCACCCACTTCTTGATTTACCCTCTATCCAAACTCATCCCAAAATAATACCTGCACCAGGTAAACCCTAAAGAGAAGAAAATAGACCCCCCCCCCCTCATGTCCCTCCCTGAGAGTGATATACATCGGAGATTTGGGTATTACTCAGCTCCCATATAGTTCCCACATTTAGGATCCTGGTGTAATGCAGTGAAATAAACTGGTATAAATTAGTGATCTAATGAAAAAAACAACTTATGTGAATAAAGGCAGTTTGTGTGGTATACTCTGTGGACACGGTCACTGACGTGTGAGCCACGGAGTGCCCAGAGAAGACATACCAAAGTCACCAAAATCAATCTCTCTTTGTCCACCATTAGCAATGTCGACTATATCAGGTGCTAAGTAAGGTCTTTGCAACCCTACAAGTAAAAAAATGGTCCTTTTACTCCTCCACTTTGTTTGAGGTGCCCTTACTGTTCATTCTTTGCCTCTGCAAGTCTTCAATAGGGCCAGTACTGGCTGCTGAACAGCCCATATGGAAGGCCTCACTCCACCTATATGCAGCAACTAAGATCTAAAAGACCAAGTAAATCCCGTGTAACATAACATTGTTAGACTAACACGAACACACTATGCCTTCTTACTATACACAGGGCATAAGATGTAATCTGCTTTGCAATTCGTGGGGAAGTTCATGGAATAGTAAAATTGAGCCAAGTAAAGTGATCTACACAACAAACAACGTTGCAAGTACATGTGAAGGTTTTGTCTGATGGCGACTATGCCTAAAACAGCAGCACATGGGATGTACTTTCAAGGTTAGTAATTCAAGGACAGCCAAGCTGCAGAGAAGTATTGAGACTAATGAAAGGAGTGAATTGCCCAGGAACCCTTTCAGTGTGCTATATGTGTATTCCAGGGCCCAGTCGTGACCATCTCTAATGAACGATTTTGTATCTTGCAGGTGGCAAAGGTGCTGTGGTGGTACTATTTTTCCAAAGTCATTGAATTTATGGACACGTTTTTTTTCGTGTTACGGAAGAAAAACAGTCAGATCACATTTCTTCACGTTTATCATCATGCCACAATGTTTAACATCTGGTGGTGTGTGATGAACTGGATCCCGTGCGGTCAAAGTGAGTATTTAATCAGCTGTGTTGTTATAGTGAAGTGCTTGCACAAATGTTGGGGATCTGCTGAACTTTATGCTGCATTAGTGCCCACTCTTCTAATTGAACTTGTGACTTAAATTGGTTTTGCATTAGTCAGTTTTCCATGTGTGCACATTTTCAAGTCTTGATGATAGCATATATTGCATTCAGGTCTCTTATTGTCACCTGAAGCATTTCCATTTTTTTGTACCCTCTAGCTTTAGTATATGTATACTTTATCAGAACTTTCATCTCTGACAAATATAATAAGCATGAGCCTCAAAAGAATGTTCTAAGTCTAAATAAAGAACGGCCAAAGTCAAGTTGGTATGTGGTTACAAAATGAGCAAAGTCTTGATTGCACTGGGACGATGGTTAGATATCTCGCGAGAGTGGAGGAAGGTACATGGCACTGTATTACAGATTCGGAGAAGGTCGTGCCTGTGCAGCCTGTGCGACTGCTGTACGCTCTTGCTGTCTGGCCACAGTAATGCAAATTAAGGGTTTGGTGGCCCTCAGTTCAGGAGCCCAGTGTTGCATGACCTACGTACTGCCTGAAGTATGCACATCACTGCTGTCCTTGGTCATGCTGGAACTAGCGACTAGGGCTGGTGCAGTGGCATTGCTGCTTGATTGTGCCACTGCTTTATTACTGGACCTCTGAGATGCTCCAAAAGCCAATTTAGCAGCCAAGAAATGCACCAATGATGACCCTACTATTGTGTGGAAATATTCCATAGAATGTTAGTAGCTCCTTGAAGTGGTCTCAGAGAAGCATGTATCACATGTCAGAGCATATCAAAAGAGCAAGGTGGTACACAGTAATTATGAATCCCCAAAAGTTGCAGATAATGTCCCAGAGACTACCTTCAGAGAGTAAAAATAATTCAGAACACATGAAAGATTAGCACCAACCCATTGAGGAGATCTTTTCCATTTTATTATTGATGCACAGGGCAAGATGGACCTTGTCTGCAGCTTGCATTTTGGAGACAAAACACAAAGCCGCGTTTAGCTCATGAACTAGTGTCGATGTTCTACAATTGCACTCTGTGAAAGCATCAGTCTTGACAGACTATAATGTTTCTACAAAACGGTCATTGGTTTAAGGTTCTTTGCTTTTTGATGAGAGCATCCGTAAGTGTAGAACAAAGAGTATTAATACACCATGTTGAAGAATGACGTTTATTTTGCCATTTCACATAGCCAAAAGAGTGAAGATTTCAAAGTCAGAAAATCGGAAAACGGGAAGATAAACTAAAAACAAGGGTGAGAAAACTGGAAGTGTGCAGGAGACAAAATAATAATATGTGAACTTTAGCCTGAATAAAATCTCTAGCACAGACATCTCACCTGTAGGTTATTACCTCTGCCCCATATGGCTTCATCGGCCCAGGGAGTCGTCAAGCTGCAGAAACATTCACCACCGGCATTTAACTGTTTAGGAATTGTCCTTCCCTCAACAGTCAACAAGTTATTCATCAGTGAGTCTAAGAAGGTCTGTGCTGTCTATAACTGACTGAAAATGTAGGACTTTGCTCTTGCATGGTACCAGATAAAAGCAGCTACCTTAAACCTGGACAACCCTCTTTGCACCATCTGCCGTAATTTATCCTTCACATGTGTTGTTGAACTCAGATGAGGAAAGTGCAGTATGGGATTGCCATTCACTTCTAAGATCTTCCCAAAACACACATTTGTTTGCAAAACCTGGTCACAGGGGCCTAGATCTCTCAGCACTATTACAATTTTCCCATCAGATTCCTTGTTTATATGAGCAGCTGTCGAGCTTTACGCCTGACCATTTTAAGGATTGTAATCATTATGACAGTGACCATTAAACGTCCATCATCTTCAGGAGGGCGAAAGTGCTCCTTAACAAATTGCTCCATCTTCTCTGTGACAAGATGCAGCACAGGTCATTACAGGCAATCCCAAAACTTGTACTTGGGCTCAACACAATGCAGTCTAGTGGTGCTTCACACCAAACACTAGGATGAGGGAGGGGGTCATCACTACCCTTTGAGTTTCTGAAACACAAATGGCGGAGTTCTGATTGTGGTCTTACTCTTCTTAATCTATTTTCCTCATACAGAAAGTTGGGGGATCGTTCTCTCTGCCTTTTCAGACATTGCTAAGGCAGTCCCATAGCTGTCACTCGACGGCAGAGCACCTGTAGACCTTAAACTCCAAAACTAGCCCTGGGAGGTGTCTCCCCACGCTTCTCCATCACCCTGAATATGCCCCTCCTGGACCAAATTGCTCAACAACTCCGGTTCAGCAACAGGCGGCCATGAAAACGTGAGGGGCCACTCTTGCCAGACATTGCCTAGTGGCCCTACGACCTGGCGGCGCTTAACTGGCCCAGCGGCAGCTAACCCTGAATATTGCACCTTTCCCTGCCACATGCCGGTCGGTCTGTATACTTTGAGCTGGTCACAAAATGGAGTCACTCGTTCCAAGTGAGGGGCCTTCATCTACTTTTGCCCTCCCACGATGAGACCGGCAGATACTGATGTTGGTGCCTGCCTCTACCTACTGATGCACTAAAACTTTGCAAACCAGTCTATTAGAACCCGGCTGTCCTGCATCGCACTCCTCCTGGGACAACTCACCCAGTGCGCTCCTTGTCATCTACTACCCTCCATTTTGGGACTCTCAGTAGTCTGCACATATGCTGCGTTTCAGTGGCCTCGGCCCCACACACTGCCAAACGAACCTTGTAGCCACCCCCAGCTCAAAGAGGGAGGACCCCCTGGGCTGGTCCACATGACGCCCAAGAAGGGGATGACCAGAAGGGTCTGCAAGGAACCCCGCTCAGCGGCACTGCACGGAGAACTCATTATGGCGCCTGTGAAGAAACTGACCTGATTTTTGAATGCCTCACAGCACATCCATGGGAACTTTTGCCAAACTGCCTACCCCCTACCCCTCCCTGCTCTACTCCTCTCCTCTTTCCGGCTACTAACCTTTGCCCTCATCTGTCCTTGCCCTAGTCCCCACCCTGTTTTCCTGTGAATTCCTGTGTCATTTGAAAGATAGCTATTTTGTCTGATGCCCGATGGAGCTACCTGGTTTAGCTATAGGGGAGACAGGTCGGGGGATCCCTCCTTGGACGTCACTTACCCAGTCGGTCTTTAGCCAGACTTCCTTTCGACTCTCCTGTCGTCTCTTCCTGCGTCCTCCCTCTATCTATATCTCTACTTCTCTCCTCTCTCAACGTATTGAGACTGAACTATTTTGTCTGATGCCCGATGGAGCTACCAGGTTTAGTTATAGGGGAGATGGGCCGTGGATTCCCTCCTTGGTCTTCACCTACCCAGTCGGCCTTTAGACAGATCTCATTTCGTCTCTCCTTGTTGTCTTTTTCCCTATCCTCCCTTTCTCACCTTCCCTGTTCCCCCCCCACGCTCCATTTATTCTGCCCTCCATGTTATTTAAATGTTTCCCATTGAGACCTAGCTATTTGGCCAAAGCCTGGTGGAGCTACCTGATAGCTATAGAGGAGATGGGTTTAGGGACTTCCCCCTCGACCGTCACCTACCCAGCCGGTCTTCGGGCAGACTTTCCTTCGTCTTTCTGCCGTATCTCCCTCCCATCCTGTTTTTCTGCGAACCTCTTCCCTCGACACTTGAGACCGAACTACTTTGTCTGATGCCTGATGGAGCTACCTGGTTTAGCTATAGGGGAGATGGACCATGGATTCCCTCCTTGGTCGTCACTTACCCAGTCGGTCTTTAGACAGACTTCCTCTCGTCTCTACGGTTGTCTCTTCCCTTATCCTCATGTTCTCACCTCACCTACCCCTCACTTCTTTTCTCTCTCCTTTCTCTCCTCTCCTAATGTATTGCTGATTGTTTGATGCAATGTGTAATTATTGATCTTTTTCTATTATGCTGTTAAACCACATTGTTGCACTTCCTTTCGTCCTTCCTGTCGTCTTCTCCCGCATCCTCCCTCTATTTATGGCTCTCCTTCTCCCCTCTCTCAATGTACTGAGAATTAACTTTTTTGTATGATGCCTGATGGAGCTACCTGGTTTAGCTATAGATGAGATGGGCCGTGGTTCCCTCCTTGGTCTTCACCTACCCAGTCGGTCTTTAGACAGACTTCTTTTGGCCTCTCCGTACTGTCTCTTCCCTTATCCTCCCTTTCTCACCTCCCCTGACCCCTCCACTACTTTTCTCTCTCCTTTATCTCCTCTCCTAATTGTATTGCATATTTTTGGGGGGGATTTATTGTGTAATTGTTGAATTTTTTGTTACATTATTAATTTTCATGTAATGCGCTCTGATACCTCCGGGTCAATCCAGCGCTATATAAAACTCTTTAAATAAAATAAATATCCAGACATCAGGGGTGCAGCCAGGGACCCACTGCTCACCTTTCTCAGAGTCCTTCTCTGGTGTCCTCCAGTGTCTCCTTTTGTCACCAGCTGTGCGTTGATTCCAACACGTTGTCTGAATATGTCCTTCTCGCCAAACATATTTCTCCTCAGGACCTCCTCCAAATGTCATAGTTTTGCTTATGAACGTATAAAAATTTGTGGATGTGTTCTGTGTTTTGGATGATTTTCATCCAATACTATTTAACTCCTTCGATGCTGATGACGGAACCGCTCAGTCATCAGCCGCCGTAGCGCTGTGCTGATGACGGAGTGGTTCCGTCATGGCCCGCTCGCCGCGCCTGCGCTGGGCGTTCCATTGAGCGGGCAGGGCCATGACGGAACCGCTCCGTCACCAACCTCGGCTGAGCTGTGCTCATGACGGAGCCCCGCCCCTTAGCGCTGCGGCGGAATAGCCGCCGCAGCGAAGGTGTTAAGTTTTGAAACCGCTGAGGATTCTAATGCGGTTCAGTGGATTCCGTTACTCATCGTTTGGCCCCATATTGCCCCACTGTTTACACATATGATTGCCTGTAAACAAACAGGTTTGGGAAGAGGAGAATGTTGAATGAACGATGTTTTTGAATTTGTGCCAAACCAGTTTATTAAAAAAGGAGGCAAAATCGACCAATAACTTTTTCACGACAGAAAGTAACCATAAAATTAAAGCAGGAAGAAGCACATTTTTTAGGCATTTGTTCATGTTATTTATTTAAACACATGGAACTCGGTTTGTATGCTATAGATTACTGCTGTCATTTAAGACTTCCAGGCAATCAATGAAATTAGCTTTTTTAGTTGGAATTGGCTGTTAGGAAAGTGATTCCGAACTTCTACCAATCAAACTCAACTGCTGCTAAAACTATAATAAAGTAATGACCTTACAAAAGTTGAAATGGGCTGGTACATAATTAGAAAAATAATCCCAATATTTCTTCAGCCGTTTTCATTGTCTTGTTAAGCTCATACACAAGTGTATGAATTGAATGTATTTTATTGTTATACATAACATCTTATTATTACAGTTAATTTGCCACTCATTTTACCTTGGATATTAAGTGTTTGCTTTATTTTTTGTGCATTCTATTTTAATAATGTTTGTCCATTTCATTCTTCATTTTATTGATTTTACGTAGACTTTTTAAAAACTTGTATTTAATATATGTTTGTATAATGCTACGTTGGCTCCAGAGATGTGCCGTCAAAACACTTAACATTGATAGTCTTTAGCATGTGACATTTTGATATACTAGCAACCATCTTGGCAATATACTCTTAAAAGTATATATATGATAATAAATAGTATATTCACGTATTTAAATTCAATTCAAAACTTGATTCCATTAGTTACTTAAAACATAGCAAAGATAATATTACACAGATAAAACTTAGATTTTTATAGCTCGTTCCCCACCACGAAAATGTCGGAGCAGAGGGACAAAAATTGGTCAAATTATTCATATTTATAGCCAAATAATCTACTTTTTAATTCCTTAGCCATGCAAGTGTTCTTCAATGAACTGGATAATAGGAAGCCCAAGCCTGATAAACTGATGCTAAATTGAGAGTGGTGAAGGTGTACGCAAGTTTTTGGGGGGCAAGCCCATGGAAATAAATCTACTGTCAGCCTTATGTGCCTTATACCAATGCCATATGTTCTTCAAATAGAATCCGCTTTGCTTTAACAATGGCCAGCCTTCTGAAGTGATAATTGGACTGCTTCATTGCCCACAAAGCCTTTAAATGTTTAATATTTAAAGTAAAATTAAAATGTTAGTATAAAGAATGAAAAAGAAAGGAGGAGGCACATCAATTTATATCCTTTCACATTGATCTATTTACGGTACTCTCCGTAGCATTGTAGATTTTAAAACACTAGATAAACTAAAATTTAAATACCCACTCATGTTTTGTAGACAATATTCTATGCCAATGTTTAATTGTTTGTTTGTATCACAAAGCCCAAAGAGCAGGTTATAAGTGCAACTTTGAAGTATGCCAGTGAGGTACTTTCGGATAGCTTTGCAGTAAGCAAGGCATACCATTAGAAATGCTCTTGTGAGGTGTTTTGTATAATGGAAAGCCATATGTTAACCTCTAACAAGGGTGTTGTCTTGACATGTGAAGAAGAGATAGGTAAACACACTTCCCAGGTTTCTAAGTCGCGTGGAATGATATCTGGGTGCTCAGCTGCCCTGGGGCTAGGCGAAGTCTTAGGAGACAGGTTCTGGCCTTCCGCATACTAGGATTTCTCTTTGCCCTCAAATCTTGAAAACTTGTAAGGTAAGCATTCCTTCATCCAGTGGAACAAATGATAAAGGCATGAGGTGTTATTGGCTTGGTTCGTTGAGCTGTTTTAAAGCAGGAAGTAGATTTAGATGTTTTTTGCTAACATTTGTATACTCACTGGTGTTCTTCATAAAGCTTTGCCAGAAAGCTCTGAAGATCTTGGCAATATTATTGAAAACGGAGAGGCAGGAGAGATATATCATCGTCTACAAAATATCATCGAACTATCTGAAATTTCAAAAGTCTCTTTGGGTGCATTTTTGGTGCAGTTACTTTTTTTTACATTTTCCAAATCCATCTCATATGCACAGTAAGCAGAAAGTAGTAATCGGAAAATCCCAAATAGGATACTTGAGATATAACGCGTGTTTTCCTGGTTAGAAACAATCACGCACTTTGTCTGCAAATTGTAAAAGAAAGTGTCAGTTTTATGACACTGTAAATATAAAAGGGATTTACGTTTTCCTTGTAAAATATTTTTTAAACAAATGTATAAATTAGATTGTTTTCAATTCTGATCAACCGTGTATAGGGGGTTTCTCATACTTAAATGACAATATGCAACAGATGGTCATTTTGCAGGGATAATTCTCAAGTAAATAAATACAAATGTGTCGAGATTTTTCAACTTGCTTAGTTGAGACAAATAGCATGTGAACAATTTGCCAGGGATTTTGCACCAAAATAAGTGAAGTCATAGCTGAATCCCCACCTACATTATAGACAAAACTACAGCAAATTATTTTTGTTTGCTTTTTTCCTCAGTCAAATAAGTGAAAAGTGCTTAGGAGATGGTATCTTAGCTTTTTGTGAGTTAATATGGTGTATGGATGCCTGGTGGAGAAGAGGCCCCCAAGGTCCTCGTAGATGTTATTGGATGGTGTGGCTCAGATAAAGGGGAGGGGTGGCAGTTGGTTGTCTGGGTACCTGCTGAGGACATGTCCTTGTTGGAGGTCGGTAGCCCTAAAATGAACAGTTTCTCTGTGCATCTCAGGGATTGTCAGGTTTTTGCCAAATAGTGGATGAGAAGGGGGCCAGTGCTATACTTGGGCTGAACGAGCCTGGTGGCAGTCTGGGACTGCAGGAGCATTACAGAATGCCTGAGAGGCGGCTGGTGAGTACAGACAGGTTGCTTGAGCATGTGCTGGTGAGCCTAGATGAACACTAGAATGTCACTGCACATGCTCTGACACAATTTTTCCTTGAGTGAAATAAAGGCCAAATGTTCATCCTGTGGGATTTTGAAATGGCCAGGAGGCGGTACTTGAATAATGCTTTGTGTAAATCTCTATTCCTAACACCGCAACTCTATCTGGGTTTGCTTTAATTATCTTTTATGTTGATGTACACAGTTGTTTTATTATTGTGTATGCTGTTTTCAATGTATATTTCAAAAAGGTCATTTTTATGTTAAATTGTCAGGCAGCAAGCTAGGTCACAGGCCGATGAGCACAGCGGTTATGTTGAAGAGGGAGGAACGTGTTGGAGCCCTCAAGGCTTAAAGTAGAATGAGCGGGGGCAAATAATTTAAAGTTAAAATTCACGTATCTAAGTGGACATTTTTGTGTCGTGAAACATATAGGAAGCCATTCTGGGAGTACCTCATCCCCACTGGGAGTATAAGAGTACGGGGTAAAAGGAGAGGGTTGAAGCAGAAAGGGGAAAGGATGTGAAGAGTCACAGAGGGGATCCTGAGGAGCATTTGTTGTAGGGCCTGGCCAAAGGTGGCTCAGCAGCAGATGGGCAGGAAGCGGGTAGGAGACCTTGCATAAGATAAGATAAGCCCATGCGAGATGGAGGAGGCAGAGAAAGGAAGGAAGGTGGAGGTTTTAGAGGAATGGTCTTAGGCGGCCTGAGGTGGGACAAAGGATGTGGGGAGGAAGTTATAGGCTCTATGTCTGTCAAGAACCAAGGTCTGTAGGCCAGTATACTAGTAGAAGATATTCTCTAAAACGATGTAGAGTCCAGTGCAACACAAGGGCACCAATCTGAAGAGACGTTGCAGTCCAGTGTGGTCCAGTGTGTCCTTTCCAACATCAGTGGCAAAGAGGCAAGGATTTATTTGATATGAGCGGAGTGGTGGATAGGTGCTCGGGACAAATGGAAGTGGGGTTTTAGAAGGTATAATGAATTCCGATCTTGGGAGCAGTGGGATAAGGACAACAGCAAGTGATCAATTTGAATTTTGGTAATCAAGATACAGTTTTTGGTGCAATAGCGGGTACAGGGCACTGGGTCATAAGGTGCTAACACTAGCTATAACAAGTTGCTTTTAATGATGATTCTGGCAGAATGTGGAGAGAGAAAGTGTCATGGTATTGATAGTGAAGTAGAGAAGGTGGGTGTTCAAGATGTAAGTAGGGCTGTGAGAAGAGAGCAGCTCAGTTTAGACTAGGATCGGAGGCCAAATCAAAGGGGCACAAGATGCAGCAATAGAACCTGGGCCATGTAACACAGTGGACTACTAAATTCTCTCCTGAAATCTGAGTTTGACCTCATGGTCATAGGTTTGAATTCCAGTAGACTCACTCAGCCTTTCATTCTTCTGAGGTCAACAAAATTAGTGCTTGGGTTAGGGTTTCAGTCAGGGGTCCTGTTTGGGGTACAAAGAGTTTAGAGATTTGTTATGTGGAGAACGGAATTCAGCCACCACTATGCCACTGCTAGTATGGTAAAAGTTGTAGAAGAAGGTTGCTGAGATAAGGGAGTTAGCCCTGCTTGAAGGGGGAGGATGATAAGGCAGTTTTGGGTTGATGCTGTGAAGGTAACTGGGATCAACAGAAAGGAAGAGGAGGGAAATATTGGAAGTCCCGGAGAAATGTTTAAAGAGAGGGATTGCCTGCAGCTGTGTCACAGGAGGGCTACGGTGTGATAGTATTGGGAGATAATATTGTGTATGGGAATACTTGTGGGAGAAGGGAATATTGATCTGGAGGCAGCGATGCCGGGATCGAGGGGCAGACAGAATTGTGTTTGTGCTCTAAGGTCATGATATTGGTAAGGATGAGTACACATCACAAAAGGAGGGAAAGCTGGATAAACGGTGATGGCCAACAAGTCATTCAGGTGAGGGTAATGACTAAATGTGGGGCTGAGAACAGAAGATGAAAAGAGAAAAGGGAACGTGGTGGGACATGGAAACATTTTGGATTAATCGGAGGACAGACACCGGCCACACTAAGAATTTTGGTGTGGGAAATGTATAAAGGACCCTAGTGGCACTTCAAAGTGCTTGTTTAGGAGGTATATGAATAGACCCCCACTTCATTTCCATTGTTTTTGAAGGTACGTAAATAAAAAAGGGAAAATATGGGAGATGGGAGGTACAGTGGGACAAAGATGCACTTAAAGTGTTTGGAGAGGTAGACACGGGATTCACTAAATGAAATTTTGTTTAAATATAGAGTTGGATGACAGAATAACATGAAGTTCAGTGATTGTGGGATGTTGTTGGGTACCATGCCTGTAAGAAACTTCTATCCGACTATGAATAGGGGTTGGACAGAATGGCAGAAGTAAGGAAATGGTTTTCTAGCAATATTGACACTATCTAAGAGTGAGATGTAATACTAAGTTATGAGGCAGATTTTTTATCAAAGAAGAGAGACGCCCGGGAAAAACAGATGGAGAACACCGAAAGGAGTATGTTATTCACTGTATCTTGAATGTAACTGGAAAAGGTTTAGTCTCAGTTACCATCCCAAAAAAATAGTTTGGGGTAGTGTTTGCAGTAAGGGCTTTTAGGGTAATCACGTCCAATAGCGAAATAAGGTGTAGACTGTTAAAGATGCACAGTTAAGGATAAAAACAATACCGACAGTAACTTTACGGGTGTTTAGGGCAATAGTGCAGTTTGGATTGAGAGAGGGCTTTATTCAAGATTTGCACTGAGCCGTTGTGCTTTAGGGCATTTACCGTGTCAGGGCTCTTGACCTAAGAGCAGAAAAACTCAAACAAATGGGGTAGATAGTGATAAGGCGTTTTTTGTGGATCTGGCATTATAGTCTGGTTGAGGGCTGTAGATAATACATGGTTAGATACGTGCTTATGACTGAGTAGAGCAGTGACACATGAGCATTCAGTTGGCCAACGGTGGGTTTGGCATGTTTAGTAATGAGATGGCAGTGGAGTGAGATAAAAGGCAGGAATGATTGTGGTTAGCAGCACTGATCAATATGTGCGAAGTTTCAGAAGGGAAAAGTATGCCCTTATTTATTACCTGAAGACCACCCAAGGAAAATAAAGACTGTGTAAAACGGGAAGGCAATCAACGAATGAAATAACCTTAAGTATTGCCCGGTGATGTCACCTCTTAACCCACAGAGTATTGATCAATGAAGAGGCAGGCGCTGGAGACTGGAAGGCAGGACACAAGGGTTTATTTTCTCCGGAGGAGAACACATCAGATCAGACCAACAGGGAATCTTCTCGAGGTGCTCTAACTGCATCTCCGAGGCCTGGCCTCTTATACACGAATTTATGGCAGGAAGACATTCTTTATTACAATAAAAGTACTTTGAAGTATGAAAGACACCCTAACAGTGAGAATCTTCTCCCCAATCACAATACAGGATCGTTGTTGGATGGTAGGAACAGCGTGGCATTCTGCTGATCCCCGGAACGAGTGTGGTGTGACAGATCTCATGGGGTGGGAGCCTTGATCTACTGTAATTCCTTTGAAGAGGGGTGATTCTTTACAGTTGGGGCCATAAACTGCGTCCGTAAGGCTAGGTGATAGCCTGGGACCGGCCTGGACAATCGGACATGGAGGAAGAGGAGTGTCAGAGGGTGTGATAATGAATAGGATGAAAAGGAGGTGTCAGGTAGGCACAGGATGAGATTCTCAGGGAAGAGCAGCGCAGATGGAGGGGGTTTATGGCCCATGCATGAGAGAGAGAGAGAGAGAGAGAGCGGGGCTGACCAGTGCGTGGGGGAAATGCTTGCGAGGGTGGGGAGCCGCGCTGGAGATCGGCGGCGTGCAGAGAGAGAGTCTGACCAAGGCATCTAAAATGGCTGCCGTGTGCGATAAAAGTGTGGCATTGAAAAAGGGCAAGATGGCGCAGATAATGTTTAGTAATGCGAATCAATTTTCCACAGTCCTCCCTTTTAACATTTCTCGCCAACTTGTTAATTCGGATCGATCCCCATAATGCCACATATTTCTGCATCATACAAAGCTTTCATGTGTTCGGTCTGTAAGTCCAAAGTCTTTGGGCAAATGCAATTTGAAAATAATGAACACAGAGGAGGCAAACATTGAATACCTAAGCAACACCCGCATAGCACCACAATCGGAATTAGAATGAATGTGAACAACCTCCACCCCCAGGCTTTCAGTGAGTCCCAAAACCAGCTCCCAAGCGACCATCCTTCTTGTTCCTGGTGTACTTAGGAGGAGAGTCTATGGAGGTGTTCAATGGCCTTGTAAACAGAAGGCGAATTGACTGGCACATAGGTGCAACAGCTGGACCCAATGATGCGGCATGCTCCTCCACGGTCTGCCAGAACCACATCTAGAACGAGGCGGTTCTGAAGGGCCACCAGGTGGACTGCCTGAAGCTCTGCGGTGTTATTGGTCAAGATGCCAGCTGTGATGTTCATGGTGGTTTCAACTGCCTGGGTCGAATGCCGGATGGCACGGCTGTTCGCCATTGGGCCCCAGAATGGCACAAGTCCCTTCACGGCATCCAGGAACTGTGCTCCTGTAGAGTCGGCCTGGTCGATGTCCCTTGCACGCTTTTGCCGGTGGTGGCTTGCCGGGGCCACATACGTAGGTGGAAGAATGAAGGAGATGTAGCATGTGCCCCCCCAACCTTTGGGGAGCCAGGTGTATGCTTTGGTGCCGCAAACAAAGTACATATTTGGAGAAGTAACAAAGGAGGGAGGGTCGGATGAATCCAGGGTCCGGGTGATGGCGCAGGTGCTGTGGCCCACCAGTTGCGTTCCCAGGCCTTCGATGCACACAAGGCCTGAGACGTTGACGACAGACAGGGCCACATTCAGAGTGGCGGCGGTTCGTTTCCGGAAGTAGGAGAAAGGGGGTCTGGCTGGATTATGGAACACCTGCATTTCCACTCGCTCTTTGGCAGGGATGTCCATGTGAATAGAGGCACCAGAGGTCAGAGGGCAGAAAGGAGCAGCGGTTCGCCCAGTCTTATTCAGCCATACCCCGTGGTAGAAATGCGAAGCAGTTCTTTCCGAAGTGGCATGGTCTTTAAAGCTTTCTTGCAGAAGGATCAGCCAGGCAAGACAGGAGCTGTGGATGGAAAAAGGCGAAGGAATGAATGGGATGGAGTGTCCGGTGGCATGGGGCAGTAGTCCGCAGATCCAGCAATTAGTGGCATTGGCGGCAAGGTTGTGTTGGTGCAGCAGTTGTACAAAGGAGTTATTCCAGAACTCCTTGCGCCTTTCTCGGAGCTGTGGTGAGAGGGCAATCAGGAAGTGTTCTTTGGTAGTCATCGGCAGTTCAGTGGGGAGCAATGTTTTGTGAGCAGGTGTGCTTTCTTCGACGATCCAGAAGGTTGTCATGAGGAGGAGGCAAAAGAGAAGGGTAATGAAAATGGCTATAGTCTTTGAGCTGTGCAGCTTGTCAGTCTTTGGGTTTCGGTAGGTCATCTTCGGATATCCGGTTGCTTCCATCATTGGGGAATCGGGCGCTTCCATCATCTTCAGAGTGCTCGGTAGCGGGCAGAACCACCAGCTTCCTCTGACTTCCCTCCTGGCAACCTTGAGTGTGTTAGGCTACCGCTCTGAAATTTGACTTAGCCAGTGGTCTGCTTTGCCGAAGCTCCTCCCTTTTACGTAGGTTGTACCCTTCTCTGGACGGCACAGTGGGATCGGGAAACTTTGCCAGTTCGAGTGTCTCTGGGTCGGTGTAACAGCTCAATGATGGCTTGTCTTTTGTCAGGAGCTCTTTTTGAGTCGCAATGTCTTCTTCCGCCGTCAGGGTTGATGGGACGCGTTTACAATGGTGCGATTGCACCCAGTGACGCTTGCCTTCCACTCGAAGGGCCGTCCGTGTAGTGATCAGGACTTGCCGGGGGCCCGTCCACCGAGGTTCCAAGCTTCTGGCACGCTGGAAGTTGCGGATCAAGACGTGATCCCCTGGGGGAATGTCGTGTCCTGGGCCCCTGGAAGCGTCTAGGATGGCTTGCAGCACCTGCTGATGAATGACAGTTAAAGTTTTAGTGAGGGTGTACAGATAATCAGACATTAGGACGTCTGGGACATCATGGATCGAAGTTGGCTTAGGCGCGGCCCAAATGTTCATAGGTCGCCCGAATACTACTTCGTAGGGGGTCAAGTGGTGCTTAGAGGGGGTGGAACGCATAGATAGCAATGCCAGTGGGAGGGCATCCGGCCACTTCAGTCCGGTGGAGGCAACAATCTTAGAGATTTTTAGCTTGAGAGTGGCGTTGTGTCGCTCGACCAGGCCTGCAGATTGGGGGTGGAAGACTGCGTGAAATTTCTGTTTCACACCCAACCCTTTTAGGATAAGTTGGATAACGTCAGCTATGAAGTGGGGGCCGTTGTCACTCCATAAAATCCGACAAAGGCCATATCGGGGGAAAAACTCTTTTAGCAGGACTTTGGCAGTGGTCATGGCAGTGTTGTCGCGTGTGGGATAGGCTTCCACCCATTTGCTAAAGGCGCACACGACAACAAGGACGTACTTCAAACCCAGGCAACGTTCTAGCTGAATGTAGTCCATCTGTAGGACTTCAAAGGGATGGTCGGGGACCCCGAACCCACCCCGAGGGACAACGGTTCCTTTCCCTGGGTTGTGTTGCAAGCAGATTAAGCATTGCTGAACTAGGCGTCTAGCAGAGTCGGGGATCTTGTCATTGTGCCAGACTCGGGTGATGAGTTCAATCATGGGGGCAGATCCTATGTGTGCTGGGGAGTGTGCCATGGTTAGTATGGGGATCAAGTAGGAATTGGGTAGCAGCCATTTGTTCGTGTCCTTTGTCAGCCAACAGCCTTCATCATCTTTCAGTCCCACCCGCGCCCATTCAGTCAGTTCTTGGGGGAGCAGGCCATCTGTATGTCCCTAATGTGTTCTCTGGCGTCCTTCCATTTCTCTGTCTGTGACCTAGTCACGTACATGTGTGTGGTCATCCTATTCTCGGCTGTGGTTCAGGCAGTGAGGTCAGCTAGTACGTTTCCTTGTCCAATGAGATCTGTTACCTTCTTGTGTGCCTGACATTTTATCACCGCTAACCGCTTGGGGAGGAGGACTGCCTCGGTCAGGGCAGAGACTAGATCTCCGTGAAGGATGAGTGTGCCATGCGAAGTCAGGAATCCCCTTTCTTTCCATAAGAGTCCAAAATGGTGAACCACCCCGAAGGCATACTGGCTGTCAGTGTAAATGTTTGCGACTGTGCCTGCTGCTAGGATGCACGCTCGTGTGAGGGCAATCAGTTCTGCTGCTTGTGCGGACCGTTGGGTGATGCGGGCCGTCTCGACTACCGTCCGGGCTGTGGTGACTGCATAGGCAGCTGAGGTCGTGCCATCGGGGAGCTTAATGCACGAGCCGTCTACCCATAGCTCTCCATCAGGGTCTGGGATAGCAGTGTCACGGAGGTCAGCCCTACTTCTAGTTTGCTCGTCCGTGAGGGTCACACAGTCATGCACAGGGGATACATTGGGGTCATCATCAGGGAGGGGCAACAGAGTGGCAGGATTCAAAGTGGTGCATCGTTTCAGTGTGATATGGGGTGCAAGCAGGGTCAATTCGTAACCAGTCAGTCGTGCGCTAGTCAGGTGCTGAGTCTTAGTCTGGTTCAGGAGGGTGTCGACAGCATGGGGGACCAGCACTGTGAGGGAATTCGAAAGTAAAATCCCTTCACTTTGTCGGATAGAGACGGCAGCGGCAGCTACCGCTCGAAGGCAGGCGGGCAGAGCTCTGGCTACGGGGTCGAGAGTGGCAGAGAAGTAGGCACAAGGGCGTTGCTTGGGACCTATGGGTTGTGTTAGGACAGACAAAGCGCACCCCTCCCTTTCGTGGGTGAAGAGGGAGAAGGGTTTGGTGTAGTCGGGGGTTCCTAGGACAGGGGCTGAACAAAGGGCATCTCGAAGCTCTTGAAAGGAGGATTGGCATTCAGGGGTCCAAGGGAGTGGGAAGGGAACGTCTTTTGCTAACAGAGAGAGTAGAGGTTTGACAATAAGACTAAAGTTTGGTAGCCACTGACGACAGAAGGACGTGAGGCCCACTAAGGAGCGAACTTGTTTCTGAGTTTTAGGAACACGGGTCTCTAGGATGGTCTGGATCCGATCGGGCGTGAGCTTCCTCCCGTCTTTGGACAGGAGGTGGCCTAAGTATGTCACCTGGGGTTGGCACAACTGCAGCTTCTTCTTGGAGACCTTGTGACCGTTCTCCGCGAGGAAGTGCAGGAGTTGTATGGTGGCTGTGATGGCAAGTGGAGTGGTGTCGGCTGCCAGGAGAATGTCGTCGACATACTGGATTAACACCAGCTGTCTCTTGAGAGCCTGGCTGTAGATGCTGGGGTTCTCAGTGTAGCCCTGGGGCGCTCTACAGAATCTATATGAAGGGGCCTTTAGGGTGAAGCCGAAGAGGTATCGGCTGTCTGGGTGGATGGGGATGGAAAAGAAAGCATTTTTGAGGTCTATGACGGTGAAGACAGTGGCAGTGGAGGGGATCAGGGTCAAGATAGTGGTGATGTCGGAGACTACTGGGTACTGAGGTACAACTACTTTGTTCACCTCTCGGAGGTCAATGATGAAGCGATAAGCCTTCTCATCTCCCTCGCCTTGTTTCTTAACAATGGGTAGGATAGGGCTGTTACAGACGTTACTGACTACTTCCTCTACCACTCCTGCATCGACTAAGGATTGAATGATTTCTACCAGTGCCTTCTCGCCCTCAGGCGATATCCGATATTGTGGGAGCTTTGGGAGCGTAGCGTCTGATCGTACAGTGATGTGTACAGGGTCTATCATCATGCGTCCTACGTCTGAGTCGGTCTTGGCCCAAAGGTATGAGGGTAAAGTGTTGAGTAGGGACAAGTCAGCGTCAGTGATGGAAAACATGCGTCGGGTGGGACAAGACCTGAACAGATTCTGGTTATCGTACAGTATGACTCATACTCCGTCTGGGGAACACCGAATGGTGGCTCGAAAGTGTTTCAGGAGGTCAAGACCCATAATGGCGTCGGGGGTGTTGGAGGATAGCAGGAAGGTCGTGTCCGTGATGTTGTTCTCTAAGTCAAAAGGAATCAGTGTAGGTAAGGGATTAGTAGAGGGCGTTCCATCAAAGCCTATTGATGTTACGTGTGAGCCAGACAAGGGTGCCCTTGTGATCAGTCGTTTGGATAACGCACTACGTGTTGCCCCAGTGTCCACCAAGAATGGGGACTTCGTACCCAGGACCTTAGCAGCGACGAAAGGACTTTGCTGGTCAACACAAAGCTCGACTGGATCTCTCCCTTGTCCCTGGCTGTCCTATGCGAAATCGTGGGCGTTCTCGCAATCGGACTGCTGATACTGATTCTGTCGGGGGCGGTCAAATGTGTTAGGTCGGCTTGATCTGTCATAGTTAGCGTCATTGGTGTGTCCCCGTCCCTGGTCCCTGTTCTTTTGTCCATTTGTCCCGCCCCTAGCCTCTCGGTTCTTGTTCGTTTCATGAAGGACCGGGCACTGCGACTTCCAGTGACCGTATCCCTTACAAAACGCGCATTGGTTTTTGTCTAAGTCCCTTCGTCCTGCATAGGGTGCGGACGTTCGTTCTCTGGAGGGTGTATTCTTAGGGGCTGTCGACTGGTAGTTTCCTTTGGAGGGTTCCCTACCTATCGTCACCCCCTGTAGCTGAGCTATCATGACCCTCTCTTTCAACTCCTTTTTACGTTCGGATGCCCTGTCGTTCTCATTTTTCTGATGCTCATAGTATTGGGCCATCTGGAGAATCGCCGCAGGTTTAGAGGCTGCCCAGCTGCTTTCGCTCGCCTGCAGCTTTTGAGAAACCTCTTGCACCAGACCCTTCACAAAGTTCTGGACGAACAAGTGGTGTCCGTTTGCAGTGGTCATATCTTGGCCGCTGTAGTCGGAGAACACCGTTTCGAACCTAGAAAAGTATTCTGAAACGTCTTCTTGTGGTTTCTGTCTACAGGCCGTCACTATTGACCAGTCTATTTTCTTCTCGGGAATCAGGGTCTTGAGTTTCTGGACGATCTTGTCCGGGAGTTCAAGAATGACTTGTACGGGTTTCTGTCCGGCACCTCGTTGCTTGTCGATCTCATCGAGTTGTCCCCAGGTATGTCCGAACAGCTCAAGGTGGTCGACCTTGCGGATCTGCTTCCACACATCAGCTGGCAGACATAACCCGAAGAACAAATCGATGTCCGCTAGGGTCATGATAGTGGAACCTAAGGCTGTACCTAGTTCAGTGTAGAAGGCAGTGGGGTTTTTTCGTAAATCAGGCAGGGATTTTTGGAACGTCAGAATATCCTGCCGATCCCATGGTTGGTAGACCCCGTTGTACACTACCCTCCCTTTTGCATCCTGATGGTTAACATCATTGTGTGTTCCCTGCCCTCGTGGGGTAACCCAGTAGGGGGCAGCCTCTCTTATTTGCATCATGGTGCTAGGTTGTTCTACTCGTGGTTCGGTCGCTACAGGTGTCGTAGGTTTAGCTTCCAACCCTGGTTCAGTGAGGTGGTGGAAAACCTCAAGCGTACGCCAAGGAGGTCCGTCACGTCACACTCGCCCTCATCCCCGATATCAACCTTTCTATACAGAGTCGTTAGGCTCTCGGGACCTTTGTCTCGATATCGGTCCTCATAGGCATTTAGGGCATGATAACACAGTCGTACAACAAAGTGTCGTCTGTGGCTTCCCGCATATGATTTGAACATATCCATGATGTGCTCCTCACTCTCCTTTCGTTCTACCAGTGCCCTGACTACCTTGTCAATCCCTGTTCGCTCATCTTTGCTCAACCTGTTCGTCCTTGTGGAATCTGTCTTTCGGGCCTCATGGTCATCTGACATTGTCGCTTGTGCTGTATCTAGTACAAGGGGTTCGGCCGGCGCTGAGGCCATGGGGACCGAAGCCCTGGTGCTACTCTCGCCTGTGCTTGGGGGCAGCGGGTGTTGTACTGAACATTGGGAAGGGGCATATGGAGGGGGCATGTAGATGATCGGGGGACCTAATAAGAGATCATCGTTGGCTCGCTGTTTCGAGGGTAATTCAGGGTAGAGCGTAGAGGGTGTTCTAACAGGACACTGACTCGATGTTTCGGTTTCTCGTTTTCGCTTAACTTCCTCTCTCTCCTTTGTTTCTTCCTCTAGTTTCTTTGCGGCTAGGTGGGCTGCTTTACGGAGCTCCTTGTCTAGCCTAGCTTCCTCTTTCTTCTTTCGCTGTACAGCTTCTTTGCGCCACAGGCCAATGCTGTCTAGCATGGTCGGTGTCATTCTACGAGTTTTTAGAACTTCATCTAATGCATCTAGTTTGCTCTCTTCAAAGGATCCTATCAGTGGCCACTGACTCTGGGGTTCCTTCTTCGTATACCTGTGCCATAATTTGCTATATGCTATGGCGACTAGTCCATGCTTTGTGAACATGTCCTTGTTAGGGGTGCCTTCCAGTGGGACTGGATGATCCACCTCTAACAAGCGGTCCGGGCAGAACCAGCTACCAACCAGTGGGGAGAAGATAGGCATGACAGATTACAAAGGGGGCAAAGGTCGGCACTACCTATCCTTCACTACCTGCAAAGACTAGACAGAATATTGCTATTCTACGTTGTTTGCAAACAGTGAATATCTCAAAAAGGAGCTACTCTAACAATCAAAAAGGGAGCTACCCTGACAATCAATCAATCAAACAAACAGTGGGGAGAAAAGATAGGCACAACAGATTACAAAGGGGGACAAAGGTCCGCGTTACCCACCCTTCACTATCCACAAAGGGAGATAGAGTATTTGTACTCTTCCTCGTTTGTAAGCTGCGAATGTCTCAAAGAACCATCATCGTTTCGCAATTTGTCGTTTTTACACGACCTTACCCGGACCGCATGGGCTGTTTCTCGTCTTCCGCTTCCAGCGCCTGATCGTCCCCCAATTTCTGATGTTGCCGCGGCACTCCTGATGGTTCCCAGTCAGGACCGTAGATCACTCGAGAGAGGTCGTTTCGGAACCAGTGAAGTTCGGATGATCGGCTGCTAGTCGAGGGTCTATCGGGCAGGAGCTCTTTCCCGATCGTTGCAGTCGTTCACTCTGTCGTCAGGACCTCTCCCACTGGATCCACGTGTCGCTGACGGGCCCCACGCTTGGGATTCCAATTGTAAAACGGGAAGGCAATCAACTAACGAAATAACCTTAAGTATAGCCCGGCGATGTCGCCTCTTAACCCACAGAGTATTGATCAATGAAGAGGCAGGCGCTGGAGACTGGAAGGCAGGAAACAAGGGTTTATTTTCTCCGGAGGAGAACACATCAGATCAGACCAACAGGGAATCTTCTCGAGGTGCTCTAACTGCATCTCCGAAGCCTGGCCTCTTATACACGCATTTATGGCAGGAAGACATTCTTTATTACAATAAAAGTACTTTGAAGTATGAAAGACATCCCCGGAATCTTCCGCTTCAGGCCCATTCCCACACACCCTAACAGTGAGAATCCCCTCCCCAATCACAATACAGGATCGTTGTTGGATGGTAGGAACAGCTGGGCATTCCGCCGATCCCCGGAACGAGTGTGGTGTGACAGATCTCATGGGGTGGGAGCCTTGATCGAGAGAGAGAGAGAGAGAGAGAGAGAGAGAGAGAGAGAGAGAGAGAGAGAGATCGAGAGAGAGAAGTGCGTGGGGGAAATGCTTGCGAGGGTGGGGAGCCGCGCTGGAGATCGGCGGCGTGCAGAGAGAGAGTCTGACCAAGGCATCTAAAATGGCTGCCGTGTGCGATAAAAGTGTGGCATTGAAAAAGGGCAAGATGGCGCAGATAATGTTTTGTAATGCGAATCAATTTTCCACAACTGGACCTGTGTGTACATAGTTTGGACTCAATTGGTATTGTGGAGAGGTGGGCTGGGAGCAGCATTCTGGATACATGCGGTAAAGGTAAAGGAGCGATTAAGGGATTTTTCATGTTGAAGGGTTTCAAAGATGAAGTTTGAGGAGGATGGATAGTCTTGTAATGAATTACATTTGGCCTTTTTGGGGAATGAGTATTCGTTGAATAAGAAGAAGTAGGTGGTGGCACATATTTTTTGATGTGGGGGTTTAGTATCGGATGAGCAGTCAATGAGAAAAGTTATATAAAAGGGGTTAGGGGAAAAAATGCCACAGGGATAGTTTTCCTGGTTCGCTCGTAAAGTAAAAAAAACTGCTTAGGTGGATGGTGGTGGGAGTGGAAATGAGCTGTGATGTTGTAGCAAGGGCAGATGGGAAATGGGGAAGAGTTGAAAGGGAGCAAATAGGGAAGAAAGAAAATTGACGGTATGGCATGTACCCTCACTGGCATAACGAAACTTGAGGAAGGCCCCCTGCAAAGTACACAGCAGTGGCCCCTTGCCTATTGACCCATTCAGGAGCTCTGAGGCCAGGGGCTCCCGCCCCGCACACAGTGCCAGAGCTGGCACCCATGGGCTCGGCCCCCGCACCTCAGGGGCTGCAGGGTCTTATGTTACGCCATTGTGTATACTGATGGTGGTTAGAGTCAAGTGACAGATTTTAAAGTAGATGGGGCTATGTGAGGTTGCTGAGGGTGAGTTGTTGTTAGAAATCAATCAGGGGTTTATAAAGCGCGCTACGCACCCGTGAGGTTCTCAAGGCGCTAGGGGTGGGGAGCAGCTCTGGATCAGTTGAAGAGCCAGGTCTTGAGGTCCTTCCTGAATGTGTGCAGGGTCTGGGAGCGTCTAATGTTCACAGGGAGATTGTTCCAGGTCTTGGCTGCGATGTAGGAGAAGGCTCTCCAGCCTGCTCTGTTTCTGTGGATACGGGGAACCTCTGCCAGGGCGAGGTCGGCGGAGGGGAAGTTCTTTTTGGGTATGTGGAAGGCAGTGCTTAATTTGTGCTGGTGCTTTCCGGTGCTTAGCACCGGCACTTAGTTATCAGGGCCGGGTTTACACGCAATGCTGCACAGGACACCTCACTTGATGGTCTGGCACTGCTAGGAGGGGGGGTGGGGGGAATGTTGCTAGAGCAGTGTTCTAGTGTTCAGTGCCGCCTGTAAGGAAAATCCAAAAACGTCTGGGAAGCACGGAAGGTGCCAGGCAGGAAGCATCATGCTGGTCAGGTCCAAGCAGTTACGGTCTGTCTGGTGTCTGCAGACTGCATGTGACATGCTGCGTTGGGCCATGGGCGTGGATGCCGAGAGTTAGGTGTCCATGATGGTGTCCCACTCCGTCGGAGCGCAAACTGTGTTGCCAGCGGCAGCTGTGAGCCTGGCCTGCCCTGAGCCCTCTGCCCTGCCCTGCCTGAGCCAAGAGGCGAAAATGGAGATTCGTCATCATGATGATGAATGAATCTCAAAGACGCAATTGCAGCAATCTGCAGTCAGCGTCTGGACTGTCTCACTGTCTCTGATGATCATGTGATGGCGAGGACGCCGCGGCTCTTAGCAGAGGGGAAACGGCCTTTTCAACGAAGCCGTTTCCACGAAATCTTTAACCACGCATGCAGTACAACGCATGCGTGGTTACCACTAAAGCCTTTACCACGCATACCTTTACTACGATGTTTGTAGTAAAGGCATATGTGGTAAAGGTAAAGAGTAAAAAAAGGGGGGTTTGGGGGGTCTCCCCCCAAATAAAAAAACTCACCAGAAGTCACGACGGAATCTGCACATAATCAGCATCGTTTAAGAGAAATCGGAAAAAAAATTCCGTTTCCTCTTAACGACGTATGACGTCACCTCGCAAATAGTCGAGGAAAAGGTTATGCGTGGTAAACGAATTCCGTTGTAACGCATGCGTGGTAAAGGCATGCGTTGCAACGGAATTCGTTGTAACGTCATACATTCCTCTTAGCAGAGTTCCCGGCCCGGTGGGTTTATATTTATATTTCGCAGCAATGGAAACAAAAAAATAGGACTCAGTTTTGAGGTGATTACTGTGGCGTATTTATCGTGCGCCATGTTGTTTTGAGTTTTAACCTGTTTAAATGACACAAAAGTCCAATATTCTGATGTCTATGAAAGAAAAACTATTCGAAATAAGTGTTACAAGAACTATGAATGTATAGGTTTTAAAGCTGAAAGTAATTAATTAAATAACCCCATTGCAATACAGTCCAAGTGTAAAATAACTTGACATAAAGCCAATATGAGAATCTGAAACAATGTGGTTGAGTGCAATGCTCGAATTGTGGTTTCACTATTTCCTGTATTTAGTCTGGGAAATACGCGTTTTTCTTGTCGTCAGACATTCTCTCACTGTTTCTCTTTATGAGTGTGTTTGTGAAACTGAAAGTAGTACCGTCATAAATGTTGAAAACGAATGTTCAATGTGCCTTGAAATGTAGACTGACAATTATAGGCCGATTTATAGCTTAAAATCCTCTCGCCTCTTTGCAACTAAAATGTCATAGTTGTGTTCTCATGAATTCATACAACTATAATGACATTCATTAAGATATCGCTAATCATAAATATAAACATATATCTTCAAAAAGTGGAATTGACCATAGATGAAAAATAATATATACAAATATCAGTTAATGTTGTATCTTCATGAAGTTAATCCATCTTCAGGTGGAGGTTCAATCATGCAACAATGTGTTCTAGCCCATTCTTAGGTGAGATTCATTTGCATTCTTTATAATGCTTATCCCCTTGAATGCCCATAGACCAGAACATTATTATGTTAGGATGATAATATCCTTGAGTGTTATAAAAACACGCACATCCAATCCTATCATTTACTCTGTGGGTATTAATGTATTCAATCTTGTTATACAATATAGATCTCTCTTCAACAGTGCTCTTCTGTTGTCAGTGTTCTCCTGAATCTAGACTTGTTTTAACATGACAAACCTTAATTGATTAATGTCATTACCTCGATTATTGAAATGTACAGCTATAGATGGTTTTTTAATTTTTCATTCTTACGTTACTTTTATGTTCAGTCA
Organism: Lissotriton vulgaris; assembly: GCF_964263255.1. Classification (NCBI taxonomy): domain Eukaryota; kingdom Metazoa; phylum Chordata; class Amphibia; order Caudata; family Salamandridae; genus Lissotriton; species Lissotriton vulgaris. Next base: position 921,716,596 of record NC_141691.1, on the reverse strand, counting down.
TTCTGAATTTAATCTGTAGTCAGGTTTCCCCATGTATTATGGGAGAACATTGTATTAGACACCGAAACTATTGTAAACATTGTTAAAACCATGGTCCATTACTGCTGCTACAGCTTAACCTGGTGCTACAATCTTCTTAATCATATTTGCTATTTAATGTGTGAAAAGCTATGAGTTTTTAGATGGAATTTCTTTTTATTAAGTGTCAGGCGATTGATTAATGTGGTATACTTCCGCCTATTCCAGCAGGTCACCAAAAGGCGCCAGTTTTGCTAGCATTCTAGTGTGCCGATTTGGGAGCAAAAGGCAGGCAAGATCATGGCTCACCTAGCAGGCCTGCCCCCCACCCCGATCAGTTAATAAAGCAGCCTAAGGCAGTGCACTGACTGTCTGCAGTCAGTGTGTGTCCTGGGACCACCGCAAATGAACTACCGCCAAGAACAGTTACTTTACTGGCCGCCCAGTAAGGGTTAAGCCAGTGAGTTAAGCACACAGACAGTAGAAACTTTAACTAGTAGCGTAGTGTAGGAGCCACCATGTGCCCGACCCATTCCACGATCATCAATAAATTCAATAATGATGCCATTGCAAAGAGGAGAATGCCAAGATTCATGAGATGCTGAATGAATCTCAATCAAGTTCTTCTCAAATCTCAATTTGATATGGCAGCCGCGGCCCTTAGTTTTAGTGTTGCCGGCCCGCTTAATGGGTTGGGAGGGACACTGTGATTTTATTTGGGCTGGATTTTGGTTCTTCAGCCATTGGGGTTGTGTGCAGTAGGCTGCAGGCAGCGTGTGCGCAGTTTGATTTATTGCTATGCCCCGTGGCCCCAGCATACCCTCACCGGCGGGGCCAGCAACACCCCACAACACCAACTTGAGCCATCATCTTACTGGGTCCGTTCAACAACTTCAATTCCAGCCAACTAGCGTGACCCGATGACAACGTTGGCATTGAGGACTCAGGCCTGGCAGGAACATGATCTTTCTTCATAATATTGAGCTGCTGTGCTAAACAAAGCTTGTATGTCTGTTCACATGATTACAATGCACTGTGTTAATCTGTATGTATGTTTGTCAATACTGTGTGCATAGATATAGGTAGGTGAGGTCCGGCTGGACATAAGCTATGTCAAAGTTGTATCGTTAAACTCATAGACTGTTAAAAATGGCATACCCTACCCCAGTATTGTCCTTTCCCCAAATCAGCACATAGAGCACTGAAATTGACCCTTTTCAATGCTTTAGTGATTTTAGCTAATTTATTCCAAACTTATGCATCAAATGCACAAAATGTTCATACGGCAGGGGAACCTCCTACCAAAACCTTGCTATGAGGAAGGCTCCCTTTCTGAAATTCAGATCAGGTATTGTATCTGACTTTTAGCAGTGCCATTTGAAGATGTGGGTGGAGCTAATAGAGTAAGTGGGTGGGGCCAGTGGAAGAAGTGGGTGGAGCCAGAGAAAAGTAGGTGTGGTCACGGCAAACATTTGAGCACCTGCTCTTCATATTTTAGAAATTAAGCACTGCCGTCAGCTGGTCACCACCACCCCACGTCACCTTGTGATAGTACTGTCTGTGACTGTGTAACATGCTGCATGAATGATGACTCATGAGATCAGTGCAGTGCACTGCACTGCCTGACTGGCAGCCGCCTAGTACTAGACTAGCTGCCACCGGCTGTACACAGGCACACAGGTTTTTAAGTGTACAAGCCTCAGTGTGGAAGTGGAACCCCAGCTGGTAATGCCGGTATGTGCCGGTAGTGCTGATGATAGCTCTGCTCAGGGTCTAAATCCAGGCTACAAAGATTGCTACAAGTACAACTCCAAGAGATCTGAGGGTCAGTGAGGGTCATAGGTTGAGCAGCCTAGGACAGGTCCATGCTGAGAGGACTGCAGTACTCCCATGCAATCAATAGCACTTCTACGGCAGTAGCAGAAGCTATAGACAGCGCATGGTGATGACACCCACGTGGATTGCTGTTGATTCTACGTAAGGGCAGGCTGATATTACTGTATGTATTGGCATGCCATCATTATTCACAACGCAGCACTGCCATTGATGGGGCGGCAAATGCAAGAGATTCTCCACTCAGTGCTATGTGCACCATGGTAGTGCTGATGAGAACCTGTGTCACTAACATGCAATGCAACCACATCTCTTGTTGGGACTTTTTAGATGCGCTGCTAAATGTGGGTGCAATGCATCTCCCTCCACATTATTAACGTGCTCCCCCGCTGAAGAAGGCACATGATCGCTCTTCATAATATTGAGATGCAGTGCTTAGCAAAGCTCATATATTATAAGTCTGTTCACATGATTACAATGCACTGTGTTAATCTGTATGTATATTTGTCAATACTGTGTGCATAGATATAGGTAGGTGAAGTCAGGCTGGGCATAAGCGTTGTCAAAGTTGTATCTTTGAACTCGTAGACTGTTAAAAATGGCATACCCTACCCCAGTATTGTCCTTTCCCCAAATCAGCACAAAGAGCACCAAAATTGACCCTTTTCAATGCTTTAGTGATTTTAGCTAATTTATTTCAAACTTGTGCGTTAAATGCACAAAATGTTCACAGGGCAGGGGAACCTTCTATCAAAACCTTGCTATGAGGAAGGCTCCCTTTCTGAAATTCAGATCAGGTGTTACATCTGACTTTTAGCAGTGCCAGTTGAAGATGTGGGTGGAGCTAATAGAGTAAGTGGGTGGGGCCAGTGGAAGAAGTGGGTGGAGCCAGAGAAAAGTAGGTGTGGCCACCGGCAAACATTTGAGCACCTGCACTTCATATTTTACAAATTAAGCACTGGTGGAAGGATACTCTCTCTTTGAGGTATTTGGGTCCAATGTTGTTGAGGGATTTGTAGGCGTGGGTGAGGAGTTTGAAGCTGACCCTATTCTCGACGGGGAGCCAGTGGCGGTCTTGTAGGTGTTGGGTCATGTGTTCGTGATGGGGTGTCCCGAGGACGAGTCTGGCTGTGGCGTTCTGTATGGTTTGGAGTTTGTGTAGAAGGGTTCTGTGGATTCCGGCATATAGGGCGTTGCCGTAGTCCAGTCTGCTGGTTATGAGTGCATGGGTGACGGTCCTTCTGCAATCGGGGGGGGATCCATTAGAAGGGCTTACGGAGGATGCGCAGGCATTTGAAACTAGTGGATGCGACGGTGTTGATCTTGCGGTTTATGGAGCGGCAGGAGTCAAGGATGATGCCACGGTTGTGTGCGTGATCTGTAGGAGTGGGTGGATTTCCGAGGGCGGAGGGCCACCAGGTGTTGTCCCAGGCAGAAGTTCAGGATCCAAGGATGAGGACCTCGGTCTTTCCTGAGTTGAGCTTCAGGCAGCTGTCTTTCCCAGGGGGCCACGTTCTTCATTCCTTCCTGAAAGCAGAGTCTGGTGTCTTCGGGATTCGTCATGGGTGGGAGGATAAGCTGGGTGTCGTCGGCGTAGGGGACAATGCTGAGCCCATGTTGTCTGACGATGGCAGCGAGGGGGGCCATGTAGATGTTGAAGGGCGTGGGGCTGAGCGATGATCCTTGGGGTAATCCGCAGTTGATATCGGTGGGTTCGGAGAGGAAGGGCGAGAGTCTGATCCTCTGGGTTCTGCCGGAGAGAAAGGACTGGATCCAGTGTAGGGCGGTTCCTTGTATCCCTGTTTCGTGAAGTCTGCCTGCGAGTGTGCGATGTAAGACTGTGTCAAAGGCTGTGGAGAGGTCTAGAAGGATGAGGGCTGCAGTGTGTCCCTGGTCATGTAGCATGCGGACGTCGTCAGTGGCGGCGAGGAGGGCGGTCTCTGTGCTGTGGTTGCTGTGGAATCCAGGCTGGGCGGCATCTAGGATTGAGTTCTCTTCGATGAAGCTGTTCAGTTGAGCTTTTCCAAGTCTCTCTGTGACTTTGGCCGCGAAGGGGAGAAGAGAGATGGGCCGGAGGTTTTTCAGGTCCGTTGGGTCGGCCGTTGGTTTCTTGAGGAGGGGTTTAACCACTCTCCTCTTCCACTTGTCTGAGCAGATGCCGGATCTGAAGGATGCGTTGATGGTCCGTCCTAATTTGGGTGCAATGGTGGCGGTGGCCCTGTGGAATATGTGCGAGGGGCAGGGGTCTGTTGGGGCTCCCGAGTGGGTTTTTTTTTCGTGATCGCGGTGATGTGTTCGATGGTGGTGAGATCCCATGTCATGATGGTTGGCCTATCGTTGGCCGGGGGAGAGGGGTGGTTTCCGGTGTCTGTTCGCTGAAGTTGTCATATAGGACCTTGATTTTCAGATGGAAGTAGGCGCTGAGCTTGTCGCAGAGTTGCTGAGAAGGTGTGACATCCGTGGCTTTGCTGGTGGGTTTTGCGAACTGCTGTATGATGTTGAACAGTTCCTTGGTGTTGGTCGCGTTGGTCTGAACTTTTTCTCATATGAAGGTCCGTTTGGTGTCTCTTATGCGCTGGTGGTATTCCTTCAGGGCGCTCCTGTAGTTGATGATGATGGTTATGATAAAATTATTTGTAGAGCGCATGTTCTCCAGTGGTTTCTTGGCGCTTAGGCAGAGGGGCGTTGATCGAAGCGGAGGGAGGAGACTAGTTGTAGGCCTGAGAGAAAAGCCATGTTTTAAGTGATTTCCTAAACTGGGGATAGGAGGGGATTTGGCTCAATCCCGGGTGGTTGTTCCTTGGTTTTCTGGTTTTGTCAGGTTTTCTCTAGGCGTCTGCAGGAGAGTCTGGATTCTTGTAGTTCTGTGGTGAACCAGGCGGCCTTCAGAGGGCATTGTTTGGTGGGGTGGCGGAGGGGTGCAAGCTTGTCTGCGCAGCAGGAGATCCAGCTGTGAAATTCTATGGCTGTGGCATTGGTGTTGGTCGTGGCCGTGTTGCTCTGTGACCATGCTCCAGTTCCGTCGTGGCGGGTGCGGGCGGGCATGGGTGCGGCGGTGAAGTTAAAAGTGAAGTGGACACAGTGGTGGTCCGTCCAGAGGTGCTGGGTGGTGTGGCTGAAGTGGATGTCTGTCCCTCCCGCGAAGATGGGGTCAAGGGTGTGTCCAGCTTTGTGGATGGGCGTGTTGATCAGCTGCTTCAGTCCAAGTTTGGCAAGGTTTTCAAGGAGAGTGATGGAGTCTGGGACGGTGCCATAGTCGAGGTAGAAGTTCAAGTCCCCGAGCAAAGTCTAGTCCGTAGAGTTGATGGCGTGGTGTGCGACGAGCTCGGCGAAGGTAGTTGTAGACTGGGTGTGAGGTCACGGCGGTCTGTAGATGAGGGTGCCGCGTAGCGTGGTCCTGGGGCTGGTCTGGATCTGGAAGAGGAGGTGGTCTGTGTTGGAGAGGGGGTCACTCGTGCTGGATGTGGAGAGTCGGAGTGGGGTCTTGTGTGCAATGGCGAGTCCTCCTCCTGAGCAGTGTGGGCGGTCTTGTAGCAGTTGGTAATGGCAGTGGCGATGTCGGTCGGATGTGGTCTTTGTTCAGGTTTCGGCGAAGACGGCAACGTCGGGCGAGAGGGTGTTGATCAGGTCCCAGTTCTCTATGGCGTGCCGGTGCAGGGAGCGTATGTAGAGGAAGATGCACATCAGGGTTTGGGCGGTGCGTGCATCAGTGGTTGTGGGGGCTCTGTCGATAGTGAAGGATATGTGGCAAGGTCTGCACAAGAACGGTCCATGGGTGGTGTTTGGCGAGGATCATTTGGGATTCAGTGCGTGGAGGGTGGTGATCTCGTAGCGGTGGGGCCTGGGAGAACCAGGGTTCCTGGCGCTGGTCCCGGACGGGTGCAGACAGGCTTACCTTAGGCGCACCTACAGCTTGCCCGCATCTGCTGCATGACCGCGCAGCGGTCACCATTAAGTAGGGGATTGGGCCGGACCTGAGGTAGGGAGGCGGGTTGGGGGCTGTGAAGGGGTGGGAGGGGCTGCAGGGGCAGCAGCGGTGGGAACCGGGCAGAAGAAAAAACAAGCACAATAAATTAAAAACAATCAAGAGGGAGGAGAAACAATCAAGAAACCACAACAATAAATTGTAACACAGTAAAAGTTACGAGTCCGGCGGAAGTGTGGAAAGCAGTTAAACATCTAGAGACTGGCAGGCTGCATTTGCAAACCCTGCACAGCGGGGACTCGAGGCTGCAGCGCTGAGGCTGCATTGGTGGGGAGAGTACTGGCCTGGACCGAAGGTCTAGGTTTCACACACGCGCTCCCCCGCAGCAGCCGCCATTAACTAGGGGAGCCGGTGGGACCCGAGGTAGGGAGGCGGGAGCAGGGGCTGTGATGGGGAAGGGGCCGCAGGTGCAGCAGCGGCAGTAACCTAGCAGGCTGCAAGCGCAAACTTTGCGCTGCTGGGACTCGACGCTGTGGCGGTGAGGCGGGGCTGCTGGGGAGAATGCTGGCCATTGTATTAGTGAGGAGGGATGTCTTTGGCCTGTGAGGCTATGCCAATGATGGATTTATTGTTAGCGCAGCCCTTTTCAATAAAAGCAGTCTTTTACACTCTGTACTGTTGTCCTTCCTGGCTGTGCCATCTCGCTCAATTAACTTTTGTGTGAGCCTCCCACAGACCACAAAAAATAAAAAAATCGGTCCAGAAGTTGGCCTCTGCCACAGGCCCCTCGGGCGCTGCCCGATTTCCCGCCCTGCCAATCCGACCCTGGTGGGAGGAACATTCTCGGCAAATAAAGTCGTGGGCTGAAAACCCCCCACCAGAGTCCTCTTTGAACAGAAGAAAAAAAAAATATATATATACCATCAATCTGAAGAACTTTGCCCCAATTATAATTTTGTAGACAACTGTAAAAAATGTTAAATATGTATTTTTTCATTTCAACCCAAGTGAAAGTCTAGTAAAAACATGAGCGAGAAAAAGTCACTGTTAGTCACTACTGGGGCGAACGTTTTGGCAGCTGTGCGCTATATAAATGGCTCATTCAGTAAACTAAAACTGCCTTTGACCCTAAATGAGAATCAACGATGGAGGACTTACCTTCATTCACTAGTATCAAAGGTAAGAGGTCAAGGTAAATTTGTGGAGACCAACCCCATTCTTTTGAAATTTGACATTCCAGAAGAGTCTGGCGCTCGCGCACAGTAGCTTGAAAGTGAGATGTAACCGCTCAGCTTGTGCCAGCCACTCGCCACAGATTGTTTATAATGAAGGTTAATAGGAGCTTTTGACAGCAAGCTAATTAATTCACATGTTCTACTTAATTACTCATTCAATTTGCATATAACTAAAGGAGTATGGTCGCTGTTTTTCCTGATGGCCAGTCAATTGTAATACAAATCAATGGAACAGTTGTCTTAGTAAAGCTAAGTCGTATCTTGCCTGTCAACATGGGATACCCTATTTATCTTTTATTCGTTGAACAGCCGCAATGTAACTCACTAGTTTTGGAATGCCACGTTTTCAGAACAACCTTTTCATTGAACACATTTTGGTGTTGAGTGGTTAATAATAAAGTAAGTTAAACAGGAAAAAAACTACTTATGAGGGAAATACAGATTTAATTAAAATTAACAATCTTCCCCTCACGTACCAGTTGTGCACCTCTACACAAGTAGAAAATAAAAGGTGCACTGAACATTGTCAAACTAGTATATCCCATGTGGCCGGATTCTGCAAATATACAGATAGAAAAGTTCTTAGTGTATAATATGTGACCATAATAACTCTTGGCTAAAATAAGCTGTGTTTGTGTTGTATTTCCACAGGTTTCTTTGGACCGACCCTCAATAGCTTCATCCATGTTCTCATGTACTCATACTACGGCCTCTCTGTTTTTCCATCCATGCACAAGTACCTCTGGTGGAAGAAATACCTCACTCAAGCACAACTGGTAATCTTACCCTTCTGTTTTTCCAGTTAATATTAATTAGTTGTGTGTTTTGCTATATAATCTACTCATAATTATAACACTGGAATGTTGAGCACTCCATTGAAAACCATGGAGTGCTCCGGGCATCTAATGGCTGGTAGAGTCCGGAGCATCAACATTTCAATGTTTGCTGTTGCCGTGAACAAAGGCCTCACGGAGCCAGAGGGGTTTTCAGCCTCCTCTGACTCTGTGGCGCCTTTATTTTACACATTAGAGCCTTCTGCCCTCTAGGAGTGGAATGTTCCAATTACCTCCGTAGCAGGCTCTACCGGCTGTTAAAGGCACTTGCCTTCGGCTCAGGTCTTTAACGCTGGAGCAGGCCTTTAATGGCTGGTAGAGTCCGCTATGGCGGGCTTTAAAGCTGTAACAGAAGCAGAAAAGCACATAGAAGGCACAGACAGCTGGGAAGAACTTATACGTTTGAGTTAGCTATCACCCTATTAATTTTTGTACATTATTTTCCTATTACAGGCATGATTTAACATCAGAATAAGCCAGTATTAGAAAAATTATATCTATTCCCTTTTGTATTTGCTTATTAATTTCCAGTACTGGCCCGCAGCACTTGCTCATAATTTACTTTTGTTTTTACTGCTACCTCTTACCCGCCTCATTGATCTTATATCTGGAAGGAGGTAGGCATGTATTAGTCTTTCCCTAGCAATGCAAATAGGTTATGCGCACTGGTGCCTTTATGTCCAGAATCCCATTGGTTGTCAGTGATGGGCTCCCACTGTACATCTCAACACCTGCACAGCCTGCCTCCAAAAGGCTATCTCACAGACAATAGGCGCTGCATCAGTCGAATACTGCAGCCTCACCCTCTGACCTACCCTACATTGTCAGTAAAAGCAAAAGAGGCTGCAATGATAGGGGAGGTTGCGAGAAAGCTCCAAGAGGTTCACCTACAAAGCTACCCTTCTTGGTGGGCTAGAGATCTGCATGGCCACCCCAGCAGCTACACAATGTCTGCAGAAAGACCCATGACTGAATCTGATTGGCAGGAGCCCCCTTGCTATGCAGAGTATCAACACCCCCCCCCATACTTCTCCCACTGTATGCCTAAAAGGATATTACCAGCAGTGGCAGCTGGCATGGCTTGCAGTTGGGAAGAGGGAAGGCAGGGAGCGGGCATGCGGGGTATGTGCAGAATTTAAAATACATAAATAAATAAACATAAACACTTACTTTTGCTGCATGGTCCGTGTCTCTGCTCTTGCTCTCCTCGTTGGACTTGAGGAACAGGAAGCACAGCCAGGCCCCCCCCAGCCAATCACAACGCTGCAATGCAGCATTGTGATCAGCAAGGACCCAGGCCCCCTGACCAATCACAACGCAGCAATGCAGTACTGTGATTAGTCTGAGCATCCTGGTTCGTTGCTCAGCCAGGGAAGGGGGACCTGAGCTGGTTCTCCATGCAGGCTGTAATGCAGACTGCATGGAGAAGGGGGAAAGTGCACATGACTGTGCTAGGCGACCCGTGATGGCTGGCCAAACAGTCAAGTATACTTAGACGTGCACAGACCACTTCCCCCCCCCCCCCCGCCTTGCTCCAACAGCAGAGTAGCCTGGCCCACCTGCCAGCCCGCAAAGCAGCACGGAAACCAGTACTGACAGAAACATAAAATTATAAGAACTCAAAGGTATCATGTTATGTTTCCTTTACTTTGCACTGCTTAAAAGCAGTGGGGCGATGCTCCTCCGCCAATAATTACCAGTCACCTTGCAGTCTATACCCTAATAAAAGGCACCCCCTCCTAAGGCTTTGTGCCTCTATCTGGTCATGGAACTTATTGAGCTCCGGCAATAGCCTCATAGTGTACTTTGAGAGGTATAATATGCTATTTATAATACAAGAACGCCTGTAATGAATGTATAAACGTTCCCAATTTCTTATTACAGTCAAATTGTCACATCATGTTTTAACAGTAATAAGAAAATTACTTTGTTGCTCTGCTGTATTCACTTCTTTACAGTTGAGGGTTGACTGTCACAGTGTCTCTACCAGAGGCAGCATACAATGTTTGTAAAGCAGGTTTCGAGGCAGAATTATTACTGCTGTTTAAACAATGAAAAGGATACGTAGATCTGTCAGTCTTTCTTTTTAACTATTTTCTCTGAACATTTACTGTCACTTGCTGAATTACATTAATGACAATTTGCATGTTTGTAGCACTCCAGTACTTCATTACAAGAAAGCAGCAATGTATTTGCAGGTTTCCATTTGGAACAAGAGCCATTTTTGAAGGGGACAAATTGAACTGTTTAAAAACATGTGTTGTGACAAATAACATATTGGACCTCAGAGCCTAGGATTAGAGAAAATGAGATAGTGGAATTGTGTGTTTAAAAAAAAAATGCTCTCTGTCCAGTGATATAAGGATATTGCTAGTAAGCCCAGAGTTCTGTGACTTTCTAAAAATAAAAACGTAGGGTCCTTTTAACAAAAAACATTTTGTAGTTCATATATTAGTACTTGTGTAGTACTATTGTACATACTCCTAACAGGGGCAGGCAATGGTCGATCCATGGTGGGAATGTCTTTGCAAGTTTGTGAACATTCTCAAACTTGTGAGTAAATTAGATTGGGAATATACATTCATGTTTGTCAAAACATAAATTAAATTTAGATTTTGCAACATTAGACACTTGTGTAACTGAGTTCAAGGCGGTTTCGTAAATGGCTCTGTGAATCGAGCCTATGACCTCAAATATTCAAATAAATCCTAGTTTGAATTTTGCAATAATGTGGCTTTCTGGCATTGTCTGGTTTTGTCCATCAAGGCCTTTGGAATACAATTCCCTTCTCTATATTTTCACTACTCTCTATAAGAGCAGTACAGTAATATGCAATAGAAAAACATTAGAATAGGTAAATTAAACCAGATTTTAAAGTTCTGCTACAAATATTCACTAGTTGTAATACATTGGTGGCATCCTTTTAATGGCATGGTTTAGATTAGAAGTTGTAATCTGTAGGGTTGTCGATGTATGGGAATTTTACATAAAGACAGATGAGGAATCTTAACTGCTGAAAGGAAATAATGTATTCACACAATAGGTTAGGTTTAAATGGAGACATAGGAAGAGCTTGACGTTACATGTTAAGAATTAGATCTGTAAGGAAGAATGGAAGCATCTCGCATAACACATGATTTAGGAAAGGTCACTGATTTTAAACAGGTGTTGCTCAAACATGAATTGTCGCAGGACACAAATTTGATTTTTGGGCACAATATATTTGGGGAACGTTGATCCCATTTTGTTTCATGTTTGTCACCTGTATTTGGCGCAGTTTTATTCATGGACTCAACGTGACAGTCTACATCGTTTATCAGAGCTGTACATAATTTTTGCATACAAAGTTTTGAAAATGTTTAAACTTTTTTGTTACTGATTTTGTTTTAGATCCAGTTTGTGATGACTATTACGCACACTCTCAGTGCCGTTGTTAAGCCTTGTGGGTTTCCGTTTGGTTGCCTCATCTTCCAGTCTTCTTATATGACCACATTGGTTATCCTGTTTATCAATTTTTATGTTAAGGTAAGTTTTCTTAGTTTACACATTTCTTTCTCTTTTGTGCACCAATAGCAAGCAGCCTTTTTGTCACCCCCCTTCGAATCCATGCAAGAACTCTTCTAAGCTGTGCACTTTCAGGTGCATTACTTTGCTTGACTTCAGTGAAATAACACTGATGGCAGCACATTCACTCCGAAAATAGTTCTAGCAAAAGTGAGAGAGTAAAAAACGAAATTAAAAGAAAAAAGGTGTACGGCTGTGCAAGACAAGCTCATAAAACAGTGGTTTCTAAGCCCCAACAAAAGTTGGCAGTGAACCAGATTTAAGTTGCAGGAAACCTGAAGACTTCAGAAAGGAGAATATTAAGGTCCGAAGTATTTTCAAACACTTGTCAGAATAATCACTGGCTCTGGTACCACTCTGCCACAGCAAAAGACTTCCAAGACTCCTCCAATAGTACCTTCAGTGGAGCTGTAACCTATAGACGGTCTTCAAGTAAATGCTCTACCTAACCTAAAATAGAAGGTTAGCTTCCAGGTGGACCAACAGCTAATATGTGCATATGTTTAAAGCAAAGAATGCAGACCATATGTCAGCAGGGAATATATAGCCTCCACGAACCATTCCTGTTTTTATGTCCTTTTCCAAACAGCATCTATTAAGGAAACTGTATAACTAATGGCAATTTGAATATCAGTTTTACACTGCAGCTGTCAAATTAAGACCTTAAGTAGTTCATCTGCAAGTGACGTTGGCCACTACACCATGATTTGAGGAAACATAGTATAGAAATTCATACATGTTGCATTGTTTCTTTCCAGGTCGTAAACATTTCCAAAGCTTTTTCAGATGATCTGAAGCTGCTTTACAATCAAACCTAGTCTTTCTTTTGTATATAAATGCACGTCCTTTTCCCTGGAAATCTTGCAATCAGATTTTACAGCCGGTACGAAGAATGCAATTCCATTAGGATTCTTAGCAACAAAAAAACACTTCTATGTATAAAGTCACCTAAAGATCAAGTGAACAAAAGGGGAATTTATTTTGTCAGCAGTCATGCAGTAGCACTGGATGATCACTCATACCTGGATGTGGATCAGGTTTGTGTGCAACCTGCTTAGCCATTCAATACCATCTAAACTCAGTGAGGATATTTTGTTTCTTCATGTCCTCACTCTTTTTGAAAGTCAAGTAAAGATATAAATAAAAAGAAAATGTAAGAAAAAAAATGTTAAAAAACAGTTAAAACTGATTTTGTTGGACATAATGTATAAACGATGAGTTTAGGCACAGTGTCAATGGCTACCATTAATTTCTTAATTAACCTATCACACAGAACTGCTGGTACTCTGCTTGTGCAAGTGCTGTTGGCCAATCATTTATAAAATAAAAAGAAATAGGGTAAGCCAAGGTTGCAACCATTGTGCAGTTGCATCAGGCTTCTTAGTAAGTAAACATTCCAATCATATTGTGTACATAGTTCCACATGAGTTAATACACCATACACTATGACAAACAATACCATGATAGAAAATGTTGTTCAAACCACGTTTAAGTTGCAGATTAAATCAGTGAACTATATACATACCAAAGGCATTGTTATAAGTTGTTGATTATATCTAAAACCCTACTTTCATGTGCATTATGTTATTTGTATGTGTAACACGCATCTAGCCAAGATATTCCGGCATGGTGTGTGCTTACATATCTTTGTTTAAACAACAGTGGCTGACATGACAATTTGCATTGCACAACGTGAATCTATAGGGAATGCTCAATATAGAGAGTGCCTGTGGCATAAACAATTTTGGATGTATAGGAAACGCCATTGTAATGTCTTATTGCTATCTTACATCATTTGAATATTTTTAATTTCAAAGAATTTTATTGACATTTTTAACAAAAGGAACAAAGGAAGACAGTACGACATGCATAGTGAAAAGCGGAGAAGTAGTATACATGTACGAGTTTGGTTAGAGGATGCTAAGCAGTAGAAATATGATATCAAGTTATCTCGGATCACGTCAATTCAGGACACATTAAATTATAATAAACAGAAGACAAAATGAATGATAAATTAACAGGAAATGTGCTTATGAATGCTCATCACATAGTGCTATTGGCTTAGGAAATGGAACAAGTTGCCAATAAATCTCTTTTAACATACATAGTCAATTACATATATATAATGTGCATATTACACTGTGTATACTCATATCTAAGACCTGGTACAAGTTGCCAATAGTTGCAATATAATACAAGTTGCAAGGCAAGGATCTCTCGGGTTCTCCCAGACACGGATTATATCCCCAAGTGGTTACTAATTGAAAAATAAATTTATGGGGACCTCCACCCAATAACCCTTTTGACCAGCAAACCAAAACCCCCTTAGTCAGGAAAATATATCTTTAGCGGCACCAAAGGAGCTATATTAAAGATTGACAAGCTCCTGGAGATCCCAATCTCACATTCTAACATGTTTTGTCTTTGGAATAAACCCCAAATCGAAATTCATGGGTAACAGCGGCAGCTCCTCCGCCATGGTGGAGGAGCATCGCCCCCGCCAGCTGCATAAACAAATAAAATGATAATAAACCTGGGTTTATTATCATTTTATTTTGTTTTTCCAGCCGAGTCCCGGGCGAATGGTATGCACTGCTAAAAGTGTGCATGTAGGTTTGGCCGGCTGTTTCAGGATGCCAAACCAAATTGCACATTGTAGCGGTCTCTAACCCGAGCTGCGTTGGAGTAAGCAGCACAGGCTCCCAGTCTCCCTGGGAGTGAAATTCTAGGGTACTCAGGACAATCTTGAAGCTGCTCTCATGCAGGGGAATCTGGGAGCCTGTGCCTGCAGTGGAGCCATGAGAGGAGCAAAAGACCGTCAATGCGGCTGGCTGCAGGCAAGTTCTTTTTTTCCCTTTTTTTTCTCATTTTTGTTGACTCTTGCCATCTAATTTGGAAGTAAGTTGTCTCCCACAAAATCTCCCCCTCCCTCTCCCAGACAAAATTATGACTCATTCACAGAAAATTCTGGACTCCGGCCCGACTCTATAAACTGTCCTTCAGAGAGAGCCCATATTGCTGGAACTGCACCAAATTGATGAGACATCCCCCACCTATTCTTCCACTCCGGTCTCCCCATTCTGGGATTCCATATTTGATTTTATCCATACTCTCTTTGGGAGTCCTCTAAAAAGAAAGTTCCATTCCCTAATTCAAGGATTCCTAGAGCGACAAATCAAATCACATAATGATAGCCTTCTGGTATATATTCTTCGAACTACAGCATGTGAATCAGTACTTGCTAACTGGAAAAACACAGCGGCTACCTCATGTAATCCCTGGTTAAATTGGGTTGCTTACCTGAGAGGGGTGGATAGCATTTCCCCTCCAGGACTCCCCATGGAGATCGCGTAGCACCTCTGTATGGAATACTCTTGATAACTATTTTTCCACCACCAAACCCCCATAAACTTTGTATATATTCTGTGGTCTGCAAATTATATGTCTGATTAAATATATCTATAATTGCCTCACAATGTATTCTAAAAAAAAGCTTTATCATTTGAATGTTTTTATAGTTTTTATGGGAATGTATTTTTTCCAGAAATGTACATTGGCAAAACAAGAGGCTTTTTACAGATCGGGTTCCTCTTATAACACATCTCTTTTAGCCACAACCGTAACTTCTCAATCTAGTATGTGTAGTTTCAGTAGTTTACAAAGCATATTTTGGATTTACTAAATGTTAGTAACCCATTTATCATGGTGTGGAGACCACTCTGCTGCATGGAAATGTAGTCAAAATTTGGTGGTGAATGGAGCTCTGAAAATAGAGTTGTTTTTTGTTACCACTGTTTGCCTGCCCCAAAGAGGGCTCTAAGAGTAGGAAAGCACAACAAAACAACCCCACTCTGCTTTCTAGTTTTAACCAAAAATGTCTGTATTAATTAGGAGCAAAGAAAGCCCCTTTCCTCGATCTGGTCCAAACCACTAGCAGAAAATGTTACTTATGTTTAGTAACAAAATTTCCAGTACATGCAAGCATATTCCTGCAGATGATGCACCTTAGGACTATCCATCAAGTATCAGTCTGGAACTAGAAACTTTTTCTCCAGCAAAAGCTCTCCAGGGCCACCGGTTGGAACCTTGCATCATCATCTGTGGCCTCTCTCTCTTATGTTGCGAGAGCGGTAATATTAGACAACACATTGTATCCATAGGATCTTAATACTAATGGCACTAACTCGTAGGGGAGAAATAGGGCAGTTTGAAATCAGCAGCTAGATACTGTATTCAATAGACAATGTGTTACTGAAAGCAAATAACTTTTTCTTTCAATCAGTACCCTCTTTCCACAAATGCCTATTCTTGTGGATGAGTCCCATAGCAATACCCTCCAAGAGGTTGTACTGAAGAGTGCTGCTTAACCAACAATGCCATGGGACACAGCCTACCTAAGTATCCATAATTGTGGGCCTGGGCTGTTAAGCAGTGATGTTTAGTCTGTAATAATGGTCACCCAGTGATTACATGCCTATTGGGATGACCCCTGATGAGAGTAATAGAAGCAGCCTTGCATTTTTAGGAAGGTCCGAAAATGCCAGCCAGAAAGACTTTCTTCAGTAAGGCATAGTGGAGCGTGAACAGGTGCTTGGTTACAGATTTGTGCTTCTTGACTCCAGCAAACTCCACAAAGAGCTGATCATTCACTCGGTCCTGTTGTGTGTGATTGAGGTCCTCTTTGCGGGGATGAGGAGTAGGGAAGAAGGATGGAAGAGTGAAAAACTTGCCCACATGAAAGGCTGACATCTTTTGACAGAAACACTTGGACTAGAACACTGTGGAAAATGTCTAGACTAAATGGGCCCATGGTTCTCTGAACCAGTGGGTCAAAATAACTGCCACCACTGCTGTAGGTTTCAATGTCAAACGAAATAGGCACTTGTGCTTTGGCTCGATTGTAGATGCTAACAGAAATGTCAACACAATTTAAATCCTACTGTGAAACATTGAATTGAGTAAGACAAAACAAAATAAATCTTCAAAATGTGTGCCATAAGTAGTTACTTAAAGAGGTGTGGTTAGGAAAGCACATGAAGACATATAGGGAAGTGACTGCCAAGACCTGAAAGACAAGACATAATGCAAAGATGGCGCCAGAAAGGATTCAAACCTTATAACGTGTACCACTCAACATACCTACTCCAGTGACCTCAATACATAGATTTTGTGGCAAGTTTCCTGGAAAACAAGATGTTGGTTACTTCAGTAAGAAACCAAAGGTCTCAAGTGGCAGTGCTCAATATCCATGTGTGGAAGTGCAGTGTTAGCAAACTCGAACAAGAAGCAACTGTGCGATAAATACTAGTTGGCAATGTGTGAGAGAATAAGAAGGAGGTGCAGATGCTTAGTACCAACATATTGGCATACCAAATCATCTTCCAGTTTTGGGCGATCAGCCTGCATTGTGCTTGATCCTCCAACACTTTCTGCTGGAATCTCAACAGCAGTGGGATCACTTAAATCAACCCACAAGATGAACAGGATCTGAAGGCATACCCTATAGAATCATTCAGCGTAAAGTGTAGGTCACGGAACTGTTCAGGGTCACGGTGAAGAGATTTATTAGTTCATTAAGATGTTTTGTAAACCAAGTGACAGAATAATCAGTTCATTAAGCTAATGAAGGAAGTCTAGAGGCAGTCATTGAGCTACAGTGAAAGCAGTTCCCGGATAGACTTTGTTAGACGCCTTTGGCAAAGCCATAGACAGAGACCTGAAGGAATATGCAGGCTTGTCCGACAAACAGGAATAAAGATCTATGCAAAGGAGGCAGAAGTCAGATCAGGTTAGTGTCCGAAAGTCTGGATGAAATGATTATCCTCGAACATTCTTATGAACTTGTGAGAGTCACTTTCTAGTCTCAATTGGATTGGTAGGCAGTGCCATAAGAAAGAATCCCAGGAGCAGGAGGAATACCCCCTGAGTCTGTAGGACTGGATCAACAGTAGCCATTGGCTGGCAGACCTGAGGCATTTAGGTAATTATTATGTGTTGAACAGTTTTGCAGGGTAGTTTGGTGAGCGGCCATTGCGGACTTGTGTACAAGACACTATCTCTTTTACAGGTAGCCAGAAAAGGGACTATTCAACTGATCTGGGTTAATGTAGTCACGGAGCTACAAGCTAAACAATTTTTTTAACAACATTATGGACTCTCTGAAGTTTTGCAAGGGAAGAGCTCTGTAGACCGGTTCATACACTATTGCAGAAGTTGAAATGAACAAGTTACTTACTTTCATTAATGCTTTTTCTGGAAGAGACTCTAGCGGCAGATTCCTCACCTTTGACTATTCCCCAGGCAGCAGACTGGATTTGGAAAATCTTGAGCAGAACCTCTGTGTGCGATAGGTGGCATAGTTTAGCCCTGCGTCGCCATCGTCTGCATCAGAAATGACATCGCAGTGCCTATATGGGCGTCACTCCAGCATGTGAACATCAGTTTCTTTCATGACTAGTTATGTAAAAAAACACAGCCATGTAAGTGTTACTTGTTTGACCAGTGTTGCTTTTCTTTTGGGTAAAGAGTCCAGTTCACAGAGCAGGGAGGATGGGAGGACCAGTGAGGAATCTATGGTCAGATATATTCTCTACCATAAAAAGCATTTCCAAAGGTAAGCAACTAGTCCTTCTAGTCCTTCTAATAGAGATTTTTAGCTGCAAATTCCTCATTCCAAATTCGTCTGCAAACTGGCTTAAACGAAAGAGTCCAGGATGACCAAACATGCAAAATGCTCATCACAACCAACCTGTCTGCACAAGCAGTAGTGCTTGGTGAATGTATGGAAGGATAACCATGTGGCAGGTTGGCAAATGTCAAAGATAGATACCCCACCCACTATTGCAGTAGGGGTGGCTTTTGCCCTGGTGGAGTGAGCTCACAAGCCCTCGGGGGGTTGCCCCTTCGCAGGTGCGTGGCAGATTTTTATACAGAGTACTATCTATCTAGAGATGATTCGTTTTTGCACAGCCTTGCCCTTCTTTACCCCAGTGAACACAGTGGAGAACTGATTGTTCACCCAATGATATTTGGTGTGATCAATATAAAATGACAAAGCTCTTTTAAGGTCCAAATAGAGGAGTCTCTCCTCCTCTGATGGATGAGGTGGAGTGTAGAACAGAGGCAGAGTAATGCTTTGGACAATATGAAAAGGGGTGGCCACCTTCAGAGGAAAAGAGGAGCATGTTCAAAGGACCAGTTTGTCCAGGAAAAAATTGGTGTATGGAGGGTGGACCGACAGAGCTTAAAGCTCACTAACCCTCCTGGACTAGGAACACTGTTTTCCGAGTCTCGAGCCAGACAGAGCAGCTATGCAGGGGCTCAAATGGAGAACACATGAGAAAAAGAAGTACCAAATTAAGGTCCCTTTGGGCCATCACAAAAAGAATAGCTGGAAACAAATAGTGTAAACCTTTCAAAAAAAGAGTCACAACAGGTGACTTAAACAAGGGGGTTTGATCCAGTAGCTGCAAGAAGCCAAAATGGCTGACAAATAATTGTTAACTGTGCCCAGAGCAAGACCATGCCGGGCTTAACAAACAACAAAACATCCGCAAGGGGTGAAGAAAGGGGGTCCGCATTGCATGAGGAACACCAAGCCACAAACTTAGCCCAACGTTAGGCATAGACAGTTTTAGTGAAAGTATGCTTGGCTGTCAATAGGACATCACAAACTTCAGGCGGGAGATCAAATACCCTCAACTGTGACAGCTCAGTGTGCATGCATGAAGGTGGGGAGTGCACAGGGCCATGCCGTGTCGCTGTACCAGGAGGTCCTCCAAAAGGGGCAGCCTGACCGGGGAATAGATGTTTTTGCTCAAGAGTTCTGGATACCATTCTCTCTTTGCCCAATCTGGAGCCACTATCAGTCCTGATCTTTAGAACTTTGGGTAGAACAGTTGTCAATGGACAAGCATAAAGGAGTCCAAAGTTCCACTTTGTTAGAACCGGCTGTCTCTAGTTGGCAGAGGTATACACTTCTGACAAATAGGGACACTCCTTTTCTAGTCAGGGCAAGGGGATCACACCCTTCGATAACCCCTGCTCACCCCCTTGGTAGCTTGGCAGAGCAGAACAGGCTTATCTCAGAGGCTGTGTGTTAAGCAATTACGACCACATACAGTAATACAGTGAATACACTACAAATGGACACGACACCGTAGTATTATAAAAATAAGTATTTTTATATAAGGCTTAGCACAAGACCAAAATAACGGCAAAACTGTACACAATCGGAATAAATACGTTTAGGAAGGAAAAAGGATAGTTCAAAGGTAGTTCTTCTTTAGCCCAAGAGTCTTTTATATCAAGCAAATCTTCTTCTTGGAAACACAGTTCTTTAGCAACAGGGTAACTCACACGGGAGCTACACAACGCTGGGCAGAGATAATCCACAGGTTCGGCGTCGACCGCGAGGAGCGCTGCGTCGGGCCTGGAGTCACACGGACCCCCAACAACACAGTACCTTAGGAAAATGAAGCACACGATGATCAGCGGCGTCGAGCAATCCGGCGTCGCGTCTTCGGTGTCGATCAGGCCTCAGCAGGCGTTGTTGCTGATGCAGTTGCACAGAGTGAGCAGCGCTCACGGCGTCGAGGGGCACACGGTTGATGCGATCAGCAGCGGGGCAGACCCGAGGTCCTCTGGAGTTAGAGCCGTACTCCTACTCACTGGCGTTGCTGCTGGCGTCGGTCGGGCCCAGCGTCCGATCGTCGTGGTTGCTGGCTCTTTCAGAGGTGCTGGATTCACACTTCGAGCGGATAGCACTTTTTAGCAGGTGAAGTCTTTTAGCCCTGTGACTTCGGCAGGAGACTGGCACTCTTCCAGTCCTTGGAGATTTTCTTAGCAAGCGTGAGAGTACACACAAAGTTCCTCTCTCCTGGTTCCTTGGCAAAAATAAAGAAGCACTGCAGGATTCCCCCAACAACAGCACACTGGCAGAAGGGGTAAGCAGTCCTTTAGATCAGCAGGCTTCTTGTCCTTGGTTACAGGGTTCCTTGTCAGAAGTGATCTAAATTCTTGGTTCAGGGGTCCTTCTCTTATACCCCTTTTCGTCTTTGATCCCTTTGTCTATGCCGGGGGTTTCCCAACACCCTGGGTCTGTGGTGGGTGGAGCTAGGCAGTAGCACCTGGCCTATTCATTGAGCCGGGCCGGGTCCTCAGACGCCCCGCAGGAGGTGGAGCCAGGATCGTCCATGGCAGGTACAGAGCCATCAGTCGCTCGGCAGGAGGTGGAGCCAGCATTGTATCAGGCAAGGCAGGCTATCAACAACTACTCTCCCCCTACTCTCAACGTAATGTCCCACTCATCCCACACTGACTCATCCAGACCTCTTGGAGCCACCCAGCTCCTGTCACATACACGCAGACCAGCAGAGACCAGATATGGTTAGACAAGAAAATAGACACTTTCTAAAAGGGCTATTTTCGAACCCAGAGTCCAAAAACCATCCACACCAACGGATGCGTAATTAAACCCCGAGTTCAGGGATACCAAACTCGACATTGCACCATGCTCCCCGAGCCAGCTAGGATTATAGCGTTAATAATCCCGGCGGCCCATTCTGCCCAACGGAGAGCAGGCTACCTCGCAATAGTGAAGCCCTAAGATGGCGGCACTTCACTATCAGGACAGACCAACTTGGTCAGGCTTGTCCTACCTTACACTTACAATGCACCCTGCCCATGGGCCTACCATAGGGGTGACTAACATGAAGTTAAGGGAAGGTTGGAGGGGCTGGCAGGTAGGTATACCTGCGCAGCCGACGTGACAGTGCAAGACTGCACGTGGGTCTCGCAATGACCGACCCGTAGACATTCTTTTACAAGGCCGCTCCTGTGGGTGGCACAACACGTGCTGCAAGCCCACGAGCGGCATTTGAATTTACAAGCCCCGGCACTCCTGGTGCACTAGACTAGGGACTGACAGTAAACCAAAACAAGCCAAACATGGATACAATAGATACATCATTTTAACATAGGGAGCACTTGCGCTATGGCACTGATCAGCAGTGACACGGCGCCCAAAGCATATACCAGCAAAACATCGTAACACAGTGGAGGCAAACAGAAAAAATGGAGGAGAGACTCAAGCCAATGATGTCAGGTCTAACACACTTGAAATGCGTCCCTGAACAAGAGCCACTTTGGAAACCCCAGTGCGCAGAAGTGCTGAAATTGCGCATTCTGCACAGTGGTGAATAGATCAAGCCAAGGTTTTACTCAGTCTCAGAAGAGACCGTGCACCATTTCTGAATGTATACATCATTCATGATCCGTGAGGCATCCATGGCTGAGTTTGTCCACCCTGGCATTCGAGATTCCGCTAGGTGTTGTACGACCAGGAAAATGTATTGAAATTCCAACCATGTCCCGAGAGCAAAACCTTCTGGCGCAGGGTCCATCTGGCCCTGTTTGCTGCAGTACCACATGGCAATGGTGATGTGTGTGAACACCTGAATCAGCCTTCCTTTGATGGATGGAAGGAAAGCTTTCAACGGCAAGTGAATAGCTCTCAACTCCAAAAAGTTGATGTGGAGCTGAGATTCTACCAGAGATCAGAGTCCTCTGAGCTCCACCTCTCTGAGATGGCCACCCCAACCCCGAAGTGACGCGTCAGACACCAGTCTGAGCTTGGGGAGGGTAAATGGTGAGGGGTCTGCCACTGACAAAATAGCAGTTCATCAACCACCACTGCAGATCTTTTGCAGTTGCTTCCGACATCTGACCAGGTCTTAGAGGTTCCCCTGGTGCTGCCCCTACTGGTATTCCAAGTCCCACTGCAGAGCCAGCATATGCCATCAGATTTGTTGTGCATGCAGGAAGCCATGAGACCAAGCAGCCTCTGAGTCAGTCTTACTGAAATCCAGGATATAGGCTCAAACATTGCATCATAGCTTGAATGACCCAGACACACCGCTCCGACAGCTGCCTGGGGCAAGGCAGTCTTCAACAGCCAGTTGTTGAGGTAGAGGAAGACTGGAACCACTAACCTCTGCTAATTGGCTGCAACCATCACCATCACTTACACAAACACCCGAGGGGTACTGGTGAGGCCAAAGCGGAGCACAGCGAACTGGAAATGCTTGTCGCCTACTCCGAACCGTGAGCTGGCAGGATGGGGATGTGAAAATACTCATCCTGTAGGTTCAGCCCTACCATCCAGGTTCATGCCAGACAGAACCTGAGCCAACGTGAGCATCTTAAATTTTTGTTTTCAGGAAGGCATTGAGAGGGTGAAGATCTAGTATAGGGTGGAGGCCTCCATCCTTTCTTTAGCAACAAAAAGTAGCAGGAGTAACAAAAACAACCTACTTGTGTTCAGGCACCCTTTCTATGGTGTCTTTGGCCAAAAGAGCCTATACTTCCTTACGAAGCAAAGCAAGATGGTCCCCCAGCAATGTACTTGGAGTGGTGGGTGCAGGGGAGTTGTTTCCCCAAATGTCAGGGCATAACCCTTCTGCATGATCCCAAGCACCCAATTGTCAGATACAATCAGCGACCATTGGAGCAGGTGGTGCCCAATTCTACCGCCAAAAGGATGGCTATGCTGGGTAAAAAGCACACTGAAGGAGCTTGGAGGCCACTGCAACCGGAGGTGCAGGGGTCTGGGCTGTTGTACTGGGTATGGCCAATGCTGCAGACACCCAAAGTTGCCCCTGCCATGTCAACAGTAGGGGTGAAAGGACTACTGTTGCAGCCGAGTTGAGAGGGAAAGGCCAAGGAATCTGGCAGTGACCCTGCTGCTGCGAAAGTGTTTGAGTGCCACATCTGCTTCGTCACCAAATAGGCTGGAGCCATGGGAGGGCATGCCAGTCTGTGAAGACTGGACATCCCCCAAGAATCAGTGGACCTTACCCAGGTAAACCCATGCAGCAATCAGGACTCTACCCACTTAGTCCATGGTGTCCTGCCCGCACTGGGTGGAGAACTTTACTGCATCCCTGCCATCCACCAAAGCCTGGTTGAAGATGACGTTGCCTTCCTCTGGCAGCATGGGAAGCAGCAACACAACCAAATCCCATAATGCACAGGAATATCAGTCCAGGAAGCATGCCGTGTTCACTCACCGCAGGGCCGCTCTGGTGGAAGAAAAGATGCGCTTTCCAAAGGTGTCCAGTTTCTTGGATTCCCTATCCAGTGGTTTGGAAGAAAACGCGCTTGGGTTAACCTTCGCTGTTGAGACCTGCACCCCTAGGCTTTCAGGGGAGAGGTGCTGGGAAAAGAAGGTTGGGTCTCCTGGGCAGGACAGTGCCAACAGGCAATCATTTTCTGCATATTATTATTTATTATTTAGTCACTTGTAGAGAGCGAACAGCTACCCCCAACAGGGGTGTCCCGGCGCTGACAGCGTGTGTAGTCCTAGAGGGTCAAACAGGAAGTTCCAACAAGCTAGATCTGGGAGAAAAAACAGGTTTTAAGTTTCCTGCGAAAAGCAACCTCGGATGAAAGGAATCTGAGTTCTACTGGGAGGGCATTCCACAATCTGGAAGTGGCTACAGCAAATGCTCTACCGCCTGTGCGAGATAGACGAAAACGTGGGCAGAACATAAGCCCGAGATGGTTGGATCTAAGATCCCTTGTAGCTAAAGATCGCCTGATTCGGAGCCTTAGGTATGCTGGACCACGACCATTGAGGGCTCTGAAAGCAAGGACCAAGGCCTTGAACTGGATGCGGAATCTCACAGGTAGCCAATGGAGTTTGGCCAGATGGGGTGAGATCGAGTGGCGGTAAGGGATGTTGTAGACCAGCCGGGCCGCAGAATCCTGCACTAATTGCAGTTGATTAATGAGATATGCCGGGGCGCCAACATATAGACTGTTAGAATAGTCCAGATGAGATGTGATTAGAGCGTGTACTACTGCTCTGCGGGAATCAAGAGGTAAAAAAGGAATGATTTTTTTAATCATTCGGAGTTTTCCGAAACAAGTTGATGACACCTTATTAATTTGGGTCTTGCAAGACAGTGCTGTGTCGAATTGAAAGCCCAGGTTTCGGGCGGCTTGCACCGGCACAGGGGGGGGATTGAGTTGAGATGGCCACCAGATATTGGAGGGGATGGGAGATTTTTGATTAAAAAATAGCACCTCAGTCTTGTCAGTATTCAATTTTAAATTGTTGATGGACATCCATGAGGCGATGTTAACCAGACAGTGGCGGAAGTCTGCCATGGAGCTGTCAGAGTGATCCTTAAAGGAAAACACAAGCTGAGTGTCGTCAGCATAAAAGATCACTCTGACGCCCCATGCCTCGACTAACTCCGCCAAAGGCCTCAGGTATACATTAAATAAGAGAGGACTGAGGGCAGATCCCTGCGGAACCCCTGTGCAAGGTTTCACCCAGGCATCCAGGAGCACATCAGTGAGGGCTTCATTAAAGGGGGACATGGGTTCAGATGGACCTACCCCAGGTTGAACAACCTCAGTCAAGACTTAATACATTAATTCATTAAATCTTTATTGCGACATTTTTCAGTCATAAACGATTACAGTAAAAACAGTATACATAAAAAGCATAAAACTAATTAGATAAAAATGAATTAGTCATGAAATGTACACAGTCACTGTATAAAATCACCCTTGGGTGCCACTGTAATAAGAGAGGATCTTTTGGACCACATTGCTAAAAGGAATTGTGAAAGTGCAAAAACTATATGTGATGATGTATCTGTCTTGAGAACTCTCAATGCCACAGAGCGTTTATCAAAACCCAAGTTCTTGTATAGGGGTACACGCCAGTACTTTCTAGCTTTTCTATAGGCAGGGCAGAAGAAGGGCATATGCATTACATCCTCCTTGGACGCGCCACACCCAGGGCAGGATTTGCTCATGGAAGACAACCACTTGCCTACAAATACCCCTAACGATAGTGATCCATGCCTCCATTGAATGTATAGCTTCCTTGCTCCTACCGGGTAGATAACATTCAAAAACTCCTCAAAAGCAAAAGAATGTTTGAGTGTTAGAAAAGTTATTGTCAGGGAGCCAGCTTTAGAATCTTGCAACCATATATTCTGTTTATAGTCCATAAAAGATTTTGCAAGCATTTTGCCGGAAACCCCCCTGCATGCCTGTTCTGGATCGTAAAAGAGGTCCAGTAGTCCCATTTTTCCTAATTAGTTTTTCACGAATACAAGCCAGGGGATTTTAGATGCACTAGCATGGCTCAGCACATCCTTCAATTCATGCCTATAATTGGACAGTTATGGTGTTATCCATAGCCTGCGCCAAAACCTTAAAGGTTTCAGAGCTAGCTCATCCTGGATAAAACTCAATCCTAAGTCCAATCTCAATGGAAGGAGAGGAGTGCTTAGAGGGAGTGCAAGTAACTGCCTCATAAACTTGTTCTCCACTTTAACAATATCAGAGTTGCAGGAGTGCCCCCAGAGTTCCCCACCATGGAGTGCAGATGCCCTTGCCTTAACTTTGTAGATCTCCAAAGCGGGGCTCACTGGTTTAAAAGTGGATGTATTTGCCATTTTAAGGATACCACCCGCTAACTGGGAGAGTTTGAGTTGGGCTTTCACCTGTTGGGGACCACAAGAAAGATTTTCATTGATCGTCACCCCCAGGTATTGAAACGTCTGTACCCACTCCAGTCTGACACTACCAAGAAGCGGTGTTGGGCCAGTGTGTGCCGGGGGACTGAAAATCATATATTTGATCTTATCAGCATTGATTTTCAGTCCCCGGCAACAACAGAAGTCGATAAAGCCATCCAGCACTCGCTGAATCCCTATAGGGGACTTGGAAAGCAGGAGGGTGTCATCGGCAAACATTATCGCTGGCACTCTCCTGCCTGCCAATCTCGGTGCGTCATTGTTGGGAACCGCGTCCACGTGCGCCACAACACCGTTCACTTACAGACAAAATAGGGTTGGTGCCAGGACGCACCCCTGCCTGACCCCCCTGCAAACTGGAAACCGGAACGACAGCACCCCCTCCCTACCACATCTAACCTGAGCATAATTTTGTGTGTGTAGCCTCATCAGGACGGCCAAAATTGTATTTGGGACTCCCATGTCCTGGAGCACCACCCACAATTTGCCCCTAGGTACTAGGTCGAACGCGGACCGGAAGTCCACGAAGACCATATAGAGGCTGCCACCCCCCAACTTTGCCGTCTTCCAAAATAACATTAGGAGACGTAAAATCTGATCCATGGTAGATGTTTTTTTTTTTAAATCCCGCCTGGTAGGGGCTGAGGATGTCGTGTTCGTCAATCCATTCTTGTAAGCGATCCGGGATTAGTCTGGAAATTTTTTTTGGAGGGACATCTATGAGGCTGATGGGCCTGTAATTGGTTGGGAGCAGAGGGGAACCCTTCTTGAAGATTGGAACAATCTCTGCTCCCAACCAAGTACCCGGTATCTCCATGCCCTCCAAAATCGCGTTGAAAAGGGCACAAAGGTAGGGGGCCCAAATCAACGGTTGATCTCCAAATAGATCACTGGGAAGCCCATAAAGGCCAGGGGCCTTGCCCATGGCCAACTTACTTATGGCAGGCTTAATACAATTCTTTGAGTTGGGTGGGCGTCGCTGCAGCAGGGGGTAGCGCGGAGCGGCCTCTTACGCCAGCCCCGTAGGTGAAGTGTGAGAGCAGGCCTGGTAGCATGATGTTGAGAAAGTGAAGCCGAAGAGAGATTCAGTGACTTTTTCTTGTGCTTTTGGGACTTACCCGACTTTGAGGAGGTCTTAGAGTGGTAAGATGAGCGACTGTAGGAACGGGCTCCTGGAACGTGGCCAAGATCGTCCACAGGAACAAGAACAGGACCGGGAAGGGCGCAGAGCCTTCTTTTGAGTCAGAAGCCTTCAAGTGCATCAACCTGTACTCAACGCAGGCCTTGAAGTCTGTCCTGACTGTGGCAGTCCCTGCAAGGCTTGAACCGTGAAGGTTTAGCAAGGAGCATGTTGTACTAGAAATCTGGGAGCAAAGCCCAAACATGTTGACTAAAAGTTGAAAAAGGTCAAATAAATGACCAAGGTAGGTACCAAAATGTCACTTCAGAAGTAGACAGTGCCAACACAGAGCCGAGTGGCTCCACCTACCGGCATGCAGAGGTACTACTCAAGTTTTTTGGAAACCTGGGGAATATTCTAAGGTGAGGAATTTGCAGTTAGTAATCTCTATCAGAATATAAATTGCACCAGACAAGAATATAGGGATTTTAAAATTAGTTTTAGTGACCAGACTTTTTGGATGGGTGGAAAAAGATCCCTGTTAAAGATTACACCTAAATTACATACTTTGTCCACAAGGCAACCGAGAACTGCAAGGTAGATGGAAGGCCAGCTGCACATTGGCAATTGTGCACTGGTTGACTGGACACAGAAGAATGATTTCAATTTTGTCATTAAGGCATATCCATTTGTTCTACCTCCATCTCTATACCTAAGGGAGACAATGGGACAGTTAGAAGGGATGTCAGATTTTTCTTCATGGTTCAAGTGGGGCCAAGTTTCACCTGCATAAATAAGATACACCAGCGTGTAAGAATCTAGGATGGGGGAAAATGAGCCATGCAAATATTGACTCCGCTTGTGAGGGCTGCAATTTTGGGAAGGTAAGGGCCCATCTTGGTTTGATGAACAAGTTACTTACCTTCGGTAACAATATATCTGTAAGAAACATAGGTTAGTTTTAGATTCCTTACCTTAGAATTACCCCCAGGCGTCAGACTGGATCCGGAAAGTTTTTTGTCAGCAGTACCCCTGCGAGTCGAAAGGTGGCGCCGATCGGCTCTGCGTTCGCCGTTGGTGTTATGGTTGCCAGGATGACGTCGCTGTAGCTACTTAGACGTCCCCTTCGCTTGCTGTCAGTTCCGTACACGACTTTCCACGCCAGAATCGCAGAGCCATGCAAGATACTGACCACTGCTGCACAAAATTTGGACCCTGAAAGGAATATCTTAACCCTAGAAGTCAGTTCGCAGAACCGGAAGGATGGGTGGAGCGGTAAGGAATCTATACCTAACCTATGTTTCTTACAGATATATTGTTACCGAAAGTAACTTGTCCATCTGAAATAAACAGTTAGTTATAGATTCCTTACCTTAGAATAGATACCCCAGCAATACCAATCCCGGAGGTGGGTCTGCGAACCAAGTTCACTCCAGAAAGTCCTGAAGAACAGACCGGCCAGAGAAGCCATCTCTCCGGACTTGGCAATCCTGTGCTTTGTGAGCGTGTGCAGCGATGACAAAAACAACTGGAGAGTGATAGAACAAACCACACTTAAAAGGAAATTAAGGTGGGAAAAGAGAAGAAGAAGTAGACAGAAGGTGAAGGAAAACCAAAGAAAGGTTTTTTAAGAACCCTCACTCACCACCTAGTGGTGACATGCTTCATCACTGGGTTCCCACTGAAAAGACATAGCGTCTTTCCAGTGTGCTACAACGCCTGTTTTGCAGCGGAGCTGGTTGTTTGTGAGTGTTGAGGGTGCAAACGAGAAAAAACAAAAAGTGCTATGTGAGTGCAGATTAAAAAGTGCGTAGTTGTGACAGTAAACTATTTTATTCAAGGTCCAACTAGCACTAGTAAAAACAAGGATAAGTGGAAACTCAGAGAAGGTATCTATAATTAAAGACACCTAGTCCACTGGGTGAAAAAATGGTCGACATGTTTCTGCTATTGGTGAGCCCAAGTCGCTCAGCTTTCGTCAGGACCAAAGGACAGTGATCCTCCGGTGGTATGCACACACTAAGGTGCACCCAGCCGTGAGGAATGTTATGTGAAAAAGGCTTAAAATTTCCGGAAAATTGTTCCAAAAATAATGACGGCTTAGAGCCGATTGTGACCCATGTAGCCAGTTGTTGGGGTCTGTACTTATGTAGGAAGAAAAACTCTCCTCATGGGCAAAAACGCGGTGGAGGGAATGCTTCACGTAGCGTTTGTTTCCGCTGACGACTCCCCACTCGGGACCTAAGTTTGTCAACACCGCGGCCTGTGTGCAGCGATGCCCATGTAGATGCCTAACAGATGTCACTAAGGGGGACTCAATGTCCCAAAGCAGTAGTTGCTGCCGTGGCCCTGGTGGAATGGGCACGCTGCCCCACTGGAGGTTCCTTCTTTGCCAAAGAATAGCACGCTTTAATTCACAAAATGACCCACCTAGAAATGGTCTGTTTGTGCACAGCCCGATCTTTTTTGGCGCCCATATAGCAAACAAAGAGCTGGTCATCCACCCGGAATTGCTTTGTGCAATCCAAATAAAATTAAACTGCACGTTTTGGATCCAGACGGTGGAGCCTCTCTTCATCTTTGGAAGGATGCGTAGGTGGAAAGAAGGAGGGCAAAGTGATAGTTTGTCCAATATGGAAAGGAGTAGCCACTTTGGGAAGGAAGGATGGACAAGTTCTAAGGACAACCTTTTCCAGATGGACAGTCGGAAAAGGAGGCATGAAGAAAGAGCTTGGAGCTCACTCACCCTGCGGGCAGAGGTGATAGTCACCAGGAAAGCAGTTTTTAAAGTCAGAAGCCTCAGAGGACAGTTATGTAGTGGCTCAAAGGGAGGGGACAAAAGAAACGCAAGAACCAAGTTCAAGTCCCACTGGGGCATTACGAAGGGGTCAGGAGGGAAAAAATGAGTAATGCACTTAAGGAAGCGATTTACAACAGGGGACTTGAAAAGAGAAGGCTGATCAGGAAGCCTAAGAAAGGCTGAAATGATGAGCTACCCCTTTATAGTGCCCAGAGAAGAACTCTGCTGGGCTAAAGAAAGGAGGAACAAGAGATCCTCAGAAAGGGGATCCACAGTCTTTGCTCCGCACCATTCCATAAATTTGTTCCATCTACAGATGTATACCGTTTTAGTGGAGGGACGCCTAGCTGCCAAGATAACATCACAGACTTCGGACGGCAGGTCTAATGACTTCAACTGCCACTGCTCAATCTCCACTCAAGGAGGTGGAGGCTGGACAGGTCGGGTGGAGGACCGTCCCCTGCTGTTGCGACAGAAGATCCTCCCAAAGAGGCAGTCTAATCGGAGGATCGATGGCAATATGTAGCACCTCGGGATACCAGACTCTTCATGCCACCAGAATGACTTGGGCCCGGTCGCGCCTGATCTTCTTTAGCACTATGGGCAGAAGTGGTATAGGCGGAAAGGCGTATAGAAGACCACAACTCCACTTGCGACGAAAACCGTCACCTAGCGAATGCTGGCTTGGAAATCCAACTCGCAGAATTGCTGAGATTACGCATTCTTTTCCGTGGCAAATAGATCTAACCAAGGCTATGCCAATGTTGAAAGAGACCTTGCTCCACCTCCGAGTGAAGACACCATTTGTGATCCATCATGCACCTGCGGCTGAGTTCATCCGCCCTGGGGTTCAGTGAACCTGCCAGGTGTTGAACCACCAGGGATATGCCCTGATGTTCCAGCCCTGTCCAGAAGGGGAGGGCTTCGTGACATAGGGTCCACGACCCCACCGCACCTTGTTTGTTGCAGAACCACATGGCGATGGGGTTGTCCTTGAAAACCTGCACTACTCTTCCCTGGACAGGGGGAAGGAATGCTTTGAGTGCAAGACAAATCGCCCGAAGCTCCTGAATGTTTATGTGGAGCACGGACTCCGCTGGAGACCAGAGGCCTCTGATCTCCGCCTCCCCCATGTGACTTTCTATCCCAGAAGTGACATCGGTTACCACTGTGAACTCTGGTTGGGGAAGGGAGAGGGATCTGCTGTCGAGCCAATCCTGGATCGTTAGCCACCACTGCAATTGGTGTGCAGTGCCACAGAGATCTGGACGCAATCCGTCAGGTTCCCCTGATGGTGTACCCACTGACACCTCCGCATATGCCATCTGGCATGGTCCACCAGCAGGATGCATTCAGGCCCAGTAGCCAAAGGGTCATCCTGACCTAAGAACGAGTTACTTACCTTCAGTAACAATGTAGCTGGTTGAAACACAGTCTAGCCGCAGATTCATTAACTTAGAATATCCCCAGGCGTCAGACTGGATCCGGAAAACCTTTCCTCAGCAGTACCTCTGCACACTGGGGAGCGGCGGCGCCCGGCTCCATCCTGACGCCATCCACGAAAGTGACGTCAATGGAGCCATTATAAGACCCCCAGGCGTGCTGATGTCAGTTTTTTACAGTGAAACTTTTGCGCGCCACAACGCGGAGCCATGACAAAAACTGCAAGTGTACAGGAAAAGTGTGTCAAAAAGAGCAAAAACCTTTGAAACAACAATGGTAAGAACTCATAGAATGAGAAACAACACCATGTTGAAAGTTTACTCAACACTTGAAGGGGCTGAAGGGACTGAAGGGAGTGAACAGAGCACCCGCCCCAGGAGAAATTCCATCAAAGCGAAGAGCCCCCCCCCCCTCCCCCAAGAGGTAACGGCAGTGGAAATGAATGGCATGACAAACAAAGGACAGTTCGCAACCACAGCATGGAATTGTAAAGGACCACAAGACTGGAACAACATACATGACTCATGACAAGTAACCAGAAGTGAACAACTACATAGAATGTTCACCACCCCCCCACAGTGACCCATGACCTGTAGCATAGTCAAATAGAATCTCAACCCAATCGACTGCAGCATAGACAAGCAGGCCCCAAAGAAATGGGGAGAAACAGACAAGGGAGGAGGGAGGGTAGGAAAATATGCGAATCTCCATGCTTGAGGAACCCAGGTGGAGCAGCATTGAAAAAAACAGAACCTAGCCACCCAAAAACGAGAATGGGTGGAAGGCCTATGTACCCAAAACTGAATGGAACACCCTGCCCAGGAGGTAGGTGATGAGAGCACCCCTCAGGAAGACCAATGCCACCTGTAAGGAGGCGAGGTGGTAGAACCCCACCTGGAAAGGTCCTCACAGAGTGGGAAGGATGGGTGGGCATTATGGAATCTGCGGCTAGACTGTGTCTCTACCAGATACATCGTTACTGAAGGTAAGTAACTCGCTCATCTGATAGACATCTAGCCGCAGATACGTTAACTTATATTAGATGCCAAAGCCCTATCTAATTGGAGAAGGGTCTGCGACTGAAACCCACCAAGTACCAAGACAACTTATCTGTCAATAACATTGACTAATCACGGTGGGAACAACAGTGCCAGTGCGGCTGACGCCAGACCTGTGAAGTCCTGTAAGGGAGCATGAACAAGGGGAGGCAAAGGCACCACATCCGTCAAAGGACGTTACAAGACCTCCCTCGTCCAGACAGGGATGAAAGGATACACAGAAGCATAAAGGGCAGTGCAGAATGGAAGAAAGTATAGTAACTTCTGCAAAAAGACAGTGAACTGAGCACCGGATCCCATGGATCCGCCAGAGACAGAGTCCCAGAAAAAGGGGTAAGATAGTATGCCGTCATCAGAGCATCCCAACATACACCACAGAGGATGCCAAAGAGTGAAATGTGAGGGGACAGATGTCACCATGCAGAGATATACAGAGACTCCCAGGAGATACAGGCATGTGGATGATAGGATACAAACAAGGAGACAGAATGTACCGTAAGAACCACACCACAACTAAACAAAAGCCCAGGGAATGGAATTATCAACAGCATGCATTCAGCGGCAAAGAAAGGCGAGCGCATCAACAGGTAGGCAACCAGCCATCCGTACTCAGAGGTACAAATGGCGAAGGGAAACAGGCATAGCCGGGAACACACAGAGTGCTCTCTACCAGATACATCGTTATTCTTCTTCAGGATACTCGTCATTATACAATGTCTGTATGGTACTGTATCTACCCTTTTTCTGAAAGACCTCTGTCAGTGTATTTCACGCTCCTTCCTCATGAGTGTAGTGGTCAGTGTCCCCGCCTGTCTAAAGGGGGGACCACGGTCCTGCCCACGCACGTCATCCGTAGGGGATGGCATGAGGCTAATTCTGCCACCAAAATGTGGAGGCTCTAGAGCCTGAGGACATCCAAGTCCCTGCCAGTACAAGGGGTCTCGCCCAGAAAGACAGCGAAACAACCCTGGGGTGGCGAACCCATAGAGGGTGGTGAAACATAGGGGCCTCCTAAGAGTTGGCATCCACAACCCAATGAACAGCTGTGGATGGCGTTGATTGCTGTCGATAAACCCTGAAGGAGCCTAGTCTGTCTGGGAGAGGGGGTAACCCAAAGACGGATAATAAGGCCAATGAATAGGCCTCCATCTGGGCCCGGGTCACCCCAGCTCCAGGACATTGTAGGTAAGCGGGGGCCCGTGTCCGTTAGAGAAAGGCAGCATTGGGCCCCACCGTTGGGTGAGGCAGACGACCTCTGTGGCTTCTTTTTCTTGTGCTTACCTGCAGCAGGAGAGCGACATCCGCTGGAACGACTCTGCAACCTGTTCTGAACCAACCCCCTCTGCACAATATGGAGACCGGCGGCATGAGGGCTGCAAATGGAACTGGACATCTGAGCAGACACCAACTTAATGCACCGTTCTCGCAGGGATTTCAGCTTTAGCCGGCAGCATGCGTCGCACTCCTCAGAGTTGTGGTGCTCTCCCAAGCACCACTTACAGATTGCATGTGGATCCATCACCGATATCTGCCGCGTACAGGATTCACACGCTTTGAAGCCCGAAGGCATCACACACTGTTGCCGGATGCCAGAAGGCATTGAGAAAGCATGAAAAACAAAATCATGCCAGAGGTAAGCACTTCTCCAGATCCGTGTTGGGACGCAGAAAAGAAGAAAACTGACCTTAGCACACCGGGGAGTTCTTATATGACTCCATTAACATCACTTCCGTGGGCGACATAAGAACCAAGCCGGGCGACGCCACCCCGGCATGCAGAGGTACTGCTGGGGAAAAAGGTTCCGGATCCAATCTGATGCCTGGTGATATTCTAAGTTAAGGAATCTGGGGCTAGATGTCTATCAGGTATGTGGGTAGAGAATGAAAGATAGGTATTACAGCCCAAATATCCCGGACTCACTGTTCGGGAGGCAAGACCCGAAACTGCGTTGTGTCCAGAACCGCTCCGATAAAAAGGAGCTTCTGAGAGGGAGTCAGGTGTGACTTTGGCACGTTGATAGAGAACCCCAGCGAATGCAGGAGGTTGGCCGTAGTCTGGAGGTGGGAGACAACAGTCTGGGGTGAGCCGGCCTTCAACAGCAAGCCGTCGAAATAGGGGAAAGACTGGAACCCCTGATCTGTTCAGATTAGCTGGGACCACCGGCATCATTTGCGTGAACGCCTGAGGGTGCTGGTAAGGCCAAAGGGGAGCATGGTAAACTGAAAGTGCTTGTGGCCTACCGTGGACTGTCAGGACGGGAATGTGAAAGTAAGAGTCCTGCAAGTCCAATGCTACCATTCTATCTCCATGGTCGAGGGCAGACAGGACCTGAGCTAGTGTCAACATTTTCAACTTCTCCTTCCGGAGGAAGCGGTTGGCGTCCCTGAGAACCAAGATAGGACACAGGCCTTTGTCCTTCTTAGGTACCAGAAAGTAGTGGGACTAACAACCCCAACCTACTTCTGGGACAGGAACTCGCTAGATGGCACCCTTGGCCAAGAGTGCCAAATCTTCCTGTTGGAGAAGGGCCAGATGATCCTACAACATGCGATGGTACTGAGGTGGCATGGATGGAGGGGTAGTCTTGAAGGGGAGGGAGTAACCCCTTCGGACTATTTGCAAAACCCACCTGTCTGATGGGATGGTGTACCAGTGGGGGAGGTGATGGCCAATCCGGCCACCCACTCGCGATTGGTGGCCCTGAAAGGTCGGACTAGGAGGGTTTGGAAGCTGCAGCAGAGGGGTCTGTGGTGGACCGGCCCACCCACTGGCCCCCAGAATCAGGGTGGTGGTTCCCGCGCAGGGTCTGAACAGCTTGCACTGGCCTGCGGCTCTGGGCGAGACATGGCGGGGCACCCCTTCCGTAGCCACGAAAGGGGCGAAAAGCAGACTGGCAGGGCCGGTGGTGGAGAGGCGCGATGACCTAGCCGTATCCTGAGAGTCCTTAAAGCGCTCCAGCGCGTTGTCTGCCTTGTCGCTGAATAGGCGAGGGCCATCAAAGGGCATGTCCATAAGAGTGGATTTGACAACCCCTGAAAAGCCAGTCGACCTCAACCAGTCAAAGGTCTACCAACGAGGGAATCGTCTTGCGAGTGAGTCGGGGGTATCCAGCCCACAGTGGATGGTAAACTTTTTTGCGTCTCTCCCTTCGGCAACTGCCGGAAGAGTACGGCCAGGCCTCCTCCATGCACTGAATCAGCACTTGCGCCACTGTTTCCCACACGGAGGGGGTATAATGGCCCAACAGACATACAGTGTTTACCGACCGCAGTCCCAAGCTGGGGGAAGAAAACATCTTCTTCCCTAAAAGGTCCAGCTTTTTGGATTCCCTTTCAGGTGGTGTGCTAGGGAATGCGTCTTTGGAAGAAGAAGCTTGGACCACCAAGCTCTCAGGTGTGGGGTGTTGGCAGAGGAAAGATTTGTCACCCGTACACAGGCGGTGGCGTCAGGAAATCATCCTATCCACAGGAGCACTGTGTTGGGCCTTGAGCAGGTGCCCAAAAGGATGTCAGTGAGGGCTTCATTAAACGGAGGCAGGGGCTCCGAAGAGCTCACCGCTAGTTGAAGCACTTCGGTCAGGAGGTTAGTCCTGACTGCCTCCGTAGGTAGCTCGAGGTACAGAGCCTCGGCCGCTCTACGCAACACCACAGCGAAAGACGCTCCCTCCTCTATAGCCACGGTAGGAGGAGACAACATGCCAAGGTCTGTTGAGGTATCCAGACCACAGGCTTCCCCAAGTTCCTCTCTCCAGTCCAGTTCATAGCCTAACTGGTCAGTTAGAGGGTCACCCAGTCCTTCTCTCCCTCTTCTGGCTGCCAATCTGGTCTAAAAGCGCCAGGGTAGAACAGGGGCACGAAAGTACCCATTGACGCCGGACCGGCTCCGTGTCTCCATCGAGGTGGAGACCGGGGTCGGCTTACGTGGTGCTGGTGGAATCGGCACTTAGGGGGGTGTCACATGGTCAACTGGCACCAATCCAGTCCTGGATCCAAGGGGGTCTTGCTGCGCCGGTGCCCCCAGCCGAGTTGCATCGGCCGACGGGCTGGAAGAAGTCAAAGAGTGACGATGCTTCTTCGACTTCTTCTTGTGCTTCGACTTACCTGACCCAGAGTGTGAAGACTTGGAAGATGAATGATGGTGTTGGCTCCGCGACTGGTCACTTGACCTCCTACTTGACTGGGACCTCAAACGGCACGGAGCCGACTGCCGGGCCGTGAGAAGCTTTCGGGACCGCTCCTGCAAAGACTTCGGATTCATGGTCCAGCAGTCGGAGCCCGACTTGGCGTCGTGGTCTCGCTCGTGGTGTGGATCCGTCACCGACATTACAGGAACCGCAAGTATTGAAGCTGGGCATCCCTGACATGCACCAGGAGACAAAGCCTCAAAAATGGTGTTGACCAAAGTCGGCAATAAAAGTCATTCAAAAAGTGACTGGAGGTACCGCTCTCCCCAGATCTGCACTGGCTGGTGTGAAAAAAGAAAACTGCCATTAGCAAGTGAGGGTGGTGTCTAAGTAGCTACCCCAATGTCATCTCCGCTACGACAAACGCAGAGCCGACTGATGCCACCTTTTGACGCACAGGGGTACTGATGATGAAAAAAAATTCCAGATCCAGTCTGACACCTGGAGGTAATTCTAAGGACTATAACTAACTGTTTCTTTCAGGTGGCTATTCTTAAAAGAAAGAAGTGAGCCATACCCATACTGACTAACTGAGGGTAGTTGATTTGGACTGTCTTTCAAAGGTAATCAGTGTTGTTGAAACCTGCTGAGAAAGTGCATGGGCATTGCCATGGACACAGGAGCTCAGGTGGTCCCATCTGATGTATTAGAGGGTGGTTGCAAGTCCGATTGGAAATCACTCAACAGTTTATTGGCTTCCAAATGACCATGTAATTAGCAGATTACAACAGTTTTGAGTGCCTGTGCAACACATGGGAGCCTGGAGATGGGTCTCTTGTGATCGGTTTCTTTAGGTATGAGTGTGATAAAGCATGTTTGGGGGTCTTGGAAATGGTTTCACCGGACTCCGAGGAACTGATACATCTGGTAGTGTTTGGTGTGAGTGCTAGGATACCCAGGCTGATGACTTGCACGTTACCAAGGACCAAAGGAGAAGAGGATTTCTAGAATTTGCCCAGGATATATTATGTGTCTGAATCAGAGCCCAGTGCTGCCCTAGAGAGCATCTGCACATTGAAAGCTTGGAAGGTCCATGAATGGTCGAGTAGTGTAATTCAGGTGGCTGCAGACCGCCAGAGTCAGAGAGTATGCATGTTGAATGGCTAGTGTCTGATTGATTAAGAGACAGACACATTTATTGCAAAGACCGGGAAATGGGGAAGATGACCTATTAAAGGGGTCATTGAAGAACTTTTCCTTGTAGATCTGGAATAATTCCATGGTGGAGGTTATGGTTTCAGTGATGCAGGATTAGAAATGGTCTTTGTTTGCTCTGTGTCAAGCAGCTTTGCAAGCTGTTGCATAGGACAGGTTGTGTGATCAGATAGTGGAAATTATTTGATTCAGCATATTTTAATCACCCTACACAGATGTTTCAGGTGGTGGAGATGTGCACTGAACTACTTTGGGAATTTGGGGGGTCCTAATTATGGTTTAAGATTTGAGCCAGAGTATCTAGTGAATGGGTAAGTTTACATTCAAGGTTGGTTCTATTGTCAACAGGAGTGTCTAGTGGGAGTAGGGAGTATTTGGAGTAGGAGTTGGGTAAAAGCTTCAAGTCATACATTGTTCAGGTTGAAACTTGGAAAGAGTTGGCCCTAAAATGAGGAATTTTTAGGCTTGCCATTTAGCTTGTTGGTGATGTGATGTACAATTTAACTAGGAAAGGGGCGGACCATTAGGGTTAACGAATGTGAAGGAGATGGAGCTCCAATATTAGGGAGAACAGTAGGTCCAGACTAAGACCAACTTCATGGAATGGTTGATGACATGATTACAGAAACCAAGGAGGGCCCCATCCAACAGTACAGAGCCAAGAGAGCAGATTTATAAAAACGAAATGGTCTACTGAGGATGGAATCCCAGTTTCCTCAATCACCATGAAATGTCCTCATTTGCTATCTGGTGTGGAGCACCAACAGGATCCATGAGACCGTCAAGCCTAGCTGGTGTAGCCCTGCAAGACTAGAATCAGTGACTGAGACAGAAACATATCCTAAATTCGGCAATCCTCAGAGTATAAGGAAAATCCGTCATAGATATTCTGTTTAGCACTACTCTTATGAAGGTCAGTCTCTGTGTGGGCAGAAGGTGAGAATTCTGGGTTTGATGGTTAAGCCCAGTTCGTTCATGTGGATCATGGTGCACTGAATTTGTTCGGCAACTAGTGAAGGGACCACGCATTTACCAGCCAGTTGCTCGAATATAGAAATATGTGAACCCACAGCCTCCTTAGTGAAGCCATCACTTCCTTTGTAAACACTTGAGGTACAGTCAGACGAAGTTGTAGAGCAGAAAACTGATCGTGTTAGGCCCAATGGTGAACCTCAGGTTGTGCCTGTGAGTGAGTAGGAATGGCAGATGAAATTAGGATTCTTGGAGGTTCAGGGACAACAGCCAATCCCCCCCCCCCCCCACATTGAGGGACCTGCTTATGGGACAATATTTCGTTCTTGCCCTGCCGAATCAACAGATTCAAAAGATAGAAGCCTTTGTCATTCTTTGGGGACCAAGAAGTAAACATAGTAAAGTCCTGCCTCGAAGGGACCACCTGTATGGTCCCTTTGTTCAGCATAGCAAGAACCTCCATCTCCAGGATCGAGGCATGTTGTGGAGAGTACTGCCTTAGTTACAAAGGCTGTTGTTGATGGGACTGTTGCTCCCTTGAGAAGTCCCAAAGCTTCTTATAAAGTTGATGGAACTTTCAACAAGGAGGCCAGGTCCAGTGAGCGTGCAACTGTTTCTGAACCACTGCAAAGAAGATTCTTCTTTTTCAGTATAGAGCTGTTGGTCATGAAAGAGCAAATCTATTAAAGTCTCTCCGACATCTCCTGAGTAGCTTCTGGAGCACATTCGGGGCTGATGGTCAGGTCAAAAATTATTGTTGTAGGCCGAGACACTGTCTAGGTGGAGTTAAAGCTGCATGTACTGATTTGTTTGGAGGTGTCCAGGCATGCGTTGATCAGATGAATAATACTTTTCTTGAGTTCATGAACGTGGATAGTGGTATTTGTCGCTATCTCCCACAAAGAATGATGATAGTGGCAAAGAATGCATTCAGCGTTCACAGTCCAAGAGCTAAATATGTAGAAGTTAAGTCTTTTTGGCCCCTGAAGTCGAGACTTCGGTCTGGAGGGGCCATAAGAAAGGTTTAGCTGTAGCGAAAGAGCCTTGACCCACTAGGCTGTCTGGAGAAATGTGCAACAGAAACATTGCATCCAGAGGTGCCAGTTTACGTAATTGTGCATTTTGCTTGAGTACTGCGAGGCCTGAAAAGCATTTTCCCGAGGCAGGTAAAACCGACCCCAGGAGCTCTTGATTAAAAAGTAGCAGCTGCTCTGACACTGCCGAATGTGGCTGCAAGATTGCAGTTAAAATCTAGAAACTGTTAACGGCCCATCCTAAATACATTCAACAAGGCCTCGACCTGTTTTCAGTTGGCATCAGGAACTGCGCCTTCAGTACCTTTAAAATCAGGACCAGTTCTAACGAGGAGGAAGAGACTGGCTTTGGAGTAACAACATTGAATCTCCGAAAGGTACCTGCAGTGGGACCTTTTCCTTGAGGAAGAAGATGGCCTACCATTGCTGTGGTTTTTTTCTTTATATTTTTTACTTTATGACAAGCTCTCCCGGGAAATCATTCACTGTCAACAAACTTGCCAGATGGAGAATAGGACAACTTTGGGCAGTAATAACTCGGCTTCCGTTCTCTGATCTCTTTCCGATGCATAGAGAAGCAGGAGCCATAGGCTGATGGATTCAATCAATCAATCAATCAGGAGTTTGTTAAAGCGCGACTACTCACCCGTAAGGGTCTCAAGGCGCTAGGGGTGGTGGGGTGTGGGGGGGTGCAGGTTCCATTCCATCAAGGAGGGGGTCTGTCGAAGAGCCAGATTTTGAGGTTTCTTGCGAAGATGGGGAGCGATGTTGTCTGTCTGAGGTGGAGCGGAAGGGCGTTCCATGCTTTGGCCGCGAGGAAGGAGAAGGAGCGGCCTCCCGATCTGGTCTTTCTGGTGCGGGGGACCACGGCGTAGGAACGCTGGGCTGATCGTAGGGTCCTTTGGGGTGCGTGGAATTTGAGTCGGCTGTTCAGGTATGCTGGTCCGGTGCCGTGGAGGGCCTTGTGTGCGTGGGTGAGCATCTTAAAGGTGATTCTCGCCTCAACGGGGAGCCAGTGGAGTGTGCGCAGGTGCTGGGAGATGTGGCAGTGTTTTGGCAGGTTGAGGACCAGTCTTGCGACGGCGTTCTGGATGTTCTGTAGCTTGCGGATGAGGTTTTTGTTTATTCCGGCGTAGAGTGCGTTGCCGTAGTCGAGTCTGCTGGTGACCAGGGCGTGAGTGACTGTCTTTCGGTGTTCGAGGGGGATCCATTTGCAGGTCTTACGAAGGAGGCGGAGGGTGTGGAAGCAGGAAGATGAGACAGAGTTGATCTGGCGGTCCATTTTGAGCTCGGAGTCCAGGATGATTCCCAGGTTGCGTGCATGGTCTGTGGGGGTTGGCGGGTTTCCGAGGGCGGTGGGCCACCAGGTGTCGCTCCAGGCGTCGGGGTTTGGGCCCATGATGAGTACTTCTGTTTTGTTGGTGTTTAGTTGAAGGCAGCTGCTTTTCATCCATTTGGCGACGGCTTCCATGCCTTCTCGAAAGTTGCGTCTGGCGGTGTTGGGCTCGTTGGATAGGGAGAGGATGAGCTGGGTGTCGTCTGCATATGACACGATGTTGAGTCCGTAGGTTCTGACGATGGGGGAAAGTGGAGCCATGTAGACGTTGAAGAGCGTCGGGCCGAGGGAGGAGCCCTGGGGGACTCCGCAGGTGATCGGTGTGGGGTCCGAGAGGAAAGGGGGGAGTCTGACCCGCTGCGTCCTACCGGAGAGGAAGGAGCAGATCCAGTCGAGGGCCTTGTCCTGGATTCCTGCATCGTAGAGTCTGCGTATTAGGGTGCGGTGGGAGACTGTGTCGAACGCCGCTGATAGGTCGAGGAGGATGAGGGCTACTGTTTCTCCTTTGTCCAGTAAGGTGCGGATTTCGTCTGTTGTGGCGAGGAGGGCGGTTTCCGTACTGTGGTTTTTTCTGAAGCCGGATTGGGAGGAGTCGAGGATGTTGTGTTCTTCAATGAATGTGGCGAGTTGGCTGTTGATGGCTTTCTCAATGACTTTCGCTGGGAACGGGAGCAGGGAGATGGGTCTGTAGTTTTTGAGGTCGGTGGGGTCCGCTGAGGGTTTCTTTAGGAGGGGGTTGACCTCGGCGTGTTTCCAGTCGTCGGGGAACGAGGCGGTCGCCAGGGAGCGGTTGATGGTTTGGCGGAGCATGGGTGCGATGGTGTTGGCGGCTCTGTTGAAGATGTGGTGGGGGCAGGGGTCCGTGGGGGCCCCTGAGTGGATTGACTTCATTGTCTTCAGTGTGTCTTCGGTGGTGAGGGCTGTCCAGTCATCAATCGCTGGTTTCCGGGTGTCGGGGGTGGTTGGTGAGGGTTCAGTGTGTTGGTTGTCTTCGTCGAAGTTGTCGTAGATGCTCTTGATTTTGTGGTGGAAAAAGATGCTGAGTTTGTCGCAGAGGTCTTGTGAGGGAGGGATGTCGGTAGACTCGCTGGTGGGTTGGGCGAACTCCTTGATGATGCTGAAGAGTTCCTTGCTGTTGTGTGCGTGGGTGGAGATTCTGTCTTCAATCACTTTTTTCCTCTTTTCTCTGATGAGTTGATGGTGGGCGTTGGTGGCGGCTCTGAAGTTGTTGTGGGCTTCTGTGGATTTGGTGTTTCTCCAGGCCTTTTCAAGGTGGCGGCATGTGCGCCTGGACTCTCGAAGTTCAGTGGTAAACCATCTGGCTTTCTTTGCACAGGTATTGTTTTTCTTGAGGGGGGCTATGGTGTTGGTGCTGTCCGAGATCCATCTATGCAGGGTTCGGGCTGCGGTGTTGGGGTCGTCGTTTTCCGCGATGGTTGGGGTGGAGTTGTTGAGTGAGGAGGTGAGCTGGTCATCGGTGATTTTGGTCCAGTTTCTTTGTGGAAGCAGGTGCTGGTGTCTTTGGATGGTGGGTGTTCTGAAGGTGAAGTGGACGCAACGATGGTCGGTCCATGGGAGTTTGGTGGTGTGGCTGAAGGTGATGGAGTTTCCTGTAGTGAAGAGGGGGTCGAGGGTGTGTCCTGCTGAGTGCGTGGGCTCGGTCACGATCTGGCGGAGTCCAATGTTGTGGAGGTTGTCCAGGAGGGATGTGGTGTTGGGGTCCAGTTGATTGTCGAGGTGGAATTTGAGGTCTCCCAGCAGGGTGTAGTTGGTGGATGCGATGGCCTGCGGGGAGATAATGTCCGTGATGGAGTTGGCGAAGGGTCCGCGGGGTCCAGGGGGTCGGTAGATGAGGGTTCCTCGGAGGGCGGCGGTGGGGCTGGCCAGTATCTTGAAGTGAAGGTGTTCCATCAGTTCTGTGGACTCGTCAGGGAGTGTGCTCAGGCGAAGGCTGGATTTGTGGACGATGGCGATTCCTCCTCCTGGGTGGATGGGGCGGTCCTTCCTGGAGATCTTGTATCCTTGGGGGATGGCGATGGCGATGTCCGGTCCCGAGGTGGTGTTGGTCCAGGTTTCGGTGAAGAATGCTACGTCTGGGGTGGTGCTGTCGAGGAGGTCCCAGATTTCTGTTGCGTGTTTGTGGAGGGATCGGACGTTGAGGAGGATGCATTGCAGGTGTCTTCGGTTCGGTTGTGTTCTTGTGGGCGGGTTGTGCTGGATCCGTGTTCTTGGCGGTGCTGCAGGTGTGCCGGCAGCGGTGACAGCTGAAGGGTCCATGGGTGTCGGCTGGTGATGCTAGCTTGCAGTTGTTGTTGCAGCCTGGGTTGAGTGCGTGGAGTGCTGCTGGGTTGTAGCGTTGGCGGGCGGAGGTCCAGGGTTCCTGGTGCTGGTTGCGGACGGGTCGCAGACGGGCGCAGACGTGCTTGCCTTTTGATGCGCCTTCGGTGCACCAGTGGCGCGGCCGCGCAGTGGCCGCCATTAAGTAGGGGTCGGGGAGGGCTGGACAGCTGGGAGGCGGGGAGGGGAGCTGGATTGGGCCGGTCGTGCTGGGGGGGAGGGGCCGCGGGGCAGCAGCGGCGGGGAAAGGTAAAGGGAGGAAAGAAGGGATAAAGAAAAAAGGGAAAATAAGCAGAAATAAGGCACAAAAGAGCAGAGATGCAGAAAGGTGAAAGATAGAAAGGGTAAAAAAACGAGTGAAAACGAGTGAAGGAGCAGAGGGAGAGAAAGGGAAAATGGGCAGAAATAAGGCACAAAAGAGCAGAGGTGCAGAAAGGTGAAAGATAGAAAGGGGAAAAAAACGAGTGAAAACGAGTGAAGGAGCAGAGGGAGAGAAAGGGAGAATGGGCAGAAATAAGGCGCAAAAGAGCAGAGGTGCAGAAAGGTGGAAGATAGAAAGGGGAGAAAAACAAGTGAAGGAGCAGAAAGAAAGAAAGGAGACAGATGTCCACTGGACCACCAGGGATGAGGCGCAGGGAAACCTGCGGGTGGAGGAGGGCCTCGATCACCAACACTGAAGAGTGCAGGGGCAGGGGCACCTCACTTAATGGTGGAGCTGCGAGGGTGGGAGAGCAATTTCACTGACAATGAGTCAGTGGTCTTGCTCGCCTGTCCCCGCAGTGGCCGCCATTAAGTAGGGGTCGGGGAGGGCTGGACAGCTGGGAGGCGGGGAGGGGAGCTGGATTGGGCCGGTCGTGCTGGGGGGGGAGGGGCCACGGGGGCAGCAGCGGCGGGGAAAGGTAAAGGGAGGAAAGAAGGGATAAAGAAAAAAGGGAAAATAAGCAGAAATAAGGCACAAAAGAGCAGAGATGCAGAAAAGAGCAGAAAGGTGAAAGATAGAAAGGGTAAAAAACGAGTGAAAACGAGTGAAGGAGCAGAGGGAGAGAAAGGGAAAATGGGCAGAAATAAGGCACAAAAGAGCAGAGGTGCAGAAATGTGAAAGATATAAAGGGGAAAAAAACGAGTGAAAACGAGTGAAGGAGCAGAGGGAGAGAAAGGGAGAATGGGCAGAAATAAGGCGCAAAAGAGCAGAGGTGCAGAAAGGTGGAAGATAGAAAATGGAAAAAAACGAGTGAAGGAGCAGAAAGAAAGAAAGGAGACAGATGTCCACTGGACCACCAGGGATGAAGCGCAGGGAAACCTGCGGGTGGAGGAGGGCCTCGATCACCAACACTGAAGAGTGCAGGGGCAGGGGCACCTCACTTAATGGTGGAGCTGCGAGGGTGGGAGAGCAATTTCACTGACAAT
Organism: Lissotriton vulgaris; assembly: GCF_964263255.1. Lineage (NCBI taxonomy): Eukaryota > Metazoa > Chordata > Amphibia > Caudata > Salamandridae > Lissotriton > Lissotriton vulgaris. Next base: position 921,671,785 of record NC_141691.1, on the reverse strand, counting down.
GAGTCAGTGGTCTTGCGGTCTTGTGGATTGTGGTCTAAGCCAAGACACCACATGCATACACCATGCAAATCCAGCAGAGATCTTTTTAAAGCATCCAAAACAGTGTTAAAACCGTGAAACCTTAGGAGACATTTGACCTAACCACTTTCAAAAGCTGAGGAGTTTCTTCAGTGAAGTACTGAGGAACTTTGGGCCTACTCCAATGAGGCACGGAAAAACAGCAAATAACTCCAGCACCTTATATGTCACAGTTCCATTGAATCCTGAGGGGTAAATCCACATTGTGCCTCCTAGTGGTGCTGGAGAGCTATTGCTTAGCAGGGTCGGACTGGCCTGAAGGGCAATCAGGCAGAGCTGACAGGATGGTCTGATAGGCAGGTTTTTGGCTGTTCGTGGGCCTCTTTAATGGTCTGCTTGGCCAGCTTTGACTGTTGATTTCCAAGATATTACAACAAACATTGCGTGCATCATGCTAAAATCCATGCAGTTTTCCATACCTTGCAAATAACCCATATTAATTTTGTCTTTACAAATTAAAAACTGCCACTTTGCAAAAAATGGGCCATTTTTAGGTTTCTAATTCACTAATGGGGCCCACTTTTATTTTGGTGCCCAAGCCTATTTTTTGTTCCAGTCAGATCTGTTGCTTAGGGTAACGTTTCCAGATTCAGTCTAGTGCCTAGAGGATGTTCCTAAGGTGAGGAGTCCACAGGAAGAAATAACCATCACATTTATGTATTGTTAACAGTTTCTATAAAGAACAAAAAATGATACAATATGAGTCATTATCTACCGGGTCATGGTTCAAGACCAAGCCAAGGTGAGATTCCAAGATGGTGAAAAAGTAATCACTGGTCCACACAAGCTCATATAGACCATTGGCTAACCAATCACAATGTACATGTGTTAGCAAGTTTTTATTTAAATGAACTCTTCCCGGGATCGTGGCATTTGGAAATAATATTGATAGCTTCAACCATGGGCATCAGCACTGTACAGCTTTAAAATTACAACTGTCAGTTAAAGACACAGTAACATAACTTAACAGTAAGCCGGGTGGGTCATGTTATTGTCTTTTATTCTCAACGAGTTCTCATTGCCTGATAATATATTTTCGGACAAACGAATGGAGTCTATGTAGAATCAGTTTTGGGGGAAAGAAAGTTGTTTACAAACAGTGTATTTTTTTAAGGAAGTTCTATGTTCTGAAATGTATTTTCATCTTGTTGACCCTATTTAAAAGTTTAATTCTACTTGGCAAATAACTTGAGAAGCGTGTGTGTGGTGGTAGTGGTGGAGGGGGGTTAGTTGCTCTATGTGACTGAAATGTTTTTATTTAGAGTGCCAGAAACCATGTTAGATCTGTCAGTGATTTAACCTGTCTGTTGTGACAATATTATTTTTGTTCTATCCTACAGACATACAAGAAAACCTCTTCGAAACAAGACTTGAAGGGGACCGCTACGTTGACAGAAGTCAAAAATGGTTTCCACAAAGACTATGCAAGTAATGGCGTCGTCTACAAGAAAGAACAATAACAAATAGGGCAACGGAGGACTATATTTTGACCCGAGAAACCGTCCTATATAAAAATTAAGAAAAATAAAAAAGCCCAGATGAACTATAGTGATGTAGGGCTTAGTAGATCTGCCGACATTCTCTTAAAGCTTACTGATTAATCTGTGCCCAAATTTTATTAATGTATCTTTCTTTAGGTTTTAACAATGGAATTGCACTAGCACATTCCATCAAAGGTTGACATCGGTATTATATCAATCCCAGGAGCTTTTGATGCCACTTCAGTTCTGCGTTCATAGACGGTTCCCATGGAAACATCTTCCAGCACTGTGAGGGAGTGCACAGCATCCTTATCATCACCGTTGCACAAAAGAGGGCTAGACAAAGTTAATACTGCGAACTTACTATGCAAGCAGCAGATCGGTGTCCACCACTGCAGAATCAGTCACAGTCCTGTGTCGTCTCCCACATCATCACCCGTGACGGAAGTTGGTACTTACTCCATACACATTTCTCATCCACCCTTTGTTAACCTTCTGCATTGCAGCTCCACTGGGAAGTAGGTCATTTCTGTTTGCTGTCACACGAAGAAGTTAGTCGCAAGATGCTGCGAGGTGTCTTCTGAGCACAAGCAGGCGCTATACAACACATTATAAAAATGACGAAGTGGGCTGTGGTACTACAGCAGAGCTTTACCACATTGCAACACATTTACATAAAAAACATGATATCACGCTTAAAGTCATTTTCTCTCATCTCCTGAAGCATAGAAAACACATCAGCTGAGGATTTTTAAGTATAGGCAAAAGGTAATTAGTGAATCAAATGAGATTAGATGAGAAGAAATAATGGTAAGGGATAGGGTACAACATCTGTGCAAAAAAAGAGGGAACGCATGCTGCTTTCAGCCTTTAAAACTTGCTTCAAGTGTCTTTGGCGCATGGAATCTCAGTCTCCTCCAATTCACCATAGTCCATTCCTTCATATCTGTAATCTTTAATAATTGTGGGAATAGACTGATGAAATTTCTGTCAGCAGGGACAGATTGGGTTGGAAAGAAAATAGGATTGGTGTGAAGATTCATTATCTTGCTGTTAGTATAGAGGCAGCTGAGTAATGGGGCCTGTTCCATTGATAATAACATGGAGACATAACCACAGCAGCTGGATACCTATTCCCAACTGAGGTGTGAAATTTACCAAAGCCGCACTTGAATCTTCATTACTGTAAACCTAAATACAAACACAATCTGGGTCTTTTGCCCTGATGGTGCATGTGTGCTTGTGACAATTGTGCGGTTGTGCACTATTTGTAGTAGGGCATCATGGCTGTCACAGCAGTAAATTATTAATTGAATGCTTCAGCTTACTGGAATTACTCCTCCTCTTGCACATAGATCCTACATACGTTTCATTTAACCAAACATATATAATTATCCATTAATGTTCCAATCACTTTGAACTGTGCATTCGATTCTCGTAAGACTTTTAGGAAGCACCATAGATCATGGTGTCTTACGCAGTGTGTTTGCACGAGTGGGAATTAACAGTTATTTTGCTGTACCAGACATCCTCATCCTTGCCCTCTTGTAAGCAAATTCTCTTTAGCTAGCTTAGTAACTAATTTATTTTGAAAAACGACCTCAGATGTAGGAAAAACTGACCGGCCACATGGGAATTAAAAAATATTGATCTTTGGTTGGAACAAATTCAATTGTGGAAGAACTCTGAACCACGCATTTGCAGCAAAGGCCTTTCAGGTGATGTACAATTAAGTTCAGAAGCAAGATCCCGCCAGTTATGCATCCGTAGAGAAACCTCTTTTCTTATTGTGACCATCTAGTAACTTTCCTGAAGTACACTGGAATGCTACTTAGTATTCTTTTTTGGTACAGTAAGATCTGATTTCGGCATAGCTGGTCTAAGTTTACCCATAGCTTGTTAGTTGCTCCATTTTGCACAGTGTACAATTTAGTTCTATAATTTTCTGTAACTTGTTTTATTTTTCTGTTGACCGCAAACATCCCTCCTTATGGGTTCATCAAAACCAAGATTGAAAGGTATTTGTTCAAAGTAAGTCTTTGTCTTCTGAAAGATCAAAGATATTAACGCTTGAAGGATGAACATTCCCACAGGGATTCAGAGGCATGTTCTTAAAGGCACCAGTGCTAAGAGGACTCCATGCTGTCGCTTCCCGTGCCAATCCATTAACAGATCAGTGTCACTTGCAATAACTCTGCCCAACTACAGCAGTCAGAGTAAGAGCACATCAATGTGGAATACACCAAGGTGAGCTCGAAGTAGTTTTATCAGCACATGGTTGCTGGTCTCAGGACAGTGGGCTTATGCATTCTTGAAGAGCCCATGGCTTTCATATCTAATACAAGGTATTTTTTCTGAACTTCAGAAAAAAATACTTCTGCCTACAAGAGGCAGGTCAGAACATATCTTCCAGAACGCATAAATGAAATACCAGTATTTGTAAACCGCACAGCTACCTCCGAAGTGGTGTCCCGGCGCTGGGGGCCCTCGGGAAGATTAAGCATGCTACTGCCCAGAGTCACAAGGTGCTGGGCTAACTGGCTGCCGTCACCGGGGATCGAACCGTGAACCTCTTAGTCCACAGTCAGGCACCCTGGGTGCTGCGCCACACCTCTTCCATATCATCCTGGAACTTCTTCCCGAAAGACATTTCTGTTGAAGGTGACAGCTAGCAATGACTGCAATTTTAGGGTGTTGCCCCTTCCCCCGACTTTGTTATACTGCGTACGATAACTTTATACTATAGATTTAATAAATGCCCTACCCAGCAGTGCTCTTTCTGTTGCGCATTGGATGTCTTTGAGGGCGGGGCTATTCCCTCTGATTGGCAGCAGGGACGTGTAATGTCCTAAATTGACATGTTGGATTGGGTGGCTGTCTTGCAATGGCCAGCTCCACGTGCACCTGATGTCTCTCCAATCTGTGCTGTATTAGGGAGCCAGGTTGTAACAAAGTCAGTGCCCTGGTCTCCTAATGAGCCCTCGGTTCACCTGCCCCAACCAATACGGGTTCAGCTCTCATGCGGTCTACTATTATAAACAGGATAAGAGCAATGTCTGGATTAGTTTGGTTAGTTGGATTCAGGCTTTCTATGAGACCCTACACATGAAGCATCATAGGGGTGGGAGGAAAAGAAAATGGCCAATTAATGTGGGGCTGATTTAGGTCTTGGTAGACGGGGTTCCTCCAGCACAATGGTGACGGATACCTTGTCCACCGAAATATACATCCCATAATATGCTATGAGATTTATATTTTGGCGACAGGATATCCATCACTGTTGTGACCAAGTAACCTATTCACCAAGCTCTATATCTGGCCCTTTGTCTTTATTTTGAAGCCACACAGTGATTGGCCATGTTTCTATGACAGTCTGTGCCGGTAATAACCTTCTCATTCAGAGAGCATTGTGTTGGAAGGTATACTGTGAAGATGAGCCGTCTACGGTCACAAAGCATATGTATGAAAAGAGGCAAATGTGAGCTCTCAGTGCGGCGATGATGTATTCTGACCCGGTGTGGATCGCTGAGTTAAGCGCTTACTTTTGAAATATGCATTAATCTGCATGTTATACGAGCGAATCCTGGTGAGGTTGATTTAGCCTTCAATGCATCGGAGAATTCTATTGTGAAGTGTCATTGGGCAATGTTTACTTACAATAGTAAGAAAGGGTACAACCGCGCAATATGCACTTCAATTAAAGTGTGTAGGTATTTTTGACGCTTAATGGCTTATGTCGGACAGGGTACCCTTTTGTATGTGGCTGAAATGAAGTTGGAGATTCTGCACATTCAGAGCCTACATCCCACTTGTTCTAGCGCATTATTAGTGTTAAAACATTATTGTGTGGACAGTTTCCTGGGGAGAGCCCAGCTAAACCACGTATTGCAGTCGCACTCACAAGGCTTGCAGACTCGTCAATCAGACTCGTCAACAACCTTTAAGCCTCTGACATGCCTCGAAATAGATGTGGTACAAATGATGGTCTCCATGCTATTTAAAGTGTTTAAGGATATTTTACACCTCATGCAAGTACCACAGAGGGTGGAGATCTAACATACCTGATAAACCCCAAGTGCCCTACTGGTCGCAAACCTATTTGAAATGCTGTATCTCAGAAACTAGTGAATTTATGTTAGAAATGGGTCTGCAAAATCATTGCTCCATTTCCCCCAACATGGCGAGCCATCAGGCATTGGCAACCTCATATTACATGTTTTTTACTTTAACTTGCTTAATAAAAATGAAAAACTTGAACCTGGAAATGCAGAAAACTGGCTGTGTTGAGTCCTCCAGCTAATTCTGTTAGCAAGAACAAATGTGCAAACCATTCACAAGTGACAGTACTGTATCAGCTAAATCCACCAATAAAACAAATAGATGGCATGGCTGCTGAATGAAAAGGAACAAGTTACACGTCTTTTAAAAGCACCAAATGTATTTGACGACATTAATAAATTGACTAGTTGTATTAAAACCTTGGCAGCGGAACCAAAGTATATCAAATCTAGTCGTAGGATGCGCCGAAATATGGGAACAGTCTTTGCAACGCAATTTTTACATCCCAGTGCCTTTACCACGCATTTGTTACCCCACTTTTTAGCACTATAGGCATTTACCACTCATTTAAATATTTAAGTATGGGCTGGGGTGAGATATATATATATATATATATATATATATATATATATATATATATATTGAAACTTGTAATATGTGGTAATAGCATGCGAGGTAAAGGCATACGTTCTAAACAAATGCATTTTAAAGGCATGCAATGTTTTTACTAGTGTTGTACCGTCAAACAACCCTAAAACATCGGTCTTTAAATTTCAACATAGCAACATCTACTTTGAATTCTTTTCAGTTTTCCCAAATCTATTCATGCAGTACAACAAAAAAAAAATGCTCACATTTCAACATATATCGAAATGTTCAGTATCAGATAGAAAGCTATTCAAAATGGAGTCTGGGGAGTGACTTTTCCCAACTTCCTTGCTCAGCCCTATTGGCATGCCTCATTTTTTCTACATAGGAAGTAGAAATAGGCTATAGCACAGACCGCATATTTCCTACTAGAGTATTACATCTTTGATCAGTGGGGATGCAGATCATTTTACCAGACGCAGAAAGTGATGGAAATGCATCAGTCATCGGTTCTCATCTATTGGGATTGTTCGGCTTATGCTCTTGCATCAGCATTAGCGGTTTTCTCCTCATACCTATACTGTTAGAGAAAGGGAGGGACTGCACAAGACATTATTCTGTTGCACACTGAGCAGTAGTCTAGGCAAACTGTTTTGGCTGACAGATCTTCATGAGACATCAAGCGACTTCTAGTGGGCTTCCATATCTCTGAATTGGAGAAGTGAAGTCAGGTGTAACCCGGTTTCTTGGAACAACGAAGTAGACCCATATTTGAGTTTAACTATTCAACAGATGTGGTGATGATGTTTGAGAAGATGCTTCTCACCACAGTTACTACTACTTCTTTACCATTGGTGCAGCATTCCGCATTCCACACATTTTTTGCTCCTCTGTTCTATAACAGACCAATTCCACCATTCGCCCGCCCAACTCTGCCTCCAAAGGCATCCGATGGCATCATGTCCTATATCACCTCACTTGTGCACTAAATAGGACCTTCAGAGTTTTGTATAGACATTTATCCATTGCGGACTGTGGAGGGCCTCACACTTCACCTCTCGATGTTTTAGCCCAACCACCCATTTTGATCATTGGAAACTATTTTGCATTTGGTAGGTCCTCTCTAGTAATGCCACCACCAAGCTAAGATAATGATGTGCTGCCTAGAGTCATCCCCAGGTCTTCATTAATTCTCAACTATTTGCATAACATTAACTGCCATGATTGCACGCCTTTAGACTTCCTTACAACTCCACTAAGATCATCCCTGTCTGGTTACCTCTAGAGCACGGGACCCTAAAAGTGCACCTATACCTCTGGTAAGTGTTTCTATGCAACAAAAGTGTGTACATTTACAGGGAGCAGAATGGAACAAAGCGTCAAATGTGACCACCTCCCTTTAGTAACATGGTTTCAAAGTGGGCAATGAGATTGGCTGTGTTCTATGCATGGACTTAAGATGTGAACTAGCTGAAAGCCCATGTCCGAGCTGCGGAAAAAGCAAAAAGACTACGCCTAACCCTGCAACCAGAAAGTTGCCCGCCCTGTACACTATACATAGTAGAAAATGTCCATTGTGTACGACATTTCTGCGAAACCACGCACGGTAGGATTCCCATAATATGGGGGTGGTTTCCTTTGGTGAAGCCTGGTTAAAAATTGCCTTACTATCATGTATTGAAGGGCTCCAACACAGAACAACTTGCAGATTTCAAACCTCTTAAATGGTTCGGGTGCGGATTAAGCAAGCGCACCTGCAACTCCATTACACTGAAGTTATGACAGACGCAAAATGTGTTGACTTTTTAAACTGATTTTCATGTAACATTTAACAATGTAAATAAAAATTTGGAAATCCATCTTTTTTCTTCTTTAAACGCCAAGGCATCGGTGTTTTAGTCGGCCATTAATGCATTCTTTTTGGCATGTGGTGTTTTTTTTTATTTATGAAGGATTGTATTGAATTGTTTGCCCAGCTACTGTACTGCAACGAAATTTCAGACATTACTGTATAGAACCTGGCATTTTACGGGCAATAATGAGGCTTGGAGATAGAAGACGCCATCCATGGCACTGGCACCTCCCACATTACAGTGGAACACCATAATCAATTGCAGTCCGTGCTGATGACGCTACCAATGGTACAGTAGCTCAGATTACCTTAGATGATGTGGCGCTATGAAAAAGTGATGGGACACATTTATATATGCAGCTGTACATACATGGTCAAGAACAACTTATGGTCTATGTGTCCAGAGCCAACATCCATCAGCACCTGCGCCACTGTGTGCACATAGTTGTACATTCAGGTCCAATCACACAAAACATTGGAAATATTATTTTTAACTCCAGAATCCATTCTGCGGATTTGTGATCATGACCCTTTATTAGTAAAATGTTATACGTTAATACGGGTCATCAATTATTAGTTGAAAAAACGTTCCTTATGTTAATCAGTTTTGTTTATTGTATGTTTTTTTAATACATTTAAGCCTTCAAATAGTCTCTGCTTCTATATGTATAGTTTGGAGCTTTGGTACGACCCAACTGAAGGCCTTAGTCTATTGACAATCAACTTCAGAGGCATGCTTGTGCATACAACAAAAAGTCCTTTCGGAAATACTGTGAAAAATAAGTCATGCAGGAATTATTATTATGATCACAGATTGATACACCTTAAATCTGAGCATGTCTTTACAGCTCTCAAGGTTGCAAAAAGTAAAAGCCTGCAAAATAGGCAATAAGGGTGTAGTTGCTTAACACACTTGTTTGGTCCATTATCTCACACACTGAGATCAGTTGAGATGAGAAACCATTATAAACATACAGGAGACCCACTTGTGTCCAAGAAGTAGTAGAACAGGCTCCATTCTGCCTTTGGCGGGATGCTATAGTTAAGGTGACTGATTCCCACAACACGGTGCAGGATACAGTTGAAGGTGACGGATTCCCACAACACGGTGCAGGATGCTGTGATGAAGGACTACGACCCTTGGCTTTCATGCTAATTTCACTGACTATCGGTGACCAATAAAGTTAGCTGAAAACTGTGGCTGCCTTCATTAACCAACTTTTCATCAAGAGATCTATGGTGAACCCCATGCACATGGTGGACGGGAATTGCATCACATAGAGTTCAAGTGGATTAATCTCTTTTCAATTTCTTTTTGTGAAACAATGTATTTCTAATTTTCTGACGTAATCGTGCCTTAAGGTCCATGCAGTAATTTGACTTCATTCACTGGAGAAAGGCCCTCCAAGAAAGGTTATCCGGGTCTCCAGAATTAGGTTTCATCAACTAGGGCAATTACATCTCCCCAGGAATCTTTATGTTTTATTAGGAACAGGGATTAACAGTAGCAAACCCTGACAACTGATTAAGAGATGCTTCATCCACATGTGCTCGCGTTGTCCTACACACTTTAACTCATACTGCATCATTAAATGGACCACTGCCTTCGGAGAGTCTATTTCACCGCATTAGGCTTTCTGGCATAATGCTGGTATACTATTTGATCGGTGCCAGTAGCATGTTCCATTACTCTGAGTATTACCCCAGTAAGTGCTGTGATTTCCACATGATTGCAAAGTATTCACAAAGCCAGTATCTGGAAGTGAACCTTGCCCTCCCCCTTATAAAAATAATGAATAAATTATGGTAGTTTTCGGTCACTTGTGGGGAGATAATCAACTGTGGAATGTTCCCTGAAAACAATGAATTCTTGTAAACAAAATTCAAATCTGGAAATCATTTGAGGATTTTGGCACCAACAACCGGCTCTGTGCCTTTTATGGGTGCAGCTCAAGGCCACTTGCAAAAGTTCACATCTGGAGCCAGCTGAGATCCCATAATTTAGAAATGATCATTAGCAGTATTGGGAGCAGGTATGGTTACTTGATTATTACTGAATATCAATTAGATAGTACTACCTAAACATGTTTCTTGTGCATGTCTGCTCTTCATTTGAATTGCAAGTGAAATTTTATTTTGAGATGCTGTGTCATTAAATCACCTGAGTCTCAATGTGCGAAGGAACATAAACAAGGTCTAGTAAAGAACAGGAAAACTAAGACTGAAGTAAGTCCTGGGGAAGATGTTGATGAATGATCTAATCGAATAAAGCGAAGGGGTCCCAGTAATGAGGAGACATTAACCAAAGAAATAAAGATGAGTCAAACCAACAAAACTTCAGTCCACATTGTTTAATTCACAATGGGATGTTATAGTGAATATGCATAATTTACACAATAATCAATCATTGGTTAATTACAGTGCCCCAAAGGGTAGAAGCGGGGAGGGAAATGTGATAGTGATGGGAGTTGGTGAAGAAAAGGAAGAAGATTCTTAAGTGACGGTAAAATCAGCAATTGAGACTTGTTTCACACAGTTACAAACTCTGTACCAAAAACAGGACCGACAGGTTCATGTATATTATTTTTAGACGTAAATCATACTCCAAATGTTCAATGAATGAAACCAATAGGGTGTGGAGTTGACAGTGAAAAGCAATCAGATGTCGACGTTTCGACCCTCGTACGCGCAGATATTAGTATGATCTTGCTGTGGGGTCTTCATCAGGACTGGAGTGTGGGGGACACGTAACCTATTTGGTACATAAATGTATATGTCATAAAACACTGGAAAATATATCCCTACTTTTATTTGGAAAAACATTGCACATCACCCACGTCATGGGATTGACTCGGGTTAACATAGTATCCCGCCGGATTTGCTGGGACATTAGGCAAAAAAATTTTTTGCACCTACTTGCGTAAAGCGTGAAGCGCACATGTTATATGTAGTTAGGTGGCGTTAAAACATCCCAAATATTCAGTATAAAAGTTGAGAACAAATGGTCGAGAGCAGTTGAGGATAGGCTGGATCAGCAGGGGTGGACAGTCTGAGGAGTCAGTGAAAACTACTGTTGGTTATAAGGTAATCACCTGAGCAAGGGGGTGACATACTACTTGCTACTTGCATGCATTAATACTAGTTGGTGCTGATATTAAACTGGCTGACAGGTAAAACTTACCACAAACGTGGTATAGACAGGACCCGGTTGTACGTGGGTTCGAAGTCAATTACAAGGAAGGATCTGTAAGATTGGAATGTAAAAATTCAGAACGGTATGTACTTTGAAATGGGGTGGAAGCGGTAATTGTATTAACTAATACAGCGGTGAGAGACTCACCATGATGTAACCCAGACGCTGTTCATAGTGATTCCACGAATCCAGGGGGGGTCCCTTGTACCATCAATAATATATAATCTAATAAATACAGGGCGAAAACGCTAATTAGGGGACCATAGAGACATTGGGGATGATTAGAATAATTAAGGCCCAAGGAACGGGATAAGGACTCACCAGAACGCCGTAGCCAGGACACGTCCGGCGGAGATCGTGTTCATTGGCAGTCGGGCGGCGGTGCTTCAAGAGCTGCGTCTAAACAGCGGGGCAGGGAGAAACTACGATTAGCGATCAAGCACTTTGACGAGTTGCTCAGAGCATTGAGACAACCTCCTCAGTCTAGAACCGCTTACCGGTCACGGAGTTAATCCGGCTCTGGTCTCTTCTTGCAGTCGCAATGGCGACGCAGAGTTCCGGGTTTAGGAATATCACCCTGGTAACCGGGTCACGTGGTGATTCCTAACTCGGCTAAACACAGAGAAAAGACTAACTTGGATTAATAGTTTGCGTGGAACCTAGCAACTACAATCCTACCTGCATTTAAATGTCAATGAGTGATCGTATTTTATGATAAATCGAAGAGTTACGTTGGGGAGCAGCGAAAGCCAAATATCCTTCACGTCATTGTTAAAAGAATATACTAGACCTACTAGGTTGTGGTGAGGCCGATAATTCAAAGGGTAGTGTTTGCAATTAGAATGCATGACTTTGCCGCCTCAATGACATCATTAGTCTGGCATACAGGCCGCGTTGTGATGAAACACTTTTTTGATAACAACAATCAATGACTTAATGACAATATGTAGTACAATATCTATTGGATAGATTTAGAACCAATAATAGTTATAGAATGACAAAATAAACATGCAGTGGCGTACCTCTCACACGAGGGTTGACCACATAACGATTCACTGTACCTATTTAGAGCTTATGACCAATAGGTAAATGTGGTTAAATGACATGAATAGCCAAGCAGTGGCGTACCTCTCCCACGAGGGTAAAGGCCACATTACAAATCGACTACACCTATTATAAGTCAGTGACTGATAGGTAGTACATGCATTTGGGCCATCATATCAAATGTGAACAGGAAATAACCATAACTTGTAATGTAATGGCGTACCTCATGTATGAGGGTGAAGGCCATAATACTTTAAGTAAGACAGTGTTCAAGACAGGGTGGCTAATTGGGAGAAAGAGCTGTCCTGTTCATTAAGCCCAGATTCAATCGAGTCAAAGGTGAACATCCATTTAAGCTCACGGGTATTAAGGATGTTAGAGATGCTCCCACCCCGGGGTCCGAGTGTGGCTTTCTCTATGATTACCCATTTTAAACTCTCGGGAGTATGTCCTGAGGTTGAGAAGTGGTCAACGAGCGGTGCGCCTTGTACTTGACATCGGATTCGACTCATGTGTTCGAGTATCCTCACTTTTGCTTTTTGCTGAGTCTGGCCGATGTATATCAGTTGACATGGACATAGAATGGCATAGATAATGTTAACAGAGTTGCAGTTAGTATGTGTCTTAAGCGGAATTTTGTGATGACGGTATGTAAACTCTTTTGTCTGGATCGTGCTTTCGCATGCTTTGCAGCTGCCACATCTAGAATGGCCCACAATCGGAGTTAGATTCCACAGAGTGGTGATTGTAGGATCCTCTGGTGTTTGGAGGAAGGAACGCACCACATGATCTTTGACACTTCTTGCTTTTTTGAAAGCATGTAATGGCAGGTCGGTTTGTAGGATGTCATCTGAAATAAGTGGCCAGTGATGATTAATTATGCGCTTTATTTGGTTACTTTTCGTGTTAAAGGTGGTCACACAGACAATTCTTTGTTCAGATTGATCTTGTTCAGTCTTGGGAACAAGTAGCTCTTCTCGAGGGTAGAACCACGCCCTCTTCCTTGCTCGCTTAATCAGTTGTTTGGGATATCCTCTGCTTAACAGCCTTTGTTTAAGTTCTTCTGACTCAGTAAAATAGTGGTCTTTATTTGAGCAGTTGCGGCGTATACGCAGGAATTGCCCAAAGGGCAGGTTATCTCGTAGCGCTCGGGGGTGGTGACTATCGTAGTGCAGGAGTGAATTTCTTTCGGCAGGTTTCCGGTAAAGCGTAGTTAGTAATTGACCTGAGTTCTCATAGATCGTAAGGTCCAAGAAGTTGATCTGATGGTTGTCTGATTGGATCGTGAACTTGATGAATTGGGACTGCTCATTCAACCATCCAAAAAATACCATTAGTTCTTGCAAACCACCGTCCCATATCAGTAGGATGTCGTCTATATAGCGCATCCAAAGACTAAGGTGGTCTCTAAATGGATTGATCTGACTAAGCACAGTGTCTTGCTCAAAAGCTGCCATATACAGGATGGCTACATCCGGGGCAAAAGGAGCCCCCATCGCAACTCCTGACGTTTGGATGTAAAATTTACCCTTGAAAATGAAAAAGTTCTTGGTCATGGCTATACGGAGTAATGCAACAATAAATTCCGTAGGTACTTGGACTGGAGCAGGTCGCTGGTTCAGGCAACGGGTAATGACCATAAGTGCTTCCTGTTGAGGAATGCACGTATACAGCGATACGACATCGCACGTGGCTAACAGTTGGTGATCTGCGTCAAATGCTAATCCTTCTACAGTATTTATGGTATGCATGGTATCACGCAAATAGGCTGGAGTAGCCTCTGCAATCGGTTTTATGAAGAAATCAATATATTTGCCCAGGGGCTCGAGGATGGAGCCGCACCCGGAAACAATGGGACGGCCAGGGGGGTTCGTCATTGATTTGTGAATCTTTGGTATGGTATATATAGTTGCCAAACGTGGATGTGGTTTATTCAAGAAATTAAACTCTAATTCCGATAGGAACCCTTGATCGCGACCAGCTTGGGTTATCTCAAGAATTTCCCGTGCAATTGCTTGTGTGGGATCCGATCTTAGTAGTTGGTAGCTAGTACCATCATTCAGCTGACGAAGAATTTCCGATTCATAAGAGGTGACATCCTGCACCACAATGGCACCACCCTTGTCAGCCGGCTTGATAACAAGTTGGGCATTTTGAGCCAAAGTTTGAAGGGCCAATTTCTCATTTTTGCTGGTGTTGAATCTGGTGTAGCATTTCGTTCCCAGGAGCTGTAATATATCTCTTAGCACAACCGATTCAAATGCCAAAATCTTATGTGACATTACACTGTTGAATGGAACAAATGTGGAGGGAGGTCTCAATCCAGTAACAGTTGATTGGATATTTGGTGCGGAGTTGCGAAAGAAATACTTTAACCGTATTTTGCGAAAAAATCGGTACAGTTCAGTGCGAATGATGAAGGAATCAGGGTGGTTAGTCGGGACATATGATAATCCTTTAGCCAGAATTTTGATTTCGTCGTTGTTCAAAGTATGTTTTGATATATTTACAACAGGACTATCAGCCACAGGGGGGGCGCCTCCCAATAGTCTTAACCGAGGATGGCTTTCGGAATTCATGTCAGTCTGTAAATTTGCAAAACCTGTTACCATCTGTAGGTTTTGTTGCGGGTAACACGTTCCCCGTGTTGAGGTTCTGGCTGGAAATGTACCTGCTTTTGTGGTTGGCCACGACCTCCATTCCATGAGTTTGTGTTTGGTTGAGATCCACGCTGTTGGCCGCGTTGCCAGGTGTTGCCTCTGCCACGAGGTGGGCGCCATGACCCCTGGCGTTGCCCTAAAAAAGGGTTGTATTGAAACTGCTGGTTATAACCAAAGTCAGGATAGTTCTGTTGGTAACTGGGACCTGGTTGGTCTTGTTCACCCTCTGAGCTATAGGAGGAGTCTGAGAAAGTGTAGTAATTACGTCTGCCTCTAGAAGTTCCCCGGCCTCGGTTGGTAAATCTGCCTTGATTATCTTGTCGGAAGTAGTCTTCTTGAAGATATGGATAGGTTTTCTTCTTATCATACAATCTGATGTCACGAGCCAGTTTCTCAAGTTTACGATTTTGGGTTGTCAGGTCGAAGTCCTTGAGTGTGGCTTCTAGGTTGGTGATGGTTTCTTTGGCGCTTGCAAAGTTTGCATCAGCCGATATTTCTGCCTTCAAGGTTTTAATTTCAGCAGTGATTACTTGAATTTGTTCAGCAGCTGTTTCCACGCCAAGGACCATCCAATGACGGCTGCAGTTATTCGCCACGTGGCTGAATCCCTCTCTAAATTTTGGTACCTCCACAAAGATAGCTGGTTCGATCTTAATTTGCAATCCGATAGGGATGATATTTTCTTTGAGGTATTTCGTGAGGAGATGGCCGTGCCAACGAGTGCGGATCAGCTTTTTCTCCAGCCGCTCAAGACGGGAGATCTTGTCCTTGAGTAAAAAGTCAATGGTTGGGATATCAGAGGAAATAAACACGTTATTAGGATCCTCTAGTAATTTGTCAATATAATCCTCAGAGTAGGATAGTAGTTCAGCCATGATGTGCACAGGTCAAATGAATTGAACATGGAAAGGAACCTCGCAGAACATCGTCTGCTCGAAGTAGAGTATTAATAGGGGGGTTGACCCAGTTAAGGTTACGGGGACCTGGGTTAGTAAGCGAATAAAGCGAAGGGGTCCCAGTAATGAGGAGACATTAACCAAAGAAATAAAGATGAGTCAAACCAACAAAACTTCAGTCCACATTGTTTAATTCACAATGGGATGTTATAGTGAATATGCATAATTTACACAATAATCAATCATTGGTTAATTACAGTGCCCCAAAGGGTAGAAGCGGGGAGGGAAATGTGATAGTGATGGGAGTTGGTGAAGAAAAGGAAGAAGATTCTTAAGTGACGGTAAAATCAGCAATTGAGACTTGTTTCACACAGTTACAAACTCTGTACCAAAAACAGGACCGACAGGTTCATGTATATTATTTTTAGACGTAAATCATACTCCAAATGTTCAATGAATGAAACCAATAGGGTGTGGAGTTGACAGTGAAAAGCAATCAGATGTCGACGTTTCGACCCTCGTACGCGCAGATATTAGTATGATCTTGCTGTGGGGTCTTCATCAGGACTGGAGTGTGGGGGACACGTAACCTATTTGGTACATAAATGTATATGTCATAAAACACGGGAAAATATATCCCTACTTTTATTTGGAAAAACATTGCACATCACCCCCGTCATGGGATTGACTCGGGTTAACATAGTATCCCGCCAGATTTGCTGGGACATTAGGTAAAAAAAAAATTTGCACCTACTTGCGTAAAGCGTGAAGCGCACATGTTATATGTAGTTAGGTGGCGTTAAAACATCCCAAATATTCAGTATAAAAGTTGAGAACAAATGGTCGAGAGCAGTTGAGAATAGGCTGGATCAGCAGGGGTGGACAGTCTGAGGAGTCAGTGAAAACTACTGTTGGTTATAAGGTAATCACCTGAGCAAGGGGGTGACATACTACTTGCTACTTGCATGCATTAATACTAGTTGGTGCTGATATTAAACTGGCTGACAGGTAAAACTTACCACAAACGTGGTATAGACAGGACCCGGTTGTACGTGGGTTCGAAGTCAATTACAAGGAAGGATCTGTAAGATTGGAATGTAAAAATTCAGAACGGTATGTACTTTGAAATGGGGTGGAAGCGGTAATTGTATTAACTAATACAGCGGTGAGAGACTCACCATGATGTAACCCAGACGCTGTTCATAGTGATTCCACGAATCCAGGGGAGGCCCCTTGTACCATCAATAATATATAATCTAATAAATACAGGGCGAAAACGCTAATTAGGGGACCATAGAGACATTGGGGATGATTAGAATAATTAAGGCCCAAGGAACGGGATAAGGACTCACCAGAACGCCGTAGCCAGGACACGTCCGGCGGAGATCGTGTTCATTGGCAGTCGGGTGGCGGTGCTTCAAGAGCTGCGTCTAAACAGCAGGGCAGGGAGAAACTACGATTAGCGATCAAGCACTTTGACGAGTTGCTCAGAGCATTGAGACAACCTCCTCAGTCTAGAACCGCTTACCGGTCACGGAGTTAATCCGGCTCTGGTCTCTTCTTGCAGTCGCAATGGCGATGCAGAGTTCCGGGTTTAGGAATATCACCCTGGTAACCGGGTCACGTGGTGATTCCTAACTCGGCTAAACACAGAGAAAAGACTAACTTGGATTAATAGTTTGCGTGGAACCTAGCAACTACAATCCTACCTGCATTTAAATGTCAATGAGTGATCGTATTTTATGATAAATCGAAGAGTTACGTTGGGGAGCAGCGAAAGCCAAATATCCTTCACGTCATTGTTAAAAGAATATACTAGACCTACTAGGTTGTGGTGAGGCCGATAATTCAAAGGGTAGTGTTTGCAATTAGAATGCATGACTTTGCCGCCTCAATGACATCATTAGTCTGGCATACAGGCCGCGTTGTGATGAAACACTTTTTTGATAACAACAATCAATGACTTAATGACAATATGTAGTACAATATCTATTGGATAGATTTAGAACCAATAATAGTTATAGAATGACATAATAAACATGCAGTGGCGTACCTCTCACACGAGGGTTGACCACATAACGATTCACTGTACCTATTTAGAGCTTATGACCAATAGGTAAATGTGGTTAAATGACATGAATAGCCAAGCAGTGGCGTACCTCTCCCACGAGGGTAAAGGCCACATTACAAATCGACTACACCTATTATAAGTCAGTGACTGATAGGTAGTACATGCATTTGGGCCATCATATCAAATGTGAACAGGAAATAACCATAACTTGTAATGTAATGGCGTACCTCATGTATGAGGGTGAAGGCCATAATACTTTAAGTAAGACAGTGTTCAAGACAGGGTGGCTAATTGGGAGAAAGAGCTGTCCTGTTCATTAAGCCCAGATTCAATCGAGTCAAAGGTGAACATCCATTTAAGCTCACGGGTATTAAGGATGTTAGAGATGCTCCCACCCCGGGGTCCGAGTGTGGCTTTCTCTATGATTACCCATTTTAAACTCTCGGGAGTATGTCCTGAGGTTGAGAAGTGGTCAACGAGCGGTGCGCCTTGTACTTGACATCGGATTCGACTCATGTGTTGGAGTATCCTCACTTTTGCTTTTTGCTGAGTCTGGCCGATGTATATCAGTTGACATGGACATAGAATGGCATAGATAATGTTAACAGAGTTGCAGTTAGTATGTGTCTTAAGCGGAATTTTGTGATGACGGTATGTAAACTCTTTTGTCTGGATCGTGCTTTCGCATGCTTTGCAGCTGCCACATCTAGAATGGCCCACAATCGGAGGTAGATTCCACAGAGTGGTGATTGTAGGATCCTCTGGTGTTTGGAGGAAGGAACGCACCACATGATCTTTGACACTTCTTGCTTTTTTGAAAGCATGTAATGGCAGGTCGGTTTGTAGGATGTCATCTGAAATAAGTGGCCAGTGATGATTAATTATGCGCTTTATTTGGTTACTTTTCGTGTTAAAGGTGGTCACACAGACAATTCTTTGTTCAGATTGATCTTGTTCAGTCTTGGGAACAAGTAGCTCTTCTCGAGGGTAGAACCACGCCCTCTTCCTTGCTCGCTTAATCAGTTGTTTGGGATATCCTCTGCTTAACAGCCTTTGTTTAAGTTCTTCTGACTCAGTAAAATAGTGGTCTTTATTTGAGCAGTTGCGGCGTATACGCAGGAATTGCCCAAAGGGCAGGTTATCTCGTAGCGCTCGGGGGTGGTGACTGTCGAGTGCAGGAGTGAATTTCTTTCGGCAGGTTTCCGGTAAAGCGTAGTTAGTAATTGACCTGAGTTCTCATAGATCGTAAGGTCCAAGAAGTTGATCTGATGGTTGTCTGATTGGATCGTGAACTTGATGAATTGGGACTGCTCATTCAACCATCCAAAAAATACCATTAGTTCTTGCAAACCACCGTCCCATATCAGTAGGATGTCGTCTATATAGCGCATCCAAAGACTAAGGTGGTCTCTAAATGGATTGATCTGACTAAGCACAGTGTCTTGCTCAAAAGCTGCCATATACAGGATGGCTACATCCGGGGCAAAAGGAGCCCCCATCGCAACTCCTGACGTTTGTATGTAAATCTAATCAGCGCAATCAGTTATGTCTTGAAGAACCCCGAGGTGGATGGTAGCGAGTTATTTTGAATAACGGAACCCGAATTTTAAAATCAAATTTTTTGCCTGACTGGAGTACAATCTGTTTGACAGACACAGCCATATATGGCCACATATCCTTAGTTCTAACCAGTGTGGGGTTACATTCTGAAAGGCATGAAGCTATCCAAGCAGAAAATTGATTGGGGTTACCATAATTCAGGCTATAAGAAATGCTAAGATGCATACTGGACTAAAAATCTTCACCAAAGAAAAGGTGTTTTTCTTCTGAACAGGATATGCAGAAGGAAAAGACGTCGCAAAACTTCAAGCTTACTTGTTTTTTCGAATCGGCTATCACTCGATTTAATTTGAAATACTACAAATGATAATCCTCTGGTTTGCTTCAGGAGATGTGTGTAGGAAATAAGGGAGCATTGGATCAGAGATAGATGTGTATACGTCAATCAAGGGGGCACAGCAGGCGTTTGGCATGTTAAACAACAGCATAGCATCACCATAACGGATGTAGTCAAGAGATCAGACACCGATAGTTCACTTTTCACAACTAGGTGGGAGAAGGCAGGTCTTTCTGGGGGTTGTGGGAACAATTTGTTACAACATATCTATCACTGGGAAATGCCTTGTTCTATACGATTCAACCAGGAACTTGCATCACAGGAAAAGCCGAATCTTTCATCTTAGCCTTAAAATGCCATTGTTTGGACAGACTACCTTCCTGGAAAGGGCAGTTTAGAAGCTTGTATATGCCCCTTTCCTGAAACTCATGGCTTCGGTTTGGCACATGAAAAATAAGCCTTTTTTGACATCCTTTGCCCAGCACTAAATTCCACAGCCCTCTGGCTGCCATTTATGTCTAGCTTTACACACCTCACATAACACTTTTCCAGGAGTCAGAGGCGCCACTGCAGACTAGTCAGCAAGGACTCAATTAGGGCCACCTGGTTCACTCTCGACCACCTCTCAGCCTTCCTCACAAATGAAGAGTCGGTCAGACAGTAGAGAATACAAACTAAAGGTATTAATTTAGAAAAATAGTATAGCAGCTGCTTTTGCTGAGGCAGACATACGAGTGAGACAGAAATTAGTTTAGAACACGGCTAAAAATTGCGGCTCAACTTCTAATGGTGCCACGAATGCTAACTTTACATAGAGCAATACACTAGCAAAATGAATGCATAACTTTTACATTTCAACAGACCCTCCTTTTAGCATGAGCTAAGCATTGGAAGTTGAGAGAATAGAGAGTGCAGCATAGCATGTATACAACACAATCTTCAAAATTCAGAGCACTCCATGTATTCAGCATCAAGGGAAGATGTGTCTTCAAATATACTCTCCTTTATCTGCATAACTCTCTCCTGCGTCATAATCACTGCATTAATATCATAGATGGGCGCCTTCTGCTTTGCGGTAATGAGTGTAATACAATAAGTCCAACAAGCCGGCAGACACTGTATACAGAGGCAACAGGTGAGGAAAATACCAGCGACTACCGCTAAGAAAGCAAGGATCTTCCAACCCCAGGACGTGAATATACACCAGAACCATCCAGAATGGGTCCAGGTACCATTCTTTTGGTGTATGTCGGATGAAAGCCTACGCAACTTCTGTATGGCGGCATATAAATGGGCGTGGTCTGAGATGTGTACACAACAGCTTCTGCCTACGACGTGCCAGGCCCCTCCCCGGTCAGCAAGGATGACCTCCAACATCCTCCAGTTTTGTAAAGCAACAAGCCTCGTAGCCTGGAGCTCAGCTGTGGTATTCCACAGAGTCCTTGATGTCGTATTAATGACCCCTTCTACAACTCTTGTGCGTCGACGAATATTAAGGCTGTTGGACATTGGGGCCCAAATGGGTATGATACCTTTCATGGCATCCGTGAACTGTTGCAAAGTGGTATCTGTCTGATTTATATCTCCTGTATTATTAACCCTTCTAACTTGGAGCAGGTATGCACTCCTACGCTGCAATAGGTGGTGCTTATGGTATTTGGACGGTGCTATAAACACTAGGGGAAGAAGGAAAGAGAAATAGTATATCCCTGACCACCCCATAGGAAGCCAAACATAACCTTGGGATCCACAAACAAAATAGACATTATATGGTGGGAGCAAAAGCTGGCTACTAATCGTGCTCAACGTAAATGTGTAATTGCAATTACTTGTTCCCACTTTCACCTTCCCTATTCCCCGAATACAGAAACCAGCTGTTGTGTTGACTACTGGCATCGCTTTATCCTTTGTAATATTGTGTGTTTGGAAAGATCGGAAATATTCAGTAGCATTGAACCCCTGTAAATCTAACATTTCATTTCAAAGCAATGTTGCATTCTTTACCTGCTCATATACAATCATGCAAGTGGTTGGAGGCAATAAACGAGGGGTCCCTTGTTCCCCCAACCCCACTGTAGTAAACCCTTAATGGAAATGTATATATTCTGTCACAGTGCGAGAGTCAGCAGATGTCCTATTTATAGCAGAGAATTGAAAGTGATAATGCACCATAGTAAACAGTTCAAACCACAACTCGCAAATTCCTAGATAGGAAAATGGCATTGATAATACAATATCCCCCTTATGTGTAACTGAGGGGAGCAATCCACAGATCCAGCTATTAGTAGCATTGGATGTATCATGGGCCTGATGCAACATTTGTAAGCATACATTGTCTGTATAAGGTTTTTCAATGTTCTTGTTTGTGAAGGGCCAAAGTAATAAACATGTGTACAGGGGGGATGGGTGTTGTCCCAATCAAAGAACATGTGGGATACCTTTCCTCCAAAAACCAAGATATCCTCAAAACAAATATCAATGCAATTGTAATTATGGACGTGAAAACTATTTTACTTTTCGTGGACCAACCCCACTCTGGGTGCAGAGGTGCAAATGGCTGTTCTTCCTCAGTAATTGACTGACCAAATGGATACATAGTGGAACCAGAGGGAAAAAAAGGAATGCAATAAGACTAATGGCAAAGGCAGTAGTTCCCAGTGTCCGTTAGAGTTTCACTGGTAGACTCCCATGCTTCACCAAGGTTTGCGCTCTTGAGCACCGGTGGTGGAGCTGTACGATCCTAGCTCTTGAAGAAAATCTCACGTCGTCCAGGATACCGTACCCCCCTCCAGGGAAACACGTTCAATCTACCCTGTTTAATGTCCAAGCAATGCACCAATTTCGCCTCTCACTTATCTACCGTTGGTGCCATAGACAAGGTACACCCTGCCTTGCGCAGTCCGTCCCTACTAATCTGACTTCACATTTGGTGACAGTTCCTCCGTCGGTGGTGTAAATTGTACCTACCTACTCCAGGCACAGAGGGGTCAGGAAAAAAGGGTTCAGGCACAGAGGGGCCAGTAGAAAGAGGATCTTGAATTGCCTTTATCTCTAGGGGCACTGCTGCATTTAGCACTTCATCGTTCTCAGTCTCAGTTTGTCTCCACGTAAGCCTGTCATCTGAAAATGGGTTAAAACGTGGGACTTGTTCCCACTCAGAGTCCCCTATTCCCTTGCTGAACCACTCATCATAGGGCAAGGGAAGAGGCACTCTGCGGCAATGCTGACAATCCAGTTATTTCGTCAGGTAACTTTGATGGCAGTGCATGTTGCAAGGAGCACCTGGACCAGCCCCTTCCACCTTGGCTTCAGACTCTTCTTTCTCTGGAAATTGCGGACTAACACATAATCGCCAGGCCAAATGTCATGGCCTGGCCCCTTGGGTACTGGTGGAGGGGATTCTTTGATCTGTTGGAGAATAGAACACAGACTTTTAGTTAACTCATAAAAATAGTCCACCAATAGAGGCTATTCGATTTTTGAAAAACGAGGTCTCAAGACGTCCCAAACATTTGCCGGGCATCCAAACACGGCCTCATAGGGTGTCTCTGCCAGCTAACAATGGTGCCTCTCCCCACGGTCCGGCTGTGTGTAAAATATTGTCAAGCAATGGCCTTGCAGCTTGGGAGATGCACCATCGTTAGCTGGCAGAGACAAGGAAAGCCAGCTAAGTGAGGCTTCAGGATTAAACCCTTTAAACCTGCTGAGCACGGCGCTGAATATGCTAATTAAGTCTGCCTGAATGAAAAACAACCTACAAAGGTAATATTATGATTTAAAAGGTGAAAAAACATTGAATTACCATCTGACTCTCGCACTGAGAACTAAATGTCCCATCATGCACCATAATGCCTTGAACTGTGCCATATATCATTGGAGGGAGGTGCAAGAATGAAATAAAACCGGAAATGGTATGCGAGGCTGACCGATTTTTTCATTCACAGCCCCAGAAGAAAAGGTTTCTACCTTGAAACGCGTTGGGCAAAAACGAAAAATGTGAAGTAAGGAGGGAGGCTGCATCACACATGAGCGCCGTCGAGTGATCTCCCAAGCTGCAAGGCCATTGTTTGACAATATTTTACACGGCAGCCTGACCGTGGGGAGATGCAGCGATGGCAGAGGCAAGGAAAGCCAGCTAAGTGAGGCTTCAGGATTAAACCCTTTAAACCTGCTGAGCACGGCGCTGAATATGCTAATTAGGTCTGACTGAATGAAAAACAACCTACGAAGGTAATAATATGATTTAAAAGGTGAAAAAACATTGAATTACCATCTGACTCTCGCACTGAGAACTAAATGTCCCATCATGCACCATAATGCCTTGAACTGTGCCATATATCATTGGAGGGAGGTGCAAGAATGAAATAAAACCGGAAATGGTATGCGAGGCTCACAGATTTTTTCATTCACAGCCCCAGAAGAAAAGGTTTCTACCTTGAAACGCGTTGGGCAAAAACGAAAAATTATGTGAAGGAGGGAGGCTGCATCACACATGAGTGCCGTTGAGTGATCTCCCAAGCTGCAAGTCCATTGTTTGACAATATTTTACACGGCAGCCTGACCGTGGGGAGATGCACCATCGTTAGCTGGCAGAGACAAGGAAAGCCAGCTAAGTGAGGCTTCAGGATTAAACCCTTTAAACCTGCTGAGCACGGCGCTGAATATGCTAATTAAGTTTGCCTGAATGAAAAACAACCTACGAAGGTAATATGATTTAAAAGGTGAAAAAACATTGAATTACCATCTGACTCTCGCACTGAGAACTAAATGTCCCATCATGCACCATAATGCCTTGAACTGTGCCATATATCATTGGAGGGAGGTGCAAGAATGAAATAAAACCGGAAATGGTATGCGAGGCTCACAGAATTTTTCATTCACAGCCCCAGAAGAAAACAAGTTACTTACCTGTAACTTTGGTTCCCCAGTATTGGTAACTTTCATAGATTCCCATGCTTTGTATCATTCCCCGTCGTCGGAATGGGAGCCTCGGTAATTAGTAAAAAACTATAGTAGTAAGCACAAAGTGAAAAATAGGCCTAGGCCTCATCTCATTTTGTAGCTTATCCACCTCTTTTTGTAAAAGAGACCAAATTTCTGCAGCAGCCAATCAGAGCAGCCTCAACCCATAGAACCTTCCTGAGAGAAGCTCAGAGCCTCAGATTTTCGTAGCCGTTGTATACAGCTATCCACCAAGATCAGAAGAGTGAGCTTTCCCAGGGGAGGCGGGTGGGCGCATGGGAATCTATGAAAGTTACCAATACTGGGGAACCAAAGTTACAGGTAAGTAACTTGTTTTCTTGCCCCAGTATTGGAACTTTCATAGATTCCCATGCTTTGTATCAGAGTAACTAGCAGTAAAGAAAAACATATTTTGCCATACCTGAACCTGAAAATGTGACACATATCTGTAAACAACAGCAGAACACATAGGATCATGAAATATGACAATAATGCAGTATACAAAATATGCAATAGGAAGGCGGGATAGAAGGAAAGCTCACCGACTTATTGGAAAAGATTCCTCAGGACTGCTTGGCCCACTGCTGCATCCTCCTTCACAGAAGAATCCAGACAATAGTGGCGGGTAAAGGTGTGGACACTGCTCCACGTTGCTGCCCTGCAAATGTCCTTGAGAGGGACACCTGCGAATAACGCCGCAGAGGAAGCCATGGATCTGGTAGAATGAGCACGAACTGCTCGCTGTAGAGGTTTCCCAGCCGCCTGGTGACAAAATTGTATAGCACTGGAAATCCAACGGGAAATACAAGCCTTAGAAACTGCACAACCTTTGCGTGGAGCACTGAAGGAAACAAAAAGCTGTGAAGATTTCCTGAACTGCTTCGTTCGCTCCAGGTAGAATTTCAGGCATCTGTGAATGTCCAGAGAATGCAGAGTTCTTTCCGCAGGTG
This sequence comes from Lissotriton vulgaris, assembly GCF_964263255.1. Taxonomy (NCBI): domain Eukaryota; kingdom Metazoa; phylum Chordata; class Amphibia; order Caudata; family Salamandridae; genus Lissotriton; species Lissotriton vulgaris. The sequence continues at coordinate 921,646,054 of NC_141691.1, read as the reverse complement.
AAGAAGGCTTTGGAAAAAATGGTTTCAAGACCACGGGTTCATTCAGGTGGAATTCCGAAGGAACTTTCGGGATAAATTTAGGATTCGTCCGTAGAATCAGCACATTATTTTTAAACTGAAGAAATGGTTCCTCAATCGTGAAAGCCTGGATCTCACTTACTCTGCGAGCCGATGTCAGGGCCAAGAGAAGAGCCACTTTCCAGGAAAGAAACTTAAGGTCAGACTTATGCACCGGTTCAAAGGGGGCTTTCATGAGGGATGACAAAACCAGATTCAAGTGCCAGGTCGGAGGAGGTGGCCGGACTGGAGGGAAGACCCTGAATAAACCTTTCAGGAATTGTTTGACAATCCTTGCCGACCATAGGGAAGGCCCTGAAGATGAACGTCGGAATCTAGAGATGGCTGCCAGATGGACTTTTATCGATGATGGAGCCAATCCCGATTTCGCCAATGAAAGAATGTAAGGCAAGAGCTTGTGTGGAGAAGAAGTATACGGGTGTAAACCTTCCTTCTGGCACCAAACACAGAATCTCTTCCATTTGGCTCGATAGGCCTTGTTGGTACTAGGGGCTCGAGCCTGAGCCAGAATGTCTCTACATTCCCTTGAGAGATCTAAACCCTGGAACTCTCTGAACTCAGGAGCCACGCTGTCAATCTCAGTGACTGCAAGTCCGGATGTAGAACCTGGCCTTGAGACATTGTTAGCAAAGTTGGAACAGGATGTAGGAGAACTGGCTGGTCCTGGGAGAGGAGAAGAAGCTCCGAGTACCAAACTTGTCTGGGCCATGCCGGAGCGATCAGAATCATCCTGCATGGTTCCACCTTGAGTTTGCTGATCAACTTCGGAATCAGTGGAATGGGAGGAAAGGCGTAAACAAAGGCGCCTGACCAGGCAATCAAAAGCGCATTCCCCAAGGATTCCCGATGGTGAACCCTGCTTGCGAAGGACCGGCATTTGGCGTTCTGGGGAGTCGCAAACAGGTCGATGGATGGTGTCCCCCATCGAGCAAAGAGTTCCTCCAGAACGGTCTGATCCAGTTCCCACTCGTGAGAGACTGTCCTCTGACGACTCAAAGCGTCCGCCTTGACATTGAGTGTCCCCGCTAGATGTTCCGCTGAGAGGGAGACGTTGTTCTGTATTAACCAATTCCAAAGCGTTTGGGCTTCCTTGGAGAGGGTGGAGGATCTTGTGCCACCCTGTTTATGTAGTGCATGGCCGTAGTGTTGTCCGTACGAACCAGCACTGCCCTGTTTTGCACCCTTGGAAGAAAAGCTTGAAGAGCCAAGCGGATAGCGAGAAGTTCCAGGAGGTTGATATGGAACTTGCGTTGCCCTGGACTCCAGTGACCGCTGACCTTTAGCTCCTGGAGGACCGCTCCCCATCCTTCCATGGAAGCGTCCGTTGTTACAATCAGGGGAGAAGGAGGCAGGAGGAACGATAATCCCTTGGAAAGATTGCCTTTTTCCAGCCACCAGCTGCTTGCTTTTCTCATTTCTTTGGTAACGACCACCTTGTCGTCGAAGGATCCTGTGACCTGCCGCCAATGTCTGTCCAGTTGCTCCTGCAGTGGACGCATCCTGAGCCTGCAGTGCGGAACTAAAGGAATGTAAGATGAAATCGATCCGAGAAGTGATTTGTACTTGCAAACTGTCAGTGTCTTTCGAGATTGGAGAAGACGAGCTGAACACATTAGTTTGGTCTGGCGTTCCTCCGATGGAAGGGCTAAGCAGCTGTTCGTGTTCAGGATGGCTCCCAGGAACCTTGCTGATCTGGATGGGTATAGAACCGATTTCTCTCTGTTGAGTCGAAGACCTAGCCGCTCGAACAGATCCTTGCATGTCCGGACTGCACTGGACGCTTCTTGAACAGATGGAGCTTTCAGCAGCCAATCGTCCAGGTATGGAAACACCTGAATAGCTTGTTTTCTGAGAAAAGCTGCCACGGGAGCTAGAACCTTTGTGAAGATCCGTGGAGCGGACCGGAGACCAAATGGCAGAACCTTGAATTGAAAGTGACTCTTGCCCACTGTAAATCGCAGATATTGCCTGTGAGCTGGATGAATAGGAACGTGGAAGTAGGCGTCCTCCAAATCGAGGGTCGCCATACAATCCCCCGGATTGAGCAGACGAAGGATGTCCTGAAGAGTGACCATCCTGAAGGACAACTTCACGAGATAAGTGTTGAGCTGCCGTAGATCTAAAATTGGACGCCATTTGTCCTTTGTCTTCCGAACCAGGAAGAACCTGGAATAGAACCCTTTCCCCTTCTGCGAAAGGGGTACAGGCTCTACCGCCCCCTTGGTGAAAAGTTGGTGGGCTTCGAGATGAAGGAGCCTGAGATGTTTTGGAGGGAAGGCATCCGGCGCTCTTGTTGGAGGAAGGTCTTGAAACTCCAATGTGTGTCCTTCTCTGACAATCTGGAGGACCCACTGATCCGATGTAATAATCATCCAGTTGTGTAGGCAATGGGAAATCCTGCCCCCCACAGATGTGAATGAGGGAACAGGAACAGTGGAAAGAGCCACCTGGCCGCTATTGTTTCCTGGTGTTGTCTCTCCTTTGCTGCCCCTGACGTCCTTTAGGCTGCTGGCGAGAGAAAGAACCCCTCTGAGAGTACTGTGGCTTATACGTCTGGCTAGACTGAGATCCAGAGGAATAGCGATTTTGATTGCCTCCACGATAAGAAGAAAAACCTCTACCTCTAGCTCCTCTGAAGGGCACCTTACGATACTGCAATGTACCCAAGGACTTAGCTGTATCCGTGTCCTTTTTGATTCCTTGCAGGGCCTCATCGACGTGCTTGCCAAATAGCATCTCACCGTCATATGGCAGATCCAAGATCTTATTCTGCACCTCCTGCCTGAACCATGTGGCCTTCAACCAGCCTTGGCGTCGCAGAACCGCCGAGCCGGCTAGTGCTCGGAATGCGGTAGTTGCAATATCCATTGCCACGTCAATGACCTCCGAAGAGGCCCGTTCGCCTTCGAGCAAAATCTTCTTTACCTCCTCCTTAGACGAATCCTGCAGTTCGTCCACAAATGGAGCAAGATCGCACCACATTTGTCGATCATAGCGTCCCAGAATCGCTAAGGCATTGGCTGCCCTAACCAGGAGACTGGCCATAGCTGAAAATCTCTTGCCTACATTGTCTAGGCGCCTGCCCTCCTTATCCGGCGGCGTAGTCATCGGCGTAGAAGGATTCTTGGACTTGCTCTGGGCAGCCTGCGAAATGACCGAATCCGGTTTCGGTTGGCCAAGTAAACATGCCGGACTGCCATCCGGTGCCTTATACTTCTTTTCTAGTCTCGGAAGTACCGGGAGGACTGTGGCCGGATTATGCATAGCCTTCAAGCCCTCAGACCAGACATGTTCAATGATTGGAATGGACCTCACTGACTTTCTGAATGGTTCCTTAAAGTCATACAAAAAGCAATTCGATTGAACCGTGGTCACTGGAAGACCAAATCTTTTGGATGCCCTGTCCATTAAGTTGTGAAATCCTCCAACGTCCGCTGGAGGCGAAGTAATATTATCCGGGTCGGCGTTGTCCGGATCTATAGGGTCAGCAGTATTCCATTGCGCCTGGTGATCTTGATCAGGATCCGCTTGCTGGTCTGCATCTGAAGACGCAGCGTCATCATCATCAGTATCTTGCACCTGTAATACCTCTTGAGGGCGCACTTCCAGCGCAGTGGCACGCTCTCTTGGGGGCAGAGAATGGTCTGCCACAGGACGTAATGTCTGAGGCGGAGGTGTCGGGGGGCGCACTTGTTGGGCTTCCGAAGGCGCCGGGAAACGTTGCTTGTAGTCCCGCAACATAAGTTGTAAATCTGCCACTAAAGTGGATGGTATTGCCACCATACCCTCAGGTAACTGGCGCATAGGTTGTTGTGGAGGCATGTGCCTGGTCGCAGTGTCTTCCTCCTCATAATAATGTTCTGGAGCATAGTGCTGTCGTTCCATCTGCTCCTCTTCAGAGCTAAATTCCTGCACCTTAACCTGAAGGTCAGAAGGGCTATAGGCCTGCCCAAATTCACTGAAAGTCTCTTCCTCAGAGTCATCGTCCAATAGAAGGGTTGGTGGTAACCTCTGAACCTGGCGAGGAGACGTCATCTCTGGCGTGATCTGAGTCCTTTTCCGCGAAAAAACATGTTTATCCGATTTTACCATCGTCGACGAGGTCGTCGTCGACGAGGCCGTCGTCGACGAGGCCGTCGTCGACGAGGCCGTCGTCGACGGGAAGGTCTTCTGGGTCTGCAACAGTGGAAGCGTAGACATAGATACTATCTTCGTCGTCGAGGATAGCGTCGTCGACGAGGTGAAGCTCATCGTCGACGATGGAGGAATCGTCGACGGGACCGTCGACGAGCTCGTCGTCATCAACATAGCCACCGGCGTCGTCGACATCGTCGTCGTCGAAGTCGTTCTCGTCGACGAAACCGCCGTCGACGGCAGCCTTGCAGACATTGTCGTCGACGTGGAGGTGGTCACCCTCGTCGACGATGAGCAGGATTCCGGAGCCTTGAAAACAGTCGACGGTGTAGTCGTCGACGCAGCCGTCGTCGACGAGCCCGTCGACGAGGCAACCCTGGTAGAGCTGTCCTTTTTAACACTCGTAGACGACGTACCTGGGGGCTTAGTCGTCGACGGTTTCTGCTTCTTGTCTGAAGCGACCTCCTGAGCCGGGGTTGAAGGCTTTTTGACCCCACGATCTTTCTCTGAGGAAGGTGAAGAGACTGTAGAAGCCTTTCTCACCCTTTTTGAGGCCAGTTGTTCCTCAGGCTTACCCTGCCTCTCCTTTTCACCTCGGTGAGGAGATTTTTGGGCAGCCGGCCTGTCGGACCTGTCAGAGGTCCCTGGTAAGGCCTTGTGACGGGACTCATCTGAAGCAGAAAGGGGGGACCTACCCCTTTTTTGAGACCTTCTGGATGACACCATAGACGAGGAGCCCTCACTGTCCGAAGAGATAATGTCCTTACGGTCCTTCATCTTCTGAAGCCATGTGAGGAGACGACCTTCCCTGTCCCTCAAGGTCTTAGCTGAGAAGGATCTGCAAATCGGACAGCCTGTTGGTTTATGGTCCGGATACAAACAGTAGATACAATCCTCATGTTTGTCCTCGACAAACAACCTCTTCTTAGAGCAGGTGGCACAGGCTCTAAAAAGGGCTTTCCTCTCCGACATGCTGAGAAAAAATCCAAGTAGTTGAAGAAAAAACTGAAGAAAACTGAGCAGAGCTCAATGGAGACTCCCTTGCACAACGTGCGGTAGAAAATCTGAGGCTCTGAGCTTCTCTCAGGAAGGTTCTATGGGTTGAGGCTGCTCTGATTGGCTGCTGCAGAAATTTGGTCTCTTTTACAAAAAGAGGTGGATAAGCTACAAAATGAGATGAGGCCTAGGCCTATTTTTCACTTCGTGCTTACTACTATAGTTTTTTACTAATTACCGAGGCTCCCATTCCGACGACGGGGAATGATACAAAGCATGGGAATCTATGAAAGTTCCAATACTGGGGCAAGAAGAGGTTTCTACCTTGAAACGCGTTGGGCAAAAACGAAAAATTATTTGAAGGAGGGAGGCTGCATCACACATGAGAGCCGTTGAGTGATCTCCCAAGCTGCAAGGCCATTGTTTGACAATATTTTACACGGCAGCATGACCGTGGGGAGATGCACCATCGTTAGCTAGCAGAGACAAGGAAAGCCAGCTAAGTGAGGCTTCAGGATTAAACCCTTTAAACCTGCTGAGCACGGCGCTGAATATGCTAATTAAGTCTGCCTGAATGAAAAACAACCTACGAAGGTAATAATATGATTTAAAAGGTGAAAAAACATTGAATTATCATCTGACTCTCGCACTGAGAACTAAATGTCCCATCATGCACCATAAGGCCTTGAACTGTGCCATATATCATTGGAGGGAGGTGCAAGAATGAAATAAAACCGGAAATGGTATGCGAGGCTCACAGATTTTTTCATTCACAGCCCCAGGAGAAGAGGTTTCTACCTTGAAACGCGTTGGGCAAAAACGAAAAATTATGTGAAGTAAGGAGGGAGGCTGCATCACACATGAGCGCCGTCGAGTGATCTCCCAAACTGCAAGGCCATTGTTTGACAATATTTTACACGGCAGCCTGACCGTGGGGAGATGCACCATCATTGAACGGAGATGCAAGAATGAAATAAAACCGGAAATGGTATGCGAGGCTCACAGATTTTTTCATTCACAGCCCCAGAAGAAGAGGTTTCTACCTTGAAACGCGTTGGGCAAAAACGAAACATTATGTGAAGTAAGGAGGGAGGCTACATCACACATGAGCGCCGTTGAGTGATCTCCCAAGCTGCAAGGCCATTGTTTGACAATATATATATATATATATTAATTTCCTTTCTTTTTACTACCCATCCATAAACCCTAACAATTAGCACTACACACACATAAATGACTTAAAAAACAATATATCGTGATGTTATAAGAAAAATACATGTGTGGTAAAGGCACAAATACTTACCTGCAGGGTACTTACCTGTGTCGTAAAGGTTGTTTACCAAATTTAACTTTCAAATTATGGACAGAAAAATAAGACGACAGCTAGATTTTCTCTAGCAGAAGTAGGAGGTCTAGAAAGTAAGAAAAAAAAAGGTTACCTATGCCCCTATCACCTGTTCAGACAATCAGTAGCCACTGGACCAAAAAAAACACAACACCTGGTTGCACTATAGTCAGAAAATTCTGCAACTAGTAAATAGAAAGCCCGGTTATCTCTAGTTTCATTACACAGCAGAGCAGGTATTGCTCTTAAAGTTCATTAGATGACCATGTTTTCTAGTTGGGATCGGAAGTCTATCCAGAGAAAAGAACTGCTTAACCAGTGCCTTACACAAAGTTTTCTAAAATATGAAAGGTACTGACTATCGCTTTCAGAAATTATAGGATGAGGAAATCCTTGAAGATAAAATGCAGGACTCAAAATTTTAGCTTGTATACAAGATACATTTGGTAATCAAAAATGAATAGTTGTCCACCCACAAGAATCAAACCTAAATCCAACGCAGTCCTAACTCCTCTATGATTAGATAGAAACGGCTGAATTATGACACATTGTCAATCTAACCAACTGAAATTCCTTTGTCAGCACACAAATAGTTGTCTGGTACAATACAATCATTCTGACGGATGCGTCTGTCTGCAGATTGATTACCTTTTGAATTTACTCCTGAACCAGTCTTGGTCCAGAAAATGTTTACAGCAGTTGATTGCTCTCGCGTTCCAACAGGTGGCGCCTTCATCCTCCTGTATCCCCAAGTTTTTTATAGGCACCAACCCAGCGTGCTGTCTGTTCTTTTGGTTCCTGTGCTTGGACGCAGAACTAGAGCTCTGCTCCTGAACCTTTGTTGGAGTTTTTTTGTCCGTCAAAACATTTTCCTCCAATAGTGTGCTTGTGAAAAGTCTCCTCTGCAGACCACAGGTTTCAGGCTGTGCCACATCTGCAGGAGGAAGATACTGGTTACAGAGTCACACACCGTCTACCTTTGGTGTCTTGGATCGAAAAGTGATGCAACATATTCTCTCTGAAACACCCAAAGACCATCCTGGGGAAAGCTTTATGTGACAACACAAGAAACAAGGCTGGTCATGTTCCAAAGATCTGGCCCACTCCAAGTCCCAGGGTAGTTCTGCATTCTCAAGTTATTGCAGGTGGAAATCTCCTCCCCGTTAGCATGTTAGATCGCACATTCGCCATCTAAGGGTCCTAGACAGTTTCATTCTTCCAACTTCAACTCCTTTGCTCATATATTTTGTAGGCTGGCCTGCACACCACAAACTGCACTGGCATCATGCCTGGGTGCCTGGCACAGACAGCTCTGAGGACATGCCGGCATTCCTTCAAGAAATGTTGCTTAACTTATCTAGGCTCTTTTGGGGCAAGACAGATTTATCATTGTAGTAGTTGAAAGACAGCCCTGCTACAGACTGCTCTTTGGGCTTACTGTCTTTGCTCCACCATTAAAAAACAAAAGTACCGTAAAAGAGGTTAATTCAGGGGTTTGACTTACTGACGGAGGCAGCAATCTCAGCCTGTGCAGCAACCCAGAGAGCCTTTTCTGCTTCTAGAGGACATGGTGGTAGCAGGAGTGATGGTGGTAGCAGGGTGCATGGTGGTAGCAGGGGCATGGTGGTAGCAGGGGGCATGGTGGTAGGAGGGGGCATGGCAGTAGCAGTAGTCGTTGCCACCAGCAAGGCCAATCCTTCTTTCCTCTTCAATTGCTGCAACTGTTACTAAGCTGATCATATTTCCCCTCTGGTGGTCATCTGTGGTCGATAGGGCCCAGGATTTCTTTCTGTCTGACTAGCTTGTGTGCAGTTAGCTCAGACCAGAGGGTTATGCCTGTTGCTTAAGCTTCCTTTTCTGTCTCCCTCTATCTGTGTTTACTCTAACTACAGCAGAAAATGCCCCCATACCTGCCAAAGAGGTTCAGTAATTACTGGAAACAGGGTCAATATAGAGAGTCTCAGAGTTGGTGTTAGGAAAAAGGATGCTATTAAAAATATTGTATTGCCCAAGAAAGACAGCAGACTTAGGCCAATTATGGACCTGCAGTTCATGAACAGTTTTATTCGGTAGAAAAAGTTCACAATGATAACCCTGGCCCACGTCTTCTCTACCTGAGACCCTGGATGGTTCCCTTGTTTTGGCAGGACGTGTAAATTCATCTACCCGTCTCATCTTCCCACAGACTACGTTGACTTCTTTCAGGGGTGGAAATGTATCGAATTCACCATACTGAATTGTCCTTGGGCTCACTGCAGGCCCCTGGTTGTTTGCTAAGATCATGGCGATCAGGTCGGGGATACAGGTATTCCTACGCCTGAATTACTGGCTGTTGAAGGTGGGCGCTCTCAGCCATTTGCAGACACTTGTGGGCAACTGCCTTTCTGCTGTCCTCACTGGGCTTCTCCATCAACTAAGCCTAAATCCTATCTTCAGTAAGTGCAGGGGGCCTGCCTCTATAGCAGCAGTCTTCAATACATCGGTGTGCAAAACTCCCCCCCCCCCTTCCCTCAAGTCAAACACATGTAGGATATGATCCCGATATTTTAGACTTGTTCATGTGTTTCAGCATGGACTTGTCTACGGCTTCTGGGTCTCTTGGTCTTTTTATTTTCCTGCTAGTATCTCATTCCCGGGACACATGCAGACGCTGCAGTGGAGCCCTTGGCTCCAGTAGGGCCAGTATGGTGAATGCCTCTCGGACACATTCCTGGTCTTTGAGGAGATGGCTTGGCTCTTCAGTGAGAGACAACATGGCTTGCAACAGGCTGTTCTCTTTGAACCCCCTGATGACTGTAATGAAGGGTGCATCATTTCTGGGTCAGGCCAGCCATCTGTGCAAGGTGGAGATCAGGCATCTGGTGGATGAAGCAGCAGCAACACATCAATCTGCTAGAATTAGATGCCATTTGGTTGGCCCTCAAGGCCATCCTGTTGCCCATCAAAGGCAAGCCTGTTCTGGTCTTGATGGACAATAGGACCACCATGTCACACTGAAGCAAGCAGGGAGTTATGAGATCACTGGTTCTGAGCCAGGATGTACAGACTTTAGCGGTATATGTAATTTCAATGGATGCTCCTGAGGTCATTCACTGGCGGGGTCTCTGTGTCAGTGTAGATGAGCTTAGCCGAAGTCTTCTGATTGATCATGAATGGCATATACATCGGGATGTTGTTCAAGTTGTCTGCTTCAATTTTTTTTTACTTTTGTTTTTTTTATACAGTGTACCAAACACTCAATTCTGTGCCTTTTGCATCCTGGACCTATCACCTTGAGGTTCCTTGTAAAACACAGTCAGTGAGACTGCTGTCTCCTGTGTGCATTTCCCCCTTTGCTGCTACTATCCAATGTCCTAAAGGAAAACCAGGTGAGACTCAGTGTAGCTCATTCTAATGGCTCTCAACTGGAGTTTAGTACTGTGAGCTACTGAGCCTGAGCATTTGCCTTCCACTCTGACTTCCTCTTCAGGAGGACCTGCTGTATCAACAGTAGGGCATGGCTCTTCATCCTAATCTCAACAAACTATACCTCCATGCTTGGAAATTGAGCAGAACCAGCTGAGTGGTTTTGACTTACAGCCATAGGTCATGTGTGCCATCTTGGCTCCTTCCGGCATTCCCCCAATTCAATTTATTCTGGCCACTTGGTAAAGTTTGTGATGTGGTGTGAGAACCATTGGGTCAATCTGCTTCAGATGAAGCTTTCTGTTGTGCTTTTATTTGTTCAGTCTTTGACCAGGAAAGGCCTTTCCGTGGACACCATTAAAGCTTATTTCTATGCTATTTCAGCTTCCTGCATTGGCCTGATCTGCCCTTTCTGAATGGTGACCAGTTATAATGCATTTTATTTAGTGCTTACCTATGTGCCATACTGTGCCTTTTAGTATGCTGCCGAGGGACCTTAATCTGGTTTTTGTTTTCTTGAAATTCAATCTATACAAAGTTGTTCTGAGGTACTAATCCTTAGTACTGTTTTCCTCATTGCACTCACACCTGCGCCAGTGCATTTACAATGCCACCACATATGCTTTAGATAAGGATGTTCCTGTGCTGGAGATAGAACAGGCTGGTACCTGAGCGTGCATCCAAGCTTACCAGGCTCTATTGCATTGACTCTTAGGTCTTAACAGAGGGCCATAATCCTCCCTTTGTTCTTCAGAAATTCCTGGTATAGAGTCCAGTCCTTCTGCCTATCACCTGTTGGAGAGTACAGCTTTTGTATCAATTCAAATGTTCAGTTATCTGCATTTAGAATTATCATTCGAAAGAAGGTACTTACCTTTGGTAATGGTCTTTCAGTGAATACTCTAATTAGATTCCTAACCGCACTTAATCCACCCCATTCTGAGGAGTAGACTTAAAGCCATCAGGAATGCTAGATTCTGCACATTGTCATAGTTTTTTATCCATCATGGAGGCTCTGCATGTAAGCGCATAACATACTTTACTGTTAACTTGTGTCAGTAAACAGAATTTTTGCCTATTTATGAGACTGCGCCATCACTTGCAGAGATGGGGTCAGGCCAATGTTGATTTTAATGGCACCATCGATTAGGGTGCATGATCAATTACTGGAAAATGTTTCTTGAGACAGTCTGGCATCTGGGGGAATTCAACATTTGAAGAGACTGCAGTTAAATAAAAGTGAAAATGAACTAGACGAACGTCAGTATTCCCAATTATTCAATGGGCACAAAGCATTAACATTTGAGGTAAAAAAAGAGGAACAAACAGATACCTATTTAGTTAAGGATTGGTACAAAATAAAACCAGAAATCCTGCAATAATCATGGCTTCCCATCGTAACCATATTGTGTGATGTTAGGCAACTATGTTATTTGTATTGATCCTCCTTTTTCTTTACTACTGCACCTTCAAATATGTGAGTTCCGAATGCCAGCTGTACAAAACCATATTGTGTTTTCTTTATTAGACTATAATGTTACTCTAATTACATGAATCTGGGCCACATACAGGGATCATGTGGCAACTGTCTTGCCTAGTAGTTCACTAATGGCACTGTTGCCAGAAGGGCGGGTGGGAGGGGGAGGAGGGTGGCACAGAATGGTCGTAAGTTCATGTTTAAAAATTATCACTTTTACTGAGTACTTCTCAGTGCCATAATGTGACCTATTAATGTCAAAGGTTTCACACAAAAAAGCGACTCGCTTTTTTGAATTGTGATTTGACATCATATTTTATGTTTGTTGTATGAGTTACATGACAAGCATTGTCAGAGCTCGGCTCATGCACAGTCTCTAACAGCCAAACCAAACTCTTGGCTTGGCTCTGATCATCCTGTTAATTTGTTGGGTCGCCCACTACCTAGTAAGTGGAGTGGCTTTTTTTTCACAAGCCACACTATTAGCAATTAGCCTGTACTGTGCGAAGTCAATGTTCTACACAACAGATATCTGCAGCCCCCTCCCCCGGAAGCAGTCATTTTCTCTGGAAGAGCTGCAGGCACTACCTCACATACTCATTAGCCTTTAATAGATGGGCTATAGACCTTCACTTCCAGTCCACCTACTTGCAGCCACTAGGCATTACTTAGGCCTGCATTCAAATTATAACCATCAACAACAAACTTGAGGTTGATTGTCAGCGAGTGGGTTAATGGGTCGGAGAAGATGTGTGTGGGTTAGTGTCACATTTGCAAAGTACTTCAATCTGATGTAATACGGGAAGCCATATGGAGGGGGAATGAACCATGTGGCATAGAATGCCAGGGTCTATGAGTGTTGTACAATGGTCCTCATACACTCTAACTGGTTGGAAGCGGTAGATCTTGATTCTCCGCTTGAAGATGTTAGGCAAGTTATTTCATCATTGGGTCCTTTCTTGCCTGAGTTCCCGTTCTGAAAGCAGTTAACTTTCCTCCTCCTGGAGCAGCCATAATAGGAGTGACCAAAAACTGCAAATACAACAGTAATATGCCTGCCATGACTGATACCCAGGGTGAGGTGTTAGCTGCACAAAAAGCTAAGACGGATTCGAAGATCAGGGAAAGAACAGCAGACATTTTTACCTACCATAACAAAGCTATCCTTTGAAATGCAGTTGACTGATGCACAATATCATCTAACAGAAGCGTTCAAACACAGATTTGTCTAAGCAAACAAGCTATTTATCTCCTATTATGAACATGCTTATGAATACATTTCATTTGATGCAGAGACAAGAACATGGAATATCTTCTATTTCCACATTTGGAACCTTCTGAAAAACCCTTAAGGTAAAGGTTGCCCTGAAGGAAGGAGCGATTGACTGATGGGGTCACCCTGACAACAGAGTGGGGCCTATGGCTAGGAAAATATAGCAGGTAGAAGTATTGAACAAAGTTGGAGCCCAACTTCTCGACAAGAGCCTTAAGAATTGAGGCACGCTTGACCCACTTGAATGTTTTTTTCATACAAACGTGGCCAGCATCGAATAGTAATTGAAGTACTATACTGTTACCCTCTTTTACCCCCATGAACTGCAGGGTGCATTTGAGGAACAACCCTATCACCAGTGATGAGGCTGTTGTCTTGATGTGAATGAAAGGAGAACTGGGATCTGGGTTAAATAGATTTATAGAGGATAGAACCCTGAGTATAGATCCTGCAGGATGCATTGGTCTGTTATCTGCCCAAACTATAGGGAATAAGGGAGAACGAACAAAACACCTTTGTGCACAGGACCCATTATTCCAATTGGAACACCAGGAAGATGGGTTTGGTAGCAGAATTTGCAGGAAGGCATAGAGGAGCCAGAGTTCTCAGAATCATAAATGTTGTTTGGAAGGGCAAGGGATGACAACAAGATGGCATAAAGCTTACCCTGTGTCAGAATAAATGTATTAAATATAGCTAGGTAGTGGTGACAACAATAATCGACGTTGCACAGTACTCAACTAGTCAGGGTGGAAAGTCTACAGAAAGAATATTTGTTCAAAGACTGGTGCTACCACAGTATACTCCCTGCTTCCTAAATGTGCAATAATGGTGTTGCTCCAAAGAATAAAACCACTAGATCTTCAAACAATATAATGGAGCACTCCAACAATTTATTTAAATACCAAAGAGGGCAACTAACCAGAAAAGTCAGTCTACAAGTCTAAGATCATGGGCTATATTCTCATCATCTTTATTGTATTTACGCGCTTCCAACAAATACATGATCATCAGCCGACACGTATTGTGTCCCCAATTACACTTTTTCAAGGCGTGAGACTACAAACTGTATTTCATACGGTTAAATTCTTCCTACTAACAAATGTAGTCATCCTCATCTGCTTATCATTAACATTTTCAAGCTCACAATGAAGTGATGTAGCTAGTCAGTCATGGGCGTCATGCCCTGTCCTTAACCAAATGAAATGTGGACTGTCCAGAAATCAACATGGCTAAATCAAGTTGGTAAGAATGCCTACCAGACATCTGCCCTCTACTCTTTTCTAAGAAAGCTGCCTACCAGAAATGGGTAATGGTGAGATTTTTAAATTCAAATTAGAGAACGAGTTCTAGATATTTGCAAATACAGCAGGGAAAGGTTTTGGAGGGAGGATCAATAAAATGGCTTGCACATTTAGGAATAGTACAAAGTGTCACACAAAATAAATGAAAGGCCACCCTACCTTTGTAAATGGTTATTTCAAAACCGAGCTACCATGAAGCAGAAAGGAGCTTTTCTAACAAAGAAATTAAGATATCAGGAAATTGTGGTTGGTGTTAGTATTAGGAATTCCAGATGATGGTTCAGGTAAGCTAGAACGGTTCAGAGACGATTTAACACTATATTGATAGAGAATTTAGAAAAAAAGTCAGGAAAGGATCGAGCACAAAGAGAAAGTACCTCACTTGCAATCAAGGCAGCAGCAGCAGCAAACATCTTCAAAAGTTGAGACATTTAAGAGTTGAGACAAAACCTTTTTATTTAGCACTTTATTTACAAGCTGTCTAACTTGCCAGCATCCAGAGCTTCCTTCGGCCACTCTGGGCAGCTTGTTAATCCTTTGAATACACTGGGGGGAAGTAGAAGACCGGAATATGTGAATACAGACATAAATGAGAATACCTTTTGGAATGCACGTTAAGTGAGTGCAAGCTGAATACATTTGAATGAATGAATGGAGTCTTCTAAAGTGCAACTTATCCCAAGGGCGTCAAGGCGCATGAGCCGGTCAAGTAGAGAGTAGTAAGCAGGGAAGATCTTACAGATACACTTCAGAGAAAAGCCAGGTTTTCAGTGCTCTGCGAAACAATACAAGAGAGGGTTGCCTCAGGAGCTCAGGGGGGAGAGAGTTCCATAATCTGGGTGCAACCATGGAAAGAGCTCTACCTCCCCATTTAGCCTTTTTGAACCTAGGTACCTCAATGAGATTTTTGCTAGAGAAGCGAAGGGATCGGCTAGGAGCATACAGATGAATAAGTGTCATGAGACCCTCAGCACCTGTGCCATAGAAGGCCCCATTGGCAAGACAGAGACTCTTAAAAGAAATCCTAGACTGAATAGGAGGCCAATGTAGGCTTTTACGGGCTGCCGATGCAGAGGCAAGTCTAGGGATGTTAAGAACCATCTTTGCAGCCGCGTTCTGAACCATCTGGAGACGATGGATAAGACTCTTATTAATGCCCACATAGAGGGCATTACAGTAGTCCAGTCTTGAGGAGACTAATGCCACGGTGGCCAGTTTCCGGGCATCAGGAGACAGGTAGTGAGCAATTTTTCTGAGAATCCTGATGATACCACAACAGGTGGAAACGGTCCTACTGACCTGACGGTCAAAGGAAAGTGCGAGATCCATCAGAACCCCTAGGTTCTTAGCAAACTGACAGGGGAGGGCAGTCCCTGAGAGAGGCCAGCCACCAGTCGTTAGACCAGATATCCTGACTGCTCCCGAAGAGCAACACCTCCGTCTTCTCCCAGTTCAGTTTCAGGAAGTTCTGAATCATCCACTGAGCACCGCCTCCATGCAGTTCCTGAAATTCAGAGCAGAATCCTTCACAGGCTGCGAGAGAGAGACCATTATTTGGGTGTCATCAGCGTATGAGATTACTTCCAGCCTAAAAGATCTAACTATCCTGGCAAGTGGGGACACATAGATGTTAAATAATGTAGGGCTCAATGAGGAGCCCTGGGGGACCCCACAATGCACAGGCTTCGGGGCAGAAAGAAACTGGCCCAGCTTCACTCTCTGTTCTATTTCATTAATAAAGGAAGACAAGAGGCTCAGGGCAGGGCCTCCACCCCCTATATCCCTAAGGTGGGAGATCAGAATGGAGGGTGATAGGGTGTCAAAAGCCGCCGCCAAGTCTAATAGGACCAGGAGAGTAGTATGGCCCTTATCGACCTGGGAGCGGATGTTGTTAACAACTGTCGTTAGGGCGGTCTCAGTACTAGGAGATCTCCTAAAGCCATGCTGGGAGATATCAAGAAGGGCCAAGTCCCCAAGAAAAGAGCTAAGATGTCGATTAAGATGGGATTCCAACATCTTTGCCGGGGCAGGGAGGAGTTAGATAGGGCGGAAGTTTTTCAGAACCCCTGGATCTAGAGTAGGCTTCTTGAGAAGGGGTTTAACAACTGCCATCTTCCAAGCAGATGGAAATACTCCCTCTGAGCTCGCACGATTCATGACATTCATGAGGGGGAGAGTAACTACATCCCGGCAGGATTTCAGGACTTTTAGCGGACAGGGATCCAAGGGGGAACCCGATTTGGTATTGTCCAGAAGCTGAGTCGTCAGCTCAGGGGTAAGTAAGGGGAAGGACAAGAGACTGGGGGAGGGTCCATCAGACGGGTTCCAGACTCTACAATGGGCCAGAGTGTCAGGAGGAATCATATCATGATTTAATGATTCAAGAGAGCTATAGATATCCACGATCTTAGTGTGGAAAAAGACTGAGATATTATCACACAGCTCTTGAGATTCCACTATTGGATCAGCTCCCTGGGGGGAAGATAAGGAGTCTATAATTTTAAAAAGATATCTAGGAGAGTTGAGGGAGACAGTGATCTTGGAAAAATAATTCCTCTTTTCCTCCATAACAGCTAATTTGTAATTTTTTAGGTGGAGCTATTGCAGTTCCTTCTCTAAGGGATCCAGCTGGGTCCTCCAGCGCCTCTCCTGTTTACGACACTCTTGTCTTAGCAGCCTAAGTGTGTCCGAGAACCAGGGGGCTGAAGGGTTCTTTCTTGCAGAGTAATGCTTTTTAAAGGGGGCCAAGATACCCAGAGCCCCTGAAAAGGTGCTTGCGAGTTTGAGAGCAGCAGAATTGGAACCCTGCAGTTTCAATTCCAAAATTGAGCTAACCGACTTCAGCACTGGATATACCCTGTGTGCTGCGAGTTTGGTTTGGATTGTTTATAAAAGGTCAAAGGCTAAAGATTGGTTTCCATTTTACGCAGTAGGGATTTGCCTGGCAGTGCACGTGGTTTAGAAATATATGTATTCTAAAAATAACATGCTTTGTATTTAGAAGCAGATGAGACAAAAAACGTTGTTCCTTTTACCCATATCTGTACACTGCAGAACTAAGAGACTTTGGCGAAATTCTCTTCAGTAGCAGTACATTTACAAGAAAATCTGCTCAAAACCTTTCTCACCATTGTATCCAAAGCTGGGTTCCGCAGCCAAACACACAGCGAAGGACAGGGGGTTGCACCAGACCAGGACCCTACTCTAAGTTTAGTCATGAAAAGTACCGGGTGAAGTGGCATCAGTGCCACCAGGACCAGCTCCTGGGAGAATAAGCATTGGAGCTCTGCTCCACCAGGGCAGATGAAACAAAGACTGTCTCCGGTGGTGCATTCAAGTCATTTGCACCCAAGTACTTGTTTCTTGCAAATAAAAGCAAAAAAACACAGCAGAGGAAGCAGTCTTTTGATAAATAGCCAGTACTGCCTGATGAAATTCTTCTTGTAAAGAATGGAGATTGGTTAAATAAATGATACCTAAAAATCAAGGGCTCGCCCTATGAATGTGGCATAAAAAATCATGGCACTAACTCTTCGGCTATCAGGCATACGCTTGGAGTCTCCATAAAGACGGCCTGTACTAGGACCAGGAACACATCTCTTCCTCCAGTGCCAAACCTGAAGCCAAATCAGTCACAGACCAATGCTTATGTCAGTCCTGGCAGCGCCTTTAGCCTGAAAGTCAGAGTGGCAGCATATACAGAGAAACGAGAAACAAATGTTGGCCCAGAAACCGGAAAAGCTCCCAACAGTGGTGTCTGCGTCAGGGAGAAAAAATATACTGCTGTAAGGGAGCATGACGGCCCATATTTATGAAGAGCAAAACCATTGGTGGCCAGCGCAATGATCATGGAGAGAAAAATCACTGGAGCCACTAAGGTATGCACCAATCACCGCTTATGCTTTTGACAGACTTTGCATAGGAGGTCTATCTGAAAAGATGAGAAATCCGCAGAAGGGAGGTTTCCTGTACACACAGTTTTCAATAATTTTATGACAATGGATGTAGAAAAAGTACACCAACATGCTTTATGCTCTAATCTGCTTGACATATGTTTAGCATCTTTTAGAGACCAACTTCATAGTTAGCAAAGCTATAAAACAGCTCAATTTCATTGCCCATTTAAGTCAGGGGTACCTACGGGTTCTTAACTAATTAGATGGCGTATATGAAGAAGGATGGTGAGGTAGTGAGAGGAGGAAGTAGTAAGGCAACAGGTCTCAGTCATTCCCATGCGGTCACATAAAGGAATCCGGCATAGGGTCAAAATTGGGAATTTGTCATGGAGATGCATCTTTGGCTAGATGCAGGTGTCTTCAGTGAAGCAATGGTGAAACAAGCCAATGCTTTTGAGCACATACATGATAATGTAAACGTAGAAAATAATAGGCGAGAGGTGAACCCTGAAGACATCACACAATTGGGACACGAGCAAAGAAAATCTGATTATTTCTTGTGTGCAGTTGAGGAGAAATACAATGCTATCAGTTTAAGGTAGGAACTGTGACCATCACAAGTTGGTCCAGTGGGGTTATGTAATCTCCGGTCTCAGAGGAAACCTAGGATTGCTGGGGGATGACGAGGCAAAGGTGGTAGTTGGCGGCATTGTAGGATGTCCTCAGTGACAAAGGTGGGAATAGGACTCTTAATTGCCATTAATACAGAATGTGGTAAATGTTGAGGAGGTCCTGTACTCAAATGGCTAAAGATTGTAGGCGTCTGAATGGTCAGTGGGATCCATGGAGTGATGGAGACAGAAGAAACCCAGCATGCCAAAGCCAGTGCTTTCTTTCTCATTTTGGCTGAACTTAGAATGAGATGGGGTAGTTGTTTTTAATATGTAGTGTGCTGCGGAAGGCAATGGTTTATCTCCTGGTTCTAGAACTTTCGTTATTTTATTGTAATTGAGTTCAAATACCACTTACTACCCTGCAATTAGCACCTTACCCCCGAACCCATACAGGATTTGTGATAAATTAGTATAGTGAAATATGAAAGTAATTTCAGTGGTGGATATGCTAGTCAGTTATTTGGATTGAAAAGGATAGCGGAGGGATAGAAAGGGAAAAAGGTTTTCCCTTATATAGCGCTTGCTATCCTGATGAGGTGGAGCTCTTTTTTGGAGAGTAGCACGCGACTCTGGAACCCATTAAGGATTAGTGGTGAATTAGTATAGTGAAATACAAAATTAATTTGAGAGGTGGACATGTTAGTCTGTTATTTGGATTGAAAAACGATAGTGGAGGGATAGAAGAGGGAAGGATTTGGCCATTTATTTTTTGTTTGTACTCACAGTTCAGGATAGCGTGGCCACTGAATGGAAATGACAAAATGAGCAGTAGAAATTGTAACTACAGATATAGAAACGTATCTTTAAGCTGCGACTGAAGGAGAGATAATCTTCTGCATGTTTAGCTCTATGTTAAGTGTGCTCCAATGTTTATTCAGTTGCAGAGAGAAAGATTAGCCACTAAGACAAGATTTCCGAGTACGTGCAGTAGATGGGCAGAAAACAAGGTTCTGGCTAGTTGGTACAGTGCAACTTGGTTTTCACAAAAGGGCCCCAATAACAAACGGCCAGGTCCGCTTCTAGGTAGGCAATCAGTGACGATACCTGAAGGAGGTTTATTACCTGATCGTCTAGAGCTATGAACAATACATGCTGCGGAATTCTAACACACTGGGGTCCTAAGTACAAGTTTATCTGAGTAGTTCAGGGTATTCACCACACGAGGTAAATACCATTACCCCAAGCTGAGCTGTTTACCACTTGTGGGAAATGTCTAAAGATGCTTCAAACACAGGAGTTGTGGCAAGAAGAAGTTTATTCGCATCCAGATCCTTCAGTGCCAACTACCACAGTGGGCTCACCAACATTCTAAGGTGAGCTTCACTCCAACGTTCTATCACAGGGTGTACCAAGGTTGGGGGAAAGGAGGGGGAACAGGTGTAGAAAATTAGAAATATTGATGTACATAAGCAACGTTCATTTCCCTTTTCCCACTCCTCTCCCTGCGCGCACCATGAATACCGTAAAGCATTGACTGCATCCCTCTGCCAGCAAAGGCCTGTACCCATGTGTACATGACAGCCATTTTAGGCACCCTGGCCTTTTGCCCGCCTAAGATTAGAATCACCGGCTTCCCTTCTGCGTGTATTTGAAACCCCCCCCCTCTCTCTCACATGCATAAACCATGAAACCCTCTCCCTCTGCGCGACCCTGCCCTGAAAGGCAGCCCTTCTGCTTGACCCACTCAAACCCCCCCCCATTCCCTCTTGAAGAGGCATCCTTCGCCTTAGCTGACAAAGCCCTCCCCAGCTGCACCTGACTGCCCCCGCTCTCTCATGTACGGGTCATAAGATCTCTCTCTCTCTCTATGCGACTCTGTCCCTGTGTCCACCCTGGCTCCCCCTCCCTTCTCCTCACATGGGCAAGTCATAAACCTTCTTCTTCTGCAAGACCCTGTCCTTGGGAGTCACGGCCGCGCCTGACCAGCACCTCCTCTCCTTTCATGAATAACCCCTCTGTTAGTAAACCCTCCCTCCGCGATTGACTGTCCACACATGTCTGAGGTCATCGCCTAAGCCAGGAGATGCTGTTTACTGCTTATTGTATGGAGTCACTCCTCTTCAAAGGACCCACTATTGATCCTGGCCACCCCACCCCCTGGGCTATGATCAGGCGCACACATCCTAAACAGTTGACGGAACACTCAGCTGCGTGATTGCCCTCCCCTCTTATCAGCAGGTCAAGGGTCCCTATTGTGAACACATGTGGGGTAGGATTGACACGAGGATTATGGGGATGTCTTTTCCTTGTTTCACAATATCGTGATTGTAATGCCAAGTGTTTTGTAAAGTATAAAAGACGGAGTCTCAGCTCACTTGTTAGAGCACCTCCCGATGACATCTTGTTTCGTGTCTGAAATGACAGGCTCTCCTCATGAGAAATAAACTCTGTTCTTGTGATTCCTGCTCCCAGCGCCCGTCTCTTTATTTGGTAACTATTCAGAATGGGAACTAAGAGGCGACTTGCGCCAGCAGCCTGGGCATCGATACTAATATGGGCTCCTGTTCCACAATTGGCGTCCCAACGCGGGGTCCATCAGTGACATAAGGTCCAGTAAGAGAGATCCAGACGATGAGGTGAATATCTAAATGATCGGAGTATACCTGCCTTGAGAGGGCCCTCGTCCGGCTGCCGATTGAATGAACTTCACCGATTCTGAACGGACCTCTCTCGAGTGACCTACTGTCCTGACTGGAATCCCACAGGACTGCTGCGGTAAAATCATGGAGTAAGAGAACGATCGGGCGCTGGAAGGAGGAAGGCGAAGAACTGCCCACATGGTCCGGTCCGGGTAAGGTCGCGTAAATGCGACAAATTGTGAAATGTTTGGTTTGGATAATACTAGTATTACGCTTTGTTGAAACCTCTGGAGATTCACCGTCTGCAAACGGAGAAAACAACAGGCTCTCCCTTTGCAAGCAGTGAAGGATAGGTAACGCAGACTTTTGTCCCCGTTGTAATCCGTCGTGCCTATCTTCCTCCCCCACTGTTTCCCGAACTGTCGTTCGTGGATTATTGTCTGGAGATTCTTTGTCTGCAAACAGGGAAGAACAAGGTCTCTCTTTGCAGGTAGAGAAAGAGTGGGTAACGCAAACCTTTTCGCACCCACTTATTCTTCCCACTGATTGTTTGATTGACCGTACATTGATTGTTCGGTATTGGTTCTTTTGAGGTATTCACCGCCTGCAAACAACGGAGAATAGAAATATTCTGTCTAGTCTTTGCCCGCCGTGATAAGATAGGTAGTGCAGACCTTTGTCCCCGTTGTAACCCGTCATGCCTATCTTCTCCCCACTGGTTGGTAGCCTGTTTAGCCCGGACCGCTTATTAGAGATGAACCATCCAGCTCCACTGGAGGGCACACCTAATAAGGACATGTTCATTAAGTGTGGACTAGTCGCTATAGCTTATAATAGGTTATGGCATAAAAATACAAGAAAAAGAGTTGAGCGAAATCAGTAGGCCACTGATGAGTTATCAACTTCGCTAAAAATAAAATAAGAAATGTTAGAAATAACTCGCAATAAGAAACATAAAAATGGCGAGGGAAGACAAGCTTGACACCAAGGCAGCCACGAGGTAGCTAGGCTCCATTGCCTATTCCTGCTCCAAACATATCTGCCTCATTGCCCACCACGCCCAAATAACGGTCACATGAAATAGAAACAATTCAATAGGTACCTACCCCCATTCCAGAAGCTCCCGAAGTGCAACAGGTCCGCGGTTACGCCGATCCGGAAGGCGAGGCCTCGAGGCATGCGAGGCTCGCCTGGCCGCGGTCAGAAGGAGAGGCTGTTGGGCAGGCGGCCCAAAGAATAATAAGGACCTCTCCATTTCTCCTCTCCTCTGCTGCCCTGCAGGCCACGGGGGGGGGGGCTGTCTTGCCTCAGCCACCGACCACCCCCTCCCTCTCACTCTCGCCTGAATCCGGCCCGCAAAGAAGGCCGAAGCTGAAGCAAGGACGGCGGCGCTTACAGGAAGTCCCGCCACATGCCGATGCCTGGACAATTGTAGGTAGTCCCGCCACATGTCAGCGCCTGGACAATTACAGGTAGTCCCGCCACATGTCAAAAAGGGGGGGGGATGTCTTGCCTCAGCCACCGACCCCCCCCCCCCCCATCTTCATCGCCTGACACGGCCTTACCGAATCCTGGAGCCGGAGAACGGCGCGGGGTCGCTGGAAGGGGGAGGCGGCGCGAACGAGCCTCCCCCACCTCCCTCCAGGTGGAGGCTTCCAGCGACACCCCAATGCTCTTACTTAAAGAGGGTCAACATCGAAAAGCGGTCTTTTTGCCCAGGACGGGCACACGCCCCATGCCTTCTCTCCTCAACTTTGAAGATTCTATGAGAGCCGGGGGGCACCCCAATCCCTCCGCATGGGCGCCCCCGTCCCCCTCACTGGGAACCGCGACATCGACGCACTCCTGCCAGCGCCAGCTTCAGTTTGGAAATGGCTAAAGTGCAGCCACGGCACAGACTTGTTCAGTTCCGGAGGAACACCAGAATGACCCGGTAGGAAAATTGTTGCCGCCCTCCCCACTCTTTGACTGTCGTTAGACTGTTACCACATGATTCAAAACCTTTTGAACTACCAACGGAAGGTTCTGGTCCAACCACGAGTCATTGGAGACATTCTGACTGTGCTGGAACTCGCCTGACCCCACCCAAAAATGGCGCCGACACAAAATGAGACTTTTTAAATAAACTTTGTTGCACCCTGATTGCGCAGCTTTTTGTCCCGAGATATGTATGCAGTCTTTGGATAGTGAAAGTAGATATGAAGGATATTGAGTATGTGCTCGGACAATGAACTGACTTAGAGTGGGTACTGATTATGATTTGGAAAATGAATTGGTGTGATTTAGATAATGAATGAGCATTGGATAATGAATTTATGAATTAATTAAAAACTGAATTGCTGACATGCATCATGCTTGCTCTGTAGGGAAGTTTAATACGATTTTATTGCACTACTGCACTTTATGCAATGAACTGCCACCAACTTCGTTCTTCTTATGTACAGTTTCAACCTGCTCCGTGGCCGTCCACTGGGTTGTAGGCCTGTATTTATACATCAACACTTTTTATTAAAAGTATTTTGAAACAGAAAGCATGGTTGTAGCAGTTGCATTAATGAGTTTTGGATGTTTTACTACGATGAGCGAAAAATAAGTATGATGAAAGCTGAAGGTTAAAAGGACCAGATATTTAGCAACCGCATTATGTGTCACAGGCAGCTGGAAAAATGCTTTAGACGCACTTAAATCGACACCACAGAAATGCCACCTGACCGCTACCCTTGCACCGAACAAAAGGGGTTGCGACCAAGTAACTCCTGTAGATACGCAGATCATTAATGGTTATATATATATATCTGACATTATTGGTCCATCTGGGCTTAAAACGCCGAGATGGTAAAGAAATGCACTACGTGGAGATAGGTCGAGTATGTGGTAGGTAAAAACATTTTCGGATTACTGCATGCTGATATGTTTTGAAGGCTGCACCCCCCCCTTCTTTCTCCTCCCTTCTGCAGGTCACGTCAAAACGTCGGCTGAAGTGTGGGAGAGCGATGGTCGAACCACCGACGAAAGGGGAAGGAGGGAATATGTGCATAGTCCTTATGACGATAAGTTTTTAAAAGACGTAGACTTAAACATGACTGTTCCTCCTTAGAACATAGCGACTGGGAGGATGGACTGACATAGAAACTTGACGGGTACTGTATGACGAAAATTGACTAGAAATAACACGTTAGACAATGTAACTAGACGTTTGACTAGGTAGGGAAAGGACAAGGAAAAGTGTGTGGGTAAGGGTTACCACGGCACCACCCGTCTGGGAAGTTAGAAATGTTGCTGATGTTCAATGCACTGCCCCCCCCTTTTCTCACACTCTTATAAATATAGCCAAGCTGTCCGACTGTTCTCCCGATCAATACTTGCCGTTGCCTCAGCCTGGAGAACTTCCCACCAAAGGAAGGAACTGAAAAATGGTTTAAGATCCAACCATGGGTAAATAGCGCGACCAGGTTAATTTCTGATCGACTAACCGAGGTGTAAGTATTGGCAATTGAGAACGCTCGCAGAGATAACAAGCGAGAAGGAAAAGGAGGGAAGGGTAGAAAGAGCTAAGCACGTAGATAAATAGGATAGTACGTAGGATATAATATGGATTTTGTTGGCCAACTATTGTTTTCTGTTTTGTCATGAATGTCTTATATGTATGTAATACGTGTACTGTCTTCCTCTGTCTGAGTTCGCGTGTGTGTGTGCCGCAGGGGTTTATGTTCGCCCTTTGTTTGCGCCTCTCCGTTACCTGACCCCCTGCTGTTCTGTGTTGTGAACGCACTAAATGACCTATTTTTGTACACATCTCTCTGTCTTTCTCTATCTCTATCCCACCATTTTCCTCTCTATACCTCTCTCTCTCTCTATCTCTCTAACTCTCTCTGTCTGTCTCTATCTCTCTCTCTACATGTCATACGTGTACCAAATGGCTCGTTTAGATTGCGGACGACTCTCACTCTCTATGAGAGTCTCCCTATTTCCTCTTCCTTTTTATGGTAAAACCGTGCCTCGCTGGCACCAGTCTGATCGGATACTTATTGAACGCGAAGGTGTTCAGCGAAATTGACCGAAACTAAAATGATTGTATCTCGCCATATTACTACCTCTCCTTTCTGCAAAATGAATGAACTCGAATTGGCTGAGAAGGAAAGGACAGGTAAGACGACTAAGGTCCCCCAATCTGGCCATTTACAGGGGAACTGTATGTCAGTGGCACCTTATTTCTGTTCATTAGAGACGAACGCCAACGTCTAGATTGACCCCCAATGCCCAGATTGCCCCACCCCCTTTTGCACCCAAGCACGAGCGCCCGAAGCATCCCCGCCCCATTTGATAGACCCCAGCTGTTGTCCCGGATATAAACATGATGACCATGGGTAACTGTTGTCCCTCGAGAAGACACTGTTTTACCTGACTCTTGATGATAGCGCCTCTGCCCTGTTTTGAAAAGGTTAGCCAGCCTTGAAGGGAAATGTTCCGAAATGTTGAATATGATGAAATGCACAGTTGATGGGAATCTTATTTTATCCCCATTTGAGTTATAAATGGGACGATGAATAAACTTGGCATGAACACAATAAGAATACCGACATATGCACTGCTTGGTAATAGACCTCTGACTGTGACCGATGAGCGTATCTCCCAAGTGCGTTGGATTGAGGGAAGAATTCACATGCATAAATGTCTTCTCCTGACCAGTTCTCTAAAGCTTGTTTTGTACCTATTTCAAAGATATACGATCACCGGAGGAGAAGGGTCGGACGTGACGTACAGCCTGGCTGCAGATCTTGGGACACGTGTGACCTCGACCAAAGGTGGAGCTGCAGAGCAACTAGATACGGGACGAGGCAGCAATTCCAAACGTGGAAAATGAAACTTGACGGGCTGCCCTGAAGCCCTCCGCCTGCTAACCCACGTGTGCCTGGAGTCTCCGTCCCCCTTCTTTGGGCCCGATTGATGGGCCTGCCTGCTTGTTATGCTTTGCTCCCTTGGTCCCTTTTGTGTGTCCCAGGAACCCTGACCCAACTCCACTCTCTCTCCTATCGACTATTTGAACCACACACACCCTCTTTTCCACGTGACTTTGTGCCAAAAGGAAGAACTGCATTCAAATGGGAATAGGGTGTTGCCACGAAAATATAGGTGCCGAGCATAAGGCGCCGCCAAACGGATTGTTTAGGGAACAGGACTGTGGTCTAACAGCAGAGGACTGACCGCACCCTGCAACGCGTAAGGACAAACCCGAGCTGGACCTATAGCTCCACCGCCGGTGCTGAACAGCGCCAACGAAAAGACACGGACTAGAGCCTACCAGTGATGGCTCACTGCCAAAAAGACACTGTGACGAAGAGATCTTGTGTATTGAACTGAATTCCACCCTCAACTACTTGGTCAAAATGTTCATTGGTCACATTTTTAAGTCAGAAACATTTATGCTATGTAGTGCTTTGAAACGATAGGAACTTGACAAATGCAATCTCCTATGTGCTGCATTCTGCCAAACACATCAACTGTCCATGATTATATGCCATATGTTAGTATTGACAAATGCTAATTCTTCGACCGCACCTGTTTATATGTACCCTCATCGATTACGAAAATGAACTTTGCTATGTAAAAAGGGGCGACTGTAGAAAATTAGAAATATTGATGTACATAAGCAACGTTCATTTCCCTTTTCCCACTCCTCTCCCTGCGCGCACCATGAATACCGTAAAGCATTGACTGCATCCCTCTGCCAGCAAAGGCCTGTACCCATGTGTACATGACAGCCATTTTAGGCACCCTGGCCTTTTGCCCGCCTAAGATTAGAATCACCGGCTTCCCTTCTGCGTGTATTTGAAACGCCCCCCTCTCTCTCACATGCATAAACCATGAAACCCTCTCCCTCTGCGCGACCCTGCCCTGAAAGGCAGCCCTTCTGCTTGACCCACGCAAACCCCCCCCATTCCCTCTTGAAGAGGCATCCTTCGCCTTAGCTGACATAGCCCTCCCCAGCTGCACCTGACTGCCCCCGCTCTCTCATGTACGGGTCATAAGATCTCTCTCTCTCTATGCGACTCTGTCCCTGTGTCCACCCTGGCTCCCCCTCCCTTCTCCTCACATGGGCAAGTCATAAACCTTCTTCTTCTGCAAGACCCTGTCCTTGGGAGTCACGGCCGCGCCTGACCAGCACCTCCTCTCCTTTCATGAATAACCCCTCTGTTAGTAAACCCTCCCTCCGCGATTGACTGTCCACACATGTCTGAGGTCATCGCCTAAGCCAGGAGATGCTGTTTACTGCTTATTGTATGGAGTCACTCCTCTTCAAAGGACCCACTATTGATCCTGGCCACCCCACCCCCTGGGCTATGATCAGGCGCACACATCCTAAACAGTTGACGGAACACTCAGCTGCGTGATTGCCCTCCCCTCTTATCAGCAGGTCAAGGGTCCCTATTGTGAACACATGTGGGGTAGGATTGACACGAGGATTATGGGGATGTCTTTTCCTTGTTTCACAATATCGTGATTGTAATGCCAAGTGTTTTGTAAAGTATAAAAGACGGAGTCTCAGCTCACTTGTTAGAGCACCTCCCGATGACATCTTGTTTCGTGTCTGAAATGACAGGCTCTCCTCATGAGAAATAAACTCTGTTCTTGTGATTCCTGCTCCCAGCGCCCGTCTCTTTATTTGGTAACTATTCAGAATGGGAACTAAGAGGCGACTTGCGCCAGCAGCCTGGGCATCGATACTAATATGGGCTCCTGTTCCACACAGGGAGAGGGAAATACCACGTTACAACACACCTCCCTTTATAGGGGAGAACAAAAGAAAAGCATACAGTAAATACAAATGTACTGGAACCTGTAGGAAGAAGGTAAAAGAGAAAGGTTACGTGTACATTACATACTGTAATCAGCTTGCCATACAGGGCATCTGCGTTGGCGTGTGCATCTCGCTTCTCTTTGGGCTCTGGGCATGTCCCCAAAGTCACCATTGTCTGGTGGCCTTGATACATGAACCTTAGTGCAGCGAGCCAAATTATCCATGCTCCATAAATTTCCATCTTCCAACACAACAGAGTTTTTATGAACCTTCTTAATTCTAAGGGGTCTCTAGAAGGATGAAGTTTTGGACTTGAGCAGTGTGGATTTTTTGACTACCACCCACTCCCCTACCCTCCAGTCTCTGTCAGAAGTGCCCCATTTCGCATCATAGCTGTCTTTGTATTTTGCTTGATGTTCTTTTACCTTTTCTGACACAGCGTTCCTGTCTACCCAAACCGGGGATCCTCCATTCAACCAATTAGGCGTAAGTTTAGAACCAGGGGTCCTCCCCTTGAGTGAAATGAACGGAGAAACTCCAGACACTGAATTAGGGGTAATGTGATATGACCACAACATTTTCCTTATGCTCTCATCAACCGGCTCTTGAGCCGACCGTGCAAGTTGAATAGTCTCTTTAAGACCGTGCAAGTTGAATAGTCTCTTTAAGCATTCTGTTTGCTCTTTCAACTAACCCATTAGATTTCGGGGAGTAAAGTGGAGATTTGATACGGATAATTGACAATTCAGAAAGGAACTCTCATCTCATCAAAGATAAAATGTACCCCATTGTCTGTAATCAATTCGCTAGGAATACCTTCTCTGGAAAAAATCTCTTTAAGAAATTCGATTAAAGAGGAAGTGGTGATGGTGGAAACCATTTTCGTTGTTATCCAATGCGAGTGGTAATCGATGAGAACAAACATAAATCTCTGGGAATACTGTAAGTGATTTAATGGCCCTATTATATCCATCCCAAGTTTGTCCCAAGGTTTGGAGATAGGAATGAGAGGGGCTTTGCAGACAACCTTGGATTTATCACTAGCTGCACATGCCAAACAATTCTTTACTTGGTTTTCAATCATGGAATCCATATTTGGGAACCAATAACTTTGCCGGATCTTGCTCTTGATCAGGTTTTGTCCAGGGTGACCTTCATGGCGTGGAATTATCTTGTTGCCTCTGCAAACCAGGTCATCCACCACCGATAATTCATCCTTCACAATCCAAAAATTCTGGATGTCCTCAGGTACCTCACTTCTGGTTTTAGGCCAACCACTGGATATAACCTCTTTTAACTTGCTGAGTGTGTTATCTTCCAACAATGACTCTCCCACTCGTCTTTTTTGATAGCAGGAATTTCAATCCAGAGGATGGTTTCCTCCAAAGAATCCATACAGGGATCAACATGCACCAATGGCAATCTCGACAGGCAATCTGCCACGGAATTTTTGGAACCAGAGATATGCACCATGGAGTAATTGAATCCTTGGAGTCCTGGATCCAATTGGCAAAGCGTGGCGTAGTATTTTCTAGAAGCTTGGTGGAAAATAAGGGGAGTAGAGGTTTGTGATCAGTTATCAATTGAAAAGGGATTCCCCCATAGGAAATACTTGAAATGATGAATGGCCCAATAACAGGCTAGGGCTTCTTTCTCGATCGTGGAATAATTGATCTCTCCAGCTTTCAGGGTCCTGGAGGCAAAAGCTATCACCTTTTTCTCACCATTCGCCATTTGGGTTAAAGAAGCGCCTAGTCCTTTCTTACTGGCATCAGTTGAGAGAATCGTATTGGCAATGGGATCAAAAGTGTGCAGAATCGAGGCCTCACAGATGGCATCTTTGACACTTCGGAATGCCTGTTGTTGTTCTGAGTTCCATTCAAATTTAGAACTTAATTTGAGTAGTTCTCTGAGAGGTTGGACTTGATCAGCAAAGTTCTTAACAAATTTCGACATATACTCCACCAAGCCCAAAAAGGATTTCAGTTCATCTTTATTAACAGGAGCTGGTGCCAATTTGACAGCATCCACTAAACTTTCTTTGGGTCTTATGCCTTCACTGGATATCATGTGTCCTAGATACACCACGGACTCCACATCTACTTTGCACATCTCTTTTTGGGTTGTGAAGCCAGCTTTGCTGAGTTTAGTCAACACCTTTTCCAGGATCGTGTTGCGTTCATCTTCCTAAGCTCCATACAAAAGTAAATCGTCTTGGAAACAAATTACTTTTTCAAGACCCTGAAGGATGTGTTGCATTACACGCTGAAACACAGCAGCTGCATAAGCAAGCCCGAACGGAAGTCTTGAGAATTGGTAAGCACCAAACAGAGTTATAAAAGAAGTAAGGTGCTTTGAATCAGGATGGAGGACCACCTGGTGGTAAGCCGAGGATAGATCTAAAACCGTGAAATATTTGGCTCCTTGAATGACCGTCAGCATTTCGTTGATGTTTGGGAGGGGGTGTCTATCCATCCAAATATTCGCGTTTAAATCCCTGAGGTCAACACAGAGACGAATGCCTCTTCCCCCCCCCCCTTTAGCAGCTACCACAATGGGGGCCAACCACTCTGAGCTTTTAATACGCTCAATGATCTTATTGTCCTCCAGTCTGTCCAATTCTTTTTGTAGAGGTTCTCTTAACAGTAAGGGGACCGATCTAGCCTTGTGTACCACCGGTTTATAATTTGATTTTAGTTTGATTTTATGGAGGAACCCTTTAAGCTGCCCCAACTTATCTGTGAATACTTCTGGAAATTTCTCACAAACTTCTTTTCCCACACATGGTCTGTCAATGACTAACACAGGGTCAAGTGCATTAGGATCTAATTTAATACCAAGGTCTTTTTGGTGTTTCCACCCTAACAGATTAGACCCTGATTTGGTAATATATACTTTTCCTAAAGTAGACCTATCCTTAAAGTTGATTTGCATCAATAACATGCCTACTAGGGGTATTAAATCCCGATTGTAACCACCTGGTTTAACATCAGGAGGTAGAAGATTGTAATCTTTATGACCAGAATTGGCATGAAAAGAGGCCTCATTTATAAGGGTGTAGGGGGAACATGAATCCGAAAACACTTCATAGGAAACCTTGTCCAGAAATGTTTTACAACTTGGATAAGAATTAGTGTCATTTTCCCCCACATTAAGAACTTGGAAAATAAGGTCTTCTCTCAGTTGTGGTATCGGATCTTGGACTACCATGTGAGTAGTGTTTCTCTTTTCATGGCAAACCTTTGAAAAATGACCCCTTTTTTTTACAATTACTGCAAATGACACTCATTGCAGGACACTTGACATTGTTGGCTAGGTGATTTGGGTTGCCACATCTAAAACATCTCGGTTTGCTAATATGAGCACCCTGCCTGTCAGAATCTAGTGTAAATGGTTTAGGTCTGGTGTCTTTGTTAATTACTTTGTACACACCATTATCAGAAACCTGCTTAACATCTGTTGCTTCCTTAATTTCATTCATACAGTAGTTTGTGTGCTCTATACTAATAGCGATATCAATAGCCTTCTGCAGGCCAGGAGCTTCAGCTAAAAGCCTCTCTTGAATTTTCTTTTCACACGTACACCTGACTAATTGATCCCTGATAAGAGATTCACTGAGCAAACCAAAATCACAGGAAGACGCTAACCCTCTTAACACAGCAATATCATTCTTTACTTTTTCATTCTTTCCTTGAGTGCGTAAAAAAAACTTATGGCGCTCAAGAACTATATTAGTTTTTTCTGCAAATTGTGCTTTCAATTTCTTTACAGTAGTTTCAAATGCATCAAGTGGAACAGGTCCCTCACCACCCTCATTTGGATCAACAACCACTTCAACCACCTCAGGTAAATCATCAAACACATTTCTCCCTTGTTTGCCAAGATTGTGAAGTAAAATGTGCTGTTTGCGCACCGCTGAAAATCTATCACCGCCAATTGCAATCAAATAAGATTCGAATAATTGCAACCATTTCTTCCAGGGAATTAGAGGGTCACCTGCATCATCAAGAAACGGTGGTGGCTGAGACATGGAACATGCAGACATGGTGAAAAGAAGGAATAATCAGAAAGAAAAGATATAGCGACAATGAGAAAAGAAAGAGAATAAGAAAATAAAGGCAAGAGAAGATAAATAGAAAAAGAAGAGAGAGAATAAAAATAATAACTGAAGCAGAAAAATATGGTCTGAGGGAAGAATAAGTAGATATATGCAGAATCAGCTTGAAGGTAAATAGATAAATATAACCTTACATGAATGGTAAAAAAAATAGATTAATAGTACATGAAAATCCTTTGAAATAATCATTAAATACAAATGGTGTAATAGCTGTAATACAGAAGATATACTCAAATAGTATTGTGTAAGAATGAAGAAAAAACAATAATAGTCACAACTGTGTCAATCAGTGAAAACCTGTTGGCAGCGATCATCAATATATAATTACTTTTCCAAATGGATTGTGGACAGTACTGAAGTAATGTTGAAAAACAAAAATATATCGTCACAACTGTGCCAATCAGTGAAGAAAAACAGTTGGCAGCAATAATCAATTTATATAGTTAGTTTTCCAAAGAGGAATGCAGAAAGTACTAAGATAATGTAGAGCCTGTCAGTGGAATTTGAACGGTGTCCCCTGGAAATAACGTAGAGTTCCCTCAGCGTGAAATCAACACTTCAGTGCCGCTAATGACTGTCACAGATGCAAAAGTTAATGCTGCAAAACTCGTATGAGGAACAATGAGCAGAAGCGAAAACCGAACGTAATGGCTGACGTGATGGCTATCAGTCAGGGAA
Source organism: Lissotriton vulgaris (assembly GCF_964263255.1). Lineage (NCBI taxonomy): Eukaryota > Metazoa > Chordata > Amphibia > Caudata > Salamandridae > Lissotriton > Lissotriton vulgaris. The sequence continues at coordinate 921,613,299 of NC_141691.1, read as the reverse complement.
CTGCATGGAAAATACCAGTCATAAAACTGACACTAGAATAGACAAAGCCTCCAAGAACATGAATTCCTGTCAGTAAATTAATCAATTGCCGGCAATGAGGAAACAGAATTCCTCAGAGAAAGCAGACGTTGCGAGGGGGCGGAGAATGAATCAGGCACTCCTACCTCGGTGACACCGCTCCATGAAGAGGTCGGACAGGCGGTGCTTCCTATTCACGTAAGCCGCTGCTCCGGAACCGCCTCGTAGCCAAAAGGTCAGCTACAAGCTGTGAGGGAGGCTGGAAACACAGAGCTGCGGGGTATACAAATCACTAGACTGTAATCGCCGCTCCAGCGATCCTTCAAGACCGAGGGTCAGTTGTGTGAAGTGCAGAAAACGGCACCCACCATGATGTTTAGAAGAAGAAGGCGAGGTACATCAATGTAGGTTCAAAACGAAAGAAAGGCAATGAATATTCCGTGGCGAATCACACGGTGAACCAATGCCCACAACCGCTGCCCGCCGCTTGTAGAAGGCAAAAATAAACTGGGGAAAGGATCCGACCGTCCCCAGCACGGTGATCGTTGCCAATTTGTAAAGATACTTCAAACACAGGAGTTGTGGCAAGAAGAAGTTTATTCACATCCAGATCCTTCAGTGCCAACTACCAGAGTGAGCTCACCAACATTCTAAGGTGAGCTTCACTCCAACGTTCTATCACAGGGTGTACCAAGGTTGGGGGAAAGGAGGGGGAACAGGGAGAGGGAAATACCACGTTACAACAAAATGCCTCCTATTATGAGTTTGAGCAGGAGAACGAGGCATAACATGTGGAATCTGTTTTAAGCACATAATCTCCTGTTTTGGCTTATTTTATGGGCAGCATTTATCTGGGAAAACTTCAAGGGCTTAATAATTATCATACAACCAGTGCTTAATTTGCTCTGGCGGTTTGTGGTGCACGGCACATCATTTTCAGCACTGGCACTTATGACAGTCTGCACATGGTGGCACTGTCAGTCGAATTTAGAGATAAGGACAACAGCTGTTTGTTAACAATAATACATATATAATACCTACCACCCAGGCCGTTTTTACAGTTTTGTGGGCATGGAATTGTCACACTTACAAGTGTGATGATTAATACTGTGTTGGTGCTAGCATTGGCAGCTCCGGCAGAGACAACGGGTAGTGCAACTGCAGTAACCTCCTGAAGAGGGCCCTGGCTCTTATTCTTTTTTTACAAATTAAGCACTGCTGACACAACTCATAATTCGAATCCCCATACAAACACATATTTGCACAGGGATTGGAATTCAGCCCTGAGCTTGCAATGATGGCCTAAATAGTGGAGCATATATTATGGAAGTGTAGGTACGCTCTTTTGCCGGAACTGACCCATGAATGCCTAAATACTGCTGGGAGGAGTAGGAAAATAGATGATGATCAGAGGTTTCTCTGTATAAAATGTCAACTTTATTCACAATGAAATCTTATGACAATTGAAAGTTCAGAATCCAGCAGGACTCCCTGCTTGCTTCTTTCATAGGTAACTTATGTCCTGCTTGGCGCCTTTTGTCACCGGAAATAAAGCTTGGGGGGGGTTCATGCTGAAGTTAACTGATCACTTACATCCCTTCCCCTCCATGCCTTCCAGCCACGCCATGCTGGAGGATTTCAGGCTCCAAAAAAATAAGTACTAACATAGAACATGAGCGCAGGGATATGTGGCAAAATGATGCCAGCAAAGGGAGCGGCAACAGTTTTGAATAATTTCCCCTTTGGAGCTTTCGATTCCATAACTCAAGGCTTCAGGGGGACCCTACATTCAACATATCTCACCTCTTGAAACACTTGGCAGCTACAACATCCTGCCTTGCCCTGCTGAAGGGATTTAATCTCTTTTAAACAAGACCGAGAGTTAACTGGTTAGCGGAAGGGAACAATAAACACTACGACCTGCTGAGTGGGGTTCATGGGAACAAGAGGCTTAGTCGGGGCTGGCCACATCTGTGTCCTCCCTAACCACATTCTACCACCGCAAGAGCAAAATAGCAGTAGTCGGCTTCCTTAGAGTCTGCCCTAACTGTTACAGGTTAAATCAACCATCCTGTGGGCTTCACTGTATGTATTGACCAGGTATTCTTCAAAACGTGTATGGCGTAGCCACACACACAAACCCAGGTGTCATGCTTCATCACTGGCCAGCCACACTAGCCATTGAATATATTGGTGGAGAGTGGGATCACTGAGAGCACCAGAGAGTACTTTTTCTTTTGTAGTAGTGGAATGTGGGATCCAATTTGTGAGTGTATAAAAATATCTGGCACCTTCCATGTTAATTCGCTTTATTACTGGGGGAGTCCAAGAGAGGATTTAAAAGGGCTTGATGATGCCCATGGTGCTAATAACCCATGCATCTATTTGGGTAGCCAAGTGGAAGCACCAGTCGATATCCAACCAGCATTTCATAACAGTGAGCATGAAAACATACCTGGAACCTTGTCACTTTTATCCCATATACTAACATTGCCCTTCTCCATTTTCCCTATAGAAATATTAAGCTTTTTCCTAAAATAAAAAAAGGAAAAATCATAGGCCCTGGGCCCTCTTCAAATCAAAATTAAAATAATGCTAAAAACACACAGGTGTCTTGGCTCTGAGAGGTCTGGAGAGCCAAGTGATTAATTCAATAGAGCGACTTGAGCATTCTCATCACTGGCAATAGTAGTTGTATTTGCGGAAAGCCATTGGGGAGAGAATTTAAAGATGTGAAGGTACTAACCATAAACCCCTTCCCCACAGCTGACACTCTTGTCTGACACTCATATGGGGAATTAAAAGCTGCCTTGCAGCAGAGCTAAGTGGAATTTTGCGACACTGGGGGGTCAGTCTTTGATTTATATAATCCAGAACATTTCAATACAAAGTGTTGAATCCCACTAGTAATGTTTCACACATAATCCTAGATGGCACTTCAAACCAGTGAAGGCTCTGGCGAGCAACTGAGACATGAAAATTGTAGGAGAGATTACAGATTGCTCCAATGGCTGGGTTTTGCAGTTTCAGTAACTTTCGGATGTGTGTGGGAGATGCCAGCAATCAGAGTATTCTAGTAATCAATTTTGAATTCTATGATTTCTCCGATTGTCATGGGAGATTAGGTGTTTGGTATTCTGAAAGATCTTGAGATGTTAATCTGTAGAGCAAATTATTTGATTGACTTGACCATCCACAGATATTCTTTCATCAATATAACTCCTAATGTTAACTTTGCATTTTATTTCTGCCTCAGAACAGTTAACGAAAAAAAAGAGGTACTGTGTTCTAATTATGTATTGGTCAGTGTGGACCAGCCACAGTTCTGTCTTGTTCCCATTACTCTAGCTGATTTTCATTCAACCATGTATACGTTGCATCAAAGAGCGTGATCACTTCCTGTCTGCCCCAGAACCCATCCCTGGACAGATGAGTTATCACTGGGTGTCCTCAGCATAGCAGTACAATCTTACTCCCAGATTAGTCAATAGTTCATGCAGTGGTAGTAAGAATATTAAAAAAAAACTGAAGAGAAAGGCAAGAACCCTTAGGAACCACACAAGAGACCGTCATGTACCCACCCTGCTATGGGTACAACATTAGCATGAGCAGTCAGCTAGTTGCATGCTTTCTCACCCACCCCAGTACCCCTACACGCCATTCTAGTACTTTGGAGTGGTTGACCATGTTAAAAGCTGATGAGCGATCCAACAACATCAAAAAAGGCAATATTGTCTGAAATAATGGACTAGATATCGATCAAAACTGATTCAGTAAATGATATGGATGGAAACAGAATGTGTGTCCCCAGCATAACCTTAGTGATCTTGCAGTTTTTAAAGTGGCTGATTTACCAAAATCCTTCAGAAGTGAAGAATATTTGAAATGGGCCAATAAATAAATGTCGCCCAAGCTTCAGCCCCAACTTTCTTTAAAAGTGGAGTAATCAAATACTGCTTCACCAGGATCAGTATAGATTCTTCTTCAAAAGAACTAACATTTTTTCTGTATATATGGCCCGATCTCCACGTACTGTAGGGTAGTTCCTATATTTCCAATAGACCGCTTCGGAATAATATATCCTACAGATTTGACGTAGGACTTAGGTCTATATCAAATATACTAAATTTAATTGTGAGTGCCAGCTAGCTCAGAGGTCACTAGAAACTTTCTCGAATACACAAGAAGGGATTAGTTTCTGACAACCGCATAAACATGACAACTTTGTTTCCCTATGCCTGGAAAATATCAGAGTTGTAGAAACAATAGATAACTATTTTACTCAGTCAATCATGCATGCTTCGTTTCTACAGAGTTGCAGAAAAATAGTGAGACAGGCGTTTTCAATAAAGGGTTTATTGAACAGTCTTCTTTCTCATGCAAGAGAGGTGAACTGCTACAATTGTTAGACAGAATGCAAAGTATAATGCGTACAGCTAGAATAGTATTATAAAATAATATTGTAATAGTATTGTATGGGTCTAAGGCATATAAAAATACATACATAACAGGCTGAAATACTCAACTGATGCTTCTAAAATACGCCTACCCTACTGTACCTAACCTAGGTCTAGTACGAGGGAGGAAGTAAGTATTGTTAGGCATACATTTTAGTTCTGCCAAGAATTGCCAAAGGTTTCTCTAGGTTCTAATCAGCTCCATACCTTAGAATGAAGGAGGTCTGGTATCTCTGTCTTAATGCTATTTCCCAACACCCCGCAAGGGGAGTCAGAAACACTGGAGCTGGATTCTCGGCAGAGGAGGACAGCTTCTTGTCAGTGCGTCAGCTGGAGAGTCGGCTTCTTTCGGTACTTGCTGTAGCGAGCTGCGTCGGGCAAGTAGGTCATAGAACTGAACCGTACCACACTGTGCTTTGCTATAGCAAGCGAAGGTATACCTTGAAGGTGTTTAGGAATGCCAGCTTTGACGTAAAGTCGGGCATATGAACGTCATGGATGAACCCCTAAGGAAGTGTTGTTCATGCATAATAATGAGTTTCTTGGAGAAATCAATGTCCAGGTAAGGGAAGTCCCTTCTGCTTAAGAGTCTGTTTTCCAAGAAATCGTTGTGACGTTTGATGAACTGATGGAAGTAGCCATGCCTGTATTAGGGCAGCATGGGCTATGCCTAAATAAGGGCTTGATTTCTATGTCTATATAAGGGCAACGTGGATTGTACTTATATAAGGGCATGAATCAGGGAAAATTCATTCTGAATCTAAAACGCCATACAATAGTACATTGATAAACAAGTTACTTACCTTCGGTAACGATATGTCTGTAAGAAACATAGGTTAGTTAGAGATTCCTTACCTTAGAATTACCCCCAAGCGTCAGACTGGATCCGGAAAGTTTTTCGTCAGCACTACTCCTGCGCATCGGTAGGTGGCGTTGACCGACTCCTCATACTTCGTTGGCGTTGTGGTCGCCGGGATGATATCACGGAAGTTGCTTAGATGACGCCCTCGCGCGCTGATGTCAGTTCTGTACACGAGTTTCCACGTAAGGAATGCAGAGCCATGCAAGACTCTGGTAACTGGTGCACAAAACTAGGGCCCTGAAAAGATGTTCTTAACCCTAGAAATCAGTTCACAGAATGGGGAGGATGGGTGCGGCGGTAAGGAATCTATAACTAACCTATGTTTCTTACAGATATATTGTTACCGAAGGGAAGTAACTTGTTTATCCGAAAGAAACAGTTATAGATTCCTTACCTAAGAATAGATACCCCAGCAATACCAACCCCGGAGGTGGGTCTGCGAACTAAGTTCACACCAGAAAGTCCTGAAGAAAAGAATGGCCAAAGAAGCTGTCTCTCTGGACTTGGCTGTCCAGGCAGTAGTCCTTGGTGAACATGTGCAGTTATGCCCACAAAGCTGCCTGACAGATGCCACTTAGGGGGACTTCACATCCCAAAGCAGTAGTAGCTGCCGTCGCCCTGGTGGAATAGGCGCGCAGCCCCATAGAAGGCTCTTACTGTGCCAAAGAATAGCAGGCCTTGATGCACAGAACAGCCCACCTGGAGATGGTCTGTTTGTACACGGCCCATCCTTTCTTAGCGCCCGGGTAATCAACAAAGAGCTGGTAGTCCACCCAAAATTGTTTGGTGCGATTCAAATAAAAGGAGAGCGCACATTTTGGGTCTAGACAGTGGAGACTCTCTTCCTCTTTTAAAGGAAGTGGAGGTGGAAAGAAGATAGGCAAAGTGATGGTTTGGCCAATATGAAAAGAAGTGACCCCCTTTAGAAGAAAGGAAGGTCGACTTCTGAGGACGACCTGGTCAGGATGAACAGCCAGAAAAGGAGGCTTGGAAGACAGAGCTTGCAGTTCACTCATCCTGTACGCAGAGGTGATGGCCACCAGAAAAGCAGTCTTCAGAGTGAGGAGTCAGAGGGCAGTTATGTAGCAGCTCAAAGGGAGTGCACATCAGAAAAGTAAGAACCAAGTTCAATTCCCACTGTGGCATTATGAAGGGAACAGGGGGAAAAAGATCAGTAATGCCTTTGATAAATCTATTTACAACAGGAGACTTGAAAAGAGAAGGCTGATCAGGAAGTCTGAGGAAGGATGAAATGGCTGAAAGGTAGCCCTTAAGAGTGCCCAGAGCAGAGCCCTGCTGGGACAAAGACAGAAGAAACAAGAGAACCTGCGAAAGAGGGGCAGAAAGGGGATCCACAGCCTTTGCTGTGCACCATGCCACAAATTTATTCCATCTGCAGGCGTATACGGTCTTAGTGGAGGGACGCCTGGCTGCCAAGATTACATCACAGACTTTAGGAGGCAAGTCAAATGACGTCAACTGCCGCCGCTCAATCTCAACGCAAGGAGGTGGACGTTGGACAGGTTCGGGTAGAAGACCGTCCCCTGCTGCTGCGACAGAAGATCCTCCCAAAGAGGCAGTCGGATTGGGGGATTGATGGCCATGTAGAGCAGCTCGGGATACCAGACTCTCCGTGCCCAATCCGGAGCCACAAGAATGACTTGGGCCCGCTCACGCTTGATTTTCTTCAGCACTCTGGGCAGAAGTGGTATAGGCGGAAAGGCTTATAGAAAACCGCCAGTCCACCCGCAACGAAAAGTGCCCCCTAGCGAGTGCCTCCTTGGAAGTTCCAACTCGCAGAATTGCTGACATTGCACGTTCTCTTTGGTGGCGAACAGATCTATCCAGGGCTATCCCCACTGTTGAACGAGGCCTTGCACCACCTCCGAGTGAAGACGCCATTCGTGATCCATCATGCACTTGCGGCTGAGTTAGTCTGCCCTGGTGTTCAGTAAACCTGCCAGGTGTTGAACCACCAGGGCTATGCCCTGATGTCCAGCCGTGCCCAGAGATGGAGGACCTCTTGACATGAGGTCCACTACCCCACCCCACCTCGTTTGTTGCAGTACCACATGGAGGTGGTGTTGTCCGTGAACCCCTGCACTACTCTTCCTCGGACAGAGGGAAGGAATGCTTTTAGTGCAAGACAGACCGCCCGAACCTCCAGAAGGTTGATGTGGAGCTCGGACTCTGTCGAAGACCAAAGGCCTCTGATCTCCACCTCTCCCATGAGGACGCCCCATCCAAGAAGGGATGCGTCTATCAGCACTGTGTGTTCTGGTTGGGGAAGGGAGAGGGTTCTGCTGTTAACCCAATCCCGGTTCCTGAGCCACCACTGCAGTTGTCGATGAGTGCCCTTCGAGATCTGAACGCACTCAGGCAGCTTCCACTGATGCTGCGCCCACTGGAACTTCAGGTCCCACTACAGAGCCCGCATACGCTACCTGGCATGATTGACCAGCAGGATGCAAAAGGCCATGAGGCTGCTCAGAAGCCTCAGGGTCATCCTGACCGAAAACCGGGATAGAGGCTGAAAGATCAGAATCATGGCCCGAATATCCCAGACTCGCTGTTCAAGAGAATAAACCTGAAACTGCGTTGTGTCCAGAAACACTCCGATGAAGAGGAGCTTCTAAGAGGGGGTCAGATTGGACTTCGGCACATTGATGGAGAACCCCAGCAAATGTAGGAGGTTGGCCATAGTCTGGAGGTGGGGGACAACTGACTGAGGTGAGCCTACCTTCAACAACCAGTTGGTGAGATAGGGAAAGACTGGAACCCCTGATCTGTACAGATGAGCTGCAACCACCGCCATCACTTTCGTGAACACCAGATGGGCGCTGGTAAGGCCAAAGGAGAGCACGGTAAACTGAAAGTGCTCGTGGCTCTCCAGGGTTGAGAGCAGACCAGACTTGAGCAAAGGGTCAACATTTTGAACTTCTCCTTCTGGAGGAAGAGGTTGACTTCCCTGCGATCCAAGATAGGATGCAGGGCCTTGTCCTACGTGGGCACCAGAAAGTAGTGGGAATAGCAACCAGGACCTATTTCTGGGGTAGGAACGGGCTTGATGGCTCCCTTGTTCAAGAGAGCCATAACTTCCTGTTGGAGAGGCATGCATGCAATGCGATGGTACTGGGGTGGCATGGCTGGAAGTATAGGCTCAAAGGGAAGGGTGTAGTCCCTTCGGACTATCTGCAAAACCCACATGTCCGACGTGATGGTGCGCTAGTGGAGGAGGTGTTGGCGGATTCTGCAACCAACTGGCATTTGATGGGCCTGAAAGGTCGGAGTAAGAGGGTTTGGAGGCTGCGGCAGAGGGTGGGATGGTGGACTGACCCGCCAGCTGGCCCCCAGAACGACATCAGTGGTTCCCACGTCCCTGGCCACGCTGAGAGCTTGAGCTGGCCTGTGGCTCTGAAAGGAATGTGTTGGGGCACCCCTTTCATGGCCATGAAAGAGGTGAAAGGCAGACCATGCAAGGTGCGTGGTGGAGAGGCCCAAGGACTTGGCTGTAGCCCGAGAGTCCTTGAAAAGCTCTAGTGCATTGTCTGCCTTGTTGCCGAAAAGGTGACAGCCATCAAAGGGCATGTCCATCAAAGTGTTCTGAACATCCTCGGAAAAGCCAGTCGTTCTCAATCAGGCATGACGGCGAAGTGCCACCGACATTGAAATGGTCCTAGCAGTGTCTAGTCCAAAGCGGGTGGCGAACGTTGCTGCGTCTCTCTCCTTAGCAACAGCACAGGAGAGCATGGCCCGGGCCTCCTCCAGACACCGAGGCAGCACTTGCGCCACCGTATCCCACATGGAGTGGGAATAATGGCTCAAGAGGCATGCAGTGTACCCCGACCGCAGCCCTGAGCTGGAGGAGGAAAACAACTTCTTCCCAAGCTGATCCAGCTTCTTGGATTCCCTGTCCGGTGGTGCGGGAGGGAATGCGCTTTGAGATATAAAGGCTTGGACTACCAAGCTCTTGGGGTGGGGATGTTGGGAGAGGAAAGTGGGGTCCCCCGGGGCCGGGCGGTGGCATCAGGCAACCATCCTATCCACAGGAGCCCCTGTGTTGGGCCTGGACCAGGTGCCCAAAAGGATGTCCCTGAGGGCTTCATTAAACAGCAGCAGAAGCTCTGAAGAACTCGCTGCCAGTCGAAGCACCTCTGTCAGCAGGTTAGTCCTGACTGCCACAGTAGGTAGCTTGAGGTGTAGGGCCTTGGCCACCCTGCGTAACACCACTGGGTAAGCTTCTCCCCCTACCTAGCCATGGTAGGAGGAGGCAACATGCCAAGATCTGGTGAGGTGTCCTGACCACTGGCATCCCCCAGTTCCTCTCTCCAGTCCTTATAGTAGTCCAGCTGGGAGGGCGAGGGTCCTCAGACCCTCCCAGTCTTCCTCACCCACCTCTGGCTGCCAAACTGGCTGAAAATGGCCAGGTTGGAATGCAGGTACAAAAGTACCCATCAGCGCCGTGTCCAGCATCTGTCGACGCCGGTCTGGCTCCATATCCACATTGGGGTGGAAGCCAAGGGTCGACGCCGGCTGGAGGTCCAGCGGGCACTAGCTGCAGATGTGGTGCTGTTGGAATCGGCGCCGGTGGAGGTGTAATGAGGTTGACCCCCACCAATCCAGATCCAGGCCTGGATCCAAGGGGGCCCTGTGGTGCCAAGGCCGGAGCCGCCAGCATCGAAGGCCTTGGGCCCCCAGCTGAGTCCGCAGGGCCCGAAGGCACACCGGCGGAGTCGGGCTACCCAAAGATGGCAAGCATTGCTTCGTAGAACTGACAAAGCTGGTCAGGGGTTGCTCCCGGTCCTGGGAAGGGAGGGAAGGCAGAGTCTATATTGAAGGCTCCGCACACCGAGCTGCGGAAGGGGCACCACCTGCACCCTTCGTCGCCTCAGCCGATGGACGGGGGGGAAGTCAAAGAGCGAGAATGCATCTTCGACTTCTTCTTGTGCTTCGATTTACCTGACCCTGAGTGCGAAGCATTAGATGAGGAATGATGATGGCTCCACGATGAAACCCTGACCTTGAACGATGCAGAGACGACTGTCAGGCCTGGATGAGCTTTCGGGACCGCTCCCACAAAGACTTGGTGCCATGGTTCAGCAGTCGGAGCAATGCTTGGGGTAGTGGTCACGCTCCAGTCAGTCGAGGCACACGCAGTACGGATCCATCAAAAATCAGTTGAGTAAAGGAAATGCAGGCCTTGAAACTGGGCATCCCACATGCACCAGGAGTCGATGTAAGACTCAAAAAGAAGTTGACAAAAGTCGCATAAAAGTCAGTCAAAAATTGACTGTGGGTACCGCTCTCTCCGGATCTGCGCATGCTGATGCTGAAAAACAAAGAACAGACTTCAGCGCGTGCACATTGTTCTTCAGAGATTTGGCAAGTTGATGTACAATGTTGGCCTCTTGCCACCCAGAGAACCCACAGTAGCTACTCTCTATCAGCTGCCTTAAACCACACTATGAAAGGGCTGACAATGTGGCACTCTTGGTAACCAATAGAGCATCGGAAGAAGAGAGTTATCCCTTCCCTAATCTCCACTCACAAAATAAGAAAAGATGGCTCTCTAGAAGGAGTGATTCTTTCTGCCATACAGACATAAAGCACCATAAGGACTGACACAAGTAAGTGGATCAATTTATCGGGCTCCTCTCTGGCACCTCAATTCACTAACTGGTGTGTCATTGACACAGTTGACAGCATGACTATCGAAAATGAGATAAACACGATTTCAGATAATGCAAAGGCCACTTTTAAGAAGGTTGTCTTTTAAAAGTGCATCCTGGGAGTGATTGGACATTCCAGAAGTCCTTGGTCCAATCTTGTGGGTCTGGTACACAAGTCTATTCATCAAGAAATGAAGACTGGAATTGTGGCCCTTTGTGGACTACTGGGGGATCAACTCAGTCACCAAGGTTGATAGCCATCCAATACCACCAGTTGATGACTAGATTGGCAGATTAGTGATTGCCAAATTTGATTTGAGTTCTGGGTACTGAAATAACACCTTAAAAGAAGAGGGTGTTAAGGAAATGTCTGAATTCTTTTGTGCTAGAGTGACACATATAATTCAAAGTGATGTTCCTTTAGTGAGGACATACCAGCTTTCAGGAGGTTTATTAAACAAGGCCTGGTGCTGCTGGAAAAATACAATTTTGCCTACTTGCTGCGAGTACCCTGTGGCACACCTCAGGGAAGTGACCAAGGCCTTGCAGCAAACAGGAAGACTATCTAAACCTTTGGTGACAGATCGGGCAAAGGTTGGTGGTGTACATTAGCAATTTAGCAGAGATCACATACAGCTTCTTCAGCCTAGAACAAGACCATCATGATCTGTAAGACTCCCCCTCCGCCCAAGCCAGACTCAAATGAGTGCCTCTTTAGACGTACCTGGGTTTTATTACATGTTTATAAATGAACATTTGAGCACTGTGCTACCCTTGACTGGGCTGACATCTGAAAGGCAGTTCAAGAAAGTTCACTGGACGGCACAGTGGGTGTATGCAGAAGCCACTGAACTACAGCAGAGAGCATGTAGTGCAGACGTGTGCTTTCACAGCACAGGGCACTGGTTTCCCAGTTGAATGAAGAGGGGGACCAATCTGAGTGTACATTAGTAGATGGGTAGTATAATTATTCACATGTAACAATGTCACACATGGATAGATGGAACCATGTATGCATGTTCTTATTGTCACTTGCGTCGCCACCGTGCACACCACTTGCACCCATTGAGCACCAAGTACAAGTAGGGTTGTACCCATTTTTACAGTGCTGCTACAACTGTAATTTGTTTTACCCTTATTTTGGTTAAATATGATGCCACAGGCACATCTATAACTAACACTTGAGTCTCGTTTGTCCTTCCTGATAATCTTTTTCAACATGTCTATTATAAATTGTCTTTAACTAATACCAGTTGGGATATCATATTTTTGTACAATGTATGCATGAGCATCATCATCCCTTCAAGAAATCGAGAACCCACAGTGAAGGGTCCAGAGACCTAGTTTGTAAGTGTGGTTACTGCATGATTTATGTCAGTGTTTTCCAAAGAAAGAAAAATTTCTTTCTAGAGTCCCCTCACTCACCGGGGTTTCCCCACTGTGACATGCTTCATCATTGGGGCCATCCCAGTTCTCTACGAAAAGGGGCGTGCTGTGACTCGCGAACTACGCAGGAGCACTGTATTTGTGAAAGACTATGTGTGGTGTGAAGTGTTGTGGTGGTGGAGTGGGTGTGTGATTAAAAATACCGTGCTAGTGGGCCTCAACAATTTATTCTGCTCCTAGCTAGGTATATTAAAACGGGGTAACACTGCTATTTAACCATGAATTGGGCTAAATCAGTGTTTTCTGGTCGACATGTTTCAAGCTCCCCAAGCTGTTCATCAGGACCATACAGGGTCCAGCCCTGTATATACCACTCCTATTATTTAAATAAATAGGATTTATATCACAATGCGCTGTTAATTTAAAACATGCGTATTATACATACAATTTGTATCTTACTGTCGTATCTGTAAAATAGAATGACACATGGTTAGTGGCAAACATCCCCTCCTTAAGAGCAAAGGGGATCACACATGCGTTTCACATTTTCTAGGACGTGGGTGTCCCTTGTGCACCTTAATGGTGTGTGCAGGCTTTCAAATCCAGTGAAGATTAGATCGTCGTGAAAAAACGTGGTTTTGTGAATTCACACATATAAACAACACAGGACTTTATGTGACTATAGACAGGACACACAACACAAAAGTATACAGTTTCATCATGGCAAAGGTATATTTACATGTATCGGTGCCTAATTGCACTTCATGGTCTCAGGCGAGGGCGGGATCACCTCGTGGAAGCATTGCTGTTGAATTTTTAGGGCAATTGTTAAAGTCACGTTTCGTCAGAGGAACGCGTTTTGGTGAAGGGTATCAAACCCTTCCTACGATCGTTATACTGATCATATCCGTTCATGCTTTGCATGCCTGTACTTACTTCCTTATCGGCGAAACCGCTCGGGACTACCTACTCGTTCCTCACCCGGCCGCATATTGACGGCGGTCTGGTGAGTAGAGTATTTGAAGTATCCGCCCTTCCCGGTACTCGGGGTTCTACAAACTAGACCCGCTAGTGTCGGCGGCCATCTTGGGAGGGTGTTTTGCGAGGTAGGACGGGGTTATCATCGAGAAACATTGACAATGTCGTTTTTGAAGAGTTTTCCTGGGATAAAAATATTTTTACACAATTATTCAGAAGTTATGCTTTATTCTAGGCTATTTTTCAACCTTTGTTGGAAAAACTGCGACCTGTTGTTATTTGTATATTGGGATTGGTTTCAGGTTGGATAAATGGAGGCATAGTTGCTCATGATTTTTTTGGTGTTTAGTAGTGACAAAATGTTTTAAAACGGTAAAGACAAAATATTATAATCCAGAATGGTCTCTGAGGTGAGACCCCTTAGTCTCTGAAGACTCCCCAGGGAATGTCATCATTTAACCCGAGGGTATCTGTGTGTAGCTTGAACACCCATCTTTGCTCACGTTCATGCAGAATTCGTTCTAGGTTGTCTTTGTTTTTCACAGTTTCTAACACTACCCATGTCAAGTCATTGGGTGTGTGATTCTGCTCAATGAAGTGATTTGTCATTTTGGTGGAGGCTCGTTTGCACCGGATGTTGCTCCTATGTTGCACTATGCGGGTACTGACCTTCCTGGTGGTCATACCCACATAGTGTAAATTGCAGGTGCATGTTATCAAGTACACCACTCCACAGGTATTACAGTTGGAAAAACCTCTCAATTCCCATTTTGTGGTGTTGTTGAAAATTACTGTTTTTGTGACTGATGTTAAATGGCAGACACTGCTATTGCTGCAGGGAAAATGTTCATTGGGGAGTGGTTGAGTTCTTATTGTTTGGTTTGTGGGTGCTGGCCGAGTGTGAACCAGAAAGTCTTTTAAGTTCTTTCCTCGGCGGTGGCTAAACATAGGGGTGGGGATTGTGAGTCCACCACTGTTAACCACTGGCCAATGTTTTTTGATTATCTTCGTCATTGTGTCCGATACTTGATTGAAAGTGGTGATGCAGATTGGCCTTGTGTTTTCTGGTTGTGATTTTTCCTTTGGTTCTAATAAAGCATCTCTGTTGTTATTCCCTGCTCGTTTTTTGGCTTCTTTTATTAGCTTGTTGGAGTATTTCCTAGATCTAAGCTTTTTGCTCAAATCTTCTGCTTGGATGTTGTAGTCTTCCTTGTGGCTGCAATTCCTTCGCAGTCGCAAGAATTGACCAAAAGGAAGGTTTTGTCTGAGGTGGCGAGGATGAAAACTGTCATATGTTAATAGACAGTTGCGAGCTGTTTCCTTGAAATGAGTTGTTGTGGTTAGGTTTCCTGAGTCTGCACATATGTTCAGGTCTAGGAACACTAGACTGGTCCTGCTCATGGAACTCGTGAATTTCAGAAAGCGGTCTTGCATATTTAGCCATGTCAAAAAAGAGTTTACTTCCTCTTCCGTACCCTGCCAGATTAAAAAAACGTCATCTATGTAGCGTTTCCATGGCAGTATCTGATGTCTGTAGGGATTGGTCTCATTGAGAATCTTAGTTTTTTCCAGTTGATGAACATGCAGGCCCGCTATGCTCGGCGCAAAAGTGCTGCCCATGCTAGTCCCATGTTGTTGTTTATACAGCGTGGCCTCAAAACGAAAAAAATTCTCAGTGAGTGCTAATTGGCAGCACTCCATCACCACATGTTTTGGGGTATGGTATTTCCATTCGCTCTCGAATAATACCTCTTCGAGTATCTGTAAGGTTCCTCTATGTGGCAAGCTCGTATATAGACTCTCCACATCTAGGCTGACAAGGATGTGGGGTCAAAATTCAGATCTTTCAAAAGGCAGAGCACGTCTTTGGTGTCTTTTAGGTAGGTATCTGTGTTTTGTACCAATGGTCTTAGAAAGGCATCAGCAAATTGCGAAAGAGGTTCCAAAATTGAACCTATCCCCGAGACTATAGGTCTTCCTGGTGGATTTTCAAGTCTCTTATGAATTTTGGGGATTGTATAAAAATAAGGAGTTATTGGTTTTTTGTTATTCAGGAATTCTATTTCTTTTTTACTGAGCCAGTCATTCGCCAGACATTCCTCAGTAAGGTAAGCAATTGAAATTCTCAATCTTTCTGTAGGATCTTCTTTTAGGATGGTGTAGTTTCTTGTATCTCCTAAAAGGCGAAGGCATTCCTTTCTATAGTCTGCAGTGTTTTGTAGGACTATTGCTCCGCCTTTGTCGGCTGGTTTGATCGTAATTTGGTTATTTTTGGATACTTCTTGTATTGCTTTCAATTCTGCCTTGCTGGTGTTGTGGAAGACCTTTACTGTACGTGGATCTAATTCTTGTACCTCTTTCATTACTGCTTTTTCAAAAGCTAGTATTTCCACTCGTAAGCTGTGGGCCGGAGGAACAAAATTTGACCTCTTTTGTAATCCTGTGTCACTTTTTGTTTGTTCTTCTGGTTTTTTATCTTTAAAAAATACCTGGAGTTTGATTTTCCTAAGGAATTCTTTAAGTTCACAGCAAAGTTTAAATTTATCTGTGATCGGGGTTGGTACGAAACCTAAACCTTTTTCCAGTACTTGTATTTGTATATCTGTTAGGGTCAGAGAAGACAGATTGACCACTAGACTGGGTTGTTGCTCGTCGTTGGTTCTGGTGGTCCCTTGCTCCGTGTGTGTCGTCCTGTGACCGCCACAGGTTCCGCCCATTGTACACTCTGGCTGGGTTTGTTTTTTGCCCGCTGGTTTGGTCGGCCTCTCCCTAAAAAAGGTTTTCCTTGGTTGCCTTGGTTACCTTGGTTGTTGCCCCAGTTCTGGTAATTTGGTTGTTGGTACATGGGTGGGCCATAGAAGAAAGGTGGAGGTGGGGGACCATACGTGTAAGGGTCTTGGTACATTGGCCACAGGGGCGCTGGGTTTCCTCTGTGGTTCCTCATGTTTCCTCTTCCTCGTCTGGGTCTTCTATTGGGGGTGGTGTTATAATTATTTGCCCCTCCTGAGCTATGAGATCCTGTATCTGAGCCATCACTGTCAGTATTATGGCCTGGATTTTTACTGCTGGTTTTGTAGTCGTCCCTGACATATGGATATACTTTTTCATGTGAGAATGCCTTCTTATCCTTAGATAATTTGATATATTTGGAGTCCTTTAGACTTATCTCGAACTCGGTCATGGTTTTATTGAGCTCATCCAATCTTTTCTTGAGCTCTATTGGATTCTGGAAGGATTTTAGACGTATCTCCATGGATTGAATCTCCTCTTTTAGGGAATCCACCAGCCTCGTCGCTGTTTTAATGATTAAAACTAACCAGTCTCTGGTACAATGCCACGAGATTTGTGACCAATCTTGTTTGAACTGTTTGTCATGTTGAAATATGAAGGGTTCATTTCTGACTATTAGGCCCCTTGGTGCTGCATTGGCTTGTACATATTCCGCCATCATAATGCCATGTATCAATGTTTTTATCTGTGTCCGTTTTAGCTCTGTCAGTTCATCCCAATACTGACTAGCATCACTGTTTTCTCTGTTAGGTGCCCCTGCATGTGGTAGTATTGAGGCAATAGCCCTGTCCACTTCGTCTTCTGAGAAAGACAAACCTGCATTTTGTGCCATGATAGCTTTGTGTTGTTCTGCGTGTGTTATCCTGTGCAGTCACCAGGTCATCTGGGACTCACCTGTCCGGTGACCTGTAGGAAAAGTATGAAAGAAAATCCCCCGCAGCCCGTGGCTGCCAAATGCAATAGGTACGAAATAGAGGGAGGAGGAGGATAAACAAAGCTAGGTCGGCCTCCAGTTACATATATCAAGAAATCAAGAACCCACAGTGAAGGGTCCAGAGACCTAGTTTGTAAGTGTGGTTACTGCATGATTTATGTCAGTGTTTTCCAAAGAAAGAAACATTTCTTTCTAGAGTCCCCTCACTCACCGGGGTTTCCCCACGGTGACATGCTTCATCATTGGGGCCATCCCAGTTCTCTACGAAAAGGGGCGTGCTGCGACTCGCGAACTACGCAGGAGCACTGTATTTGTGAAAGATTATGTGTGGTGTGAAGTGTTGTGGTGGTGGAGTGGGTGTGTGATTAAAAATACCGTGCTAGTGGGCCTCAACAATTTATTCTGCTCCTAGCTAGGTATATTAAAACGGGGTAACACTGCTATTTAACCATGAATTGGGCTAAATCAGTGTTTTCTGATCGACATGTTTCAAGCTCCCCAAGCTTTTCATCAGGACCATACAGGGTCCAGCCCTGTATATACCACTCCTTTTATTTAAATAAATAGGATTTATATCACAATGCACTGTTAATTTAAAACATGCGTATTATACATACGATTTGTATCTTACTGTTGTATCTGTAAAATAGAATGACACATGGTTAGTGGCAAACATCCCCTCCTTAAGAGCAAAGGGGATCACACATGCGTTTCACATTTTCTAGGACGTGGGTGTCCCTTGTGCACCTTAATGGTGTGTGCAGGCTTTCAAATCCAGTGAAGATAAGATCGTCGTGAAAAAACGTGGTTTTGTGAATTCACACATATAAACAACACAGGACTTTATGTGACTATAGACAGGACACACAACACAAAAGTATACAGTTTCATCATGGCAAAGGTATATTTACATGTATCGGTGCCTAATTGCACTTCATGGTCTCAGGCGAGGGCGGGATCACCTCGTGGAAGCATTGCTGTTGAATTTTTAGGGCAATTGTTAAAGTCACGTTTCGTCAGAGGAACGCGTTTTGGTGAAGGGTATCAAACCCTTCCTACGATCGTTATACTGATCATATCCGTTCATGCTTTGCATGCCTGTACTTACTTCCTTATCGGCGAAACCGCTCGGGACTACCTACTCGTTCCTCACATGGCCGCATATTGACAGCGGTTTGGTGAGTAGAGTATTTGAAGTATCCGCCCTTCCCGGTACTCGGGGTTCTACAAACTAGACCCGCTAGTGTCGGCGGCCATCTTGGGAGGGTGTTTTGCGAGGTAGGGCGGGGTTATCATCGAGAAACATTGACAATGTCGTTTTTGAAGAGTTTTCCTGGGATAAAAATATTTTTACACAATTATTCAGAAGTTATGCTTTATTACTAGGCTATTTTTCAACCTTTGTTGGAAAAACTGCGACCTGTTATTTGTATATTGGGATTGGTTTCAGGTTGGATAAATGGAGGCATAGTTGCTCATGATTTGTTTGGTGTTTAGTAGTGACAAAATGTTTTAAAACGGTAAAGACAAAATATTATAATCCAGAATGGTCTCTGAGGTGAGACCCCTTAGTCTCTGAAGACTCCCCAGGGAATGTCATCATCCCTTGCCAGGTACGGCGCAAATTACCACCACTATGCCTGGGTCAGAGTTCAACTAGTATGCACATCATAAAACCTTTAATATGCTAATAATGGCCACCATTGTACCGGGGCCAACAACCGGTCTCATTGCCATCCAAATACCCACATAGACAACTCCTACTCCACTGTTCACAACCCTATGCCCACAGCCCTGTGCCCTTTAACTGTAAAACTCATTTACAATACACACAACTTCATGTTGAACATCACACAGTGCTTTCCCCTGAGATGCATCACTAGTGCTCTCTGGGTTTAGGTAACCATGCACTCCTCTTGGGCACAACATCCTCCGTTTCTCTCATGAGCATGTACTCATGTACTGAAATGACACACAACACCCTTTGCCTTCTGCTGAACAAGGTTTAATCATTTGTGATTTTTCCTACACACAACCCAAGGCAGATACCAAGGCAGTGAGCACCCTAATTAAAAACATTTCTATGCAGTCAACTATTTGCACCATACATCCCAAAGTGAATTCTCTCCTGTAGTTGTGAAACTTGTCAACTAAGCAAGAAATCTGGAGGAGATTTCTGGCAGAGGTGCACTACGCAAATATTGACGGCATATCATAGGGAACATGTGAATTGACATGGTTTCTGCGTAGAACTGTTGATGATCCTACAGCGGAGAGCAGGGAATTTCACACACAGACCAGACTGAGATGATGAAAACCAGGAGGCAGACAAGTACATCAGAATACATTCAAATTGCAATCAACCATAAGTTTAATTTGTACTTCGTCAAAATAGTTAAGGCAGGTTTTAAGTGCCGTTGAGGATGTGAAGATCACACTAAGAAAATTAAGAGCATTCCCCTAAAAATGTGTTGAAAGTAGAATTGGACAATTTTAAGGACAGAGTCTGCATCTTCCAAAGAATAATATGCTAAAACAAGAATATAAAACAGAACATTTGGTGGTACTTCAGTCAACTACGGTACTCAAAAGAGTCAATGCTGACCCTGGGGCTGCTGGAGTGGGTATGCAGCATTCTATATGTGGATGGAAGGTGTAGAATCTTTAAATTGCTGCATGTTTCCTATATATACATCTACCTGCAAATATTTCTGTACTATAAGACCCAATTCGCTGTCTCATTGCTCCTACAAGCCGCCTTGCACCTCCATGAATACAGTAAACTAATAACAGCAAGAACTTATTTAACTCAGTTTCTGTTCGGTGCTGGGATATGTGTACCAGTAACAAAATAACTAAGAAAGATCTGGAAGCTTTCTGCCCACAACAATGAGAAACATCCTGCTTTCCAATTCCCCTTGCACATAGTACCACTTTTTATGTGCAACTGTACTGTCCATGTTTCCAGCTGTGGGATGGAGAGATTTACAAAGCGCCAAACGGACCTTGGGGGCAGCGCTACTCACCGCCAGCCCAGCAGACATCCCTGGGGAGCCCACGCTGTTGTTCTCCCCTGCCGCAGTTGTCCATTACATCTGAGGACGCCGCAGGGGGAACTACAGCTCCCAGGCTGCTCGGCGAGCACTTCCACCTGCGAGCGCGCCCGGAGGCGCTTGAAAAGGAGCAGGCAGCCCCCGCGTCGCGGGAGCGCGCGGGCAGCGCCGGGCTAAGCCCGGGCAAAGGGCGGGCCCTCTGTGATCCTCCTTGGTCAACAGTGGTCGGGCGGGCATCCCCTCTAAACTACAGCTGTCAGTAAGGTGAGCCCAAAATACATCATGGGGAAACGAAATATTAGCTCTGTCACACAGGCCTCCGAAGGTCCTACTGTCCTCCCGCCCACCCTTGAAAGTATGCTGGAAAATGCCTTCAATTTGGTCACTACTGAGATTGCCAATACTGAAAGGAGAATGTCAATGGGTCTTACGAGCTCATACTTGGAGCCCGAGCAAGTTATTCCAAACAATGCCTTGCCGCTTTTTCCTGTGGTGACAATCATAAAACCCACTTCGTTGGCCAACGTACCTGTAGCTCAATCTGGGGGAAGTAGCTCTACCATCATTATTGACTCACAGCAAGATCCTGTCGCTCTAGCTGCTACCCCTCCTTTGACCCCAAGTAATAAGACAGTTGGAGAAACAAGGAAAAGAGGCCCCTTGAAACAAACATTAAACAAGAGGAAACAACCCCCACGCAATAAGGGTCAACCTACTTCTCAGACCATGTGGACTAGAGGGAAAACATCATCTGGAGGTGGAACTGATAATGAGTCTCTGCATTCAGCTGATGGTAACATTGCTATAGTCCCCCCTAAAGAAGGTCAAAATTCGGCTTGTACACAGACTGAGCCCATAACTGAGAGCGTCACTCACGACAAGCGGAATGGGAACTTTATTGAGACTATTGTTGACACAATTTTTAAACAAGTAAAAAGTCAAATGGATAAACAGTTTAATTTAATTTTTAAAAGACTAGATAGACTGGAAAACCTGGTAAAAAAGGAAGATGTAAAAAGGAAAGGGGTGATTAGTCTCGACAAGTTGAGGGGAGGACGACTTTTGAAAGATATGGAGGCTGTCATTAAGTCTATTATGGAGGGCAGACCCAATATTATTAATAGTACTTTAGGAACCAACACCGCACCCAAGGATGTTATTGCTGGAAACACCCAACCTGTTACACTGTTGCAGCCAACTTTGCCCGTAGCAGCTGGACCGCCCTGTCCCACCACCGTGATTGTGGGTCCAATAGAGGGCGGCTCTGGTTCAGTCACCACGAAGCAAGTGAAACCAGCTGGTGTAGAGAACGCTCAAGCTGCTGCCACAAGGCCTTCAAAACAATACGGGCCAGTTCTCCATTTACCCCCCGATGCCTGTCCTTACGTTTTAATTTTAGCAGGTGTACCACCACTTAAGGAGGGACAGGGGGAGTCCTGGGTACAGCTGAATAACAAGTGTATTGATTGGCTGACCAAGCACAAAGGGGTCGGGCCCAAAATTTCGAGTGAAATCCTGACAGTAGGCCGAGTGAGTTGGATTGGTCCCTCTTTAAGAATATCAATGGAGATTGTATCGTAATTAATTTTAGGCACCCCTCAACTGTAAAATTTGTACTAAATAGTAACAACAGTCATTTCAGCCCCTCAACTGTTGTAACTCCATTACCGTTGGGATACTTCTACAGGCCCCCACAGAGACCATTTAGGTCTGCCCCCCCCCCACCCTACCCGCTGTATAATAGGTACAGTGCACTATCCGAGTTGGAGAGCCAGGGCTGACCATCAGCCATCCTTTCGGACACTGCAGATAGTGATCACCTGAACATAAATAATTCTTTGGGAGCATTGTTAACTGATCCCTTTAAAGAGGTGTTGATCGTTAACACTGAGGCAGTATTGCGACCTGACCCTAAGGTAACTGTTCACACAACCTCCACTCCTATATCATTTGATAAATTAACAATCTTGAGCTGGAACATTGCTGGTTAAAGACAAAAATGGAATCTAGGGACTGGACCGATTGGGTCAGTAACTTTGATATCCTAATGTTCCAGGAAACATGGTGTACTAGTTCTCTGCTCCTCGAGGGTTACAGTTGTGAAAATCATATTGTACCTATCCCGGTTGTGGGTCGACCGAGTCGGGGTTTATCTATCTGGGTAAAGATTGTTGCAGGAACCAAAATTGAAACCTTGAAGACCAACAATATGAATTTCCAGGCCTTAATTTACAATAGCAGGTTAAAGTTATGTTTAATTAATTTTTATAATAATGACTTTACATCACACCCAAATACAAATTTTATAAGATTGTTTGATTTTATTGACGGAATTATGGATGGTCAAAAGTATGGTAAACTTGATGGTATTGGTTTAGGAGGGGATTTTAATGCTCACATTTATCCCAGAACACCGCCCTGCAAAAGAGGGAAAGAACTGCTCGATCATTTAGCCACACAGGATCTAATCAATGTTATGGAGAAGGCAAACATCCCCACGGACAAAGGACCATTGGCCACTTATGTTGGGCGTGGATGTTCCACCACAATAGACTATGTATTTATATCCTCCTTGCTTGGGGACTGTTTATTAGAGGCCGACGTGGTCAGTACCGTATACAGTGACCACAACCCAATCCTGTCCACTTTTAAATCTATTAGAAAATTGGCTAATCAGAAAGAAATTGGGGCAAAAAACTTGGTGGTGTCATCAGACAACCTTAAGGTAGTCTGGAAGGGGATAGATAATAAGGGGGTTCTAGCATGTGCCATTAAAATGAACCCTTCGCTTGTGTCCACCTGTCTATCTAGTGACAGTCCTGGACACAACATTATCGAGGCTTTTACAGGGCTGTGTTTGGCCATTAAAAAGGAAATGTCTAAACCACCCATAGGCCACAACAATAAAAATCCCAGATGGCTTGACACGTCCTGTTCCAAAGCAAACCGTGAACTATGGGCCGCTCTTGTGGCGGAACCACGGGACCAGTCTCTGGTTAAGAGACTGAGGTCAAGCCACAAACGCACCCTAAAAACACGAACAGAAGAGTTATTAAAAGATCAGTGGGAATCCCTTGCGCGTACAGCTGCATTGGGAGATGTTGCCGGGTTCTGGGGTGAGGTAAAGAATCTGAGATCAATAGGATCCAACATCACCCCTATAAACTGTAATATAACAGGGGATATGTGGGTGAACCATTTTTCAAATATTTATGCTGCGCCACATCTAACAACTGAGACTTCGTACCCCTCTATGGTAATTAACATCTCAATAACTGAGGTGGAAGATGCAATCTCCCAAAGCGCGGGCAATAAAGCTCCAGGACCCGATGGATTATCCATCGACCAAATTAAATCTGAGCCTGACTTTTGGTCACCCTTATTGTGTAACATTTTTAATAATCTATCCCACACCTCGGCCCCAGTAACCTGGTCTAATAGTATAATTGTGCCAATCTTTAAGAAAGGTGTTAGACTCCAACCTAGTTGTTATCGTCCAATATCTTTAATAGATAACACTCTGAAGATTCTAGGAAGAGTCATTTTTAACAAAATCAGGATCTGGGCACAGGAAAATATGATTTTACATCCGTGCCAGCTTGGTTTTAGAAGTAATGTGGGAACCGTGGAGCAATGCTTGAATCTAAATTTAATATTGGCCAAATACACCATTGCCAAAAAAGCCCCATTGTATTTGGGGTTTATGGATTTAAGCTCTGCTTTTGATTTTGTTAATCGTTCCTGTTAATGGACAGTTTTGTTAAATTATGGGTTAGATAAGTCACTTGCTTATTTTTTGGCCCACTTACACTGGGACCTGAAAGCCCGTGTGAGAATAAATAATGACGGTGAAGTCTCAGGGGACATTTTAATTGGCAGGGGGGTCAGGCAAGGTTGTGTCTTGGCCCCCCTGCTTTTTATTTTGTATATAAATGAATTAAGTAATTCCTTGTGTAAATTAACAGGTGATGTCCCCAATATCAATGGTAAATTACTTCCTGCACTTCTCTACGCGGACGATGCGGTTCTTATGGGCCACACACCCAATGCACTGCGTATTTTAATAACAGGTTTTGTTTCATATATGGCTGACTTGGGGTTATGTACTAATTTTAACAAATCTTTTATAATGTCTTGTGGCCCCAAAAAGCATAACATTAGTCGAATTGTGTCTGGAAATAATGTTTTTAAAAGCACCAGCACTTTTCCTTATCTAGGTTTGTTGTTCTCTGAATCCGGATCCTGGCAGCCCCATGTGGCCCAGGGACGGAATAAAATGGGCAAAGCCATTCATTCTATAATTAGTCTTCGTCAACGCAAACGCGCCGAGGTAATAATGCCATTGCTACAAATATACAGAACTCAATGTTTGCCAACTGGAACCTATGGCGCAGAGGTTTGGGGATACTCAAATAGTACTAATATACAGATCGAAGAGAACAGATTTTGTAGGAAGGCTCTGGGGGCGGTTATTTCAGCCCCAACTTACATTTGTCATAGGCAATTGAATCTTCCATATACAGAGGATTTCATAAGATCCAGGCCCGCCCTATATTGGCTGAAAATATGGCGGGACCCTGCGGCCTCTCTGACCCGAGACATCATCATGGACTGTTTAAAATGTGAGCGGGCTAACCATATACCCTGGCTTAGGGCAGTAGAGAGAAGTTTGGCAAGTGTGGAAAAGGGACATTTATTCTCTTTGCCCCTAACCATGACTGTACCCACAAGAACTCAGTAAAAAGGGCTCTGTACGACCTATACCGAAAAGATAGAGAAAGGACGGAGCACCTTAAGCCATCTATTATAAAATATATGCCCCTATTGGAACCATGTGGCAGGCCTAACAACACGCCTCAGGGTTACCTTCGGAAAAAACTGTGCAGATGGAATAGGAGCCTGTTTCGTTTTAGGGATGGAAGCATCAAACATCTACTTTGCTTCCCATTAGGCTTTAACAAAAACCTGGGGAACTTACACTGTCCTTGTAATTTAGGTTGTAAACAACGCCTTTTACATTTTATGTTCTTTTGTGGCTTTTATGTAAAATATACCAAACTTTATTTAATTCCGTATTTCAGAGAACACGCTCTGATGGATTTTAACTTAGCATTCAGAGATCTATCGATGCTAGGCTCTGATGATGTAATCCTTAGAGTAAGTTGCTTCCTTCAGTCTGCAATTCGCTCCCGTGTTTCAATGACCATGGTCTGATAAAGGGATTTACGCTCATATCCTTGCAGTTTGCACTACTGCTTAAAAGTTTACATATTGCACATTTGCACCTTCAATGAACATGATCTGACAAAGGGATTTACTGTTACATCTTTGCAGTTGCACTATTGCTTAATAGTTTACATATTGTACATTTGCTCTAGATATCTTATTCCACTTTTTAAAGAATTGTTTTATTGATGAATTGCTGTGATGTATATGTACTTTTATGGATGTTTTTATATCCGAATAAAGATCCTTTGACTTGACTTTGACTAAGAAAATTAAGAGCATTCCCCTAAAAATGTGTTGAAAGTAGAATTGGACAATTTTAAGGACAGAGTCTGCATCTTCCAAAGAATAATATGCTAAAACAAGAATATAAAACAGAACATTTGGTGGTACTTCAGTCAACTACGGTACCCAAAAGAGTCAATGCCGACCCTTGGGCTGCTGGAGTGGGTATGCTGCATTCTATATGTGGGTAGAAGGTGCAGAATCTTTAACACCTTGGCTGCTAGGCGTTTTCCCCTCTCATGCTGGATCCTTTGCTTTCCCATTGTTTCATGACGAGCTCAGCTCGTCATCAGCACAGCTCACCCGTGCATCATGACGAGCTGAGCTCGTCATCAGCATCGAAAGGGTTAAATTGCTGCACGTTTCCTATATATACATCTGACTGCAAATATTTCTGTACTATAAGACCCAATTCGCTGTCTCATTGCTCCTACAAGCCGCCTTCCACCTCCATGAATAAAGTAAACTAATAACAGCAAGAACTTATTCAACTTAGTTTCTGTTCGGTGCTGGGATATGTGTACCAGTAACAAAATAACTAAGAAAGATCTGGAAGCTTTCTGCCAACAACAATGAGAAACTTCCTGCTTTCCAATTCCACTTGCACATAGTACCACTTTTTATGTGCAACTGTACTGTCCATGTTTCCAGCTGTGGGATGGAATGTGGGAACTCCTGACATTTCAGCCCCCACCCCATCAGGAGTCTTTGCAGCATTCTGAGATCCATTCGAGTTCCTGTCTAAAAGAAGGAGTTCCAACAACTAGTTTGTGGTAAAGGCAGGGGTGTTCAAAGAAAGGCAGGCATAACCAAGGAGGGTGGAAAATGGGATGGCCCAAGAAAGTTGGGGAGAAGTGCTTTGATCCCACCTCCTAGGGAAACAAGAGAAACATCTGACCTCAGGGTGGTCAGGGATTGGGTGAAGTGGGGAGCGCCGTTAATTTGGCTTCTGTCCCCTATTATGAGAGTAAGAGCAGGTGGCATTTCATTTTGTGGAAAAGCCCCAGTTCTTTGAAATGCGCTCTCTACTGTCTATCAGAAACATCCAGGAAAAACATGAAAACTTGGCTTTTCGCTTCTTAGGTTTTTCTTCTGCTGATATCTTTTCTTTAGGTCACGGCCGCAGTTGTATAACATAACATATAACTCTATAGATCGTCCTCAAGCTGCCAGACCCATTGTCACATCACACTGACGTTTGTGCAGTCCTTCTTCAGTACCAGGAAGTTTAGCCTCTCTCAAAGGTTGCCGTTTTGGGCAGGGGAGCTGAAGGTCAGCGGGGGTAGACTAAAACTCACAGATCTGGCACAGAAGGGCCAGTCAAGCAAACTTGGGGATTTTCTCAATTTCAGGTCCTTGAGAATTGGAACTTGCTCTTCTGCCTTTTTGGCCCCACCAAAAACCCTGACAGACAGGACTTTAGTTGTGGCATTACTTCACTGCTTGATGATGTTCCCTCCTCATGAGCACATTTCCCCCAGAGTAGTACTCCATTAGCTTTGTTTCCCACCAGTGTATTCTTATTAGTGCTGTGCAACTATAGTCTGGTGGGTCCTCTGTGTTTTAACATAGCAGAATTAAGTTTCAAAATTCTTCGTGGTGCCATCTGCTACCAACCCTACAGTCAGCTGGTCACAGATGGTTTCCTTCCTAAAGCCCTTTCTAGCTCCTCATACCTTGACACTCCAGCTGTAACACTCGCACCTCAAGTAGTGCTACTCTTTTGCAAAATGTAAAAGTTTTGAAGCTAGTTAAAAATGAAGGATCTCCCTCTATGGCGCATAGTGCACAAGTTACTACTTGTGTAACGATATATCTGTAAGAGACATTAGTTAGTGATAGATTCCTTACCTTAGAATATCCCCAGGCGTCAGACTAGATCCGGAAAGTTTTGCGTAGCAGTACCCTTGCGCGTCGGTAGGCGTCGTCTGCGCTCCGCGTCCGTCGTCGGCATCGTGGGCGCCGTGATGACATCGTCGGAGTACTTAGACGCCGCCTCCGCGTGCTGACGTCAGTTCTTAGCCACAGCTTTTCCGCACCAGAAGTGCAGAGCCATGACAAAAACCGACACTGGTGCCAAGAAACTAGGGTCCTGAAAGGGGATGACCTTAACCCTAGATATCGGTTCGCAGAACGGGGAGGATGGGTGGGTCGGTAAGGAATATATCACTAACTAATGTCTCTTACAGATATATCGTTACACAAGTAGTAACTTGTGCATCTGAAAGAGACACGTTAGTGATAGATTCCTTACAATAGAATAGATACCCCAGCAATACCATCCCCGTGGTGGTGGGTCTGCGAACCAATATTTACACCAGAAAGTCCTGGAGAACGGAACGGCCGAAGTAGCCATCCCTCCGGACTTGACTGTCCAGGCAGTAGTGCCGTGCAAACGTGTGCAACGAGGCCCACGTAGCTGCCTGGCAAATGTCCTGCAAGGGCGCACCTCGGCCCAAGGCAGTTGTAGTGGCCGTGGCTCGAGTGGAATGAGCCCTCAGCCCAACAGGGGGTTCCTTCTTAGCCAAGGAGTAACACGCCTGGATGCACATGATAATCCATCGAGAAATGGTCCTCTTGTGCACCGCTTTCCCTTTCTTAGCGCCCGCGTACCCAACAAAGAGTTGATCATCCACCCGGAACAGGCGTGTGCGATCCAGATAGAACGAGAGCGCACGTTTTGGGTCCAGACGGTGGAGCCTCTCCTCCTCTCTCGAGGGGTGCGGAGGCGGAAAGAAGGTGGGCAAAGTGATGGACTGCCCTATGTGGAAGGCCGTTACCACCTTAGGCAAGAAGGAGGGCCTAATCCTCAAAACAACCTTGTACGGATGGACGGAAAGGAAAGGAGGCTTACAAGAGAGAGCCTGGAGCTCACTCACTCTCCTGGCAGAGGTGATGGCTACCAGGAAGGCAGTCTTCAAAGAAAGAAGGCGAAGAGGACAGTTGTGAAGTGGCTCAAAGGGAGCGCACATCAGAAATGTTAGAACCAGGTTCAAGTCCCACTGAGGCATCACGAAGGGAACAGGAGGAAAGGTATGAGTGATGCCCTTCAGGAATCTGTTTACGATACGGGACTTGAACAAAGAAGGCTGGTCAGGCAGCCTCAGGAAGGCTGAAAGAGCCGAAAGATATCCCTTGATATTGCCCAGAGCAGAGCCCTGCTGGGCAAGAGAAAGAAGGAAGAGAAGAACCTCAGAGAGAGGGGCATTGAGGGGATCCATAGCCTTTGCTGTGCACCATGCCACAAATCTGTTCCACCTGCAGGCGTATACCGTTTTTGTGGAGGGACGCCTGGCTGCCAGAATGATGTTGCAAACCTCAGGAGGCAAGTCAAATGGCCTCAACTGTCGCCGCTCAATCTCCAAGCATGGAGGTGGAGACTGGACAGGTTCGGGTGGAGGACCGTCCCCTGCTGCTGCGACAGAAGGTCCTCCTGAAGAGGCAGACGAACCGGGGGATCGACTGACATACTGAGTAGCTCGGGATACCAGTACCTTCGTGCCCAATCCGGAGCCACAAGGATGACTTGTGCCCGGTCGCGCTTGATCTTCTTCAGCACTCTGGGCAGAAGAGGTATAGGCGGAAAGGCGGACAACAGACCGCAGCTCCACTCGCGACGAAAAGCGTCTCCGAGCGAGTGCCGCCTTGGAAATTCCAACGCGCAGAACTGATGACATTGCGCGTTCTCTTCGGTGGCGAATAGATCTAACCAAGGCTCTCCCCATCGCAGAAAGAGGCCTTGCGCCACGTCCGAGTTCAGACGCCATTCGTGATCCATCGAGCACCGACGGCTGAGTTCGTCCGCCCTGGCGTTCAGAGAACCTGCCAGGTGTTGAACCACCAGAGTCACGCCCTGATGTTCCAGCCATTGCCAGAGACGCAGAGCCTCCTGGCAAAGGGTCCACGACCCCACTCCGCCCTGTTTGTTGCAGTACCACATGGCGGTGGTGTTGTCCGTGAACACCTGCACTGCACTCCCTCGGACAGACGGGAGGAATGCCTTCAGTGCCAGACGAATCGCCCGCAGCTCCAACAGATTGATATGGAGCCGGGACTCCGCCGGAGACCAGAGTCCTCTGATCTCCGCCTCTCCCAAGTGGCCTCCCCAGCCCTGGAGGGACGCGTCCGTCACAACTACGTGCTCCGGTTGGGGAAGGGAGAGGGATCCGCCGTTGACCCAATCGCGGTCCTTGAGCCACCACTGCAGCTGTCTCGCAGTGCCCTCCGAGATCAGGACATGGTCGGACAGGTTGCCCCGGTGCTGGGCCCACTGAAACTTCAGGTCCCACTGCAGAGCCTGCATCCGCCACCGTGCGTGATGCACCAGAAGGATGCAGGAGGCCATCAGCCCCAGAAGCCGCAGCGTCAACCTGACCGAAACCCGGGATAACGGCCGGAAGATCGGAATCAGAGCCTGTATATCCCGGACCCGCTGTTCGGGCGGGTAAATCCGAAACTGCGCCGAGTCGAGAACCGCTCCGATGAAAAGGAGCTTCTGAGAGGGGCACAGGTGTGACTTTGGCACATTGATGGAAAATCCCAGCAGGTGCAGGAGATCCGCCGTAGTCTGGAGGTGGCGGACGACTGCCTGGGGCGAGCCCGCCTTCAACAACCAGTCGTCTAGGTAGGGGAAGACTGAGACCCCTAACCTGCGCAGGTGAGCTGCGACCACCGCCATCACCTTCGTGAACACCCGTGGGGCGCTGGTAAGGCCGAAGGGGAGCACGGTAAACTGAAAGTGCTCGAGGCCTACCGTGAACCGCAGGTAACGCCGGTGGGCCGGCAGGACCGGGATGTGGAAATATGCGTCCTGCAAGACCAACGCTACCATCCAGTCTCCTGGGTCTAGGGCAGCCAAGACCTGAGCCAGTGTCAGCATTTTGAACTTCTCCTTCCGGAGGAAGCCGTTGACGTTCCTCAGATCCAAGATAGGGCGTAGGCCCACTTTGCCCTTCTTTGGTACCAGGAAGTAGTGGGAGTAGCAACCACGACCTACTTCTGGCCCAGGAACGCGCTCGATGGCCCCCTTGGCCAAGAGGGCCGAAACTTCCTCCTGCAGGAGCCGCAAGTGATCCCCCGATACGCGGTGGTGTTGCGGTGACATGGCTTGAGGGGTCGTCTCGAAGGGGAGGGAGTAGCCCCTTCGGACGATCTGCAGCACCCACCTGTCCGAAGTGACTGTGCGCCAGTGAGAGTGGTGATGGCGAACCCTGCCTCCCACTGGCGTCACATGGGCCGAAAAGCACGGAATAGGAGGGTTTAGAGGCGGATGCTGCGGGGGCAGGTGTGGACTGGCTCCGCTTGTTTCCCCGACCGCCTCCACGGTGGTTTCCACGGCCGCCGCTGCGCTGGACGACAGTTTGTGCCGAGAAGTTGGCGGATCTCAGCCAGGCGTGGCCTCGTATCGCCACCGTCGTAGCCATCGCTCTGCCCAGCGAGTCAGTAGTATCCAGTCCGCACCTGATTGAATACTTCGCTGCGTCCCGGCCCTCCACTAGGGCTTGGCCAAGTTTGGCCCGTACCTCCAACGGACACTCTGGCAGCACTTCCGCCACCGTTTCCCACAGAGAGTGGGCGTAACGGCCCAAGAGGCATGCGGTGTTGGAAG
This sequence comes from Lissotriton vulgaris, assembly GCF_964263255.1. Classification (NCBI taxonomy): domain Eukaryota; kingdom Metazoa; phylum Chordata; class Amphibia; order Caudata; family Salamandridae; genus Lissotriton; species Lissotriton vulgaris. The sequence continues at coordinate 921,582,033 of NC_141691.1, read as the reverse complement.
ACCGCAGTCCCAAGCTAAGGGACGAGAATACCTTTTTGCCATAGGCCTCGTACCTCTTGGATTACCGATCGGGGGGAGCCGTCGGGAATGCGGTCTGGGAGTTAGAGGCCTGGATAACCAGACTCTCGGGGGTGGGGTGGGTGGACAGGAAACATGGGTCGCCCGGGGCTGGGCGGTGGCGTCTGGCCACGTTCCTATCTACAGGCGAACCTGTAGCGGGCCTGGACCAAGTGCCCAAAAGAACGTCCGTCAAGGCCTCATTAAACGGCAGCAGAGGCTCCATGGAGCATGACTGCGGCTTAAGGACCTCAGTGAGGAGGTTAGTCCTCACGGCCGCGACGGGGAGCTCAAGGCCCAAGGCCTTAGCAGCCCTCATCAACACCACACTATAAGTAGGGCCCTCCTCCGAAGCCACGGTAGGAGGAGAGACAAATCCAGTGTCTGGAGAGGTGTCCAGGCCACTGGCCTCCCCAAGGTCTCCTGTCCAGTCCATGTTAGACTGACACTCCCTGGTCAGAGGGTCCTCAGACCCCTCCCAATTCTCCTCTTCCCCCATCTCCCGAAATTCAGGGTCATAAGTGAATGAGGTCGGTTCATAGAAAGTAAAATCTCCGAACGGTGTCGAGAGCGGCGCCGATAGGCGTCGTCCCGACGTCGGAACCGATTGAGAGGAGGCATCGGGGACGGCGCCGCCCGAGGACGACGCCGGAGGGGACACCACACGGACCGACGCCGGGGGGGTCGTAAAGTCCACCGGTGACGATCCATCGCCCGAGGAGGGTCCAGCAGCGCCCTGCGGCACCGAGCCCGAAGGCGCCGACGACGCCGGGACCGCTGCACCCTGCGGCGCCGGGCCCGAGGGCACCGGCGGTGTCGGGATCATGGAGCCCTGCGGCGCCGGGCCCGAAGGCGCCGGTGGCGTCGAGGCCGAAGCACCCGACGGCGTCGGGTCGTAGCCCCCGACCCACTAGGGCCCCCAGACGGGTTCACTGGGCCCGAAGGCGCCGCGGAACCCGTCGGAGGAGAAAGGGACCTCATGGCCATGAGGAAACGCTCGATCTCCTCCGGCGTCACGTTCAGCCCAGGGACCGGGGGGTATGGGGCCGAACGCGGCGCCCGTGACTCTCGAGGAGCCGCGTGGGCGGTGTCACCCGAACCCCCGGCCGCATCGCGCGAGCGTCGGGGGGAGTCAGAAGAGCGATGATGTCTCTTCGACTTCTTATGTTTCTTACCTGACAACTTGGACCCGGAGGAGTGGCGCCGACTCCCGGAGCTGTGACGGCTCCGTCCCCGCTACCTGTCCCTCGACCTCCCGTGGGACCGGGACCTCACACGGCCCGGGGCCGACTGGCGGATCTTGAGTCGCCTGCGGGACCACTCCCGCCTGGCCTTCCTCGAGAGGGCCCGACAGTCGGAGCAGGCCTCGTCGTCATGGTCGACGCCCAAACACATCAGGCACAAGCAGTGGGGATCCGTGACCGACATGGTACGGTCGCACTCGTCGCAATGCTTGAATCCGGGCATCCCTAACGGCACCGTCGGAGTCGTAAGGACTTCGAAATGGATCAAAAGATCACAAAAGTTTAGTCAAAAAGTGACTAGGGAACTGCTCTTTCCAGATCTGCGCTGGCTGGCGCGGAAAAAAGAAGAACTGACGTCAGCACGCGGAGGCGGCGTCTAAGTACTCCGACGGCGTCATCACGGCGCCCACGACGCCGACGACGGACGCGGAGCCGCAGACGACGCCTACCGACGCGCAAGGGTACTGCTACGCAAAACTTTCCGGATCCAGTCTGACGCCTGGGGATATTCTAAGGTAAGGAATCTATCACTAACGTGTCTCTTTCAGATATGTCCCGCAGGTCATGGCGCATGGATTGTCCCTTTGCTCTCCTGTTTTCCCAGTTTTTCCCTCCCACAGGGCACTGCTGGTGTTTAATTCCTTTGATCTCCCCCACATTGGCTGTTTGTGTTTCAGGCACTGCCAGTCTGAGTTAACACCCCATCTACACCTCGGGTAGCATAGAAACCATATTATCCTCTGTCTAGTTTGCAGTATGGGGTGGCTGCAGTTTCTCAATGTGATTCATGATCAAGATTTGAATGAAAGTCAAGATCATGACAGTGTTATAACGCAAAATGATGAGGATTGCCTGCAGAATTTCATGAGGGGGCACCATACTTCCATATCTCACAAACAGGGGCGTACGTTATACACCTGGATAGTGACCTCAGTTGTTTGGTGAGCCCCTCGGGTCCTACCACTCCCAAATAATTTGTACTTTGAACTGTTCGATGTCCCAAGTGCTGTTAATCTCTGAGATGATGGCCAACTGCTCATTAACACAAATGGTCCAACAAGACACACACAATGCCGGGCACACGCTGGATGAAATATTCCCCTCCAACACCAATATCACTATTGGGGAAATAATCCCGGTACCATGTTCGGATCACAAAGTCATCAAATTCCACCTGACAAGCATGAACTAAGGGCAAGGCATACGTATGTAAAACAATATATAGATCAAGACTGGGCCACAAGCACTAGTTACTTACTTTCGGTAACGATATATCTGTAAGAAACAGTAGTTAGTATTAGTTTCCTTACCTTAGAATATCCCAAGGCGTCAGACTGGATCCGGAAAATTTAGCGTAGCAGTACCCCTGTGCATCGGTAGGCGTCGTCTGCGGCTCCGCATCAGTCGTCGGCGCCGGATTGATGTCGGAGTACTTAGACGCTGCCCCCGCGCGCTGACGTCAGTTCTTATACACAGCTTTTCCATGCCAGAAATGCAGAGCCATGATAAAAACCAACACTGGTGCCATGAAACTAGGGCCCTGAAAGGAGATGACCTCAACCCTAGATATCGGTTCGCAGAACGGGGAGGATGGGTGGGGCGGTAAGGAATCTAATACTAACTACTGTTTCTTACAGATCTATCATTATCGAAGGTAAGTAACTTGTGCATCTGAGAGAAACAGGTTAGTATTAGATACCTTACCTTAGAATAGATACCCCAGAAATAGCAACCCCGGTGGTGGGTCTGCGAACAATAATCACATGGGAAAGTCCTGGACAACGGAACGGCCGAAAAAGCCATCTCTCCGGACTTGGCTGTCCAGCCAGTAGAGTGTTGCGAACGTGTGCAGCGAGGCCCACGTAGCTGCCTGACAGATGTCCTGCAAGGGGACTCCCCGACCCAGGGCAGTAGTAGCCGCCGGGGTCTTAGTGGAATGGGCACGGAGCCCCACAGGAGGCTCCTTTTTAGCCAGTGAATAACAAGCCTTGATGCACAAGACGACCCATCGGGAATTGGTCCGTTTATGCACCGCCCGTCCCTTCTTAGCGCCCACATAACCAACAAAGAGTTGGTCATCCACCCGGAACTGGCGTGTGCGATCCAGATAGTATGAGAGTGCACGTTTTGGGTCCAGACGGTGGAGCCTCTCTTCCTCTTTCGAGGGATGCGGAGGCGGAAAGAAGGTGGGCAAGGTGATGGACTGCCCCATGTGGAAGGCTCTGACTACCTTGGGCAGAAAAGAGGGTCGTGTCCACAACACAACTTTGTCTGGATGGACAGAAAGGAAAGGAGGTTGTGAGGAAAGGGCCTGGAGCTCACTCACTCTCCTGGCAGAGGTTATGGCAACCAGAAATGCAGTCTTAAGGGTAAAAAGACGAAGAGGACAGTTATGAAGTGGATCGAAGGGAGCGCACATCAGATAAGTCAAAACAAGGTTCAAGTCCCACTGAGGCATCACGAAAGGAACAGGGGGGAACATATGAGTGATGCCCTTTAAGAACCTATTTACAACTGGGGACTTGAACAAAGAGGGCTGATCAGGGAGCCTTAAGTAGGCGGAAATGGCAGAGAGGTATCCCTTGATAGTGCCCAGAGCAGAGCCCCGCTGGGCAAGAGAAAGAAGAAAGAGGAGAACCTCAGAAAGAGGATCAGAGAGTGGATCCACAGCTTTTGCTGTGCACCATGCCACAAATTTGTTCCACCTGCAGGCGTATACTGATTTTGTGGAGGGACGCCTGGCTGCCAGAATAACAGCACAAACTTCAGGAGGCAAGTTAAATGGCCTCAACTGTCACTGCTCAATCTCCACAAATGGAGGTGGAGGCTGGACAGGTTCGGGTGTAGGACCGTACCCTGCTGCTGCCACAGAAGGTCCTCCTGAAGAGGCAGACAAATCGGGGGATCGACTGACATGCTGAGGAGCTTGGGATACCAGTATCTTCATGCCCAGTCCGGAGCCACAAGGATGACTTGGGCCAGATCGCGTCTGATCTTCTTCAGCACTCTGGGCAGAAGTGGTATAGGCGGAAAGGCGTACAACAGGCCGCAACTCAACTCGTAACGAAAAGCTCTCCGAGCGAGTGCCGCCTTGGAAATTCCAACATGCAGAATGTAAATGTAAATGTACATGTATTTACATAGCGCAAATCGCCCACATCGCAGGCATCTATGCGCTTGCTTAGGGAACCCGTCCTGGTATTCCCCTGTGAGATACCCCGGCAGGGTATCCACAAGGTGAAAGCCAGGCATCCCGCCGCGAGGGGCCGTTGTGGAGATTAAGCAAGCTATTGCCCAGAGTCGCAGAGTGTGAACCCGTGAGTCGAGTAGGCACCGGAGCGAGAATTATCGAGTCCGTGGAATTATTGAGCCCAACCCCCGTCGGGGCGGGGAATTGAACCCTGGTCCAGGACCGATCTCAGCTTCCGGGTCTGCCGCCTCTAACCCCTGAGCCACACTTCTCCACTGATGACATTGCGAGTTCTCTTGGGTGGCGAATAGATCTAGTCTGGATGATGTCAACTCACTGATTGGGACGATTAAATCGGGCAGCCCGGCGGACCTTGTTCCCGCCCGAGTGATGCATCTTATAGGGAATGCTCTGAGTCCCACCATTCAGATGGTGATTAATTGTTCCCTTTCTGAAGGATTGGTCCCTCTGGAGTGGAAAAGGGCCCTGGTTAAGCCCATAAGGAAAAACACCTCCATTCCCTGGTCGGATATGACCAACCTGAGGCCTATCTCCCTTCTGCCGTTTGTCGGCAAAATAATGGAGAAACACGTTAATCTCAATCTCTCCAGTTACATAGAGCAGATTGGCTGTTTGGACCACTCTCAGCCAGGGTTCAGACCTAGGTATAGTACCGAGACGGCTCTTCTTTCTGTCACGGATACTATACGTATGTCTCTGGACAGGGGTCTATCTGTGGTGTTGGTGCTGTTGGACTTGTCCGCAGCATTCGACACCATATCCCATACCATTCTCCTAACAAGATTAAAGGAGATCGGCATAGAGAAATCTGCCCTGGCGTGGTTCACCAGCTTCCTTGCAGATCGTACCCAGCAGGTTAACATGGGCGCCTTCAGTTCCATCTCCACCAAAATCACCAGAGGAGTCCCGCAGGGCTCCTGTCTCAGCCCTACGTTATTTAACGTTTATGTCTCCTCCTTAGCAGATACTATGAGGTCTTTTGGGTTTTCACCCATTTCATACGCTGATGATACTCAGCTGTTGTTTACCTTTAAAACCTTTACCCCGGAGATAAGGCAAGCTTTCTCGAATGGCATGACTGCGGTCGCCGTCTGGATGGCCAGGAACTTTCTCCAGTGCAATGTGGGGAAGTCGGAGGTCATGCTGTTCGGGGAAGCAAAAATTCTGTGGGCCCCTGACTGGTGGCCTACGAGTTTGGGAGTGGCCCCTTCCCCCAAACAGGTGGTGAAAAATCTGGGGGTCCGTCTGGACCATGACCTCAATCTTGTACATCATGCCAACACCACGGTGGGGTCTTGTTTCCATATCATCAGCCTCTTCCGGAAAGTGTTCCCCCTTCTCCCTGACAGCACTAGGAAGACCTTGGTCCAGGCCCTCGTATTGAGTCGCCTCGACTATTGCAATGGTCTACTTTTAGCGGCCAATGAAGGAGTGCTCAACAAACTTCAAGTGGTGCAGAACACCGCGGCACGCCTGGTGACAAATGCCCCCCCAGAACACCATCTCTGCCCCTTCTCAAAATGCTCCACTGGCTTCCTATCCGGAGACGGGTGGAATTTAAGACCTGCTGTGTGGTGCCAAAGAGTCTCCACAACTTAGGGCCGCTCTATCTGGCCGAAAAATTTGTTCATCATCATCCCCCTCGTAATTTACGGTCCAGTAACCAGCTGTTACTACAGATTCCCCGACATAACAAGACCAGACAGGGAGGACGTGCTCTTTCTGTTATGGGTCCGCGCCTGTGGAATAACCTCCCCCTCTCCCTTAGACAGTGCTCTAGTCATCCAGCCTTCAGGAAAAGTCTTAAGACAACCTTGTTTCAGTATTAGTGCCTGCTTAGACCTGTTTCCTCCCACAGCACTGCGCGGAGATACACCTCCGGGTGTGATTCCGGTGCGTTACAAACCCACAAATAAATAAAATAAAATAAAGGCTCTCCCCACTGCTGAAAGAGACCTTGCGCCACGTCCAAGTTCAGACGCCATTTGTGATCCATCATGCACCGACGGCTGAGTTTGTCCGCCCTGGCGTTCAGGGAACCTGCCAGGTGTTGAACCACCAGGGTCACGCCCTTAATGTTCCAGCCACTGCCAGAGGCACAGAGCCTCCTGGCATAGGGTCCACAACCCCACCCGCCCTGTTTGTTGGAGTACCACTTGGCGGTGGTGTTGTCCGTGAACACCTGCACTACACTCCCCGGACAGAGGGGAGGAATGCCTTCAGTGCAAGCCAGAAGGTTGATGTGGAGCCGGGACTCCACCTGAGACCAGAGGCTTCTGATCTCCACCTCTCCCATGTGTCCCCCCCAGCCCTGGAGGGACGCGTCCGTCACAACTACGTGCTCCGGCTGGGGTAGGGAGAGGGATCTGCCGCTGACCCAATCGTGGTCTGTGAGCCACCACTACAACTGTCTTGCAGTGCCCTCCGAGATCAAGACATGGTCGGACAAGTTGCCCTGATGCTGGGCCCACTGAAACTTCAGGTCCCACTGCAGAGCCCGCATCCACCACCTGGCGTGATGCACCAGAAGGATGCAGAAGGCCATCGGCCCCAGAAGCTGCAGCGTCAACCTGACCGAGACTCGGGATAACGGCTGAAAGATCGAAATCAGAGCCTGAATATCCCGAACCCGCTATTCGGGAGGATAAACCCGAAACTGCGCCGAGTCTAGAACCGCTCCGATGAAGAGGACCTTCTGAGAGGTACACAGGTGCAACTTTGGCACATTGATGGTGAACCCCAGCAAGTGCAGGAGGTCGGCCGTAGTCTGGAGGTGGCTGATGACTGTCTGGGGCGAGCCCACCTTCAACAACCAGTCGTCAAGGTAGGGGAAGACTGAAACCCCTAACCTGCGCAGATGAGCTGGGACCACCGCCATCACTTTCGTGAACACCCGTGGGGCGCTGGTAAGGCCGAAGGGGAGCACAGTAAACTGAAAATGCTCGTGGCCTACCGTGAACCGCAGGTAGCACCGGTGGGCCGCCAGGACGGGAATGTGGAAATAGGCGTCCTGCAAGTCCAACGCTACCATCCAGTCTCCTGGGTCTAGGGCAGCTACGACCTGAGCCAAAGTCAGCATCTTGAACTTCTTCCGGAGGAAGCCGTTGACATTCCGCAGGTCCAAGATAGGGCGTAGGCCCCCTTTGCCCCTCTTGGGAACCAGAAAGTAGTGGGAGTAACAACCACACCCTACTTCTGGCCCAGGAACGCGCTTGATGGCCCCTTTGGCCAAGAGGGACGTAACTTCCTCTTGGAGAAGTCGCAAGTTATCCCCCGACACACGGTGGTACTGCGGTGGCATGGCTGGAGGGGTCGCCTCGAAGGGGAGGGAGTAGACCCTTAGGACGATTTGCAGCACCCACCTGTCCGATGTGATGGAGCGCCAGTGGAGGAGGTGATGGTGAGCCCTGCCCCCCACTGGCGTCAAATGGGCCTGAAAGCTCGGACTAGGAAGGCTTTGAGGCGGATGCTGCGGGGTAGATGTGGACTGGCTGCGCCGTTGTCCCCTGTTACCGCCGCGACGGTAACCACGCCCGCCGCCACGCTGAATGTTACTCTGCGGCCCGTGGCTGGCAGGACATGTGGGGCGCCCCTTCCGTGGCCGTAGCCCTGGAGTCCTTAAAGCGCTCCAGTGCACTATCCGCCTTGTCACCGAAGAGGTGATTGCCATCGAACGGCATGTCCATAAGGGTGTTCTGGACATCGGCCGAGAAGTTGGCGGACCTCAGCCAGGTGTGGCAGCTAACCGCCACAGACGTGGAAATCGCTCTTCCCAGCGAGTCTGTGGTGTCCAGTCCACATCGTATTGAATAAAGGGCTGCGTCTCTTCCCTCCTCGAGGGCTTGAGTGAGCATCACCCGGACTCCCTCTGGGCACTCAGGCAGCACTCTGCGACCGTATCCCACAGAAAGTGGGTGTAACAGCCCAAGAGGCACACGGTGTTGACCGACCGCAATCCCAAACTAAGGGAGGAGAACATCTTCTTGCCGAATTGTTCATACCTCTTGGATTCCCGATCTGGTGGGGCAGTCGGGAATGTGGACTGGGAAGTAGAGGCCTGGATAACCAGGCTCTCGGGTGTGGGGTGGGTGGACAAAAAACTAGGGTCGCCGCGAGCAGGGCGGTGGGGCCTAGCGATGTTCCTATCTACAGGGGGACCTGTAGCGGGCCTAGACCAGGTGTCCAACAGGACATCCGTGAGAGCCTCATTAAACAGCAGTAGAGGCTCTGGAGGGCTTACTTGCAGTTTAAGGACCTCTGTGAGGATGTTAGACCTCACCTTTGCGACGGGGAGCTCAAGAGCCAAGGCCTTGGCCGCCCTCGTCAGCACCACACTATAAGCAGCCCCCTCCTCCGTAGCCACGGTAAGAGGGGAGACAAAACCAGTGTCTGGGGAGGTATCCAGGCCACTGGCTTCCCCTAGTTCCTGTGTCCAGTCCTGATATGACTGGCACTCACGTATCAGAGGGTCCTCAGACCCCCCCCAGTCTTCCTCGTCGTCCATGTCCTGAAATTCAGGGGTAAAGGATGGACCCAGATCCTCAACGAATTCCTCTTCGGCCGGTGCCAAATGCGACGCCGCTCCGACACCGGATCCGGACCGAGGGGTGGACCAAGGACGGCGTCGTGCGGGGACGACGCCGGGGATGACACCCTAGGGGCCGACGCAGGCGGGGTCGTAAGGTCGACCAGCAGCGACCAGGATCCGGAACCGGATCCAGCGGGGTTCTTGCGGCGCTGGGACCGCAGTCACCGACAGTGCCGAAGCACCTGACGGCGCCGCGGAACCCGACGGAGGAGAGAGCGACTTCATGTCCATGAGGAAGGTTTGGATCTTCTCCGGCGTCGTGTTCTGCCCAGGGACCGGCGGGTATGGAGCAGGCCAAGACGCCTGCGGCTCCGGCAGAGCCGCCTGGGCGGTGTCACCCGAACACCGGGCCGCGTCGCGCGAGCATCTGGAGGAGTCAAAAGAGCGATGACACCTCTTCGACTTCTTGTGCCTCTTACCTGAGGACTTGGAGCCCGACGAGTGGTGTTGACTTGCTGAACTGTGATGACTCCGGTCCCGCGACCGGTCCCTCAACCTCCCTCCGGACCGGGACCTCGAACGGCGCGAGGCCGACTGCCGGAGCTCGAGGCGCATACGGGACCGCTCGTGTCTAGCCTTCAACGTCAAGGCCAGACAGTCGGGGCACGACTTGTCATCATGGTCAGGCCCCAGGCAATGTAGGCACTGGTGATGGGGGTCGGTAACAGACATCAGTCGGCTGCTGTCGGCACAGGGCTTGAACCCGGACATCCCTACCGGCACCGATGAAGTCGTATGACTCGAAAGGGATCCAGAAAGGATCAAAAAAATTTAGTCAAAAAAATGACTAAGGGTACCACTTTCTCCGGACCTGCGTTGCTGGCGCGGAAAAAAGAAGAACTGACGTCAGCGCACGTGGGTGGCGTCTAAGTACTCCGATGACGTCATCCCGGCACCAACGACACCGACGACGGATGCGGAGCCGCAGACGACACCTACCGACGCGCAGGAGTACTGCTACGCAAAATTTTCCGGATCCAGTCTGACGCCTGGGGACATTCTAAGGTAAGGAATCTAATACTTACCTGTTTCTTTCAGATTCAATACATCCGACCTAAAGGAGCTAAAAGCTGCGACCACCCCAGAACTTATCTCTAACAGTAACATTGCCACCGAGCAAATAAAACAGCTGGATTAAAGCCGCCCTCTTAAACACTGCCCCCACCGAAAGACAAACTCACGATGAAAAAATGCCTCAGAACCCTGGTTCTCAGAGAAACTAAGACTACAAAAGCAAATATGCAGGAGGGCCGAAAGGAAATGGAAGGCCAATTATGAAATAGGGGCTAAAGAAACCTACTGTAGGACCTTAACAACTTACAAAACACTAATACTGGAAGAAAAATCGGCATATTATATGAAACAAATACACAAGGCCAAAAACTCTTGTAAAGAACTGTTTGCCACAGTTAAGAAACTGACAAACTTGGACGCAAACAGACAAACAGAAGGGAGCACTGTATTTTGCAACACGTTGGGACAATATTTTGTCAACAAGGTGAAATCAATGCACGAATCAGTTAACAGATTGTCACAGGCATAGTGAAGCCAGGGGCTCAGGGTTCCGGTTTCCGACTCTGTCAGTTGAACAAATACATCATATAATACTGGCAATTAAGTCTGGGGGCCTTACGGACCCATGCCCACCTAAGGTCCTTCACCTGTTCCCAGAACTACTCAGCAACCAACTTCAACTACTCTTTGGGAAAATAGTACAGACAAACTGCTTCCCAGATGCGAGGAAAGCGGCGTCTGTCTTGCCACTGCTGAAAAAGCCTAATCTGGATCCACTAGACCCGGCAAAATATAGGCCAATGTTAAGAATACCCTTTTCGGCAAAAGTGCTGGAAAAGATCCTAAACATACAGCTGGCAGGGTTTCTCACATCCACCCATGTCCTAGATCACTCACAATTTGGTTTCAGGGAAGAACACAGCACTGAATCAGCATTGATCAAGGCAGAAGAAGAGCTCAGGAGTGTATTAGACGGAGGCTGGAAGGCTGCCCTAATTCTTTTAGATTTATCGGAAGCCTTCAATCCCATCAACCATGATAAACTCCTGACACAGCTCGCAGGAATGTGAGTCCATGGCTCCGCCATCGCACTGTTGTCATCGTTTCTGAGAGATAGAACATTTACTGTCAAAGTAGGGGAATGCACCTCCAATTCTTTTACGTCCCCATGGGGGGTGCTACAGGGCTCCGCAATAAGTCCTACCCTCTTTAATACATATGTTGCCCCAATTGCAGCCATCATCAGAAACTGCGGGTTCCTTCCTGTATCCTACATCGACGACACTCAAATAGTGGTGTCCATTTCCAACAACAAAGATAAAACAGCGGACAGGTTTTGGAACTGCATGGAACAGGTCAACCGTTGGATGCAACTAAACTTTTTAAAACTAACCGGTGATAAAACTGAGATCAGGTTACTAGGAGCAAAGCCCAACATCTGGTCACAGAGGTGGTGGTCTGATAGTCTGGGTAACTGTCCGTCGCCAGTGGACAAAGTCAGGAATCTGGGCTTTGTATTAGACGACAAACTAACATTTAAAACCCAGATAAACAAACATCTTCAAGATGATAAAAAAGCTATTGCCGTTTATTCCCATTGACACCCGCAAAACTCTGGAAACCGTGCTGGCTATTTCAAGGCTGGATTATGGGAATACCTTGTATGCAGGGATGCAAAGTCAACTGATGTTAAAACTCCAGTGTCTGCAAAATGCTGCAGCTAGGCTAGTTTTGGATGTCCCTAGGTCCGGACCAGTAGCCCACAGACTGAGGAGCCTGCACTGGCTTACTATGGATAAAAGGGTGCAATTCAAGTCAGCCTGCCTGGCCTACAAGGCCTTACATGGGATAGGATCTCAATTTTTAAAATCCAACTTAATTCAATATGTACCAACAAGGAAGCTCAGATCAAGCAACGCAAACCTGATCAAAACTAGATTTAAACAAATTAGATAGGGAGGGAGAAGCTTCCTGTTGCATGCAGCCAAGACCTGGAACCAATTACCACTACCAATAAAAAACAGCCCCTCTATGCTAGGATTCCGAAAAGCCGTAAAAACCTGTCTCTTCTCAGTCTAAAGTCAATTTCCACTTAGGCAGTGCCAGTCTACTTTTATCCGACCCAGCGCCAAGACGCCTTAGGGCATTCTTGCGCTCTGTACATTTTTAAATCAAAATCAAATCAATCAAAATGCATTTAACCTTTGTTAACAAAGCACATATCTGCCATTTCCAACAGCCAATATCTAACTACTAAATGTACTGTGACCATGTACTTTTGTCCATGACATCTTCTTTAAAAGGGGGCCGAATTAAGATTCTATGCACCTGCTTCTTCAATCAAGTCTTCAAGTGCAGAAATGAAAATACATCTTTGTGTGTTCTATATTGCTTCTGGTGGCAAGTGAGTTGTTTCCTGTGAAAGTCTGAGAATCATGCCCCAGATCCTGCTATTTAGCCTCAGGTCATGTAAACACACCAGCATGAAACAACGAGCAATAGAATAAAACATTTTGGAATTGAACTGACTCAAAACCTAGTTAAATGGTCTGAAAGGTAAGTCCATTCAAGGATGAGGTAACGTCAGAATGCCGAATTTACTGTTCATCTATCGTAGGAGCACTCGGTGAGCAAAAACATTGACTAGATTTTTAGAAGTGCAATAATTTTATTTAAAATATATCCCCTAATGCTTTACAAAAGGCGCCCAACAAAGCATAATTACTTGTGTATAGCTCAATCCGTTTCCTATCCACAGAAATAAACATAATAGTTTTAAGTAGGAGAAAGGGAAGCACATCTCACTAATTAATATCTTGAATGTTATGAAATCATTCAGCAGCAGATAATCAGGACTGTAGAAAATAATGAAATGTGACCATGATAGATAAAGACTTGCATGATTCTAGAAAGAAATTCATTAAATGAGTCAGCTGGCAAATCATTGTCTATTTTCTTCCACAGGCTCCAGTTTGTGCTCAACCTGCAAAAGTAAAAAAAAAAAACCTGATGTGGAAATGTATGTAGCAAATTCTCAAACACTTCTTCAAAACACAGTGGCATTACGAGTTTTTGTTCATAATTAAAAACCTGTCTTCTTTGAATGCATGACATGAAGAAAATAACTAAACCATTTGTAATCAAGGATTAATGAAAATAGATTTGAATGCTCATAAAATATTTTTTGCAAAACAAATACGCCTATATCATACGGAAAGTTGCGGAAAGATCAATGCAAGCAAATTCTTATTGAGGTAAAAGGGCCAGTTCTCAAACAAGCACTAGCAAAGCCAATCAGTCTGGCCTTCCACATAGCTACAGTATCTCAAGTAACTACTAGATGTACTTCTCGAATCAGAAAAATCAGTGTGAAGTCTTTAACAAGACTGCAGACTTTGAAAACTTTACCAGATGTCTCTATCAGGTCAGAAGCAATTGTTTAACAAATCTGTCACAAAGTTGCAATAACTCACGTTGTTACTAAATGTCCCTGTTGAATAAGATGCAACTGCTTCAAATGTCCTTCACAAAGTTGAGGGAGTCTGGTTCAACTTAAAAATGTAGAATCTTTTAAGCACTGACTTTGCCGCAAGGACGCTTGTGAATCACTTTCCAGGATCTACGCTAATGCTTGCCGGACCTGCTGCGCGGGTCCCGCTTCGCCAGGGAGGACCTTTGAATCCACGAACTTGCTCCCTTCATCGAGGTCTGCTGGGGTGTGTGTAAGCTAAAGGCAGGGCTGCGAGTGGCGCTACAGGGACTCCAATACCCAGGAGTCCCTGCTCAGCAGACCGTCACCACCTGGACTGCTCTCCCTGCTTGCCCCGCCCCAGCGCACCTGAAGCATTTAAACCCCATCCTGCTCCAGTCTCTAGTGGGAATCTTTTGAGCACAGACTTTGCCGCCAGGACACTTGTGAATCACTTTCCAGGATCTACGCTACTGCTTGCCGGACCTGCTGCGCGAGTCCCGCTTTGCCGGGGAGGACCTTTAAATCCACAAACTTGCTCCCTTCATCGAGGTCTGCTGGGGTGTGTGTGGGCTAAAGGCAGGGCTGCGAGTGGCGTTACAGGGACTCCAATTCCCAGGAGTCCCTGCTCAGCTGACCGGCACCACCTGGACCGCTCTCCCTGCTTGCCCCGCCCCCAGCGCATACTTATTAGTCCCAGTTGGCCGCTGCGCGGGAGCGACCGGGCGAAGACCGGGCCAAGAGCGGGCCCGTTGTAGCCCGTTAGAGCCTGTGTCAGACCAGACCGGGCCAATTCTCTTGGTTTTCAGTATTGTATCATTTTCATTGTTTGTGCCTATAAGTCTTTTGAGGGAACTTAGGAATAATGTCCATGCGAGAAAGTAGAAGCAGGGCTGCCAAAGGGGGGAAACAGTTAACCGGGACCCTTGACGACTTTATAACCAGGACCAACATTGCCCTAGACGTAGAGATCAACAAAATGCAACAGAGAGTATCTATGGACTTAGAAGCTGCTAGAAGATTGTCCCAGGATCCTGCAATGGCCAAGAAATCATCTTTAGGTGGTATAGCATCTGCAAAAACTCCTGAGCGCTTGACTGGTCCAGTACCAATTATAACATTGGCGGATGTGCATCACACGTCCGAAATAACCCCCCTCGTGTCAGCCCCAAATCTAGGGTTACTCCATCCACCCACCAACCAGACTTTACCTTTGGATGTGGTGGATTCAGTACCAGGGGTACCCACAGAGATTATTCCCAAGGGAAATGGGGCGTGTGTGAGTAATTTGTGTGAAAGTAAAGAGGGTGCAAACCAAAAAAGGAAACGTAATGTTACATCTGCCTATACTAGGAAAAAGGCTAAAGTAGCAAAGGCCCTGTATTTTAATGGTGGGAAGTCTATTGCAGGGGGTGGGAGTGGTATATTCCATCAGACGTCCCCAAATGTCGAGAAAAATCGTTTGAATGTTGATGGGGTTAATCTGGATGTAGTAGATGGGGAGCAAGATTCCCTAATAGAAGTCGAGAATGGTGGGGCGATCGTCTGTGAGGCAGAGGGAAGAAATTAGGAATTTCTGAAAATTGTATGGGAAACGTTAAAAAAACTCCTAATCCCTCTGAAGTTAGACTATCACGTATAGAAAACCAGTTGATTGAGGTGGAAAAGAGGATTATAACCTTAGCAAGCCTTAGCATAGTAGGAAATAGATCAAATAGTGCAACTGATGCTGTTAAAACTACACCAGCACCTACTGTTATTCCTCCAGCACTACCGCTAGCAACACACACAACCAAGCCCCGATCCGAGGTTCATGTAACCAATGTTAGCAACCCAAAAGTGAATGTATCTAAGCAATTGCCCGCACAACCTGTACCAGCTCACAAAGATACTACTGTCCCGAGGGTCAGAGAAACTAAGGCTCATCAATTTAATCAACAACGGAACCAAACAACAGTGAAATATCGGGGGGTTTTATAGATCTTCCACCAGATGCCAGGCCGTATGTAGTAGTGTTAACAGGGGTACCGGAAACAGGCAATCACTACCAGGAAACCTTTTTCTCACTGAAGAATAAAGTAACTTATTGGCTGAATGAAAACAGGCCGTTACCTAACCATATAAGAAGTAAAATCCTAATGGCGCGAAGGGTGCCATGGATAGGCCCCTCATATAAATCCATCCCAGGTGATTGCATTGTTGTTTCTTTTGAAGAGCCAAACACGGTACACCACATATGCTCATGGAATACCTATGGTGGAAATTCATCTATTGAAGCTAGACCACTGACTTTTTTCTATCCCCCGCAGACGTGTTCTAATTATGAAGGGAACTGGTCAATGGCTAGACACTACGTTCGGGGAGGGCCAGGAGATGGCAGGCAGGGCAACCACAGTTGGTGGAATAGGGCTCCAACTTACAACAGGTTTAGTTGTCTAGAAGAAGTAGACTGACTCACCCCAAAGATATGCTGCACAACTAGCTTCAATGATTTATCCTCTACACCTTGCACACTGCCTACGATGATTACATGTAACCCAGAAGGAAGTAACCTAGAAGAAAGTATAGAAATGACTAAGGGGGGGGGGGGCTGCCAACTGTTTAGGTATTGATGCTGTCCCTAAGTTCCCACAAGATGAGACGCCTGGTAGCACCAGCTGAACAGGGAGTGAGGGGACATGTCTTAGAAAGGGAGGTGTATGAAGCATGTAGATTGTCCCAAGACGTGTTGACTCTTCCGGTGCCACCACTACCGGATGTAGTTATTTCAAATGTAGGACTTTCGAGTAGCAGTAACAACTCGCCATTGACGTTAATCTCGTGGAACATAGCGGGAGTAACTAAGAATCTAAGGGATCCCGAGTGGGCGGAGTATATTGATTCCAGCGACCTCTGCCTACTGCAGGAATCATGGGCAATTGGTACACTACATAGGGTTGGTTATAAATCATATGGCATTGGAGCAGTTCCTTCAGCTAGGGGTAGGCCCTCTGGGGGCCTAATTATCTGGGTTAAGGTAACCCTGAAGATTAGGATAGAAGTCATGGATACTAGCTCGCTAGACATCTTGGCCCTTAAAATTGAAACTGTAGATGGGAGAGTGTGTTATTTAATTAATGTCTATAACAGGCCATTACCCCATACCAAGGAATCGGTTATTCTAGCTAAACTAGACTCATTCATGGGGAGGGTGGTTGGCAAAGAGGCAGTTATAATAGGTGGTGATTTAAATTGCAATTTTGAACCTGTCCCAGGACTTATTGATGTCTTTGAGGATGAAGATCTTGTAAATAACATCGCCCGGCTGGATAACACTAAGTTTGTGAAATGTTCTACCTTGGCAGTACAAATAGTGAAGTTGACGGCTGACCACGGCCTTAGGGCATGCAATGGCCGCCTTCCCTCAGATGTTGTAAAAAAGCCTACCTTTTCAAGATCTGCCATTAAAAGCAACCTAGACTTTGTAGTTGTCTCATTATCCATCTGGCAGTATATGGTTGACTTTGAGGTGAAGGATAGATCTGAGAGTGAACACTACCCTATGGAATTAACTATAGACGCACTTCTGCTCAAGAAGTCTAGTAATGCATTGTCTTTAGAGGCACATAATACTGTCCCATGCGATGAAACATTGGTCAGCAACAATAGGCGAGCCTTAAAGTGACCTTATGTGCTAGAACATGGCGATACTCTCTCGGCAATATACTCATTGTTTGAGTTGACCTGTGCACCCCTGTTAGGGCAAGATACCACCACAGAACAATTTTTGGTATTGCAAAAGGACTTTTTTATGACATTGAAAACCTTATTAACAAAAATTCCAAAGAAGAGGCAGCAAAACGCAAGGAACTTGTCTCATAGCAAAGCATAGTACGACAAGTTCTGTAGGCTAGCCAAGAGGGAGTTAATGATTGCCATAAAAAACAAAAGTCAAAATGATGTTAAACTTGCAAGGGAGGCATATAAGCGCATTCAGAAGACCTCAAAGAAGGCATGGGAGGAGGCGAGCTGGGCAGAAATGTTGATAGCCGCCAAAGCGAAGGACACCGTAGGGTTTTGGAAGCTAGTCGCCAACGGGAGCCATGTAGGGAGAATAGTGAAAGATGTATATCTCGATGAATCCACATGGGGAAATCACTTCACAACTCTATATCAAAAATTTGATAGTGGTATAGATAAGTGTAGCAAGATAGCATCATGGGCACCTCCCCAGATTGAGCGCCTAGATTTTTCTATTGACGAAACAGAAATAGCAATCAGTGCATTGAAAAATGGTAAAGCCCCGGGTCTTGACAGAATACCTGGAGACTTGTATAAGCACGATATAAAGGTCTGGGCACCCTATGTTAACCACTTATTTAATGTGTTATCTAGTGATTGTAACTTCCCTGACAGCTGGCGGGGTGCCGAGATTGTTTTAATTTTCAAAAAGGGCAATCAGTCTGAACCTTCTAAATTTAGACCGATTAGCTTAATGGACATCCTGCAGAAATTATATTCAAGGCACATTCTAACCCGTATAAATTATTGGCTAGAGGAGAAAAGGGTACTTACAAAACTGCAAGCTGGGTTCAGGAGTAAGGTCAGTACCATCGACCAGGTTTTTAGGTTTTGCTGCCTTTATTGGAAATACGTTTTAATCAGGAAAGGGCATTTATATGTCGCTTTTGTTGATTTGAGAGCGGCATTTGATTTAGTGCCACAGGATCTCCTTTGGAGGTCCCTTGATGAGGCTGGGATGCCAGGATGTCTTCTGGCTCAAATAATTGAGCTGCACGCCAGGAATTTCGCTAAAGTGAGATGGGATCCTAATGGTGAACTGACCCAAAATATACCAATAGAGCGTGGCGTTCGTCAAGGATGCGTCTTGGCCCCAACTTTATTTTCACTTTTTGTGAATGATATTCCTGCTCATCTGGAGGGCTGCACGAATGATTCGCCCCAACTTAATGGAGAAAGGGTGCCTGCGTTACTTTTCGCGGATGATACCATCTTGATTTCGCAAACTAAGAAAGGTCTCCAGGCGCTACTTAACTCCTTTAGTGAATACTGTGAAAAGAAAGGGCTTACCTTTAGATGGTCAGGATTTGGAATTAGTTGACCACTTTTCTTATTTGGGGGTTGAGATAGACTCTAAATTTACCTGGAAACCCCAAATTCAGAAAAGTAAAGTGATTTTTGCCCAGAACATTACACCAATCATCAGTAAGTTCAACGCAAGTACAAGTAAGGCCGTGACACCTGTTATGGAACTTTTTAAATTCTAAGTCCAACCTGCAGCTCTCTATGGGGCTGAGATTTGGGGGCCGACGGCGAAGGACATCTTTTCCACCATGGATAATAAATTCATGCATAGTATTGTAAGGGTTCCCACAAGTACTCCTTTAGTGCCTCTTCAATTGGATCTGAACTTTAAGAGGACAGATTATTACGCCACTCTTAGGCCTCTAATGTTCTGGGTAAGATTGTGGCTGACACCAGTATTGGACGATTATAGGAAAGGGTTACAAGAAATAATAGGCTTAGACTCACTGAACTCTATTCTTTGGCTCAAACATATTAAAACATGGTTTTTCATCTTAGGTCTCCCACAGTTATGGGAGCATCCCGAAAGGCTACCACACAACACAAAAATTATGGTGAAAAATGTTTTTTGGTCCTTTATAAATAACCAATTAGTCAATGGGAACAGATGTGGGACTCTAGTGAATAACTTCGTAACTTTTAAGGACGAACCCTTTTTTGAGGTGTTCCTTGATGAAGTTGAGCCCCCCTTGCAAAGACCCTATTTATGAAGTTTAGGTATGGAAACCTTATGACTAACTACATAAAGGAATACTGGTCTAGGAAAAACAAAGACAAAACTTATGTAGCAAGTGGAAATTGCCTAATGTGTGAAGGAAATTACAAGGAGGATGAGGTTCACATATTGTTTTTCTGCCAAGCGTATTCTAAAGCCAGGAAATAATGGATCAAATCTTTGTGTAACATTTTGGGAATTAGGTCATGTAATTTGGCTTAACGAATAAATAAGTCCGATACTTCCCAGATCATTGTTTTCAGTGTTAGCAGATTCCTTCATTCTGTTTATATTGCCAGGAGCAAAATAGGTCTAAAACTGTAACTAAAAATGTATTACCATTTACTTGCATGATCCAACGGTAGCACATCCAACCATGCAGGCATGCGTTGTTATTAATACTACTTATTGTATCAAATTTTAAATGATTGTACATTAGTAAAATTGGCATGTTCTCTTTTTTTTAAGCATTTTTTATGTATGTATTGTGCAATCTTTTATGGCAAATTGCCAAAATAAAGAATTAATTAATGAATGAAAAAAGATATCCACATTTGATATTCTAATAAATTGCGCTTGATGACAATAGGGTGAGTAAAACACCAATGTGTGTGAATCAATATTACAACTTTTAATAAATGTCTTGATTACTATGAAATACTTGCGAGCCAGCCTAGTATATATGGATACTAGCAGTCACAGGTTAGTTCAAGTTCCTACCACTGTATTGTTAGGAAACATTTTTTTTTAGTGACACTGACTTTATCTCCCAGTAAAATGCCCCCACTACCTTATGCTACAGGCTCTCTTAGGAAGAAGCAAAATGCAAGGCAACAGATCTATATATATAAAAACTAGAAAAGGAAGAGGAGAAAATAAAGGCACGAAAAGCATATAAATTCAGGCGAGATAAACAAGACTATGAAAACGGAAAGATTTTTACTTTCGCAAGGAAGTTTGACACAATGTGAAAGGCGGCTGCAAAGAAAAACACACAAGGTACTAACAAACCACCTGTGCCAGCAGAAGACTCTGAGCCAGAGATTTCCTCTATGTCGGAAGGCAGCGGCATAACAGAAAATAGCTCGGACTCTGAGGGCGGTCAAGGTATGGATAATGCAGCCAAACTGACCATGGCCGAGGAACTGGAGTATGTGAGGCAAAGTCGGCGGGAAACTCTTTGTTCAAGCACTGTGCAGTCGGCAAAAAATGGCGCACAAAGAGGAGGAGGGCGAGGAGGACCGCAAACAAACAACGCGACAAAAAGAGGAGGCAGGGGCAGGTGGTCGTGGACAAACAAGAAAACCAAGTAAGCGGAATAACGACCACCCAAAGTAATGCCAACACTATTATAAACCTGGCCAAAATTGATCTAACGGCAGCGGAAACACAACTCCTATCGCTGGGCCTTTCATTTTGTCCGGAATCAAACTTCCACTACACCAAAACCAGGGCTGACGTTTATCAGTACATAAGAAAATTGAAATTGTGCAAATATCACAAACAGGCAAATACCAAGGCTAAATCCAACATATCATCTGCTAATGTAACGGCCATGCCAAATTTATCTACAGGTGATTACGATCTACTAAGGGATGTCCAATCTATTGTCAATGTAACGTCGAGCCCTCATACTACCATCCCTTCTCAAGGAAATCAAGGTAGCCAGCGGGAGTTTCCGTTTCTAAATACCCAAGATATTGACAATATCGGCAATAAAAAACCCGATACTCCATTTAAGAAAAAGTCCAAGTTCGCGCCTATAATGACAAAAGATGCCATCGATGTATTTAATAACATTATAGTTTCACAAATAAAAAAACTAAATATCAAAATAACAAGCTCCAAAAGGAAATTAACTACTCAAGAAAGGAGCTATGGGGCACTAATGGAGAAATTAAAAAAGCAAAACAATATCGTAATAAGAAACTCGGATAAGGTGGGAAACATTGTGCTGTGGCCCCTTAATGACTTTCTAACCGAGGCAGAAAGACAGCAGAACGATATACAGTGCTACCATCACAGTACGCCCCTCAAATACAAACAGATGCAAGATGAACTTTGGAGTAAACTACTAGCCTGGAAGAGCAAAGGACTCCTAAGCTTGGAAGAATTCAAATTTTTGAAAAAAGATTTTCCCAAAACACCTGTAATCTATTTCATACCCAAAATTCACAAGAACAGAGAACAACCACCCGGACGACCAATCATTGCAGCCTGTGATGGGCCTCTTGAAAACATGTCAAGGTACATAGATTTCTTTCTCCAAGAACATGTACAAAGTCTTGAATCATATGTAAAGGATACCGGGGACTTTTTTTGCAAAATTGGTAAAGTGGAATGGCAGGAGGGGTACAAGTTGATTACTCTAGATGTAACGTCTTTATATACATGCATAAGAAACATTGATGGCATCAAAGCAGTAGATTATTTCTTGGCAAGGAGACCTATAGAATACACATCACACAATAAGATGCTTATGGACATGTTGGTCTTCTGTCTCGAACACAATTTCTTCCTTTTCAGAAAACAAATGTTCCGACAAGTACAGGGTGTTGCGATGGGGGCCAGCTTCTCCCCCAGCTACGCCTGCCTTTTTATGGGCTGGTGGGAGGAGCTGGTCCTCCGGAGACAACATGGTGATACATACAAGGACAAGGTTATATCGTGGCTACGGTATATAGACGATCTGATGATTGTATGGAATGGGACTGAGGGCGAAGCGGAGGAGTTTATTGCCAAACTGAATGATAATGACATAAATTTGAATTTCACATCACATATCAGTAGGGAGCAAATCCCTTTCCTAGATGTCCTTATTAGAATGGAGGATCTTAAGATCAGTACCACACTATATAGGAAGGAAACCTCTGGGAACACATTACTGCACGCAACAAGCGCACATCCAGCCCACCTCATACATAGTATCCCCTACGGGGAAATGCTTAGATTGCGCAGAATATGCAGTAGTGAGGCTGAATTGGTCAAAAACCAACAAGAAAGTAAATTGAGATTCATTGAACGAGGTTACAGTGCCAAAACTATCAAAAGCGCAGTTCAAAAATCCAGGGCGAGAGCTAGGGAGGATTTGTTGGTGCAAATCAATACAGTGTCAAAATCCCAAGAAAAGGAAACATCAACAGTAGATGGGAGCCCTAAACTCATATTAACCTATAACCGCCAGCATAAATCACTGCGCCAAATAATTAAAAATAATTGGCACATAATAAAAGATGACCCCGTCATAGGCAATTCACTTCCCGAATATCCGGCCATAACATTTAGAAAGTCAACATCTATGGCAGATATTCTAGTCACTAGCAGTCCAGAATGTAAAAACAATACAGACTGGCTGAGTGCAAGGAAGGGGTTCAACAAATGTATTAGTTGCAAAGCTTGTACATTTGGAACAAATAGAACAACTTACATGACAGCCTTCAGCCCAAAACCTCAAACGATTAAACAACATCTAACATGCAGAAGTGAATATGTAGTATATATCTTAGAGTGCAGCTGCAATCTTAGGTATGTTGGAAGTACAAAGTTGCCCGGGTACCAAAGAATATTACAACATATCAGGGCAATAACTAACAATGACCCTAGCTACCCGGTAGCCCGTCACTTCAAGGAACACCATGGGGGAAAAACCAAAGATCTTAAATACTATTTGATAGATAGTGTCCCCATCCAAAGAAGGGGAGGTGGACAGCAAGAAACCCAATGGGTTAAATATGGGGGAAGATCTGTATACATATCTAGACTAGCGGGTAACATATAATGACATAAATAAATAAACAAACAACTGTTTTTACCAACACACTACATAATCCATGTATTAGTCTGCACAAAAAAACATGTCCACATGTATGAGAAATGAAAGTGAAGTGCACACAATTGACATCTCTGTAAAAGGTATATCTGCAAATTTGACATTTTATGAAATTGCGCAATATTTTGTATTTTAGATGATAGGAATATTAATTGTTGAATTTTAAATAGGATTTCAATTGGTTATTTATATTATCTATTATATATTTTACAGTTTTTAGGTATAATGGACCCGATTTTTTCATAGTTCAGACATGAATTGGTTTTTTTAAACATTTTTAATCAAGGAATGTTTTTTTAACTAATTGTGGGAAGCATGTTTTTGAACTAGAAGAAAGTAAAAACTTCGTCCATTTGACCTGTTTTCCTAGTGCTGTGAAAACCACCGGCATATATTGAAAAGAGAAAAAATATAAGTATACTATTAAACAATACAAACCGCACCATGGTGAAAGAAATATGAGACTTAGCCACACTTGCACTTTATTATTAACGCACTTGTTAGCACTTTAAGTTTAAATACACCAATAGGGTGATTCATGGGTTGTTCCTGGGGAGAAGCACAACACACTAAGGTTTAGAAGAGAATAAAACACATGCATTTGGATAATTGGTTAGCGGTTGTAATTGTGAAGGAAAATGGGGGGAAAGGGGGAGGTGTATATATATATATACAAGTGCATTTAAGCAAAGTATTGCAAAATAAAAAAATTGTATTTTACAGGTATTTTTTAAATAATTTCTAAAATATTATTCTATTCTTAGCCACAAAACGTATTTATTGTATTATACAATTTTCTACATGTCCCCTTAATTTACAAAGATTATTGTCATGTTTATCATTCAAATTGCATAATGTATTTTACGTGTAATTCTCAAAAACAAACACTTGAAGTAATCCAAAGAGAGGAAAAAAACAGACTGCAAAAATATGTGAATATCTCTTCTATGTTTATCAATGCACTTGCACTTTAAAAGGATATGTGCTTCACGACTATGTTGTCATGTGATCAAGGCAGGGATCTGCCGAAACGCGTCGTGAGGGCTGGTGGCGTTTTAACAAGAAAATAAACTAAATTGCACCAAGTTGGGTCTGCCTCGTCTTCCTTACGAACCCGGCTGGAGTTGGTGGCTGGAGCGAGTAATATTGGAAAAATATATATATATATATATATATATATATATATATATATATATATATATCGTCACCATATCAACATCTGTTGAGCCCACCCGTTGGTTTATCAACAAACAATGAGAATGGTGGCCTCAGTATTTTAACCAATCAGGCACTGTTTTATATATATATATATATATATACAGCAGTGGTGGCTCTGAAGATGAGAATAATGACCAGCAAATTGGGGTTAGTAGTTTTACTCCATCTGAGGAATTGGTTTTTATGGTGGAAGATCGGCGAAACACTTTAAGATCGTGAGGGACACAACAAGCGAAAGGAAGAGGAGGCGAAACAAATCCCGCAAAGAGAGGAGGAAACGCCGGCAACTACACGAAGAAGAGAAGAGGAAGGGGGAACGCCCAAGCGAAACAATAATAAAAATTATCAATTCACCCACCGCATTCACCTTGCATGATATGACACCACCAGCTGAGACTGAGGAATGCAATGATAAAACTCAAGAAAATGATAAAAATTAAGAAAAATGTGGAAACTAAAAAAATGAAAAACATGAATTAAAAATTTCAAAAAATAATGATGTTGAAAATACTGTGATTAACTTGACAGAACTGGACTTAAATGCTGCTGAAACCCAGCTTCTTTCTCTGGGACTTTCTTTTAGTCCTAAAAATGGGTTCAAATATGTACAAACGAGAATTGACACTTTTAAATTTATCAGGAAATTGAAACTTCTAAAATTCCACACTATCAACAAAAAGAGCGATCTAGCTACCACTATTTTGAAAGAATCTCAGGTAAGCAAGAATTTCTCTATAGCGGATACTACAGCTTTGAAAATTGCCCACTCGCTTGCCAATGATGGCACAGATTCCATAGCCAATACTCAGGAAGTTTTTAGGTCTATGGGAATCAGCAGTGGCAGCGCTGGCAATAGTCCTTTTGTCCCTGTTATGCCTAGGGATGCCATCGACATTTTTAATGATTGTGTTATTGATGATTTAAAGGAACTAAATCGAACTGTTGCTAAAAAAGACAAATATAGAAGCTATAGAGATAAACAGTACTCTTTGTTGATTCGGAAAATCAATTCCCATGGAAATATTCTTTTTAACAAAGCAGACAAAGGCGGCAACGTCGGCTTGTGGCCACGTGATATGTATGTAAAGGAAGCTGAGAGACAATTAAGTGACCCAGCCTGCTACAGAAAAGCCTCATTCAATGAATTGAATAAAGTGAAGCAATTAGTGCATACGAACTTGGCACAATAGAAAAGGGAAGGTTTGATAAGTAAAAAAGAATTTGAGTTTCTTAAGAAGGATTTTCCTATCACTCCTACATTATACTTATTACCCAAAATCCATAAAGGTACTACACCTATACCTGGGCGTCCTATTATTTCTGCCCAAAATGGACTTTTGGAACCTTTATCCAAATATGTGGATTATTTTCTTCATGATTTTATGGAGGCTCTTCCTACTTACCTGAGAGACACTGGTGATTTCCTTACTAAATTGAGAGACATTGTGTGGAAACCTAATTACATGTTTTTAGTAATGGATATTACTTCTCTTTACACCTCTATAAATCATAGTGATGGTTTAACAGCTATTGAATATTTTCTGTCTGGAAGGGACATTAAGTATTTTGAACACAGCAAAATGCTCATTACTATGATTGATTTGTGTCTCAAGAACAATTTCTTTTTGTTTAACATTGAAGTCTACCAGCAATTGCGGAGTGTTGCTATGGGGGCATGCTTCTCCCCTAGCTACGCGTGTTTACACGTGGGCTGGTGGGAGAGGCATGTTCTTGGTGTGCTCCGTGATTGTTTGGGGGACAGTGAGACTGGCATTGTTAAAATGTGGCGTTTTATTGATGACGTATTTATAATCTGGCAAGGTTGTAAATCTTCTGCTGAGGAATTTGTTAACAACATCAATAGCAATTCTTTGAACCTTGAATTCACAGCTAACATCAACAATGTGAGTGTAGACTTCTTAGATGTAGAAATCTACATTAAGAACAATAATATCATGACTAGGATGCATAGAAAATCCACAGCAGGAAATTCTATCTTACATGCCCACAGTAATCATCCTCGCCATCTTATTAAGAGTATTCCTTATGGGGAATTTTTAAGACTTAAACGCATATGCAATAATGAGATTGATCTTGCAATATGTCTTGATGGTTCTTTTCAGAGATTTTTACGTAGAGGATATGACAAAAACACTCTTACCAGCTCCCTTAAAAAGGTGATGTCAAACCAGACGGGTCTTATTTCTGAACCTGAGGTCACTATAACAGACACTCTTGAGTTGGTGCCCACTAAGACTGATAAACCTACTGTTCGGTTAATCACCACCTTTAACAATCAAGAAAGGAAGATCAGACAAATAATGAAATCTAATTGGCCCATTTTAAAAACAGACATCACATTAGCTCCACTTTTGGAGGACATGCCTAGTATTACTTTCCGTTGAGCACCCTCTATGAGGGATGCTTTGGTAAGAACCAGTCCAGAGGTCAGCACTAAACCTAATTGGCTCTCTAATAGAACTGGGTTTCGGAAATGTAGCTCGCTCTTGCAGGGCTTGTAAATTTGGAGTCAACACTATGGAATATGTTGAGGGGCTGACTGATGCTGTCATCAAGATCAACAGTCTTTACACCTGTAAAACTGACCATGCGGTTTATGTTTTAAAATGTACTTGTGAGCTGCAATATGTTGGCAGCACCAAATTACAAATATATATCCGCATTTTACAGCATCTTCGGGCCATAGTCAATTCTGACCCCAATTACCCTGTGGCACGTCATTTTAAATTGGTCCACAATAACAATCTAAATGATTTACAATATTTTGTTATTGACGCTGTCCCTTTATCTAAAAGAGGAGGAGATAGAGAAAAGAAATTAAGACAGTTGGAAAGCCATTACATAGTTAGGCTTAACAGTAAGATTCCTAATGGCTTAAACATGGGAGAAGATCTTATCAATTTCTTGTAAATATTTCTATTTACTCCATTATTTGCACAGTATTTTAAATGGTTTTTACCTATTTATATGTATTTAGCTATTTTTATATTGTGCTGAGGATGTTCCTGTGTTGAACTTATGCAACTTATGTGGCTTATCTGTGGATTACCCTATGCAATTGTACATGCTTTATGAAATTCTTCTTTATGATGCAGTGTTATCCTTTTCTGATCAAGTTTTTGGACATATTTGTTACATCGTGTTAATCTATTGCCATAGATTGCAGTAATTTTGCACTTTCCCTTGTTTAATTCCCAACTTTTATGTATATATCTGCCGGTGACTTGCACTTTATTGCACTGTTGCACTTTATCACTGTTTGAATAATTTTGTGTTTGTTGCAGATAATTTGCTAGTTTTAGGAATTATCTTGCTCTTGTCCATTTCATGGATTTTAATTTTTGCACTATTTTTGCACTACTTTAGTATGTGGTTTTTAACGTTTTTACTGGCTTTTGTCCGATGGACCTCCTGGGACTAGATATATTACTCAACAATTTTAATGTTACCCTTATTGGCTGACTATGAATTCGGGCACTTGCCCTATACTTGCATTCCATTCATTAATTTTATCGTTGTATAATTGGAAATAATTAAGGAATTACTATGGTTTTAAACCCTGTCCTTTATTATGAAATTTTTCCAATATCGCGATATGATGAACTTAGTTTGATGAAAACGTATGTTTATAAGTGAACTTTGACTAGTTTAAGATTCTTGCCAGCCATTCCAGCTACAAACAGTATTTTTTCTATGTCCTTGATGCTATGGGCGGGGCCATATGTAGTACTACCAGTATTTAACCACATGTATCTCTGGGTTTGTCATGTGATCAAGTCCGGGTTCCCCAGACGAAACGTGTCATGTTGCCGTTCCCATCGATGGAATAAAAGCACTTTATTTCACCAAGAATCCCTCGTTGTGGTCTGTACCTGGTTTGTGTTCGAGCTGTCTTTTGGTTGCTGGCACTACAGGATTGTGGAGATATATATATATATATATATATATATATATATATATTCACTGAAAAAACCATAGGTTATAGACTATATATTGTTAGGGATTAGCATTTACAAAACCTTAATTTACTCGCACAAAACCATAGAAATTCGCATATATAGTTAGTTGCAATAACTATATATCGCGCACCCGCAATCCACTGCTGATCATGTCACATATTACATCATTCATGACATGGTCAGTGACATCACTGATGACATCACTGATGACATCATTCAGTGACTGTCTGTTTCTGTAAAGTTAAAATATGTCTTACATATTGAAGAATGAGTGGATGTATAAGTGTCTGGATGAAGGATTTAGTAGGTGCATGAGTGAGTGAGTGATTAAATGTGTCTCACTGAGTGCATGGGTTAGTGACTAAACTGTCTTAATTTGTGCATCAGTATGTCTGTTGTTCTGTAAACTGCTGCATGTGTTGATCAGTAGCTATATGAGTAACTATATGGGTTATTGATTGATTGTCCAAGTATTTGTATGGGAGACTGAGTGTGTGTGTGGCTGGTTGGGAGATGTGTGACTCTGTGCAGATCAATGTGTTCTTGTATCATTGATTGATGTCATCAGTGATGTCATTTGAGATGTCATCAGTGATGTCACTTACCATGTCATGAATGATGTAATATGTGACATCATCAGCAGTGGATTGCGGGTGCGCGATATATAGTTATTGCAACTAACTATATATGCAAATTTCTATGGTTTTGTGCGAGTAAATTAAGGTTTTGTAAATGCTAATCCCTAACTATATATAGTCTATAACCTATGGTTTTTTCAGTGAATTTCAATGGTTTTTTAATAGCAAATATGAAAAGCTGTAAAATGTCAAGTACGTGGTAGGTAAAAACATTTTCGTATTTATGCACGCTGATATGCTTTGAACGCTGCCCCCCCCCCTCCTCTTTTCTTTTAAAAATTGGAAGAAACAGAAAGTATTCCCTTCCATAAATAACCCAAGACTTTTATTTTGTTATGGCAAGGGAACAAAATAGAGAAAAAACTATAGTTGGTCACCATAGGGTTTAAAGAAGGAATGGTTCTTCACCAGATTAGATATTTTCCCAGACCCTCATTCTCCAATGTGATGAACTAGGCTAAAATTCTTCTGGTGCCTGCACCCTGTCACAGAATATCACCCTAAAACATGGAATCTCCCAAACACCAGATTGAGTTGAACCCCACAGTAAGACTTATTTCTTCAGGGCCTCAGAATTTATTTTGCTGTGCTCATGGAAATTGTGGGATATTGGAGAGATAAAGTGTCACCATTAAGAAAGGGTAGTATTTAAATTTGCATATCAATTATGTTAAACCTTTTAGACATATGATATGCTAGCTTGAACTTAAGCTTTACATTTGAAGCCGAATTCAACAGCTTAAGTAAGTAGGTTTTCGTAGTTGTAACTTTAAAGGGTGATCTAGCAAGTTGTAAAGATTTTCTAAAACAGTGGAGCGTATTTAGTTTTTTAATGTACATGTTTATGAAACGATTACACAAATGAAACATTTGTGAGTTTTAAATTTCCGGAGAAGTATAATTCACCAATAGCTTTCTCTGTAGATGTTTTTCCATTAACAATCCCAGTTCCATCACCCGCCCAGGATATCACTACTGTTAGTTGTCATTGTTGCTTCTGTTTTAATAAAAAATGTTTTAAGGTGTTTACTGTTTTTGTTGCGATGTATATATTTATTAGTTATTAAAGTGTTATAATCCTACTATTTTTTTATCGATTATTGCTCTTTGAGATATTCCCTGTCTACAAACAGAGAAGAATAGGAATATTCTGTCTCCCTTTGCAGTTAGTGAAGGATAGGTAATGCGGACTTTTGTCCCCCGTTGTAATCCGTCATGCCTGTTTT
Source organism: Lissotriton vulgaris (assembly GCF_964263255.1). NCBI lineage: Eukaryota > Metazoa > Chordata > Amphibia > Caudata > Salamandridae > Lissotriton > Lissotriton vulgaris. The sequence continues at coordinate 921,551,759 of NC_141691.1, read as the reverse complement.
TCTCCCCACTGATTGATTGATTGGCTGGACATTTATTGTTCAAGGAATAGTTCTTTCGAGGTATTCTCTGTTTGCAAATAACGTGGAATAGAAATATTCTGTCTAGTCTTTGCAAGTAGTGAAAGGTGGGTAATGCGGACCTTTGTCCCCCGTTGTAATCTGTCATGCCCATCTACTCCCCACTGATTGATAAACTAGTTCCACCCGGACCATTTATTAGAGGTACATCATCTGGCTCAACCGGAGGGTACCCCTAATAAAGAAGACATATGTAAAATACGAAGTAATCACTGTATCCTGTTAAACAGAAACTTTAGCATGAAACACACTTGAAAAGGAAGGGAAAGAAATCGAACAAAATCAGTAGGCCACTGATGAGTTTTTGACTTCGCTAGAAATAAGAAACATGAAAGTGGTGAGAGAACCCAAGCTTGACGTTACAGCAGCCACGAGGTAGCTAGGCTCCGCCACCCCCCCACTGCTCCAAGCATGTCTGTCCCACCGCCCGCCACGCCCAATAACGGTAACATGAAATAGATACAAATCAGCAGATACCTACCCCCATTCCGGAAACTCCCGAAGTGCAACAGGTTCGCGGCTACGCCCATCCGGAAGATGAGGCCTTCGGCACGTGTAGGGCGAGGAGGTCGTCGCGTAAGGTGGGCCAGGAGAGGAGCCGAGGCCGACGGGATCCCTTGTCCCATCCTCTTCTTTTTTCAATAATGGCTGCGACAACCGGGGGGGGGGGGATGTCTTGCACATGCCCCCGACCCCCCCCTGGGCCAGGAGAGGAGCCGAGGCCGACGGGATCCCTCTTCTTTCTTCCATAATGTCTGCGACTACGGGGGGGGGGGATGTCTTGCACATGCCACCGACCCCCCCCCCCCCCCCCCCTGGGCCAGGAGAGGAGCCGAGGCCAACGGGATCCCTCTTCTTTCTTCAATGTCTGCGACAACGGGGGGGGATGTCTTGCACATGCCACCGACCCCCCCCCCCCTGGGCCAGGAGAGGAGCCGAGGCCGACGGGATCCCTCTTCTTTCTTCAATAATGTCTGCGACAACGGGGGGGGATGTCTTGCACATGCCACCGACCCCCCCCCCCCCCCGGGCCAGGAGAGGAGCCGAGGCCGATGGGATCCCTCTTCTTTCTTCAATAATGGCTGAGACAACGGGGGGGGATGTCTTGCACATGCCACCGACCCCCCCTCTCCCCCTCATATTTCCTGGTCTGGCCCCGGCTTGGTATGAGCTCCCCGTTCGGTCCTGAAGCGGCGCCCTGCAGGCCACGGGGGGGATGTCTTGCCTCTGCCTCCGACCCCCCCCTCTTATCGCCTGGTCCGGACATCACGGATATCAACGACAGGTGTCGGCGTGGGGTGTGCTGGGAGGGAGATGCGGCGCGAATGAGCCTCTCCCACCCCCCTCAGCTGCACCCCTAACGCTCCACTCACCCAACAAAAGGTCTCGTCCACTATTGTGAGGCAATGATGCTCCGCTCACCCAGCGGGGGTCTCGTCCACTGTTGCGGTGCAACGGCGCTTCTGAGTTCAGCTAGAAAATGAGTCCTGCGTCCAGAAACGTTCTCCTCAACTTTGAAGATTCTATAAGAGCCACGGGGGCCCCCGACCCCCGCAGACACCCCCGATGGGGAATGACTGCCATGATCACCCACGGAACGACCACGACGTAGCCGCGGGACGTCGGCGCGCTCATGCCGGCGCCGGCCTCAGTCTTGAAATGACCAAAATCCTGCAAGACTACCAACTTGATCAGTTCCGGTGGGACACCAGTATGACCCGGTAGGAGAGATTGTTGCTTCCCACCCCACTTTGACTGATGGTTCATGTCGCCAGTCCCCTCTGCTACCCTTCAACAAAAACTTTTGGACTGCCGAAAGAGGTCCCGGTCCAACCACGAGTTGGTGGAGACATTTTGACTATACTTGGACCTTCCTGACCTCACCCAAAATGGCGCCGGTACAAATGAAACTCTCAACTCCTTGTTGTGCCCCGATTGCTCAGCCTTGATATCATGATATGTATGCAGTTTTTAGCACATGAATTGATATGGGATAAGACTGATTATATGTTCGGACAATGAATTGATCCGGGATGGGTATTGATTATACGTTCGAACAATGAATTGACATGGAACGGGTACTGATTACACGTTCGGACAATGAATTGATATTAAGTTCTAATGCATCATTGATTACTGTATTTATTGAAGTTTCGAATTGTCGACACTTTTGGTACTTGCTCACAATGAATTATCGATATGATTTTGTTGCACTTGTCACACTTTTTACTATGAAATCAACGACCACTGACTCTTATGTTTTCTACAAATAAATACCCCCCCCCCCCCATTTACAGTTCCAGCCTGCTCCGTGGCCGGCCCACGGGGTTGTAGGCCCGTATTTGTGCACCAACATTTTTATTAAAGGTTTTTGAAAAAGCAAACGTAGTTGTAACGCGTAGGTTTTTTCAGTGAATTTCAATGGTTTTTTATTAGCAAATATGAAAAGCTGTAAAATGTCAAGTACGTGGTAGGTAAAAACATTTTCGTATTTATGCACGCTGATGTGCTTTGAACGCTGCCCCCCACCCTCCTCTTTTCTTTTAGGAGTATTCTCTCTTTGCAGATAGTGAAGGGTAGGTAACGTAAGCCTTTGCCCCCATTGTAACCCGTCGTGCCTGCTTCCCTCTACATTTGATTGATTGTTATCCAAGCATTTACTGTTTTAGAATTGGGTGCTCTCATGCTGACGCCAGCTTCAATCTGAAACATCCAGAAACACTGTAGACTACCAATTCAATCAGTTCCGGTGGAGCCCCAACGTGACCCGGTAAAGAAGAACTTGCCCTCCCCTTTTTGACTGATTGTTCTTGTTGCCTGTCCCTTCTGTTGTCATTTAACAGAACTTTTTGGACTGCTGAAAGGGGTTGTATTCCGACCGCTGGTTGGTGGAGACATTTTGACTATATTCTGGACCTGCGTTGTCGTGTAATGCGTCATATGACGCGCCGCGTTAGCGCACCCGGAAGTGCACCGGTGCGCAAGGCGCAGCTTCCCGGAAACGATCCAGAGCGCGGCGCGCAGCGCGTAACGTAAGCATAACAGGTCATGTGACTTGTTAATAAAACTTTTCATTGGTTCATTTTACTTTTGGTTTCCTAATGATGGAAGTCTTGATCATATGACCTAAAAATAACACTTTTCATTGGATTAAAACATTTTTTTTCCCCAAATGATGAAAGACCCACCTTTTTTTTTCTCACTCGGCAATCAAAAAAGGTTCCGTTAGATGACAACAGAGGGGACAGGCAACAAGAACCATCACTCAAAAAAGGAGAGGGCAAGTTCTTCCCTACCGGGTCACGTTGGGGCTCTACCGGAACTCATCGAATTGATAGTCTACAGTGTTTCTGGAAGTTTCAGACTAAAGCTGGCGTCAGCATGAGAGCACCACCATCTCGTAGCTCCGTCGTGGCCATTCCGCAAGCAATCATGGCAGCCGCTCCCCACCGCAAGCCTGCGGGAGTTGGGGGCCCCCAAGACTTTTGTAGAATCTTCAAGGCTGAGGGGACGCTTTCGAGAATGGAGCCCAAGCCCTAGCAGACAAGCGTCCGAGTTCCAAGGTGTCCCAGGGCCATTTTAGTGGACCAGGCCCAAATCCGAAGAGCCGGCCGCCATTTTAAGAGTCCTGTTGCAGCCGCCTATCGCTGCACCGCAAGAGTGGGAGCAACTCAACTACATGGTGAGCGAGACGCTGTAGCCGGAAGAGCGGGCGGTAAACAGCTGAATGGCGGAAAAGGCACAGTGTAGCAAAAGCGGGCGGAATGGCAACTGAAACGGTAAAGGGGCGCCCCACTACAGCAGACGAGCCTCCACCTGGGGAGGCCCGTTCACGCTGCCTCTCCCCCCCCCCCCCCACGGGGCGCCCCACGCCGTTTTTGGGAGCAGCATTGTAGGATACCAAAACCAGTGCGGCAACTTACTGGACATCACCTGGGTGCCGTCCAGATCTCAGCGCGTTCTGCTGCCTTGGGACTATTCGCACAGCAGACCGCTACTGACGAGGCACAGTGCAGCAAAAGCGGGCAAGTACCATGAGTGACGTTAATTCGATCTTTCAATAGTACAGTAATCAATAACACATCAGAACTTAATATCAATAGGGATGTCAAAATGTTCAATCAATTCTCGTCCCTGCTCGCCATGTGCTTCAAAACTGCATACGTATCTCGTGATATCAAGGTTGGGCAACCAGTACACAACAAGGAGTTACGAGTCCCATTTATACCGGCGCCATTTTGGGTGCGGCCGGGCAGGTCCAGGATATAGTTGAACATAACAAATGAGGCTGACGTCTCTGAAGCAGTTGATGCACAGAAGGACATAGCAAATAAACATGAAGTCTCTGAAGCTGTTAACACACTGCAGGACAAAACAAGTGAACCTGAAACCTCTGGAATAATTGTCGCTCAGAAGAACAACACACAAAACTCTGTAGTGTCTGAGGAAAGTAAAACAGAAGGGCACTGTAGTTTCCGACACACTTAACACTAATGACTTAACAAAGATATCGTCTGTCTATGAAGCAGCTGTCATGTTCACAGAATTGACAAAGAAGTGTGCAGACACCAATGCTATTAAGAAACACAAGGAAATCCCTAACGCATCAGCATTCTCGGAAGAAGTTGACACAGATGACATCTTAAGGAACAAAGAAAGACAAATTAAGGATGAGGAAGTTATCACTTTAGTTTTTTCATCAGCTAGCGACAGCAACAAACACATTGTAATGGAGATTAGAGAGGCTACGGATGGGTGAATAAATTATCAAAAGAAATGGCGACTCCCCCCTTTAGCAGATTAGCTAAATCTTTGCGTAATTTGGGCATAAAAGTTATATTATTGTTGTTGTTGTTGTTATGGTTATAGTTCTGGTTAATTTCCATTCAGAGTGTCCTACACAGCACCACTCTAGGTAAACACTACTTTATGTAAACCTGGGACATAGCACTCATTGAAATGTTTGTGATCTTTCCTGTTAAGTTGCATCATAAGTTATTTTAACCATTAATACACAGACACAAATAACATGTGTACCCAAAAACAAAATACAGATTTCGGCCTTATTTATTGCCTCTAGTTTTCAAAGGCAAATTTCTGTGGAAAACATGCACATTAAGGGTTGCCTTTCCTTAAACCTTTGTTTTTTTTTTAAAAATTGGAAGAAACAAAAAGTCTTCCCTTCCATAAATAACCCAAGACTTTTATTTTGTTATGGCAAGGGAACGAAATAGAGAATAAACTATAGTTGGTCACCATAGGGTTTAAAGAAGGGATGGTTCTTCACCTGGGTGCCGTCCACAACTCAGCACGTTGTGCTGCCTTGGAACTATTCGCACAACAGACCGCTACTGACCATTGTTGCTTCTGTTTTAATAAAAAAAATTTAAGGTGTTTACTGTTTTTGTTGCGATGTATATATTTATAAGTTATTAAAGTGTTATAAACCTACTACTTTGTTGGAGTTCTATATATTTTTAATGTGACACATAATTATGAAGACTTTGATGTACAAAAAGGCATCCCTGGAATCTTCCGCTTCAGGCTCGATCCCACACACCCTCACAGTGAGAATCCCCTCCCCAATCACAATACAGGATGGTTATCAGATAGTAGGAACGCGTGCGGTGTGACGGATCTCATCGGGTGGGGGCCTTGATCTACTGTAACTCCTTTGAAGAGGGGTGACTCTTTACAGTTGGAGCCATAAACTACATCCACAGGGCTATGTGATAGCCTGGGACCGGCCTGGACAATCGGACACAAAGGAAGAGGAGTGTCAGAGGGTGCGGTAGTGAATAGGGTGAAAGGGTGGTGTCGGGTGGGCGCAGGGTGTGATTCTCAGGAAAGAGCAGCGCAGATGGGGGGAGGTTTATGGCCCATGCATAAGACAGAGAGCGGGGGTGACCAGTGCGTGGGGGAGATGCTTGCGAGGGTGGGGAGCCATGCTAAGGATCGGCGGCGTGCAGAGAGTGGGTCTGGTCAAGGCATCTAAAATGGCTGCCGTGCACGACAAAAGTGTGGCATTGGAAAAAAAGCAAGATGGCGCAGACAATGTTTCTCAATACGAAATAATTGATAACAATTATTTTTAACAATATATTTACTCGCAGTGTCAAAATGGCGGTCAACACTTCCTGATTTCCTTCGAATCGAACGTTAACAGACGTCACGATCGGCGTCGTGCAGAGAGTGGGTCTGGTCAAGGCATCTAAAATGACTGCCGTGCACGACAAAAGTGTGGCATTGGAAAAAAAGCAAGATGGCGCAGACAAGGTTTATCAATACGGATTAATTTATAACAATTATTTTTAACAATATATTTACTCGCAGTGTCAAAATGGCGGCCAACACTTCCTGATTTCCTTTGAATCGAACGTTAACAGACGTCACGCAGCAAAAAAAAAAAAAAAACGCTCACGCGCAGCCGCTGGAAGACAAGTATCAACATATATGAGCATCCTCAGCCACCCTCAGAAAATAAGGGGGTCAGAATACGTCTCCCGTACCCCCTTATACCCATTTCCCACATTGTTTTTCCTCCATCTTGTAATTTAATTAAAACGAAACACAATTTTTTTTGTTGTTTTTTTTGGCCCCGCGGGGCACTTTAATATCCCCCTCATCAATCCTAGGGGGTCAGGAGGGGTCTACCTTGCCCCCTTTCCTTCAATTCCCCCTTCGTTTTGGCCTCCTCTAGTCTCTCGATCCTACCGAGAGACAAGATGGCGGCCGCTACGGACTGTTTAGAATGTTGACAGACACCGGAGAGCCAATCAGCTTCGCTTCGCAAAGCTCCGTTACGCGAAAAGTACGCGAACTGGAGCGCTATCCGGGACGCTGTCACAGATATATCTGTTTTTTTAAACGTTAATTTCTCAAAATCCACTGGAGCACATATATTGAGACCCAGAAAAGGCACATCGGGCTAACAGTCCCTACAATTTTGCCAAGTTTCGTGTAAATCCATTCAGCCGTTCGAGCTAAAAGTGAGGCCAAACGCCCTATGGAAAAATGAATGGGAAAAACGCGTTTTGGGACCCCACTTTTTTCTCTGCCTCCCCTTGACAAAACCCCCCAAATTTTCAGGGGCTGCTCGGAAACAAAATGTGCCATTTTCCTGAAAATTTCAGCCGATTCCGTCCACAAACGCCAAAGTTATTAGACATAGAATTTTCAAAAGTTCCATAGAGAAAAAACTTCTAACTATATATACCTACTGGCGACCGCCAGTAGGTAATACATATATATATATATATATATATATATATATATATACATACATACATATACATACACACACACACACGTTACTTACCTTATGTAACGTCTTATCTGAGACATGATCTAACTGCAGATTCCTTACCTTTGAATTTCCCAGGCGTTAGAATGGATCCATAAGATTTTTCTTAGAGCAATACCCCTGCGCTCAGGTAGGTGGTGTCGGCTGGCGGCCCGTGATGTCGTCAGCATAATCTGCACCGGAAGTGAAGTCTGTGTTACCTAGGTAGGCGCCACCTTAGCGCGATGACAACAGTTACTTTTCACGACTTTCCTGCCAGAAACATGAAGCCATAAAGAGTGCTGACATTGATGTGTTTTTAAGAAACTAGGGTCCTGAAAAAGAACATCCCTGACCCTAGAAACATGTCTGCAACACAGGAAGGCTGGGTGAGTCGGTAAGGAATCTGCAGCTAGATCATGTCTCTACCAGATAAGGCGTTACCAAAGGTATGTAACATGTCCACCTGATAGAGACAGCTAGTCACAGATTCCTTATTTTTGAATATATACCCAAGCAATACTATCCCTGGAGAAGGGACTGTGGACAGCATTTATACTAAGAAGTACTGCAGGACTGAGCAGCCAAAAAGGCCGTCCCTGTGGACTAAGTCTGGTGGAAGGAGCCCTTCAGGAGGCTGCTTCTTTGCCAGAGCATAGCAAATCTTGATGTAGAGGGTGACCCATCGTGAGATGGACCTCTACTGCACCACCCAACCTTTCTTCGATCCAATCTACCCTACAAAGAGTTGGTAGCCCACCCGGAACTCTTTTGTTCGGCCCAGGTAGAATGACAATGCTCTTTTTGGATCCAAACAGAGTGATGCAAAGGAGCGTAGAAAGTGGGCAAGGTGACAGACAGTCCCACATGGAATTGAGTTACCACTCTCGGAAGGAAAGAGGCCCTAGTGTGAAGTACCAATTCAACAAGAAATATAATCAGAAAGGGGAGTTGGACGATAAAGCCTGAAGCTCGCTCACCACCCCTGGCAGATGTAATCGCCACTACGAGGCTGGTTTGATGGTGAGCACCCGATGGTGGCAATTATGCTAAGGCTCAAAAGGAGAGCACATGAGAAAAGTGAGAAACATATTAAGATCCCTCTGAGGCATAATGAAAGGGGGGGGTGGGAACATATGTGCAAGTTCTTTCAGGAATCTATGTACAATGGGTGAATTAAATAAGCAGGGTTGGTCCGGCAACCTCATGAAGGCAGACCATGCTGAAAGATAACCTTTCAAGGTTCCCAGAGAAGAGCCCTGCTGGGAAAGGGTCAAAATAAAAATCTAATTAGCAGAAAAAGAAGCAGAAAGAGTTAACATACTTTTTTGCACAATATATTCCAAATTTCTTTCACAGCCTTGCTGTTCTAGCCATGTACAGAGATGCAGGGCCTCTTGACAAAGAGTCCATGACGCCACTCCGCCATATTTGCTGCAGTACCACATGGCTGTTGTGTTGTCTGTGAACAGTTGAACTAGCCATCCTTTGATGGAGGGTAGAAAGGCTTTCAATGCCAATTGGATCGCTTGGAGCTCCAGCATGTTGATGTGGAGTCCTGATTCAGCCGGAGAACAGAGTCCTCTGATCCCATCCCAGAAGTGACACATCTGTCATTTCTGTGAGATATGGTTGAGGAGAGGGATCTGCCACCGACCTAATCGTGGTTAGTCAGCCACCACCAAAGGTTTCATGCAGTTCCCTCTGGGATCTGGACCATGCTGGAGAGATTCCCCTGATGCTCCACCCACTGGAACTTCAGGTCCCATTGCACAGCTCACACATGCTACATGGCATGTGTCACTAGCAGGATGCAGGAGGCCGTGAGGCCCAGCAGCCTCAGAGTCATTCTCACCAACCCAGGATAGAGGCAGAAATATTGGTATCAAAGTCTGAATATCTTAGACTTGCTGTTTGGGTGGAAAACCCCAAAACTGCACAGTGTCCAGAAAGGCTTCAATGAAAGGGAGACTTTGAGAGGGAGTCAGGTGTGACTACGGTACATTGATAGCAAACCCCAGCAAATGCAGGAGTTTTGCCGTAGTCTGGAGGTGGGAAACGACAGCCTGGGCGAGCCTGCCTTCAACAACCAGTCATGGAAAAAGGGGAATACTGGCAGCCCTTCATGTGCAGTGATGAGCTGTGACCACCGTCATCACCTTCGTGAGCACCCAAGAGGCGCTGATGAGGCCAAAAGGGAGCTTGGTAAACTGAAAATGCTCATGGCCTACTGTAAACTGTAGGTAGTGCTGATGGGCAGGCAGGACGGGAATATGAAAAAACGTGTACTGCAAGTCCAATGCTAATAATGGAGTTTAAAGGGTAGACAGGACTTGAGTTAATATGAGGTTCTTGAATATATCTTCTTTTTGAGGAAGTAGTCGAGGGCTCGTAAGTCTAGGACAGGACAAAGGTCCTTGTCCTTTTTCAGAACAAGAAAGTAGTAGGAACAACAACTACAGCCTACTTCTGGTGCTAGATCCCTCTCTATGGCTCCCTTAGACAGGAGAATCATGACTAACTCCAGGAGAAAAATCAAATGATCCTGTCAGCTGGTTTTAGGATGGAGGAGTGGTCTCAAAAGGGAGGGATTAGCCCCTTTGGTCTATCTGGGGGACCCACCTGTCTCAAATGATGGATTGCCAGTGGTGAAGGTAATGGCTGATCCTGTCACCTGGTGGACGCCCATGGTCTGGAAGGCAGAGACTAGTAGGGTTTGGAGGCTGAACCTGCCGATTGGGGGGTGGAGGGTGGTCTCACTGGACCTCTGGCCGCCAGACCCACATGACAACAACAAAGATTTGGCCGGTCCCTAAGAGGGATATATATATATATATAAATATATAGACAAGTAAACAGTACAACCCCACAGAAAAGCACTATTAAAGGGAGTCTCATTTAAGAGGGCATAATCCCATCACCCACCGAGGTAGCATGCTTCCTCATTTGGGATCTTATCTTGACTGTAACCTGCTCCAGCCAAGGAGCTGCAACTCCTCGCTAGTGTAAAGGAGAAACTCACAGATGTTTTTAATGTAATCTGGGACTAGATCACCTAAGATTGATGGAGCATGAAACTGTGTGGGGAAAGTGAGTGATGCAGTGTACGAAATAGGCGATTTAAAATGGACTACCAGGAGAAAAAAAGAGTTTATTAAATATCTTGTGGTGTCAAGAGTTAAAAAGCAGTAAGTGCGCGATCTGAATAAATGTGCTAGCGTGTTAGTGAAAAAGCTGAGATGGTCGACATGTTTCAGCCAACCTTGATCCTACATTGATCATGGCTTTCTTCAGGACCTAGTTGTACCTACTGCACACTGAATAAGTAAAAAATTAACACAAAACAAAAGATTAAGGAACGATACAGCTGTGTACCTGCGTAATGCTTTAAGTTGAAACTACAGGCGTACGTGTCGAATTCCTGTTGGAAGAAGAGAAGAATTGATGTATACATGCATGTTTCCAGTCTGTATATAAAAGAACATTTCCAATCAATGTAAAATGCTACACTTCTCAAAAAAAGTTGGAAAGAACACTATATCCACGCCTTACCCGTATTAAATTGGGAAGGAGCTCACTGCTCCTGGCTACAACTCAGGGCATGAGGCAACGCTCTATGAACAGTGAGAGAGAAAAAAGAGAAAGAAAAACTAGACCCACAAAAGTTGGGAGTTTGTATTAAAAAATGGTGGACCAGCATGGCCCTACCACTTAGGCTTCTAGGCTAAATGAGGATTTAATTAGGTCAGCACCAAGATGTACAAATGCATAGGGAGAGACTCAGACCTACTGCAATTTACTATTGCAGACTTCTCTTTGTAAAAGTATGCTGAAGAATAACAGGGGAGAACAATCTGAATATAAGGCTAGTTCACTACTTGTGTGTTAGAAACCACCAATCCTTCATGCTCAACCCTCCCATAGAGAGTAATAGGTCAATCAGGCAGTGCAGCGGTATTAGTGCAATTTGCAAGGTATGTACCGGCTCCTAGCAATATTAGGGCAAAGAGTAGTGCCAGGGTTTAAACAGGGAGTGGCATAATACTAAACGGCCCATGTCATAGAAGACAGTTATCTCTAGGGACCGTGCCAAGTCCATTTTTTGTATTGCCTAAATGGGTGCCACGTTTAAAATGAAACCGGGATTAAACAGACAAGAAAAGAGCCCTCCCAGCATTGAAGGGACCCGTCTGACACCCACTGCGTTTACCTAGTCCGTCGCTACCCCGGGCTCGATCCAGAGTTTCACGAGCTGTGGCAAACAAATGGGGCGCGGGCTTAAATACAGGTAGCAAGGGTCGTAAATGAGCTTCACTTGGGGGAGGGGGATCATTGTAGTGGCGCCATTCGAGGAGTCCAAAGTAATGTAGCCCAAGTCGCAACTCACTGACGCGCAACGTAGTCAAGGAGACCTACCCAAGAATGTGGGAAGCCTGGGAAATGTAGTTTCCTATAGTAGTCTGCTGAGTTTATGTACAAGCGTCAAGAGAACCATGTGGCTGATGCGTTTTAAAGATAAGGAGGAAAGTTCTTTGCAAATCTAATTAATGTTTCTACTAAAAGTAAAAAAAATATAAATCCAAGACCTGCAATCACACGTGATTACGGAAAGCTGCCCAGGAGTGAGGAGAGTCTGGGAAATGTAGTCTAACAGGTTTGTAGGCCGTGTGTATGTAAACGCGCAAAGGAAAGTATATTCCGGATGCGTGTTCAAGGTGCAGGGCAAACCACAAGGTTGATGTAATATGATAACCCGCAAACAAACAAAACAGACAAAATGTAACTTCAGACCCTGTAATCACAGGGTCCGGTTGGTAAAAAGCAATTAGCGTACTGTGTTTGTATTGTCCTTAGGGCTAGCATGCACATTGTTTAAAAACTTTAAGATAACCAAAAAAGTGTTTGTTTAAGAAATCAGGTGTCTCCTTTGTATAGGTACCGGCATATACCTTGTAACCATGACCCGACTCAAGTTCAAAAGATCTTTAATCGAATTACGGGAATTCATAAAAGCACATATATAAGTATACAATCCATAATAAATAAATAACAATAGAAATCAGTCAACAATAGTACAGAGTTAGCCATCCATCATTTTGCGAGCGCGGACTGCAATTTTTAAGAAAGTGCAAGTGCAACAAATGATCTCCTCATTGTCTAGTGCAAGTAACAACTGGTAAGATTGGTCCAGGGTAATTGGTCTAAGTTTTTAGAAAAAGGGAATTAAAAGCCATTTAGTATATTTCAAATAAAAATTACAGGAAAAGAAAAAGTGCAAGTCATTTTGGGTGCTTAGCCCATTACAAGGGCAGCTTATTTTATCTAAGCTTGATTGATGGCCCAGGGGAAAATTTAGTAGATATCTAATGGAACCAGCCCTTAGTCGAAACAACAAGCTTCTTTCCCATTGAGTCATAGATAGGGTTAGATACTAAGCCAAGGGATATCTAGGTAGTTCCATATTCAGATACATAGCAGCTGTAGTTTTTCCAGTTTCCATCTTAAGTTTGTTTGTCGAGTAAAGTGCGTATAGTGCTTCCTTTAATTCAATTTTCTTTTTGCTAGGATTGGAGAATATCGTGGCTTTCCCTATTCTATTCTACATAAACTGTTGTGAACATAGGAAAGCCATGGGATCTTCATCCCCCTATCACAGCTTAGGCAATCGGTTATTATGTCTTGTGTCAAAGTGGCCAAGTTATTACTCCATACCGAGGGCCAAAATAGCACCGACCGACTCAATATATGGCGCGGAAAAGAGACTGTATGTCACCAGGACCCCAGCGAGACACCAGTATGGATTGTCTGAGGAAATAGGGGAATATGTCCTTCGACACGAGACAATTGTGTAATTACCAGGAGTACCCCTATTACAACGTCTAAGGCTCAGAGCTATTGATAGAGTTATGATGGCACCCTTGTTAATCTGCTCAAACTAGTGTAACTGCCATGTAGTATTTGTTCAAATGTATTCAGTTGGGACCTCTGGATTATTTATAACTCAGAGTGAGGCCTACAAAGGGGGGGCAGGGAACTGTGCTTGCTGATGGTGCAAAGACTGGCACCAATTCAGTAGGTTAGGGACTTAGACTAGGGTCCACAGGATCTCATCATTTAACCCCTCTGAATCACTGTGTAGCATAAAGACCCAACGCTGTTCTTTTCTAAATAAGAACCTGGCCACATCAGTGATGTGCTTCGGTGTAGAAAACAATCTACTTGATTAACCAGCCACTTCCTGGAACTCAATCACAGGCCAGAGGACATGGTCTGGACCATTCTTGAGCAGCCACACATACCAGGAAGACTAGAAGCCAAAGTGATGGTGCCATGCTGATCCACCATTTTTTAATACAAACTCCCAACTTTCGTGGGTCTAGTTTTTCTTTCTCTTTTCTCTTTCACTGTTCACAGAGCGTTGCCTCACGCCCTGAGTTGTTGCTAGGAGCAGTGGGTTCCCTCCCGATTTATTACGGGTAAGGCGGTTGATATAGTGTTCTTTCCTACTTTTTTTGAGAAGTGTAGCATTTTACAATGATTGGAAATGTTCTTTTATATACAGACTGGAAACATGCATGTGTACATGAATTCTTCCAACAGGAGTTCGACATGAATGCCTGTAGTTTCAATTTAAAGCCTTACACAGCTGTATTGTTCCTTAACCTTTTGTTTTGTGTTAATTTTTCACTTATTCAGTGTACAGTAGTTACAACTAGGTCCTGAAGAAAGCCATGATCAATGTAGGATCAAGGTTGTCTGAAAAATGTAGACCTTCTCAGCTTTTTCACTAGCGCACTCGCACACTTATTCAGATCGCACACTTACTGCTTTTTAACCCTTGACACCACAACATACTTAATACACTCTTTTTTCTCCTGGTAGTCTAATTTAAATCACTTATTTCATACACTGCATCACGTACTTTCACCACACTGTTTCAGGCTCCATCAATCTTAGGTGATCTAGTCCCGGATTACATTAAAAACGTCCGCAAGCTCCTCCTTTACACTAGCAAAGAGTTAAAGCTCCATGGCTGTACCAGGTTACAGCCAAGAGGAGATCCCAAATGATGAAGTATGCCACCTCAGTGGGTGATGGGATTCCGTCCTCTTAAATGAAACTCCCTTTAATTGGCTTCCTGTGGGATTGTACTGTTTACTTGTCTGTAGATATATATCCCTCTTAGGGACCCACAGATTCTTTGTTGTTGTCATATAAGGTAAGGGATTTTATCGGCGCAGGTCTGTAAACTTCCCTCAGACCCTCTTTCTCACCTGGTATTATAATATTCGCCCGACCCACATGGTCAGAATGAACCGCACCCACTCAGGGGTTGCTGAACTTGCGTGTGTCAGTGACTGGGGTAAGGTAGGCGTGGGTTAAAGCTTCTTCTGTAGCAATGAAAGGCAGACTGGGGATGTGAAGCCACTAAGAGGCCCAAATGCTTGGCCGTAGCTCTGATTCCCTAATACACTACAGTGCCATGTCTGCCTTGTCACTGAAGTGATGTGTGCCATCAAAAGGCATGTCCACGAGTGAGTAAAGGCTTGGAAATCTCCTGAAAGCAAGATGTTCTCAGCCAGGTGTGGCATCTGACAGCCACTGTCGGTGAAATTGCTCTGCCCAGCGAGTCAGTCATGTTGAAACCAATTTGCTGCATCTCTCCCATATGACACTGCTTGGGAAAGGATGGGCCGGGCCTCCTCCTGTTATGTTATGTTATAAGAGACTTATAACGCGCACAACTACTCAGGAGTATCCTGGCGCGATACGGACTTGGACGTGTGAAAAAGAGACTTAGGAAAAAGCTTGTTTAAAAAGATGGATTTTAAGAAGTTTCTTAAAAACACTAAAATCTTGCGTGTAGCGTAGGGCAGCTCGAAGATTATTCCAAAGCGCTGCTACCTTGACCGAAAGTGACTGACCCCCAAGCCTGGAGCGTCGAAAGCGGGGAGTAACCATCAGACGGAGTGAGGCAGAATGCAAAAAGTGCGATGGGAATTGAAGAGGGACACTCGTTTCCTAATATAGGAGGGTCCTAAGTCATGTAAGGCTCTGTGTGCTAAGGTGAGTACCTTGAACTGCACCCTCTGGGCCACAGGCAGCCAGTGGAGGTCGCGAAGGCGGGTCCTTTTGCTGTTTCTCTTAGAGATGTTGAATAAGAGTCTGGCCACCCCATTTTGGATTAGTTAGAGTTTATTTATTAGGTAGCCCGGGATACTCAGAAAGAGGGCATTAGCATAGTCTAAGCGAGACAAGACAAGTGCCCTGGCCACCATTTTCTTGGCTGGCTGAGGGAGGAAAGGGAAGAAAAATCTGAGAGACTTAAGTGTGCCAAAGCAAACACCTGAAAGTCTCAAGATATGGTCAGAGAATCGGAGATCCTCCCGAACCAAACCCCCACATTTTTTATGGGGCCTCCCTCCGACAATGGCCGGAGAAAAACAGCAGGCCACAGAGTCCCAACAAAATTAGGTGGAAATTGGCCGTAAAGGAGAACTTCTGATTTCCCCCATTAAATTTTAACTTCGCCTGTGCAAGCCATGTACCTGGGGTGGGACTGTTCCAGGGAAACAGAAGCTGGGTGTCGTCGGCATAGGCCATAATTTTGGCCCCCAGCTCTTCTGCCAGTGAGATCAGAGGAGTCAAATAGATATTAAAAAGCAAAGGGCTTAAGGTTAAGCCCTGAGGGACTCCCGTTGCGACCTTCCTGGCCAAGGATGAGAAAGGGGGAATCCAAACTTGCTGGGTGCGGGTGTCCAGAAAGGACTCCAGCCAGGAATGCACTGCACCCGAGATGCCAATGGCAGAAAGGCGAGAAAGAAGCAGTTGGTGGGGAACGGTGTCGAAGGGGGCAGAGAGGTCCAACAAAATCAGAGCCGCTCTGCCGCGTCCATCCAAGCACTCCCCGATAGCCTCAGCCATTTCCACCAGAGCAGTCTCAGTGCTATAGGATGTTCTAAAGCCTGACTGGGCAGGATGTAAAGCCCCCGAGGACTCCACAAAAGCATCTACTTGGCGAAAAAACACCTTCTCACAGACCTTCGACAGTGCCGGTAACAGGGAAATAGGACGATAGTTAAGAGGGACGGCGGGGTCTGCCGTCGGCTTCTTAAGTAATGGCAGACGCTTGGCTTGTTTCCACTGTACAGGCACTGTCGCCACACGGAGTGACCAGTTGACAATGGTCGTAACCTCTGTACAGACTACATCCGACACTCCAGCCAAAACTCTGGCCGGACAAGGGTCGGAGGGCGAGCCGGACTTAAGGGATTTCAAAGCAGATAGCACGTCGGACTCCCCAGCCGGAATAAACTGTGAGAAAAATGTGGTAGGGGGAGTAGGGCAGAGAGAAACTGGGATTGGGTTCTGCAGAGGCACCAATAGATCCAGACCTTCTTGGATTATCTTGGAGACCTCCTTGACCTGTAGAAGCAATTGCGCAACCATTTCCCACAGAGTGTGGGATTAATGGCCCATATGAATGAGTGCTCACTGACTGCAATACAAGAAAGGCGGAAGAAAAACATTTCTTGCCCCAACTATCCAGCCTCTTGGATTCCCTATCTGAGGGAGCAAAAGGGAACATGCATGGGACGTACATGCCTCGACTACCAAGCTCTCTGGGGTAGGGTGGGCAGTGAGGAAATGTGGGCCACCTTGAGCAAGGTGGTGGGGGCGGGCAATCTTCCTATTCAGAGGAGCCCCTTTGCTAGGCTTGGACCAGGTTCCATTAGGATATCCGTGAGGGCTTCATGAAAGGGAAGCACACCTAGTAGAACTCCAGCTTCATGAAAGAATATAATTGCTTTTCCATCTCCCTAAAGAGTGAGCTCTAGTAACACCTTGGAGAAGTTTGAAGATTGCCTGTGTTGGCTCCGCACCTCCACCATTTTTCAGGAGCCAGAACAGCACCTGCCTAATTTAGAGAATGTTTTTGGAGGCCATGCGCTTCATTTTTGGGCATCCTGACCCCACCTTAACACCTTCTAGCCCCATGGGATTATAAGGGGGTCCCCATTAGGTTCCGCGCCGGTGAACCAGGTGTTGATGGTCCCCTATGGATCTGAGAATGGATCTGGACTGGCGCCGGTCATGCCATTGGGACCTTGCCTGACGCCGCGATTACGGCCCTATTCTGATCCCTGATGACCGGGGGCTGGTATCACATCGACCAAGGCCAATTCCAGCGCTGAGAGGTCCTCCAGGTCGTAGGTCATTTTCTGAGCCTTATTCTGAAGGGCTAGTGTGGGAGACAATTGGGAGGGGCCCCTGCTGTTGTGGTTCCTTTACTAAGGAGGAGGAGCAACGCCCCATTGCTCTTCAGCAGTGGAAGAAAAAATAAAAAGATAATAGCGAATGGCTAGGTGTCTCTAAAATATATATATATATATATATACACAGACACACACACACATGTATACATATATATTTTTTTACAAAGTCTTTACTAGAGGTCCCTCTCGAGTCAAATGCTAAATCTTCAAACTTCTCTGAGGCGTTACTAGAGCTCACTATTTAGGCAGATGGAAAAGCAATTATATTCTTTCATGAAGATGGAGTTCTACTAGGTATCCTTCACAATGCGAAAGCATTGAAATTCTTAAATGACGCTGAATTCCACAGGGTTTCCCTCAAGTCAAAGGCAAAAGCCTTGAAATTCTTACATGAAGCCGCAGTTCCACTAGCCATTACTGGGTAATCCTACAGACTCAGATGCGAAACACACAGAAATTGTTATATGAAGCTGCAGTTTTACTAGTCATTTTTAGGTTTTCCTCACATGCTGAATGCAAAACCATTGAATTTTCATGGTACTGCTGTTCCACAAGTCATTACTAGGTGTCCTTCCCAAGCCAAATGCAAAACCATTGAAATTCTTACACGAATCTGCAAATCCATAAGTTATTACTGAGTGTCTCTCTCAACTCAGATAGAAAAAACATTGACATTCTTTTATGATGCTACAGTTCCTTCTACTAGTCATTACCAGGTGTCCATATCCAGTCAGATTCAAAACCATTTAAAATTCTTACATGAAGCTGCAGTTTGATGAGTAGTTACGAGGTGTCCCTATCAAGTCAAATGCAAATGATGCTAGCCTACTTTGTGTCTGTCTGGAGATCAAGGTTGTTGGACAACAGTCAATGATAAACAAAGGCTGGTGTGGTTTTTTTTTACCACATCCTGGTTTTATGTCATCACCACCAGGGACTTAGTTACTCATCACACATGATTGATTGGTCACAGCAATTAGATTTGTAATTGATTTTTTTATCAACCTCCAATATCGGAGGGTGCAAAGTGGTCAGAAAGGAGACACTGACACTTGACAAAAGTGTGACTACCCCCACTTTGGCCCAGAGTTGGGAGAATAAAAAATGGGACTCTGGTACGCATCGTTGGTGTGGTTACTTACAAACAAAAAGTAAGACCTAGTATCCTTTCTTACTATTGGGGTAAATTAAACCTGTAAGATTTTGGTTTTGAAAGAGGGATCAGTATTCCGAGGAATGCCAGTGACCCACAAGGGCGTTTATGAATGGCTGAAACATGTTGCTACAGGCAGATGGGATAATGGAGATGTAACTACTCCTATATACCTGTTGGACTTGGCCCTTTATGCAAGGCCATCCCTGAACATTTTGCCTTTCTCCTGGCTTTTTGTCTGACATGGTATTGGTGGTTTTAGGAGATTGGGCACTTTAGCACTGCTGTCCAGTGTAAAGTGCATGTGCTCTGTGTTAAATATGGTAAGATTGGTCTACACCTGTTTGCTCTATTTAATTTACCTGTCAGTCCCTTGTAAAGTGGTATCTCATATACCCAGGGCTGGTAAATTAAATGCTACTGGTGGGCTTGCAACGCTGATTGCGCCACCCACCAAAGAAGCCTTTCAAACCTATCTCAGGCCTCTGCCATTGCAGAGCCTGTGCACACTGTTACTGCCGCTGTGACGTGGCACCTAAAGGGTGTGCCATGTCGGGGACCCCCCTTTTACTTCATGTCAGTCATCCCTAAGGTAGGTCCTAGCTAGCCCTATGGGCAGTGTGCATTGTAGGTAAAAGATAGGCCATGTCCCTTAGGTGTGTGACATGTCCTGGTAGTGACAAACAGCCATTTTGGTTTCTTACTACTGTGGGGCTGCCCTCCCATAGGAATGCATTGGGGATTCCATGATAACTGTGTCAGTGGTAATTCCTGATATGAGAGGAGCAGCGTGGTCAAGTTTGGTATGTTTGAAATAGTAATGATAAATTCTATGCAATGGTGTGCACAGATTTATTATAATTAATTTAGAAATCCCACGTTTAGAATTTGGCATTTCTGTGTGCTAAGTGTCTGCCTGCCTGATGTGAATTGCATATCCGACTTTTGAGTGACAGGGGCTGGTGAGGTGTGTGTGGCTCCAGGAGGGGCAGGGTGAGTCAGCGCTAGGCTGAATGGGACATCTGCATTTGGAGTAGTGGGAGGAGAAGTCCCTGGTCCCTGAATAGGGTTGTGTCTACCCTAGTGAATGCTGGCTCCGCCCCTCTGTTGCATATCTGATGACGAGCCTCCACCTAACAATGGAGAAGAGGAGCCCTGTCAACAGTGTGCTCCAAATCCCTCCTGAACCAGTTGCATCTGGTTTCCCCGAAAGTCCTGTACTGCAGACAAAGGAAATGTTAGTATAAATGTAGGGGTTGTGACCCCTTGTTGAAGTGTTGTCCCTGTGCTTACTGGGGCTTGTTGTGCTGCTGGGGGGACCTGTGAGGTGGCCTTCCTGGGCCCAGCTATGCCCCTAAACCATTAAGGACTTACTATCTTGTGAGTGCTTTATCTTGCTCCAGAAGGAGTGTGACCCTGCTGTGAAGATTGCTGGGGAAATCCCGGCATGGGTACCCCCCCCAAGCTGCTGGTGGCGGCGCGGGAGTCTAACCCGCATGTTTGTGGCTTTTAATGCGGGAGCCTACCCTGCATTGTGCCGGTTGGCGGGAGCCCACCCCGCACTTTGCCAAGGAAGTGGGTGCCCAACCCGCATTGTGTGCATTGCGGAGCCCATCCTGCATTTTTCATGCTCCATTGTGGCGGGAGCCAACCCGCACTTGAATTTACTAAAGGAGCCGCCGCTCCGGGAGCAACCCAGAAGCCAGGCGGCCGTGCCTGGTTGTGGGGAGGGCCAAAGAGGAGCCAGCGCGACTTCGGCAGGGTGGTGCCTACAGGAGGGCAGGAGCACACCCGCCTCTGTGACCGGGAGAGTGAGAGGCAGGCGGCGTCTGCCTGAGCAGGCCTCCCGTGTGCCGGTGGGAGCCCTGCGTGTCCCCATGAAGTCTGCCGGAGAGTGTCCCTAATGCGAGGAGGAGTCCAGGGGGCTGAAACTTAGCATGAGCCTGAGGGAAGGGGAAGTCCGGCCAAGCAGTGCCAATCGAGAAGCGGGGCTCCCATGTGCGAGGGAGAGCCCCGAGGTGTCACCAAAAACAAAGAGAGAGGCCCCAAGGAAGCCCGGATCCACCGAGGGGCATTGTTGGTGCCTGAGGACCACCGAGTGACCAACGAAGCCGGCAGAATCATCCACAGAGCCCCGGTGAGTAAGGGCTCAGTTGTAACCCTGTTGGGGGGGCGTGTCTGGGCACATTGTTTGTGCCCACCCTGCGAGCCACTCTGAGGGCCCGTGAGGGCCCATGTGGCTTTCAGAGCTGCCCCGCCTGACAGTGGGCAGCTGCAGCATTAGGGGCAATTTTGGTTGTATAGAGACCCGGAGTGGG
This sequence comes from Lissotriton vulgaris, assembly GCF_964263255.1. Classification (NCBI taxonomy): domain Eukaryota; kingdom Metazoa; phylum Chordata; class Amphibia; order Caudata; family Salamandridae; genus Lissotriton; species Lissotriton vulgaris. Next base: position 921,530,651 of record NC_141691.1, on the reverse strand, counting down.
GCTAAGTGTAATGTGTTCACTATTTCTACATTTATATTTAATGTGCTCATTATCAAATAGTATGTCTTCTATGTTTGATGCTGTATCAGTCTATGTGTTCCATGGCGCGCACCTTTGAAGAATGTTTTCCTTCAAAGGTGCATCGCATGTGGTTAATGTTGGTCTGTGAAATTCAACTGCTGAATTGCGCATTCAGCAGTTGGACACCCAATACAATAGACGTGCTCCAGTATTATGCTGTTTTATACAGAAGAATAAACTCAACATAATTCTACTTTGTTTCCTGCTTCACCTTCTTTATGTCCTAATTAGTACGAAGCACCAACTTCACATTTTGCGACGAGGGAGAAAAAGCAGCTTTTACCAAATTCTTGCACGAGATTCATCTTTAAAGCTTACCTCATTATCGGACTCATCGTGGCATCGCTTGTGAAATTCCAGAAGAATTAAATTTCAGGGCGTGTTGGAGGTAAAATTTAATCGTTTTCTAGGATTTGTGGTGAGCCATTGGTTTCTGTCTCTGTCACTCATGACGTGCAAAGCAACGTCACAGTAACAAGCTCACCCTCCTGAAGGAAAACGTGCCGCGTCATCACACTTTCGACGTGATCACGTTCTCAGCGGCCATTTTGTTTCTCCACACAAGCTGTCTCCATAGCGACGGCCCGATCGAGAGCTCCGAGGGAAACAAATCAGTTTCTTCGACGATATACACATCCGTGTGTATTTTTATTTAAAAAGGAAAATCTTTGCACATTTATATTATCTACTAAATATTTAAAGTTAATTTGTATTTACTTAAAAAGTGCAAAGATTACAAGAGGAGTGTTTCAGAGGAGGAAACAAAGACTTAAGGTACAGTTTATCAATTTATATTTTATTTTTTAAAAATACAAGACTTACATTTTAATAAAACAACATGGCTAGAAATCAACAAATAGTTCATTTGAATCACTTTCTTCCTACACCTGGTAAACCTAAAGGAACATGGAAAATGTGGTTCAAATGTTTTGAAAGTTATTTAATTGCAAAAGATGCAGATGAATATTCTCCCAAAAGGAAATTGGCCATTTTATATAGTCACTTGGGTAGTGCAGGTCAACAAATTTTTGATAATCTTCCACCTCCTTTACGTCCACCTGGAAATGGGGATGGATGGAATTAATTCACTGATGCCATACAAAGACTAAATAGAAAGTTTCTAGAACAACCCAGCGTCATGCTTGAACGATTCAATTTTATGAAGAGAAAACAAGAACAAAATGAAACTGTGGAGGAATTTATATCTGTTCTTAGAAATCTTGCTGCAGACTGCAACTTTGGAGCATATTTAGACACTGTTATCAGAGATCAATTTGTTTACAAATGTTACCATAAAATAATTGAGGAGAGAATTTTAAGTTGCCGTGATCCATCCCTGTCAGAAGTCATAGATATGGCAAAAAGTGTAGAAAGATCCATTACTCCATCAAGATGCATTTCTGAAGGAATTACCCTGTCTTTACAAAATGATATTCATGTTAATGCTATTTATTCAAAAAAGAAAGTTGTAAAAGCATTTCAGAAAAGAACGACTTCATTCTGCTACAGATGCTGTTCAAAGACTCACCTAGGGAACAGTCCAGTCTGTCTTGCTCTAGGAAAAAGGTGCAAGTTTTGCCATAAAATTGGACATTTTCACACCGTTTGTAGGAACAAACGTGCAGCTCAAGTCAGCGCTAATTCTTGATTGAAAAATGTTGATATGGATGATTTTTCTCTTGAATCTCCTTTTGAGAATCTTAACGTTAAAACTGTTGAGATTGATTCTTTGGATATAAATGTTTTACAAGAGAAAAAGATACTTTCTATTGATCTAGTAGAAACATCATCTAACATTACCCGTGTTAAGGATCCAACTTGTATGGTAATATTTGATCATTATCCCTTAGATATGATGGCAGATTCTGGGGCTCCAGTAACTGATATTTCTGATGTTTTTCACTGGCCGTCAAACGTACATCTACAACCTTTAGACATAATTCCTAAGGCATATGGTGGTAAAGATATAGATATGTTGGGTTATTTTTTGACAAATATCTGCTTGGGTAGATGCACAAATACTAAGGTATATGTAGCCATCGATGGGAAAAGTATAGTTGGTTGACATGATCTTGCAAAGATGGGACTCAAATTAGTCCCAGGTTCGGATTCTCCTGTCCAAATTAATGAGGTTGTCGTCACTTCTGTGAACAATATTGAGGATTCTGCTATTCATAATATAATTTCCGACTTTCCAGAAGTCTTTAATGACTCTGTTGGGAAAATCAGAAGTTTTGAACATCTCATCAGACTCAAGCCTAATGCTATTCCAGTTATTCATAAGTTAAGAAACATTCCACTTAATGTTAGGGATGATTTAAAAAAAAGTCTTGGACACAATGGTGTCTGAGGGCAAAATTGAACCTACAGACTCATCACTTTGGGTCAGTCGAATTGTAGTAGTCAAGAAAAGGGACTCTAGTATTCGTCTATGTACGGATCTTCGCTCTTTAAATCAAAATATTATTATTGATTGCTATCCGTTGCTGAAAATCCAAGATTTACTCACTGGCATTTCTGGGTCGAGATTTTTTACACTCCTTGACCTCAGAAGTGCCTATCATCAAATTCCACTCACTAAGTGTTCTTCAGAACTCACTACGTTTATTACTCCTTTTGGGGCTTTTAAGTATTTAAGACATCCCTTTGGTTTGGCATCTGCCGCCAGTGTCTTTCATAAATTTATGGAAACCATTTTACATAACGTTGATTCTGTACAAGCATATCAGGACAATGTTCTCATACATTCTAAAACCAAAGCTGAACATCTTCAAACTCTAAGAAATGTTTTGTCACACTTTAAAGATGTTGGAGTAACCCTAGGAGAAAAGAGATGTAAAGTTTTTGTAATAGAATTGGACTATCTTGGGCCTTCAATTTCTACTGAGGGAATTAAGCCCAAGCATTCTCTGACTCAGGCCATTTCAAATGTTCCTATTCCCAAGGATAAGGATTCTTTGAAATCTTTTTTAGGCTTGACAGAATACTATTCCAGGTTCATTCAAAGTTATTTGCAGCTAGTTCAACCTCTGCATTTGCTTTTAAAAAAAGATGTAAAGTTTTTATGGTCACAAGAAACAGATTTTGCATTTAATCTGGTTAAAAAAGTTATTGTGGAAGCCCCAGCCTTATCATCTTTTACTCCAGGATTAAGATGCACAATTTCTGTGGATGCCAGTCAGAAGGGTTTGGGAGCTGTGCTTTGCCAATGGAATGGTGCTATCAAGGTCTCTCAGTGGCACAGAATCTAACTATAGCACCATTGAGAGAGAGGCTCTTGCCTGTTCTTAGGCTGTAGAAAAATCTTAAACTTACATTTGAGGTTCCCATTTTATACTCCTGAGTGATCATAAACCCCTGTTGCACCTTCCCAACGGGAATGGTACAGGAAAAACATCAGCAAGACTCGTTTGAATTCTCTTCATGAATACAATCTCACTATACAACACATCTCAGGAGGTAATAACTTAAGAGCTGATGCTCTTTCAAGGTTGTCTCTGGAAAATGATTCTAAAGAAAATATTGATCACATAGAATGTGTTGTTGCATCCATAAAGGAGTTGGTTCTTTCACCTTTTTCTATTTCAGAATCTGATTGGATTAAAAGTTATTCTGATGATGCAGTTTTGATGGCTGTTAGAAACATGATTGTTTCAGGGTGGCCAGGTACGTGCGCTTCCTGCCTCCCTGAAACCCTATGCACACATTTCAGATGAGCTTTCCATCATAAATAATGTAATTTTCAGGGGAGACCAATGTGTGCCACCTTTGAATTTTCGGAAAAAACATTTTCTTGCAGCTCATCAGGGTCACTTAGGTGTTGGAGGTACATCAAGGAAATTGAAAAAACACTTTTGGTGGCCAGCCCTCGACAAAGATGTTACACTTTGGATAAATTCTTGTGATACCTGTTTAGTGTCTGACGAACACTGGAAGACTTCTCATCTTTCTTTGCATAGTGTTCCTTTACCAGAAGAAGCTTGGGATAAATTAGCCATTGATTTTGCAGGTCCATTTGAAAATGTATCCCATGATAAACGGTATATTATATCACTCATTGATTATCACTCTAAGTGGGTAGAGTTTGAATTTTGTGAAAGTCCTAATTCTCTTTCAGTGGTTAATTTTTTAAAGAAAGTTTTTCTTTCAGAGGGTTATCCCAAGGAAATTGTGACAACGCTTCTCATTTTTGTTCATCTGTGGTTCAAGAATTTTTACAGTTACATGATGTTAAGCATCTTAGAGTAGCGCTCTATTCACCTTCGTCTAACGGCCTTATTGAAAGGATGAATAGGTTTATTAAAGAAGGCATACAAACTGCGATTTCATGTAATGTAGATATAGAAGGTTTTCTTAGGAATAAGGTGTGGTCATATTTGGTTACTCCTCACTCCACCACAGGTATCTCTCCATTTAGATTGCTCAAAAAGAGGAATCCTAATGGGAATTTATGTCCATCCTGGATCAAGGATTAAGTGTAAAAAGTCCAACATGTCTAGCTTGCCATGATAAAGATGTTGTGAAGAAAAATGTTCCAGATCAACAAAGAGTTCAAAAGAAAAACTTTGATTCAAAATGTAACCCTTCATTACAAACTTTTATGATTGGTGATTGGGTTATGATTAAGACCCCTGACAGGGTCAAGAAGAGTATGTCCAAGTTTTCTCTTACCACTCAGGTTCTCAAAGTTTCTAAGGGTTCACTCTTTCTTGACAAAAAGGGGTGGTGGAACAAGCGAGAAATTGTCAAACTTACTCCAGAACAAGCTCACAACGTGTTTAAAACCAACATTTTGATGACAGTTCTTGTTCTTACTTTCCTTTAGGTTCCCCTTCAGATAGTCCTCAACCCTGTGAACAGGTCGCTCATTCTTCAAATGATAATTCTACTCAATGAATTGAGCATAATGTTGATGCTCATGTTTTTTTTAATTCTTCAACTTCTTTTCCCACCACCTCATCCAGAGCACACAGAAATTGCTCTTTTCCTTCACGTTTTGAGGATTTCTATTTATCTTAATTAAATTTGGTATTATATGTTTCTTTTGTTTTTATTTTTCAATTTTGTATAAAAAAGGGAGATGATGTAATGTGTTCACTATTTCTACATTTATATTGAATGTGTTCATTATCAAACAGTATCTCTTCTATGTTTAATGCTGTATTATTCTACGTGTTCCACGGCGCGCACCTTTGAAGAATGTTTTCCTTCAAAGGTGCATCGCTTGTGGTTAATGTTGGTCTGTGAGATTCAACTGCTGAATTGCGCATGCAGCAGTTGGACATCTAATACAATAGACGGTGCTCCAGTATTATGCTGTTTTATACAGAAGAATAAACTCAACATAATTCTACTTCGCTTCCTGCTTCACCTTCTTTATTTCCCAATTCGTACGAAGCACCAACTTCACACTAAGGCAGCACAGTAGTGCCAGTGCCTCTTTTTGTTTTCGTTGCCCGCCGTAGTGGGCAACTGCAACGTTGGGGCACTTTTGTTTTTAAGAGTCCCAGAGTGGGGCTCAGGCCATTTTGCCACAGCTGCCCCACCAGAAAGTGGGCAGCTGCAACTCGGGGGAATTTGTGTTTGCAACAGGAAAGGGGTGAGAAGCACCCCAGGCCCCAGCGCCATGTGCACGTTGCTTTGGCTGCATAGGCAGAAAAAGGGCCATGTGGAGGGCCCCATTAAGAGCCTTGCCATTTCTGGACAGAGGGCATTTTGAGCCCCAGTGGAAGGCCAGTTGGCCTGGGGTTCATTGTGGATACCTGTGTGACCCTAAGGTAATGACCGCAGAGGTCGCATCATGTGGTTAGGCTTATATGGGTGTTTCATAATGTGTTTACGCCTAATATGATGATTGCATAATATGTTTTATGCCTAATGTGATTGCCTAACATGATTTATGCTTGTGATGCCTATGACATAATGTGCTTATGTTTAGAATATTTATGCATAATGTGTTTATGCTGGTGAGGCCTAATGCGTAATGTGTTTATGCTAATGAGGTTTGGGCCTAATGTGATTTATTGCCTAATGTCAGGCTATGATATTTTAGGATGGTGTCTAATGCTAATGTGATAATGCTTAGGTCGTTATGGTACCAGTAGTTACTGGCTGTGTTTTGCATTTACTTATCTGTTCTGATGGTTCTGACCGTGGCCCGATTGGCCTGGTCCTGTATATAATCCTCTGTGAATATTGCCTAGTGCCAGTTTGAACAGTGTAAATGTGTGATTATGTTTCTAATGTGTTTATGATAATACAAAAGCTATTTTTTATATAACCTTGTGTGGAGTTCCTTTTGTAGTGTGCCTAGTGTGTTGCTGCTGTGTGTGTGTGTGTGTGTGTGTTTTGCGCAAGCGCTTTACACATTGCCTTCGGGATAAATAAGCCTGACTGCTTGTGCCAAGTTACCAAGGGGGTGAGCAGGGGTTATCTTCAGTGTATAACTCCTTTGCCCTGACTAGAGTGATGGTTTCTGCCTGGCTTTGGCGCAACCCTTAGCCAACCAGAAATCCCATTTCAAACAATACCCAATGTGTATTTTTAACCCTGTCAAGTGGGGGCAAACAATAAATTAGTATACAGGTACCCACTTAGGCAGTTTTAAAAGAAAACTTTCTGCATTAGGGATCCCTCCTTTGGAGCACTTTCTCCCTTTGTTCTTGTTTTTATGAACAACAAATAAACATGCATACCACCCTGGGTGTTGGTCTGCACCAGGGTGTGTCAACAGCCCTATGATGAAGCATGCCACTACATAGTGGGTGAGGCAGTCTTAAAAAAATCTTGTGCTTTTCCAAAAGGTTTTGGTGTTTATTTGCTTTTAATTTTTTCCTTTTTTTCCTCCCTTTCATATATATATATTGCACTAATCTGGATAGTATACCTTTTCCAGCTTTCTTTAATCAGCAGCTGGTTTCTGTCCTTTTCTTCTAGTGAGGTCTACAGTCTGAGTAGGGAAGGCTGACTCACTTCTCCCTCCTTGTTCTCTGTGAGAGTATCTGCAGGAAAAGAGACTGTTCAGGCGGAGAAGCCCAGATTTGCACCCCATGTGGGGGACACCTAGAAGAATCAGACTATCCATGTGGGTATGTGTTACTAACCAACACACATGGGTCAATGGTACATTAGGTACGTCAGAAAGGGGCCAATCCACAACTACCTCAGTCTCTCGCTCTTCCCATCTCCGTGCTACGACCATTTGAAATCACTCAGCCGTCCATCCTCCAATGTTAAAGGAACACAAAATTCCACATATTTCACTCCCATTCAATTCCATAATTCCAGCAAAGAAAATAAACAAAATAGAAGGATGATCATACTACCATGAAAAATCACAGGAAAACAAACACAACTAACCAAAACATCAAGAAGAAACAACAGTACATCACAGGTTGAATCAGGACAATCCAACTCACACTGCATAATAATCTTTCATTCCCACAGCACTACTGCAGAACCTTTTACCAAACATGGTCTTGCTTTCAACCACATCACAAGAACTAAGCTCCTGATATACTACTCCAAGGTAGTATTTTTGGATTACATAGACTGGGTGCCTCTTGTATCCCTTTCACCAAACTCTCTTTAGGTCACAATCAATATGATGAGCTAAGTAATCCACATCACTTGGCCCAATATGATACGTTTCAGCCTTGATGGTCAGACACACTTCTCCAAAATGTTGAAAAATGAACCCGAGTTCGATCATGTACCTTCCGGCTCTTTCCATAAACCAAGATGTCATCTTGCAAATAGCTAACATTTTTCAATTCACTGAACAACTGGTGCCTTGCCCTCTCTGAAACTCTGCTGAGGCTAGTCTGATAGGCAGAGTAATAAAGGAGGTTAACGGTTTATAGTCTTCATCAAAGGCAATTTGGTGGTAGTCTGACAGTAGGTGTAAAGTTGAAAATACTACCACTCTTCAAGATACTCAACATTTCATTTATATTGGGTAAGGGATGGTGATCTACCTGTATGTTCCAATTTAGATCCCTTTAATTTACACATATCCTCAAAATACCTCTAGGCTTTCCAGTTAAAACTCAGAGTTAACCATTCTGATGCTTCGATTGATTAGGATTCCTTAACTGCAAAGTTTCTCAAAAACTTCTCAATGTCAACAGAACAAGTCTTGCCTTGTACACCAAAGCTTTAGCCCCCTTGTGTAACCTTCTTGTGTGCGAATCCCCTTAACAACCCTAAACCCTCTCTGAAAATTGCGGGGGATATTTTGCCTCTTCATACGTCCTCCTTTCAACACACAATATCTGATCAAGGTGATTCGGATAAAGAGTGGTACCCAAATCCTTTGTTGGGGCCACACAAGTAAACACCCTCCTTCCCTTGCCACACAGACTTTGGAACAAGTGATCTTTCCCTTGAATTGAATAGCAGAATTAGTACACCCTTTCTCTTCTATTTCTTTCTTTCCACAAGCCATCAATCGAACATCAGAGGGCATCAACTTCTCTTCTCCATACATTTGTGTCATGTCTTCCCCAGCTAGTATGTGTCTCACACTTAAATCTGTCAACATTTTCTCAAGTTTTCCATTCACCATTATTTTGCAAAATGATGCATCATGCTAATCGTCCACACCACAAACTTGCAGTATATGTTCTTCATCAGGGACATCCTTGCCCAACTTATCACTGACTACAAAGCTCTGACGTCTTAGTTATCCATTACATTTACATGTTCAAACCTAGGACTTGGCTAGTAAGTTTCCCTGTGCATATTGTTCCCTTTTACACTGTTGACCAATAGCAGGATACATTTTATCAGGTGGCGCATGTCATTTGATGCCGCAGTGGGTACACACAAAGTTTTCAACTGAAACCACGTTATCATTCCTAGTATTATTCAAAGACTGATGATTAGTTCCAAACTTCTTCAGCTATTACCACATGTACACTAACTGACATTTTTTAAATTGGATTTCAATTGTTTTCTATCCGCAGGCAGGAACTCATATTTTTATGTTATCTTTATAGCATTTTCCAAAGTTAATTCTTTACTCGTTAATAGTTTCTCCTACGTCCTCTTCAAGGGCATAACAAAGGCCCCCCAGCTCCCACAGGGCAGAGTACACTCACACCGTTAAGAGTCCGTCTCTGGGACTTAGTTGTAAAAGTTATGCTCGTCGCTGTTCACTCATTAATTATAAGATGCATTCTGCATGCGCGCTTCAGCGCTGTCTTCAACCGCAGGGTGGGGCAGAGCGGCGCTGGTGTGACTGAATTGTCATGCGCATTCAGTGTAAACTACACGTGGAGGGGCCGATGGGTCCGGATACGACATTGGGACTTAAGCTAAATGGAATTGCCAGATGATGTCTTCTGCCACCGTCACAGGCCCGTGCCTGCCACCGAAGCTGTGAGTCTCAGGGGAGTCAATAAAAGAGAGTGAGGGAATGGCATGACTGGTAGTAATAGTTCAGTCGCTCACTACTGTGCTGTGTTCAGCCATGTTCACTACTCTGCATTCGGGGATGCTTTTACCCAGGGCCCTGGGCAGGATTGCTTTCGTACTATTGAGAGGCTCGAGCCACACATCATAATAAGTCTTACAGTCCTTACGTGAAATAAAGTTGAATGTGAGTCTGCGGCCCTGTGAGGGCATTGTTGGATTTATCGATACTTCTTTATTAGAGGATGGGTCACTCTCCAGTCGCTGCAAGGGGGAGAGGGGGCGGGACGCATACCTCAATAAAATTGTGACAAATGACTTCTGCAGCTGCTGCAGCCATTCTTAAGGATTATAGGCAGCAATTCCATTACACCCTGGTGTGAACTATGAATGAAAGCAATTGGCAAGTCTAAATTGTTTACTATCATCGCATGCTTCCTCTGGAGGAACGGTGTGGTGTTCTGTTAATATGACAATGTTAATTTTTAATTTTGCTAAAAATACCCAATCGTGCTTCGCATCCAGACATTCAAAGTAAATTATGTATGTCCCCATTTCTGTAACTGTGTGAATATTAGGCAATTTTTAAAGTGAATATGTTCTGCCGGGATGTTGTTTGGCAACCACGTGCTTGCTTTGTATTCAATTTGGGTGATATGTGTCTATTACAGACATTTTGTAGAGAAATGTGTATGTTACATGCAATAGCCGTAAAAAAAAGTTTCTTTAAGATCAAATTAGGACCTCACATATGAGAAATGGGAGAGTGTCACAGAGATTATTTACAGTTAATATGAAATATATCACCTTGCTCTGTGAACACCTATATGTCACTTTTATTGACTTAAGAGTGGCATTTGACCTGGACTTACTAAGAATACTCAGGCTCCTTCACACTTACACATACGTGAGGGTCAGATGTAACTCATTAGGGGACATGACTGATAAAATAGAGATCTTGAAGGGAGTCAGAAAGTGGGGTGTCCTTGCACCAATACTATTTAGTCTATTCATCAATGGCGCAGTGAAGAGCTTGATGGAATGCAACATGGCGCCTGAGAGTGGCGGAATACCTACTCCCATATTGAGGTTTGCTGACGACACCCTGCTGATCTCCCGAACCCCCATGGGCCTCCAATCTGAACTAAAAGTTTTTGTTACCTTTTGTGGGAAAAAGGGGCCTAGAGTTAAACTCAACAAAATCAAAAGTCATTATGGTTAATCCACACAAAGGGTACAGAGGTCGTGTGACTCCCGAGGGGTTCCCACTAGAGGTAATCCACCAGTTTGACTATCTGGGGGTGAGGCTAAGTGACACCCAGGCATGGGGCCCCCAGTTGGCAAATAGTAAAACCTCCCTTCATCAGAAAGGCTCTGAGGTGGTATAGAGCAGCATCTTGAGGAGCTGTCTTTCCAGTCATTACTGTATATAATTCCTCAGCTGTAGAGTCAGCAACATATGGTGCCGAGATTTGGGGCTATACCGATGCTGAGAGCCTTACAAAAATAGAAAATAGGTTCATCAAAACACTTTTTAAGCTTCCCCTAAGCTCTCCCACCACACTGCTTTGCTTAGACCTGGCTCTCAATCCTATTCACCTAATAGTTGTGGTTTAAACCCCTTTCATTTTGGGTTAGATTATGGTCAATTAATGAACTGGCAGCCAATAGAGAGTGTGAGAAGGACCATATGACTCAACAGAAATTTAACACCACCATGGCTGAAACACATCGAAGAACTAACCCATAGAATAGGAATAAGTGACCTATGGTCTGCCCCGGACACAATTGTAAAACGAGATGCTCATAAAATAAAACAGTCCTTTTGGGAGGCAGTTCTCTTCCAAACATGGGAAGCCCACCAAACAACTCTGTCAGAGGTAGATTCCTGAACCACAAAAGCACGACCAGGTATGAACCTTATTTTAACAGAATGCTCCCTCACCAGCTAAAATGCCTGTATGTACAATATTGATGTGGGGTCTTGCCCTTGAGATCACACACTATCAAATGGCCCAAGGTTACATCTCAGGTGGATTGTTATCCAAATTGCTCAAGTATAGTGGAAACTGAGTTCCACTTTATGCTATTCTGTCCCACACACAGTAACGTTCGCAAAAAATGGCAGATGCCCGTTTGTAAAAACATGGGTGTAAGACACTTTTGGAAGCGGAGAGACTTTTTAAGAGTGATCCTAGAGAATTTTAGCCTTCATAGTCTCTAAGTACTTGTAAATCGGTTGGGCATTAAGGAAAAAGGCAATTTATAAATACAAATCTTGGTAGAGAACTGCTTCATCCTTTTCTCTCAATTTTTAAGTCTTCATGAATTGTTGCACATACCTATCCGTCTATTTATACCCTAGTGTAGCCACAATGATTGCCATTTTGCACAGTTTCCTTGTCTGATTCTTTGATCACCTTTCAAATGTTCGGGAGGCCTCCAAACAAATTGCATAATTGCTATGATGTTGCCTTAGGACGATGTCCTGCTTTTTTTCATTTTCTCTTAATTCGATGCAATGTTTTTTAACTCTTTTTTAATAAGACCTTACATCTTGTTGTCTTATGTTTTTATATTTTCCAATTTTTTAAAGCATTCAAAATGAATCTTTGAATGGATTTGATGTGTTTTATGGGCTGTTCCAGAAATAAACACTTACTTACAGTTAATATTAGTGCATTGCTGCTGTGTTACAATAATGAAAACACACATCCCCTATCCCTGAGTATTACATGTAAACATAATTTGAATTTGGACCAGTCTGCCCGTGCACTGTTTCTGACATGGCCAACGAGGACATGTAAGAGCTGAAACTGGATCATAAATTTAAAACTGTTCCTAATAGGGGCCCCCAAAAGCTTGGCCCAGGGCCCCCAAAATCCTTAAGATGTCCCTGGGGCCATCTGTAAATTTGATGGTCATAGTTACCATGTGTGCTGGCACGTCTAGGACCATCACGGAAAAGACATTACCATTTCTCTTTGTATTACAAGTGTACTCAAACCCCATTCCCTCATTATGAAAAATTACCTTACTGAAAGAGTATCATGCTGCTGAAACAAACACTACATCTACAGATATATTTCAGCCATACATCTCTGGGTAAATTAAGATGGATGAAGTCGGAATTGGCTGAAATTTACAGAATCTGGAGCTGATTAAATCCACAAAGCATTTTTCAAATGCAAGCTTGTGGTTTGTGCGATGTATAGTGATCAGTCTGGCATTTATTTTAATGAGTACTACATTACTTCAACATGTAAGAGAAATTAGTAGTAGTCAGAAGTACCCCACATGATTGCACCAACTTCCTCTTCCGTAGACTGCCTAATGTCAAAATAGCAAATATTCTCGCTTTATTTCAACAAGACTGGTACAACAAGATGAGCAGCATAACAAAGCCTACATGTTAATCAAGTGCATGTATTTTTTAAACATATTATTCATTCATATGGGAGCTAATAATGCCCATGTTATTACCACAAAACTCATGAGAAATATGTTGTATGAACGTGGTCAATACTGCAGGTGGTAACAGAATGTAAATAATGTCACCCTAGCACAGTGGCCTGGAATCCTGAAGCCAATTGGGTGGTAATGATGGAACACAACACTTCCTGGCTTTCTTGAATATGAAATACACTCCAGGCATTTTTATCCACAATTGGTGTTAATGGTGACAATCACTTCAGTGGAGCTGCTGGGGGTTGACAGTGATTTGGGGTTTCAGAGCTGCCTCACTTATGGTACCCGCGAGATAGAGGTCAGCCAGAATCACGCTGTGTGCTTTTGTCCTCCACTCGCCAGTATTTGAACTTTTAACGAGACATTGAAGAGTTTCTAATTACATCAAAGTGTCTCCTGCCTGCAAAGTAGTAAAGAGGGAAACTTATTTTCTGTTGGAAAGTCTGAGCCATCTTCATTTGTTTTCTACAGTTTGTAATCCAGAAATTTCCTAAGAAGGCAGTGTTAAGAACAACTTGCACTTTGCAATAATTTGTTTCAAGGGCGTGTACTATAGGTGGTCCATGGCTGTCCCATGCAACCAGTGCTTTAAATGGGCAGGTGCTGGCTGGTACTGAGTGCCTGCACTTCTCAGCGCTAGCGCACTACTTTTAACGGGTCAGTGCCAGCACTTCTCAGTTAAAAACAGGTACTCCAGATGATATAGTACTTACACTTTTATATTTCTAATTCAAGCATTACAAGCAACCAGCCATGTTTTTGGAGTAAATCCCTATTTACTAACATATTTGTGGATGGGCGTTTTCACCAAAGATGCACATACCTCCTCAAGGCATCACTCAAATTCATCTTGAACTCACTCATCTTGCGCAGTACAGAGCGCTCACACTCATCATTCATCCTCACCTTGAGTAACCTCAGGGACAGTCAGCTGAACCTGATGCAGACATGTTATGCAGCACAGAGACTATTCTGATCTGATCAAACTAGCTACATACTACCACCAGCAACCACTTCTTGACACCTCACAATGAGATATGGGATATTTTTAACAAAGTCCATTCCAGCAGATATCTCCACAAATCCCTACCCTTTAATCTAGGCCGGCTCAGGACCATTAACTTTAAACAGTAGACACAGTATCTCAGAATGGAAGACCCAGTGATGTAATCACTAAAGTGGGATTATGAACAAAAGAAATAGCATAAACGGACAGGCAGAGCAATGAAAACCAAAATAACGTGCATATCTTTCACACCTGCTAATCCATCAGACTGCTTAGCACTGTGTCCCATTGCACAATAAGCTGCATACACCCCAGTCAGTGTTCCTCAAACATAACATGGAAACACTTCCCACATAGCACCAAAACAAATGCAAAGCCTTCCAACCACACGCCCTACACATATTATAGCTTGCTACTCATGTAGGCAAGCGATTCAGTGCTCCATAGATGGGTAGTAAGCCCTCTATAAATCTAACAATACAATACATTCAAGAAAGCTCCAGCCCCTCATATACTGTATTTTTGGCTCCGTCCCTTTAGCTCCTGCCTCCTTTCAGCCATCCATTTAGCTCATGCCTTCTTGAATCTATCCCTTTAACTCCTGCATTATTGGCTCTTATCATCCCCATCCAACTGTTGAGTGATTAACTCTTAATCCCAGCCCTTCTGCTTTTCCTCTGATGTATCTTTCCCTTGAGTACTCGCGTACTTGCATCCATTTTGTGATGCAAGAATACAGGGGGATTGTTTTTAAAAACATGCTTGATTGATGTATATTGCTGGACTGGTGATTGTTTTGTTTTGCACTTTGAAAGTATTTGCACTTTTTCCTTTGTTTCACCAACTAGTTTGTATAGATTCTGTCATTAGGTACTTGCTTTTATGGTTTGTTTGTATGCTACATTCTGTGTTGTTTATGTTGTTGCTCTCTCTTGCTTGTAAAACATGAACCTTAAATCTAGCAATTCGCATTGTTTACAGTACAGAAATGATAAATTCAAACCGACAAACATCTGCAACAACTTTCTGAAGCATCCAAGCAGTTTTCATCATCAGCCTCATTTACCTGCCTGTTTTTGTCCTGCTTACTGATAAATACATGTCAGAAGTTAAAAGTGTTCGCTCAGTTCATGTAATTATCATGCACACCCTTTACAGTAGCAAGTGTGTAGAATGCAGATAATTCACTAGTTTATCTCTCTTGGAGCTGGCAGGATACTGAGTTATATCTTGTGTACTCCTCATGTATATTGTCAGTCTGTGAAATTGCAGGTTTGGGTTTGTCTTTCAAAGTTTCAAGTTATTGTCTATCAATGTAAATTCTATTTCAGACCTTAAATAGTTGTTCTTTGTTCTTCAGCGATAGGTAGTTCCTAAGAGAATAGGACCACTCCTTGGCATTGTTCTGATTGCTATCTCAGGTAAATAATCTGCTCTTGATAATAATGTTACAAATGGTGTAGTCTATATATCAACACCTTGGGTGCTAAGGGTTTTCCCCCTCCGGTGCTGAAGAATCCTGAAGTCCATATATCGTGACAAGGTCAACTCGTCATAAGCACAGGGCAGGTAAAACCCATGACGAGTTGACCTTGTCACTAGCATGGACGTGGTTAAGAGTATTTCCCACATTCTTAATAAAACTTTGAACGAGACAATGTAGAGGCATTTCATTAAATGTTGGAGGTTTCAAATCAAAATATACCAGATATTTGGGTGGTGAGGCAAAGAGGTGGGCGGTGGGCTGGTCTGCTGGGAGGGAGCCTCCTCCATGAACTTTGCAGGGGGGCCCTCGAGTTTCATTAGGCCACTGGTCCTCTTATGAGCCTTTTTTTTTTTACAAAATTCACAAAGCATCGCCTCAAGAAAAGCTTTATAATTATAGATAGCCACTAAACTGTCCGTCTTTTCTCTCGACAAAGGAGTTAGTAAGCGTATATATATATATATATTAACTGGACCCGTACCTGCACCATATGTGATGTTCGTCGTTTCCCTGAGGAAGAAGGAAGTTAACCTTCGAAACGCGTCGGAACCTGCAAGACGAACCCTCGGCCTCTGAATCTCCTGAGGCTTTCCATGGACCCTGTAGCTATTCAGCAGGCTGCTGCACAATAAACGCCTGTCTCTTCTTCACCCCTGTGAGTGTGGCGTGTTTTGTTAAACACAGGAGCTTCAATATATATATATATATATATATATATATATATATATATATATATATATATATATATATATATATATTATATTTATATATACATACAGCGGGTAACTCTACCTTACATGCTAGCAGCTCGCACCCCAAACATCTGATTAAAAGCATACCCTACGGGCAGATGTTGCGGGTCAGGCGCTTCTGCAGCAATAAAACTGACCTGAAAATAGCTCAGGAAAACGGCAGATCCAGATTTTTAGAAAGGGGAAATTCCCAAACATCATCAATAAAGCCACATCAAAATCAATGCTACTAACTAGGGATGCACTATCGAGAGACAAACAGCTTGACAACGTGACCCAAGATGTGGCAAGATCAGGGACATCAAATGATATGAATAAATTCAGGATTATCATGAGGTGCAGCAGGCAACAGAAAACCATACAAACAAGCTGACCATTGGTCTTAAATGACTAAGTGATAGGACCCCTGCTACCGCAGAGGGTGTCCATCTCTTACAGCAAAGCCCCATCCATAAGAGATAGCCTCGTAAAAAAAACAATCCTTAGTTCATTGAAGGCACGAGCTGGCTTCAAACACAAAGCGTTTTTTAAATGCAAAATATGCAAAGCATGTATACATGGTATCAACAAAAGCAAGTATTCTACTCCTTTTAGCAACAGGAAATATAAGATCCAAAAGTTACTGACATGCAAAACGGAATGTGACATATATGTGCTGCTGTGCCCATGTGGCCTTCAGTATATAGGTAGCACAAAACTACAAGTGCATAAAAGGTTGTTGCAACATCTACGTGAGATCACAAATCAAGACAATACTTACCAGGTGGCATGACATTTTAAGGAGTTCGATAAATCTAACAATGAGTAACTCAGGTACTATGTGATTAACGCAATCCCTCCCTGTAGACGAGGAGAGGATAGGGAACACAAGCTCAGAAAACTTGAGACTAGATACATTCTAGAACTCGATACTAAACACCCTGGAGTTTTCAATGTAACAGAGGACTTATATACGTGTTTACAATAGATTTTACATGGGTTTTTACAAACTGCTGGTTTCTATTTACAATTGCTAATATTTATAGTTTTTAATGTCATTGTATAGACTGTATTACTACATAATATCATTTGAACAATTAGATGCTGCTACAAATTTATGGCTATTATATTTATTTTAGCATTTTTACATATTTTATGTGGATTTTATCAAATGCGAATTTGTTCATAATTAGCAGATTTGCACAAATCATTTAGGATATTAGCAGATAATACACGTGTATATCTCCAGACATGGTTACCCTTACTGAAACTGCATATGCAGATGTATATACAGATAATTGCAATATTTGCACAAACTGTACAATGAAGTCAGATCTAAAAGTGCTATTAGTCCCACATGATCTCGAATTGGTAGTCGTATAGTTATCTATTTACTGATCAAAAGACACAGAACAGTAACCACCACATGTAATCAGAAAAAGAAAAACCATAAAGAAAAGTTGAAAAAGAAATATTAGCTGTAAAAACAATATTACGGTTACGGAATAATGCTTTTAGCATTAGTAATTTATCTATCACCCTATTTTGAACTCTCACACCTCACATCAGCACTTTAGCACTTCACACAAAAAACATATGACATTCTTATGAGGCATATCCACACAGCATTATGTTGCTTATTTTGAGGATTTATCCTCCTTATTCTAAAGAACTTTAGTTAAACAACATCATAGGATGTCCTGCTGGCTATCCAGCAGTAACTAAGGCTAGTGTGGTATATAGGATACGTTGGGGAAGTTCATTATAAACCAGACAATGGGCATTTCAATTTCATTGGGTACATTGATATTTATGTATTTGACATTAATTTGAACTGTGGCATTGTTAGAAATGGGATCTCTGGTTGGCTAAGGCTTGCGCTAAAGCCAGGCAGAGACCACCAATGTAGTCAGGGCAAGGGAGTTACATGCCAAAGATAACCCCTGCTCACCCCCTTGGTAGCTTGGCACGAGCAGTCAGGCTTATCCCGGAGGCAATGTGTAAAGCGTTTGCGCAACACCCACACAGCAACCACAGACTAGGCACACCACAAAAGAAACTCCACACAAGGTTATATAAAAATAGCCTTTGTATTATCAGAAACACATTAGAATAGTAATCACACCATGTACACAGTGCCAACTGGCAGCAGGCAGTATTTACAGGGGATTATGTACACACGACAGGGCAAATTGAGCCACTGTCACAACCGTCACGAAGTGAACTAGCAGATGTAGAACATGTAGTAAAAGCCAAACACAACCAGTAACTACTGGTAAAGTTAGGAACTTAGAATGAGATCCTGCAAAGTAAAGCAGAGGATGCATAAATCACCTTGCGCATGAATCACCTGAGGCATAAAACTGCATTAGGCCCCAAACCTCATTAGCATCACACATTAGGCACCAACCTCCTATGTCAAAACACATTAGGCAAGAATCATGGTGCATAAACACATTAGGTAATAATCATCATAAACACAGTGTGCCCCAATCGGTTGTGTGCCCCAATCGGGGGCACACAACCTTAAACTGGCCCCAGGATAACAGGCCTCCCACAGGGCTCCAACGCCCTATGTGCAACAATGTCAGGGCTGGCTGCAAAAGCAGCAAAGTAAAGTGCGCAGATGCACAAGCCTAAACGTGGCAGCTGCCCACTAATTGTTGGGCAGCTGTGATAATGAGCCCTGGCATCAGCACGCCTCCAGAGCTCCTCTCTGGGGCTCTTCAACAAAACCTACCCCCACGTTGCAGCTGCCTGAGCTCTCGCAGGACAGCTGGGGAAGCTGCAAAACAGGCACTGGCACTACTTGTGCTTAACCAACCCGGGGCCCCTGCAGGGCTCCTCTGGGAAGGCAGGAAATGCTGCAAGAATGCCCCCAAGGCACTGCCGCTACCCACTGTCAAGCGTGGCAGTGGGAAAGAAAACTGAGCACAAGCCCCTGCAGTGCCCGAGGCTTGGTCACAGGGGTGGGCACCCACAATGTGCCCCGGCACACCCCGACCACTATAACTCTGAGCCCCACTCACAGGGCTGTTGCGGGGACTCCTCCTGTCTCCTCTGATGCTGCCCCTTTCATGTGCAATGCTCGGTGGAGTCCTCCTCGCCTGGATCCTCTGGCGGCGTGTCCAGTCTCCGGACACAGCGGGGGACTCCAGCTGGGAGACCTAGAGGCTCTGATCCTCTTCAGGCCTGGTCTTGTTCCTCTCTGTTGCTCACAGCCACTGGAGACCTGGAGGTTCCTACTCGGAGACAATTCACCACACGCGGGGCTACTTCAGCCTGAGGAGCCCGCGAGGCTCCCCCAGTACTTGAGCTTCTCCGGGAACACAGGACTTTGCTAGGAAGCGCGGGGCTCCAGACGGCTTCCCCAGCAGCAGGCAGCACTTCCTCTCCCTGCTTCTTGGCTATATGCAGCCGGTCCGGCCTCCAGTCAGGTAGTTTGCCTGACTTCAGGGCCAGCCATCCTGCTTTCCCCGGGTCGCGGTCGTGATCTTTGTATAAGCAAAGGTGATTGCGGGATGGGCACCGGTTTAAAGTACAGTCACTTGCGGGGTGTGCTCCTGCCGATGAACGCCACATGCGGGGTGGCCACCCGCTCAAAACCGGCAGAAACGCGGGGTGGGCCCCCACTGTTTAAATATGCCAAGATGCGGGGTGGGCACCCGCTTGGGGTGCACAAATGCGGGGTGGGCACCCGCTCGGAAAATTAGCATACAGCGGGGTGGACACCCGCTGTTGGAATTCCCAGGCAGCAGCCAGCGCTGCAAATGAAAAATAGAGGCGCTCTCTAAGCGCCAGGGCAAAGTCTCGAGCCCTATCCCCAATACAGGGAAAGCGCGCCCAGGGGTGAAGTCCCAAGTCCAGGGAAAGCCCTTCAGGAGGAAGGGGGCAAAAGCTGGGCTCAGGCAGGCCTGCTCACAGGGTCCACCTGCAGGGAGGCAGTCCCTAGTGGCAGTTCCTCCTGGAGCCCAGCAGCAGGCCCCCCTCAAATCAGGAACAGCAACAACATTGCCATGGGGTCACAGCCCCTTCGTTTATACACCCTTTTTATTTGTGTCACAGCAAAGGGCTGGGAAAACCAGATGCAACTGATTTGGGAGCACTCTGTTTACCAGGCTCCTCTTTCCTCATTGTTAGGTGGGGGCTCACTGATCAGACGCACCACAGGGGCAGAGCCAGCATAGAGGAGGGAAGGCACAGCCCTATTCAGGTCCCAGGTGCAACTCCTCCCTTCTATCTAGACGCCCATCTCTCTATTCACCACTGGACTCACTCGCCCTAGCTCCTGGAGCCATCCATACCTCCCAGCTCCTGTCAATCACAAGCCAGACATGCAATTCACATCAGGCAAGCAGACACACAGCACACAGAAAGGCCAACTTCTAAAAGTTGCATTTCTCCACCAGTTACAATAAATATGCACACACCATTGCACAGCATTTAATCTCACAAGATCATACATAGTAAATTCGCCCATGCACTCCTCTCATACCAGGAATAACCATGGACAAACATATCCCCCATGCATTCCCATGGGAGGGCAGGCCAATCTCATCACACACACTCAGAGCACATGCACTTTACACTGGACCACAGTGCTAAAGTGCCCAGAGGCCACAAACCACCTCCACCATGTCAGAGCTTAAGGCAAAAGGTTCAGGGGTGAAACTGCCAAGAAGGGTCAAGTCCAACAGGCATGTAACAGGATATTACAATAGATATTAGCAATTCTTAATGGCCAATACCATCTGTTTTAGCAATTTTTTCAATATCGATATGCTGTACCACATTGCAGAAGCGTTTACCATTTGCTCTTCTATGGTTATGATTTTTAACATCACATGATGTTCTTTCACTATGCACCATCACTTTAAAAATACAAACTAGCTAATACTGCCATGTCATGTGAACAAGGCTCGCGGGAGCAGAAAAGTGTTATGGCGACAGAGGAACCAAACCAAATTCAGCACTTAACCCTGGGTCCGTGTCTGGAGCAATCCTGTTGGTAACGGAAGAAAGATATATATACCATGTGACCAAGGGTACATGGTACTCGAAACTCGTCAAGTTCGAGGTTTAGGCTGAAATAAATTAACTTGCCTCTCAATGCTGGGTTCGTGTTTCTGTTCGCTGGGAAGCGGACTGCCGACTCGGAAGTGCGGAGACATTGGTGTATATATGTATATATATATATATATATATATATACACATATACATATACATACATATATATACATACATATATATATATATATATATACCATCATTTCCCTCCTTCAAAGAAAAAGGCACACTGACTCTGGCTGGATTGCTGTAATTTCATTTTAATATGTGGAACAGCACGAAGGCATAGGCATCCTTTTCCCAACGTTTCTGCTTCTGCAAGCCTTGGTCACGGGAGGAGTCTCTGACTTTCAAATGACCCACGTGATTCTTTTAATCACTGCAGGCCGTATTCTTTTGCAGAGGGCGCAGGGGGAAATACATTGACATTTTTAAAGGGAAGCGCTCCAATTTGCGTGTAACCTTCCTCTTTGCTTGTCTATCCCCAAGCGCTGTATTACAGTCAGCCCAAATGCACAGTTCGTTTTCCAATTTTCCACTCACTGTAGAATTACAGCCCCAGCTCGCAGCATCCAGAAGTTTTTCTTTCAGCTCCCAACTCGCCACAAACAGGAAAGGAAATCCCAGAGGGCAAGCCGGCCCGGTTCTAACAATTAATGTCCAAACACAGATTGCCTCGCAACTTGAACCGGGACCCAGAAGGGCGGTCAGTGAGGCTGGCGCGGGGCTTCCAGTTGTAAATACCATCATTTCCCTCCTTCAAAGAAAAAGGCACACTGACTCTGGCTGGATTGCTGTAATTTCATTTTAATATGTGGAACAGCACGAAGGCATAGGCCTCCTTTTCCCAACGTTTCTGCTTCTGCAAGCCTTGGTCACGGGAGGAGTCTCTGACTTTCAAATGACCCACGTGATTCTTTTAATCACTGCAGGCCGTATTCTTTTGCAGAGGGCGCAGGGGGAAATACATTGACATTTTTAAAGGGAAGCGCTCCAATTTGCGTGTAACCTTCCTCTTTGCTTGTCTATCCCCAAGCGCTGTATTACAGTCAGCCCAAATGCACAGTTCGTTTTCCAATTTTCCACTCACTGTAGAATTACAGCCCCAGCTCGCAGCATCCAGAAGTTTTTCTTTCAGCTCCCAACTCGCCACAAACAGGAAAGGAAATCCCAGAGGGCAAGCCGGCCCGGTTCTAACAATTAATGTCCAAACACAGATTGCCTCGCAACTTGAACCGGGACCCAGAAGGGCGGTCAGTGAGGCTGGCGCGGGGCTTCCAGTTGTAAATACCATCATTTCCCTCCTTCAAAGAAAAAGGCACACTGACTCTGGCTGGATTGCTGTAATTTCATTTTAATATGTGGAACAGCACGAAGGCATAGGCATCCTTTTCCCAACGTTTCTGCTTCTGCAAGCCTTGGTCACGGGAGGAGTCTCTGACTTTCAAATGACCCACGTGATTCTTTTAATCACTGCAGGCCGTATTCTTTTGCAGAGGGCGCAGGGGGAAATACATTGACATTTTTAAAGGGAAGCGCTCCAATTTGCGTGTAACCTTCCTCTTTGCTTGTCTATCCCCAAGCGCTGTATTACAGTCAGCCCAAATGCACAGTTCGTTTTCCAATTTTCCACTCACTGTAGAATTACAGCCCCAGCTCGCAGCATCCAGAAGTTTTTCTTTCAGCTCCCAACTCGCCACAAACAGGAAAGGAAATCCCAGAGGGCAAGCCGGCCCGGTTCTAACAATTAATGTCCAAACACAGATTGCCTCGCAACTTGAACCGGGACCCAGAAGGGCGGTCAGTGAGGCTGGCGCGGGGCTTCCAGTTGTAAATACCATCATTTCCCTCCTTCAAAGAAAAAGGCACACTGACTCTGGCTGGATTGCTGTAATTTCATTTTAATATGTGGAACAGCACGAAGGCATAGGCATCCTTTTCCCAACGTTTCTGCTTCTGCAAGCCTTGGTCACGGGAGGAGTCTCTGACTTTCAAATGACCCACGTGATTCTTTTAATCACTGCAGGCCGTATTCTTTTGCAGAGGGCGCAGGGGGAAATACATTGACATTTTTAAAGGGAAGCGCTCCAATTTGCGTGTAACCTTCCTCTTTGCTTGTCTATCCCCAAGCGCTGTATTACAGTCAGCCCAAATGCACAGTTCGTTTTCCAATTTTCCACTCACTGTAGAATTACAGCCCCAGCTCGCAGCATCCAGAAGTTTTTCTTTCAGCTCCCAACTCGCCACAAACAGGAAATTTCCCCCTGCGCCCTCTGCAAAAGAATACGGCCTGCAGTGATTAAAAGAATCACGTGGGTCATTTGAAAGTCAGAGACTCCTCCCGTGACCAAGGCTTGCAGAAGCAGAAACGTTGGGAAAAGGATGCCTATGCCTTCGTGCTGTTCCACATATTAAAATGAAATTACAGCAATCCAGCCAGAGTCAGTGTGCCTTTTTCTTTGAAGGAGGGAAATGATGGTATTTACAACTGGAAGCCCCGCGCCAGCCTCACTGACCGCCCTTCTGGGTCCCGGTTCAAGTTGCGAGGCAATCTGTGTTTGGACATTAATTGTTAGAACCGGGCCGGCTTGCCCTCTGGGATTTCCTTTCCTGTTTGTGGCGAGTTGGGAGCTGAAAGAAAAACTTCTGGATGCTGCGAGCTGGGGCTGTAATTCTACAGTGAGTGGAAAATTGGAAAACGAACTGTGCATTTGGGCTGACTGTAATACAGCGCTTGGGGATAGACAAGCAAAGAGGAAGGTTACACGCAAATTGGAGCGCTTCCCTTTAAAAATGTCAATGTATTTCCCCCTGCGCCCTCTGCAAAAGAATACGGCCTGCAGTGATTAAAAGAATCACGTGGGTCATTTGAAAGTCAGAGACTCCTCCCGTGACCAAGGCTTGCAGAAGCAGAAACGTTGGGAAAAGGAGGCCTATGCCTTCGTGCTGTTCCACATATTAAAATGAAATTACAGCAATCCAGCCAGAGTCAGTGTGCCTTTTTTCTTTGAAGGAGGGAAATGATGGTATTTACAACTGGAAGCCCCGCGCCAGCCTCACTGACCGCCCTTCTGGGTCCCGGTTCAAGTTGCGAGGCAATCTGTGTTTGGACATTAATTGTTAGAACCGGGCCGGCTTGCCCTCTGGGATTTCCTTTCCTGTTTGTGGCGAGTTGGGAGCTGAAAGAAAAACTTCTGGATGCTGCGAGCTGGGGCTGTAATTCTACAGTGAGTGGAAAATTGGAAAACGAACTGTGCATTTGGGCTGACTGTAATACAGCGCTTGGGGATAGACAAGCAAAGAGGAAGGTTACACGCAAATTGGAGCGCTTCCCTTTAAAAATGTCAATGTATTTCCCCCTGCGCCCTCTGCAAAAGAATACGGCCTGCAGTGATTAAAAGAATCACGTGGGTCATTTGAAAGTCAGAGACTCCTCCCGTGACCAAGGCTTGCAGAAGCAGAAACGTTGGGAAAAGGATGCCTATGCCTTCGTGCTGTTCCACATATTAAAATGAAATTACAGCAATCCAGCCAGAGTCAGTGTGCCTTTTTCTTTGAAGGAGGGAAATGATGGTATTTACAACTGGAAGCCCCGCGCCAGCCTCACTGACCGCCCTTCTGGGTCCCGGTTCAAGTTGCGAGGCAATCTGTGTTTGGATATATATATATATATATATATATATATATATATATATATATATATATATATGTATATATAAAGCTTCAAAACACCAACCAGTTGCACACACGAGTGGGTGCACACAAAAACGGGGGTGTACCCGAGTTATAAATTCGCTCCAAAATCCCAGGAAAATCACTCCTATAGGAAAGTAGCACACACAGGGGAGGTTCCACACAGGTTTAATAGGAGAACCAACAGCAACGACGCGTTTCGCCTAGGGCTTCGTCAAGTTGTGCCGCCCAAACGGATTCCGACCAGGAAACGGACCACACGGCAAGATTTCCAAATTTCAAAGTGCTTTTATTTTCTCATCCAAACAGACATTACGCGTTTCGTCCGGTTAGCCCGGACTTGATCACATGACATGTCGTGACCACCACAGTGTTTAAATACTGATTCCCTCTAACATAGGCTCCTCCTTTCTTTGTAAAGGATAGAGAAAACAGACTATGACATTAAATCATGTATTCATTTAACATTGATTATACAGATAAAAAATGCCAATAATACAATTTTCAAAAAATTATTTGAAAAAATATACATATTTTGTCTTTTATCAGATATACTGGGTATATATATATATATATATATATATATATATATATATATATATATATATATATATATATATATATATATATATATATATATATATATGCAAAACAAACGCCCTTAAGCTTTGACGCACGCGGCAACCATCCCACCTTTCGGTTTACCACTGACAACTCTCCTTTTCCTCCAGGTTTCATTGATTAGCCTTTTTTTTTTAAAGACTTTACGTCCCTTCTTCATAGGCAGCTTATAACAAGTGAGTTCAGTTTGCTTTCCTTTATTTAAATTTCTCATGCTTCGGATTGGTTATTTCCCTTAGTGGGCTGTACTTCGTTTTTGGCACAGACTTTTGGCATGATGGGACTTGTGGTCCAGAAAAGCAAAATTATTTCACCTCAAGTGGGTCCTTATTCACTCGTTGTATTAAAAGCATATCTCTCCTTCAGTAGGATTCTGGAGGTACGAGAGAGTTAATTAAGTCTGGCTCGCTGCGCTGAATTGGTCACCCATGGTCGCGAGGAGGACCCGCCGTTGGAAAACGGACCCGCAGCACCATCCGGTTGTCTGCTTGGGAGGAGAGCCGCTTGGACACTATACCAGTGAGTGCCCAGGCGAACACGACTTGCATCATTGAAACTGCGGGAGGGGGAAACTTGAGCCGATGTCTCAGCCTGATGGAAAAGACTTTACAAACATTTTAGAAACTGACTCGCCCACTTGGGAATAACATTGGGATACTTCAACTCCCACAAAGCCGTAGGTACGGCGAAGCTCCTCCCCCGGAGCAGGAGTTGACCCTTTGCATATAAAGCCACGAAGAAGTTTCCTGCTGAAATTCATGCCATTGAGAAAGGGAAGTGGGTGTTCCCGAAACGCGTCTGGCAAATATGAACTTTTGAGGCAGCTGCGCCCTGTTTTCTCACCTCGAGTGCGATGCAAATAAAACCCGACGTTTTCTCCACGAAGCCTCCTGTGTGTCCACCTCACTCTTTTGGGGATCTGGTAATCGATGGATGTTTTGCGGCCACCCATGGTCGCGAGGAGGACCCGCCGTTGGAAAACGGACCCGCAGCACCATCCGGTTGTCTGCTTGGGAGGAGAGCCACTTGGACACTATACCAGTGAGTGCCCAGGCGAACACGACTTGCATCATTGAAACTGCGGGAGGGGGAAACTTGAGCCGATGTCTCAGCCTGATGGAAAAGACTTTACAAACATTTTAGAAACTGACTCGCCCACTTGGGAATAACATTGGGATACTTCAACTCCCACAAAGCCGTAGGTACGGCGAAGCTCCTCCCCCGGAGCAGGAGTTGACCCTTTGCATATAAAGCCACGAAGAAGTTTCCTGCTGAAATTCATGCCATTGAGAAAGGGAAGTGGGTGTTCCCGAAACGCGTCTGGCAAATATGAACTTTTGAGGCAGCTGCGCCCTGTTTTCTCACCTCGAGTGCGATGCAAATAAAACCCGACTTTTTCTCCACGAAGCCTCCTGTGTGTCCACCTCACTCTTTTGGGGATCTGGTAATCGATGGATATATATATATATATATATATATATATATATATATATATATATATATATATGCAAAACAAACGCCCTTAAGCTTTGACGCACGCGGCAACCATCCCACCTTTCGGTTTACCACTGACAACTCTCCTTTTCCTCCAGGTTTCATTGATTAGCCTTTTTTTTTAAAGACTTTAAGTCCCTTCTTCATAGGCAGCTTATAACAAGTGAGTTCAGTTTGCTTTCCTTTATTTAAATTTCTCATGCTTCGGATTGGTTATTTCCCTTAGTGGGCTGTACTTCGTTTTTGGCACAGACTTTTGGCATGATGGGACTTGTGGTCCAGAAAAGCAAAATTATTTCACCTCAAGTGGGTCCTTATTCACTCGTTGTATTAAAAGCATATCTCTCCTTCAGTAGGATCCTGGAGGTACGAGAGAGTTAATTAAGTCTGGCTCGCTGCGCTGAATTGGTCACAAAATGTTTCTAACCACAGCCTCTTAGCTTTAGCAGATGGTGCAGTCCTGTCACGACGTGGCTGCCGTGTGAATAGATGCAAAACAAATGCCCTTAAGCTTTCACAGGATACACACGGCAACCAGCCCACCTTTCAGTTTACCACTGAGAACTCTCCTTTTCATCCAGGTTTCATTAATTAGCTCCAGTCCAGAGTTACCCACTCGTAGGAAGCACTCAGACCGCTGTTTGAAGTAACACTCCTTTTATTGGTATGTGCAGTGTTCATGCAGTAATTCTTTAAAGGCAGCTTGACCCTCTGCCTCACGCGTTTCGGAAATGATTCCTTCTTCTGAGGCGATAGGTTCAGTGCAAGTGCTGCAGGTCTCAGATTAAACATGCGTAATGGCATGCCCTGATTGGGTAGTTCAAATGTCACAGTGCAGTGCATGCTGGGAACCATAGTTGCTCATTAGCCTAGAGATGATTGCACTCTGTAAATGAAATATAAAACTCCAAATGAGTCTCAGCACTGAAAACTGTCCTTAATCCATAACATGGGACCACTTTGTCGGCACAATCAATATCGCACCGGCCGTGGCCCCCTGTGATTCACTGGGTGGTGCTCTTCTCGCGGGTGGGCTGCCGCGTTTTACATCAAGCTCTAAAGTTACCCACTCGTAGGAAGCACTCAGACCGCTGTTTGAAGTAACACTCCTTTTATTGGTATGGGCAGTGTTCATGCAGCAATTCTTTAAAGGCAGCTTGACCCTCTGCCTGACGTGTTTCGGAAATGATTCCTTCTTCTGAGGCGATAGGTTCAGTGCAAGTGCTGCAGGTCCCAGATTAAACGTGCGTAATGGCACGCCCTGATTGGGCAGCTCAAATGTCACAGTGCCGTGCATGCTGGGAACCGTAGTTGCTCATTAGCGTTCAGATGATTGCACTCTGTATATGAAATATAAAACTCCAAGTGAGTCTCAGCACTGAACACTGTCCTTAATCGATAACATGGCCCCACTTACTCGGGCCATGTTATGGATTAAGGACAGTTTTCAGTGCTGAGACTCACCTGAGTGTAAATCTGCACTCAGGGGCAGATTTATAAGTTCTTTGTGCCACTTTTGTGTCAGTTTACCATGTGAAAAGTGGTGCAAAAGTGGTGCAAGGGGATTGTAAATCTGCCCTTCAGACTGTTGCAACCTATCCACTCCCAGGGCCCAGAGGTAATTGTACATTCGTATGCAGTCAAACTGCTGCACACTACCCACTCTCTCCGCCCACAGGTGACTTCTGGTTGCTTCAGAAACAAGCTTCTTTGCTCACCATGTGCCATTGCCGTGATTCAAAGAG
The DNA here is from genome assembly GCF_964263255.1 of Lissotriton vulgaris. Taxonomy (NCBI): domain Eukaryota; kingdom Metazoa; phylum Chordata; class Amphibia; order Caudata; family Salamandridae; genus Lissotriton; species Lissotriton vulgaris. The sequence continues at coordinate 921,501,844 of NC_141691.1, read as the reverse complement.
GGTGCACCACGTGTCGAAGCAGCCTTCTCAGACTTTGTTATGATTGCCACACATCATCGCAGAATCTTCCAATGTTGAGCTTTGGAGGTGTTGGGGGAGGGGGAAGCTAATTTGTGAAAACAGCCTGTAAGATAAAAAGGAAGTTAATATTGTATGTCAATTCTTTATCAAAGAGTGAGGAAGTGAAAGAGTGACTGAAAAGAATATTCGCAGCTAACTTTTCTGTCACCGATGTGTCTTTCACCACGTGCCGGGACATAATGCACCCCGAAGCTTTACATCTAAAAGATAGTAAAAGAAAGATGTTATGATTGGTAATTGTTACGATCTTAATGTGGAGTAGAATTACATCGCCCTTTCACACACCTTCCCTCCCGCATTTAAAAAACAACTATTTGCACAGTTCCAACTTGTTTAATAGGTTTCGATTTTTGAAAAATTACTATAATAGTAATGTTCTTATCCGGTTGTGAAAGCAAGTGGTGCGCAGTGATACACATGGTTTCGATCATCACGAGCGTCGGACATTTGACCGATTATAAAAACTTTTCTGTTATTGGAAAAAAATACAAATGCAATAAGATACGGTATATAGGACTGCGTAGGCCTAAATCGCTGCATCGCCTTTTTGTATCCAGTCTTCTGCACCCCATCTACTCCCTTAGCTGCGCATCCAGGCCTCACTGCTCACCTTTTTGCAGACAGGGCACCTTGTACATCATGCAGTCCAGCTCTTCCACCAAGAAGTCTCACATATGGTGCAGAGTCTTGATATGGCTATGGCTAACGACATACTCGTACTCCCATCATCATCGCAGGTTCTTCACCCGCTCAGTCCTTGGTTCTAGCGGTCTGTACTCAAAATATTGAGTGTTGCATACTGGTCTGCATGAACTTTGAGGTTAAAAAAAACCAAAAACATCAATGGTTATCAATTGCTCTGCAAACTAGATCTACTGATTGCCCCATAACAAATTAAACGATTGCATTTCAAGCAGTGCATTCTAACTTTCTCAAAATGGGGACATATGTCTGGAGGCGTTGTTGAAGGAGATACCCCAGAGGTACGCGGTATTGCCGGTGGAGGTACATTTTGGCGCTGTGTTCTACATTTTTTGTAAACATAGTTCACAGGATGTAGGGATTAAAGGTGCTTGCGCAGAATAGCAGTGCCACAGGAGTATTTTTTTCTGTGCCTTAAATAAATCAAGCCTAAATTCTCTACTGTCTGCTGTGTAGATCCAAAGATGAATTCAAGTTGTAAACCCTGCTGTCCACAGAGTAGATCTTAGGGTGGACTGCATTATCTGCAATCATGATTGAAATGAAAGATAGAACATGTATGTAGCGTACATTTTATTATTCAACTAAATCTATAAGTGATATAAAAGAAGTTTTTGAAGGAAGTATAACAAAAGGGATTTTGTGTAAGTTTGATAGGTGTTATACTTAGTTTGGTTTGCACTGAGTTAGTGGTATCTGAAACAACAAGGTTCTGTGGAGCCTGCGATAATGCGTGATCCGGGCAGGCCATACTGATGATAATGTTTTTTGTGTTGTGAATGCTGCCTTAACAAGGCCATGTGATAATGATTTTTGGTGCACTGAGTTACTAGTACCTTTGGTGCTTAGCGTGTACGTATCCTACAATGATGCGTGGTCTGGTGGGGAGGGGGTGGGGGCACAGTAATTGGAGTAATGTCTTTTGTTGATTGGATTCTGCATGAATTCCACTTAAAAGTGATAATATGCCTCATTGCTGACATAAAACTGTTCACTCTTCTTTCCGATGATCTATGGTGCACTGAGTTAGTAGTATCTTTGGCGCTGAGCTTGTACGCACCCTGCGATAATGCGTAATGCAGGGGGGCTGTACTGGGAGCAGTGTTTTTTGCCTAGGGAATTCTGCTTTAATAAGGCTATGGGTAAATGACTTGTGGTGCAGTGAGTTAGTGGTACCGAAAGAACTCACTGTGTGCGTACCCTGCGATTATTCGTGGTTTGGGGGGGGTCGCAGTGGTATAATGTCTCTTGTCTACTGGAATGCGTCATTTACAATCGTCATTGTACCTGAATGGTGAGCCCTCACAATGTAGATCGAAAGCAGTAGTCATCACTGACATCAAGATATTCTTTTTATTTATTTTTTATTTTATGTAGTTTGTAGAGCGCACAGCTACCCCCGAAGGGGTGTCCCGGCGCTAGAACCTGAACCTCCAGAGGAGAGGAGAGGAGCAAGAAGGGGAAGTAGCGTAGTAAATCAGAGTCCAGAGAGTCATATCTTTTAACAAAATCTGATGACATAAAGTACAATTAAGTCTACCTTAAAAAAACAAGGCTACATTTCATGCTGTTCGTAGTATAGATTCAAAGCTGAGTTCAAGATGTGAATCCTGCTGTCCGCACTGTAAATGGAAGGCAGTAGTCAGCAAAGAAATCGACAAATGATTTTTGTCACTTATTTTAACAAAATCAGAACACATACAGAACAATTGTCGCTGCATTAAATTAATCAAGGTTGAATTCCATACTGTCCGTAGTATACATGCAAAGTTGACTTCAAGTTGTGAACCCTGCTGTCCGCAGAATACATCGAGGGCAGTAGTTGACAGACATCGAGGAATGCTTTTTTTGTCATATACTTTAACAAAATTTGAGGACACAATACTATTTTCTCTGCCTTAAATAAATCGAGACTGCATTTTATGTTGTCTGTAGTACTTATGCGCCACTGGTATCAAGTGGTAAACTCTTTTGATCACACTGTACATTTGAAAACAGAACTCAGTACAGTCATTGAGGAATGTTTTTGAGGCATCCTTTAACAAAATAGTCTTTGCCTTACTTGAATGCTGTCCGTAGTGTGGATGAAAGCTGAATTGAAGTTGTGAACCCTACTGTCCGCAGTGTAGATCGAAGGCAGTAGTCGACACAAACATCGATGAATGCTTTTTTGTCACAGTTAACAAAATCTGAGGACACAGTACAATTGTCTCTGCCTTAAATAAATCGAGAATTAATTCAATGTTGTCTGTAGAGCTGATGAGATTCTGGTATGTAGTAGTGAACTCTGTTGATCGCAGTGTACATTTGAAGGCAGTACTCAATACAGACACTGAAGAATATTTTTTGTTGCATCATTTAAAAAAATTGCCTCTGCCTTACATAAATAAAGGCTAACGTCAATGCTGTCCGTAGTGTACATGGAAATCTGAATTCAATTTGTGAACCTTGCTGTCCGCAGTGTTGATCGAAGGCAGTAGTTGACACAGATATCGAGGAATGCTTTTTTGACACGTACTATGTTGTCAGATTTTGTTAGAGTATAATTGTCCCTGCCTTAAATAAATTGAGACTGAATTCAATGTCTGTAGTGCTTATCCGCAACTGGTATCAAGTTGTAAACTCCACTGACCGCACTGTAGATTGATGGTAGTAGTCAGCACAGATATTTACAAAGAATTTTTGTCACTTTTTTTAACAAAGTCTGAGGACATAGATTAGAAATGTCTCTGCCTTACATAAATCAAGGATAACTTCAATGCTGTCCGTAGTGTAGATCCAAAGCTGAATTCAAGTTGTGAACCCTGCTGTCTGCAGTGTAGGTCGAAGGCAGTAGTCGATACAAACATAAGTCTGCAGTGTTGTGGCGCTGAGTTCGCAATGGGCCTTACGAGGAGGCACGTGGTCATGGAGTCAGCCACGTGGCAGGGTGAGGACTCTCGCTATGGAGGAGTCTCTTCTCTTTGCGGAAGTGAACCACGCCCAAGGCGTAGCCTAATTATTTATACTCTTACGCTGAGGTTCAAGGGGGGGTGAAAACACAGCTACATGACTGAAATATTCCCCAGTGTCTGGGATAATATGGTTGCGTCCACTATGCAGTATGCTAGACGTATCAATAGTATATCTACACATAGAATAGTTTTTGGTTTCTATAGAGATTTGTGTATAGCATTTCACTGGTAGTCTTGCCATTGTGTAAATTATTGTGGATGTGCAAGTTCCTTCCCTTATACATAGTTGGTTGCCACATCTCTGAACATTGAGCTAGTGTGCTGTTGAGGGGATATATTATTTTGGGAAGGTCTGTTGTCCTATTTTGAGCTGCTTGTGAAGTTGTAGTGGTGGTGGCGCTGGGTATTCTGATTTTGTTTGGTGTTGGAAGTGTATAATTAGTACCTCTATCACATATTGCTCTTTAAATATGGGTGTGAGTTGGATGTAATTCACACAGTACATAGTCAACGTCCTTACACTAGTTAAATGTTGATGCTGATTTGTTAGTGTTAAGTGGAACTATTGCCTGTTTTTTTAGGTAGCATTTCAGATTTGGTTTCTTGTTGAAAATATGGGGAAGTAGTCAACATTATAATTAGAAATTGTCATTAAAAAACCTTTGAAATTCACTGAAAAAACCATAGGTTTCAGGCAGGTTATAGTTAGGAATTATCCTTTAAAAAAACCTTAGAAACTCATTGAAAAAACCATAGGTTTCAGGGGTGTTTTAGTTAGCTGGAAATTTCACTCCTACAAAACCACTGAAATTCCTCCATTATAGTTAGATGTACTAACTAACTCTCGCGCCCGCAATCCACTGGTGATGATGTCACATATTACATCATCAATCTGTCAAATGTCCGGTATATAAACTGTACAAATTGTTGTTTTTAAATAAATGCGGGAGGGAAGGTGTGTGAAAGGGCGATGTAATTCTACTCCACATTAAGATAGTAACAAATACCAATCATAACATCTTTCTTTAACTATCTTTTAGATGTAGAGCTTCAGGGTGCATTATATCCCGGCACGTGGTAAAAAACACACAGGTGACAGAAAGGTGAGCTGCAAATATTATTTTCAGTCACTCTCTCACTTTCACTCTTCTTTCATAAACAAATGAAGCATAATCTTATGTTCCTTTTTATCTTACAGGTTGTGCTTCACAAACCATCCCCCCCAAACACTTCCAAAGCTCAACGTTTGAGGATTCTGCGATGATGCGTGGCCATCGTAACAACGTCTGAGAAGGCTGCTTCGACATGTGGTGCACCCTCTTTGAATCACGCCAATGGCACAAGGTGAGCAAAGAAGCTTGTTTCCGAAACAACGACAAGTCATCTGTCAAAGAAGAGAGTCGGTAGTGTGCAGCAGCTTCACTGCGTAGGAATGTACAATTATCTCCGAGCAGTGAGAATAGATAGGTTACAACAGTCTGAGTGGCAGATTTACAAGCCCCCTGCGCCACTTTTGTGTCACTTTTAACATGGGAAGAGTGGCGCAAGGAGCTTGTAAAACTACCTCTGAGTTCGCAAGAAAAAGCACTCACTTCCGGACTCTGCGAGTCAATGGGGTGCAACAGTCAAGGTATGCAATATTGAGAACTCACCGCTATGCAGTGGGAGTGCCTGGGATATAGTACTTTGGAAGAAAAACAGCGCACAGACACCTCCTTACCGTGGAAGTTGATGAAATACATTATCCTGAGTGTATAAATAAATAAACCAAAAATATACTTGTGCAGTTGTATGTACTATGCTATTACTAACTCTATATTCTATCTTTCAGATCAATAAACTGGAGGGTGCACTATGAACCAGCACGTGCTTCGACACACAACAAAGGCAAAAGGTGAGCTATGAAAATTTTCTCCAGTATTAAGTGCTCCATCTATAACTTTCTCTCTCTCATGTTTTAATGTTGTTTTTTTATCTCTTTCTCTCTCTCACTCTGTCTCACATCGTTTCTCTTTCTCTTTTAAAGTTATGGATGCTGCTGTCCACTCTGCCCTGTACAACCAAAGCTGAGTTCAAGTTGTGAACTCTGTTGGTCACAGTGTTTACTCAAGGTAAGCAGAGCGGCCTAAATATACAATGCCTCCGATTAAATGCGTCAGAAATAAAAGGGCTTATTTACAAGCCCCTTGCGTCACTTATAACATGGGGAAAGTAACGCAAAAGTGACGCAGGGGGCTTGTAAATAAGCCCCAAAGAATATTGTCCTGTATAATGACTTGATCTCTCACCTAATTCTGTCTCATCTCTAAATCATTTTAAAGACATGTTAACCCATACTGTAAATATGACGCAGTAGGCCCTTCCGTACAGACACCTCTTGAGCGCAAGCCTATAAGAGAGGTGGAATGTATCAGGCACACTGCAGACGTACAAAATAAAAAATATCGCCACGTATTACCTTAACTTGTAATGTTTGACCTAATTTAGTCTCATCGATCTATTTTCAACACTTATTTTAATTTTTGTTTTGCAGATTACCTACCCTTCTTCCATTGGAGTCCATCTCACTTTTTTTTATTATATTGTTATGTTGAAGTTACGTTTCTAGTTATTTATTGCTATTCTAATAAAACTTATAAAAAAGTATATATGTCTTCTTTTTCTGACATTTCACTATTATTTAGTGTGATAATCATATTGTTTTAAACCATTTAAAAATAGAAATGATATTCATAACTAGTAGTATAATACTGAGGTAAACTCTTTACCAGCTCTTTACCAGAGTCTATAGCTACGACTAACGGTTCCTATGGAAAACTTTTAAAACTCCGGCACAGTAACTGTTTCGATTAGCAACATTGTGTGGTGAACTTCTAACCTCTGTGCTCACTTAAGTGTTCCATGAACTGTAACTACCGTAACAGGCAGTAAGCCGGGTCTTAAACCCAAATGTATCATTAGGTCTGTAAATTTCCACAACATGGCCAATATGAAAGGTACGGGGTATCACTGTGTTGTACCTTCCGTTATATTACTCTCCCATATCTTTTACCTTATTGCCTTTATTGTTTTATTAGCATTGTTGTATTTCTACCCTTTCTGTACTGCGACATCCACGTCACTATGAGTCACCATGGAACTCCCATTTGGTATAAATGTGTACGGGGTATCACTGTCTCTATATTCATTCATAGTTGCGCACATAAAAGATGGTAGACATGATGTATTTTTGTGATTGTGAATGTTTGTTGTACATTCAGTGGAGTGTTGTAGCTGTAGTAATACAGGGCTGTGAAAGGTTTAAGTTGCAGTTTTTGGCATATGAAGGGCAGCTAATATATATACGCATGTAGTCATTCAGGTATACTGTCGAACATGGTTCTGGAAATCAGTGTTCGAGGTTGGTATTGCATCCACATCCTGTTATTGTAGACTAATGATGTAATCTATGCATGCCTGAAAATGTACTGTAAATACAGTGCTCATGTAAATTGCCGATATAGTTTTGGGTTGATTTTGGGCTATATAAATATGCTACAAAAAAAAGGAGGTATAGTCCACACTTACTGTCAGAGGTAAGATGGTTGCATACGCTATTTATAGCGCAATATAATGTAGTAGAGCTTAGAAGCAGCATTTTAGAAACATAATAAATACACAGACACAGATAGGTAGTTGAAGTGGGCATGGGCACATGCGCTCGACTCCATTTTATTACGTTGCTGTTGGTAACAAGTAGAATAGCAATCATGATATACACAGATATTCAATTGTAAACGGTTTATGACTTCTGCTGTACTAAGGTAGGAGGACTATATGTGAAATAATACACGGAAGATTCGATCGTAAAGGGTTTATGAGTTGTGGTACACTGAGGTAGTGGCGATTTATGTAGAGTGTGCGATGATGCATGGTTAAAGCAGAACGCACTGGTAAGAATGTCTTTTGGCAACTGAATTTTGCCTTAATAAGGCCTTGTGGCGATTATTTATGGTGCACTGAGTAATGGTACGTGTGGTGCTCAGCGTGTGCTCACCCTGCGATGATGCGTGGTTCGAGCGGTCTGTACTCAAAATATTGAGTGTTGCATACTCGTCTGCATCAATTTTGAGGTTAAAAAAAAGGGCTACCATCTATGGTTATCACTTGCTCTGCAAACTAGGTCTACTGATTATTCCCCATAACAAATTAAGCGATTGCATTTCCCGCAGTGCATTCTAACTTACTGAAAATGGGGACGTATGTCTGGTGGAGATGTTAAAGGTGATACCCCAGAGGTACTTGGTGTTACCGGTGGTGGAGGTACATTATTGCGTTACTTTCTTTGTAAACATAGTTCACAGGATGTAAGGTTTAAAGGTGCTTGTGCATACTAGCAGTGCCATAGGAGTATTTTTTGTCTGTGCCTTAAATAAATCAATCTAGAAAATATAGAGCCACCCAATTATCCCACAGGGACTGGGTAATTTCAATAACAAAATTATATTGCCCCTGAAGGAATTATTCCATTAAATTCTTTTTTGATAAACAAATTATATTGCCCCTGAAGGAATTATTCCATTAAATTCTTTTTTGAAAACTTTTTCAAAAAACAGATACATATGTGCAACTACATCGTCCTGATGATGGTCCTACGGATCTTTTGACCAAGGGAGGACCGAAACGTCGACATAATATCACCACTTTGCTTATTGTGTTGTAATGTGGATACATAAAAAACTGTTATATTATTTATGACTGTGTCACATACTATGGTATTTGAGAAATCCATTCTGTTGGCAAATGGTGATGTTGCAAGACTGTAACCAAATGTAATTCTTTCAGTTTTGTTGTTGCCTACAAAAGAAAAAGTATAACAAATACAATCACGAGAATAAAGATCGTGTTTTGATACAGCTGATTGTTTGAATTGGTTAGCTGTTTTCCTGCTTTACTAAAATACTGATCATGATTGTGACATTATCAAAAAAGAATTTAATGGAATAATTCCTTCAGGGGCAATATAATTTTGTTTTTAAATAAATCAAGGCTAAATTCTCTACTGTCTGTAGTGTAGATACAAAGCTGAATTGAAGTTGTAAACCCGGTTGTCCTCAGTGTAGATCTTAGGGTGGACTGCATCATCTGCAATCATGATTGAAGTGGAAGATAGAACATATATGCACTGTAAATATTATTATTCAACTAAATAAGTGATATAAAATAAGTTTTTGAAGGAAGCATAATAAAGGGATATTGTGTAGGGTTTGATAGGTGTTATACTTAGTTTGGTTTGCACTGAGTTAGTGGTATCTGAAACAACAAAGTTCTGTGGAGCCTGCAATGATGCGCGATCCAGGCAGGCCGAACTGATAGTAATGTTTTTTGTCTTGAGAATTCTGCCTTAGTAAGGCCACGTGATAATGATTTTTGGTGCACTGAGTTAGTAGTATCTTTGGCGCTTAGAGTGTACATATCCTCCGATGATGCATGGTCGAAGGGGTACAATAATTGGACTGTGTTTTGTCGATTGAATTTTGCATGAATTCATTGCTGACATAAAACTGTTCACTCTTCTTTCTGATGATTTATGGTGCACTGAGTTAGTAGTTATCTTTGGCGCTGAGCTTGCACGTATCCTGCAATAATGCGTAGTGCAGGGGGGCCGCACTGGGAGCAAAGTTTTTTGCCTAGTGAATTCTGCTTTAATAAGGCTACGGGGAGATGACTTGTGGTGCAGTGAGTTAGTGGTACCGAAAGAACTAGCATGTGCATACCCTGCGATGATTCGTGGTTCGGGGGGGTCGCAGTGGTATAATATCTTGTCTACTGGAATGCGTCCTGTGCAATCGCCATTCTACCTTAATCGTGAGCCCTCACAATGTAGATCTAAGGCAGTAGTCATCACTGACATCAAGAAATTGTTTTTGTCGTATCCTTTAACAAAATTGTCTCTGCCTTACATAAATCAAGGCTAACTTGAATGGTCTCCGTAGTGTAGATGGAAAGCTGAATTTCAGTTGTGAACCCTGCTGTACACAGTGTAGATCGAAGGCAGTAGAGACACAAACATCGAGGAATGCATTTTTGTCTCATACATTAACAAAATCTGAAGACACAGTACAATTGTATCTGCCTTAAAGAAATCAAGACTGAATTCAATATTGTCTGTAGTGCTGATGCGCTTCTAGTATCAAGTAGTGAACTCTGTTGATCGCAGTGTACATTTGAAAACAGTACTAATTGAGGAATGTTTTTTGTGGCATCCCTTACCAAAATGGTCTCTGTCTTACATAAATCAAGGCTAACTTGAATGCTGTCGGTAATGTAGATGGAAAGATGAATTCAAGTTGTGAACCCTGCTGTACACAGTGTAGATCGAAGGCAGTAGTGACACATACATTGAGGAAAGTTTTTTTGTCAAATACGTTAACAAAATCTGAAGATACAGTACAATTGCCTCTGCCTTAAAGAAATAAAGACTGAATTCAATGTTGTCTGTAGTGCTGATGCACTTCTGGTATCAAGTTGTGAACTCTGTTGATCGCAGTGTACATTTGAAAACAGTACTAATTGAGGAATGTTTTTTGTGGCATCCCTTAACAAAATGGTCTCTGTCTTATATAAATCAAAGATAACTTGAATGTTGTCCATAGTGAAGATGGAAAGCTGAATTCAAGTTGTGAACCCTGCTGTACACAGCGTAGATCGAAGGCAGTAGTGACACAAACATTGAGGAAAGCTTTTTTGTCCCATACGTTAACAAAATGTGAGGATACAGTACAATTGTCCTTGCCTTAAATAAATATGGAATGAATGTAATGTTGTCTGTACAGCTTAAGCACTTCTGGTATCAAGTGGTGAACTCTGTTGATCGCAGTGTACATTTGAAGGCAGTACTCAGTACAGAGAATGAGGAATGTATTTTGTCGCATCATTTAAGAAAATTGTCTCTGCCTTACATAAATCAAGGCTAACTTGAATGCTGTTGGTAATGTAGATGGAAAGCTAAATTCAAGTATAAACCCAGCTGTCCGCAGTGTATATGGAAGGCTGTATTCAGCACAGTTGTAGACTAATGCTTTTTGTCACATCCTTTTACAAAATCAGAAGACAGAGTACAATTGTCCCTACCTTAAATAAAGCAAGGCTGGATTCAATGCTGTCCGTAGTGCAGACGCAAAGCTGAATTCTAGTTGTGAACCCTGCTGTCCACAGTGGAGATTGAAGGCAGTAGTCGATACAGACATAAGTCTGTGGGGCTGTGGCGTTGAGTTCAGAATGGGCATGTATCGAGGAGGCACGTGGTCATGGCGGCAACCGCGTGGCAGGGTGCAGACCTTCGCTGTGGCGAAGTCTCTTCTCTTTGCAGAAGTGAACCACGCCCAAGGTGTAGGCTAATTATTTATAGTCCTACGCTGACGTTGGGTATGTTGGACCAGCCCACTCGCTTCTGCTTCGAGGGAGGGGGGGGGGGAAGACAACACAGCTACATGACCGAAATCTTCCCCAGTCTCTGAGATAATATGGTTGCGTCCACTGTGCAGTACACTACACGTATCAATACCATATCTACACACGGTATCTATAGTGTGCTGTGTATAGCATATCATCGGTAGTATTAGCAGTGTGTACATTATTGTTGATGTGGGAGATCCTTCCCTTATTCATAGTTGATTGCCACATCTCTGAACATTGAGCTAGTCTGCTGTTGAGGGGATATATTATTTTGGGCAGGTCCGTTGTCCTGTTTTGCGCTGCGTCTGAGGTAGTCGAGGGGGGGGGTCAGGAGGGGTGGTTGTAGTGGTGTTGGCGCTAGGTGTTGTGATTTTCTTGAGTGCATAATTAGTACTTCTCTCACATATTCGTCTTTAAATATGGGTGTGAGTTGGATGCAATTCACACAGTACATAGTCAACGTCCTTACACTAGTTAAAATGTTGATATTAATTTTTTAGTGGTAAATGGAACTATTGCCTTTTTTTGGATAGCGTTGTAGATTTGGTTTATTTCTGAAAGTTTGGGAAGTGGTGATTTTTTTTGTTTTTTTTTCTACGAGAACGCCTAGTTTGTGTATTATTAACGTTAGTTGTGGTTCTAGTTTGTAGCGATTTTCTTGGAGGAAGGAATACATTTAAGAGTGGTAATATTTGTAATTTTTACTATTTTGAGAATGGTTTGATAATTAAATAGATATAAAAAACAGATATGCTTATTGAACAATATAAATAGGAATTATCATTTAAAAAACCTTAGAAATTCACTGAAAAAAACATAGGTGTAAGGCATGTTATAGTTAGGAATTAGCATTTAAAAAAACCTTAGAAATTCACTGAAAAAACCATAGGTTTCAGGGGCGTTATAGTTAGCTGGACATTTCTCTCATACAAAACCATTAAAATTCCCCCGTTATAGTTACTTCAGCTAACTATAACTCGCGCACCCGCAATGCACTGCTGATGACGTCACATATTACATCACTCATGACATGGTCAGTGACATCACTCATGACATCACTGATTAATTTTATGGTACATTGGAAAGGGCCAGCCCACAACACCTTTGTCCAGGGCTTTAAGTGAGATGAAATAACTGAGGGGATCTCTCAAAGGGGCATGGCCAATGTAATTAAGGGAGGGGTTTAAAAACATGTAAGCTAAATATCTGTGCTAAGCATAGTGTGCCGCCTGGCTGGTATTTTGCTGTTTCAGTCATTGCAGCCAGATATATGATATAACCAGTGACATCATACCTACAACAAGGCAGGACTATTGGCCTGGTCAATGGTTGCTAGTTGCACAAGATAAATAAGCAGCAACTATGGCTTGTATATATTATTGAAAAAGATTCCACTTAAAGCCCCGGTGACACCACGATCATGTTGCTGCTCCTGAGTTTCAAAAGGAGAAGGGAAATCCAGAGAGAAAATTACTCTCTTTAAAGGATTTCCCTTCCCTACAATGCTCACCTGGCATGACGTCATGCCGTAGCTTCTCCACTAGTGAGAAGTGAGCAGAGTGAGCACACACAAATTGATGTGCCTGCTGTCACTGCGGTCCATAAAAACCTGACCGTCAGTGCCAGGGCACAAAACAGAGCCCGATAGAGACCTGTTTCGAGCCTTCCTTTAAAAAACTGCTGGCGCTGAGCACCGGTGAGACTCGGCCCACTTAAAGCCCAACTGTTGTCTTTTTCTTTTTGGGTCTCTGTGCTCTGACCATTTTGAATGCCTCAGCATCCCATCTTCCAGTGTTGAAAGAACACAATATGCTACACAGTATCACCCGGATGAACCTGTGCTGTCAGAACACACCCAGCCTTCTCAAGATAGATTCTATTAGTGAAGCCCATCTGCATAACCTCATGGGACCAACACTTACAGTCCAAGCACTGGTGCCACAGCTGCTAGCACGTAGCACAACTGTGAATGAGCAGTTGCGGATGAAGGTGGATCCTGTCCTGGTCAGGAGGCGCACGTGCCACGGATGTCCAACCTGGAGCCTGCGACTCTCCAAGGGTAGCCCTTTCTATTGCATCCTGCAAAGCCGATGGACTGTCAACTGGACAAAGAGAAACCAATGAAGGCCCGACCAGTATAAGCCGACGTGTGCAGCAGACGGCAGGCAGAATGCTTTGTCAAGTAGGTAGCATTGAGGCATGGCCTGCAGAGACTGGCAGCACAAACAAAGCCACACCGTGATAAGGTTTAGGCTAAAGATCTTTACAAACTGATAAATCAACCACTTAGTGAAACCTGTGCCTTACTTTGCCTAAATTAGACTTATTGGATAGGAGGACCAATTTAAGCACGGTGAAACGGTTATGTAGAGCACAAACATTTTTTTCTTTGAGTAGCACACTTAGGGTAACATTGCCCATCGTGGTGCACACTAGAAGGGGGGATCAAATGTAATATGCTAACACCAGTCATAGGCTATTTGAAAAAGTTTAACTTTCCCCAAAATAGTCCAAGAGGTTTATTTACTATAGAATAATTTGGGGAAAGTAAAAAAACAAAATGTACAAAATCCCCAGGTATTTTACGAAATGGGTGAAAAGTTGAAATATTGCATTTCAGAAAGTGCAAGCCTGAGGGCTATGCTCAGATAAAAAAACTAGGACTATCCCGTATAAGGGAGAGGAGGTCAGTAGGGTGGGTGCAGCCTTTCAGTATATGCTCCAAGAGGCCTACTGAACCCAGATTTTTGCAGTACTTTCATAATTCGAACATCCGTTAGTCGTTTGTGGGTGGGGCAGTTCCTTCGTTGCACTAGGGCCCAAGAGACACAATTCAATTGTTATGAAATGCTATCTTTGGTCCTTGGACGACACTAACAGAACACAAAAGTATCCATGTTGCTTTGTTCTGGTATCACAAAGGGAACGGGACCAGTGTTGCCAGATTTTGAGACCCATCCCAAGCCCAAAGTGGCTGAAGTATAAGCCCAAATTCATCCCAAACAGACCAGTGTCAGCCCAAAAACCAGCCCAAGGTAGCATCTCGCAAATTATGCAGAAATAGTAGTCAGAAACCATTTTAAGGATGAATATAAATTCTATTCAATATACAGATAGTGGGAGGGGGTTAAATGGGCACCTGCGCCTGTTTAGAGTATATATACTAAATAAAGAAAATCAGCAATTTAATGTTAGAAATGGCTTGTCTCAATGCAGAAATCTCTACATAAAAAAGTAAAAAAACATTAAGTAAAAAAATAAATTTGAGACCTTGTCCTTTCATACACCTTTACTACTATGACCATAAGAAATTGACAGAGCCACCCATCTACTAACCACTAGCCTTGGACAAAAAGACACTCCAAAGTCCAAAAGGTTATGTGAATTAATCTTGCAAGAACTACTACTCAGGATGATGTACAAATAGTTATTCGGTTTCCTACTCAGGATTTCAGCCTGTCTGTTACATTAGCAGATGTGCCTTTAAAAATCCAGGTTAGTTTCTATTTGTGAATTGTCAGAACTTGGACTGAAACAACCAAGCAGCCACTGGAAGACACCAAACAGGGCACAAGTCTAGGGTACACTCAGATACACAGCGTCCACCCACTATTTAACAGGGTGAATACTGTCCACCCTACCAAGAAATTGGGCCCCACAGAAATATGCTGAACATGTCCCTGTGTCATCTCCAGACACTGGGACACATTCCCCAGAACACAGTGACGTAATGAAACTTGAGTGCCCCCCCCCCCCTGCAGGGTAGGTGGAGGGACCCCCTCCGGACTCAATCTGGAACTCCCCGGCCAAAGTGCGGTACTGAGGGGGCCCCCTGGATGTTTGCGGGCTCCTATGTTATTCCCCTGGCAGAACCTGAATGTTGTCTGCTTTTCATTCCCATCAGCAATGCAAAGGCGGGCGGTGGGTTTGTTATTATCATCTCCAGCTGAGCCAAAGATAATGGCCAAGTTAAGGGGCCCTCATGCCTCCTTTTGATCGAGTATCCTAGCCTGGAACCTCATACTTAAATGCAACTGAGGGTAAACAAAACTACACAGCTTATCTCTTCACAGGTACTTGAGAGGCATGCTTTTGAGTTTAATCAGCCCCTTTATGTAACTGCATGCACTGTAAGAATGTGCAATGTGTTGGTCTGTCCCAGTATTTACACACAATTGCACTATTGTATTTCTTTTATAGCGCTACCCATCCCAATGCAGGGTGTCAGAGCATTTTACATAACATACACATTGATAATAAATTATGCAAGTGTGTAAATTAATGTACAAGATGCGTTGCATGAGTCAGTGAGGGTTAAAAGGTGTAGCAGTCACATATTCTACATAGCTCGCTGTGCTATATAAGAAGGCTTACAATTTATGAACTGCAAGTAACAAGAGGATATTAGTTCAAAGCAGTAACCCATTTACCTATCTACATAAAAATAAAATCTGTCATCTGCATATTACAAGATGTGCTTTGCAGGGGCACATTAACCTTCTATACCACTTTGATTCCGATCAGGGACTACATAAAAACACAGATCTCTCCAACAAATACTTTAACCTCTGGAGGAATTTCACCACTATTATTATTCCCATATATTTAATGGGAAACTCTGCAGCAGATGTCCTAAAATATTTGAAAGAGCAGACGTTGCAACCAATTAAATATAACAGATCTACAACCATGCTTCTCCTTGTTGCCAGTTTCTTTGTGGAAGGGTTAAAAAAATTAGTTGAGGCCCATATCTTGTGTCGGGATCGTGACACTTTTTAGCACAGCCTCAAAGCAAAATCGAATTTGTTAAATCTCATAATGTGCTTAAATGTACTCAATGATATACCTAATAAAATCACATGTGATAGATCTTAATATCTGCTGTCCATTCTTGCGATGGTACTTACTTTGATGCCACATGTGATGTCAGGCTTTGTGATGGCACATGCCATGATGTCACTTGCATAATGGCTAGCTTGGTTAGTCCCCCCATTGTGCTGGAGCTGCTTTAGCTTCAAGGCATTCCAGTTTCAGAAGGAATAGTTTTACCCAATAATGAAACCTGCTTTGCCAACTTTTTCCCAAAACTACCCCCCATCAATTTCAAGAGAAAAAAAATACAAAGTACACATTTTACCTTTTAATGCATCTGCAAAGGAAAACACATGTAAAATACACAGCAGAGCAGGCAGTTTCATGCTTTCATCCACATGCATTCCATGGACCTGCCCCATGCTTCCAGGTAATTTTAGGTGGAGATGCACAAGTTACTTACATTTGTTAATGATATATCTGCAAACATTAGTTAGTTATAGATTTCTTACCTTAGAATTACCCCCAGGCATCAGACTAGACCTTGAAAGATTTTTCGGCAGCAGTACCTCTGTATGCAAAAGGTGGCGTCGGTCGGCTCTGCGTTCGTCGTTGGCGCTGTGGTCTCCAGAATGACGTTGCGGCAGCTACTTAGACGTCGCCCTCGTGCACTGACATCAGTTTTGTATATGAATTTCCGTGGCAGAAACGCAGAGCCATGCAAGACACTGATCATTGGTGCACAAAACTAGGGTCCTGAAAGGATGTCCTTAACCATGGAAATCAGTTCACAGAACGGGTAGGATGGGTGGGGGGGTAAGGAATCTACAACTAATTAATGTTTCTTACAGATATATTGTTACTGAAGGTAAGTAACTTGTGCATCTGAAAGAAGCACGTTAGTTATAGATTCCTTACCTTAGAATAGATACCCCAGCAATACCAACCCAGGTGGTGGGTCTGCAAACCAAGATTACACCAGAAAGTCCTAGAGAACAGAACGGCCAAAGAAACCGTCCCTCTGGACTTGGCTGTCCAGGCAGTAGTGTTTTGTGAACGTGTGCAGCAATGTCCACGTAGCCGTCTGACAAATGTAATTTAGAGGCTCTCCTCTTCCCAAGGCAGTAGCGACTGCCGTTGCCCTGGTGGAATGAGCGCTTAGCCTGACTCGAGGCTCCTTTTTAGCCAGAGAGTAACAAGCCTTAATACACAACACGACCCATCGAGAAATGGTGCGTTTGTGTACAGCCCGACCCTTTTTTGCACCCATGTAGCCAACACAAAAATGATCATCCACCCGTAACTGTTTCGTGAGCTCCAGATAGAAGGAGTGTGCATGCTTTGGGTCCAGACGGTGGGGCCTCTCTTCCTCCTTTGAAGGATGCTGAGGCGGAAAGAAGGTGGGCAAAGTAATGGTCTGCCTGATGTGGAAGGCAGTAACCACCTTAGGAAGAAAGGATGGATGGGTCCTGAGAACCATCTTGTCCGGATGAACAGACAAGAAATGAGGGTAGGAAGAAAGAGCCTGGAGCTCACTCACTCGTCTAGCGGAAGTGAGGGCTACCAAGAAAGCAGTTTTAAGAGTTAAGAGGCGTAAAGGACAGTTATGAAGCGGCTCAAAGGGAGCGCACATCAAATAAGTTAGTACAAGATTCAAGTCCCATTGAGGCATAATGAATGGAATTGGAGGAAAAAGATGTGTTAAGCCTTTCAAGAAACAGTTAACTACTGGGGACTTGAAAAGAGAAGGCTGATCTGGCAGCCGAAGGAAAGCAGAGATGGCAGAAAGGTAGCCCTTGATAGTGCCCAGAGCAGAGCCCTGCTGGGCTTAATGGAGAAGGAACAAGAGTACTTCAGAAAGAGGGGCAAAAAGGGAATGCACAGCCTTTGCTGTGCATCATGCCACAAATCCACCTGCAGGCGTATACATTCTTTGTGGAGGGATGCCTGGCTGCCAAGACTACATCACAAACTTCAGGATGCAGGTCGGAGGACCGCCCCCTGGTGCTGCGACAGAAGATCCTCCCAAAGAGGCAGTCTGATCGGGGCATCGATGGCCATGTGTTGCAGCTTGGGATACCAGACTCTTCGTTCCGAATATTGTGCCACAAGAATGACTTGGGCCCAGTCACGCTTGATCTTCTTCAGCATGGTGGGCAGAAGTGGAATAGGTGGAAAGGCGTATAGAAGACCGCGACCACACTCGCGACGAAAAGCATAGCTGAGCAAGTGCCGCATTGGAAATTCAAACGTGCAGAATTGCTGACATTGCGCGTTCTCTTCTGTGGCAAATAGATCTAACCAAGGTTCTCCCCACTGTTGAAAGAGTCCTTGCACCACCTCCGAGTACATATGCCAATCGTGTCCTTCAGACACCTGCGGCTGAGTTCATCCGCCCTTGCATCCAGGGAACCAGCCAGGTGTGGAACAACCAGGGAAATGCCCTGATGTTCCACCCATGTCCAGAGGCGGAGGGCCTTCTGATATAGGGTCCACGACTCCACCCCACCTTGTTTGTTTCAGACCCACATGCTGGTAGTGTTGTCCGTGAACACCTGCACTCAGACAGATGGAAGGAATGCTTTGAGTGCAAGACGAATCACCCAAAGTTCCAGAAGGTTGATATAGAGCCCTGACTCCGTCGGAGACCAGAGCCCTCAGATCTCTGCCACCCCCATGTAGCCGCCCCATCCTAAAAGTGATGCATTGGTCACCACTGTGAACTCTGGCTGGGGAAGGGATCTGGAATTGACCCAATCCTGGTTTGAAAGCCACCACTGTAACTGATGTGCAGGGCCCTCAGATCTGGACACAATCGGACAGGTTCCCCTGAAGTTGTGCCCACTGGAACTTCAAGTCCCACTGCAGAACCCGCATATGCCATCTGGCATGATCCACCAGCAGGATGCAGGAGGCCATCAGGCCGGGTAGCTAGAGGGTCATCCTGACCGAAACCCATGATAGAGGCTGAAAGATCGGAATCATAGCCAATATCCCGGACTCGCTGTTTGGGAGGATAGACCCTAAACTGCATTGTGCCCAGAACTGCTCTGATGAAGAGGAACTTCTGAGAGGGAGTCAGGTGTGATTTTATCATGTTGATGGAAAACCCCAGCAAATGCAGGAGGTCGGCCATAGTCTGGGGTTATGAGACGACAGCCTGGGGCAAGCCTGCCTTCAACAGCCAGTTGTCGAGATAGGGGAAGACTGGAACCCCTAATCTGCGCAGATGAGCTGCGACCACCGTCATCACTTTCATGAACACCCAAGGGGCGCGGGTAAGGCCAAATAGGAGCATGGTAAACTGAAAGTGCTTGTGGCCTACCGTGAATGGTAGATCATGCCGGTAGGCCGGCTGGACGGGTATGTGAAAGTAAGCGTCCTGCAAGTCCAACTCTACCATCCAGTCTCCAGGGTAGAGGGTAGAAAGGACCTGAGCTAGCATCAACATTTTGAACTTCTCCTTCCGGAAGAAGCCGCTGATTTCGCTGAGATCCAAGATAGGACACAGGACTTTGTCCTTCTTGGGTACCAGAAAGTAGTGGGAATAACAACCACGGCCTGCTTCTGGGACAGGAACTCGCTCGATGGCACCCTTGGCCAAGAGTGCTGAAACTTCCTGTTGGAAAAGGGTCAGATGATCCTCCGACATGCAATGGTTCTGAGGTGGCATGGATGGAGAGATAGTCTCGAAGGAGAGGGAGTAGACCATTCAGACTATTTGCAAAACCCACCAGTCTGACATGATGGTGCGCCAGTGGGGCAGGTGATGGCGAATCTTGCCGCCCACTGGTGATTGGTGGCCCTGAAAGGTCGGACTAGGAGGGTTCGGAGGCTGCCGCAGAGGGGGCTGTGGTGGACTGGCCTTCTCGCTGGCCCCCAGAACCACAGCGGTGGTTACCACGTCCCGGGCCGCACAGGGGCAGAAAAGCTTCCGCTTGCCTGTGACTTTGGGCGGAACGTGGCGGGGCACCCTTTCCGTGGCCAGGAAAGCGAGACTGTGCAGGGTGGGTGGTGGAGAGGCCCAAGGATCTGGCTCTAGCACATTGTCTGCCTTGTCACCGAAAAGGCAACGGCATCAAAAGGCATGTGCATAAGAGTATATTGGACATCGATTGAAAAACCAGTAGACCTCAACCAGGCATAGCATCGAAGGGCTGCCGACGTGGAAATCATCCTGCCTAGTGAGTCGGGGGTATCCAGCCCACAGCGGATGGTTAACTTTGCAGCGTCTCTTCCCTCGGCTACTGCACAGCCCGGGCCTCCTCGGCACTGAGGCAGCACTTGCAGCACTGTATCCCACACAGAGTGGGTATAACGGCCCAACAGACATGCAGTGTTTACCAGCCGCAGTACCAAGCTGGAGGAAGAAACCATCTTCCCAAAATAGTCCAGCTTTTTGGATTCCTTATCAGGTGGTGCGCTAGGGAATGTGCCTTTGGAGGTAGAAGCTTGGACCACCAAGCACTCAGGGATGAGGTGATGGGAGAGGAAAGATGGGTCACCTGGAGCCTGGCGGTGGCGTCTGGCAATCATCCTATCCACAGGAGCCCCTGTGTTGGGCCTGGATCAGGTGCCTAAAAGGATGTTCAGTGAGGGCTTCATTGAACAGTAACAGGGGCTCCGAAGAGGTCGCTGCCAGCTAAAGCACCTCTGTCAGGAGGTTAGTCCTGATTGCCACCGTAGGTAGCTTGAGGTTTAGAGCCTCGGCTGCCCTACGCAACACCACAGCGTTTGACGCTTCCTCCTCCGTAGCCACCGTACGAGGAGACAACATGCCAAGGTCGGGTGAAATGTCAAGACCACTGGCTTCCCCCAGTTCCTCTCTCCAGTCCTGTTCACAACCTAACTGATCAGTTAGAGGGTCTTCAGACCCCCCAGCCCTCCTCTCTTCTGGCTGACAATTTGGTCTAAAAGAGCCAGGGAAGAACAAGGGCACAAAAGTACACAACAGCGCCGGATATGGCCTTGGTAGGTGGTGGTCCGGCTCCGCGTCTACTTCGAGGTGGAGGCGGGGTCGGCGTTGGCTGGGGACCTAACTGACACTGGCTGCAGACGTGGTGCCGGTGGAATCGCTCCAGGGGGAGGTGTCAC
This sequence comes from Lissotriton vulgaris, assembly GCF_964263255.1. NCBI lineage: Eukaryota > Metazoa > Chordata > Amphibia > Caudata > Salamandridae > Lissotriton > Lissotriton vulgaris. The sequence continues at coordinate 921,480,764 of NC_141691.1, read as the reverse complement.
CAGGTCAACTGACATGGATCCGGATCCAACCCTGGATCCAAGGGGACCCTGCGTTGCCAGGGCCGTAGCCGTAAGCATCAAAGGCCCAGGCCCCCAGCCGAGTCCGGGGGGCCTGAAGGCGAGCCAGTGAAGTCTGGCTGTCCAAAGATGGCATGTATTGCCTCATAAAATTGACGAAGCTGGGCAGGGGTTGCTCTGGGTCCCGGGAAGGGAGGGAAAGATGAGTCAACTCTTCAGGCTTCGCACGCGGAGCTGCGAGGGGGGCACCACCCGCATCCCTTATCGCGTAGGCCAATGGATGGGGAGAAGTCAAGAGCGACGATGCTTCTTAGACTTCTTCTTGTGCTTCAACTTACCTGACCCCGCGAGCGAAGACTTGGAGGAAGAATGAGGATGGTGGCTCCGCCACCAGTCCCTTGACCTCCCATATGATCGGAACCTCGAACGGCACAGAGCCGACTGCAGGGATTCGAGAAGCTTTCGGGACCACTCCCGCAAAGACTTCCGGTTCAAAGTCCGGCAGTCTGAGCATGACTTGGGGTCGTGGTCAAGCTCCAGGCAAACAGGCACACCCAGTGTGGATCCGTCCCCGACATGAGTCAGTTACAGGAACCGCAATTCTTGCAGCCGGGCATCCCTGACATGCACCAGGAGTCGAAGACTCGAAAATGGTGTCGACAAAAGTCGGCAAAAAAGTCTGTCAAAAAGTGACTGGAAGTACTGCTCCCTCCAGATCTACAATGGCTGGCAGAAAAGAAAGAACTGACGTCAGCACGTGAGGCGGGCATCTAAGTGGCTACCGTGAGGTCATCCCGGCGACCACAACGCCAATGACAAATTCTGAGCCGACCAACGTCACCTTTGGACGCGCAGGGGTACTGCTGATGAAAAACTTTACGGATCCAGTCTGACGCCTGGGGGAAATTCTAAGGACTAAGGTAAGGAATCTATAACTAACTGTGCTTTTCAGATACAAAAGATCAAAACATATGTTGACCGAAGATGACATGTGGAAAACACAGTTTCCAGAAAGGAGACAGAGTGCTCGCATGCCAGATGTGGAAAAGAAAATCGTATGCTCCCTTCAATGAGAATATTTCCAAGTGGGGTCCACCACAGAACACATATCGACTGCCCAGCGCCCTAGGAAGTTAATTACTGGAGACTCTTCTCACTTTCGGCGTTTGATTAATAGTTCACCAGATCTTCATGGGGAAGTAGAGACTCACTAAAGTACCAGTGATTGCTGCTGCCTTTTCACCATCCCAGTAGCTTGTGGATCATAATGGCGACAGGTCACAAACTCGCAAGACACCTCCAGGTCGAACAATTACAGCACAAAAGAGATTAATTGAAGAGATTTAAATGTATATATGTGTATATCTTTAGTAAAAATTGGTAAGCCTTAGTTTAACTGAGGGGGAGATGTAGTGTCTTGCAAGTTTGCCGTGGCGGAACCCTTTTGACTTCTAGTGAACTCCGTAGAGCTATGACTTAATGAATAGACTGTATTGCAATGAAGGATGCTTTAGAATGTCAAGTTCGCAGTTATGCGCAGAAGAGTAAAGAGGAGTGATACCAAGTTCCGTTTGTGGTGTAGTCATTAGCGGGAACCCCATTTGGGAAGACGCTACAACAAGGTTCAGGAACACTGGAGCAGAAACAGCCATTGAGCAGAAGATTTAGAAGGAAAAAATAGGGACAACAAATCAGACCACCATCTCTGATTGGAGAAATAAAGAAGGAAACATGCTTCTTCCATTACCTCATTGTTTCTGCCCCAAATTGTGGGCCCTTCCTATAATGTGTGGAGCTAAACAAGATACCAGTATTCGCAGTCAGTGGATGCAATGCGTGTTCTCTAATCCAGGCCTCACAATTTAACAGATTCGTGGTATTTGCCTAAGGGGTGGAGACATGCACCTCAAATTACTGCAATGTGTTAATGGGTGGTGCATCACGACAAGGGTGATTTCATGGAACCTGTCAACAACTGCAGCCCAAAATACAGAAAGTATGAGTAGCCTTCTTGGAGCACTGGCAGCCTGAGTTGAGCCAAAGGTTTGCAATGCGGGTTGAACACTGACATCTTGGATTGACCAGAGAAAGCAGGGTCCATTCCAAAGGAGACAACTTTCCCTAAGAGGAGCAGTCACTGGAAAACCTTGCACCAAAGAATAGGGGACATTAGCAACCTCAAACACAGGATTCTGGATAAAAACTGTTTAAAAAAACCAACAGCCAACCATACCATTTTGTCTTCAATGCTGCAGGATTTAGTGAAGGGGGTTCATGCATTCCTGAGAGAAAGAGCTTAGTTCAGGGACTGGCTCTTTATCTACATACGCTGATGAGGGTAGTTGACCAGAGGGGTCACTCGGCATGTACCGAAGCCTCATGGGTGCTTGGATTCCCTCCTGTGGCTCTGTCACAACAAGGAACTGCTGGGCAGAGCCAGAGAGCTGAAAGAAAAAAGCTTTTACACTTTTTATGGTCCATGGCCTCACTTAATGATTTTGCACCTCCTCTCGCTCAACTACCGCCTAGACCCAAAGTGAGGCTCAACCACTGCAGAGGAGATTTCAGGAACAGGAGGGGCCTCACCAGGCAAGGACTTAGCAGGCTATCACCCAAGAAGACTGGTTAGACTCCCAAGATTCACCAAAGAGGGACTCGAGTGGTGAGGATCCAACGGGAAGGAGAGTATTGACTCTACTCCTCGGTTTAACCTGCCCTACCTACTTTGGGGTCACCAGAGTGGTTAGGGGCTTGGTACCTCAAAATGGGCAGAATAGGGGAAGGATACAGCCTTCTTGTGCAATGTTATGTTGTCATCAGGGCCTAGCTAGAGAAGCAAGCCCAATCATATTGTGCAAAAGCTGACTTGGAACACCTTTTAGCAGCAAAAGAAACAAGCATTTGCAATGCAATAGGTCTCGCATTTACGAGAGTTTGAGCTATTGACATTGTAAATGACAATGCCTTTTATTTATGTTTTAAAAAAGAAAACAAAAAGAAAAGGCTATCTGGCAGATGCATCAAAGTTATGTTTTGCGAGTCCTTAATAGCAAATTAACGAGAAATCCCTTGAATACACAATATACAATATCGATTAAAAGCAGAAAATACAGAGGTGTAAGGCTACAAAAGGTTACCACGAACAAGTCAGAAAATCACGGGGCAGGGAAGCACAGCAGGTTATGAAGATAACCAAAGGAAAAGAAGATGGAGGCTTCCCCGGGGAGGGCAACACACAATTAGTAAAAAGAAAACACAAAAATATCACAAAAAAGAAAAAAGGGTGGGGCGAAAAATAGGGAAACAAAAAAAAATCCTCATACGCTGGTTCAGAAGGACAAACAAAACGGAGATTCCAAACAACAATGGAAATTCCGTACAGAAATGGAACAATGGGGAGTTTAATTAAAGACATCAAGATACTCTCTTGGAATGTAAACGGGCTAAGGACAAAGAGTAGGAGGAATAAAATACTAGAATATATTAAAACATCAGAATCCGAAATAATAATACTGCAAGAAACACATCTCCTGAAAGAAGAATGGGCTCAAATAGCAAAAACTTTAGGCTGGATAGATACATACGCCTGTACTACACAACAATGTAACATCAAAGGAATTATAATAATTATAAAAAAGTCTTTAAAAGCGGTTATTGATTCAGTAGAAGTGGACAACAAGGGGAGATGGGCAATAGTTAAAATAAAAACTGAAAATAGACCGCTTACGATCGCAGGATACTATGGTCCAAATCAAGACGACGCAGATCCCCTACGAAAACTATATTCACAGCTTCTATTAGCCACCTCACCTATTATCCTAGGAGGAGATTTTAATCTGGTAATGGACCCCAAACTAGACAGGTCACCACCAGGAAGACAGGCAAACTTGCCCAAAATGAGAGAGTGGATTGCCATTTACAAAAAAGATCTCGAGCTGATCGACATCTGGAGAGACAAAGGAGAAACCAAACAACCGTTCACTCTACACAACAAAAAACTAGGACACAGGTCGAGGATTGACTATTTTCTTATTGATCGAGATTTATCCAATAGTGTGGTAAGTGTAGTACACCTACCAGCTCATATTTCAGATCATTCGGCTGTGCAACTAACTTTACAGATTAAGAAAACAGAAACAATAAGAAGATTCACAGTCGACACACAAATAATAAAAGAATTAGAATACGAAACTTTACATTTCTTTGAACTTAACAAAACCAGTACTACAAAACAGATAATTTGGGACACGTATAAAGCTGTGGTAAGGGGAAAGTTACTGAGCCTAGGAACTTACAAAAATAAAATGCTAAAGCGTGAAATCTCAGATCTGGAAATTAACATTACCACTCTAGATTCCTTAATATTAAGGGAACAAGAAACAAGTAGGAAAGAGGAATTACAGCAAGAAAGACAGCGCGAGAAAGAAAAACTAGAAGACATCCTCGAAGAAAGAGTGCGGAAAAAATGGGAGTCAAGCAAATTAGCAAATTACGAATACGGCGAGGGATGTGGAAAGTGGTTGGGGTGGAAACTCAAAACAGACCTAACCAAAAATAAAGTAAGGAGTATACACCAGGAGGGACAAGCAAAACAAAGCACGGATGAAGAGACAATTAAACAAGAATTCAGAAATTTCTTCGAAAAATTATATACCGAAGATACAAATCCGCAGGTTTCACTGATTAACTCCTATCTCGAGGATGTTCCATCATTGGCACTAACAGATGAAGAAAAGAAAGAACTAAATAAGGAAATCCTAACAAGCGAAGTGGAAGAGGCCATTAAGAGTCTGAAGAAAGGAAAGGCAGCGGGACCGGACGCTCTACCAAACGAGTTCTATATGGAATTAAGAAATATTTTGCTCCCACACATCACGGACCTGGAAAACTTGATTCTCAAGCAGGGAAGCAGCATACCAGATTCCTGGAATGATCCGGTCATTACCATTATCCTAAAACCCGGAAAGGACCCTGCCAGATGCGAATCTTACCGCCCAATATCTCTGTTAAACACAGACTATAAAATCTTTACTAAAATAATGGCGGCACGATTGGGAAAAATTTTGCCGAAACTCAAACACAGATCAAAAAGGTTTTGTTAAGGGGAGACAATTGCATGAAGTCACACAAGAACTTTTGATTGCAATAGACATAGCCGCGCAAAAGAATGTCCCCCTTACTATATTAACTGTCGATGCCGCAAAAGCATTTGACAGAGTGAACTGGGCTTTTTTAGAGAGAGTCATGACTAAAAATAACATAGGGCAGCCCTTTATGCATGTGATAAAACAAATATACAAAACACCAAGATCCAAAATTCTAGTCAATGGCTGTCTCACTGATGATGTGAAAATAGGTAGAGGAACAAGGCAGGGGTGTCCCCTTTCATCCCTGCTATTTAATTTATATATTGAACCGCTTGCAAACAACCTAAGGAAAGCCAAAGAAATCACTCCATTTAAATATCAAATATGGGAGAAGAAAATTGCATTATATGCGGATGACTTAATGATTTTCACGGACAACTATCCAAAAGCCAAGTCCAAGAAGAAACCATTAGTGCCTTTGGAAAGGTCTCAGGTTACTTAGTGAACCATACAAAAATGGAAATAATGACTTGGAACACCCAATTTAAAAGTTCAAATATAAAGAATGAAATAAGATATTTGGGAATCCTAATAAAGCATGATCTAAATAAAATTACGCAACGCAATATAGACAAAGTGGCAGCGGAGGTGAGAAAATTGCTCAAGATTTGGTCCACCCTACCACTTAGTTTGATAGGAAGATCTAACATTATCAAGATGTCAATTGTACCAAAATATACATTTTTGTTCAACTCAATCCCTTTTGAATTCACGAAATCATTGCTGAATAAACCACAAAGCGAAATTGCAAGCTTCATATGGGCCTCGAAAGGCATAAGAATTTCACCAAAAAAACTTCGAAGAAGAAAGCAAGACGGAGGACTAGCTAGCCAGGATCTACTGGAGTATCACAGGGCTTTCTACTTTAAAAACATCCGAGTGCTACTTAAAAGTTATGAAAATTACCCAATACACTTACAAGTAATGACAGATTCAGTTGATCACTACTTATTCAAATTTGGACACCCCAAGTACTTCAAAAAGATAAAACTGAAGATTTTAAGGGAGGCAGCAAAAGTTTGGACACAAATAAGAGGAGTCTTAAATATCCCGTACTATAGCGAAAAAGCACTTATCTGGTGCTCACCAGGGACTCCTGAATGCCTAAAGGACACTTTGGCAACTCCATTAAAACTGGCTAACGTGAACTACTGGGGACAGTTATTGAATGGCTCAACATTGAAAACATGGGCAGAACTTCAAAATATTACTAGTAACTCAATCTCCAAATTTAAATACTACCAGATTCTAAGTTGGTCTAAAACAATACCCACATATAACAAAGAAAATGAAAAACTTGAAAAAGAAATGGTAAAAAACATATTAATACCAAAAGAAGTGGCAAAATGGTACTGGGCATTAATAACAGCTGGAGACAGGAACCAAAACATTGACGATCAAATCTGGGGGAGAGACTTATCCACAGCTGACTTGGACTTAATTTGGGAAAAATCAGTGGAGAAATGCTGGTCGACATTAAAATCTGCGTCACTAAAAAGGAATCACTTATATACAATATATCGAGCATACTGGACCCCGAAAAAACTCTCGAATTTCAAAAATGCAGGAATAAAGAAATGCCCGAAATGTGGTGAAGAAAAGGCAGACGACATCCACATGTTTAGAAGCTGCCCCATATTAAAGGATTTCTGGGATGGAGTTGGTAAGACACTGAGCAAAATCATGAAGAGAGAAATAACTGTAAGTACCACTCTTACTCTTTTCGGGATTGAAGACGCAGTTAGTAGAGGGGGTCCAAACAAATGTCAAGAAAACCTGCTCTTTGTATTGATTGTACTGGCAAGAAGGGAAATTTGCATTAAATGGGTAGGAGCCTCTCCACCAACACACGGAGAGTGGATGAACTCAGCAGTAAGAATAAACAAGTTAGATAAAAAAGGAAACAATAGTAAAAGATTTAAGTATTGGGAAAGTTTTGAAAAACATATAAATCCTAGCACAGAGTAGAAACATCAGTCCTATGATTAAGGCGAAACAACTTCTGGTTAACAAGTATGGTACTTGTTGAGTAGCTATAGTAGCTAGCCCCCCCCCCCCCACGTCTCGAAACCGAAGTTTAAATCATGTGATGTTTCAAGGATACTCCTCTACACTCCCCAGACAAGAAAGACCAAGGGGCAGAAACGGAACAAACAAATCTAGAGGTAGATACCTGAAACTCCGACCACATAAAGCTTCGCAATATGAGGACAAAAAAAAAAAAAATTGCGAATTTTAAGGAATCGCTATTAAAGACTCGCAAAACGGGATGCATGTAGGAATCGCAAGGTTATTAGCGATTCCTACAGATTCCTTATTAGCGATTCGGTAATAGCTAATCGCTATTAGCGATTAGCTATTACCGAATCGCTAATGTTCCGCTATTTCAAGGGTGCCAGGGTGTCCAAAGGACACCCTGTTGCACCCCTGAAATGGACATGTGCACAAATGTTACACACACACATGGCCTAAGGGCATGTGTGTGCGCAACATGTAACTTTGAAAAATGCACAAAAGTGCATTTTTCAAAGTTTTAACAAATTACCACGAAGTTCAACTTCATGGTAATTTGCTCCCCCTATTAGCGAAATCGCTATTTTTTTGGGTTTCATGCATTGCATTTAAGGAATCTCATTTTGGGATTCCTTAAATGCAAGAGCAATTTAAGAAATCGCTATTTAGAGATTCCTTAAATTGCGATTTCTGCATTTGGGATGATGCATCCCAAATGCAAAAATACCGGGAGCAAACTGCCAGATTCTGAGAATCTGCCCGTTTGCTCCCGGTATTTTCTTTGATGCATCTGCCTAATTGTAATTTGAAATGTCAATAGCTCAAACTCGCGTAAATGCAAGACCTATTGCATTGCAATTGCTTGTTTACTCTGTGACCTGGCAGTGTCACTTCGCATTCCTGTGTGGACACGGCAGGCTTCCTTAGGAATTCCAGTTCAGTCCTCTCCTTCCCAGCGCTATGGTACCGACAGACCTGGTTATTAATACAAGACGTATTTATCATCAAATATTCCCGGATTTACGTTGCTCAGTAGCGAATGCAACAATCATGTAATTGTATTTGTTTAAGAGCGAATTGAAGGATCAGCAATACGGATATAACTTCCTTACTGAGAGGCACTGTGTAAAGGGGGAGGGGCTCCCAAGCCACAGTTATTTCACCGTGAAGTTTAGATGGACCCGGCGGCGCTGGGCAGCCTGGCCTTTCATGCCACCGGCAAACAGCAGCAAAACACAGCTTTAACCTCTCCGGTGCTCTGAATGAAACCAAGCGCGTTGTCCCTGAAATGGTGCGGCATTTCTATTAAAGTTATAAAGCAAATAAACAAAAAACAGAAGTATCAAACCCTAATAGAAACGGAACATGGACATAGGAGGGTGGCAGGAACAGGACAGCAACATAAAGGGTGCTTAGAGTAAAGTTAACAAAAGAAAACACAGGGATCAAACCTTAACACTGCTCGGAAAATGTACATCTACGTATGGATCCGCTGGTGCCTCTTTTCGCAGCCCTTCCCTTCTGGTACTGTAAAATAGTCAGCCCACGGAGCCGTCAGGAGTGCAGCGGGGGCATTGTCTCAGTGCTCAAAACTGAAAGTGCGGTGGGAGCACACGAGACGCCGTGAGCGTGCACATCGCCTGTCCCAGTGCAAGCTGAGGATCGCCGGAGAAGACACGCCATCTATCTGCGCTGAGGCTCCGAGTCTGAATTGGAGGCTGAACTGACCTTGAGCCTGGCACGCTCCTACGGCAGCACAGCCAGCGTGAAGGTGGCCGCCTGGGCCGAGAGGTACACCTAGCACCCTGTGAGCTCTGGGGACTTGCTGCAGGGCATCGCGCTGAAGCATGGCTGAACGACTGTAAGGAATGCGGGGAGAGAGTAGCTGTATGGAGAGGGCGTCAGGGTCTGAAATATACTAAAGCAATGCCCAAGTCCTGGCGGGGGAAGGAAACGAAGTGTGGAGTCATGGAGGAATATGGTGGGAGTTGGCAGATGGCACATGGCTGGCTGACACTAGAGGGGGTGCAAGGACAGCTGGGGATTGTCGATTTAATTACACGCTGGCCACACTTGTTCACGTAAGTGCGGCGAGCATAGACAGGAGATGTGAACGAGTATGCTGCCAGCAGGAGTTGTAATAACGCCACAAGCTGTACACGAGCACATCTCATGTCTTGGGGTACACGTGCACAGGTCCTGTCCCTCTTCCGACTTCAAGTCGGCAACAATAGATCTCGCCGATAGCGAGCAGTGCTTTGTGCTGCGTCGCATGGCGAGACCTAAAAACTGATAACTGAGCGGTCTCATGTTTCTCTCTCTTACAATACATGAGGTTCTTTCCATCCTCCTTTATTTGCAGGAATGGTCTGAAAACTGCTCAGTGTTTGCTTGAATCTTGGGTGAACAACGTTTAGGATGAAACTTTTATCCCGCATGGAATCACAACCCGGTTGTTACAACGACCGCATTGTGATTCCGCATACCATTACTCCGCAAGATTTAAAATCCAACGCCTTCCCATGTGTCCGCACAGACTGGAGTTGGAATTGTAACTTATACTATTCCAACATCCAGTGCCCCCCCCCCCCGTAAGTCGTTGTTCCGGAGTAATGTTATGCGGAATCACAACGCGTTCGTTGTTATATTATGTTATGTTATCCGGATTTGTATAGCGCACAGATGCCCCGCGTTGTGATTCCATGCAGGAAAAAAGACTGCGGGAAAAATACCTATATTCGAATCTTGACCTTCACTTAAACAGTTAACGATAAACTAGAATTCATCATCTTTATAAACTTTTAAACCTCCGGCCTCAAATCCATGGATGCCTTCCATTACAAGCGACCAGGTACACAGAGGAAATTAACATGCGGTCCGGCTATTTCCAGTGGTTATTAGCACTCCTGCAAAGGGCCGGTGAAATTTGGAGGAGATTGGCCCATAGGTAGCGCACTTTACATCACCAAATGAAAACACTCATCCAACCACTGACACAGAACGATGAACTGGACTACTTAAGAATACAATCCAATGAATCTCAAAAGATGGGAGCCATATCAGATTAATGGGGAATGTGCGCACATTTCCGTAAATGCCTGATGCACGAACCAGTAAATGCACGAAGCTCTGCATATACTTGCCCTGAGAAGTAGTTTCCGGTCCCGTTATTAACCTCATAGATGCTATTAAACATTCCTCCCCAGTGCTGCGCTGTCCATTGGAACTAGTCCTGAATGGACGTCCAATGGTCGTGCGCAGCACTGGGGAGGTAGTGCTGCCGTTGGCCAATGCACCGAGGCAGCACTTAAGGGGTTAAGCGCCAGTGTAGAGATTCAATGATGCTTAGGTGCATTTTGAAACTGGAGTAAACGTGAAAAACCACAGACCTAACCAGTTAAAGATGCTCCACACAATGTAATGGTAATTGGATTAAAACGATACAAAACACTAGTTTGAGGCAGTTAAACTAAGGAACAGTCTTATAATTATAAGAAGGTAATGCCTTTACTTGGTACAATGTTGAGTTCTTCTTAAAAGGAATGTACTTACGTTAGAAGTTTGTTGCAGCACCTCAGTAAAGATCGTGGTGGTGTCCTCTAGCCTGGTATCAACCGATTGTAACCTAGAAGTGGAACCGAAACAATTTACCATGCTGTATCCTTACAATGTAAGCAACAGCATTAACAGTATAATTATTATAAATTAATGTGTGGCGGACATGAGAATACAGTACACCCTGAACAAAATAACGGGCGTGGTCACAGTTCTAATATTTTCATTGCCTCTCACAGTTACTACATCAACAGTAAAACCATTATTCACAAAAAATAATTCAAATGCGAAAAGGTTAACCTAAGCATAGTTTCACTGACGAATATTTAGTCAGTTGTCAACCTTGCAATTCTACAGCGATCACTCTCTGTTACTGCAGAAAGAGATGGATTTATTTTTAAACCAACACTCATTATTGAATATAATATAATTTATTTTATAATCTCATTAGGACATACTACCCAGAAAAACACTCATGCAGCGTCCAGGCAGAAGCAATATCAGCTGATGCCATTATTTAGTTATTAAATATTGTGATTACAAGAAACTATTCTTGGCTCGGACTTAGAGTGACCAGATTTTGAAAAGCGAAAACCAGGATAGGCCAGTCATAAAAGCAGACAAAGCATTCAATCTTACATCTATGTCTGGCCTTTCCCGGTGTATGCATAGCCTTGCAAATGTGTCTATATATTTGTGTGTACATACAAACACACCCACACATATATATATATATATGTACACACACACACACACATACACACACAGATATACATATGTAAACACACACACACTCAGTGATTGCTTTAAAAATATTTAGGTGTGCAGCTTGCACCGGCCATTGTAAATAAACTTAAACGGAGTGGACCAGTGCGCATGACACAGTTAACCAACTGACATTGACTACCTATAACATACAGCCTTATTTACAACTTATGGAAGGGATGCAGGATAGATTCGTTTTAGGTTCGGCATTTTTCATCGCCTAACAAGCTTTCCTGTAATTAACGACCGGTGAGTCACGCTTTGTAAATGCCCATGCAATGGTATGTCACATCAGACAACAATTCACGTAGTGCTCTTTCGTAAATTTTATGAAACTCAAAGAAAGGTCTGGATTTTACCGATTTTAAGGACCCTTGTAATGGAGGGAAAGGGGTCGTGGGGAGTTAATAGGGGAATGTACTACGCGTGTACTGTTAGCCAGTAGAGAGTGGTGAGAATTGTATGAGAATAATAGGGAAAGAGGGATGCAGTCAGGAGAATGATTTAGCTGAGAAATTGGTATGCCATATAAACAGTGGGAGAACTGTTGTATTGTTGACATAAGGGGCGCATTGGGAAAACGTCTGGGGCATAATGCAATGTTGAACTTTGGAAAGCTTAACTTTTATTAGGGATGTTAAACTCAAATAGACCTGTTTAAATTTGTGAAAAAATTAAAACTGCACAAATTCCTCAAACTAAGACCAGTTCCGGCGAAACCTATCAGGAAAGCTTGACAAGAAACAACTGAAGGCCTATTGTGTAAAGATCTCAGTGGTATAATTAGCATGGAGGAACTGCGAACTGAGATTATGGAAGGAGAATGTTCCGATATAACGAATACACCAATGGTTTCCGCCATGGATCTCCAACTAAAAGGAGGTACCAGCTCTTTCAAACCAGCATCTGTTTTCATGCCTCCAACTATGACTGATGCGATCGATACTTTTTCTGAAGCAGTGATTAAAGATCTGGTCAGATTAAGACATGATATCCAGTATCGGAATAACAATACCACAAATTTCAACAAACAACAACAATTGGCCTTCAATAAACTTTGTGATGACTCTTCCCTTGTATGCAAACCTTCTGACAAGGGGGGTAATATTGTACTTATGACAAAAATACAATATGAAATGGAGGCCCATCAACAACTAAGTGATACTACCTGCTATCTTAAAATCACTAATTCCGACTATCAAAACAGCATCAGAGATTTCCATGATATAATTGCCAAATGGTATGATAAAGACATGTTGAACAGTGACAAATTTCTATTCCTACGTTGTTTAAATCCCATCACTCCGACTTTTTATCACCTCCCAAAGGTGCATAAAGATAATCTCAATCCTCCAGGACGTCCCATCGTGGCTTCCCGGGGGGGGCTCACCGAACATCTTTCTAGGTACATTGACTCTTTTTTATTTCCATTTGTAATTGCTTTAAAATCCTATCTCAAGGACACCACACATTTTTTGAATTTGATGGGTGACTTTGTCTGGCAAACAGGATATTGTATGATGGTGATGGATATCACTAGTTTATTTTATTTATTTTATTTATTTAAGCTTATACCGCGCGCAGCTACCCACAGTGGGTTTCCCGGCGCTAGGGATAGACTGTAGTAGTTTATACACGAGTATTGCACACACTGACGGGCTGAGGGCTATACAGAGTTTTCTACAAATTAGAGAAATCGAATACTTTGAACACAATAAGATGCTCTTAGAATTCTTAACTTTCAGCCTCAATAACAATATATTTGTCTTTAATGGACAGCTGTATAGACTAATGTCAGGTGTGGCTATGGGTTCCTGTTCCTACCCCAGCTTCGCTAATCTTTGCGTTGGCTGGTCGGAGGAACAGATAGCCTGGAATAGCAGCAATGCAATATGGAATCAGAAGATCAAAGCGTGGCATCGTTATATTGACGATCTTTTCGTTATCTTTGAAGGGTCTATAGCAGAAGCGACTACGTATGTTGATGTACTGAATGACAACAATGTAAATTTAAAATTCAGTGGTGAAATCAGTGAGTTTAGTGTCAACTACCTAGATCTCACTATATATGTGGAAGAAGGACAATTACATACCAAAATATTTCGGAAAACCACGGCCGGTAATTGTACATTACACGCCACTAGTATTCATCCGAAAAAATTAATCAAAAGTATCCCCTACGGAGAGCTTTTCAGGTTAAAAAGGAACAACACAACAGAAAGGGAATTTCAGGAATCTGCGAAACTCTGCTTAGATTGTAGTCCGTGGATACAATGATGGAGTGCTTATACAAGCTCTAAATAAAGTAAACAAACGACCTAGATCCGAGTTGCTAAAACCCAAAGAGACTGAGGTTAAAGATCAGGGAACCTTCAGACTGATAACAGCCTATTCCGAAAATTCGGAACAAGTGAGGAAGATATTTAAAAAGAATTGGAACATCTTACTTACGGATAACACTATTAGAGAAGATTTACCATCTAATCCGTTAGTAACCTATCGTAAAGCCAGAGCCTTGAAAGATGACTTAGTACACAGTCACCACATGGTTAAATCCAATATCTTGAGTAAAATACCTTTAAACAGATTTTTTCCATGTGGTCGATGTAAGGCCTGCAAAATCAGCAAAAGGACCCTAACATATGTTATTCCAGGTCTCAAATTCCCTAAGAAAATAACCAAGTTTTTGACATGCACGACACCTTATGCAATTTATTGTTTGGTATGTCCCTGCGGTTTAAGATACATCGGTAGTACCATCAATCCTGTCAAACTACGGATATTGGAGCACATGCGTGCTATCAATAATACCGATGAATCTTATCCCGTGGCCAGACATTTTAACAAATTACATGGGCACAACAGGGACCTGTTGGCCTATTTTTGTCTGGATAGTGTTCCACCCCTTCCACGAGGAGGAGACCGTCTACAGAAACTACGGCGGTTAGAGTCACGCTATATTATAGATATACAGAGTAAGAGTCCGTTGGGGCTCAATACACATGAGGAACTAGCAGTCCATTTGGGATATTAATATTCTAAAATTGAGAGAGACTGTTTGGTTGTAAGATGTCGTTTAGTAACATTTGTTCTTATTTTCTAAACATATGCTTGATGAACTGAAACGTTGAAAAATACATTGTTTTTCTTACACAGTATGATTTTTAAATGGTTTAGCCCATCCGTGGGCGTTAATGAATTGTACAGGGGTTTAGCCCATCCAGGGCTTTAACAGAGTATTGTAAATATTGTAAATACTGCGACTAGGGAATAGTATTCACTTTCTCTACCCCACCACAAACTATCATGATTGATGAAATGTATGTTTTTTCTTTTCATGTTGGAATTGCACATTCAAAGATGGCGATATATTTGCTATTTTTGTTGTCCTTTCTTTATGTTCATGCCATACATACTGTGATTGAAGTAATGTGGTTTAAAAGGAATGGCGGCGCGTTCGCATTCGCAATTGACAAAGGCTAAGCGCTGAAACGCGTCTTGTCCGTTCTGGTTCGCCAAATAAAGAACTGTTGGCTTTGATAACCCCCCCTGAGAGTGCTGTTTCTTGTTCGCATAAGAACGTGAAGAAATGTGGTAGCAGTGATTTTTTCGGCGGGCACACCCCCGCCTCGAAGAGCACCCGCTCGAGTGTGCAGCAGGCTGGTGGTTTTTGGAGCAGTAAAAAAAAAAATTATATATATATTATATATATATATTATATATATATATATATATATATATATATATATATATATATATATATAAAACAAAAGCAATTTTTCATCACAAACCACCGGCAAGGCAGCTGAGCAGAAAAACCACGCGAGTCCCAATCTTCATTTGGCAATATTTAATGGAAAGGCAAGTTCATCAAATCTGACGCGTTTCGGGCGTCCGCCCTTGGTCACAGATCGTCAGGCAAGTAAAAGAACATCCCTTTTAAAGGGTCCATTGCACAAATTACAATTACCATTTTTTTCTTTTTGCAACACCATGTGATTAGAAGCATTAAAACTGAGAACATACTACATATATTAGACATAGCTAGTCTGTTTTCCAAACCATCATTTGATATATGTATATATACAGGTGAATAAAAGGAGGTATTAATGCATTATTTACATTTTGTTGCCAAAGTTTACACTGACATTAACATTTTTATAAAATTGTAAAATTTTCGTCGTTATTTTTAGAATTCAATATCAAACAAATATTGATAACGCCCATTTGTGGTGGCGCATGATACCCGCATAAATGCGCTTGTATATACGATTGCAAAAAGACAATATAGTGTAACCACTGTCCATATGTCACTGAAAAGTGCAATGCGCGTAGAAAAAGTGCAAATGCATATGTGCAATTAACGCCACCTAATCTGCGCAAATATAGCATATAAATAAATATAAATACTTATAAATGCTTTAAAATCATCTAGGTTTTCCAATTCATAAAACCTGATGTTTTGACATATGAACACGATGTTGTTTATGTTGTGGTCTATTACAATAGTTCAATTGACTGCATAAATGCACCAAAATTGTGCTCAAAGCAATGGAGCAAAGTTGTTTGAATATCTTCATTTGTGTAAACTTAAATAAGGCAACAAGTTGCAACCACCCTTGTATAAATCACTGTTCATACAAAAACCAAGGAAACAGAATAAAGCATTGGTCTTAATGTCTATGTTCCAAAATTCCAATAGGAAAATAATGTGAATTCAGTACCCAACTAAGAAAAAATCATTGTGCTTGTGGTAATAAAGAAAAGGGATAAACTACAATATGTGTAATAAAATTCATACTGAAATTTTGAGAAGGATAAGGCAGATAAAGCAAACAAAATTGTCCCATAAATGGAATGTTAAACAAAGACTGGTTATAAGAAAACATATAAATCTTCCGTTGTGTTCAATCCATTGGGAAATTTGCTGTCTAACTCGATGATAAATTGTGACTCCAGTCTTCTAAGCATTTTTTCCCTATCGCCACCCCGTCTAGGTTTGGGGACAGAAGCAATAACATAATACTCCAAGCACTGCAAGTCGTTGTTATGTATCGCTTTAAAATGTCTGGCAACGGGATATGTGCCATCGTTATTCACGATGGCACGCAAATGCTGGAGTATTCTGGCATGCACCTGTAGCTTGGTGCTGCCCACATATCTGAGGCCACAGGTGCATGTCAGAATGTAGACAGCAAAATCCGTTTTACAATTGAAAATGCCTTTGATGTTTTTGGCAATAGGACTGAACGGTGTCAAATACTGAGAAGTATTTTTACCAAATTTACATGCTCTGCAAGTTGAGCAACGTTTAAATCCCGGCCGGGATTTCAACCAGTCATCTTGTTTGGCTAACTCAGGGAATTCGTGAGTGATTTGAGTTTTAAAGGAGGGTCCCCTCCGATAAGTCACCACAGGGTTGTCTGGAAGCCTGGGGGCCAGAACCAAATCTGTTTTTAAGACAGGCCAGCGTTGTTTCATGATGGACTTAATTTGTCTGGCCTGTTTACTGTACCCGGTAATGAGTCTGGGAGTTGGATCCTCCCTTGAATCAGTTGGTACGTTTGATTCGTTGTTAATAAACAAAGATTCTCTGGATCTAGCATTGGTTTTCTGGATGGCAGTTTTTAAGACTGCCTCTTTATATCCCCTGCATCTAAATCTATCTAATGCTTCATTTGTACAGACAAGTAGATCAGACTCACTGCTACAAATTCGTTTTATCCTGAGTAGCTCCCCAAATGGAATATTATCAATGGTGTGCTTTGGATGTGAACTGCTGGCATGTAGAATGTTGTTGCCAGCAGTTTTCTTTCTGTGTACTTTGGTGACAAGACGGCCATCTTTAATATACAGTTTAACATCTAAGAATTCAGCTTCATGGGAACTGACATTTGAAGTGAATCTCAGATTCTCTTGGTTGTTATTAATGCAGTCAAGGAAATGATTGACACTTTCCAAATTCCCCCTCCAGAGAATAAAGACATCATCTATAAATCTTATCCACTGTATGACATGTTTGTGATACATGGTGCCATGGGTGCGCAGGAGGACCTGTTCCTCCCACCAGCCCACGTGCAAGCACGCGTAGCTGGGGGAGAAACAGGCCCCCATCGCAACACCTTGCTTTTGTATGTAGATGTTGCTACCAAATAAAAAGAAATTGTTGTTTAAACACCAACCAGTGAGTTCCAGAATCATTTTGTTGTGCATGTAACATTCAACAGGTCGCTTCCCAAGGAAATGTTCTAATGCGGTCAGGCCTGTTGTGTGCACAATACTAGTGTAGAGCGACTCAATGTCGAGTGTGACCAACAAAAGATCGTCGCTCCACGGAATGTCCCTGACTTTGGCAATAAAGTCACCCGTGTCTCTTACATAGGTTGGTAATCCTTTTACTAAGTCCTGTAGGAAATAGTCCTATATATAATACATACACACACATACACACAGATATACATATGTAAACACACACACACACACACTCAGTGACTGCTTTAAAAATATTTAGGTGTGCAACCTGCACCGGCTATTGTAAATAAACTTAAACGGAGTGGACCAGTGCGCATGACACAGTTAACCAACTGATATTGACTACCTATAACATACAGCCTTACTTACAACTTATGGAAGGGATGCAGGATAGATTCGTTTTAGGTTCTGCATTTTTCATCGCCTAACAAGCTTTCCTGTAATTAACGACCGGTGAGTCACACTTTGTAAATGCCCATGCAATGGTATGTCACATCAGACAACAATTCACATAGTGCTCTTTCGTAAATTTTATGAAAATCAAAGAAAGGTCTGGATTTTACCGATTTTAAGGACCCTTGTAATGGAGGGAAAGGGGTCGTGGGGAGTTAATAAGGGAATGTACTACACATGTACTGTTAGCCAGTAGAGAGTGGTGAGAATTGTATGAGAATAATAGGGAAAGAGGGATGAAGTCAGGAGAATGATTTAGCTGAGAAATTGGTATGCTATATAAACAGTGGGAGAACTGTTGTATTGTTGACATAAGGGGCGCATTGGGAAAACGTCTGGGGCATAATGCAATGTTGAACTTTGGAAAGCTTAACTTTTATTAGGGATGTTAAACTAAGGTCAATATAATAATTTGTGACTGTTTTATCATTATTTATAGTGATCCCTGATGAAGGGATTTTATCAAATAAACGCTGCCAAAGATGATCTTTGCTTCTGTCATGTTCTTTCAAGAGGTCCGGAGGGACACAGTTTGAACACTAGAACTTTGGAGAATGGCATTTGCACACCGCGTATGGTCTCACAAAAGTTGAAAAAAAGTTGTGGAAAAAGTAATGGGTTTAACCCCTTGCGTGCTTCCGTCGGCCAACAGCAGCACTACCTCCCTAGTGCTGCCGTCAGTGCCCCGCCCACTATTCAGAACGCCCGCACCGCGGCGGAAAAACCGCCATGGTTAAGGAGTTAAAATGACGAAGCTGGATTAAAGTGAATGAATATTTCGTTGCCAAGTTGGCATAATTCAGCTCTGCGACTGGTTGGGGCGAGATGACGACCCGTTCCCTAAAGTTCTTAATCAATGTCTTCCAGCTTTTTTTATTCCTTCAGCTGCTAGCGGATGAGTACACTATTCAGTCTATGGCAATGTTTTTAAAGAAGGTGATTAGATGCAGAAAGGCCATCAAACTGTGATTTTCCGGCTATGTAAATATGATTGTGTTTAATGACATCTTTTAGCAGTAGTGATTGTTGCTGAAGGCTTTTAATGTTTTTTTAAAGATTGTTATATACCTAAACAATTTGTATATGATGTTTTAAGCCTGCGAACAGTGATTGTATTTTATATATGGATTCTGCTTTTATGGTTTTTACTGATGAAATCGTATAAAGCTTATTGAAATTGAAATTGACACAGATAATCAAGGGAGACACACAAATCTTTAGGCCAAAGAAGATTGAGTGGTGAGATATGGGAAAGACTAATGCAACCTTCAGTTCAACCACAGATTTTCAATTGAGCAAATGGTGACAGTCTGTACTAGAATAACCCTCCATTTCCTAAAAAGAACAAGGCAGTGGCTCCCTTCTTTATCTTTTGTTCCATTTAACATGCTGGGCTGCCAGTGCAGATTGTTAGAGTGATCAGACTGGTACATGTAGCTAGTCTGGGACTGGTCAGTGACATCTTAAGGATTTTGAAGGCCCTGGGCAAGACCTATGTTGGGGGCCCCTGATAGGAACAGCATTGACATTTATTAAGCAATTCCTTGCCAATTCAACACAGTATAATCCAAACTATACTGAATTATAAGTTACATTTCAGAAACTAGATCAAATAAAAATAATTTAAATAGGTCTTGCTCTGGACCACAAACATTCTTAAGATGACACTAGGTAGAGAAACAGAGTAAGAGGTGGGAGGCAGGCCAGACTAGCAACACAGCAATCCAGGAGGACATACCGCGGCGCAACGCAAGCCGTACCAAACCCAACAAGAGGATTGCACCTGAGATATACCACGACACCATGGAGAGCAGAGGCCCAAAGGACGACCACACCTCCCCAGCACACGATAGAGCTATATAATAGCTACCACTACCCCACATAGGGCATGTCACATCCCAAGAACATTGGAACCCTCTTAGGTAAAAAGTTTCCGCAGCAGAGGACAAACAGAAAGACCTACGGAGGAACAGCAGATGGCTTGCCAATCAGCCAATAAAGAATACACAGAAGGTCTAATGTCCGGGCCTACAGAGGATACCAACAGCCAAAACCACAATCAAAAAAGGGGCCGGACCAACAGCATCAAAGCCCTAACAAAAGGACATAAGGGTACATCAAACACACAACCGGAGCCACCCTCTACCAGGCCCCAGAAAAACAATGGAAGAACACCTCCAAAAACCAGACTGACTTACAGGTCACTGAGGGGGAGGTGGGAAAAGGAGTAGGAGGAGGACGACGAAGCCCCGCAATAAACCTCTGAATGGCAGAGTCCGCAGGGGAATGGAACATAAGAGTGCCATCAAAGGGAAGGTCCACCAGCCGTTCCCCACCATACTCCGGGAACACACTATCCCGTAGCCAGGCATGTTGACGAAGGGCCACAGAAGAAGCATGGCGGCTTGTGTGGGTGGTGGCAGCTCCCATACGGACCCGTTTTGATGCACTCAGGAGATATCTCTGATTTTTAAACTGTACTGTATTTTACCATTCTCTGCACAAATCTGTCTTGAAAGTGCAGAGGAGCTTCCACTTATATTTTAAAATTTACTTTGCTAAATTCTTATCTTTGTGGGCTATAAGCTTACCTGTTTAGTTGTACTCTCATCTGGTGTGCCTGCCTGCCCCGTTCCACCGCGGCTGTTGTGCCGTTTGAGTGGAGGGTGGGCGGCCATCTTGGGTGTAGTCTCGGACCCCTGCTAGACCAGTGGCAGCTTTCTAGCTGGGGGAGGGACGTGCATCCATAAATTGAACATGCCCTTTCGAGCGCGCAGCGGTCGCGCGCTGTGGGCCTTGCTGGCGCGCCGAAGGTAAGCCAAAGGTCTGCCCGTCTGCGCCTCGGGCGCGCCTAGTGCCGGCCAGGCTACCCTTTTTCCCTCTGTGTCAGTGGGTGGTCCACTGAGGTATATTCAGAGTGAGCTTTTGGCTCTTAACCATAATGTATGTAAAGGGATACAACCATGGGCGGTCTCTGACTGCGTTCATAAAATCTGCTCTCTCTGTAAATTCAACTTTACTTTTCCCCCAACCCCACCTACATCAGCTCCGAGAATTAATATCCAAGACACGGTTTCGGCCTCACTAATTAATGCCCGCTCCATGGTGAAACATGCTGCGGACATATTTGAGCTGCTATCGGATGGCAATCTTGACATCTTATTCATCACAGAGACATGGTTTAACAGCTCTAGCGCCCATGTGGTTGAATTTGCTATTCCGCGGGGCTACAGAATTATAAGAACCGGCCGTGCCGTGGGGAGAGGTGGATGGGTGGCGGTGGTTTTTAGAGACTCGTGGTCTTTTACTAGCGAGTCTTCTAGTGAATTTCTTCACTTCTCCTTTGTCCTTACGCCTCATTTTATCCTACGCAGCACTCTGATCTACCGCCCCCCAGGCCCTTGTGGCTTTTTTCTTAAAGCACCAGAAGAGGTGATTGTACCCCAGACGTGAGGTTCTCTAGGTTTCTGCTTCTGGGCGACTTCAATATTCATGTTGACATGAAGGAGTCATCTGATGCGCTCAGCTTGCTAGAAACCTTCAGTTTGGCCCAGCTGACACAGTGGGTAAAATTACCCACTCACTCGGGTGGTCATCTTTTAGACTTAATCTGTTCCAATTTTGCCTTGACCACGTCTGACCCCCTAATTCTTTCATGGTCGGACCATAAACTCATTAGGTTCTTGTGGCCTCTGATCAATTTTTCCTCTCTGACCCTCCCACTTACTTCCCATCAAAAGATTAACGTGTCAGCCTTGTCCAATGTTCTTCAGCAGAGCGACCTGTGCTTGGCCCCGAGCTTAGAGATGCTGTACAGCAATTTGACACCTGAGGCCTGCACCTGGATTAGTTCGGGGGTGCAGGCCTCAGCCAAACAGGGCTCTGGCCCTAAGAAACAAGTTACTTACCTTCGGTAACGATATATCTGTAAGAAACAGTAGTTAGTATTAGATTACTTACCTTAGAATATCCCCAGGCATCAGACTGGATCCAGAAATGTTTGCGTAGCAGTACCCTTGCGCGTCGGTAGGCGTCATCTGTGGCTCCGCGTCCGTCGTCGGCGTCGTGGGCGCCGTGATGACGTCTTCGGAGTACTTAGACGCCGCCTCCGCGCGCTGATGTCAGTTCTTAGACACAGCTTTTCTGCGCCAGAAACGCAGAGCCATGTTAAAAACCACCACTGGTGCTATTGAAACTAGGGCCCGAAAGGGGATGACCTTAACCCTAGATATCGGTTCGCAGAACGGGGAGGATGGGTGGGGCGGTAAGGAATCTAATACTAACTACTGTTTCTTACAGATATATCGTTACCGAAGGGAAGTAACTTGTTCATCTGAAAGAAACAGGTTAGTATTAGATTCCTTACCTTAGAATAGATACCCCAGAAATACCAACCCCGGTGGTGGGTCTGCAAACCAATAATCACACCAGAAAGTCCTGGAGGACGGAACGGCCAATGAAGCCATCCCTCCAGACTTGGCTGTCTAGGCAGTAGTGTCTTGCAAACGTGTGCCACGATGCCCACGTAGCTGCCTGACAGATGTCCTGCAAGGGGACTCCCCGGCCCAGGGCAGTAGTAACCGCCATGGCCCGAGTGGAATGGGCTCTCAGCCCAACAGGAGGCACCTTCTTAGCCAAGGAGTAGCATGCCTTGATACACAAGACGACCCACCGAGAGATGGTCCATTTGTGCACCGCCCGTCCCTTCTTAGCGCCCACGCAACCAACAAAGAGTTGGTCATCCACCCGGAACTGGCGTGTGCGATCCAAATAGAAAGAGCGCATGTTTTGGGTCCAGACGGTGGAGCCGCTCTTCCTCTTTAGAGGGATGCGGAGGCGGAAAGAAGGTGGGCAGGGTGATAAACTGCCCGATGTGGAAGGCTGTGACAACCTTGGGCAGGAAAGAAGGTCTAGTCCGCAACACAACCTTGTCCGGATGGACAGAAAGAAAAAGAGGTTTGGATGAAAGAGCCTGGAGCTCACTCACTCTCCTGGCAGAGGTGATGGCAACCAGGCAAGCAGTCTTCAGAGTAAGAAGGCGGATAGGACAGTTGTGAAGTGTCTCAAAGGGAGCGCACATCAGATAAGTAAGAACCAGGTTCAAGTCTCACTTCAGAAAACGAGTTACAATAGGGGACTTGAACAAAGATGGTTGATCAGGCAGTCTTAGAAAGGCTGAAAGGGAAGAAAGGTAGCCCTTGATAGTGCCCAGAGCAGAGCCCTGCTGGGCAAGAGAAAGAAGGAAGTGAAGAAAGACAGAAAGAGGGGCAGAGAGAGGATCCACAGCCTTTGCTGTGCACCATGCCACAAATCTGTTCCACCTGCAGGCGTATACCAACTTTGTGGAGGGACGCCTGGCTGCCAGAATGATATTACATACTTAAGGAGGCAAGTCAAATGGCCTCAACTGTCGCCGCTCAATCTCCAAGCATGGAGGAGGAGACTGGACAGGTTCGGGTGGAGGACCGTCCCTTGCTGCTGTGACAGAAGGTCCTCCTGAAGAGGCAGACAAACCGGGGGATCGACTAACATACTGAGTAGCTCGGGATACCAGTACCTTTGTGCCCAGTCCAGAGCCACAAGCATGACTTGGGCCCGGTCGCGTTTGATCTTCTTCAGCACTCTGGGCAGAAGTGGTATAGGCGGAAAGGCGTACACCAGACCGCAACTCCACTCGCGACGAAAAGCGTCTCCGAGCGAGTGCCGCCTTGGAAATTCCAACGCGCAGAACTGATGACATTTCGCGTTCTCTCCTGTGGCGAATAGATCTAACCAAGGCTCTCCCCACTGCAGAAAGAGACCTTGTGCCACGTCCGAGTTCAAACGCCATTCGTGATCCATCATGCACCGGCGGCTTAGTTCGTCCGCCCTGGCATTCAGAGAATCTGCCAGGTGATGAACCACCAGGGTCACGCCCTGATGTTCCAGCCACTGCCAAAGGCACAGAGCCTCCTGGCAGAGGGTTCACAACCCCACCCCGCCCTGTTTGTTGCAGTACCACATGGCGGTGGTGTGGTCTGTGAACACCTGCACTACACTCCCCCGGACAGAGGGGAGGAATGCCTTCAGTGCAAGACGAATCGCCAGCAGCTCCAAAAGGTTGATATGGAGCCGGGACTCCGCCAGAGACCAGAGGCCTCTGATCTCCGCCTCTCCCATGTTGCCTCCCCAGCCCTGGAGGGACGCGTCCGTCACAACTACATGCTCCGGTTGGGGTAGGGAGAGGGATCTGCCGCTGACACAATCGCGGTCCGTGAGCCACCACTGCAGCTGTCTTGCAGTGCCTCCAAGATCAGGACATGGTCGGACAGGTTGCCCTGATGCTGGGCCCACTGAAACTTCAGGTCCCACTGCAGAACCCACATCTGCCATCGGGAGTGATGCACCAGAAGGATGCAGGAGGCCATCAGCCCCAGAAGCCGCAGCGTCAACCTGACCGAGACTCGGGATAAAGGCTGAAAGACCGGAATCAGAGCCTGAATATCCCAAACCCGCTGCTCGGAAGGATAAACCCGAAACTGCACCAAGTCGAGAACCGCTCCGATGAAGAGGAGCTTTTGAGAGGGACACAGGTGTGACTTCGGCACATTGATGGAGAACCCCAGCAGGTGCAGGAGGTCTGCCGTCATCTGGAGGTGGCTGACGACTGTCTGGGGCAAGCCCACCTTCAACAACCAGTTGTCGAGGTAGGGGAAGACTGAAACCCCTAACCTGCGCAGATGAGCTGCGACCACCGCCATCACCTTCGTGAACACCCGTGGTGCGCTGGTAAGGCCGAAGGGGAGCACGGTACACTGAAAGTGCTCGTGGCCCACCGTGAACCGCAGATAGCGCCAGTGGGCCGGCAGGACGGGGATGTGGAAATGAGCGTCCTGCAAGTATAACGCTACCATCCAGTCTCCTGGGTGCAGGGCAGCCAAGTCCTGAGCCAGTGTCAGCATTTTGAACGTCTCCTTCCGGAGGAAGCCATTGACGTTCCGTAGATCCAAGATAGGGCGCAGGCCCCCTTTGCCCTTCTTGGGTACCAGAAAGTAGTGGGAGTAGCAACCACACCCTACTTCTGGCCCAGAAACGCGCTTGATGGCCCCTTTGGCCAAGAGGGCCGTAACTTCCTCCTGCAGAAGTCGCAAATGATCCCCCGACACGCGGTGGAATCGCGGTGGCATGGCTGGAAGGATCGTCTTGAAGGGGAGGGAGTAGCCCCTTCGGACGATTTGCAGCACCCAGCTGTCCGATGTGACAGTGCGCCAGTGGAAGTGGTGATGGTGAACCCTGCCCCCCACTGGCGTCACATGGGCCTGAAAGCACGGACTAGGAGGGTTTTGGGCGGATGCTGCAGGGGTAAGTGTGGACTGGCCTCGCCGTTGTCTCCAACCGCCGCCACAGCGGTTTTCACGGCCGCCACCACGTTGATAATTAGTCTGCGGTGCGTGGCTGGCAGCACGTGTGGGGGCGCCCCTTCCTTGGCAACGAAAGGAGCGAAAGGCACCCGATTGCTTGCGCTGGGCCGAGAGGCCCAAGGACTTGGCCGTAGCCCTGGAGTCTTTAAAGCGCTCAAGCGCATGGTCTGCCTTGTCGCCAAACAGGCGACGGCCATCAAACGGCATGTCCATGAGGGTATTCTGGACATCGGCCGAAAAGTTGGCGGACCTCAACCAGGCGTGGCGACGAATCGCCACCGTCATTGCCATCGCTCTGCCCAGTGAGTCGGTGGTATCCAGCCCACACCAGATGGAATAGCGTGCTGCATCTGGACCCTCCACAAGTGCTTGGGTGAGTTTAGCCTTGACCCCCGCCGGGCATTAACGCAGCACGTCTGCGACCGTGTCCCACAGAGAGTGGGTGTAGCGGCCCAAGAGGCATGCGGTGTTGGAAGACCGCAGTCCAAAACTGAGGGTGGAGAATACCTTCTTGCTGTATTGCTCATACCTATTGGATTCCCGATCGGGCAGAGCTGACGGGAATGCGGTCTGGGAGTTGGAGGCCTGCGTCACCAGGCTCTCGGGGGTGGGATGGGTGCACAGGAAACAAGGGTCGCACGGGGCCGGGCGGTGGCATCTGGCCACGTTCCTATCTACAGGCGCACCTGTAGCAGGCCTGGACCAAGTGCCCAAAAGAACGTTAGTCAAGGCCTCATTAAACGGCAGCAGAGGCTCGGCTGAGCTTGACTGCCGTTTAAGGACCTCAGTGAGGAGGTTAGTCCTCACGGCTGCGACGAGGAGCTCAAGGCCCAAAGCCTTGGCCGCCCGCCTCAACACCACGGTAGGGTGTGAGACAAAACCAGCGTCTGGCAAAGTGTCCAGACTACTGGCATCCCCAAGTTCACCTGTCCAGTCCTCTTGGGACTGACACTGACGTGTCAGAGGGTCCTCAGACCCCTCCCAATACTCCTCATCACCCACGACCTGAAATTCAGGGTTGTCAAAAGATGGGGCCGGTTCATTGAAGTAAAACTCTCCAAGTGGCGTCAAAAGCGGCGCCCAGCCGGAACTGGATCGAGGGAGGTATCGGGGATGGCGCCGGAGGTTACACCCTAGGGACCGGCGCTGTGAGGTCGTTAGGTCAACCGGCGATGACCCGGAAGCGGATCCAGCGGGGCCCTGCGGCGTCGGGCCAAAGAACCCGCCGGCGTCGGGCCGAAGCACCCGATCCGCTAGGGCCACCAGACGGGTCCGCTGGGCCCGAAGGCACCGCGGAGCCCGTCGGAGGAGAGAGGGACCTCATGGCCACAAGGAAGTGCTCGACCTCCTCCGTCGTCACTTGCTGCCCAGGGACTGGAGGGTATGGGGCAGGTTGCGACGACCGCCCGTGACTCTGTTGGAGTAGCGTGGGTGGTGTCACCTGAACCCCCGGCCGCGTCGCGCGAGCATCTGGGGGGAGTCGGAAGAGCAATGACGCCTCTTCGACTTCTTGTGCTTACCGGACGACTTCGAGCCTGACGAGTGATGTCAACTCTCGGAGCTATGATGGCTCCGACCCCGCGACCCGTCCCTCGACCTCTGTCCGGACCCGGACCTCTCGCGGCACGGGCCGACTGCCGGAGCTCGAGCCGCTTGCAAAGTCAGGGCTCGGCAGTCGGGGCAGGCCTTGTCGTCGTGGTCGACGCCGAGACAGTGAAGACACCGGCATTGAGGGTCGGTGACCGACATCAGTCGGTCGCAGTCCTCACAGGGCTTGAAACCTGGCATCCCTACCTACACCGTTCGGAGTCGAAGACTCGAAAAAGGATTAAAGAGATCACAAAAAAGTTTAGTCAAAAAGTGACTAAGGTACCACTTTTTCCGGATCTGCGCTGCTGGCGCGGAAAAAAGAAGTACTGACGTCAGCGCGCGGAGCCGGCGTCTCAGTACTCTGACGACGTCATCACGGTGCCCACGACGCCGACGACGGACGTGGAGTCACAGACGACGCCTACCGATGCGCAAGGGTACAGCTATGCAAAAATTTCCGGATCCAGTCTGACGCCTGGGGATATTCTAAGGTAAGGAATCTAATACTAACCTGTTTCTTTCAGATAAGCGCGCTACTCCTTCCAAGCTCTGGTTTTCACAGGCGCTGAAAGCATTAAAAATTGACTGTAAAAAGCTAGAGAGATGTTGGAGATGTGCATATTGTCCTTCTGCCAAAGAGGCCCTGCGCGCCGCTCAGAGGGTCTATTATGATGCTATAAAAACAGCAAAGAAGGAATTTTGTGCTGACAGGATTTCTAGGGCAAAACAATAGCAGGGAGATTTTTTCTATTGTAAAAAGATATGCCCGGATCAGAGTAACCAGGTTATGTGTCCCCTTGATCATTGTCCCCCTATGTCCCCTGCTTTTTATGCCTGTTTTCCTCCTACTGAGGCAACTACCTTAGCTGTCCTTAAATCGATGAAATCCGGCTCCCCCACTGATTCCTGTCCGGCCCGCATTTTGGGTGGTGTGGCTGAGGTAGTCTGTTCCGAGGCTGCAGTGATCATTGGCCTCTCGTTTAGGACGGCCACTGTCCCTGACTCTTGGAAACAGGCTAAACTCCTGCAACTTCTTAAGAAATCAGGGCTTAATTCCAATACTCTGGCCAACTATTATCCCATCCCTCTGCTTCCCGTGTTGGCCAAAGTCACTGAAAAAATAGCATTTCGCCAGCTGGATGCGTTTGTTGAAGATTCACATGCACTTCATCCTGCACAGTCTGGGTTCCGTGCTACTTATAGCACTGAGTCCGCTTTGGATGAGATCTCCGAGGCTATAAGGGAGTGCCTGGACGGAGGCTGCAAAGCAGCTCTGATTATGTTAGATCTCTCTGCCACCTTCGATACGGTGCCTCACCAACAGCTGATCTCGCGACTGGCTTCCATCGGCATTGCTGGGTCTGCTCTAGAGTGGCTGACATAGTTTTTGACCAATCGAACACAGCAGGTGTGGACGCCCCCTTATGTTTCTTCGGCCAAACTGCTCTCGACAGGGGTACTTCAGGGGTCTACATTAAGTCCATTTTTGTTTAACATTTACCTGACCCCCCTGGTATTTCTGGCCGAGAAACTGGGGGCAAAAATAATAGCCTACGCCGACGATACGCAGCTGTTGTTTACTTGGCGTGGCAGAGATCTCGATACATCGGCTGTCCAGCATTGCCTCTCCTCAGTTTTCTCCTGGCTTGCTTTGGCCCAATTAAAATGTAATGAAAACAAGTCTGAAATCCTCCTTCATGGGCAGTTCCGCCCCAATTTTAGAGAGTCCTTATGGCCACCGGATGTTCCTTTCCCGAGTGCGACTGGCAAACTAGCCAAGAACCTGGGAGTTTGGTTCGGAGAAGATCCTAAATTTGCGGAGCATATTAAAAAACTCACATGCGACTGCTTGGCACTCTTAAGTCTCTCCGTAGGTTTTTTCCCCTGCTACCTAGAGCTGCTAAAGAGTCGGTGGCAAGGGCCCTTATAATTTCTCGCCTTGACTACTCTTATGCCCTTTACTCTGGTATTCCTGCCTACCTTACTAACCGCCTTCAGGTTATTGTTTCAGCACCTTCCACTGCATATCTCAAGCCATCTTCTACAAGAAATGGATGGCATAATTCAGACTCCCTTGATGCTGGACCCATTGGAATTTCGATTACTGTGGTTACCCCAGCTCTGGTATAGGATCAGAGTCAGCACCAAAAGACCCTCTGCTGGTATGTGTGATGTAGCGGAAGCACTGGGTTAGATTAAGGTTCCATGACGACCAGTTGCCATTTAGAATGTCATAGCTTGACATCAGTCTGGCTTGAGCAGAAATCGTTTTGGGGTCCAACATTGGCATCAACATCGGATCCTCATCTGGTACCAGTGATGGTGTAGCAAGTACCAGTGTGGATCTCAGAGCCAAAGTAGAGGTCTGTACCAGCATCCGTAGGAGCCCAATAACATGTCCCAAGTGGTCAGACATTGCTAGGGATGGAACAGCTAGATATAACCTGAAGGAATCCTCATGAGATAGGTAGGGTCTGAAGGTGTACCAAATGGAACTGGAAGCACACCGACCATTTGCTGTATGCCCTCTTTGAAGTTCTCTATCTACTGCGGGGTGGACACCTGCCTCAGAAATTTGGGGGGCGTCGGAACCAGCAGAGGAATCTGTTCCATGGTTGGAGAGCTCATAGGGGTGAGAATGACATTGCACTGCCCCTGTGCCTTTTCTTTAGAGTCTGAGAGATGCAAAGGGTTTGAGTACAAATTGCTTTCAAAGGCTTGTGAATGGACTTACCGGAAGACTAAGAGCGTGAAGTTGAGCGGTTGTATGAAAGTATTCAGGACTGAGACCCAAACTTTGACTTAGATTGGGACTTATGCTCGGGTCAGGACTACTTCTTGTGTTTAGTAGCATACAGTTTTGCCTCCTGGTCTATGGTCGAATTTAGGTGCATAAGGGCACACTTATCGTGCGTCCTCAGGCAGTCGTGGCCCAAGGAAAGATACCAAAGACACACCGTATACAGGTTTATCACCTACATCTGATTTCTACAGTCGCAGATTGGCTTGAAACCTATTGATTTGGGTAGGGACATCATTCACAGGCACACTGGTAAAATAGATTTAGAAATAGTCACACAAAAAATTAAAACGTTGAGAGTGGAGCTCCGAATCCATGCTGGAATCCGCAAAAAAAGGTACTGACCTGAGCATACAGGGGTGGCGGTTATGTGCAGTTTGCTAAATTACTTCCGGACCTGTGTAAAGTCCGTGAGGCGTGCTAGAGCATTGCTTTGGAGAAAGTTTCCAGAATGTAGTGTTGCGCCTAGGGAGTATTATAAGGTGAGAAGTATGGGTTAGAAACACATTGCTTTCCACTGCACACCATTAGGAATTTGCTTGTTTAACTTTGAACGTTCTGATCACA
The DNA here is from genome assembly GCF_964263255.1 of Lissotriton vulgaris. Taxonomy (NCBI): domain Eukaryota; kingdom Metazoa; phylum Chordata; class Amphibia; order Caudata; family Salamandridae; genus Lissotriton; species Lissotriton vulgaris. The sequence goes on along the minus strand of NC_141691.1, from coordinate 921,450,204 downwards.
ACAAATGCAGCAAAATACAGTTTTCTACAGCATTCTAATATTTACATTCTAAAGCATGTTTGTACGTAAACATAAGTTTTTTCCCTTACATGTGTATACTTTGCTGATATGCAAATTCCGCATCCCACTCTTTTTGCTAACAGCTTTTACAGCAGTTAAAATCTGACGACGATCTTGTCGGTAAATATCATAATACAGTTTCGTCTCAGACAACTGTGATGAATAAAACACATGTTTGTATCGCTACACCTCAAATTTATTTTTGTGCTGCTCCCGCATTAGAACGTTTGCAAATTATATTTTTTGCACATTTTAATATAAGATGTGTTTTAACCAATCTAGATAACTGCTAGATATAGTTAAAGTCAAAACAACTTCGAATTCACTGTCGAAATTTGGGAAAGTGTGAATTCTATGCCCAGGAAATTCAATTATAAAATAGGTTTACCTTTGATGCTGGGAGTCGCAAAATGAATTCAATTTTTCCGACTGCTGCTTCCAGAACTCCTAAAACAATGTTCAAAGAAGATATATGAAGAACAGAAACATACCATATTTTGAATTTGTTTTACATTAAAAACAGGGAAGTTTTCTTTCTATTACACTTGAATGGAAAATGCTATTTCAACCAAAGCCTGCACATTTTTAATATTTGTATTTGTATGGGATTTATAGAGCGCCGGATTCACCCCTGAAGGGGTATCTCCGCACTGCAGGAGACGAATATGCCAAGGCAGGGCGATCAGTCACCAAAGAGTTCTGTTTTTAGGAGTTTCCTAAAGGGAAGAAGGTTCGTGTACTTTCGCAGCTCCACTGGCAATGAGTTCCAGGATTGCGGAGCTAAGTAAGCAAAGTTTTGCCCCCAGTGGTGCGAAGTTTTCCATAGCGGGAGACAAGCAGCAGAACTTTTCTCTCAGAACAGAGAGTTCTGCCTGGGCTGTAGAACATACATTTGTCCGCTAGATAGCTAGGGCTACCAACATGTAGAGTTTTGTGGGCTAAGCAGCAAACCTTAAACTTTATTCTCTGGTGAATGGAAAGCCAATGCAGCTTCCTCAGCAGTAGCTGAGAAGAGGTTCTAGGAGGCATGTTGAGAGCGAGGCGAGCTGCTGTATTCTTAATCACCTGCAATGTATTCAAAAGGGATTAATTAACCGAAGGAAGGTCATGCCAACTAGTTTTGCAATGAGGTAGGGGTATGATTTTTTTTTATTACCTTTCACAACATTCCTGGAGCTGTTTTGATCTATTAATACAACATCTTCATTCAAAATTCCCCCAAGAGCGGGTTACTCGACCCACTTATGTCTGCAGCGATCACATGCTAAATTTTAAAAACATTATTTCACCCACAGAGAAATGTTGTTTCTTAAACACGTGCTGACACCTTGACCAATCCAGAAAACACAGCAATTCTCATAAATTAGCATGGATTTAATCTTTTCAGAGAGTTTGGCAACTTCTAGTGCTTTTTAATTTACAAATTCTAAAACCCGATTTTTCCACTGGATATTTCACTAGAAAAAACAGAACACTAAGATGGCCGGCTGAAATTAATGGTACCTTTTTGGACCTAAAGAAGAGATGCTGTGAGGCACTGCTGATTTAAACGGATCTAAAGTAACTATACAATGAGATGCTTGTGTTTCAAATTCTGCTTTTTTTCAGCCATGGAGTGCAGTTTCTCCTTTGTATTACGACATGGACATGTTGGCAATAATTTTTTTTTGGAAAAATCATGATTAGACGAGCACTTCTTTGATAACTGCTAAAAAAGGGCACACTCCTCTGTGCAAAGGACAGACCTATCCAGGGAGCAACATATCAAATGACATTTGGCATCTTCCAGAGACATAGCCTGTCAAGATCCTGTATGGAGTTTCTGTATCTCATCACTCTTAATGGCAGGTTTCGATCAATTAGAACTAGGTCTAATATCACACACACACACACAGGCACCTTTCAAACTGAATCTTTCACTGTGATTCAAGCAAATATCTCAGCTTAAAACATTTGTATATATGGTATGCGTTTCACTTTGTTCGTCAAGGTGAGCCACGTTAATCCTGGAGCTCAAACAAACTGTTTCACTGAAGGTATGTGAACAGTGTCGTGCTCTTGGACAAAACATTTTGACAATGGTGAATTTCAAAATAAATTATTTTTTACATTTAGCGTGTTTTGAGCTATTTTATGCATTTGAGCCCGAGAGACAGTGCAGGAAATTGGGTTACTGGTTGAAGGTGGTGAACCCCTACTCAAGCAGCAACCACAGTTCTCGTCAGGGTGAAGTCACAAGCACACCCCATATTAACCTGTGCTCAACCATCCAATAGCTAGGCGCAAAAGAAGTCAGGATTAACTTAGAGGCAATGTGTAAAGTATTTATGCAGCACATCTAACAATAATAACGTGAGAACACAACACAAGAAAAATGCCACACCAATTTACAAAAAAATAGAGTAAAATGTAATTAATGATTTGAGACCAAAACAAACAATATCCAATTAGTAGAACTGGAGATATGCAATTTTAAAGATTTAAGTGAAAATAGTGCCTAAAAGCACAAAGCTACTGCTGTTATCAGGTTGCAACGAACCGGGACAAAGTCACAAGTTCAGGCCAACCATGATATAGCGCGATACAGGAACCAAGTTAGGCCTGCTGAACACAGTACCTTACTTAAATCCTGGTAAAGGAGCATTTCATGGTCCTGCGCTGCCCAGCTGTGATTACAGGGGGTGTCCTCATTATGCAGCGGGGTAAAGAGTCAGTTCTGCTTGGACCACAGATGGGCTGGTAGAGCACTCTAGGCCCACTTCCAAGAGTACAGGAGTGGGGGGGTCCCACTTGGGGAGCAAGACTAACAGCAGAGTCCAGGTGCTGAGTTCAAGGTGGTTGGAGCCTTTACTGTCCCGACGCTCTGATCAGGAGGCCCGCCAACTAGCCCTTGGAGTCACTTTAATGGACCTAGTTCTAGGTACAGTCTGGTCCTTTTCACTCAGGTAGTAAGACGGCAGAGTAGTAGTCCTCCTTGCAGCAGAGCACCACAATAGTCCTTTTGAGTCTTCCACAAGTCCAGAGGTGTACTGCCGATTTGGGTCTGATGGTTCAATATTAATATCTGGTGCTCACTTCAAAAGTGGAGAAGGTTCTGGAGGTTTTCACCCCAAAGGTGTTTTGAATTTCCAGTCTCACTGGCCCCAGATTTTCTTATGGCACAAAAGATTAGTGTCAACCCCTTTGTGACTGTGCTCAGGCAGAGTCTCTGTGCTGTGCAAGTGTGGTAGGCGACAGCTTCACCCCCTCCCCATCAAGTCACAGATGGCCCATCCTGCCAAAACTATTCCCCCTTCATGTCTGTTTGGAAGCAATCCCCCAAAAAACAACTCCCTGCTACAACTAATCATGTGACCCAAGATACAGGCTGCAGACACCAAATGATCAGAATAGGAAAATGTAAACTTTCTAAATAGTGGCTTTTTCAAAATTGTGACTTAAAATCCTTCTGTACCATTAAAGAAAGTGTTAAATTACAACTCTTAAGACATCAAACTAGACATTTCTACTTGCTCCCAATTAAACGTTATCTCTTATTAAATGTAATAAGTGAACCCAATGCTATCCTATGGGAGAGGCCCTGCAGTAGTGAAAAACGAATGTAAGAGTCTTTTCTACCAGGACATGTAAAACATAAAATTACATGCCCAACTTTTCTAATACACTGGAACCTGCCCAATGGCCTGCTTAGGACCTAGCCTGGGGGTGATTTGCATATATTAGAAAGGAAGGTTTAGGCCTGGCAAGAGGTTTGTCGTGTTTTAAGACATTACCAACAATTCAAATGGTGCAACATATCATAATCAAAAACAGTATGTTGGGGGATTTTATTTTCTGCCCACTGGCCCCTTCTTTTTAGCCAACACATGTTCAGTTGTATGCAGGCGTGACCTTACGACTTCATCAGGGCAGAAAACAAATCCAATTGTAGTCCTAAGGACAGCGGGAACAAGATCAGCAAAAAATGGAAGAGTAAGCCAAAATGTTTGGGAGAAGACCACCCCTAGGCTGACAGGTCGAACACTCAGTTGATAATTTCACTTTATATGTGGTATCTGAACAATTAGAAACTTTTCCTTACATAGTGGACAGAAGCAAACTGCTTTTCAACAATCGACGAAAGAGTGCTGCTCCAAGACATCTGATGACATTCAAATCAATAGCAGCTACAATTTTATTTTGTACAACAATCAGGAAAGATAATTGGAGAAAGAATGATTATTCCCACTAAACCACTGAAAGTATCCCCAGAAGTTTTAATTGGGTCTATTTTTACAATGACGTGTGCTTTAATTTATAGACAACGAAAGTTCAAGCCTTCCAGACGCTAGAATTTAGGTAGTGCTCATAACTACAGACTCTGTTCTGGAAAACCTTAGCACAGTTTGGGAAGTCATTATCTCCTTGGCTCATTCTAGCATTCTCAGGAATCAATTGCTCTCTTGGTGATCTCATTAAGCAGGCCAATTCATCTCTTTAAATGTTTTTTTATTTGATTATTTCAGCCAAAAGAATAGATCAACACATCACGTAGCATCATTGCTGTTAATTGATATATCTCCATAGATTACAGTACACATTGGATAAATTCCCACCCCTCATCCAGCAACTAAAGGTGGGCGTAAAATCCCTTTCGCGGGCAAATTTGCGGATTTTCCGCGATTTCGCGATCCGCGAATCTCGCGAAATCGCGGTAAAATCCGCGAATCAGCGAGGACGAATTTTCAGCCAAGCAAGGGTTACAGCAGCAGGTGCAAAAGTTGAACCTAATTTCTTTGTAACCTTTTACAAAAGGGTTACAAACAAATTAACTTCAACTTGGACACCTGCTGCTAATTGCTTCCTGGCGCCTCGTTGCCTACTTGCAACTATTCTCTGACCCTGCTCTGACCCTTGAAGCAGGGTCAGAGAATAGTTACAAGAAGGCAACGAGGCACCTGTCCAAGGAATTAAACCTCATCAGGAAGCACTTACAGATATAAAAAACAGGAAGAAGGGAGAGGATGGCAAATACACCCATTTTGAGTTGTCAGGAGGGGTTAAACTAAAAGAGACTTTTACAGCACAATTTTCATATGCATTTTGCTAAAAATAAAAAGCTGTATGTTCTGTAGGGGCAACTCAGGAATCTGGCCGTTAAAAGATCCGGCCTCTCTTTCTTTCTCTCGTTCTCTCACTCCCCCTCTCTTTCCCTCTCTTTCTCTCTCTTTCTATCTATCTATCTATCTCTCTCTCCCTCTCCCATAAACGACTGCATGGGTAACGCAAAAAGCCCTGCGAACACGCAAAAAACCCAGCGAACACGCAAAAAACAAAAATCCGCAAATTCGCACAAATTTGCGAATTTTGCGGATCGCGAATTCGCAAATCCACAAATTCGCGGATCGCGAATTCACAAAATTCGCCCATGCTTACCAGCAACCTTCAACAGTAAGCAATCGGGGCACATGCTCAATGGTGGGCCTCAATTACATTTTCTAGTGAAGGGTAGACACACAGTCCCTCTTTATAGTCATTTCATTTACCCCATATTTTCACTCATTTATTCGGACAGCATCTATTCTTCTAAACCACTTTTTCAGCTATCATGTTCAAGTCTGTGTCGTTCTTCCAGTCTCTCAGGTGTGGCACCATCTCTGCTCCCCAATGGCGGGCAGTATTGCATTTGGCTACCACCAGGCCCGGAGTCATCTGGGTCCTGTCCATAGGCTTAAATGCGATTTGTCCCAAAAATTAGACAAGCACCATTTAGCTGTGAGAGGTACAGCACCATCTCACAGGGTGTTCATAAAATTAACTACTGCTTCTCAATAGTGATTTATGACAGGGTATTCCCATATAATATGGAAAAAAAGGAGCCTTTCTGGCCACATCATCTGCGAAAGGTCTCAGCAGTTGTGCTACCCATTTTTACTAATGGGATACAGGAGAAATAGATCTATGCAGTATTTTGAGCTGCACCAAGCAGAATCCGACCGTGATCGTTATTTCCCTTGGACAGGCCAGGACCTCAGCTCATTCATCATCCTCCACTCCACCAAAATCCAAAGCCCACTTCTCAAACAGTTGCATGAGCGTGTCTGGGGTGTTATAATTCATTTTGTGATACATGAGGGATGTTGCCTTACGTGCCATATGATCATCAAGTAGTCTATCCTCCAGTGGGGAGGACTCAGGCAGTTTCTCACCTTTAGGTAGTACTGTGTGGAGAGCGTACCGAAACTGGAAGTATCAGTACATTTTAGAGGGAGCTAGTTGGAAGTCCTGCTGCTAGTCAGCAAAAGGAATGACTGCTCCCTGAGACCAGACAAACAAGTTACTTACCTTCAGGAAGGATCTGTAAGAGACCTAGATTAGTTATAGATTCCTTACCTTAGAATTATCCTCAGGCGTCAGACTGGATCTGGAAAGTTTTTTGTCATCAGTACCCCTGTGTGTCGAAAGGTGGCTTTGGTTGGCTCCACTTTCGTCGTGGTCTTCAGGATTACATTGTGGTGGCTACTTAGGTGCCGCCCTCACGCTCTGATGTCCATTCTGTACACGACTTTCCATGCCAGGAGCGCAGAGCCATACAAGACACTGACCACTGGTGCACAAGACCAGGGCCCTGAAAGGAAGTCCTTAACCCTATAAGGTATCCGGTAAGGAATCTAACTAATCTAGGTCTCTTACAGATATATCGTAACTGAAGGTAAATAACTTGCTCATCTGAAGGGACAATAAGTTATAGATTCCTTACCTTAGAATAAATACCCCAGCAAAACAAACCCCGGAGGTGGGTCTGTGAACCGAGTTCACACCAGAAAGTCCAGGAGAACAGAACGACCAAAGAAGCGGTCTCTCTGGACTTGGCTGTACAGACAGTAGTGTTTAGTGAACGTGTGCAGCGATGTCCACATAGCTGCCTGACAGATGTCATTAAGGGGAACTCCACATCCCAAAGCAGTGGTAGCTGCCGTCGCCCCGGTGGAATGGGGGTGTAACCACACTGGAGGCTTCTCTTTGCCAAGGAATAGCAGGCTTTGATGCACAAAACAACCCATCTAGAAATGGTCCATGTGTGCACGGCCCAACCTTCTTTGGTGCCCATATAGCCTTCAAAGAGCTGGTCATCCACTCGGAATTACTTTGTGCGATCCAAATAAAATGAAAGCACACATTTTGGATCCAGACGTTGGAGCCTCTCTTCTTCTTTGGAAGGATGTGGAGGCGGAAAGAAGGTGGGTCAAGTGATGTTCTGACCAACGTGGGAAGAAGTAACTACTTTGGGAAGGAAGGAAGAACGAGTTTGAAGGTCAACCTTGTCCGGATGAACAGCCAGAAAATGAGGTTTAGAAGGAAGAGCTTGGAGCTCACTCACCCTGTGCGCAGAGGTGATGGCCACCAGAAAGGCAGTTTTTAAAGTCAGAACCCTGGGAGGACAGTTATGTAGCAGCTCAAAGGGAGCGCACATAAGATGTGTAAGAACAAAGTTCAAGTCCCACTGGGGCATTATGAAGGGAGCAGGAGGAAAAAGATGAGTAATGCCCTTAAGGAAGCAATTTACAACAGGGGACTTGAAAAGAGATCGCTGATCAGGAAGCCTAAAAAAGGCTGAAATGGCTGAGAGGTGGCTCTTTAGAGTGCCCAGAGCAGAGCCCTGCCGGGCCAATGAAAGGAGGAACAATATAACCTCAAAAAGAGGGGTGGAAAGGGGATCCACAGCCTTTGCTGTGCACCATGCCACAAATGTGTTCCATCTGCAGGCGTATACCGTCTTAGTGGAGGGACGCCTGGCTGCTACGTAACACTGGGCGTAGTTTGCGATGTAGCACTATGCGTAGCTACACGAAGTGCGTAGTGCACTGTGCAAAATGCTGTTCGCACTGATTGCACAGTACACGGTCCGCACTGTTCAATCAGTGCAAACTGCATCTTGCACAGTGCAAGCAGCCGTTTTCTGCCGCTCAAGTAGATTTCTACTTGAGCAGCAGCTTTCTCAACGCGGACTGGTATTTTCTCATCGCGAGCAATCGCGAACATACTTAATCACTCTCAATGAGAAACCTGACCTCCCCGCGTTGAGAAGCTTGCCGGGAGGTTTATTTTCCACGCTCGCGATCGGCAAATTGATGTTGCTGATCGCAAACAAGTAAAATGTCTTGCTGGGATGTCATTTTGCTTGCTCGCAGTCGCTAACTTGACATTGAGGACCGCGAACAAGCAAAAAATGACCTCTGCACTACGCTACACGTGCTTGAAAATTAGCGCAAACTTCGCAAACTAGGCAAGCGTAGCGTAGTGCTTTGCCCAGGCTTACCGCTAAGATAACATCACAGACTTCGGAGGGAAGGTCGAAGGCTATCAACAATCGCCGCTCAATCTCCACGCATGGAGGTGGAGGCTGGACAGGTTCAGGTAGAGGACCGTCCCCTGCTGCTGCGACAGAAGATCCTCCCGAAGTGGCAGTCGGATTGGAGGATCGATGGCCTTGTGTAATTACTCGGGATACCAGACTCTTCGTGCTGAATCCGGAGCCACAAGAATGACTTGGGCTTGGTAGTGCCTGATCTTCATCAGCACTCTGGGCAGAAGTGGTTTATGTGGAAATGCGTATAAAAGACAGTAACTCCACTCGTGACGAAAAGAAATGCTGAGCGAGTGCCGCCTTGGAAATTCCAACGCACAGAATTGCTGACATTGCGCATTCTCTTCCGTGGCCAATAAATCTAACCTAGGCTCTCCCCACTGTTGAAAGAGACCTTGCACCACCTCCGAATGAAGACACCATTCGTGATCCATCATGCACTTGCGGCTGAGTTGGTCCGCCCTGGCGTTCAGCAAACCTGCCAGGTGTTGAATCACCAGGGATATGCCCTGACGTTCCAGCCATGTCCAGAGGCCGTGGGCCTCTTGACATAGGGTCCACGACCCCACCCGCCTTGTTTGTTGCAGTACCATATGGCAGTGGTGTTGTCTGTGAACACCTGCACTACTCTTCCCTAGACAGAGGAAAGGAATTCTTTGAATGCAAGACAAATCGCCCGAAGCTCCAGAAAGTTGATGTGGAGTCTGGACTCCGCCGGAGACCATAGACCTCTGATCTCCACCTCCCCCATGTGGCCGCCCGCCCCAAATCCCAGAAGTGATTGGTTGGGGAAGGGAGAGGGATCTGCCATCGACCCAATCCTGGTTTGTCAACCACCAATGCAATTGGTGTGCAGTGCCCTCTGAGATCTGGACGCAATTGGACAGGTTCCCCTGATGTTGTGCCTACTGGAACTTCAGGTCCCACTGCAGAGCCCACATATGCCATCTGGCATTGTCCACCAGCACGATGCAGGAGGCAATCAGGCCCAGTAGCCGGAGGGTCATCCTGACTGAAACCTAGGATAGAGGCTGAAAGATCGGAATCATAGCCCGAATATCCCGGACTCGCTGTTTGGGAGGATAGACCCAAAAATATGTTGTAGCCAGAACCGCTCCGATGAAGAGGGGCTTCTGAGAGGGTGTCAGGTGCGACTTTGGCACGTTGATGGAGAACCCCAGCAAATGCACAAGGTCGGCTGAAGTCTGGAGGTGGGAGACAACAGCCTGGGGCGAACCCGTCTTCAACAGCCAGTCATTGAGATAGGAGAAGACTGGAACCCCTGATCTGCACAGATAAGCTGCGACCACCATCACCTTTGTGAACACCCGAGACCCTCTGGCCGAGGGCACTGATAAGGCCAAAGGGGAGCACAGTAAGTTGAAAGTGCTTGTGGCATACCATGACCCGCAAATAGCGCCGGTGGGCCGGCAGGATGGGGATGTGCAAATTGGAGTCCTGCAAATCCAATGCTACCATCCAGTCTGTAGGGTCGACGGCAGACAGGACCCGAGTTAGCATCAACATTTTGAACTTCTCCTTCTGGAGGAAGCGGATGATGTACCTGAGATCCAAGATAGGACTCATGCCTTTGTCCTTTTTGGGCACCAGAAAGTAGTGAATGTAGCAATCCCGTCCTACTTTGGGGCAGGAACTCGCTCAGTGGCTCCCTTGGGCAAGAGAGCCATAACTTCCTTTTGGAGAAGGGCCAGATGATCCTCGGACATTCAATGGTACTGAGGTGGCATGGTGGGGGGGCGGAAATCTTGAAAGGGAGGGAATAGCCCCTTCGGACTATCTGCAAAGCCCACTTGTCTGACGTGGTGCTGCACCAGTGGGAGAGGTGATGGCGAATCCTGCCGCCCACTGGCGACTGGTGGCCCTGGAAGGTCAGACAATGAGGGTTTGGAGGCTACTGCAGAGGGGGCGGTGGTGGACTGGCCTGCTCGCTGGCCCCCAGACCCACGACGGTGAGTTCCACGTCCCCAGCCGTGCAGGGGCTGAACAGTGCCGGCCAGTGGCCCTGGGTAGACCATGTTGCGGCAGCCCTTCTATTGCTGCGAAAGGGGCGAAAGGCAGACTGCACAAGGCGAGAGGTGGAGAGGCCCAATGACTTGTCCGTTGCCCGTGAGTCCTTAAAACACTAATATGCTGTCTGCCACATCGCCGAACAGGCGACGGCCATCAAAGGGCATGTCCATAAGAGTAGTTTAGACATCCCTAGAAAAGCCACTTGATCTCAGCCAGGCATAGCGTTGAAGGGCTACCGACATTGAATTTGTCCTACCTAGCAAATCGGCATTGTCCAGTCCACAGCATATGGTAAACTTTGTTGCGTCTCACCCTTCAGCAACTCCACGGGAGAGTATAGCTGGGCCTCCTCCAGGCACTAGGGCAGCACCTGCGCCACTGTATCCCGCACTGAGTGGGCATACTGGCCCAACATACATGCGATGTTTACCCACTGCAGTCCTAAGCTGGAGGAAGAAAACATCTTCTTCCCAAGATGGTCCAGCTTTTAGGATTCCCTATCAGGTGGAGCATTAGGAAAGGTGCCTTTGGACATGGAGGCTTAGACCACCAAGCTCTCAGGGCAGGGGTGGGGTATTGGGAGACGAAAGTGGGGTCACCCGAGGCCGGGCGGTGGTGTTGGGCAATCATCCCATCCACAGGAGCCCCTGTGTTGGGCCTGGACCAGGTGCCCAAAAGGATGTCAGTTAGGGCTTCATTGAACAGCAGCAGGGGCTCCGAAGAGCTCACTGCCGGCTGCAGCACCTCTGTCAGGAGGTTAGTCCTGACTGCCACCGTAGGTAGCTCGAGGTTGAGAGCCTCGGCCACCATACGCAACACCACTGCGTAAGAAGCTCCCTCCTCCATAGCCACGGTTGGAGGAGACAGCATGCCAAGGTCTGGGGAAGTATATAGACCACTGGCTTCCCCAGGTCCTCTCCCCAGTCCGGGTCATACTCCAACTGGTCAGTTAGAGGGTCTACAGACCCCTTCCAGTCCGCCTCGCCCTCCTCGTCCTCCGCCCGTCCAGTTCAGGGTGGAGGCCAGGGTCGACACCGACTGAGGACACATCCGAAATCGGCTGCGGATGTGGTACTGACGGAATCGGCGCTGGGGGAGGTGTAATCAGGTCAACTGTTGCCAATCTGGATCCAGGCCTGAATCCAAGGGGACCCTGCGGGGCTGGAGCTGCTGGCGTGGAAGGCCCAGGCCCCCAGCCTAGTGAGCGGGCCCAAAGGCGATCCAGCGGAGTCGGGCTGCCAAAAGATGGCGTGCATTGCTCCGTAAAAGGAGCAAAGCTGGGCAGGGGTCGCTGCGAGTCCCGGAAAGGGAGGGAAGCTCAGAGTCCACCTCATGGGCTCTGCACGCAGAGCCACGGGAGGGGTACCACCCGCATCCCTCGTCGCATTGGCCGATCGACAGGGAGAAGGCGAAGAGCAACAATGTTTCTTCGACTTCTTCTTGTGCTTCGACTTACCGGAGGAGTGCGAAGACTTTGAAGAAGACTGGTAGTGGTGGCTCCGTGACCAGCCCCTCGACCTCCCAGGTAACCGGGACCTCAATTGGTGTGAAGCCGCTGTCGGGCCTCGAGAAGCTTTCAGGAACACTCCTGCAAAGACTTCAGATTCATGTTCTGACAGTCAGAGCACAACTTGGGATCATGGTCGAGTGCCAGGCAAAACAGACACATGCGCTGCGGATCCATCACCGACATCAGCCAGCTGCAGGAGCAGCAAACCTTGAATCCAGACATCCATGACATGCACCAGGAGTCGAAGATTCAAAAACGGTGTTGACAAAAGTCACCAAAGAGTCCGTCAAAAAGTGACTGGAGGTACAGCGCTCTCCGGATCTGCACTGGTTGGCATGGAAAACAATGAACAGAACTGGCGTCAGCACGGTACGGCGGCGTCTAAGTAGCTACCATGACATCATCCCGGCGACCACGACGCCAATGCCGAACGAGGAGCTGACCGACACCACCTTTTGATGTGCAGGGGTACTGCTGACGACAAACTTTCTGTATCCAGTCTGATGTCTGGGGGTAATTCTAAAGTAAGGAATTTATAACTAATTGTCTATTTCAGATATCACCCACATTGGACAGTCCAATGAGATCCCACTTGTCAAATCCCGGAAGTGTACCTAGGGTGCCCAGCACCCAAGAATCTTATAGGGGCGTAGATAGGGTTAATCTACTCCTCCACCCCAGCTCTCCTAGTGCAGTATGATTGTGCGAGAGTGTGACAGCCGTAGCTGGGTGAAATGTAAAGTGTTGTGAAGTAGAATATAGAGCATGCAGGTACCCTCTCGGTTGCACAGTCAGGCGATCCATATGAAGCGATGGCTCATCCTCTTGAAGGTATACCCACTGGTTGACAGTTGGGACCTGAGCTGCCCAGTAGGACTTTTGTATTTTGGGTAATGCTATTCCACTATCCTATAATATCCTCATAAGCTTGCTAAGCACTATACGCCCATAACCCCGTTCCATAGTAACATATGTAATGTGGAGTTTATGGGTCTTGAAGTTGGTCACTGGGATGGGGTATGGTGCATTGTGGAGTGATTATAGGAAGCAGGGTAATGATATAATCTTGAAGACCATTACCCTCCTGAGTAGGGACAGGGGTAGGGATCACCAGTGTTGTACATTGTTCTTTGACCTTTCTAGCAGTGGCAGTAGGTTTCTCTCATAGAAGAGGTCTGGGTCAGCAGTGATAAAAATTCTAAGGTATTTGAAGTCCTCCGTGACCACTTTGACTTCACAGTCCTGGGGCTGCATGGGCGCTGGTATATTAAATACATAAATACGTGATTTTGTCCAATTTATAAGGTATCCAGAATAGCGGCCAAATAGGTTGAGTTTGTGCATTATTCTAGTTAAGGAGAATTTGGGGTTCACCAAGTACAACAGGACAATGGCATAAGAGAAATTCTATTCTCCAACCAATTATTCCAATGGAGCCCTCTGAGCAGGGGATCTATTCGTACCCAAGCAGCTGGTGGCTTCAGCATTAGGGCAATGAGGAGTGGGATAGTGGGCATCCCTGCCGGGTACCACACTGTAATTCAAAGTCTCTTCAGCTGTCTTGGTGTGAGATTGAGAGTGATAGGAGGCAAAGTCTTCAGCTATCGCCAATAATTCAGTTGTACATTCCTCCTCCCCAGAAAGAATCTTTAGTACTCATTGGTCCGCCCTCTCCTTTCTATATAACCAGACAAGGAGCTTACCCTCCGTATCCCTCTCTTCATGAACTCGGTGTAAGGCCACCCGTCGGTTGGCCCTGGCCACCTCTTCACTATGTTGCGAAACTCTTGCTGCTTTAACACCAGTTAGTGTTTGATGTCAGTCTGATTGTGGAGCGTCAGTTGTTTCTCTGATGGTAAGATGTCACTTTCCAGACCCTCTAACCCTACCCTTCTGTCCCTTTTGTGGCCTATGATTAAGGAGAGACCCTGTCCCTTTATTACTGCTTTATAGGCTTCACACAATGTATAGGCTGAGTCTGCGGTTGCTTAGTTTGTTGATACATATGTACTGTGGCATGTACAAGCCCCTTACTCACCCTAAGAATTTGAAGGTACCATGTTTGAGCATTATCGCCCATTGGTCCTCGGGACAACCAAGACCATAAATCACCCAAAGCGGTGAATGATCAGAGATCTCCAAGCCAGGTGAAGTACCTTGTGAAAGTGGGGAAGGCAATGAGCCAAAGCCCGCACATAGTCATTTCTTCAAAGGCTATCATGTGCCCCAAGTGGGGGCAAAGTGCTGCATCGAAGGGTTAAGAGTGTGCCACTCGTCCACAAGACCCATAGTATTTATGAAATCCGTCAATTAATTACGGTTCAATGACACTCGTCGAGGTGGCCAGCGATCGATCTCTATCATCATTAAGAGTCAGGTTGAAGCTCCCTCTCATAAATGGCTCCTCATCTGGGAAACTAAGTAACAACAAGTGTAAGTTGGGCAGTGGCGTATCAAGAGGTCTAGGTAGGATATAGACACTAAGAATGTTAACAATTTCCCCCTCTGATATACCAATGAGGCCCACATATCGCTCACTCTTATCCGCCCAGGTATTATGGATGGTTAAGGCCAATTAACTTTTTACTAGTATGCCAAGCCTCTGGAGCCTGTTGTGTATCCTGAATAAGCTAACGTTCTATAACCCCATATATCCATGGGCTTACTTGTGGTGCCCCCCAGTGGCGTCTCCTGGAGGAGGACCACGTTGGGGGAATCTCTCTTGATATATTGTAGTACCATTCTCCTCTTGATATTGTCACCTAGGCCGCTTACATTCCAGGACATTAGGCATGTGGGTGCCTTATCTATGCCGGCTGTCATGTGCGGTATCTGGACATGTATCTAGGGTGGTGTCCCTCCAGCATGATAAAAAGATCAGGGCAGCGGCACCTCTCCAATGTTTTGCACAAGCGTGCAAGTGTAGTAGGCAGGATGGAGATGTAACCCAATCTTGCAAATTCTCGTGTAAACATAACACTGGTATATTCCCAACAAAATTCCCACTCCCTGCAAAGCAGATCCAAAACTGCCCACCTACCACAACATTGCAGAGTGCCTGCCACCCCAAAAAAAATGTAAACAGTGAGTGTCAAGGGACAAGGCTGTGGCTCCTCCCATCTGTCCCAATAAATATATCATCTTACTGTTCCCAGCGATTCAGTTCTGGTGAGTTAGTAAGTGGTCACTGCAAGCTAGCAGTATCTCTGGGTCGATGGGACTCAGAGAGCCCTGACTTTGTTATAGGTCGCCAGCTGCATCACAGGCTTGATGTGATGCTCGATCAGTACTTTTTGGATGTTTGTAAGTCCGAGGTCCTTCGGCTAGTGAATGTTAGATCTTTGAATGGCGATGGGAATTACTTTAGTCTCCCTGGCTGAACACCACTCTCTGTGGTTCTGAACTGTTGGACCCGGTCTCGTGGCGTGGTCCTCCCTGATCCATGCAGCTCCCTATGACCCTTATCCATCCAACCCTTCCCGCCATGATGCACCCACTTTCTCTGATAACCGAGGCCCATGTCCTTGCACCTAAGATGGCCCCCCCGGCCCCAGCCCGACCTCGGCCGTCGGCGCCATACCCAGCCAGGGGGTAGAGCGCTCCCTGTGAGCGAGAGAGGGAGGAGTAGCTAGATCACACCTTCCACTTCCCCTCGAGAGATGAGTTTCGATCACCCATCCGGCCTCCCTGTGGGCTGGCTCCAGGCCTGCTGAGTGTCTGGGATCCCTCCAGACCCAACTTGAAAGGATGAAAGGAGCCACCGAGGTGGAACCCCCAACAACCAGCCGCCAGGTGCTAAGGCCTCCGCCTGCGAGGACTCCGGACATCAAAGGAAGGGAGTCCTATATCAAAGGTGGCTCTGGGACGATCAAGTCAGTTGTATCCTAGACTAAATGAGCCCTGCTGACACTGTCACGGCTCTCCTGCATCCTGAAGAAATATCTGAGCCCTGCTGACGCTGTTGTGGCTCCTTTGCAACCAAAGAAAACCACCGAGCCCTGCTGTCGCTGTCGCGGCTCCCCTGCAACCTTGAGAAACCCTGAACCCTGCTGATCTGATCGCGGCTCCCCAAGACCGTAAGACTGCAATATCCTAACTCGAGCCCTGCTGATTCGATCGCGGCTCAGAGATTACTCTGGTCCGGCTGGACCCAAGATCGCCTCGTATCCCCCAGTTCGAGGATTGAGAACTGTGCGCCGGATACTTTGAACCTTGAGACTGTCCCGCTACCCTACCCCTATCGTGACTCTTTGAGCCCTTGCTCACTTGTGTATAAGACACTGCAGATCATAAAGATCCACCTTTATTTGAAGATATAAAGAATACGTTCTCTTAATCCTACGGTGTGGTGTCCCTTTGTGAAGTGGTGCTAGCGCAGCGTGTACGATTCTAGATTCGGGATCCTCCCCCAGAGGGTCTCCCGCCAGTGCTCGGTGTGTTCCTTAGGAGAGGTGGGTCACAGGGTGGTCAGGTGCCAAGTCTGTCCTCCCCTGGGATCGCCCCTTCTAACATGAACCATCAGTGTCTCACCTCTGCCTCCCAGGGCGTCCATGTGATTTGATTCCAGGAGTGGGTCTCCAGCCTTCCAGCCAGTCCCACGCCTCTTCTGCTGAAGAGAAGTACCAAGTCTTGAATTCTTCTGCGACTCTCTGTGAGCTGGGAATATCATGGAGTATTTGAGTATTGTGTTGCACAACACCTTTTTAACCGCAAGGAAACTGCAGTGCATCTTTTGTACCTTTAAGGTGAAGGGAAGAATGACAGTTGCATTTTCATTGGTGAGCGGTGGGGTGCTGTGGGCAGTTTGGAGAATTACATCACGGTCAGGAAGGTCGAACAAGCGTGCTATGATGGGTCACTAAAATACCCCTGGTCGTGGCTGGGTACCTGTGACCCTGTGAGTCTGATCCACTGAAAACATATTTAGAAAGGCAACAAGGTGTTTCAATATGAGGTCTTATACAAACAGCTCTGTTTCTGAGCCTTCTGTTCACTTGGGGACCTCTAGTATGCGGATATTATTTTGCCGTGACGGCCATCAGAGTCTTCAAGGTGGGCCTCCAGATCTGTCCCCACTGTTGGTAAATGGGCGACTTCTGTTTTTAGGGTAGTCTTCTCTGCCTTGAGGGCAACTGTCATGTCTTCATTCTCCTTCAACGTGTGCCGACATTGCATAGATCCGCTCTCACCAGCGTAAGTTCAGAGTTGATTGAATCTATTTTGGTCTCAAGGGATGTGCGAACGCCCTGTGTTGCAGACATTATGTCCTGTAGCATGAGCACTTCTTCCTTTGGGAGGGAGGGGGGGGGGGGGTCCTGATGCAATCTGGGACTGTGCTTCAGAATTGCCGCCCGCCCGGCCGCCATTATTGACTCTCTTGGGACAGCTATTTACTCCAGCTTAGTTTGGTATCCATCCCTGGGGTCCTTTTCCCCCAGTTATTGTAAGGGGTGAATCTGGGTTTACTGACCACTGAGTAGTTCACAGTCCCGATGGCTTGGGAGGGGTGGGGGAAAGTGGTAAGCCAACCGTACTCACTGCCACCTGCAGAGGTGAATTACATACACCACGCAACCTGTCGGGTTTCAGGTCCCTCGCCACCAGCCCCACGCAGCGTTCGTAGTTATGGACAGGCCCTGGATCACAGGCAACAATGGTCAAAGGATCTTTCTCTGTGTTCTGAGTTTATGTGTGCAGATTCTGATGAATCCTCCGACAGTAAAAACAGTGGAGGGCCCTCTTTCCGTGCAAAGTAGCTCAGACAGTTCTAGGCAAAAAAGGCCAGAAATTCAAGGGCTTCAATGTCTCTGCTTATGAGTACTTAATTTCTCAGTGAGGGACACTGTTCAGTTACAATTGGTTCACCCACAGTGGTAGCAGGGGCTGTATGTACGGGCAGTCAGCTTAACAATTGCCCTTCTTTTTCCCCACCCCTCTAGTCTTTGGGCTATAGTTCGGGTTCTCTGAAGTCCCAGTAACGCCTGCAAGGATGTCCGCACTGTCTCAAGTGGTCCCAAGATGTTGGCCAGGGTCTGAGGAGCTAACCACAGGACTCACGAACCTTTTGCGCATCCACCATGGTGCGCCTTTCTCTTTATCTGTTTCTTGAGCTTTCCATCCCTTCCTCCCATCCTAGCGGGTGGACTCAGTCTGTCTCATTCTGTCCCTTATCTATACTTGTTCATCAGAGTCCAGAGAAGAGAGAAGCCACCTCTCTTGGTTTTTGTTGACTGAGTGAACTAGTCCCCTCCAGATAAGCTCACAAAGTGTAATTTTTCAGGCCTTCACAACGTTATAGGCTAACAAATGTTCCTTTGCTGTGTAGCTTGCATGGTCTTGAAGTCGGACAAATTGGTAGGCATGTGATGTGAGCTAATGCCAGGCCACTCTGACCTTTGCCGTTTCCAATTACTGCTTGCGTGATTAAGTAAATGCAAGTAAGCTTTCAACAAACAATAACAACCTTTTACAAGTTTTATACTTCTTAAAAATCAGGACGTTTTGCATCGGAATGTTCACTCTAAGAAAAGGCCGTGGGAACCAAGGGGGTACAGAAGGCATTCTAACGGTACAGGTATGTCTTCTGGATTGTACATGCAAAACATTTAAAGTGACGCAATTTTTCAAAAAATATTTCACTTTATAAATTGAACTTTTCTAATGTTAGGTCTTTTTCAAACATGTTACATATGCTTTGGCCTCACACTTGTCTAGGATACACAGAGACTTCTCCATACTAATTTTAGATCCCTGTTTTAAGATTTACGTGTTGGCATCTGTTAGAACAACTTTTCCATCTTGTGTTAAGACTTTTAGGGGTTCTTTTTATTTACAGTTTGCAGTTACACAAACATATTTAATGTTTTGGCAATTAAAGAAGTACGTTCTTAAAAAATACATACTAGGTAGATGTTTTATGAAATAAATTAACTTTTTTCGAAATGTTTATAGCTTTATTCTTCCCCACCTATATAAAGCAATTAGTTTTACTCCTTATTCAGGGACTTATTTTAATGCAACATCATACACTGTTTGTGACACTAGTAAGTGTGAAATACACTAAATGTAACAGTATTTGTCTGATATCTTATGACTCACACTGCAACAGGAGGCTTTCTGTTTTTTGCGAAGGTCTGAGACCTGTTTCTTGGAGTCCAAGAGAGCCAGAAGTATACTAAATACTGATCGAAGTACAATAGGGCCCCACTTGTCACTCTGGGAAGTGAGGCAGGGCTGTGCAACTCTTACTCAGGGAAGTGGTGAAGTTTAAACATTGGGAACAGAGTAATACACAACAAAACCCCATAACTGAATGTCTAATGTTTTTCTGTATAAAAAGGAAAATGTATTAATACACGTAAAAAGAAAAACTGTATTTAAAAGCATGATACAATGTATTGATGTATTCATAAAGCGCAATGCACACCACCTGAGACCTCTTCGCGTTGAACTAAAACAGACCCAGCTAAAACATTAGCGACCAGTGCCAAGTGATTCAAGAACCTGTGGGATTACTTAAAAAGGAAGGTTTTGACTGCTTTCCTGAGAGCCATGCAGCCGGAAATTGATCTCATGGTTGTGAGTAGGCCAATGCATAATTGGGTCACTTTGCAGTAAAAGAAGGGGCCACTATGAACTTTGTTAGTTAGTGCGAGAGTCAGAAAGTCTTTGCTCTCAGCATCTCGTGTCCTTCGCTCTAGAGTACTCCTGATCTGTCTTTGCAGCTGCTGTGGCTCCTCCCAAATTCCTGGGTCTCTTAATTCTCTTCTCCCCAATAATTCTCAATGGGGAGGGGAGGAAAAGCTGTTTTCCAGTCTTTCACATCTGTATTGTAAATAACGAACAATGTCTCCGAGATGTCAACAGAAGTCAGGCAAATGTACCCAACTTTGCTTCCTTCTTCCTTCCTAATCTGTTCGGTGCCAGGGCAGATGGCCTTGCAGCACTAATCATTTGCATGTAGCTTGCTTAGCAGCAGAATGGAAGATTCTGTACTTCTTATTTTTTAGTAGTACAACTAATGTCAACCCATTGCTAAAATATGGGATGTTAAACACTCTGTGATCAATATTCTAAATATGAGTTCTCTCTGCACGGAGTCTTAGTTAGAATGCCTCAAGTTTGTCATACAATTAGGTAGGATTTGGATGCAATATGCATGCACTTTTGGGAAAGTTTTGCCAGGCAAACCAGCTCAGTGCACCAAACAAATCTTTGAACGTAATTCACTAATCAATAGGTAGCGAGTGTAGGCTCGGTCACGCTTCAGAAATGTGATCATGTATTTGAGATACAAGACCAGCCTAATGGCAATTCTGATTCCAGCATTGGAGCTTGGAATCTGATTTTGTGGGAGACCTAGCTAAACGGCATTGCAGTAGTGCAATCTTGACTTACTGCAGAAGTATACTACTGTTGGTGCCCACTGCTCTCTGGGAGGAAAAGAAGAATGTTTGTCAATGCCTTTATAAATCCAAAGTATGATGTTTGTGCAAACTAAATGGTTATGGAGGTTCATAAGAGTCTAGGTAAGTGTCCAGGACTTCCCACATCCCCTCGAGGACACTTTCCAGGGTGAGTTCTGTAGCGCAATATTCTCCTCTGAGATGTGTGACCCAGTTGATCCATCCTTTGTAGTTAGTTTTGCTTGTGTCATTCCAGTTGGTTAGCACTATTTTCTCAGATGCTGTCAGTAAAAGATCCATTAGGTCTTTATCTTGCTCAGTCCTCAAATTTGAGCGTATAAATGCCGAAGTGAGGGTGGAGAATTCCATCGCTAGTTTGCACTCAAACCATTTAATAATAAAATAAAAGAGTTTCCCCATAATACCTTGAGTGTTGGGCATTGGCTCAAGCACCCTGAGAGAATGTCAGATGTAATGCAGTATGTACAGCTGATGCCAATGTTATGTTAAGCAACTTTACCTCTCTACATGCTTGTCCTATTCCTCTTTTGTTTCACCACAAATTTTTCTGTCCTTTCCTTCTTACCTTTCTTTCACTCTCAAAGTACAAGCAGTAGGGGCTAGCTAAATATTCACCATTGTACAAACGACTACGAACATTCTTGGCTAACCCTGCAACAGTCGGTGTGATTGTATTCTTTATATACATTTTCTTTTTTAATAAATAAATAAATAATTACAAATAAAGCCAAAGTGTGTGCTTGGTATAGCTGGGATATGATGGTTGAATGCTAAGTTGTCATCCAGAATAAGGTCTAGAGATCCAACCTTCGCCTGAGGGCCTGGAGGCTCACCCATGGAGGCAGGGCATAAAAGGTTATTGTAACTGAGCCTATGCCTACAAACAAGTAAGAACCCTGATTTGAATGTATTAAGCCTGGGTATGTAATTCTTAGTATACCTATATTTTAGTATTAACAATTGTGAATGTGTTTTTATACCTGCTTCAACCACACTAAAGCCTTAGCATGACTGCACATTTCAACTTATTTTAAAAGCACTGGCATTGTGCTATTTCATGTTGAACACTGCCCATTTTAGCCTAACTGTTCAAGTAAGCGTAGCTTCATTCTAAAGCTGGTACAACGAAGCAAACACTGGAAAAGTAATTAAGTCGGCCTTTTACTGTAACTTTTTGCATCTCTTCCTCATGGTTTCCTTACATTCCATCACAAGAGCCTGGTATCGGTTCCATCTAAAGTTTCTGTAGATCACATGTCCTTTCCTCAACTTATTACATTGAGAAAAATTGTACAAATGTAGCGTCAAAATGTACATAATTGAGCAATTTGCACCTTGAATATTTTTTATGCTTGTAGTCTATTTTTGCATTAAAATGTGTTAGACTTTCATGAACTTACCAGAGTGCCTGCTTTCTTGCAACCATTTTAAACAAACTTTGGCCCATCAATTGCTGAACTGCTCCCAAGCAGGCATGCAATATCTTTGCCAAGAAAGGTGCAAGCGGATCCAAGATAATCTGGATCTGTGTGTCATACACAAAGCAGATTGCATACAAGTCAAATGAACTTTTACAAGACATCCCTACAGATCTTTAACATCGGAGCTTCTGGAGAATGTTTTTCAATGGAGAATGTTATTCAATGGACAATGTCTGCAAAGCCAAATCTGTGGACTTACAATACAATCAGTGGCCCTCACCAAAAAGACCCAAGAAACTGATGCAGCAACATCATAATATTGCAAATATACTCTTTAAAGGGGTTGCATTTCACTTTGCAACAAATACAAATGCCTCCTTCCGTTTGCACATCAGTGATTTGATTGCCCAGGCAGGCATATTTACAGGTTTTTAAGCACCTTCCATAAACGTTTTTGGACCCAAGGGACAACCCAGAAGACCCACTCCCAAAATATGACGTGCACACTCAAATGCTCGGTAAGCAAACATTCAATGTTATGGAAAGTCTCCTCTATCCGGTGTCTGGCCACAGTCCACTGGATTCCAACTAGCCAAGTAGCTAGTCATCTGGGGCATACATTTGGATCTGGCATTAGTACATAAAGATCCTCACATGAATGCACAAATGGCTTACGATCATTGTGGAGGAATTGAACCAACTCTGCACGCAGGTACAGGGGCACAGACTCTGGCTACTAAAAACTGCAACAGTGTTTGAGACTAGGTACCTTCTGCATTATGGACAATGTACCTTCTGCACGATAGCCCATGAGTTCAAATGGGAATAGCTGTAAGAAACCGCAAACCAGAATTAGGCAGTCAACGGTAGGGGTATCTGCAATCTCCTTCAGCTACTCAGGCTGAGTGGTGAAGTGAGGTAATCCTCAAGACTTCTGGAGACAGCTGGAAGGCGCACAAAGGCTCTCCTGCAGCACAGGCAGGGTCATGGATGAAGTAGACTCACCAACAGATGCAGAAAGTGATGACTCTTCCTCTGGTCCTCAAGAAATGCAGATGGCCGTGTGTAGCAGGCCTCAAGCAGCTGGCTGAGTGGACCTCAGCCAGAGCTGGTGCAGTCCTTACAGCTCCTGTGGGGCTCTACAGTGGTCACTTTTCTTTTTGAAAATCACAGTCAAGCATCTTCTTCACAATCATGAGTAAGTCCTCATACAGGACTGTTGTAGCAGCTCTTCCTTTCAGCTACATCAAGGTAGAGCTCACCAGTAGATGTGAAAAAATACTCGAACAATGTACTAGTCCAAATGCTCTGTACCTATAGTCACAGCTGACTAACCAGCTCTTCTGCGGTCTTTGAATTCTTGGTGGTTCCTACAAATACAGGGGACAGCAACCTCACTTGATCAGTGCACACAGTGACTATGGATATCAGGATTCTCTCATAGGCTGGATCTAAATGACCCAAATAAATATTCAGGAAGAGGAGTAAGAGCTGAGAGCACAGTGGCAACTCCAAAGGGTAGGGCACCTGGCACCCTGTCCTAAAGAACAATTATACCAGGATGAAGGTGCAGCCAGAAAGTGAGCAAACTGTCTCGAAAGTCCGAGTTGAACACATGGAAGCCTTGCACAAAGGCAGTTACCACAGTGACTCTAATGGGCTCCTCCATGAAAATGGCTTGACATGCACAAAGACTTCACAATCAAAAACATGGACAGGCGTGCACACTCACCTTCCACATATGGAGGCAAAGTGTGATTGGGTGGACCTTATGCAAGTAGAAAACAAGCACAGATCCTTGCCTAAACGGTCAGGTACAAAAGCCTGTCCTTTCACTACACTACCCGCAACACAAAGCACAGGTAGAGTGCGCAGTAGCCTTTCCCTAAAAAGAGAAATGCATAATGGGTGTCACTCTACCTCAAAGCACAGGCCTGGGGTCTCAAATCAATAATTGGAAAGAGCCCTCAAGTGGACGTGTAGGATTCTGAAGATCACGGAGGAATAAAACACTCAGCGGCGTAGCTAGGGGGGGGGGGGGGGGAAGGGTGGTGGTGGTCCACCCCAGGCAGCACTTTTTTGGGGTTGAACTGAGTCTCGTTTACAATCTTTTGGGCTCACGATCATTGACATTTTAGCGTGTGCTTTGTATTTAGGCTGCAAAGGAATCTTTGTATCCTCTACTGATACAATTACAGTAGCGCCTGTTGAGTGGATGAATAGATCCATCTCTTTTCAGACCCCTGGTTCTCTGGTGTCTTAAGACTGTTGTATGGGGATACGAACCAAGGGAGGTCTCTAAATATCCCTGGGACCCCCTCTTTTCCTTGTGTGTTGTTATGAAAACAAATATCTAACCATGATATTATAACAAACTTCGACCTGAGCAGGAACTTTTATAATGTCAGCACTCAGCAGCTTTTATTTTTTACACTTACCATATCTTGTGAGTCACAGTGCGGCAGCTTAGCATATAAAGACAGACTGCTGGCCTAAGTTCCCAGTAGTCTTTTGGAGTGTCACCCTCCTTGGCTGCAGACAGCTGCTGGCAATCGGGATACATCACGTAGAGACTGATGATGGTGAGACAAGTTGCAAAGTGGCACCGTAGTCTTGAGAACCGTACCCTGTACACTCAGCACCTACTCTCAGACTCATGCCGACCGGAAAGAACTCACCATGATAGGGCCTGAGCATGCAGCAAGTGTCGAGCGTCAGGAGGTGTCAGGCCGAACACGGGCCTCCTCCCTTAATTATTTAACTCCGTGCAGGAGGTGCATTTAACTCAAGGGCCTGACGAGTATGAAATTAAAATTTAAAACATAAGTGTGTCAAAGGAGGTAAACTCGGACCTCTTTCAAGAGCTTGCCATCCTTTTTTCCCACCACTCCTCAGGGCCGGCAATCTGAGGGAAAGCCCCAGGCGCCACAAGCTCGAGCTACCCCTCTGAAAACACTTCAAGGACAGAGTGCAGAACAGGACAGCGATCCTGTGCAATGCAGAGAATTTTCTGACCCAACGGAAAGTCTGTATTTCCCTATTGTTTTTGCAATGTCGCTGAGCACAAAATATTCATAAGCAGACCGGATTCTTCATGTGGCCACTATGTAACACAATGGAATAAACAACATAATTTGTCGGACCAGCCAAATACCTTAATATGAACCATGATAAATCAGTGATTTTTTCTATTTTTATTCGTTTTTATGAATTACACATCCCTTAGTCCTAACACATAAATTGGTTAACGGTAAAAGAGGGCAGGGCACAGGGGGTGGCCAAACACCGCAACACTGAGTGCAGGGCACATGTGCATGACCAATGGTTGCAACTAGCAGGCATCTCTGTCATCGGGAGTGGGCCCAATGCGTGGTGCAAGTCTTGGCCCATGAGCAGAACTTGCTGTGCTCAGTGCAGTGATCTCAGAGAGTATGGGAAATGAGAGAAAGCCATGGCTATGTAGGCGCTCACTGCACACCAACAAAGATGGTACATTGTGGGCCTTGCACAATGGAATGTTGGTGTAGGGCATGGTAATAGGCCACGTCATGGGGCCAGTGTCTGCTGAGCATAGCATAAGGCCACACATAGTATGTTTTGAAAGTAGGGGGATAGGTTCAGAGTGCAGGCTTTGGCCATCCCCTTTGTTCCCTGGTTACAACAATGACTATAGAACTTAAAATGAGAAATGTAACTTTTATGTCGCCTCAGTTAACTTTTCCCTCCATTCTCCAAACTGTCTAAAGTTTAAAATGTAAGAGTTAAAGCTACATTTATCAAGTGTATGCCAAATGTTGTGCATAATAAACATTTGTCGGTATTGTTGTTTTAAAAAAAAAAAGTAAGACATCAGCATTAAAGTGCTTTAAAGGGATGTCAAAATACTAATATTCACCACGTGCAAATAGGTTGCTCATTGCAGTTTTGATTGTATACACAGACAATGCCACGTGTGTACTGAGAAAACAGAACAAGGTGGCTGGACAGGAAGATTTAGCAAAACAACTTTCTGCCACGTAGTCAATATATACCACGTGAACACCGGGCAAGAATCCCAAAGCAAATGTATTTTCTTTTTTAACTCAAGTTATTAAGGATTCAGGAACACGAACACCAACAAAACAACTGTTACGACAGTGGATTTATGGTAACAATATCTACAAATCTACAATTTTTACAAATTTACAACATTTACAAACATGAATCAAGCAACACAGTTAGGCGAGACACACCAAAACAATACAAAATTCAGTGAACAATGTGAATTGTGATACTATACAGTGCAAAAACTTTAGGGTTTAAAGCAAATGTGTGACCAGTCCATCGGACTATGGGACCATGGGACAGGCGGAGGTGATGGAATAAAGAGCCTGCCTGTCAACCAATCCTGTGGTTCAATGTTTATAACCGGGTTGCTCGACTAGGATCCAAAATAATTGGTAAAGTTCTATCCTAGGGGCACCCTTGGTGTTTGCCACAGGGTGGAAGTGTCGACGCGTTTCGAACCGGCTTGATTACAGGTTCTCTTCAGGACGGGGACTGGGGGTCGTGATTCTGCACAGTGGCAAAAGAATGGCTGTGTAGTCGGTAACTCTCAACAGGGCACAGTTTCTGTGCTTCACCCAGGGATTAGGCAGGGGGTGTGGTGCCCGCGATGCGGCGCACGGACAGGGTTGGCGACGGCTCACATGTTGCGGCGTCTGTATTAATGGCTGAAGTGACGTCCACGCCAGAGAGCGGTTAGTTGCTTCTGCTGGGACTTGGAAAGGAATCAATCCTGCGTTTCGAGAGTCAGCGTAGACTAGCAAAACTGAGTCTGAGGTGTGAATGCATTCAGCTTATTTACTAGAAAAGGTGGTTCTGGAAATGAAAATAACTTTCCTTAAACACTTCGATGTTTTATTGAGCTTGTAGCCTGCAACCAAGGCATATTCGCCTATCATCTGCAACAAAGGAGGGATTGACTAAGCTGTACTCTCAGTCATGATTAGACTATCATTAGGGAGTCCGCTTTCACCGTGGTTTTGTTAAAGGAAACACCAGCAATGGAGGACTTAGTCGGAATGTTATGGAGTAAAGGCTCAAGAGTCATGATTAATAGAGAGGGGGATAGGGAACACCCTGACACCCCAGGCCTCTTGGGTAAACGGGGGTCCAAAAAGCATTAAAAAACAAAATTGGGTGAGAGTCGTGTTGGATCCGCAAATGCTGCCAAAAAGTTATTACAAATTTAGCGTGGGTTGCTGCACTTTGTTTAATTAGGACCCTGGCTAGGCCAGGTCCTGGGGACATTACATATAATGATGGGGACACCATTGCCCCCCGCAGTCCAAGGGACCGCCAACTCCCCGGGGCTATTTTTAAAAATAATGCATGGGGGCTTCACCCACCTTCCCATGGAAACTGTATAGTAAATTATATATGGGGGCTGCGTGGCCCCGGTAGCCCTGGAGACCACCACCTACCTGGGGCTTAATTTTTGTTGGGGGGGGATGCCCAGCCCCCCTTGTGTCTCCCTGGATCATTGCTGGAGCCAGCCCTGGGGGTGCTAGTCCCAGGTCCATCTAAGGCTCACCTGGGACTAGCCCCCCCCAGGGCCGGCTCCAGCAATGACCCAGGGAGACACTACGGGACATTCCAGTTTACTATGGCTTGGAGGGAGCACTGCTCCAGCCAAGTATAGCAAACTCTGGCCCGTTTCACGGAAGCAAGAGCATTGAAAATGCTCATGCTTCCACGAAGAGAAGAATTACTTCTGGACAGAGAGAGCTTAATGTCAGCAGCTCCTTCCCTCCAAAAGCATTGCTGGCTCCCGCAGGAGGCAGAGAGCTGGTAGGGACCACGTGGGCCTTCAGGCTCCACCTGTGGTTCCCAATGAACTGGCCATGCAGTGGGGGATGGAGCCCCTGGGACAATATCGGTCCAGGGAAGTGGCAGCGCAGGCCCACCTTCCAATTGAAAGAAAAATAAAATGAAGGCCTGCCCCGGGGGATGCGGTTCCCAGGGTGAAAATAGGCCTTAGGAGGGGGTCCACACGGGCCCCCTCCCATTTAATAAATAAAAGATAAAAGGCAGGCCCAGGGGATGGGGTCCCCGGGCCCAAAATGGGCCCAATGAAGGGAGGGGCATGCAGCTCCATTCCTTAATTTTTTTTAAAAAGGAAAGGCCGGGCCCCAGGGGCAGGGCTCTGTGAGGCTGTTATCTGGAGGCCGTGCAGTCCCCCTCCCCATTTGAAAAAAAAGAACGGCCCCGGAGGATGGGGTGCCTATAAATGTATTTAATTTTAAAAAAACTCCAGAAAGTCCCTGGAGGCCACGTCTCCATCACCACCTCTCTGCAAACGTGCCTGCTGGCACAGTGGTGGCTGGGGAATTAAATCCCCTTGAATGACGAGTGTCTTTGGGGGCAACAAGCCATTTTGTTACCTCCATTAAGTATCAGACAGCGGGATTGCTGACAGGACTTGAAGGCCATGCTCCTTTTCTCTACCACACTGCAAACACGCCTCCTGGCGCAGTTTTAGTGGGGGAATGAAGTCCACTTTACTCCTGAGGACTAAAGTGGACTGCTCGCCCCAAACAGAAGTGTGTTATGAAGCACATTTGCAGAGTGGTAGAGAAAGGGGTTGGGCCTCTCGCAACCATTCAGCAATCCAGCTATGTGGATCTTACTGGAGGAGTTAAGAGGGGTGATTGGCCCACACGGATCCTCAAGAGCCAAGGGGACTTCATCCCCCAACTAGTATTGCACCAGGAGGGGCATTTGCAAAGTGGTGGAGAAAGGGGACGCAACCTCTGACAACCTCTCAGCAAACCCACTGTGTGGGACTTATTGGCATTAACAGGAGAGGTAGTTGGCCCCACAGGATCCTCTTGAGGCAAGGGAACTTCCCACCTCTACTAGTAGTGCACCAGGAGGTGCTTTTGCACAGTGGTAGAGAAAGGGGACGCAACCTCTGACAACCTCTCAGCAAACCCGCTGTGTGGGACTTACAGGAGGTAACAGGGCCAATTACCCCTCCTGTTACTGCCAGTAAGTCCCACACAGTATGATTGCGAAGAAGCCCTCCTGGTACTGCCTGTTAAGTCCTAAACAGTGGGATTCCTGAGAGCTGATTGTAGGCCCAACCCCCTTAATAGTTAAAAAACCATAGAAATTCACTGAAAAAAAACAAAGGTTGCAGGAACGTTAGTGTTTGGGGCAGATTTCACTCACACAAAACCAGAGAAATACAGCAGTTATAGTTGCCCGAGCTGACTATAACCTATTCCCCACAATACACTGCTTATGCCCTCACATATTACATCAATCATGACTTGGTCAATGACATCACTGATGATACCACAGAACCACTCACACACCTACTCACACTCCCATACAAACTCTTGTACGCCCACTCACATACCTGTACAACCACTAACATACTCATTCACCGACCTATACCAGTACTCACACACCCACTCAGGCCTCCATAGAGCCTCTCACACACCTACTCACTCACCCATACACCAACTCACACAACTATTCAGCCACCCATATAGCCACTCATACAACCAGTTACTCACCCATACAGCCGGCCACATAACCACACACTCACCGATACAGGTCCTCACACACTCACTGTCACATGGTTTGGTTTCACCTTTGCACTGTGTTATGTTAGCATGAGCGTGTTAGAAGTGTAAACTCCATTTTCCTTTTCTGCAGCCTCTGCACACGACACATTTTGTTATTAAAGCTTTTTGCCTAGTTGGATATTTTGCTTCACCCGAGAATAACATGTTAGCTTACCAAGCAAGGCTGATATTATAAGCAATGTCTCTACAGTGAGTGCCGAGGCCATCAAGGTTATTTCAACACAGCACTTGTTGTTTGGATTGATCAGCGCACTGAGTAGACATAATAAATATGCAGCTGTGGCCAACTTTGGGTTTAGGCGCGATTAATAATGCACTACACAGAGCATGAGTTGAACACTTGATGAATATCCGCATGCAGAAAGTTGGTGCAGGAGATGATGTGATCCATTTCTGCTGAACCCAAAAGGTATGAACCCAAAGAGACCTTCTGTAGATATAATATAATATACTAGCTAGGGAGGGTAAACTGAGGTTATATTTAGACCTTTTCCCTTTAGCATTTTAACATGCTTTCACCCTTTGTATTTTATGGAATAGTAACCATGCTGATAACCTTCTTCCTTATATTATGTTTGCTTGTATTAGCGAAGATACTGCGCTTGAGAACACTGCATTAGAAATAAACCTTTGAAACTTGCACGTGTCTTCATTGACTCCTCGTTCTGGATTGATATGCTAGTATAACGAAAGAGTGTTCATGTGTTCCACGTTACCGGAGGTGTTCTAAGTCCATGTTCTGGGTTGTCTAAATTATTGGGGGTCGGTAAGAACCAATGAGACACCGATTGCTAGTCTGGTATGGGATTTTGGATACTAAGGTGAGTTTTGGCACACCCTGAGGTTCTAAGTCTCTATGCACAGTTCTGTGTGAGAGCAGGCTCCCTGCGACATGGTGCCCAACCGTTGGTGGTCTTATTACATGAATCTTGAGTAGTACTTGTATCGATCCTTAACACCCTTCACTATTGTTTCCGGTAAAGAGTGGTGTCGGACAAACCTACCTATACTTACATAGGTCTTTTCAAGCTTGATTCTTTCAAGAAGGTTTCTTTGAATTACTACCCAGTTGTGCTACGTACTTTTTGTTGTACCTTTTTCTTTCTGTGTCACTATGGCCGCAGTGGACATTCCGCAGCATAGTCACATTGCGGTGCGCAATCATTAGCAGACTTATCACGTCCCCGTGGATGGCATGGCTGTGATTATGGTAGTGAGTGTGGAAGTGGTTTACCCTTACGAAATCTATTATTCGTCGGTGACCTTCCCAGCTGTGAACGCAAATACTAATGTGTTCGACACGAACACTCCCACGGCTGTGCCACAGGTCTATGCTCCGTATATGACACAGGAGGTTCCAATTAACGCTTGGCAGCACCGAGTTTGGTTTAATGGCGCCCTACCCCACTCCTTGACAGCAATGAGATTAGGTCCTTTGTCCATTCCAGGCGCTAGATGGCCTGTATTGGCAGGATTTACACCGCATCCCCGACATGGAGCGGTTGCCGTTGCTGATTTGTGGCGGTTGCATGCAGTCGCAATTAATATAATTAGGTCGTTAGCGCAATACATTACCCGCAATCTCCCGGGCGGAGCCCCAGGTGGTGCGGCTCTCTCTGCTGGACAGGGCGGAATGAAACTTAGTCCTGTAATGGTCAATGCTGTGATGGGCAAGCGCCCCCAGACTAAGGATGATTTTCCTTTCTGGCTTGCCGAGAAGTTTGACCAGCTAGAAGCAGTATTTCCTAACAACTCCTGGAGAAAAACACAGGATTCTGACAATTAACATGCCTAAGGACTTGATCGCAGAAGCTGGTGACTGTGAGTCATGAGGTAAGATCTTTGCGGCAGTATATACTAGGTGCTTCGGCACACCATCAATGACTGTCCTGCCGACGGTCGTTAAGCGTGTCCAAGATGAGCACGACCTGAGGCAGCGGTTGAATTGGGTATGCGCCTATGCAGCAGTTTTGACGTAGTTTCCGATCTCGTTCTTGCGAATGTCAAGGGAGATGCTGTGAGCTTTCAGGTGTCTAATGCTTTGCAGGCTGTACCCGATGCTGACAAACTCCTTCAGTTACCAAGAATTATCATGGCAGCTTATAAGACTGTGGGCCGCAACAGTTTGGGAGTCAAGCCATTTTCCACTAAAGAGAAAAAGCAACCCCAAGGGCCGAAGTCAGACTGGCAAACAGCGCAAGGCCAAAAAGCAAAATTGGCCGAAAAAACAGAAACAGGGTAAACAGCAACAGCAGAAACAGGAGTCTCGTCCTGCATCACCAGTGCCTGCGCCTACAGAACGCATTCATGACTTGCGCGATTGCGCGACGATAAAATGACGCGATCGTTTTCAGGTTTCTGAACAACGTTCTCCTCGTTCTTTTCAGGAATCATCGGCCTCTTCGACCGGTGGTGGAGGAGGCAGCAGAGGTCGGGGTGGCCAGCAGGGACGCGACCAGCCCCGCCCGAAAGACAGTAAAGGCAAGCAGGACGATTCAACACCGACGAGACCCCAGTTTCAGAAAAAGAAAGTTTCCGCTTTAATAGCGATATGTGCCACATATAGTGAGAACGCAGCTTCGGAATCAGACATGGGCTCTGACCTTGCTGGACAGAGCGGCGGAGATTACCGTAGTGTGAGAGGCCTTGCGTCCGCTACTGAAGGTGACAGCGACTGACCGATATGTTGTTGTGGAGACAGCTGATACTAGGGTAGCTCCCTCTGATAGACTTTATAACATAGTCCTTTTAATTGAAGGTGACATACAGCGTACCATCAAGGGGGTATTTTGAGAAAATCTTACGACTACCTATGTATATTTTGTTAGCGGAGGTTTTCTGGCCCCCACCTTTTGTGCTCGCAGCTCCGAGAGGGGAGGAGGTAATCCTCCCTAGTTTCGCGCACACAGTCCCGAAAGAGCAGGCGCTGAATTTAGAGTTGGCTAAGGCTCTTGCGCCGGCTCTGTTCCGTACGCAGTGTGGTTGGGATACATTTTCCCCACACCACGAGATTCCTTTGCGGTCTATGCCACAGCCTCAACCTCAATATCCCATCCGACGTGAAGCTAAGGCTTCCGTCGCGGAAATCCTTGAACAATTGGAATATCAAGGTGTGATTGAAACTAGTGTGTCACCGATGAATAACCCTCTTTTTACTGAGACCAAGTCTGATGGCTCATACTGTTTGGTATTGGATTACCGGCATTTGAACTCGCATTGCCGTACCTGTGCAGTACAGAATACACACAGGTCAGCCCTAGTGGATGGTCTTGTGCGTAAACGGTTTAAAACCATGCTTGACATATCCAACGTTTTTTTCCCACAATTTGGACTGACTGAGTTCCCAGTGGACCAGTTTTACCTGTGGCGGTAAACAACACCAGTATAAAAGAGAACCGATGGGCTATAAGAATAGTCCGGGCGTGTTTGCTGCCCGTATAGTCTCTCTCTTAGAGGGAATAGACCCTGATGCGTGTTCGTATGTGGATTATATTTATCTCCCAGACGACGAGCTTTGGGCGCATCTGTGTCGCATTGACCGCATAATTTATAACTTTGCGGACTTTGGTTACAAGTTCAACTTTGCAAAGCCTCACATTGCAGAATACACAGTGTTGTTCCTGGGCTATGAGCTCAACAATGAAGGTCAAGGATTGGCTCATCACTTCTTGGAGATATGCGCACAACTGCGCGCTCCTACAACTCTGAAAAAATTAGTCCTTGCTGGGATTTTTGAATTTCGGGTGCACTTATATTCCCGAATATGCCGAACGTATCAAGCCTTTGTATGCTTTGATACAACCTACTTTTACCAAATCTTGCTGGCTGCCGAAACATTCAGCTATTTTGCAATCTTTGCAGGCTGATCTTCTAGAATCTAAATTCTTAATGACTCGTGATAACCACACCAACCTGGTGATAAGAATCATCCCTGGGGCGGTGGGTTTCACGTACCTTACTTTTAACGAAGGAGACACAGTACCTATTGCTTACAAGTCACACTTGTACACTTTGGCTGATATGCGGTTTTCCTCTGTGGAAAAAGTTTTGACAGCAGTGCAAATGACGATTCTCAAGGAACGTGCACTATCGCAGGGAAAACGCATGTTGGTTGTAACCTCGTTTCCTGCATTAGAATCAGTGACAAAAGCAAGTGTGCCAAATTCTAAAGCTTTGCACCCTCGGTGGATACAATGGGCAGCATCATTGACGTCTCCGGATGTCACGTTTATTTTTGATGCCTCCTTACAGTCGCAGGAGTTTTTGCAGTATGAATTTGTTCATCCTGCCTCTTTGGCTATGCGGCCTTTGGAGGACTTCCATTGCATCATATACACTGATGGTTCAGCGCAGGTTGCGCATGGGTCTGAACACGCATACGTTTCCGCTTGCGCTATTGTGGTCGTGCACATGCAGACTCTAGGCGACTGCACCGCACAATTAGCAGAGCTTCGTGCTCTGATGCTTGCATTGGAGTACGCTGATCCTGGTTTGACAACTCTTATTGTCCAGTCTTACAATGAAAACCTGTTCTTCTTTTATTCAGAATGATTTTCGTGATTCCAAGGGTAGCACAATAAAACATAAAATGATCTGGGTCCGAGTGGCTGAGCAGTTGCCCCTCGTGTTTGTGATTCATACTCTCAGTCATCAGCGCGTGGGAGTCCACGCTGTTGGTAATTTGCTTGCCGATGAGGTAGCAAAATCAGCGGTTTCGACATATTTGGTTGCAGCAGTTACACGTTCCAAAAGTAAGATTGATGATGTTATCTTGGCAGCTGTTGCTGCAACTGAGAAGGGAGGTATATATCCAAAAGGATTCCCTTCAAAGTATTCATACCACTTAAGTCCTGATAAAGTTCCTTATGTGAAAATACCCGACGTTGGTGAGAGGTTGCTTCCCAAGGCGGACCGCAGGCCTACACTGATTACCGCAGCCCATGAAGGTGTTGCGTCTGCGCATGCGGGTGCTTCGGCTACTGTAGCTCAGTTACAACAACGTTTCTGGTGGTGGGGGCTGTACAAACAGACGCGTAATTATGTTCTCCAATGTGACATTTGCCAGCAGATTAAGCCTTCAACTGCTGCGCGTCCACCTCAGACACAGTTGTACATATCTAATAAACCCATTGGGTGTGTTTATTTGGTTCACTGCGGTCCTTTTTCTTCTGATACTGAGTATAAGTACATCTTAGTAGCAGTTGATTCATGCACACGCTTTGTGTGGGTGTGGCCACACCACAGCACTGATTCACGGACTGTCATAAGAGACTTGCGTGTCTTTGTAGGGATTTTTGCCTGTGGTACTTTCCATTCGGATCAGAGTCCGGCTTTCGCCTCAAAGGCGGATAAGGATGCCATGACTTCGTTGGGGGTCCTAGTCAAGTTTTCGTCTCCATGCAGATCTGAGTGTAATAGTGTTGTGGAACGGATGAACCGAGATTTAAAGCGGTCTTTGACAGTTTGAGTTATAGGCACTGGCAGGAACTGGCTGGCCCACCTCAATAGCGTGCAATTAATATTCTCCCTAGAAGGTCTCTGGGTGGGTGGACCCCATACGAAATGCTCTTTGGTATCAAGATGTATGTCCCGGACCTTGACGGTCTAGACTCGGTGGCTCAAGCTGCCTCCTTTGACATAGATGAACATTCGAATGTTTTACAGGATCTACAAAAGACCAGAGACAGTCTTGCAAAGGAACATTTGCCCTCCTCTTTGGATGATGCGTTGCAGATCCCGGTAAGTTGGCTGGCTACCCCAAGTTGGAGAACTGGTTTGTGAGAAGATCGATAACAAGAAAGAATTTAGTCTCTCTTATCGAGCTCCAGTTCCAGTGCTTGGAGTGAAGGGCACAAGAACAGTCATTTTACCACCACTTCCAGGTCGTATGGAGAACAGGTATATCTCCATTGACAATGTTAAGATACACAGAGTGGCCGATTCTTCTTAGTATAACACAGGCAGTCTCATGTGCTTCGATTTTGAGAAATTCTATTTTGGCCCCGGTTTCTAATCACGTGCCTGATGTTGCTCTTGAGTTGCCTGGAATTTCCAGTCCTTTATTGAGTATACTGCCTAGTATTCAACATGATGAAACTGACTATACTTATCCAACTGACTTATCGATGCCTGATTTGCAAACTCGCTTAGCTACAGAATCCAGATTCTCATTTGACACTGTTTCCCACACATCAAAAAAGCCTTAGAAGATTTCTGTTTTGGCTAGACTGTTTAAAAAAAAAAATGTTCGATTCCCCTTGGGCTTCTTTTTGGATGGTGCTTTTTTCAATTTACCTTTTTATGCCAATTGGTTTTGTGTTTTATTTTTTCCGTCTCGTCAATGGACACTATGTCGAGGAGAGAACATGCATTCGACATATAATGGAACATTGGCTCCCCATTCCTCATCACACAGATTGAAGAGAGACTTGGCCTTAGTTAATATCACTGCTTGGCCTGTCTTAGATGGGATTGTATGGGATGCTGTTCGATTTCAAATCCATGGGCCTACTGAGGTTATAAATGTCCCTAATGTGCTTAGTGTGTCTATGGGGGATGTAGTTAAACAAAATATTTGTTCTGATGATTGGGATGTTCAGGCCGTAGAATCGTTGTTTTCTTATTTGAAATATTATGCTGCCTTTGATGCTGAAGATTTGTACTTGGAGTCTGCTAATTACGGTAATTTGTATAGGTATCAACATTTTGGCAATCACTACCTGCATAAAGCTAATACCAGGAGGCTCACTGTAAATTACACCCAATGGGAACACTGTCCAGCTCCTATACAAGGCAGTTCTGCTACCTTTTTGAAAAGGTTCTCTTATTTTACAGATTTTAATCAGTCTACTCCTAAAGCATTTTATTTTAAACGGACTGAAATGTCCACATCCAAAGTTAGACTTACTGATACTAAATTATTGTATTCGAAGTCCTTTCTAGACCAGTTGGCTGTTTGGGGCTACGAGTTGAGGAAGGATACAATTGACCTTAAATCAGTTTGGGGTTCTTTAAGCTGGCAAGTGCATGGCACTGAGGCTTTGCACCGTGCATGCCTCATCCCGAACCATATGTTGTTTTTGAATTCTACTATTTCACAGACAACATGCTTTGGATTGGCTACTCCTAAAAGATTGAATGCTCCTTCTTTTCCTGATTTAGAGGAATATTCCGGTTGGAGTAATATTACTAAATTTTCCATGAGAGAGTTACAAACTCTATTATTGAATTCCTCCTTTAACATATCCAGTTTGGATCCCGAAGGCTGGTTGCTCTGGCACAGAAGTGCTGACACATGCCAGCATCGTTTTCTGGGTTTAGCACATGGCTTTACACAGGTCAGGGTAGATCCCCGTTTTGAAAATGGCCATTCTGTGACTACTATTCTGTAGGCAAATTATGTCAGAATTGTCTCAGACATTCTACCTTGGCGTCAGTTAAACTACATTTATCTAAACTGACTGACGATGTTGATCTGAATGATTTTATTAAAGGCCCGGCTAAAGGTAGATCTAAAAGATGGATATAAGCTGTTTATAACAAATTCTGGAAAGCTTCCCAGATTGAGGCGGCTACCCGCCTTAGAGCTTTAGATCAAACTAATTTAGAAAAAGTGCTAGCAGTTGTAGATAATAGCATTAACACACTCTCTTCCCGCATTTACACGTTAGATTATATTGTGTCATCTGTTGTAGATATTGTGCAAGATGAAGTGTCTGCTTTGTACCATGGTCAAAATCATTTGCTTTCCATTATGCAGTTAGCCTGGACATTGCAGACCCTTGAGGCAGGAAAAGTGCCTTGGCATTACATGGATACATCATCATTGTTTGCCCCTTTTAATTTGACAGACAAGCAACGCTTACTATCTATGAAAGATGCTTCTTTTTCAATGTTGCACATTGAACGGTTGGAGCCTTTATTGTTTTCTGTGGCAGAAGCCAATACTGCTACGTGGCTTATTCATGGTTTAACAACTCTACCATTTCCTTTGTTCGAGTTTAAAAACTGTATGAAATACTTTGCCATTGGTAGATACGAGCCTCTATGAAGTTCTTATCTCTATGAATGCCTGTTCGCTTCCTTTTACATACAGATGCCTTAGGGAGGGAAAGGAAGTTTATTTGAATGGCGAAGAATGCACTGAAACACCAGATCATTCCTTAATGTGTCGACATATCCAATTACATGGCTCTTGTAATCAAAACAAGTCTAATTTAGCCTGTATTTTGAAAGGTACCCCCGTGCCTGCGATCGTTCCCACATTCACAGTACTGGCAAATGGGAGTTATTTACTTTTAAACAATGAGGATCGTTGTGGGTTAATAAAAGGGATTGCTTATGTTGTTACAGTCCGTGAACGTGTAGTTTGTTGCAAGAATGTAATGTATCCACCCCCGCATGGGAAACTTGATGTTTCCATCTGGCCTAAGATTCCGAACTTGAAAGCAGAGTTCAATAAGATGAGTCGCATAAGAGCTCTATTGTCCCAGAAAGAAGTTGCCCTCATATCTGCTCGTGAAACATTTATCCTTCACGTGGCTAACGTCCGCACAGAGGTGCATGCCTTATTAAATACTGACTTGCCCTTGCACTTCGGTGAATTAATTCACACAATCTTCAATGCGTCCTCCACTTCTGGGCTGCTCAGTTTTTTAAAATTGTAAGCAGTGGCTTAGTGACTTCCTTCCAAAAGATTTTCGGGGTCATTCCAGCTTTCTTCCATTCTATTTTCTCCAGCCTGTTTGGTGGATTTCCCTTACTACTGGCTCT
Organism: Lissotriton vulgaris; assembly: GCF_964263255.1. Taxonomy (NCBI): domain Eukaryota; kingdom Metazoa; phylum Chordata; class Amphibia; order Caudata; family Salamandridae; genus Lissotriton; species Lissotriton vulgaris. The sequence goes on along the minus strand of NC_141691.1, from coordinate 921,412,000 downwards.
TGCTGCTGGCGTGCTATTACTATTTTGTTTATTTCAAAATGGATGCACATCCTGTGTTACAAGACGAGCTGTCTCGGCTAGGGCTGCTTCGCGTCTGGATGCTTGAGTACTATGGTACGCTGCCTCTTGCTACATTGAGTGCAGCTTTTGGATTATCGTTTCGATTTTCCTACTTTACATGCATCCAGTCTGTCTGTCATTGCCTGAGTTACGACTTCGAATGGGCCCTGGATTTGTGTCTCTGCAATACAGTGTCTCCCAATGCGGATAATAATCAACTTATGAGTCCCTTAGTTACTCATGAATTGCTTTGTTCTTATGGAGGGATTATGGCCTTTGCAGCGATGCATGGAATGCTGGGTCGTTGGAATGTGTTCGCAGCGGCACAAGATTTCTTGGCTCGCAGCTTCCTCGAGAACCCACCGAGTTGTTCGCTGATGGTGCGGGAGGCTCTGATAAGTGAAGAGCATGTATGTTCTTTCCCTTTGTTAAATTGGATGGCCGAATTATTTTCGGATGATAACAGTGACTTCTTGTTGGAGGCTGTTGCTGCATATTTTGCATATTCATTATTAGGATGAACTGTGTTTGCAGTCTTGTTTTCTTGACCGACACCTTTCATTGGATAATTGGATTTTTTTAACCCTCACTTTTGGAAACCCTTACCTATTAAAGTCCAAAAAGCAGGATTTGTTTTCTTCTTTTTTTCCACAATTATGTTTCTTTTATCTCTGTTTTTAAAGTACCTAATTGGAGACTTGTGTTTTGACTAGCGATCTTGAACTCTGCGTTCCTAATTTGCCCCTTTTTTTCTTGTCCTATCCGTGCTCAGATCAAAGGGAGGGTGTTATGTGGTTTGGTTTCACCTTCGCACTGTGTTATGTTAGCATGAGCATGTTAGAAGTTTAAACGCCATTTTCCTTTTCTGCAGCCTCTGCACAAGACACATTTTGTTATTAAAGCTTTTTGCCTAGTTGGATATTTTGCTTCATCCGAGAATAACATGTTTGCTTATAATATCAGCCTTGCCTGGTAAGCTATGTCTGTACAGTGAGTGCCGAGGCCTTCAAGGTTATTTCAACACAGCGCTTGTTGTTTGGATTGATCAGCGCACTGAGTAGACATAATATATATGCAGCTGTGGCCAACTTTGGGGTTAGGCGCGATTAATAATGCACTACACAGAGCATGAGTTGAACAATTGATGAATATCCGCATACAGAGAGTTGGTGCAGGAGATGATGTGATCCATTGCTGCTGAACCCAAAGGTATGACCCCAAAGAGACCTTCTGTAGATATAGTATAATATACTAGTTAGGGAGAGTAAACTGAGGTTCTATTTAGACCTTTTCTCTTTAGCATTTTAACATGCTTTCACCCTTTGTATTTTATGGAATAGTAACCATGCTGATAACCTTGTTCCTTATAATATGTTTGCTTGTATTAGCTAAGATACTGCGTTTGAGAACACTGCATTAGAAATAAACCTTTCAAACTTGCACGTGTCCTCATTGACTCCTCGTTCTGGATTGATAGGTTAGTATAACGAAAGAGTGTTCATGTTTTCCACGTTACCTGAGGTGTTCTATGTCCATGTTCTGGGTTCTCTAAATCATTGGGGGTCGGTGAGAACCAATGAGATACTGATTGCTAGTCTGGTAGGGGATTTTGGATACTAAGATGAGTTTTGGCACACCCTAATTCACTGAGGTTCTAAGTCTCTATGCACAGTTCTGTGTGAGAGCAGGATCCCTGCGACATTGCCTATTTAGCTACAAAGCCACACATCCACTCAGTCACCCAATCAGCCTCTCAATACAGCCACGCACTCATCCATAAAAGCCCTCATACACCCACTTACACAATCACTTATATGCCCATTCACACATCCATGCAAGCACTCACATATTCCTGTACTCACCAATACAGGCATTCACACAGACACTCACCGTCCAAAACAGTCACTCACACACAATGTCATGTAATGAAACAGCTACTCAAACAGACACTGACTCACCCATAGAGCCACTTATACACCCAGTCAATTACTTAAACAGTGATTCAGACATCCACTCACTCACCAATATAGTTACTACACACCCACTTAACCCCTGATAGAGCAAATAACACTGTCACTCACCCACCCATACATCCACTGACACTCACTCACTCACCAATACAGCCCCTCACACAGTATCTCACTCACCCACAAAGCTGCTTGCACAACAACTTGTACACCCATACAGCCACTCGCACACCAATACTCACAAGGATACATACAGTCATATAGCCAATCACATGATATATGTTATATATTATATATATTAGAAGTAGTATCATTCATTAGTAGTACCCTAGTATACTACTTTAAGTTTTGTAGAACTTTAGTATATATGTTTAACACTCATAGGAATACATGTATTAAGCATTTTTGTGGTCGGGAATGGCCGATCAGTCCATTCGCAACCGCAAAAATGCTTTTACATACTTTTGAAACACAAATTGCGATTTGGTAACACGTTACAGAATCTCAATTTGTGTTTGTGATTCGGTATTTGGAAGGGGCGTTTAGGGCGTCCATTCCAAATACCGAATCCGAATGGGATGTATGAATGTTTGGGGGCCAAATTACGGTTGCAAAACATCGATATTGAACCGACTCCTTGAAGGAGGTGGTAGCCCATTCATAAATGGGAATTTGTCCCCAGTGGGCCACTTCCTCTTTGAGAATGGAAAACAAATATGTTTTAAGAGCAGGCAATGGTCCCAAGGACCACTGCCTACTCTTAAAAAATAAAACTGCAAATTTTCCTTTTTCTTTTAAAATGCATCCTGTATTCCTTTAAGAAAAATGGGCTGCATTAAAAAAAAGAAAAAAAAGAAAAAAGACTGATTTATTTAAAAGGAATCACAGACATAATGGTCTGCTGACCTCAGCAGGCCACCATCCATGTTATTGCGTGGAGTCCTAATGGGTTGCAAATTGAGACCTACCTCATTAATATGCATGAGGTAGGTCTATTTGTGACCCATTAGGAATCGCTAATCAAACTCAAAAGAGTTTAATAGATTAGGAATATTGATTACCTAATTCCAATTCGGAGAAAAAGGCAATTAGTTTATCGCTACTTGAAATAATGATTTATGTGGCCCAGAAACTCTTACTAAATACACTTACTGAATAGGGTCCTCAGTGATGCTATTTGGGATCAGGGCCATTTCTAGGTGTTTTTCCGCCCTAGGTGAGAATTGAAAAATGCCGCCCCCTCCCTTTTACTACCACCTCCCCCCAAAAACGTGTTGGTATTATGAAGGTACAGTCAGTGTTCTACCCAGGGGCATTCAACAGCTCACCATTACACAAGAGAATGTGTTGTTAATTGGATATCTTCTCAGGCACTACAGTGTTCAATTCATCACACATTCACATAATATAACATAACAAGTGAATGTGTTCAAGAATTATTTGTATAATTTACCCCACTGTCAAAGATTTTGAAAACAATATTTCTGAAGTCCTGTATATGAGCACATGAGGTAATGATTGAGAGGATAGGTTAGTGTGTGAGTGAGTATGAATTGCTTACTGATAATCTCGATTAATCTTAGTCGTCCTTGCCCCAGTCTTTACTTGAGAGGTGAGTGCCAACTCGAGACGGGAAAATCCAGAAGCATGTTGAAAATGCAAGCCAGGTCCATCCTTCTGAGCACCATAAATAGATAGTCATTCCCAGCATTTTCCTGACATACCTAGCTCTAATGAAGGCCAGGAAATCCAAGCGGAGGGCAGGAGTGATGCTATGATTAGGATGAGGACAAGTAGGTCTAAGGATAAGGATGATTACCTGAACACATTACCTCTACATCATTCACACTCCAATCATCACTAATAAAAAATAAAATTATCCCATTGTGAACACATGCAAAGCAACCAACCCTGCAAGTATAGCAGAGAAATCCACAACACACACAGTCACCACTGCAGTCCCAAGCCAGTATACAGAAAACGATGCTGCCTAAACAGTAGGCAGTAGGCAGGTGTACAGGTAGCCCTAGAACGTCAGCTGCCATGCACACACATGACCAAAAACCATGATACTGCAAGGTAGCCAATACTGCTATAGCACCATGAGGGGCTCCAAGAAGCATGTGGAGGCACAGGACTCACTGGAGTGTACAGAGTTTGGACTGGCCACAGAAGGAGAACAGCCACATTGGAAACATCCCTTCAACAATGACAGACTGGTACAACTTCCCCAGCTCCTGGCAAGGCAAGGCTCCTATCAACGTTCCCCTGCTTGCAGCTCCTAAAAGCTGCGAACACCCCCTATCTGTCCAGCACCAGGGAACCAATGGTCTCAATAATAAAGATCCGAGCTGTTATATATTTTGTATAGGTGTCCTAATATAGGCATAATCGTAACTTGCCCTAATATAGACATGCATCACATTGCCCTTATATAGGCATGATTCAAGCTACCCTAATATAAGCATGCTCCTTCACCTACATCAGCCCACTACACTACGCAATAACGGGCTCTTAGAAATTAACCTTATCTAGCTTCAGCCCTGGATACAGAAGGAGGTGTTTTCCCTAACACAGGCCTTCAGCATAAATCTCCAACAGGGCTCATAAATTATGCATGAACCATTATCTATGCACAAGGTCCATCTCTTACATCTTCCTCCGTCCGACAAAATGTCAGCACTAACCACACATAGAAACAGAGGACACTCTTGGGGTATAAATATACCACATCTTGCCCAAGTAAGATAGAGGAGACACACTGACAAGAGACTGTCATTCCTGCATGCAGAAGCTCCAGCTAGCAGCGGTCTAAACATCCCTTGCAGGGTGTCCAACTCGATACCAGGGCGGGTCCTACATTCTGTCATTCTAATGGTAACTGTGTTGACTAGAACCTAGAGTGACTCTTGGCAAAATACCTACACAACACCTGCATAGATGTTAGGTACATTTTAGGTACATCTAGTTAGGGACGCATCCTAGGAGTACGCACTTTTATCATGTGTTTTATATCTATGTATGTATTCAAGATTATTGCACAAAGATAGAGCTTTACTATTTCTTTATTCTTGTAGTGCTGCTATTCATATATCTCTGTTAATGTTTAATGGTTGTTACAGTGCATATTATTTACACTAGAAGAACACCTGTGCAATAAATACTTATTGTAACACACCCAACTGTTTCTTCTGTGTAATTCTCTGAGAACCAAAGTGCGCACAAGTGATTAGAGTTGTTCATGTTCGATAGTTGCCAGAAACTATTCCCTCCTTGTTTGAAGGAGTGTCTAGTGGCACTGTGAGCTAGCTGGTAAAAGGTAAACATGTTAGCATACCCGATAGGGGTATACAGAATCAGTCCGACACCAAACCTATAGTGTATGTTATCCAAACACGCAGAACCTATATAGGGATATAGGAACTACACAACAGACCTTGATGAGAAGCTTATAGTTTATAAACTCCCCATCTCAGACAAGCAGGGTGAAAAAACAAGAGGATGCTGGTAATGCCTGTAAATGTATGTCTGTTGGATGAGTGCACCTTGCTTTTTCACCATGCTTCTAGATTTTCCAACCTCAAGGTGGGATTCACCTCATTAGTAATTAATGAGATGAGGGCTAGGGACATAAATATATCACTTTAGTTTAGTTTCTTTATGTGTTACTGAGGATAGTTAAGAACAAGATTTTAGGGAACACATACCAAACATAGGTGTCAAGTGGCATGAGGTGAAAGAGAAGCGTTGTTGAAAGCATTTCATATGAAATAATGAAGCTAGTAAAAACGCTCTCTCCAAACTTTTAGCAGAGTTCCCTCTCTGTGTCACTCTAAAGGCACCCATTGGAACATCCTCTACCTCCACTAGATTGTGACTAGGAAGGGGATTTAATTGAACAAGGCACTTTGAAAGCATGGTAGGGCAAGGCGAGGAGACTGAGAGCCTAAAGCAACTGTGAGAATAGCACGCTATCATCAAAACCTATAATCACAAACAGTCATACATGTTGACACAAGGGTAATTGATGTCATTACGTGTGAGCCTCCCGCATACAATTATATATACATTTAGTGCCATGAGGTAGGATCCAATGAAAAGGAACGTTAATGCTGATAACCACTACTATAAGGAAATTATAGCATACTTGAAAGAAAAACGCTGTTTTATAAAGGCACCAAGCCGCCCATTTTGCGGCGCCATACTGCGGTTTTATTGTTTCTAATACAGCAATGTGTTGAGCAGAGGCCTGTCAGGAAGACTGAGGTGCACTTGATGGAGCACTTGATAGCGCACCATACTTTCCTATTGACTGATGTTCCAGCTACCTGTTTTTCATTGCTCCGAAAGTCGGGATTAGCCTGAACTATGCTGCACCATAATTGGTTATTTCAATCTACTTTCATTGTGTAGTTTGGCTTTATTTCAAGAAATTGAAAAGCAACAGAATTATTTTAGGCCATCAATTCAACGCATTCAAGAGTAACCTTATGCTCACCTTTTAAAGTTTTCTGACACAGGATTTTTGCCACCTTCCCCCTTTTGCCGCCCTAGGCAGCCGCCTAGTCTTGCCTAATGGTAGAAACGGCCCTGTTTGAGATGTTATCAGTGATTTCACAGACCATGTCATGAGGTATGGAATTTGTGAGGTCATAAGCAGTGCATTGTGGGGGTTTACGTTATAGTTTGCTCAGTTAACTGCTGAATTTCTCTGGTTTTGTACCAGTGAAATCTGCCACTAACTATAACGTCCCTGCAACCTTTGGTTTTTTCAGTGAATATATGTTATGACTCAATAGGAGCCAGGAAAACCAGCTCATACATGTGGATGTTAATAGTACATTTTCCATGCACATCATACTGGCATGCTGTGCACTAGAATGGTAACAGTGTAGTCTCAAAAGAATGTGGTGTGTTCTGGTGAACAAGCCATGTTGAAGATTAAACATATTGATTTGTCCAATGGTGAATTGCATAAATAATACTTGCAGCACATCGCCTGAGTGCAGGCCATTCAACTAAACATTTGTTTATAACCGACATTCACACATTTCCATTCACAGTGCAAATGTCAAATTCCACTATTACCATAGTACGTAGATTCCAAGGATTTATCACTTTACAAAGAAAAGATTGATTGATATTGTATCGAATTATCCACTTACACTGATTGAATCGCCTGAGTTTTGATTGCATATTATTGTTTAGAAAATCTACATGAAAAACCAGCATGATGTGCATCATATATGAGAACACACCAAGAGTAGTATTCCCTTTGTAGATGGAAGGAAAAGGCATCATGAACCATAAGGGGGCGGCACCTCACTTTAATCATAGCCCCTCCCACAAAGTGAAATTCTCAAACGTATCAGACGTAGACTGATGGGCAGAAATGGCAGTATCTAAATTGGACCCTGTGTTGAGGGATTTAAAATGTATTAAAATGTCCTCTACTTTAAGTGGAAAGGCATCTGTCAGTGTATTACAAAAGGACTGAGAACAGTCTTTGAGGGAATTGGATGCGACAGAGGTACATTTGTTATGACTGCAAACAATTATTTTTAACAGTTACTTGCTGCTTCACTTTTTTTGTGAAGTATGTTGTTTTTTCTTTACGTATCTGCACTGTGCACACAGCTAAATAGTTTTTGTAATCGACTTTTTCTAATTCGCATTAGGCAGAGTGCCATTTTTTCTTGCCTTCTCAAGTTCTGCTTGAGGGTCCTAAGGTCCTCTGAGAACCAGGGGGTCGAAAAATGTGTTCTTTTTATATGGGACCTTTTAACTGGAGCTAGAGGCAGGGACACATCATTCAGCCACTTAATACACTGCAGTCTCAGCATCATCAGAGATAATAGGACAGAAATTAGTGAGCCACGATGAAAACGCATCAGCTTGAATTTTGTGCCATGCACGAGATGTTGTCCAATCTAGACGGGCTGGAGTATCTTGACCAGCATGTACGTAATGAAACTAAAAAAGAACGGCTCTATGATCAGTTCAGGTTAGGGGCATGGTTTTTATCTTAGCTAGCGCAATATTATTTGAAAAAATCCCTTCAAGGTTTGGTCCACTGTATGGGTAGGACCTTCTACCCATTGCGACAAACCACAAGATGACATTGTAAAGATAATGTATCAGGATTGTCTAACACCTCCAGATAGAAAACTGAAATCACCCAGGACTGCCAGATTGCTATAGAGACTATATGCCTTTAATAAACTGCCTATCTCTTGGGTGAAAATGGCTTGTGGCCCAGGGCGCCGATAGAGACTGATCCCTTTTAGAACTTCCATTTTCAACACTTCAACCTGAAATTTGGAGAGAGCAAAGATAAACATTGGGCCAACCCATCAGATTGGTGGACTATGGCTATGTCACTACCCCATTTACCAGGACGATCTACTCTGTAATACGAGAAGCCCAAAGGAATAGCTGTAAGCATCTCTGGGCTGGAAATGCCATCCACCCAGGTTTCCATAATAAAAATCACCTAGAACCTTTAGGTACTCACAAAATTATTGAATTCTAAAGAATGCTTGAACAGTAACCAAGCATTATTGAGGGCACATGCTATCAACCTACTTGGTTGTAGAGCGAGGTTGAGGGATGAGAGATTAGAAAGTATAGATGCAGTATTAGTATGGGCACCTAATATGTTAAAATGAAACCTGCAGGCAGTACATAAAGTGTTATCCCCAACTCTGGGATCCGCAACTTCAAAACAAACACAGCCAAGGTCTTTACCTTTGCGTTTTACCTCCTTCAGAAAACCAGCTTAGTAAGATGTAGTGTTTGAATATCAGCCTTGATAGGCGTGTGGTTGGCGCTGGGCGCAGTCCATGCGTAGACGGGCAGAGGGGCAGCTGTGGTGCATGTCCGCACAGAAACGTGCTATGCTCTGCTGTAAGTAGGCCACCATCCCCCAAAGAGCAGGACTTTAGGCGTGGCTTGTTCGCACTAACTGCGACTAGCCGAAGTAAAAACAAGGGCAGGAGGAAATTAAAAACATAACTGGCATCCAGCAACCCCTGAATTCCTGACCCACGATCCCCTGGGGACATGAATCTTACTGGTAAAGTAAGGACAAACCAAATAAAGAGTGAGAAAAGGTAAATCATTAAATATTAAAATCAAGGGTGAAACCCTCTGAATATGGCCCCCACACAGGACCAGGAGCCAGGCACCTCCCAGAAATGGCATAAAACGCCTACAATCAATTTCAGGAGCACCGAAATCCACATTCAGCACTCAGCTGCACGGATGTGCTACGTGCTGCTGTGATTAGGCCGCCATCCCCCAAAGGGCGTGACTGGAGGCATGGCTTGTCGCACTAACCCTGACTAGCCAAAGTAAAAACACAGGTGGGAGGAAAAGAAAAACAAAACTGGGGTCCCGCCACCCCTGAATTCCTGATCCAGGCTCCCCTGGGGACAGGAATTCCACTGGTAAATTAAGTACACACTAAAAATAGAGTGGGAAAAGGCAAATCATAAAATATAAAAATCAAGGCGAAAATGCTTTCAATTGGGCCCCCACACAGGGAGGGAAGCCAGGCACCTTCTCCTACAAGAAAGGAGGTCGTAAGATGTATTGAGTCATCAAAGTCTGGCTCGTCATGCATTCCTTGCCCAACTAAATGGACTAGCCAAGCGGCAGAAACAATTTCTACCACTTTGACAAACATTTCATCAAGGACTCTTACCCACTTTATGGAATAAAGCCTCAGTACTGCCTCAAATAAAAAAAAAAGTCTTGACCCACAAATTGCAAATAATTACTAGCCGATCACTCGCCTGCCACTACCAGCAAAAATACTCGAGAAAGTCTTGAATAGGCAATAGGTCGACTATATTCAATAATTGCTTGGATTCTCCACAGTTCGGTTTCCAGACTGAGCACAGCACGGAGATGGCTCTTCTCAAAGTATCTGAGGAGATCAGAAGTACTATTGACCTAGGAGGGAGAGCTGCCCTTGTATTTCTCTATCAATCTTTGATACAGTTAATCGTGGGCTGCTGATGGGTCGATTGAGCAAAATAGGAGTATCGGGTACAACCTGGAAACTGCTGAACTCTTATCTCATTCTCAATGGCCGAGAACAAACAGCCAAACTTGGAGGTTTTACCTCCCCTGCATATTTTCTTCCTTGTGCGCTTCCTCAGGGCTAGTCGCTCAGCCAGACACTTTTTAATATTTATGTTTTACTTCTGGCTGAGATTATGAGATCATTCGAATTTTCTTTAACATCATATGCAGATGGCACACAAATTGTTGCATCATTAGGACCAGGGGACTCAAGCAGTGATTCTAGATTCAACAACTATATGCAGGCAGTCAGTCAGTGGATGGTCAGAAACTGGCTTCAATTCAACTCAGCTAAGACTGAGGTTTTGATATTTGGGGCCAAACCATTGTTTTTGTCATCATCTTGGTGTCCATCTCAACTCGGCACATTTCCTAATCTGGTTAGGACTGTAAGGAATTTGGGAGCCAAGTTCAATGATACTCTTATCAAGTGAATGCAGTTACTTCAGCCAGTTTTTCTACTTTCAGGTGGTTGAAAAAGATTCTACCCTTTATCCCTGCCAAATTACAGAAACAAGCTGTGACTTTATAAGTGATGGCAAAATATTCACTACTGTGGTTAGCTTTATATCAGTAGGTCATAAACAAATTGCAAGCATTGCAAAATGCAGCAGCTTGGCTTCTGTTCAAAATTCCTAAATATCAGTCCATTTCCAAATATGTCAGTAAACTACACTGGCTGCCAGTCAGACACAGAGCACTCTGTATCATTTACAATGCACTGCATGGACAAGGTTCAGTTTTTCGCAAAAAACACTTTAACTGGTACATGGTAGGAAGGCCCCTTCGATCAGCATCTGCTAAACTAGTAGCAGTGCCTAGGTTTCATTGCGTGTCTTGGGGAGGCAGAAGCTTTGTACTGGGAGCTGCAAAACCATGGAATTTGCTCCCATTAGACATCAGGACCATGCCCACCCTGCTGGAAGGCTTTGAAAACCTGTTTTTCTGTAGAATAACTGTTACACCTCTGGGCACTCTTTCTCTCCTACGTAAACTCAGCTAACAACTAGACGCCTTTTAGGTATTGGAGCGCTTTACAAAATGACTAACATAACAATGGTAATATCTGATTACTCCTGGTACATCTGAGTGTATACATGTATGAAGCCAACATCGGGCTGTTAGACCACAACAGAGAGCTGGACACATATCACTGGCGTGTTTGTTTATAGCTTATTATGAGTGACCGCTTTTCAGTAAATTAGTTACAGTTCAGAATTTTATTTAAGACTAACAAAGGTAGTTTGTAAGACACAAAAAGAGCTAGGTGTGTACTTACCAACGTTGTTTGTTCTAGTCCTTTCAGAACTTGCGTTTCTTTCTCAAGACTGTCAAGCTCTTGTACAACAATCGTGCGGAAATGGTCTAGTTTAGACAATCTGCCATTGGTTAAAGACGAAAAGGTTATTACATTTTCCTAAACAATAGATTTCTGTTTCTAGCAGTGAACTGAACTGTACCGTTTCGCAAAATAAGTCTGTACAATGAAAACAACAAGTCTGTATTAAACGAACAGCAACATTTACAGCAGTACAATTAAAAAAGAAGTAGGAAACGCCAAATGTCACCTTTGTTGGACTATATTTCACTTTGGATATTTGCAAATCACCATATTGCCATCTGAATAGCCTTCATGGCGTTTTACCCACCTTTGTGACACAGCCAACAATGGCAATGACATTTGTAGAGCGAACACATTTGTTAGCCAGAAAGTTCAGTGCAGAATTATTTTAACAGGTGCAATATGTTTCTTAATATTTTATTCTAACAGGCAGAGAAAGCAAGAACATTGGTTTAGCCACATGGAAAATTCTGCTTCCCACTGAGGGTAACCTTACAGTTAGGCTAGAATCTGGATAGCAGAGCACAACTCTCAGCAGTGGTGCTGATCTCACCATATCATAGGCATTTTTACCAGTTCTGTGCTTTTAACATACAAATCATTGATATCAGATGTGTTAGTCTAAGGGCCCGATTCCGATTGTGGACGGACCGGAGTTCGTCCGACATCGCTTTGTAACTGGAACCGAACGACATCCTGACGTCTGTTCCAGCCCAGGAAGCAGGATGCCTATTCTTTACAATGGGAACATGCAGTCCAAACAAAATGCATACTCTCATTGCAAAGAGCAGAGGTTCAGTTCATCCCTGCACCATGTGGCAAGCACCTCAAGGTGCCTGCCACCGGGTGCAGGGATCAACACAGGGGCACCTTAAGTGCCCCTAGGCCTTGAACCCACGGGGGCCCCGCTGAGGGCCCCCAGAGACAAATTCCCAATGCCATTTTGAAATGAAGCGGAATTGATGCAGCAGTAGATTTTCATAAAAAGTATTTATTGTAAGAGCACAGAGAGCCATCCCAGCTGGCACAGCCAAGGCACAAGTAGAAACTGCCGCTGACAGAACACTCAGGGCATGAAACTTGTCAACACTCCTGATGACATCACAGTAATCTTGCTGATCTCTTCCAGCATCACATAACCACACCTCCCCCCTTTTAAAAAATAGATACTGAAACCAGAAAAAAAGGAAAAAGATACAGAAAGAAAAAGAAAAGAGGGGAAAGAAAACCAAAGATTAATATAATTAACAGACATCAAAATTTACACAATCTCGTAAATTGTTTGGCCTGGTATGGACCCTGGAGCTCTTCCTGACATCCCCCTCCCCCCAAAACATTATTGTCAGACTTCACACTTCTGGGAGGAAAACAAGGATCCTTAGCCACACTTGAGGTGCTCCACACAAATTCCATTGGCCAATTTCACAGCATTCTTACAAATATCTACAACCTGCTGAGAATCTAGAAATTAAGAAAGACCTTTTCTTTCTGAGACAGGATTTTTTACTCTAACCCAATCTCCCAAACAAATCTAGTGGATTTCTTATTGGACAGTAGGTTCAATATTTTTAACACGTTTCAGGTGATTTTTTGTTGGCAGACTCCCACATGCTCCTCATGTCACCACCTTAATGGAATGACATCATCATCCAACAGGGATAGACCTGTGAAGAAGCTTTTCTTCCTCTCATAAGTTCGAATGGACTGAAATTGGTGGCAACATGAGGCGATGTATGGTATGACCAAACCAGATCTTTCACAGCGTGAAAAATACAAAACTTGGATCTGAAAACTGCTTGAATACACTCCACAACGACTCTGTTGAATCGCTCAGTTTTGCATTTACTTTGCGGGTGGTAAAGAGGGGTTCTATTCAAACAGTCAATGACACTCTTGAAATTGGGAACACTGATGGGTTCAACCTCAACCCACTTGGACAGATGATCAATAAGAACCAAAAAATATCTTGAATTGCCAGGAAGAACATGGAAAGCTCCAAGAAAGTCCATGCCTAACTTCTGCCAGACTCTACCAGGAGGAGGCACAGGGGATTCAACAATACCCTCTAAGACAAGAACTTTGTCACTAGCATTGCATTATGCACATTGTTTAACCAACTGATCAAACTGGGTGTCCTTCCTAGGCCACCAAAAATCAGACCTGACTTTTCTTTTAGTAATGGTAGCACCAAGGTGTCCTGATTGAGCGGCTAAAATAATTTTCTCTCCGTAGCACATGGGATGCACCAGTTTGTCACCTCCGACTACTTTTCCACCCTCAACCGAAAGCCCCTTACTAAGCTTCCAGAACATCTGAAGATCAGAGGAAAGACACTTCTCTCTCGGCAAACCTTTCTTGATCAGTAAAGCAACTTGTCTGAGCAAAACATCCTTATCAACTTCAGTTATCTAGTCATCTTCCACAAAAGACAAGAAGTTCTGACTAACATTTGCCACAAAACACTCTTCTACTTCAGTCTCCCAATCTTGCTCACCTATATCAGAAATGGGGAGCCCGTAAGGGCAATCTTCTCTGCTATTCCTTCTCCCAGGAATGTGTTATATACTGAAAATGTACTCAAGTAGTTTGATAGACAATTTGGTCAAGCGAGCAGTAGTGCGTTTAATATGTTTCCAAGACAGAATGTCAACTAAAGGTTGATGGTCGGTCTTGAGAATAAAAAATCTACCCCACAAGTATGGCTTGAATTTCTCAATACTCCAGACACAAGCTAGCAGCTCTTTTTCAATAACTGTGTACTTCCTTTCAACAGGACGATGAGTCCTAGAGGCAAATACCACTGTGTGCTCCTTTCCTCAACATATTGCGATAGCACAGCTCCTAGACCATACTCACTAGCATCTACTGTGACAACAGTTTGCCTACCTTCGACAAACGCTTGTAGAGCTGGAGCTTTAACAATATGGTCTTTGATGGATTGAAAACCTTTCTCACACTCTGACCATTTTAAGTAGCCCCTTTCTTAAGTAGTATTCTGAAACATTCAGTGGTTTTGGAAAAATCCTTCATAAACTTTGCATAAAACTCACAAAGGCCAAGGAAAGGCATGAGTTGTTCAAAACCAGCATAGGCAGAAAGAACAGAGCACTATCTTGGCAAAGTCACAAGTAACCCTCGCAATTTCCCTTTTAAAAAAAAAATTCAAGCAAAAAGCAGGCCGCTGGAGCTTAGATTGGTGCGATCACTTAGGGCATGTATAACTCAAACAACAGGTATGGCTCTCTGTACCAGTAAACAGGTGTGCCTTGGATTCTGGAGCGAACTAAAATAAATTACTCACAGTTGAGCTGCAGACAATGGGACTTGAATCACAGTGAAGTTGCAGACAGTTGAGTTGCAGGCAAAGGACAGTAGGTGGCTGTGAGTTGGCAAAGTGGCATCTGTTGTCTCCACTGAAATGAAGTGGAATTGATGCAGCAGTAGATTTCCACAAAAAGTATTTATTGTAAGAGCACAGAGAGCCGTCCCAGCTGGCACAGCCAAGGCACAAGTAGAACTGCCGCTGACAGAACACTCATGGCATGAAACTTGTCAACACTCCTGATGACATCACAGTAATCTTGCTGATCTCATCAGGCATCACATCACCACACTTTCTATGTCAGAAAGGCTGGCACAGACAGGTAGTGGGAAGCTGCCACTGTAATCTCTCAGCCGGAAAGATCCGGCCAAGGGATTACCGAGGGCTTTCCAAATGTGGGATGGGTTCTCAGAGCCCAGAGGCCATTCAGAAAACCAATTTGGATTCCCTTCCAACCGAGCCCATCAAAATGGGTTGGTTGGAAAGGAATCCAAACAGGCAATTCGGATGCGGTCAGAACGGCTTCGACCGATGGTCGGAGCCGTTCCCAACCGCATCGGAATCGGGCCCTAATTTGTTCGACGGAAGTTAAGCAGAACTGCAGCACCCAGAAGGCATTTGGTCGTCACATGAAAGTGTAAGTCGGAAATCAAAGTCTGATATAAGCGACTGAAGTGGTCATGCTAACAGTGGATTAGTGTACTGGCATCTACCTGCACAATACACGCCTCAAACTAATTTGTTGTTGCAATGTAAACCTGCAGTTCTCCTTACTCCCCTGGGGTTTACCAATGCGTGGTATCTATCCCCCCTGATTGACTAGCTAAGAGACTTAGATTACTTATGGGACATTCTATCAAATGAAAGAAAATATTTCACTCCCAACAGATCTCAGTGCAGTTAATGTTTATAAGCATGTCAATAGGGTATGTGTGCGATTTTACTGTGTTGATCTGCGTAGGTTTTTTTTTTTTACTGTAGTAGTAAAGTATTTATTTGTTGATTAATTAAAATCATTACAAACAAGGAAAAATAAAAACAATCGAATAAAACAAGCATATACTATACACAGCGATATTAGCATCATAAAGTGATACTCCAATAATACGTTGATAGATGATCATTCCATCAAAACGTTCATACAGTACGCAATAATTAAAAATCCATAAAACCAACTATGATGCCTTATGATTGCCCCAAAAACTATTATAGTTTACTTAAAGAGACTTATGTTGACAGATGCAATTACAAATTTTAGCTATATTTCATGTACAGGCGATAGTAAAGTGCAACAGTAATACATTATGCAATAAATAAAATAAGTAAAACTTTCTAAAATGCCTTAAAATTGCACCAAGAACTATTATAGAAGCATTTACATAAAGTGACTTCTGTTGGCAGTTGGTTACAAATACAAATTTTAGCTGTGTTCGATGTGCAAGCGATGATAAAGTGCAATGTGCGCAAATACATTAAAATATACTCCCAGTCCCTGAAGCTAGCTTAACACTTTGCATTCAAATAACATTAAATTATGTTCCTTACGTATTTTTATATCGCAATACAGTTATTTACCCGTTCTAATCCCTTAAGTTTCTTCTCTGCAATAATGATAAACTTAACAAAAAGATAAGTAAGTTTGATATTCGCCCCACTCAAACAGGTAGTAATTGCTTGTCTACATGTTCTAATTCCTAATTCATTAAAGATCGGTTTTAGGATGGTCTTCGGAGGATCTGCCAAAGCTGGACATAAAGTTACTATAGAATTATTGATTCATCACTTTGCCCACAAAGCCTGCAAATACTCGATGTCCATTGGTTCTCCCATTTTGGTATGCCATCCTTAGTCGGATATCTTCCCAACCTCAAGTGCATGAATTTATTCTTAAACCTTGGTTTTAAATGATATGCTAAATAGGGTTGAGGCGTCCGCTTACCAAAGGAATTAGCAATTGTCCAGAAATGATTTATTTTCCTTAATTCTTCTTTGTCAGCTATAATCATTAGTAGTGCGGCCATTAGATTCATTTCTTTTTTTTAAACTACTTTACTACTCATTTCATCTTCTAAGTTAGGGCAATCAAAATTACCTAAACATTCAGTTCGGTACAGCTGCCAGTTTTTTGAGTATTCCCCTTCTGAAATTTCAAGCCAACATAGTTTTGCTAAAGATCCTTTCTCCGAGCCGGCTAATGATATTAAGGACTTCAGAAATGCTGATTGACGCGCCACCATTTGGTATTTCAATCCAAATTCCAATCTTATGTTTGCTCGACTGATATATTTAGGGATTTTAAAAACAGCTTTATAAGTTCTAATTTCTATATCGTCTAGCACTTTCGCGTCTTTTGCCCCGAAAGATGACTGAGCAATAGTCCAATGATGGAATTAACTTTGCTCTCATCACCTTCATCAGATGATCATAATTAGGGCATAATAATTTGTCTCTTAATTTCCTGAAAGCAAGAGAGCAGCCCCTGGCTTCAAGGTTATTAAAATGTTGTCTAAATATCAATCCGTTGTCGAACGTGATCCCTAGATATTTATACGATTTCACATTTTCAATTACCAGGCCATTGATATTCCACTCCTTAATCCTCTGTTTCCCTTTTCCCATAGTCATTATTTTTGTTTTTGTTTAATTAATTGTTAGTCCATTTTGAGCGACATAGCAAATAATAGAGTTAATTAACCTTTTTAACCCTATTTCTGTTTGGCTCAATAAAATGGTATCATCTGCATATTGCAGGTATTTGATTTCCAGACCATGAATAAAAAGTGAATGTGAATTACTATTTTTAAAATGAGCAGGCAAGTCGGCCATAAAAAGATTAAAAAGGCAGGGAGCCAACACACAGCCTTGTTTCAACCCAACATTCGTATCCAATCGACGGGTCATATGCTTTCCATCGCCAATTTTGATCTGCACCCAGGTATTTGTGTGTAAAAGTATGATCCTCTTTAATAGAGATTCTGGAATACCCCAATTTCTTAACTTACCCCAGAGAGTATTTCGCGGCACAGAATCAAAAGCGGCTTTTAGATCAATAAAACACACATATAATCTTTGCATCCTAGTTTTGGCTCTCTCACCTAATAATGTTAGTAAAATGAAATTGGTGTGGGTAGATTCTCCCTTTCTAAACCCAGTTTGAAAATTAGGGACAAAATCTTCCTTTGTGGCCCAAGCCTCTAGTGCTTCCAACAGGCAACTAGCAAACAATTTTGCCTCTACATCAGTAAGCGTAAATAAACGATAGTTAGCCGGATTATCCTGTGGGCCACTCTTATATATAGGTTGAATAACAATCCCATGCCAAGGCAGCGGAATAAGACCTGTTTTAAGAACTTCATTAAACAGAAGCATTAGCAACTCCGGCCAGTTACTTATATCAGCTTTAAATATTGCATTCGGGATACCACTTGGACCTGGTGCTCCGTTGGATCTAATCTTATTTATTGCTTTTTTTACTTTATCGAGCGGCCAGGGCCCCAAATCCTCTCTATGTTGAGGAGGGGGAGTACAACCCTCACTCCCTCTATCTATTACTTTACGTATAGCAATTGGACTTTTATTAAAACAGTTATCATTATCTAGACAATGGGTATCTATTTATTTATTGAAGAAGCTCACCCAACTCACTTCATCATTATTATTGCTTCTATTATTACTGTTCTCGATGTCATTAATAATGCTCCAGAATAACCGTAAATCTTTGGATTTACAAGCATGATGGACTTTTGCCCATGTTGTTTCAAAAAATGCTTGCTTAGCTCTCCAAATTTCCCTTTTGTATCTCTGTTTTAACTCTCTAATTTTAAGCGATGCAGTTTGAAGCGATAGCCTATTTTTATTCCGGTGCAGTGATCTTATTTCTTTATTAAGCTTTCTTTTTTGATATAATAGGTGGGAAGAATACCATCCAGGTTTCTTTGGTTTTAGCAATATGCCGTTAGAGGGCTCATTTCTAGCAGATTTAGATATCAGATCGTCACACAAATGTGCCCATAGGTCAACCATAGATTTACCTTTATCATAAGCATCATGGGCATCCTTGATTAAACAGTCAAGCATTCTCAAAATGTTATCCTCATTTTAATCATTCCATGTTAACCTTTTAAGAGTAAAGGATGTTGCAGCTTTTACCATAATCTTAGTTTCTGGTAAATGGTCTAAATCAATATCAAAATTGATCACTTGTGGATTGTGATCACTTTCGATCCTTGGGGCAATCTCATAGCTTTTTACTAACTTATATAATTTCTCAGGCATTATAGTATAATCTATTACAGAGGAGCTATCGGCTTTGGTAAAAGTCGGGGTATTATCAAGGTCATGCATGATTTTTAAGTCGTATTTTTTAAATTCACAATCTGTCCATTGAGCTAACCATTGTTAGTCAAATGTCTGCTTTTTAAGTGCAACAAAGTGCATATTAAAATCACCTGAAATAATAAATACTGAATCCAAGTGCTCATAATATAATGTGTTTACCATCCCCCATAGCTGAGTGATTTGGGTGGATCTAACCTTCTTTTTGCAACTCTAATACACATTTATTAGAATAATAGTGTGACTTGCTATTAGTTTAACACACTTTAACCGTTTTACATGAAGGTCAATTTCAAAGTGAGAGGCTTTTAGTTTTGACGATATATACATAGAGAGACCACCACATGGGCGGCCTGAGTTGGCTACTCGTGTTGCGACATTACAATATTCAACATAACCTATAAAAGGTTCTTTTGACGTAGTCCAAGTTTCCTGAAACATTAATATACTAAAAGCCTTCAAAAAATCAATTACATATTGGTCTTCGATTAATGATTTTAAGCCATTGGTGTTCCAGGAACAGAGAGACAAAGGATTTGATAGACATCAATCCTTTGTTTCAAAGTTATGTTTTGTTAAAATTCCTGGAAGCCAACTCCAATCATCTACTAACTCTGGGACTTTCTTCAATTCCTCACAAGTTTGCAGACCGGGTTGGCTGCTCCTTATCTTGATGGCATATGCTAAGTTCAATTCCTTGGATGCGCCTGACGCATTTTTTAAAACTATAGCCGGTTCTAGTATGGTGGTTCTTTTTTCATCAGATTTTTTAGTAGCCATAGCTGATTTTTTATCATACCTTTTTGGTTCATTTGGAATTAGTAACGTCGGGTAGCAATATGCTTGAACTCGCCAAACTTTAATGCCCCATTTCTCAAATACGCTACCGTTCGCCATTATTTTATCAACAATTTCCACATTTAACCAAGTTCTAACTGTTATTTCCCTGTCGCAATTTTCACTTTCTTTCTTAAACTCCAAAGCTTCCAGGTCATTTGTTACCACATCTTTAAGATCTATAATAGCATGCAATAATTTCAGAATGTTACAGCGGTTTAAAATATCATGTGGGCCTCTAGAAGTGTATTGGGGACTGAAGGCTACTTTCCTCATATCGGTCGACAAATTTAAATGCTCAATATTATCTTTCACAATTATAACTGGCGGGCATGAATTATCCTTAACGATCACAGGAACCCTTTCCGTCAGCAGTTTGACCTTTAACTTCCTTTATTGATCTCTCTTTTGTCCCACAAAGGACCACTTGATCGACTCTATTAACACCTTGCTGATGAATGTAATTCACTAAATTCTGATTAACAATATTATTTTGTGCACCTTGGTCTACCCCTACTTCATTACTTGGTTTCCAGCTTAATTCAGACCCCAAGTCATTGCTCATACTACCCACTTGACCATTAGGGTCTACTGATTTCTCAATGTGACTAGATTGCACACTATTGACTTCTACACTTATCGATTGGTCAGATGCTTTTTCTTTTATTAGTATTGGAACTTCGGCTATGAGGCCAGAACTAAATTTGGGATCCACGTCCCCTAGTTTTTCAATGCTACACTCGGTTATTTGTTTTACCTTTACCTTAAATCCTGAGTTCTGATTGGGCCCAAAAATCGGGAAATATGGTTTCATTTCAGATTCCCTTACTTTCAAAAATTTAGGATCATCACTCACTTTCTTACTAATAGATTTTAATTCATGTGCTTTCTTATTGTGAGCTTTCCTTAACCTTTTCCTAGCCCTTTTCGAAAGGTTTGTTGGTTTCAATGGGCCGCTTGAATCTTGGCGTTGTTTTGAGCATGGCGATTTCGTACTACTTGAATCATCAATTGACCTTGAAAAATCACTAGTCACACCTTCCATTATCAAGCTATCATTAATTTTGTCACATTCGATTTTCGGATGAGTGATCTCAAATACTTGTGTGTTGCTATCATCCTTTACATGTGGCAATTTATCGGCGTCAATTAATCTGCTTAAATTATTTGATGGTTCAACGATTTCATTACTAGCTTGCGCATTTCTATCCGACAGCAGTTTAACTTCTTGCACCATGGAACTTACTATTGAGGGCAAATCAGAGATCTTATCAATCAACTGTGCACATGTACAGGTTATAAATCGACTATCCTTATCTGCTTGCACCTTCATAATCAAGTTAGTCAAATGTAAGAGTTTGGTATCAATACCCGCCACATGGGATACTAGTGTGTTTAAAATATCAACCTGAACATCCAACTTGTCTGAGTGGAAATTAACGGGCACATGCATCATTGGTTTTAGCATTCGCAAACGGTGCGAATCGCGGTATTCGGCCGTTTGCAAATGCAAAAATGTGTTTTGGGATGCATCAAACATTTTACAATTTTCTCAAATTTCGCAAATTTAGGAATCGCTATGTCATGTGCGAATTCTTAAAATATTTCGCAGAAAGTGGAAATCGCATTTTTTAATGAAAAAATTGCATGCATCAAAAATCGCAATTTGCTATTTTCGTAAAAATTGCAAATAGCATTTCTTAAAATAAGAAGTGTTCTTAGGTGGTGGTATTTTTTTTCGCAAAAGGACAACAGGTGACAGTGATTCCAAAGGCATATAAGGGGAACACCAATGGATGTCAGAAGCATTTGCCATGGCTGCAGTCATCATATTTGGACGTAGGCGGAGATTGAGAGCTGCAGCTAGGAGGAGAATGATCAGTGATAGGATATTTAGGTTGCGCATCACT
The DNA here is from genome assembly GCF_964263255.1 of Lissotriton vulgaris. NCBI lineage: Eukaryota > Metazoa > Chordata > Amphibia > Caudata > Salamandridae > Lissotriton > Lissotriton vulgaris. The sequence goes on along the minus strand of NC_141691.1, from coordinate 921,390,139 downwards.
TTATTGGGGCAGAGTGATCCAGAGATATATGACAAGTATAGGCTCAATGGGGATTCCATCATGGAATTGATAGCTGATCTGGACCCATATTTACAAAAGCATACTCGTAGGACCCAAGCCATTCCCACACATGTTCAGGTGCTTTGTTCACTTCACCTTCTTGCCTCAGGTTCATTCCAAGGTGTCATAGCCATTGCTGGTGGTGTGTCCCAGAGTTCACTGTCTAGATTTTTCAATAACTTTCTAGATGCTATGCTTGATAGGATAAGGCATTACATTACATTTCCAACTACTGCACAAGATTTACTCCAAACCAAGTTATATTTTTATAATTTGGCACATTTTCCACGTCATCGGCTGCATAGATGGCACACATTCCTATTTGTCCTCCTTCACACAATGAGTACATTTTTCGCAATAGAAAATGTTACCATTCCCTGAATATTCAAGCCATATGTAATGCCAAAACTATAATTACTGACCTGGTAGCCAGCTTTCCTGGTAGTGCCCATGATTCCTACATTTTCAAGCAAAGTGGCATTCATGGAAGGCTGTTGGCAGGAGATTTTGGTGATGGTTATTTTCTAGGTAAGAAATACATTTTTAAATACCTATCAATGTTTGTGGAATATTCTTACATTCACAGTACTAATTTCTATTCTGTCTCATCATGACCTATAGGTGACAGTGCTTATGGAAAAATATCATTCATACTTACTCCCTATCTGACTCCAACTACTCATAAAGAGCAACTGTTTAACCAAGCCCATATATCAACACGTAATGTAATTGAAAGAACTTTTGGAGTGATGAAATCAAGAATTCGCAAACTTCACAAAACAGGAGGCTCCTTACAATATCGCCCGGAGGTTTGCTGTAAAATTGTTGCTGCTTGTGCCATGCTGCACAACGTTGCAACTAAGAGAGGCCTAGAATTGGATTTTGAAGAAGGAATGCCCAAAAATGACAATCAACCCCCACAACCCCAAGCCAGAGTACATGGTCCAGACGCTGCAGAGGGAAGGAGAAGGAGGGCTGAGATCACACAACATTACTTTTAATACAGGTACGCCAAAGACAATGTGATAATTTTGCAATTGATTTTATTAATGTTTTCAAATGAAGTGAATTTAACATCTATGTCAACACCATTATAAGTCATGGTGGCATCAATATATTTATTATTGTAACTTTAATAATAAGCAGAAACTCAAATACATGTTCAATGAAAAGGACAATACTCAATTTCAAAAGCAACCTACTTCTTTCTCCCTCTGACCCTTAAGGCTTCATTTGTTACATTTTCTTTTGCCTTGTTCATTATTGTACCTTTCACATTTTTCCTCATACTACGGCGTTCTACATTTTTACCAGAACTCCCTTCCATTGGTACATCATCATTACTTGGAGTACAGTCCTCCTCAACAGACATGTCCAAGATTGACACATTATGCAATGTTTCTCTTGAAGACATGAGTGAGGACATACCTTTTGAAATTTCAGTACAACATTTTGTAAGGCCCTTCTGCATATTTACTGCATTTCTAATCAGCTGTGCAGTCTGCAAGCACATTTTATTCATCACCCTACTACAAGTATGAATTGACAAAACTGTCTGATTTGCCCTTTTTGAGTGTAGTAAAGATTGAGCATGCATTTTTGCACACATTTTGTCCATGGATGCAGCAATTTTGTCTAACTTCTGAGCAGTCATTTCATTTGCATTATCCATGTGCGCAGATATCTCCAATAAACTTCTGTTAATGCCACTCACATCATCAGTCATGCTACTTAGTTTCCTTTTGATAACGCGAATATCCTTTCCTTTTAGGCGGTGAATTTTGAGGAGTTCAGTTCAAACGCACTGGCACTGATGTCCTCCTCATTATTGGATCTACGCAGACCCTGACGTCTCCTGCGCCTGAAAAACTACTGCAGTCTATGGCGTCTGTGACCTTGTGTTTGAAGTGGAGTTGGGTTTTGGGGAGCCTCTTGGACTACTACATTTTCATTTTGAGTAACTTCACTGTCTGAATCTGGCAGCTGGTGTATTCTTTGACGTGCATTACCTCTTTGCACTATTGGTGAGGATGCCTCTGAGTTATTATCAATAGAATTTAGTAAATCATCTGTGAATGACTCTGCAAAGTCTATAAAATGGGTATCCGGATCAGCATCTATTAGGAAAAGAATGTGGAGAATTTACTTTACTTTGTGTATTAGAAACAATTTATGAAATTACTTAAATAAAGAACTCCTGAAAAAGAAAGACAAGTTTCCTACTTTTGAAAATTGTGTCTTTCAAAACTGTATGACTAGGTGCTGTCAGAAATTTGAAGAGACACTTTTTTCAAACCAATTCACAAAAACTACAAGTACCATAATGCATTGCTGCTTCTATCAAAAACACCAGTATTTAATTTAGTTTGAAAGATTTTAGGGGAGGGAAAATTGTAATTTATTTACTATTGTCTTTAATGGGCAAAGATGTAAATAAAAATAACATGAGTCATTTTTACCTTGAGAGGTTCCTGGTAGGTCAAAAGTGTCAATATCCAATAAGCCAATGACTGCCTCTGTAGTAAGTGTCCCTTCCACAAGATCATCCAGGGGTGTGTTTGGCTCGTCTTTTGGATGTCCGCCACCAGTCTACTTGGCCGTCTTCATTCGCGTCACAATTCTTTCTTTTGTGCGACTGTGCAGATCATAGCACCTTTTCTGCAGATTTGTAATGTCCCTATGTGCCACTCCTACTGCGTTGACTTTGGCTTGGATTGCCAGCCACAGCTTCCTTTTCACTCCTTCTGGCACTTTTAGGGACATTTTGCCAAAAAGTTGATCTTGCCTAGCTGTGACCTCCTCTATTAGGATCTCCAACTCGAGGTCACTGAATTTGACCTTTCTTTTCCTAGAGTTACTTTCCTCAGAAGCATTCACAGGATCCATTGCAGTGGAACAAAAAGACAGGCTCCTCCACCTCCAACAGCCACAGCTCCAACTGCCAGTACACTCTGAAGCATTTCAAATGGTGCATCAGGTGTACCTAATTGTTTTCCTGGCTCACTGGCAGCACCTTCATTGAGATGCATCATGTGTGCGATATCGCAATTTGCGATATCGCAAAATGCGAATTCGCACTTAAGAATTCGCATATTTTATGCGAATCGGTAAAAATTGCGATTTTTACCGATTCGCATAAAATATGCGATTTTCATGATGCATCCGAAATTGCGATTCCTTATTTGCGATTCCCTAAAAATCACAAATAAGGAATCGCAAACTCTCACGATGATGCATGTGGCTGTAAGGGCATTAGTAATTGAGCCCATGGTGTGTAAAAGGCAATCCCATAAACCCTGCTCCGTGTTAAGCTCCCTCCTTTTTGAGACACCTGGGGATATCTGGGGATCAACCTCTGCTTTAGATAATGACAATATATTTACTGATTTAGACTGCCCTATAAGGTCTGAGCTACGTTGTTTATAATTATTGGTAATCTGGTAATCTGATCAGAACTGCCATCACCTTGATCGAATGATGATATATTGATATTAAGGCTATTTTCCATTATTATACTTGACTGGTCCGGGTTAAAAAAACTAACATTGTCACCTTTAACTGAACAACTAATTGTGCTAGGTAGTATGTCCTCTGTAACAACAATTGGGTCACTGGGTCCGGCCATGAGAGTTAACTTTCCAACTTCGGTACTAACCTCAGCTCCTAGGTCATACAAATTATCATGCTTATTTTCGTTCCGAGACATACAAGGAGACAAATCACACACTCTAGAACCCCCTTATAGTCCAACTCTTTACTGGTAATTTCTAGATCATCGGCCGACCGAATCGCCACCTGAGGTACAGGGTCACAGACATGAAGTTGCGCTTGAGCCTGTAACAGACCTGCTATATTTAAAGGATGGGTTGGGGGTGCGGGGACAGGTACCAATACTTTATCTGTTACGGATTCTTCGACTATTGTCCTCCTGACCTGATTAACCACTGCAGCATCCAATTTTTCAGGCAACATAGGTTGGGTCAGGTCACTAACAGCTACTTATTATCTCTTTTTTACAGAGCGGGGAAGGCAAAGGAGAGGACAATGAACATTCACTAACCCCCCACTAGGATCTTCCTTTTCGGAGGACTTCCTTTTATGATTGTCTTTGTGATTATCTGACTGAGTTTGATGGTACTTAACACCATCGATGCTAGTGTTATTTTCCTCCTGTGCTGGCTCCTCTTCATTCCCATTGTTCATGACGAGCTCAGCTCGTCATGAGTGTATGGAGGTGTACATCATGACGAGCTGAGTTCGTCATGAGCGTCCAAGGAGTTAAAGAAGTAGCTCTTTATAGAGGACTGCGCCACACATGGGGACCTCATATGACAAGAGTCTTTACTAAGAGAGACTGAAGAGGCTTTTTCCTCGGCTGGGGTGCACAGATTCTTCTCCTCTGTACATGCACTTTTTTTTATTAATTAGCATGTTTCCCTCCTGTTCTCTGTTATCCTTATCCCTGCTCAGTCGGGTTGATGCTTCCGTAGGAGCTTCTGTTATCTCCTCTGTCTTTTGAGTTTGCTTAGAGTTTTGTATAGAGTTTTGTGGACCCCCACGCTGGCAACCGGACCTCATCATCGTTAGACACACAAAGTCCACTTCGCACAAAAGACCTCCTCCTCCTTCACTCTCTTGAGTTCATGTGCTCAAGATCTTGAATTCGTGCAGGTTTGACAAATTCACCACCAATTACAGGGAGGGCGAAACAACTTCCAAATAGACAAACCCACAGAGTGCACCACTACCACTACCCACTCCCCACGCCACAAAAGTTTCCTCAAAGTCCTCACAGGTCAGGCGACGGGGTCAGAGTACCTCTTAGAGCCCACACACCGTCACCGCCACTCCCAGCACCTGGGCGATTCGGCAGCACGCTGACCCCCGTCTGGCACCCGGGACTAAACGGTGCACAGTACACTACTCCAGAAGTTCCTGTTTTTCAGATCTTAATCCTGCCCCAGCTAGGCATATGTCAAGGGGTTATGGCGGCGCAGCCTCACCACAGCCTCAACCCCCACAACAGCCGCTGGAGGCTGGAACCGGTAGCCGGTAACCAGTAGCCGGTAGCTGTTCTTGTTCCTGTTTCTTGCTTGTTCCTACTTGTTCCTGCTCACTGCTGGGGTAATCTCCGCAGCAGCCACCCGCCCGGATCGGCGTTCTAGTGATCCTGACGTTTCCTGCAGGAAGCAGCTAGCAACTCTCTAGTCGGAGGATGCAAGTCTGTCCTCCTAACGACTTTGTGTACCACACTGCAACTGCAACTGTAACTGCTACCTTAATGCAGCCCCCCACGGCTCACCAACAGGAATCCCCCCTCACAGCAGTTAAATCCAGTTATGTCCCCAGTTCGAAACTCACCACAGCTCTCTCTGCTCTCATATGCTCCCGCTGACTTGCAGGAGACCTCAACCACAACCCTAATCATTGCTGCTGCTGCTGTGGTCGTGCCTCAGATTACAATCCAGCGCCTACCAGCCTACCAGACTCTTCCGTAGCCTGTAGCCAGTGGCTCATAGCGCCCTTGCTGCGCACGTTGCTCGCTGCTTCTCTCACCCGGCACCATGCACGGGTAGCGGCTCCCACGGCGCCCACGGAGTAGGACAGAACCCACAACCGCAGGACAGGCCTGGAAAATGCAGGACAGCCCTACACTATAGTGCCCTCCAGCTGCCACGTACACCCGGACCTCCACTTGGCCACCACCTTGATTGTCCCTCAGCGGCTACTACCGCACTCAGCACCCAGCCGCCACAACCGTGTTCAAATTCCCAGTGGCCCCCCGCGCCACCTGGGCTTTCGGCAGCTCCCGCGTCTCGGACGGCTCCTCGGGCTCCTGCTGCGCTTAGGTCTCTCGCTTAGGTCTCTCGGCGCCCTGCGCCGCAGCGGCTCCTGCCGCACTCGGACTTCGGCTCGACCCGGACCTCGCTCCTCCCCCTGCCGGGAAGCAACGGCACTCACTCGGGCACAGAGCTCGGCCCTAAGCTCCAAAGCAGCACCGGGTTCAAGGTTGTACCGGGTCCAAAGGTGCACTTTTCGCCGTTTGTTTTTTCGTTTCGCCACACTGTCTCACTCGCGGCTCACTTGCGGCTCACTTGCGGCTCGCGGCTCTCACCCTGCGTCTCTGCTTCTCACACCCGGAACTGGAATCTGCTTAGGTGTTGACTCTGTATACATTTCTGAGGATTTATTTTATTTTTATTTTATTTTTTATTTACTTTACTATGAGATACTTTTAACAACTTTTTAATTTAAAGTAGAACGTCTCCTACCCAAAGAAAGTTTAGGACAATATTCAAAGGCAATATATATGTTGTTAATGTGTCAACTCATGCAAACATTTCACTGATTGTATGCATAAACTGAAGTCAGAATTATGAGCTTTTCTATCGGTAATAATAATTTAAATAAATTTTTGTTTACGTAAATGTGTGATGTGGTTTCTTTGAGAGTGACATGTGGGAGGGTTTTTGTCACTGAGATTGGGTTGGCCTGACTCCCAGATGAATGTTCGGAATTCAAGGGAAATTGCCTGCTGCGGTGATCTTGCAGGACTTGGGGCAGCCTTCCTAGGTTCAATTCCCGACACTTTGATCTCAATAGAAAAATAAGGTAAATGGAAGTGGTCACCTGAAAGCGCAGTGAGCAGTGATCAACAATATCAATGTACCCAGTTTAAAATAAAATACGTTCTCCCATAATGAGGTGTAATGAACAATACTCAAAGAATAAACTCTGAAGCCATGTTGACAATGTGTTTTTCCCATTTTGTGGGCACTCATGAAATGATTCAATGACTGAAGAACTGTATGGCCTACAAATGTATGTAAAAGTAACATTACATTTTCGTAGTCATAATTTTAAATAAAATGTAACTTGAAATGATATATACATTTGGTGTGTGGGTGTGTGTGTGTGTGTGTGTGTGTATATATATTACCTACTGGCGGTCGCCAGTAGGTAGTTATAGTTAGGATTTTTTTCAATGTTAAATCTCAAAATTCTCTTTGGAATAACTTTGGCACCGGTTGACGAATCTGCCTGAAAATTTCCTGAAAATGGCCTCGTCGAGCTCCGGTCCTTCCTTGAAAGTTTGGGGGGGATTCGTCAAGCGGGGGCCGAGATAAAAGGGGGGTCCCAAAACGCGTTTTCCCCATGTTAATTTCCATAGGGCGGTCGATTTCACTTTTAGCCCGAACGGCTGAATGGATTTCCACCAAACTTGGCAAAATTGTAGGGACTGGTAGCCCGATGTGCCTTTGCTATGTCTCAAGATATGTGCTCCAGTGGATTTTGAGTAATTTAGGTTCAAAAAAATATATATATCTATAGGCGCTCTCCGGTGCGCGCACCGGAGAGCGCTCCAGGCGCGACACGCGACTTGCGCGCAGGAAGCTGATTGGCTCTCAGTTGTCTGTAAACATTCTAAACAGTCCGGAGCGGCCGCCATCTTGTGTCTCGGTAGGATCGAGACACGAGAGGTGGCCAAAACAAAGGGGGAAATGACCATAAGGGGGCAGAGTAGACATCCCCTGTACCCCTAGGTTTGATATGGGGGCCATTAAAGGGCCCCGCGGGGTCTCACCTTTTTTTTTTTTTTTTCGATTTTCGCGGGGGAAGCGCCTGGTACGCGCACGGGGGAGCGTATCGAGGAGGGTACTATGGAAAAATAATCACTTCAAAAAATTGTATGTTTATTAATTGTTTTTTTAAAAAAAATTTATTTTATGTAAGTACCTACATGTAGGTACTAATGAAGAGACTTAAATTTAATGTTCACCATCTTCTTTGTAGACATCTTGCATGTTGTTATTGTATTTTTTGTGGTATATGGAATTCATAACATAGTCTGTCTGGAAAGGAGAAACAGATCTTTTAAGCACTCCCTGAGAATTTCTAGGGGATCATGAGTAGTCTATCCTGCTCCCTTATGAAAATGAAGTGTAAAATATTCATATGAGATAATATAGTGGGAGAAAGGTAGTAACTATGAGTAAACTTACTATGTAACAGAAAAATAGTTGAACAGTATACTATAAGTCTCACTTTATATTTTAAACATTTTTGGTAATACTTTATGAATTACATATAAAAATGAATATTGTCTGAAACAATTTGAAATTATTAAAGATAAATGTATTCCTCCGATTCTTTTTCATAATTTAATAAAATTTCTAACATAATATTGTCCGGAATTTCCTCATAATTATAAGTACATGATGCCATTTCTTCCAAACATTCTATTAACTGTTCATCCAAAGAGTCATCCATGAAATCTAGTTCATCTTTTTGGTCTTCTTGTTTTTCCTCCTTTATTTTGATAAAAGTAACATTTCCTTGATTTTCTCCTTCCATTTTCTTTCTGAAAATTGCATACAAATTAACTATATTAGTAGAGTTAGGGTACTGTATACCAGAGAAGCCTAACTCAATCCATAACTATTACAGAGAAGTCTATCTCTATCTATAATTTTTACAGAGGGATAGTATATAACTAACAGAATATTTTTTCTGAAATTAACTTAAAGTGTACAATATACTTCCATAATAACAATTTACCTTGGAGAAACCAGGTGAAGTTGTCAGTGTAATTTGTTCTCAAATGTACTTCTGGAAGCAGTAGTCAAAATGGCTGTGTTTCCCTCTCTTCTTTTATATATATTCTTGTACTTAACCAATGAAACGTCAGGAAATAGTCGTAGAAAATGAAAGAAAGTTTTTAATTGGTTGTAAATTCTAACATTTCATATGTGTTTTTGTCATGTAATTTACCTCAGGATATCTAGTCAGGCCTACAGCATAATTTTCTCAATGGAATTCCTTCAAATTTGGGTAAATGGTAGGGACTGCTATGTAGTAGGGCCTATTCTATATTTGATGAAAGTGTCTCTAGTGGTTTTTTTGTAAATTGCTTTCCCACCTTTTTTTATCGAGCGCTTACTGGTGCGCGCTCCTTTACGCGCACTGGCAGCGTTACGGGAGTCCTCCATTTTGTGTTTCGGTACAATCGAGACACAAGATGGAGGGTAAACAATGTTCGGTATGGGTAGAAGGGGGCACCGTAGAGACTTTTTGACCATCTAGGTTTTCTGAGGGGGGCTTAGGAAGCCTATAAAGGTTAAAAAAAAAAAAAAATTCTTTCATTTTCCACGGGGGGAGCGCCTGGTGCACGCACCTTTAAGCGTACCGGAAAGCGTAATTTGGTGAAAAATAGTGAAAAAAGTTAGAAAAAGATAAACGTTTTGAATGATCATAGGTAGGGTAGCTCTGAAAAGAGCTTTTGGGTTTTGTGGTTGATTTAGGTACCTACAAGTAGGTTCCAATGCACATTCTTAAATTCAGGAGGAATATTCTATTCCCTTCATCTGAGAAGTGCACACCATCTCCTCTGTAGATGTCTTGCATGTTGTAACGCAAGTTATTATTGTATATTGAACCCATTCCATAGTCTCTCATGTAAGCAGAAACAGATTTATTCACATGTTTCCGTGCTTTCTCAAATTGTGGACAAAATTGGTTGGACCAGTTCCATTTCTGTCTTTGGCATATATTGGAAAATACCAAGGCAGTTTGTGGAAAAAGTGTCATTAATTGATCAAAGGTGTCCTTTAAAAGCATTTCCAGACCAACCCCAGTCATAGTGCCTACATCATTTCCTCCACAGTGCACTATTAAGAGGTCTGGTTTTGGCAAATGCATAAAGGTTTTCACCAATGGTATCAATTGGTGACATTTTAATCCTCTCTGGCCAATCCACTTAATTTCCACATTTGATAAATCAAGGTTGTGAAAATGTCTGCTATCTGCATACCTTTGAGCCCAGTGGATGTAGCTGTGTCCAAGGATCCAGACAGAAAACATGATGAGAGATGGTTCTGATGCACTCAGATGATGTGTGGGAATGAAATGGCAGTTGGAACAGTAGGAGTTTACAAAAAAATAATTGTGGAGTTTCTCTGCTCTTGAATCAGAAGCAATGATTGGTGGATTCATATAGTTGAAAACTTAAAGTTAGGGTGCATGGTTGTGTTGTGTTAAAGAAGCAATTTGAATGGTTAAAAAAAAGTCACTAAAAGCTAAAATACTCTGGATAGGCTGGTGTATTGAGAGGTCAAACAGCCTTGCTGAGTTAATTTGCAACATTGTACAATAAACTTTTGAACCTGAGAGTTCAGTTAGGAGGGAGTTGCTATGGAAACAGATAGAAAGATCTGAGAGGGGGAAGGGTGTTGGTTTCAAAATAGTGAGGGAAAACTTTTGATTGGTTGAATTAAGGCATATGTGTACAAAGTTAGAGATGTTCTATGCCAGTCTGTGGTTTCAGTGTATTGAGTGCACACTTTTTGCTCTGTTAAAGAGAAATTGGTGTGTGTGTCTGACACTGTTTTCAATCTTCCAAAGGTTTTGTAAAGGTAAGTAATGATTTATTTAATTTACATAGAGACTTGTTTACTCTATGGAGAATATTTATAAGCAGATAGTTATGTTTTAGAAGTCAAATGGTATGCTAGTATATAAGTTCTGTGTTGTGTTTCTTATATGTTATTGAAAAATCGATTTTTGGGTGCAATTGATTGGTATTTGCATTTGGCCCTTTTTATGATTGCCTTGTGCAGCTCATGCATCACTTTAAACATGGGTAATAAGTGATGCACTGGTGGCGCAAGGCCTTCATAAATAAGGCTCTGACTTTGTTTGCTGTTGATTTGATTTTGGATTTTTGATAATGCTTGATATCAACATTTGAAAGATAAAGGATTTGTTTTTGGGGAAACAGTGATGTTTCAAAAGTGATATTCTGTGCTTGTACATAGGTTGTGCGCAGTAATTTTTAAATGTTATTCAAAAATCGATTTTTGGGTGCAATTGATTGGTATTTGCATTTGGCCCTTTTTTATGATTGCTTTGTGCAACTGATGCATCACTTTAAATATGGGTAATAAGTGACTCACTGGTGGCGCAAGGCTTTTATAAATAAGGCCCTGACTTTGTTTTCTGATATTGAGTGGTTGTACATAGGTTCTGCGCAGTGTTTCTTACATGTTATTCAAAAATCGATTTTTGGGTGCAATTGATTGCTATTTGCATTTGGCCCTTTTTTATGATTGCCTTGTGCAGCTGATGCATCACTTTAAACATGGGTAATAAGTGACGCAGTGGTGGCGCAAGACCTTCATAAATAAGGCCCTGACTTTGTTTGCTGATATTGAGTGGTTGTAGATAGGTTCTGCGCAGTGTTTCTTTCATGTTATTCAAAAATCGATTTTTGGGTGCAATTGATTGGTATTTGCATTTGGCCCTTTTTTATGATTGCCTTGTGCAACTGGTGCATCATTTTATACATGGGTAATAAGTGACGCACTGGTGGCGCAAGGCCTTTATAAATAAGGCCCTGACTTTGTTTGCTGATATTGAGTGGTTGTACATAGGTTCTGCACAGTGATTCTTACATGTTATTCAAAAATCGATTTTTGGGTGCAATTGATTAGAATTTGCATTTGGTCCTTTTTTATGATTGCCTTGTGCAGCTGATGCATCACTTTAAACATGGGTAATAAGTGACGCACTGGTGGTGCAAGGCCTTTATAAATAAGGCCCTGACTTTGTTTGCTCATATTGAGTGGTTGTAGATAGGTTCTGCTCAGTGATTCTTACATGTTATTCAAAAATCGATTTTTGGGTGCAATTGATTTGAATTTGCATTTGGCCCTTTTTTATGATTGCCTTGTTCAGCTGATGCATCACTTTAAACATGGGTAATAAGTGACGCACTGGTGGCGCAAGGCCTTTATAAATAAGGCCCTGACTTTGTTTGCTGATATTGAGTGGTTGTACATAGGTTCTGCGCAGTGATTCTTACATGTTATTCAAAAATCGATTTTTGGGTGCAATTGATTGGAATTTGCATTTGGCCCTTTTTTATAATTGCCTTGTGCAGCTGATGCATCACTTTAAACATGGGTAATAAGTGACGCACTGGTGGCGCAAGGCCTTTATAAATTAGGCACTGACTTTGTTTGCTGATATTGAGTGGTTGTACATAGGTTCTACGCAGTGTTTCTTTCATGTTATTCAAAAATCGATTTTTGGGTGCAATTGATTGGTATTTGCATTTGGCCCTTTTTTATGATTGCCTTGTGCAACTGGTGCATCATTTTATACATGGGTAATAAGTGACGCACTGGTGGCGCAAGGCCTTTATAAATAAGGCCCTGACTTTGTTTGCTGATATTGAGTGGTTGTACATAGGTTCTGCGCAGTGATTCTTACATGTTATTCAAAAATCGATTTTTGGGTGCAATTGATTGGAATTTGCATTTGGCCCTTTTTTATGATTGCCTTGTGCAGCTGATGCATCACTTTAAACATGGGTAATAAGTGACGCACTGGTGGCGCAAGGCCTTTATAAATAAGGCCCTGACTTTGTTTGCTGATATTGAGTGGTTGTAGATAGGTTCTGCGCAGTGTTTCTTTCATGTTATTCAAAAATCGATTTTTGGGTGCAATTGATTGGTATTTGCATTTGGCCCTTTTTTATGATTGCCTTGTGCTACTGGTGCATCATTTTATATATGGGTAATAAGTGACGCACTGGTGGCGCAAGGCCTTTATAAATAAGGCCCTGAATTTGTTTGCAGATATTGAGTGGTTGTACATAGGTTCTGCGCAGTGATTCTTACATGTTATTCAAAAATCGATTTTTGGGTGCAATTGATTGGAATTTGCATTTGGCCCTTTTTTATGATTGCCTTGTGCAGCTGATGCATCACTTTAAACATGGGTAATAAGTGACGCACTGGTGGCGCAAGGCCTTTATAAATAAGGCCCTGACTTTGTTTGCTGATATTGAGTGGTTGTAGATAGGTTCTGCGCAGTGTTTCTTTCATGTTATTCAAAAATCGATTTTTGGGTGCAATTGATTGGTATTTGCATTTGGCCCTTTTTTATGATTGCCTTGTGCAGCTGATGCATCACTTTAAACATGGGTAATAAGTGACGCACTGGTGGCGCAAGGCCTTTATAAATAAGGCCTTGACTTTGTTTGCTGATATTGAGTGGTTGTACATAGGTTCTGCACAGTGTATCTTTCATGTTATTCAAAAATCGATTTTTGGGTGCAATTGATTGGTATTTGCATTTGGCCCTTTTTTATGATTGCCTTGTGCAACTGGTGCATCATTTTATATATGGGTAATAAGTGACGCACTGGTGGCGCAAGGCCTTTATAAATAAGGCCCTGACTTTGTTTGCTGATATTGAGTGGTTGTACATAGGTTCTGCGCAGTGATTCTTACATGTTATTCAAAAATCGATTTTGGGGTGCAATTGATTGGTATTTGCATTTGGCCCTTTTTTATGATTGCCTTGTGCAGCTGATGCATCACTTTAAACATGGGTAATAAGTGACGCACTGGTGGTGCAAGGACTTTATAAATGAGGCCTTGACTTTGTTTGCTGATATTGAGTGGTTGTAGATAGGTTCTGCGCAGTGTTTCTTTCATGTTATTCAAAATCGATTTTGGGGTTCAATTGATTGATATTTGCATTTGGCCTTTTTTATGATTGCCTTGTGCAGCTGATGCATCACTTTAAACATGGGTAATAAGTGACGCACTGGTGGCGCAAGGCCTTTATAAATAAGGCCCTGAGTTGCTATTGTATAAACTTAAATATGTTGCAATTTATTGTTTATATTGTTTGCTTTTTAACATTACTTTGTTGTTTACTAATAGTGGTCTTTCATGTGTTTTTTTAACAGAACAACAGATTCAAATCAACTTCTGAAAAGCAAGCAAAAATGCCTTCAAGGCAAAGAATTATCAAAAATACCATACGGAAAAGGAGAACATCAACAACAGAGTTTATGGAATCCTCTTCAACAACTACTTCAAAAAACACCAGAAAAGTTTCTGGTAAGCCAATTAAGTCTTTTCTTCGCAACATATGTCGTAGAAAAAAAATGATATTGCTAATGTGAATATACAGAAAAAGTCAACAAATCTAAAAAGGAAGGAGAGGCCCACAAAAAATGTCTCGATTGGAGCAGGAGAGAAGAGAATGGATAGCAATAGAAGGGTAAATCTTTTTAGGGACATTCGTAGGCGAATGTTTCGCAATAGGGTAGTTTTAAATTTGCTAAAAAATGATAGGAAAAGTAAACTGAGAGCTGCTTTTTACAAGAAAAAGAAAAGTGTAGAAAAGATTGTTGATCAGGCTTTTGAAGTTAAGAAAAAATTATTTATTTTAATAATCAATAGAATTAGGATACTTAATTAGGCCATTGATGTTTTCAAATCGAACAGTAGATGGAAAAGAATTATTAATCGGAGTAATTTTTGTGAAGTATTTTCTGGTGAATGGATACATAGTTCAAGTTCTGAGCCTTTTTTCAATGAGGAGAGTTACTTTCAGGAAAAGGATTTGGTGCATGCAGTTGACACCAGTGGTCGAGGATATGAAGTGAAAGATGGTTGTGTGATGGAAAAAGAGAAACTTGTATCTAGAGATGCAGAAGAGGTGTTAGCTGATGAAGTTTTAGGGAGACGTACTAAGGGTCCAGTGTACACATGGAAATGCAGTAGTATTTGTAGTGTGCGACAGGAATCAATCGATTTGCTTAGAAATTTCTTACGTACATATAGTAAGAAAAGTCTCAAACAAAAAATGAAGATCCTGCAAGAGTTAGATCCTTGTAGAGTGAGAGAAAGCACAGGTTTGCATGGGCATTCACTAGCTTGTCTTTCTAGAAAAGTTTGTCGGAGTGTTTTTCATCATTTTAGGATGTTAGCAGTGCATCATAATAACGTGAGGAAATTAGTGAGAAAGTTGTATTATGCAAAAAGTCCCGCACTTAAGCTTAAACAGTGCTCTTTTGCATGGATCTGAAGTGGATGTGAAGACTATTTGTGAAGAAATTGAGTTTTGTTATTTTGGGAACAAAGAGGACAGTGTAGAAATAGATATAGTAATGGATGGTAATGCAGAAGATAATGGACAGATTTCAAGTATTGAAAAGTTTGATGAGGAAATTATCAAGTTTAAGGTGAAAGCAAGTGAAAGGCCTAATTTAACTTGTGTGTGTTGTCGACGGACTCATTATAAAATTCAGACTAGGTTAGTTGATTTATATGCAAAAAGTGAATTGGAAAATAATAGTGAATGGAAGGATTTTGTAAGTTATTTGTTGGTGGAGAATACATTTGATTTGAGTTTGGATCAGCGTATTTGTAATTATTGTTTAAATAAATTAAATGAAAATAAAATGCCTGCTAGAGCAGTTTATAATAATCTTCAGTTGATAGATATTCCTTCTGAATTGATGGATCTAAATACTTATGAATCTATTTTGATTCAATGTGTCCATCCTTTTCAGGCTATTGTACGCATGGAGCCTAAGACAGGGAAATTGCCTCCATCAGATTTAGTGAGAGGATTAAAGGGAAGAGTTGTTTATTTGCCTCTAGATGTAAAGAAAAATATTGATACAATTGGTGTAGAAAGAGTAGAAGAGGATCCTCTAGTTATTCTAGTTAATGGAGTTCCAACAAAGAGTAAGAAAATCTGGCAAGATTTAGTGGATGTTAAAAAAGTCAAAAAGGCAACGTTGTATTTGGTCAAAAATAATGAGTACTACAAAGATGTAAGTGTTGGAGCAGAGGAAACAGCTATAGAAGAAGATAGTGATTCTTCAGTTGGTCAAATTGAAAAAGTTGATGTGTCTAGAACTGAAGAAATATATGAACATTATACTGTTCATCCTTTGCATTCAAAAGAAGTAATGGGAAATGCAATTGACTTGTTTCAAATGAAAGCAGCAAAAGGAAGTCCCATTAGTGTATGGGAAGAACGTTTGGAAGCTCGTTGTTTTCCACAATTATTTCCAACAGGTTGTGGTGGACGATATGATGATCGACCAGTTCAAATTCCTGCAGCTGAATACCGGACTCTAAGATTATATGCTGAAGATCCAAGGTTTCGTCAATGTATTCCATATTTATTTCATCTTCTGTTTGAAAGTGATTTGTCTGGGCTTTCTTATGCAGTTAATCATATATTGAAAAGTGGAGCTCATTTTCAAAATGTTTGTGCAAGGGACTTTGTGGAGAAAGTTAATCTGCAAGACAGTATTTTGGAATCTCAGCTAATCAATCTCATGGCATGTCAACGTGGAACCAACGAGTATTGGTTTCGTCGTCATGGAGAATTGAAATGTATGCTAAGAAACTTAGGAACTCCTACATGGTTCCTCACTCTTAGCTGTGCTGAGTATGCATGGGACGATTTACTTCAATTTCTACGGGAGGCAAATGAAAACATACGAAATATAGAATTGAAAACACCAGGAGAACTGTGTTCTTTAGATCCAGTGAATGTTTGTAGATATTTTAATCATAGATTTGAAGCTATGATGTCTTTTATTACCAACAAAAAAAATCCTCCCCTTGGAGAGGTTTTGGATTTCTTTTGGAGGAAGGAATATCAAGCAAGAGGTGCTCCTCATATACATATGTTGTTGTGGATTAAAGATGCACCCAAATTTGGATCAGATTCAGATGAAACAGTGATGAGTTTCATTGAAGAGTATTCAACATGTGCTGTTCCAAAATCTACAGAAGAAAACAATTTAAGGCAATAAGTTTTACGTTTTCAATCTCATCGTTGTGGAAAGTATTGTCGTCGAAAATTTAAAAACAAGGAAAAGTACTACACGAAATGTCGTTTTGCATTTCCTCGACCAGAGATTTCTAAGGGAAGAGTAAATAATTTAATGTCATCTCTACGACATACTGTGACGAGGAAATCTCCGAAAAATACATATAATTTGAAAAGAAATGAAGAATCTAAGTACATCAACGATTACAACCCAGTGATTTTGTCCATGTGGAATGCTAACATGGATATTCAGTTCGTTTCTGACAATTCTATTGCTGTGGCTCGATATGTGACATCTTACATCACAAAAAAAGAAAAGACAGAACTAAAGGAAATGTGGGAGGACATTTCACATGAAAAGAGTCTAAGCAAGAAATTATACAGTTTCAGTTTGAAGATGTTGTCGCATCGAGAAATTGGAGCATATGAATGTTCTGATCGGTTATCATCAGCAAGTCTCTATGCCAAATCAAGAACAATCATTTGGGTGAGTCTTGGTCTTGCTGCAACACGAAACCGAGTTTTGAAATCTGTACAAGAAATTGAATATTTGGCGGAGAAAGAACCAAACAGTACAGATATTTTGAAGACAAATATGTTGGATACATACTATCCAAATAGAAGTACTCACCTTGAGAACACTTGTTTGTATGAAGTTCTTCAAAACTACAGTTATAAGAGGAACATCACAGAAGATATCAATAATGGAAAATATGCACTCATTGGCTATGAAGGATGTGTAGTAAAGCAGAAAAAAGGCCATTTGATTAATCATCGAAAATTGAGTTGTGAAGTTCCAGACAAAAGAGAATTTTACTATTTTGCTCTTTTGCAACTCTTTAAGCCATGGCGTACAGAAGAGGAACTACTTGGAGATTTTCTCTGTTATGAAGACTCTTTTAATGCAACTAAGGATACCATAGAATGTCCTATTTTTCTAAATTATCTGCAAATGTTGAATGCAGAAATGGAGCAAGAAACCACAATTGCTGAAGAGATAGCTAGAAACAGTTCTCAAGATAGTCAGAGTTCTACTTCATTGAGCCAGGATCCACTAGGAGGACCAATTATCCAAAATGAAGCTGCCACTGCCATGGATGAGGTGGAAAGAGCTATGGAACAAGCTCAAGAGGATGGAGTTAACTTAGAAGATTTGGTAAAGCAACTAAACATTGAGCAGAAAAAGATATATGATGAAGTCATAGAGCAGATTGAACATGGATTCAGACATGAGGAAAAAGAGTGCTCATGTATATCGTTTGACCCTGTCCGACTGTACGTAAGTGGAGAAGCGGGGACAGGAAAAAGTTTTCTAATTAAAGCCATTGCAAGTTATCTGCAGAAAAGGACAGATTCACCACTGTCTTGTGTTGTAACTGCTCCAACTGGTCTGGCAGCACATAACATTAAAGGGATTACTCTACATCGTTTATTGATGCTGCCAGTTGAACATGATAATAAATTGCATTACAACAAGTTATCTGGAGATGCGTGTTCTGAAGTTTCAAGAGTCTTGAAGAAAATGAAACTTCTTATCATTGATGAAGTAAGCATGGTCTCAAATCTAATGCTTGCTTTTGTGCATTTGAGAATGCAAGAAATTCTTAAAACAGAGTATGATGTGTTATTTGGAGGAAAACACATTATTGTTTTTGGAGATCTATTTCAGTTGACTCCAGTAAAAGGACAACCAGTGTTTAAAATGCTTACACATGAAGATACCAGGAAGTCCCTTGGAAGCATTGGAAATGTTAATATATGGCTAAATTTTAAATATGCTGAACTGGTTCAAAATATGCGACAGGCCAAGGATGAAGATTATAAAAATATTCTACAAGATGTAAGAATTGGAAAAGTGACTGAGCTTGGGAAAAAAGCTTTGCATAGTCGATTAATTTCAAATTTGTATCCAAATGAAAACATTGTTCCACAGAATATTTTAAAAAAAATGACTGAGAAGAAATCTGGGATATGGCGACTCTCTGCTTTCAGGCGACTCTCTGCTTTCAGAAACGGTCGCTGTGTGGACCCCGGGCTGCCCCTGAACCTACCTGCAGCAGCTGACTCTGGTGCCTTCGTCCTCCCGCCTCCCGCCGCCGACCCCTGCTCCATCTCTGGGTCTTGCAGCCGTGTGGAGTGCGGTAGAGGAGCAGCAAAACTACAATACCCAGCTGCCCTAGCGGCGCTAATCGCGCCAAACGCGCGCCAGGAGGCGCTCAAATACAGAGTCACCCCGGTCGAGGGGGCGACTCTCTGCTTTCAGAAACGGTCGCTGTGTGGACCCCGGGCTGCCCCTGAACCTACCTGCAGCAGCTGACTCTGGTGCCTTCGTCCTCCCGCCTCCCGCCGCCGACCCCTGCTCCATCTCTGGGTCTTGCAGCCGTGTGGAGTGCGGTAGAGGAGCAGCAAAACTACAATACCCAGCTGCCCTAGCGGCGCTAATCGCGCCAAACGCGCGCCAGGAGGCGCTCAAATACAGAGTCACCCCGGTCGAGGGGGCGACTCTCTGCTTTCAGAAACGGTCGCTGTGTGGACCCCGGGCTGCCCCTGAACCTACCTGCAGCAGCTGACTCTGGTGCCTTCGTCCTCCCGCCGCCGACCCCTGCTCCATCTCTGGGTCTTGCAGCCGTGTGGAGTGCGGTAGAGGAGCAGCAAAACTACAATACCCAGCTGCCCTAGCGGCGCTAATCGCGCCAAACGCGCGCCAGGAGGCGCTCAAATACAGAGTCACCCCGGTCGAGGGGGCGACTCTCTGCTTTCAGAAACGGTCGCTGTGTGGACCCCGGGCTGCCCCTGAACCTACCTGCAGCAGCTGACTCTGGTGCCTTCGTCCTCCCGCCTCCCGCCGCCGACCCCTGCTCCATCTCTGGGTCTTGCAGCCGTGTGGAGTGCGGTAGAGGAGCAGCAAAACTACAATACCCAGCTGCCCTAGCGGCGCTAATCGCGCCAAACGCGCACCAGGAGGCGCTCAAATACAGAGTCACCCCGGTCGAGGGGGCGACTCTCTGCTTTCAGAAACGGTCGCTGTGTGGACCCAGGGCTGCCCCTGAACCTACCTGCAGCAGCTGACTCTGGTGCCTTCGTCCTCCCGCCTCCCGCCGCCGACCCCTGCTCCATCTCTGGGTCTTGCAGCCGTGTGGAGTGCGGTAGAGGAGCAGCAAAACTACAATACCCAGCTGCCCTAGCGGCGCTAATCGCGCCAAACGCGCGCCAGGAGGCGCTCAAATACAGAGTCACCCCCGTCTCGCGGGACGCGAGCGGGACGCCGGGCTAAGCCCGGGCAAAGGGCGGGCCCTCTGTGGCCCTCAGTGACCGAGGTAGGCCGGGCTGGGCCCGCTCTCTTATTTTTCATATTTCCACACTGCTATCATCTATTCGCTACTGTGTCCATCTGAGTGGGAGGATAACTTGATACGAGAACTGTGATAGCTACACTCCACCCTGGTCTTACCAGATCTGCCTGGGTCTGTCCTTATTCCAGACTTTTATTCGTTTATCATTGTTTTATTTCTATTGTTGTATTATTGCGGAAAATGTCTAAAACTCTACGATCAGGAAAGGTAGTGGGAGAAAAACCTGCCCGGAAACTAACTATCATTCGGACAAGAAACAAGTCAGTAAACAACCCACCTTTGAAAGGCCAATGTCAGTTATCTGAACTCTGGGACTTGTCTGGTATAAAAAAACCTCAAGGTGCAACTTTACATAATCCAGATACTAAAACCCTGGAAGTACGCTTCCCAACTACCTCTGAGGTTCGATCTCCCCTGGTCCAGCAGGAGGCCCCCCAAACAATGGTAGGAGGGTCTCCCACCCGGGACCCTACAGATGGGAAGCCGAGGATTATAAGTGAGCCAGTGCACATTCCATCGATCCCTCAGGTACCCCTGAATGTCAGGCTGGAGGATGACATGTCTGCATTATCCATTGATCTGGAACTTTGGGGTCGCTACGTAAGCCCTGATAAAGTGGAATCCCTGGAGCAATGTAAAGCTCAGGGGGGCGCCACCCCATCAGGGTTAATGCTGTATAGTAGCACCCCGTCGCTAAACAGACATGAATTATCTGTTCTACTAAACTCCTCCAAGAGCCCTGACCTCAATCTCCTAGATAATATCCGGACTGCGGAAGCACGAGAAAAGCCGATCTCTGAGTCCATGATCGTGCTGGAACAACTTCTTGCTTCAATTTTGCAGCTTTTGGGGAAATTTGTTGGCAGTTCTGACTGTATCCTTGAATCAGTTACTCAAATCCTAAAGCTACTGCTGCAGAAAATGCCGGATCTGAGTAAGCCCTCCCCCCTCGAGCCTGGACTTTTTGTATCCGAGGGGAACGGTATTGCTAATAGAAGCGAACTAGTTAAGAACAATGAAGAGCCTGATATGGCCTCTCTTAAGGAGAAGCCTCATACTGCAGCATCAAACTGTATCAAGAATATAGTCCTGGAGATAGAGGAGGAGGATAAGATCTTGCCTGGCCCCAAAACGGCTCAGGAGTTATTTTCTATCTTTGTCCCGGATGGCGGAAAAGATCTCCCGGCCAATAAACTTGAGGACAATGAAGAAAAAAGAAAACATGGTAAACAAAAAAGTACCAAAGCCACTAAGAGGAAACCAATCCGAAAATATAGAAAGAAGAAGCAACGGAGGATCATCTTCCAAAAATGCACAGAGGCAAGGGAGAATGAAATAAGGAATGGGGAATCCCTATCCACTTCCTTAAAAGTGGACATGGATGCGAACTTAACCACTTCAACCTCAGTGGAGGAGGAAAATGAACAAGACAGCCTGCCTTCTCAGGAAGAGTTTCCTCAAATTGGGGGCTCTCTCCCAGGCTCACCTTCTCGGAGTGCACTGGGAGGCCCAATTTCCTATCCATCCGGGAATTTAAACCCTTTTGCCCCCCCCCTTTGTGGTAACAATTGACTCCGAAAATTCTTGTCCTCCAGCTCGCCCTGTAAGTAGGCCAAAGGCCCCCGTGGATGTGCGTGTACTTGATTTTGTTCCATTATTTGACACTGACCTTTTGTTAAATAGAGCCTGGCTTCTTAAACGTTTCAGTGAAGTTGAATGTCTCTACCACATTCAGTCTAGAGACATAGAATTGGTGACTCTGCTGGGTGGAAGTCGGGTTTTGAGTATTCGGGTGAAATTTTATTCCCCCATTATAACAAATCTGATACTAGAGCAGGCTGAAAATTTTCAATGCTTGGGTATTGATATTCTCCCTATTTCTACCCTTGGCAAGCCAAACGCTTCTGATAAACAGGGGTTGAGGGGCGGTGAGCAAAACGGGGTTACCTCTCCTCTGAGAGACCTGAAAATCTGGGTATCCAGAGGAAAACGCTCTGTATCGCACGTGAAGCCTCTTCCACTTGTTGAGAATTCCACACTCAATGATGATAATAACCGGTGGAATTGGCTTCATAGTGCATTATCAACAAAAAATAAGGATAACCCCAAATTGTTCCAACATCTTTAACCCAGCCTTAAACATAATTTCCTGGAACGCGGCCGGTTTCCATAGCAGCCCGGAGAAAATGTCCCTTCTATCCACTCTGGAGGCTGATATATTGTGTATCCAGGAAACATGGTGCATAGACAGGTTAATGCCATTAAAAGATTACTATGTTTTGGAAATACCGGCTGCGCCCTCTAAGAAAGGGCATGCTAGGGGGGGCCTCGCCTGTTTACTGTCAAACAAGTTTCAATGGAGATTTTCCCATTACATTGATCCCAGTAGACTTTTCCACACAATTACTTTAGAAAATATATTTCTTGATAATGCAAAATACCCCATGGTAATTTTTAATGTGTATATTCCGCCTGAGGAATGTTTTAATGATAACTTGCAGCGGGTTCTCCAGTATATGGATAAGATAAAAAACTCACCTCCTTTTCCCGTAATTTTACTTATTGGTGATCTGAATTGTAAAGTATCAAATGCCAGTCTAAAACTCTTCAGGGATAAAGCGAAGCAGGAAGCACACTGCATCCCCCAGACACTTTTCCCTGCAGATCTAAAGACAAATAAAAGGGGGAAGATCTTGTTAAAAGAACTAGCAATCGGGGATGGTATTATCTTAAATGGAAGATTTCCATCTGACGTCCCCGCAAATTATACCCACAAATCCCCCTTCGGGTCATCAATTTTGGACTATGCCATCGCCAGCTATAGTCTGTTTCCCCAGATTCTTGACTTACAGATCACCCCCACGACTCTGAGCGACCATAGTATATTATCAATATCAATCTCTCTAAATTCTTTGAATACGGCATCCTGGTCGCTAAATGGCAAGGAGGCTACCTTCCATTCAATAACTGGAAGATGCTTCTGGAATTATGCTGCCATTAATGGAGTGCAGGAGCTATTGACTGATACCCTTAAGGAAATAGAAGAGTGGAACGGAAATGAAATAGTTTGTTTTGAGGAATTCATGTTAAAGATTCTTTTGAATGCTAAAAAAATTGTCCCCCCTAGAAAAAAAGGAGAGGTAGTCCCTCCGACTCTCCGTAACTTAAATAGGGAATTAAACAAACTGATCCGTGCACAGTATGTTGAAAGGGTACCAGAACGGGGGAAAATTATTGCTAGGTTAAGAAGAAAGAGAAGCAGACTTAAGCTAAAAATCAAAAGGGACAGGGAGGATGAAGTATGGATCAAACTAAGGGAATCAGCTGCATGTGGCAATATTAAAGACTTCTGGGCAATAATCGGGAAAGGATGTGGTACACGCCACGCCCCCACTCCCATAGCTATACCTGAGGATATATGGTCCTCTCATATTCGGGAATTATATGCAGGGAATGGGACCACAAGTGTGGATAACATCATGTTTGCTACCCCTGATGACTCGGTCTTCTTTCCCTCTGAGAAGGAAATCGAGTTGGCTATAAAAAATATGCGTTCCTCTGGGGCCATGGGACCGGATGAGCTTCCGATGACGGTCCTAAAACAGGACCCATTAACCTGGAGTAAAATCTTGTATCCCCTGTTTAGGGCTTGCCATCTCTCCAAACGTGTCCCGGCATCGTGGAGAGGAAGCATTTTGGTCCCTATCTTCAAGAAGGGGGCACGGGATAGACCCAGCAACTATCGCATGATTGCGCTCCTCGACTCCATCGGAAAGGTCTTTGCAAAATGCCTCCTGAGTTCTCTTTCGGATTGGGTGGAGGAGCGTAATATCTTGCCGTTGGAACAGACTGGCTTCCGAAGGGAACATGGCACTTTGGACAACCTGACTGCCCTTCAGGTCATTACTGACAAATATGTCCAGGTGAGAGGGGGTGTCGTATACGCCGCCTTTATTGATTTCTCCACAGCGTTCGATAAAGTAGATCGGGGAACGCTGTGGAGAAAACTGGCGTCACTGGGTGTCCCTACTCCCCTGTTGGAATTGGTGCGGGCTCTGCACACTGACACCTGGTGCAGGGTCTTAATGGGGGGTGAGAGGGGACTTTCGGCTAAAATACCATCCCAGAATGGCCTTAAACAGGGCTGCTTATTGGCGCCCCTGTTGTTTTCCCTTTATACTACTGACCTCCCTGCTGTTGTGTCCCACAGTGAGGGGATCGCACCGTTGATAGGAGGGGTGCCAATTGCCTGCCTGATGTATGCCGACGATGTGTTATTGCTTGACTTAACTCCCGTGGGTCTGGCAAATCGGCTTCAGGCTCTTCAGGACTTTGCTGGGGAGCATCATATGAAGATTAATATCAATAAAAGTAAGGTGATGTGTATAGCGGGCAGGAAGAAATGCCGCTCGTCAAATTTTGGTTGGGCTATTGGAGCACATAGACTAGAGGTCGTAACTTGTTACACTTTTTTGGGGAAAATATTCTCGGCCAATATGAGCGAGAATCTCCATATAGAGCATTGCTCTCGCAAAGCTCTTGCCCATGGCAATGGGTTAAAGTCCCTATACCTGGCAACGGGGAAAAGACATTTCTCTAGCCTTCTCGAAGTATTTAGAGCTAAAATCCCCGCAACCATCTTGTATGGTATAGAAATAATAGAGATAAAACTTTGGGACTTTTGCCACAAGATCGAGGGAAAACTCCTAAGATCCCTCTCGACTTTAAACAATGCCTGTCCTCTGGCCGCCTGCAGGTTGGACTTTGGACTCAGGAGTGCCTGGGTTCAGGGTCTGTGTGCCTTAATAAGGTGGGTAGCCAGTTTGGCCAGAGCACGAGAGGGAACCCTGCGAGTTTTACTCAAAAATGAACTTTTGGGCAATTTTAAGGAATTCTCCAAACTTGTTAGTAATTTTAGAAGGGCTGTGAAAATCCTTAGACTGGATGAAAGTGCGCTCTTCTCCTATTCTCCCATGCTGTTAAAGCAGGTCCTTAAGGAGGCTTCGTGGGAGTATTGTTTTTTATCCGATAAAAAAACAATCGGAGATAAAAGGAATGTGGAGCCGCTCATCTTTTCCTATAGATTGAAACAGCCTCAACCGTATGCCCTGTGGAATCTACCACATGGGATTCGTAGGTTTTGGTTTTTATTACGGTACGACTTAATCCCCCTTAATGTGCTGCTGTCCAAATGGCATGGTACTTCACCGTTGTGCAATTTATGTAAGTTGAATAACCAGGACTGTATGCATGTACTTTTGATTTGTCCTATGTTACGTAGCTTGCGCAATCGATGGCTTAAAGTAATTTGTCTACGCCTCAGCATTGTCACTTTACAAGATTTTCTGTATGCACTTTATTGCCCACCGAATGAAATGTTTTGTGCTTATGTTTTTAACTTTTTTAAAGGATTTTTAGCTATTTATTAATGTCTCTGGAAGACTGTGCCGACCCGGCCTCGTGGGACTGAGGGTCTGTAGTGTTGCTATTACGGTTCGAATACTATGTTTTTATTACTCTTGCACTGGTGATGATTTATGTTGCTTTGTTTGTACATGTTTATGTGGCCCTCTTTGAGAGCCATGACATAATAAATAAATTTGAATTTGGGATATGTTTGATGCCAACTCTGCAAGAATGTTCCATCTTCAACAAGAAAATGTTAGAGTTAGAAAATGAAGAGATTGTGAAACTGGAAGCAATAGATAAAATAGAGCATATGGGTGCAACAATTGTTTTGTCTGAAAATTTGAAAACTAAATTGGATTCATTGGAGAAAAGTATTTCAAAAACAGCTGGTTTTGAAAAGACTCTGAATGTGTGTTTAAATTGTCGTATCATTTTGAGAAGGAATTTAAATGTTGAAAGAGGTCTGGTAAATGGAGCAATGGGTTATGTTGTTGATTTTGTGAATTACAGAAATAGAGATGGAATTGAATTTTTAAAAATAAAATTTGATGGCATTGAACAAGTACAACAAATAAGTTGTTGTTCTGCTAGATTTCTACTTGTAAAAGACTTATATGTTCGCCGAAACAGTTTCCTGTTTGTTTGGCGTATGCAGTGACAATTCATAAATCTCAAGGTTTAAGTGTAGATGGTGCTTTAGTGAACATTGGAAGATCTGTGTTTAAAGAAGGTATGGCATATGTGGCATTATCACGAGTCAGAACTTTATCAGGATTGTTCTTGATTGCGTGTTATGAGACAAAGATTTCTGCAGATCTAGATTGTGTTAAAGAATACAATAGATTAAGAAGAGAATATGCTCCACATTTGCCTCAATATCCTCTGTTTGAAAAACGTGTGGTAGGCCGAAAAAGAAGAAATGAGGATAATTGTAGTGAGGTAGTTGCAAAAAGACAAAAAGTAGAGAAAACTGTAATTGAAAACAGGAAGAAAAAGAATTGTGGAGAAAATTTTGTTGGATTTCAGTTTGAAAATAGTTCTGGTGTCAACTGCTATGCTAATGTAGTGATTAATGTTGTTTTTTTTCTTAAAAGTTTACAAGAACAGATTGTTGAAAATCGGGATCAAAGATTGTGTGGTTTATTGAATTCTGTGTTTGAGAAATGTAGCAGTGGTACAGCAGAAATAGAAAGTGTAACAGAAATTCGAAATATTTTAGATATGTGTTCTGGTCAAGATAAATTTTCACAGAACATTCAGCAGGATTGTCAGGAATTTTTAATGTATATGTTTGGTGTTTTGGAAGATGAAGGTGTAGATGTAGATAATCTTTTCAGTCTTTCTTATCAATGGCAGCATGACTGCCACAATTGTAGTTCATCAAGTACTACTAGAATAGACACTGAAAGATTTATATATTTGACTTTACCAGACTGTAAATCAGTGTCATTTAAAAATCTAGTTAAAGCAGCAGATCATAATATGGTGTGTACCCAATGTAACTATCCAATGGTATCCACATTATTTATACAAAGTTATGGTCAGTATATCATTTTAGTTTTCCAACGATGTAGACCTGATGGAACTAATTTGACAACTTCTATTAAAAATTTTGTAGCTTCTCAGTTATCAATTTCAGGAAGAACCTTTACAACTGAAGCTATTATTTATCATGATGGATCTTTGACAACCTCAGGACATTATACATGCTACTTAAAATCTGAAAATGGATGGAGTTACTGCAATGATTCTCATTTAACTTATAAACAACGTTTGCCTTATGACTCTACAAATTCTTATCTAGTGTTTTTAAAACCAAAGTTTTAGTAAAGGGAATTGGCCTTTGAAGACGGGAATAGATAATAAAAGTTAGTTAGTTAGTTAGTTAATCTAATATTTTAAATTATTAATCTCATGTAGATACTTTAAGTGGATCTCAAAGTAAAAAATACTGATATATCTGACACAAATTGGCCGTGAGGAAAGTGTAACATATGATGTTGTTAGATCTTTTTTCATAGGAAGTCGATGAAATCGAAGTTATAGAGCACAGCAGACTTTTTTTCCACCAAAAGGACCTTCACTATCTGCAATCTCATGTAGATACTTTAAGTGGATCTCAAAGTAAAAAATACTGATATATCTGACACAAATTGGCCGTGAGGAAAGTGTAAGATATGATGTTGTTAGATCTTTTTTCATAGGAAGTCGATGAAATGGAAGTTATAGAGCACAGCAGACTTTTTTTCCACCAAAAGGACCTTCACTATCTGCAATTTGGTCTCACGGAAAAGTAAGTGAATCAAAGATTAGTGTACATATATGAGATGTATGTTTGAATGGGTTTTTTTAAACACAATCTTTTAGATTGTGTTTTTTTTTTCCCGCTGTTATATGATGAAGACTTTGATCTCACTAATTTAAGTGAAATTCAATATATTCTCAGAACAGCAAAAATAAATAATGTAACATATTGTAGAAGTTATTGTGTAGTTTGCATTGTGTAATTTATATTGTGTTCACATTGTCTTACACTCATTTTCTTTTTCACCCTTATTTACCTCTCGTTACTAATTTACACTCTTTTTTCATCGCTGTTTCTTTAGTGCACTTCATTCACAACTTCTCAATCTAATAGGAACTGTCTGCATTTCCTCTGTTCCTTCCACCACTTTTTATCTTTTTCATATTCTCACAGTACCACTGCTTTAGTTTCCTAACCCTCTCTTTCTTTTTCTCCATTTTTTTTCTTTCGCACCCATTGTACTGTAGTTCACTTAGTTCTTCCTTTTGTCTTTCTGTGTACTTACTCTCTCACTCCTGTTTTATCCATCGTTCTATACTAACTTCATTCCTTTCATCCCTTCACTCTGTGACTTCACTTCACTCACTCTCAATCATCTTCTATTCCTCTTTTTTATTTATAGTTTCTCAATCAGACTTCTCTCCTTTTCACTCATTTTTCTTTTATTTTCTTATCTTTACTGATTTTGATTTGATATCTTACATTCTTTTAGTATCTTATTTATCTTTAGGAATTTGTTTTCTTTCTATTTCTTTTTCCTTTTTTTTCTCTTTCTACATTACTTTCTTTCTGTTTTTGTATCCTTCACTATTGCATCATTTCTTAGTAAACTTTTGTAGATTTTTAAACCTCATGAACTGTTGCTTCTATTTTATTATATATTTTTAAGTAATTATAACATGTTTTTTCTTTTATCTTTCACAGATACAAGTTTGCATTGATTATATGGTAAGTGTGTTTACAAAATCTTTTTTGTTATCACCTTTGGTTTTATTTTCACTATTTTTCTCTCACCCTACCTCACCCCTGTTTCCTTACTTTGCTTTTCTCACTTATTCTTTTCTTCCATGTTTACTTCCTACCACATTCAACTTCTTTCAGTACCTCTGTCTATGCACACTCCTTCACTTACCTTTTTTACTGGTTCACTTAGTTCCTTTGTGACACTCCTTCTTTTACTCTCTTTCTTCTTTCACTCTATTATTCCCCATGTCTTACCCTTATTCACTTACATGTACCCTGTTTCACCCCTCTTTGCTTATATTCACTAATATTTACTTTCCCTCCATCACTACTATTCCTTTTCTCTCATTCCGTCACTACCTGTCATTCACATGCTTAACTGTCCTTCCTTTTACTTTTATCATCCATTTACATTCTCCCAGAACCTCTGCTTTAGTCTTCTTCCTATTTCTTCTTTTCTTTTGCTCCCTTATTCATTTTTTTTTCTCAGTTATTTCCTCTTACACTTTTTATCTGTCTTACTATCTATTACACAGTCCCTCTGTGTTCCTCCCTTTAGCTCTCTTTCTCTTAACACCACTCTCTCTGTCCCCATTCCTTATGGTCACTCCATTATTTTTTTTTTCTTTTTTTTGTTGGTGCGCTGACGGTGCGCGCACCCGGGCGTTTATCGGTATGCGCACCGGGAGCGCTCCGGAGTCAAATATAAAAAAAAAAGGAAAAAACTATTTTAAAATAAAAATAGTATCTTAATATACATTATAGGGTTCATTTTTAGAAAAACATACCTTTCTCAGCTAAAGACATTTGCGAAAAAATAAGCTTAGAAATTCAATAAAACGTACATAGGTATGAAGCCCTACAAAAAGTTAAAAATTAGTATTAAAAAAACCTATGAAATTCACTGAAAAAACCATAGGTTTCACACCAGTTATAGTTAGGAATTAGCATTTAAAAAACCTATGAAATTCACTGAAAAAACCATAGGTTTCACACCAGTTATAGTTAGGAATTAGCATTTAAAAAACCTATTAAATTCACTGAAAAAACCATAGGTTTCACACCAGTTATAGTTAGCTGGAAATTTTACTGATATAAAACCATTGAAATTCCCACGTTATAGTTAGTCGGACTCACTATAACTTGCGCGTGCAATGCACTGCTGATGACATCACATATTACATCACTCATGACATGGTCAGTGACATCACTCATGACATCACTGATGACACCGTCCTTGTGACAGAGTGACTGACCTCCTTTCACTGTAAAGTAACCCTTGAAACACATATTCAAAAATAGAAACTAACATTTTCAAAAAAGTGGAGATATCTATACCAGTTGCAACAACCAATTCAGTAATTCCACCATTTATATACACATCCACTCATTCATCAACAGTTCTATATAGTCAGTCATACATATACTCACTCATCATATGTAGTGAGACACCTATACATCCGTTAACACACCGACAGTCTTCCAAAAGTTGCTCACACACATACTCACACATGCAAATAAACTATTGAACATCCATTTTTTTGCATATACAGCTATACACACTCTACCACCTTACTTCTAAAGAAACTTACACATACTTACTCTCTTAAAAAATCACTTATAGAAACACATACTTATTAAAACAAGAATTCTTTCAATCTCTCACTCTCATATATACTCACTTATATACATCAATACTCACATATACTAGATTAAAACATATGTAGTTACTGATAAAGACACTAGTAAGACAGTCATTCACTTACTAACACATACATATACACACTCATTCACCCATACAGTCCAGCACATATGCTGTCTTTAAAACACATACAAACAGTGAGTCAGTCATTTATGCATCTATGTGCTAAGTAACACTCCCACCAAATCATACAGACACTTATACTGATACTAAAAAAAACATCTAATAACTCATATACACACATATGTAGCTATTTACCAACCCATGCAGCCACTTATACACAAAGTGAAACACTGATACATATATTTAAATATTTAAACATTACTTACTAATATATGTATTCACTAAGATACACTTAATAAGCCAGTTATTCAATATTTTTTTTTTAAAACCATCCATTTAGACTTTTATTTAAACATGTATTCTCCCATCGACCTTTACATATACATATATAAAACATATTTATTTTTCAGAAAGACACACATTCACTGGATGGTGTCATCAGTGATGTCATGAGTGATGTCACTGACCATGTCATGAGTGATGTAATATGTGATGTCATCAGCAGTGCATTGAACGCGCAAGTTATAGTGAGTCCGACTAACTATAACGTGGGAATTTCAATGGTTTTATATCAGTAAAATTTCCAGCTAACTATAACTGGTGTGAAACCTATGGTTTTTTCAGTGAATTTAATAGGTTTTTTAAATGCTAATTCCTAACTATAACTGGTGTGAAACCTATGGTTTTTTCAGTGAATATATATATATATATATATATATATATATATATATATATATATATATATATATATATATATATATATATTCACAGAAGAAAAAATTCAGTGAATTTCATAGTTTTTTTTAATGCTAATTCCTAACTATAACTAGTGTGAAACCTATGGTTTTTTCATTGAATTTCATAGGTTTTTTAAATGCTAATTCCTAACTGAAACTGATGTGAAACCTATGGTTTTTTCAGTGAATTTCATAGGTTTTTTAAATGCTAATTCCTAACTATATATAAGGCCCCAAACCTATGTTTTTTCAGTGAATTTCAAAGTTTTTTTAATAGCAAATGTCTATAGCTATGAAATGTAATATTTGTGAAAATGAATCCTATATTATATATTTATGTTAAATATTTTTTTTATGTATATTGTTTTTTGTTTTTGTTTTTTTGCCCTGGAGCGCTCCCGGTGCGCGCCCCGGTGAGCGCCCTGGAAAGCGTAGTATTTTGAAGCGCCCCGGGGCGCGTACCGGTGAGCTTCCAGTTAGCGCTATTGCCGCGAACGAAAACAACATCATGACATATCGTGTAGCAGCGTGATGAGTCATATGATGCACAGCGTAAGCGCACCCGGAAGTACGCGAGCGCGTACGATCGCAAAACGTCCTGACGCGCTTACGCGGCACGCCCCGGGGCGCATAGCGTAAACGCGTCGGGTCATGCGACCTGAAAATAACACTTTACGTTGGTTCACAACACTTTTGGTTTCGAAATGATGAAAGCCCTGCTCATGTGACTTGAAAATAACACTTTTCATTGGTCCAGAACTGTTTTTTTTCTCCAAATGATGAAAGCCCCCACCTTTTTTTCCTTATTCTGACTTTGTCCTTTGACTGAGGAAGACCTGTTTTGAGATCTGTCTCTAATCTTTTCTAATTTTAAATGGCTAAAGTAGCAGCAGCAGCATCAGCCCCACCATCACTACCACCACCACCAAAAAGACCACCAGAAGATCACATTGGTGGTCAAGAAGAAGAGGAGGAGGATGATGAAGAAGAGGAGGGACAGACAAGGCATTTCCAGCCTGAAGTTAATCAGCCCTACAAACCCAAAGAGCACTTCATATGGCAGTTCTACAAAATCCCAAGGGGTTTCAAAAAAGTCAACGCTGCGAAGGTAACTTGTCTGATTTGTGATGCAGGGCTGTCCAGGGGGAACCCTAACAAAAATTATACCTTCGGGAATCATACCATGATTCGGCACATGATCCGTTGGCACCCAATCAACTATTCTGCTGCAGAGGTAAGGGACCTCTGCAGTAAGCTACCCCCATCAACATCAAGACCCTTAACATCGAAACAACCAACTCCATCGGGTTCAGAGGCAACAGAGACAATGCCTATCATACAACCAAAATTTAACTATTTTAAAATCATGTGCAAATATTGTGGAAAGGTAATTTGCTATGGTGAGCAAAGTATAAAACTTATCATCTGTGCTGGGAATAACCATAAATGCCCGAAAAATCCCTAATTTTTTCTGGTTATTTTTTTGCTCCAGTTGAGCCATTTACAATTCCCAGTTTTTTGTTTTTCCCCATGAAAAATACAAAAAAAATATAAAACTGTTCAGAAAACCCAAAAAAAGTAAAAAATGTTAAAATATAAAACAAAAAGAAGAAGAAAAACAGTTCTTTTTAGAACTACCTCCAATTTTTTTTAAAAAAACTAAATTTTTTAAAAACTCTGGCATTCTTTTTTCCCCATGGTACGCTCCCCAGTACGCTCCCCGGTGCACGTACCGGGTGCACCCCCGCGCAAATCGAAAAAAAAATGTGGGTTTTTTTGTGGCCCGCGGGGCCCTTTTATGGCCCCCACATCAATCCTAGGGGGTCAGGAGGGTCTACCGTGCCCTCTTTTGGTCATTTCCCCTTTGTTTTGGCCACCTCTTGTGTCTCGATCCTACCGAGACACAAGATGGCGGCCGATCCGGACGGATTCGAATGTTTACAGACACCCGAGAGCCAATCAGCTTTCCGCGCGCGAACTCGCACCGGGGCGCGCTTATAGATATATATATTTTTTTTACCTAAATTACTCAAAATCCAATGGAGCACATATCTTGAGACATAGCAAAGGCACATTGGTCTACCAGTCCCTACAATTTTGCCAGGTTTGGTGGAAATCCATTCAGCCGTTCGGGCTAAAAGTGAGGTCGACCGCCCTATGGAAATTAACATGCGGAAAACACGTTTTGGGACCCCCCTTTTATCTCGGCCCCTGCTTAACGAATCCCCCCCAAACTTTCAAGGAAAGACCGGAGCTCCGCGAGGCAAATTTGAGGAAATTTTCAGGCAGATTTGTCAACTGGCGGCAAAGTTATTCACAATAGAATTTTGAGATTTTGCATTGAAAAAAAATCCTAACTATAACTACCTACTGGCGAACGCCAGTAGGTAATATATATATATATATATATATATATATATATATATATATATAGAGAGAGAGAGAGATATATATATTGCAGTTATACACGAGCTCAGTTTCATATTGTGTCATATGCATCACATTGTCCTTGAGGTATATCTGTATACCAATTCTGCATTCTTACTTAACCTTATATATAATACACATTTTAGGTCTTAGCAATTGTTATACATTTTCAACCTCATTATCTAGCCTCTTCTCTGCATTTTTCTTTCCTGCGGATATTGTGTTCTCTGATCTTTGTGACCATAGCATGTACTCAGGGGAGTTTATTTCTATCCGTATTTCCGATAAGGATCTTCAGTCTGCTGTGTTACAGTAATAACAACTTATCCCTACAACTGGGATACGAACTAACTGCGTGATGTCCTGTAGTACTTAGTTTATGTTTATCTATAATATGAAAGGGTCACTTTGGTGTGATTGGGAGGGAGGAAGAAAGCCTCTTCCAAGGGCCTACCTAACCCTTCTGCATGTATTCCGTTGCTACCCCATTCCCTCATGCTTGAGTCAGTATCTATTTCTGTATTCCTCATATTGACGTTATCATCTGTTTCATTCAATGTCCAAGTGTATCAACCTCTCATTATCTCAGTCCATAAATCTGCAAAGGGGCGTTGTCTCGTCTCTTCTCCTCTCGCTGTATGACTCTTTCCTCTGTCTCTGCCCAACAATCTATATCTTATTCCTAATTTGTCACTCTAGGACCTCTATGGGTCTTCCAAGCCATGGTGACCCATCTTCGTGGGAGGACTAGTGCCAGGTCTATCAATCAATCAATCTATTTGTAGAGCGCGCTATTTACCCGTGAGGGTCTCTAGGCGCTGGGGGGGGGGCGGGGGGGGGGGGGAAGCTTCGCTACTGTTCGAAGAGCCAGGTCTTGAGGAGTCTTCTGAAGGCGAGTAGGTGTTCGGTCTGCCGTAGGTGGGTAGGAAGGGTGTTCCAGGCCTTGGCGGCAAGGTAGGAGAAGGATCTGCTGCCTGAGGTTGTTCGATGGATGCGGGGGACGGCGGCGAGGGCGAGGCTGGCGGAGCGGAGCTGGCGGCGAGGGGTGTGGAAGCTGAGTCTGCTGTTCGGGTAGGCTGGTCCAGCGTTGTGGAGTGCTTTGTGTGCGTGGGTGAGGAGTTTGAAGGTGATCCCCTTGTCGACGGGGAGCCAGTGTAGGTTTCTCAGGTGGGGGGTGATGTGGCTGCGGCGGGGGGATGTTGATAATCAGTCGGGCAGAGGCATTTTGGATACGCTGTAGTCGTCGTAGGTGTTTGGCTGGGATTCCGGCGTAGAGTGTGTTGCCATAGTCCATCCTGCTGCTGACAAGGGCCTGTGTACCCGTTCTTCTTGTTTCGGTCGGGATCCACTTGTAGATCCTGCGGAGCATGGGGAGGGTGTTGTAGCAGGAGGAGGAGACGGCGTTGACCTTTTTGGACATGGAGAGGGAGGAGTTGAGGGTGAATCCAAGATTGCGTACGTGGTCGGTGGGTGTCGGTGCTGTCCCAAGAGTGGTTGGCCAGCGGGAATCGTCCCAGGCTGAGGGGTTGGGTCCGAGGATGAGGACCTCCGTCTTGTCCGAGTTCAGTTTCAGACGGCTGCTCCTCATCCAGTCGGTGATGGCCTTCATTCCGTCGTGGATGTTGTTTTTTTGCGGTGCGTGGGTTCTTGGTGAGGGAGAGGATGAGCTGAGTGTCGCCAGCGTAGAAAATTATGTTGAGGTTGTGGTGGCGGGCCACTTGTGCGAGGGGGGCCATGTAGATGTTGAGCAGCGTCGGGTGGAGGGAGGAGCCCTGGGGGACGCCGCAGATAATGTTGGTGGCTTCGGATCAGAAAGGTGGGAGGCGTACCCTCTGGGATCTGTCGGAGAGGAAGGATGTGGTCCAGTCGAGGGCCTTCTCTTGGATACTGGCTTCTTGGCGGCATGTTTTTAGAGTGCGATGGCAGACCGTGTCGAAGGCGGCAAGAGGTCCAGGAGGATGAGGGCAGATGTTTCGCCGTTGTCTAATTGGCGCCTGATGTCGTCTGTGGCGGTGATGAGGGCTGTTTCGGTGCTGTGGTTTTGTCTGAAACCGGACTGGGACGGGTCCAGGATGTTGTTGTCTTCGAGGTGGCGGGTCAGTTGCATGTTGACAGTTTTCTCGATGACCTTCGCCGGGAACGGGAACAGGGAGATGGGCCAGAAATTCTTGAGGTCCTTGGGGTCTGCCTTGGGCTTTTTGAGGAGGGCGCTGATTTCGGCGTGCTTCCAGCTTTCCGGGAATGTCGCTGTTTCGAAGGAGACATTGATGATCTTCCTTAGTTGGGGTGCGATGGCTGCGTCTGCCTTGGTAAATATGTGGTGTGGGCACGGGTCTGTCCATGATCGTGAGTGGATGGAGTTAATGACCTTGCATGTCGCGAAATCGCTGGCGTTGGACCAGGAGGTCAGGCGGTTGGTGCGGTTGGTGTTCGGGGGAGGCGTGGAGTCTGGCGTGGTCGGTTCGGTCGTGGTGTTGAAGCTTTCGTGAATGTCGGCGATCTTGCGGTGGAAGAAGATGGCCAGTGAGTTGCACAGTTCCTGTGAGGGTGGGATGTCATTGGTGTTGGCGCTGGGGTTGGAGAGTTCTTTTACAATGCGGAAGAGCTCTTTGCTGTCTATTAACCGTGAGCCCACCTTTTTAGCCTTTGGAAAAGTCCCAGTAGGCATACCCGCACTGTATTTGGTTGGCTCCTGGCCAATGTTGTGCTAATGTGGGCTAGTACTGTATCCCAATATTCTGGTATCATCGTAAAACTCCAGGTCATGTGTATAAATTCCACATCAAGCTGACCGCATCTGAGGCATTCTCATGTTCCTCTGCCATAAATGACATTCAGGCGATGTGGGATGAGGTAGACCATATGTATGTAATTGAACTGAATTAGCTTAAGTGCAGAGTTCCTGGAGATTTTCTTTGCACTTGGAAGAATTTTAGACCACTCCCCATCTTCGAGTGCTCTCCCTAGTGCTTAGTCCTGACCCGCTCTAGAAGTGTTCTTACCATCCCTAATAAAGCTCTATAGTGCCATTTTAGCAGGTGGTTTACAGAACCGAGCTTGGTCAGGACCTGCAGTGTGTCGTTTATTTGCGGTTCCCTCTGGATTGTACCCCAAAGCTCTTTAAATGCCTTCACTAATGAGTGGTAGGTGAGAAATCAGCCTGTAGGCAGCTCGTATTGGTCCAGGAATTCCTCTAGTGGGATCAACTATTTTTCTTGATATAGGCCGCCCACTGACTCCGGCTTCAGTCCAGCATATCAGTTATGACTCTGGAAAAGGAGTCTATGACTCTGGAAAAGGAGTAGGCAGTATCGAGATCAGGAATCCAACCAAGGGCAGGCCCGGGGCATACAACATCTGACCCTCTATGCATTTTTGGCACCTCTTACAACAGTAGAGCGCCCCGTGTAAGAGCACTCCTGTATGTGGAACCTCTACAGTCAGGCATATGAGTTTGGCTAGAAGTTCTCTCTGGGTGGGTATGTGGATTGCATTCATTAGAAGCTCCATGTCTTGTCCGTCCACACATTTAGCCAACCTTTGCAGCTGCACTGCGAGGTAGTACAGCTCAAAGTCTGGAACTCCCAGCCCCCCCCCCCCTTCGACAGTTTGCTGCAGGATGGCCAGCAAGGCCTTATTTTGTCCGCTGTCCCATCATCAATTTGCGTAACATTTTCTTTAGTTTTGCAAACCATGATGCTAGGATTTGCACCGGTAAGTTTATGAAGTAGAAGAGAAAACGTGGGATCATGATCATTTTGGTCAGCGCCCCTCTGGCCTTCATGGGCAGTTTTAAGGTGCACCAGATGGGAATCGTTGCCCCAAAGGACCGCAATACTGGGTTTAAATTTCCCCTTTTTGGGTTTACGAAATCATGGTACACCTGGATTCCTAGATATTTGAAGGACCGGGGTCCCAGTTCAAGCCCATGGGAAGGTCAGCTGGGCAGTTGGTCCCTACTATCACTGGGAAAACAGGAGTTTTGGTTTTGTTCAATTTTAGGCCAGCTCATGCTGCATATTGGTCCAGGAGTTCGACCACCTTTGTTACACCTCTCCTCCGCTGCCCCATATATAACAACATGTCATCTGCGTAGAGCGAGATGATATGTTCTCGTCCCCCCAATAGGATTCCATGTGATATTCCTATCTGTCTGAATAGCTCTGCCAGGGGCTCGATAGCGAGGGCGAACAATAGTGGAGACAGCCGGCATCCCTGCCTAGTGCTCTAAAGAAGTCACATGGTCCCTAGATCACTCGCTTGGGTTTAACCCTGGATTTGGGGTGAGAGTGAATTATATTGATCCCTTTTACCCATTTTTCTCCTAGTCCCATTTTGGTCACTGAGGCACAGAGGAAATCCCACCTCACAGAATCGAAGACCTTCTCCAGATCCACTAACATTATCAATGTCTCAGGGTGGTGGACTCTATCAGGATGGTGCAGGACATGGAAAAGCCTTCGGATATTGGCTGACGTGGCCCTTGATGGTATGAACCCACTCTCGTCATTGTGTATGAGCGATGCATGTGTGGTAACATTCGTCTTCCTAAGTCCTTACTCAGGATTCTAATATCAGTGTTTAGCATTGAAAGAGGTCTAAACTCTGATACTCTTGTTCCTACCGTTTTTGGAAGGGATATCACCAGCGCATCTCTGGTGGATGTCAGTGGTAAGTTATTCTGCCACGCTTTTGCATATAATGCCTGTAACTGGGGACCAATATCTGTGCCATAAGGGAATAAAATTACGCTGGTAATCCATCCGGTCCCGGCGTCTTCCCGGTGGCCATCTCTCGAATAGCCTCTTGAATTTCATGAGCTGTCACCGGCTCCCCCAGTTTCCCTCCTCAGTCCCAGATCTAGTACCCGCTGTGGCAATGGAGCTAAGAAAGTCCTCAGGTTGTGTGCCTGGAGTATTGTCAGGCCTCATACAATTTTTCATCATCTGTGCAGAAAACTCATTAGTAATAATATTGCGGAGGTATTACACTTCCCCCCTTTCCCTCACAATTTGTGGTATTGGTGTTCGCCTGCCTTATAGCTGGACTAACCACACCAATATTCTGCCTGCTCTTACCCCCTCCTCATGTACTTTAGTATGATATCTAGTGATCTCAGCTGTTCGAGTTCCATTATATTCCTGTCTAGTGTTTTCTAGATATGTGTGGGTATTTAGATCAGCTAATAGGTTGCGCCCCTGTTCATATAGCAATGCCTCTAAGAGGATTATCTCCTTCTGCAAGTCTTTTCTCAATCCCATCTTGTCTTTCAAACAGTGACCCCTTACTACCACCTTGAGTGCCTCCCATTCTATGGTTCTAGAGGTGGTTGAACCCTGATTGTATCTGAAGTATTCCGCAATCTTGTCCTCTAATGATTGTCTGAAATAGTCATCTGTTAACAGGTTCTGGTCAAGGCGCCATGCCTGCAAGGCTGTAGGTTCCGCCAGCAGCTGATAGCAGAGAAAGAGGAAATTATGGTCAGAGAAGGTGTGACCTAAATATTCCACGTGTAACACTTGGTTCGTCAGCGTGTCTTTACATGTAAACAAGTCCAGTCACGTATGTAGATTGTATAAGTGTGAATAATAGGAATAATCTTGTGTCTGTCCACGCTGCAGTCTCCAGATGTCATTGAATTTCCACTGTGTCAACCATTTATTTAATCCCCACACTAGCTTAGTGGCTACTGTACCATGTAATGGGGGGTGGAGCGGTCCAGGTTGATATCAGCAACACAATGTGTCCCAAAAGCACAAAACAGCAGAACGAGGTCAAGCACATTAGTTCCATATGTTCTTAATATCAGATGGTGCAGCCACTTCCAACATCCGCTGCTCAAGGATGTGTAAATTACAACATTATACAAAAACAAAAAGGAAGGTGCACTCTAATGAAGTCAATAGAACAGAGAATATTTTGTGAATGTCTCTTCTTTATTTGAATCATTAATTTTCTGTGTACACGGGCACAGCCAACGCGTTTCGTTCCCTTAGTGCCGTGGGAATTTAGTCAGGGCATAAGTATAAATTGCGAGAAGCAGATTATCAAAGTTAGTTTTTGAGATGGATACTCTTGGTAGTGACATCCTTAATTGAAAAGTGCTTAAATAGATCCTTAAGGTACCACGTCCTTATTCACTAGGAGTTGCACAATAAGAAAATCCTTCGTATTTGCCCAAATGACGGGCAGTCGTCAAGAGAACTTATTTATTAATAAATTCCTGTAGTGCTTCTTAAAGTCAAATTGTAAACTATCATAAGATTCGTAATCGAATCAAGGAAAGTTAAAAGTTAGCTAAAAAAAACTCCATACTATGTAGATCTCGCTTCGATAAGGCGAGAGCCTAGTCGTAAAAGCACCAATGTATTTCGAGAAACAGTCAAAATTGTTATAGGCCCAAATAAGACCTAATATCTGCGTAAGAAAGGAATCCAGCACGTGTAATAGTGCACCGGCATCGGAAATCACCACGAGAAAGAACGTCCGACTCAATCAAAGTCCCCACCTACGAGCACCTCAACCCCTTGCAAGGATGATATAGACGGAGACATTTTCTTTAAGAATGGTAGTGGATTATGATTCGGGGCATAGACACCACCAAATACAATTTCCCTTCCAAGTAGCCTACCTCGTACTAATACGAATCTAACCTCTGGATCCACCACTGTTCTCTGCATCATGAATGGGGTGCCGGCTTGTATCCAAATCAAAGCTCCTCTATAAAAGGAGAAGAAGTTCCATACACTTGTCCACACCATTTTTGCTGTAGTTTAGCCCCCTCTTCTGTTGTCAGGTGGGCCTCTTGCATCATGACTGTGTGTGCCCCTCTTCTATTAAGTGAGCTATGTATTTTCTAATGCTTAGTTGGGGATCCTAGTCCACAGATGTCCCATGTCAGCATTTTAAACTGTTCAGGAACTCATGCTAGATATTCCATTCCTGTTACTGTGCTTCAGAAATTTCAACGTTCCTCCCTGATGTTGATCATGGAGTTGCTTAATGCCTCTTAAAAAGAGGCAATTGTTCTATCTATCTGGAAGCACCCAATGGTTCTACCATGGTTAAAGAAGGCCACTGCTGACTCCACACAACTATCTAATTTTAGGCCCATTTCCCTTCTTCCTGCTTTTTCCCAAATTTTTGAAAAGCATGTCAATTTCCAATCGACATCTTTTGTGAACTCCAAAAATGTCCTTCATGGTTCTCAGTCGGGCTTTAGAGCGAGTTATTCCACTGCTTGAAGTCACAGAAATGGCGTGTCAGCAAGTTGACGCGGGCGGCACTGTGGCACTCATACTTTTAGACCTAAGTGCCCGTTTTGACACTGTCTCGCATACCGTGTTATTGCAGGCTCTGCAATTATTGGGGGTGACCGACAGGGCACTCACGTGGCTTGCAGATTTCCTGACGAATCGTACGTTTCAGGTTTTCTTGCAGACAGCATGCTCTGAGATTCACAACTCACCTTATGGGGTTCCCCAAGGCTCAATCCTCATACCTCTACTATTTAACATCTATCTTAGGCCAATGGCGAGGATTGCAGAGGAAGCTGGGTTGTCCCTTTTTTCATACACCGATGACACCCAGATTGTCTGCTCCCTCTCTGCTGACGGGGGCATCTAAACCCTCCCTACTTCAGGACAGCTTGAGGAATATTGCAGGTTGGATGCATACCAACCTGTTAAAACTCAACGGCGAGAAAACAGAAGTGCTGATTGTGGGCAAAAATAAAGATCTGTGGGGCCCCCAGCATTGGCCCACTGAAATGGGTCCTCTACCTCAGCCTAAACATCAAGTCCAAAATTGGGCATCTTATTTGATGACCAATGTTAGACCCGGCCTCGTGGCATGGTCCTCCCTGACCTGTAGCGACACACCCTGACCCTTGCACCACACCCAAGCCAGGGGTACCCCAGCCCAGCCAACCCTTCTTCCATGAAACACACCTGACCCTGGACCTCCCTGTCTGTACCCTCCATCTTCCCGGCCCCATAAGGCCTGCGTGCCACTCCTTTGCACCTAAGATGGTCGCTCAGCCACAGCGCAACCTAGGCCTAGAGGCGCCACCCCGGGTGAAGGACAGCGCTCCCAGTGAGTGAGAGAAGGAGGAGCAGTTTCTATCACACCTCCAACCTCCTCGTGAGAGATGGGTTTCGATCGCCCCTCCGACCTGAGGGCTGGCTCCACGCCTGCTGTGTGTCTGGGACTCCTCCGGAACCTGACTTCAAAGGATCAAAGGGCCGCGTGGGAGGAAACCCCAACAAGCGGCCCCCAGCTGCTAAGACCCCTGCCGGCGAGGACTCGGGACATCAAAGAGGAGTCAACCTATAACAAGGGGGGCTCTGGGACTATCGGGGAGATTCGATCCCGGAACGATAAGAGCCCTGCTGACGTGGTCGCGGCTCTCCTGGCAGAGAAGGACTTCTGCCACAACCACCTGAGCCCTGCTGAGTGACTTCCGGCTCCCTTGCAACCTTGGAACACCTGAGCCCTGCTGAGAGACTTGCGGCTCCCCTGAAGATCGTAAGACCTCCGAACTCTTGCTTGAGCCCTGCTGAGTGACTCGCGGCTCCCCTGAAGATCGTAAGACCTCCGACCTCTTGCTGGAGCCCTGCTGAGTGACTCGCGGCTCTCCTGAAGATCGTAAGACCGCCGAACCCTTGCTTGAGCCCTGCTGAGTGACTCGCGGCTCGTAAGACTCTCTCGATCCGGCTGGACCCCAAAGACCGCATCGTATCCCCCGACTCAAGGATTGAGAGCTGCGCGCCGGATACGCACCTACAGTGACTCTGATCCACAAAGACTGTCCCGCTACCCCTATCAAGATTCTTTGAGCCCTTGCTCTGCTTGTATATATCCATCTTGCTGACCATAAAGATCTCACAAGCTTATTAGTTAAAGATCTGTTCTTAAGAACCTACAAGTGTGTTGTCCCTTTGTTGAGTGGTACTTGTGCAGAGCGTACGATCCTAGATACGAGACTCTTCCCCTGAGGAGTCTCCCGCCAGTGCTCGGTTACATTCCTAAAGGGGTGGGTCCCAGGGTAGTCAGGTACACTCCCTGCCTCCCCTGAGGTCGCCTTCTAACATTGGTGGCAGCGTGGGGATCCGAGCCGCAATCTAGAGATCGTACAGTAAACGGCTGACGCACTACCGAACAAAGACAGCAGAAGAAACCACCATGAGTCTCACCAAAGCAGACGAGAGTACTACGTTCCGTGCGGAACAACTGGAAGAGTACATGCACAAAGAGCTGAAACAATTCTGCAAGGAACTGAAAATCACTACCACTGGTCTCAACACCAAGGAAGACATGCAGAGAGCACTGAAACCCTGGGTGGAGTCCGGAGCACCCCGCACAGAAGAAGCGGTGTAGCAGCAAGATGAAGCCGGACTTCTCCAAGGACGAAGCAGCATCCACCAGGTACGGAGCCCCGTACCAGACAGGGGCCTATCCGCGGAAGAACTAGCAGACCGAGAAATAAGTCGTTATCACGAACTTGAACTGGCCAAACTGAAAATTGAGGGCGAGTTAAAATTAGCTGAGAAGAAGCTAGCAGTCGAACAAATGCGAGTACAAGGCGAGTTAGAGGAGAAGAAACTCCAACAGGAGCATGAAGGAAGAAGACTTCAGCTAGAACATGAACGCGGCTTGAAGGAGATCGAGCTCAATGCAAGGAGCGAAGAAGCCCAGCCTCCGGGGGGCAGAGAGACCGTCCCCCCAGCAGAACCAAAGGTACACATCCCCAAGGATGTGGTCAAATACCACAAAAATGACGACATCCAACAATGGTTCAAGGCCTATGAAGTCGCCATGACCTCCCACCAAGTCCCACAGAAGGATTGGGGGGCCGGGTTGTGGGGCCGCTTCCTGAGTGAGGGGAGAGACACCCTGCTCGACCTACCACCCTCCATGCAGACCTCCTACAGCCACATGAAGCCGATGTAAGCCCAACAACCTCAGAGGATTCTGAAGAGTAGGAGTGGGGACAAAAAGATCTGACGGAAGAGAAGACGATAGAATACCCTTCTACCACCAGGCGAAGAACCCAGGGATCGGTGACGTCGAGAACCCAGGTGGAAGAGAACAGACCAATTCCGGCCGCCCACCCAAAGAGAGTCAGGACTTGGCAGACGCATCGGGAAGGGCAGAGAAGGGGGTGCCACGGCCCTGCCCGCAAAAGGGCTGGGAGGAACCCCTTGCAGCAGACGGGGGATTCCCAAAAGCACACCTGTAACCAAAAACACACCCCCTCAGAGGTGGCCGCAGATGAGTCAGGAGCTTACGTTCCTCCACAGACTTCTGAAGGAGATCCTCAAGCCAAGATCCAAACAACTTGGAACCATCAAAGGGCAAACCAGAAAGAATGGCTTTCTGCGAAGCATCCACCTTCCAGGAGCGCATCCAAATATTCCGGCGAGCAGAAATAATGGAGCCAGAAATGGCAGCAGCAGCAGACAATGAGTCAAAAGAAATGTCCGATAACAAACGAACCTGCTGTTCCATAAGGGACAGACTGGGATTAACATCCACCCCCTCCTAGAGGGCCACAGGCAGGACCTGGAAATCATGGAGCAGAGACTGCACAACATATGAGGCATAGGCCCCCGCCCGGATTGAAAGGTTAACAGCGGAGTAGGCACGCCTAGCCGCACCGTCC
This sequence comes from Lissotriton vulgaris, assembly GCF_964263255.1. NCBI lineage: Eukaryota > Metazoa > Chordata > Amphibia > Caudata > Salamandridae > Lissotriton > Lissotriton vulgaris. Next base: position 921,345,804 of record NC_141691.1, on the reverse strand, counting down.
ACCTTCTTATCCACTGTGTCACTAGGCAAGGCGTCCTCAGAAATGATAGATCCACTTGATGCCAGACCCACCATGAGGGAATTCACCTTAACACTAGGAGGAAATTTGGACAGAAAGTCCTGGAGAGGATACTTCTTGGCGAGGAACCGAGGGAAACTAGCTTTTTCAATATCAGCCAACTCACGAGACAGAAGACCCCTGACCGCCTTGTGAACAGGAAGGGCGTCAGGCTCCCTACGGCGGTACTGGGAGAAATAATCATCATCCTCAGCGAGCGGTGCAACAGAAATGAAAGCCAAATTGTCCTTTAAGTGCATCAGGACCTCCTTCAACTCAGCGCCCTTAACAAAATGGCCATGCTGCTCATCATCCGAGCCATCAGAATCAGGGACAGGCAGGGAAGAACCATCAGGTAGCAAAGGCACCGGGGCATCACGAGCCCCCAAGGCAGAAGACACAGCCTTATCAATCATGGACTGGAGCTCCGAATCTGAGCCAGAAGACCGGCGAGGAAGCTTTCCGGAGTGTTTACCCTCCATCTTGAAATAAAACACAACCAGAAGAAGGAGGTGAAAACCTTAAATAGGGAGGGAACACCGTTACCCAGCAAACAGCCCCACCCCTAACTTACAAAGCGTCACAGAAACCTCCCCGTGAGAACGCCAGGTGCAGGAGACCAAGGAGAGCAGGTAAGCCCATGTCTCACATTATCAAGAGGCCCCACAGTCGCACCCCAGACGCTCAGCACGGGGAATCAGCAAAAGCTGGCAAAAAGAACAACGCTGCGCCCAGTGAGGGAGCAGAAATAGAAAGAGAATACTGCTGCACCCAGCGCCGAGCAAGGAAGCAGCCATTCAAAAAGGAACACTGCTGCACCCAGCGCTCAGCGTGGGAGCAGAAGCGTTAATGAAAAGAAAACCGCTCAGGAAAAATAATAAAACAAAGAATACCGCTGCACCCAGCGCTCAGCGGGGGTGCAGCAGAAACACAAAAACTAAGAAGGCAACCGCTCCCCTCGCTCAGCGCAGGAGTGGAGCCAGCAAATGCTGCCCCAGGAGGAGCAGAGGTGCACAAAAACGGGGACGATATAGCAGTCCCCAAAAGGACCATAAAAAAATTATATACATACCAAGCCCGTGATATCGAAACTGCTCGCAACATAGGAGGAAAGGGTGTTCCAGCCAGAACACAGATAAAAAAACAAGATGTTTCCTGTATAGGTCCCACCCTTATAGGTCAGGTGGCAGGTACTTCCTGCCGGGTAACCATCTTGGGTGAGGACCTTTTTTGATTGGGTGAATGCTGTGTCTGAATCACTGGGTGCTCCATGATAACTGTGACGAGGGAGTCGGATGAGGTAGGTAATGTAGGATTGATGCAACATAAGTAATTGCACCAGCCAGAACCCCGTCTTAATACCAATTTCCTTTAAGGCTCCTGGGCCTTCTCCCACTCCCTTTTTCAAAGTCTCCCACCTCCAATTCCCATTAAGCCTCAAACTGTTGCGGGGTATCGCCGAGCTCCCTGGCAGATCAGGAAACTTAACAACGCGTCTGTAAAAGCTCGTATCGTAAGCAATATGTGAAGCAAGCCGCATCAACTTTAAAATGGAATAAGAAAAGAACCTGCGGACCATAAGCAAACAGGGGGATTCAGGAGTTCCGCCTGGAAACGTGGAACGTTTGATCTATAGTTTTTCCCTACCTGCCACAAGAGTGATCGACTGAGAGCTTTTGTGAATGCAGCAGAGATCGGCAGATCTCGCAGCATAGAATAAGCTTATGGGTCCTGATGAAAACCATGCATCTGAAGGGGTTCAAAACGTGTCAACCCTTTTTGTATGGCCAATCAAGGACATAAATGTTTGTTAAATTTCAAAGTGTGTTATTTGGCGAACTGTTTTTTGTTTGGCTATGTTGTTTATGGAAATTTTCCTTGAATTTTTTTGTGCAATCGTTTAAAGTCAAAACGTTGCAAAATGAGTATGGGTGTGCTGGTATGCAAGGGGAGTGTAACGTATGTATGATTGTATTGATTAGTTTGACAGTGAAAGTTTTTTTGAGAGTGTGCAAAAGAGAAGGTTGTATGGATGAAAGGATGTTCTTTAGCCTGTGGGTAAAGGGAGCTTCATGTTTTTCAAAACTTTTAAATTGAATGTATTTTGGTGTCAGTAATTTATAGATGTAAATTTTTGAAAAATTCTTGATTAAATCTAATGGAAAAAGAGGTTTATGGTGGTATTGTTTTATTTTAATACACTATGTGAAAGGTAGAAATCGTGCATTAGAATGGGCACATTTTTGTTATTTACTGTAAGTTGGCTCAGCCATGCGGATTTAGAGCCAAACCCCTCTTTGGTTTTGTTGCAGGGTATCGGGCATTGTTGATAAGCTTTCTATATATTAGTGAGATTACCCCTTTACACAATGGCTCTGATTGTATGGAGTTTTCCAGTGGAGAGGAGTCTTTAAGCACCGTGTCTCTGAGGATGTGCGCCGCCAGTGTGTGCCTGAATTGGATAGATTTATGTCTCCGACTGCACCAGTTGATATTGGCCTTGCATTTCAGCAAGCGTAAGCAATGTGTCCCCTTTCCATACATCTCCTAGTTTAGATATTCCAAAAAGATCCCTTGTCGAAAAACCCTGGAGCTTTCCTACATCAGCTAGCATACGACTCGCCCGGGGGGGGGGCATTTCTGTTAGTCTTCCCTTCCACCCAAAATAGGCAGTTGTCTCCCACCAAATATGTACCACTGGTTTCCTATGCACCAGAAGCCACCAGAAGTTATTTGCCTTGCACAATGCTCCCATGTAGTCCTCCTGCCCCCAGGCCAGTCTCTTCAGCTTCGTCTCCAGGTTGTCCCAATCAGCAAAAGCCCAGTCATAAATTACTGCCTTATTGTATTGCTGTATGTCTGATATCCCTATACCTCCATCATATATTCCACGTGTTACTTTCTGGAGGGCTATTTGTGAAAGGGCTGGTGTTCCAGGGAAGGTGTCTGAGCAATGCCTCCATCCTGGGGAAGAACTCCTTGGGAAGGAAGAACGGGGTATTATGGAGGGCATAGATCATTTTTTGTTGTGTCATCATTCTGAACATTGCCGCCCTGGCTAACAGTGAGAACGGTAAGGATAGCCAATGCTGTATCTGGGTTGCAAAGCAATCAAATATGGGGGTATGGTTTTTGGGATAAAGTTGTGGATCCTAAATTATGTATATTCCCAAGTACTTAAACTCCTACTCGACCATTAGCATGGATATAACTCTCCCACAGGTGGGGTCTGGGACCCATGACCAAATGCATGAGGGACGTGTCCCAATTTATTGAGTATCCCAAGCATTTCCCAAAGATTTGGAGGATCTTCATCAATCTGGATATAGTAACGGGGGGATTGTAACATATACCAGAATATCATCTGCGTATAAAGAAATATACTCCTCCCAGTTCTCCCCCCAACAAACTCGTCGTAATTCGTGAACTAGGTTGGAAAGAAAAAGAGCTGGATTGTGTGTGAGACATTCACCTGGCATTTTGTCTAAAAGAAATTTTAATAAAAATAAACCATATGCCTGCTAATGCATACTGAAATGCCGTAAAATAAAAACACACACTATCCATTTACCTGCAATGATGTACTCTCTTTAACAACGTGGACACATGCTGTTCTGAGGTTTTTAAAGTCTTTTGGGCACGTCTTTCCATCCTCTTGTACCTGGACTAGATAATAAAACAAATGGCATTAGGCTACAGGTTAATCAATGACTTGTTCTCCTCTCAATCACCTATATGTCAGATAAGTCATATTTACATCTCACCGCCACAAACAGAACTGGAATGCCACCAATAAATCACGTCTGACCTACAAAACTGATAAATTCAGCCAATCACAATCTAACTGAGAAATTGGTGGTTTTCAAAATCGTGGAGAAACAGCAAATTTACAAATCATTTCTACTGTTAAACAACAACTTATATACAGCACAAACATTTCTAGAGTTTCATAAGGTCAATCGTAAAACAGTTCACTAATTCAAATGTAAACTAAGAAAAAAAACTTAATTGCATCTTAGTTTCATGCAAACATGTGGGTATCTCCCAACACTTGGGCGTTTAAGAGGGAAAAGTTTATAGGAGCGATATTGCCCTGTGATAAGTATTGAGAAGAACAGATATTTGAAAATACAAAATATAAGAAATACATTGGCCCCAAATGGTACTATGCATAAAAGTGGAGTAAATGGAACTGCTAAACTAAAGGTGAGAAAGGCGACAGTCTCCTTGTGACTTGGTTACGCAAGACCCAAGCAATCTGATTCGCGAAAGGGAAACTGATTTCTCTCAGGAATCCATGGCTCACCTCCTGCAACTTACTTTGAAAACAGCAAGTCTTTGGCGATAGAGGCAAGATGGCGGACGCACTGATGTCCGAGTGAGACAGGCTCTCTGCTCCTCCTTGCCGATAATTTCCCCCACCTTCTTGGCTTTTCTTTGCTTGGGGGGAACTGGATTACATATTCCTTGTATACTTTGCTGAGGGATGCTGATTGACTTTTCTCGATATCAGCGGCTCCAGCGGCTACAACAAACATATCAGCGCTGGGCTTACCATTTCACAACCGGCTCACCGATCCTGAGACGCGGCTTCTGTCTACGATCCCTGCTCAAACCGATACACCGCGGTCAGGCAGCAGTAAGTCATCGGGAAGACCTGCACTGGATCACGGCTCCGTCATTTTACCCGACGCGAGGAACCTCAATGGCTCCCAAGAACGCCACCGGTACCGGCACTGCGGGGAAGGGAAAAAGTCCATGTACCCGTGCCGCGGCTGCTACAGTGTCAGCAGCTGCTGCAGCGATCTCTACAGCAGGCGAAACACGCCCAGATGGAGGCATTTCCGATTACAAGGCATGATTTGATCAGGCTTCTACTGATGTGGAAGGGAGTGGATTAACAATTAACAGCTCAGCGAGAAAGGGTAGATCTTTCCAGAACTTGGGTAGACCTACTGATGAGGTCGGTGGTACTAAACCTAACATTCCAGGGATGTTTAAAAAGAAGATCCAGCTTAAGGGTAAGCACTCTATACACGAAGTAGTTATGCCTGTGACGCTTGAGCCACAAAATAAACAGTTTAATGTTTTACAAGAAAAAATGATAGCGGCATCAGTCAGTAATGGGGGTAAAACGTGTGTACACAGACACCCATGGGAGTGGATATCTCTGTTCCCTCCCTCTGAAAATAATCTATTACAGGTGGATAATGCTACCTCTGGGCCTGGGACTTTGCAACAAATTATCTCAGATGTAGACTTTGCCGGCAAAGTTTATTCCATGTCAGACTTATCTAATCTATCGGGCACTGAGAGCAATGAAATTGATTGGGCCGACAATAGGAGTTTAACAAGCTTGGTGCTTTGGGAGGAGGATGAAGGTATCCTCAAAGAGGGGAATACAGTGCGTAAGGCTACACCTTCAACGTTCTTGCTTGGTTCACGAGTATCGGCTACTGAATACTTTGAAAGTGATGGGTCTCCCACGTTGCCCCCCCTCTCGTCCGAACCTGGGTCTTTTGGAGCAAATGGATCAAACGGTATAGCATTAGAGTCTATCGAGTCTGAGCGGCTTTCTGAGAAAGCTCCCCTCAACGTCTCTAATGTCTGTGCTAGCCATGGGATTGAGACTATGTCTGAGACAGAGACTGAGATCACCTTGGCCACTATTCTTCAAGCAATTACACTGCACCAGGAGGAAACAAGGGCAGAGGCATTGCGTACACAAGGAGCGGTCCGTAAACTTCAGAATACAGTACACTGGGTTATTAAGTTAACCAATGAACTGACCACTCGGGTTGCTGAGGCTAGAATTTCTTCAGTTGAAGATGAAATGGTGCAACAGAAGGCAGAAGTCGCCTCATTAATTGTTCTTAGAGATGACGTCAGCTGGAAATTATTCTATTTGGAGAATTGAGCGAGAAGAAACAATCTTCGAATCTTTGGCATCCCAGAAGGGTCCGAAGGGAGCAATCTCCGGCAGTATGCCCAAGAGTTATTCTCAGAGGCTTTTCCAGAATTAACACAATGGAGATGGGAACTCGAACTACAAAGTAGATTCCCCTTTCACAAACGCTCTGGCAACAGGTCTACTGATGTGAAACCTAGAGCAATTTTGATCTGTTTAAATAACTTTCTATCTCGAGAAGCTCTATATGACTTAGCCAGACCAGACCGCAAGAGGAAGGTGAAGGGGATTAAGGTTTTTGTTCACCCAGATTACTGCCAGGCCACAGTTCAACAGAGGTGGCATTTTCAACAGCTAATACCCCAGTTTCAAGCCGAGGGAGCCTTAGCATTCTTGTTGAATCCCTCCAAGCTAAAGGTTGTTTTTAAAGAGAAAACATATTTTTTTCTATCAGAGATTGCTGCTAAAGATTTCTTAGATACAATAGCTTAATGACTTTGTCTGATTTTCTTGAGTAATGGATGAGTTTTAATTATCTTATGATGTGCTATGTTTATGCTTTCAATCTCCTTTTTTTGCTCTCTCTTTACTTTAGAAGGTGGGGGTGATCGGTGGTGGTGCAGTCAACCTCTCTCTCCATCACCTATGGGGACTCTTCTGTCCCTTTGCCTCATATGGGTGGGTCTCAGGGTGGGTGGGGTGGGCCCACAGGGGAGGAAGGGTGGAACGGGGGTGCTTGAGGCAAGGAATAACAGAAAAAGAATATTTTGTTCAAATTACAACCAAGACTTAGTCATTAAGAATAGAGACTCCTCAGCGCTCCTAAGCGCTCTGTGCCCCTCCCCTACCCCGGACCGCCCTCGGCTGAGCATCGACGCCGAGGGCTGGGATTCGATCTTGGCGGCCATATTGGGTGTGGGCCAGGCGAATCGCGCGCTCTAGCAGCGCTATAAAAAGAACGGTCATGTCTCCGCGCAGCGGACGCGCCAGACCTGCGCCGGAGTCGTGCCAGAGTCATGCCCGTTTGCGCCCGTTCGCGCACAGTCGGGCCCATGGCCCAGGACCCCTGATATATCAGCACCATGCCCTTTAACATACTCCCGCTTGACACTACTCTCGCTCAATAGGCTGCTTCCATCATCATGCAGCCATTCGATCGACCTTGGGCTCGGTGGCTTCTCTTGCAATCACTGCTCTTTTAGGGCTACGGAAGCCACCACCAATACTACACTAATTCCTAAAAAGAGGACAGTAGATACTGCTTTAAAGATGGCACTGGTTAATTGCCGTTCTTTACCAAAGCACGCCACGGAAATCGCCCTATTATTCGAAGATTTAAACGTGGACATTCTGTTTTTAACAGAAACGTGGCTCGGATCGTCCTCCGGCCCCGACATCGTCCGAGCCCTACCTGCTGGATATTTGATCCAACACAGGGATCGAGAACTTAAAGTTGGCGGAGGGATCGCCATTTTATACAGGGAACACTTAGCTTGTCGCTTGATCGACAGCACCATCCCAGACTGCGAGAGTACACAATTTTCCATCACCCATTCCTCAGAACTTTCAATCTCCGGTCTCTTAATCTACCGTCCACCTGGCCTGATTGGTCAATTTATAGAAGGGCTAACTGAAACTATTCTGGAATCAGCCAGTATGGTCTCTAATTTCATAGTGCTAGGAGACTTGAACCTCCTTTTTAACAATCCTTTGGACACTATTGCCACGGAATTAACCAAAGATTTAGCTGCATGCAAACTCAATTTGATTGTTCGGCACCCTACTCACTCTAAAGGGAATCTCTTAGATCCAATATTCTCCAACGTTGCAGAATTGTCCAAATCTGAGCCATATTCTATCCCCTGGTCAGACCATATGGTAATCCCCTTTTCATGGAAAATTAGTAGACCTTGCACAAAACAACCCTCCCATAAAACCTTAGGTAGGCGCTGGACAAAGTAAGAACCCAGCGACTGGATAGAATCTCTGAAGCAGAACGAACCTATGGCCAACCCGAATATCGATAGGGCCAATACAGACTTCAACCAATGGATAGAACAATCATTGGATAGTGTGCTCCCTAAAAAATGTATTTCAAATAAAAAAGGTCCGAATAAACAGCCTTGGTTCAATTCAGACCTAAGGTCCCTTAAACAGGAATGTAAACGAGAGGAAAGACAATGGCGAAAACACTTCGACGAGGAGAAGAAAATTAAATACAAACTTACAATAAAGAAATATAAATCTGCACTTAATGTAGCCAAATCCACCTTTTATGCTGAAAAAATTGAAAAATCGACTAATGCTCCCAGAGAAATGTTCAGAATAGTAAAAACTTTGGTAAGGGCCCCCGACCCCCCCTCATCTGAGCTATCACCTGAAGAATCTGGTGCTCGTTGCAACGAACTAGCAAGTTTCTTTGCCACGAAAATCGAAAAGATTCTTCTTTCTCTCCCTCCACTCCCAGCAGCTGAATCCAACCCTCCCCCGAGGGATGACATCAATTCTACCCTACCTCACCTTGCATCCTTCCATCCGCATAGTGACGAACTCTTCCCTTCCCTTTTCAACTCCATAAAAAGCGGTTCTCCACTTGATCCCGCTGCCATGTCCATCCTGAAATTAGCCCTACCCCATGTTAGCAAACACATCATTGACCTTGTCAACACTTCCCTGGAATCTGGCATAGTAACTCAAGACTGGAAGCTAGCCATGGTAAAAGCCAAATCTCAACCCCGATGACTTTTCCAACTACCGCCCCATCTCCCTCCTTCCTGGCATCAGTAAGCTTACTGAAAAATGGGTGAACAAACAACTAGCATCTTATTTAAAGTCCTATGACCTGCTATACCCCACCCAAACAGGCTTCCGAAAGGGACAGGGAACCGAAACAGCTTTGTTGAGGGTGGTCGAGGCATCCAGGAGGATTCTGGACGCAGGTGGCAGCACGGCCATTATCCTCCTGGACCTCAGCGCCGCCTTTGACACGGTTAACCACCGTGTCCTCCTAGCCCGTCTAGAGAGAATTGGAGTCACAGGCAAGGCCCTGGAGTGGCTCGAGTCCTTCCTTAGTAACAGATTCTTTAAGGTCTTCTCAGACACCAACTGCTCCCTCCCAGTGCCATTACAGTGTGGGGTACCACAGGGCTCCTCCCTTAGCCCCACACTGTTTAATGTGTACATGGCACCTTTAGCAGAGGTAGTAGCCCCCTTCGGAATCCAGCTGGTAAGCTACGCTGATGACACCCAGCTAGTAGTCTCCCTTAACCAGGTGGAGTCCCCCCCGACCAATCTTTGCAGCTGCCTGGGAGCGGTTGCAGAGTGGATGAATGCATCCCACCTGAAATTGAATGGAGGGAAAACCAAGCTGATGCTGCTCGGAAGGAATGCCACTTTCAACATCTTCTCTATGTGGCCTCCTTGTATGGGACCCGGGCCCACCCCAAAATCTGAGATAAAAAGCCTCGGGTTCTGGCTCGACACGGAATTGTCCTTCAAAATACAGGCAAGGAAGACAGTGGCTACTTGCTTTGGTTTAATGAAAACCATCCGTAAAATCCTCCCCAGTTACCCGAAACTGCTAAGAAAACCATAGTCCAGTCCCTCATTCTATCAAGGCTGGACTATGGGAATGCACTCTACCTAAGAGCCCCCACTTCAGTCACCCGACAACTTCAGATGGCCCAAAATTCCGCAGCAAGGCTACTTACTGGTACCAGCCATCGTACCTCAGCAGCACCTTCTCTAAGGACCCTGCATTGGCTCCCAATAAAGGAGCGGGTCCATTTCAAAACCCTCTGTTTGGTCCATAAAACTCTCTATGGGAATGGCCCACCCATCTTAAACGATATGATCAGACCATATATTCTAGGGATCTTCGCTCTAAACAGCAAAACCTCCTCATAATACCCTGGACCAACAGAGCCCGATCTGGGGACCGTCTCTTCTCGCGAAATGCAGCAAGGCTGTGGAATGCCCTCCCTCTCCCACTTCGCCAAGAACTGAGCTTGCTGGCATTTTGAAAAAAACTTAAAACAGCACTGTTTCCTAAGACATAGATGAGCTGGCTCCCATATCTCAGATCCTTGTCTATTCCTTCTGTTCAACATCAAGCGCTGGGATGCTTCCGAGTAGCCATGCGCTATACAAGAACCTCTTCAATTCAATTCAATTAAGGACTTTGTAAGCATTTACAATTTTTTTGTCGTATCAGTCAGTGCGATCATTGTGTGATTGATTTTCTGTGGTTTAATCTATTCTGAGTCTGGGTAGATTCACTATATGTTCCTGGAACATTTGTGGGCTAAATGATAAGAGGGAAAAAAAGGGGAATAATGGCCCAAATGCTTAAAACTATGAAAATTGATGTATTGTGCATACAAGAGACTCATATAGCATGGAAGAATAAGAACTGGCTCCAAGATCTAGGCCGTGAATTAGTAGGGTGTACCCGGCAGGGTACAACTACAAGAGGCATCGCCATATTAAAAAGATACGGGCTAGGGACAAGTAAGCGCGTTAAAGAAGACCCCTTTTTGTGAATTATGCCTGGAGGAGTCACTTTTGACTATCTGCAGTATTTATGGCCCCAACTCAGACAATCCGGATATGCTGAATCAGTTGGGCATAGAACTAGCAATGTGGCCATCACCTCTTGTCTTCTGCGGGGATCTTAATCTGCATCTGGATGGAAAATATGACATATCTAGTAATTATGTCTGAGGGAAAGAAAAAAAATGTTCTCAAGGCCACCAAAGGGATCATAAAGAATTTGGGTTAATAGATGCAGGTTATTTAAAGGGAAGGGGTGCCCCAGGGAGTACTTTTTATTCTGCCCCGCATTAGAAACATTTTCGCCTAGATTATTTCTTTGTAACTGCCGGATTTATCAACACTGCTAAAAACATTAGGTTCGAGATCCTCCCCAAAATAATCTCTGACCATAACCCCATCATCCTTGATTTAGACATGTTGTTGTATTTGTTTATGGTTTCAATGAATTAAAATTGTTACAAAAGGAAACTGGTTGGGTTTGATCATAAATAAGCATGGTCATTTCATTTAACAAGACTGTTAAACATATCTAAAACAATCATTTCAGAGCCATTCTCATAATTACAACAATGAAACGTGGGTTAAAACTGCTGTTTCTAGTCTTTGACCGAGTCATTGTGAGAGAGAGAGAGATTTAGACATTAATCTCAGACCATCTCCTAGACCTTGGACCTTTGAGCGGAAACTATTATTTGATCCTCTATATGTTGAGCAGATGGGGAAGTGGATTCCTGATTTTTTTTAAAGTAATCATGGTTCTGCTTCGGCAGAGATGGTTTGGGATGCTTTTAAATCAGGGGCTCAGAGGGAAACATTAAGTTATTCAATTAACAAGCAGCACGAAATTAGGAAGACAGACGATATTGAGATGAGGAAACTGCGAGACATTGAAATTCAGCTGATGACAGCTTGCAGTAGAGGGCTAAATACTGATTAAATCTTAAAAGATCTAGCTATACAGAAAGCAAAAATACATCCGAATTTTAATACTTAATTAGCTCAACAAATTGCAGCGTATAGATCAGAGATGTATGAGGTGGGAGAAAATGCAGGGAGACTATTAGCAAAAAGACTCCGACAGAAGGAGGTGTCCACAAGAATAGATAAGATCTTGGACGATTCAGGGCAACTATACGATAAACCGTCTGAAATATTAGAGATCTTTCGAGAATTCTATAGCAAATTATATACAGAGGACATCACCGGAGGCATTAAAGAAATGGTAACAGATTTTAGTGCTACTATTGCTAATACCTCCCTAACATTAGAGGCGTCTAAACAATTAGACAATCCAATTACTTGGGAAGAAATTGAGACATCCTTAATGTCATTAGCCTCGGCAAAGCAGTTTGGCCCGATTCCATCCCTCTGGAATTTTTCAGGACATTCCGAACAGTGCTTAAAAAAGAACTCATAACAGTTTCCTTGGTGGCTCAAAAAGGGAAGCACCACTTTCTTGGCGGGATTCAGTAATTACTATCTTTCTCAAAAAAGATAAGTCCCCGTTACCTGCCTTCTTCATTTAGGCCCATATCTGTCATCCATGTGGATAGTAAGGTATATTCTAAAATTTTAGCATCACGCCTATCCAGCATTATTACACCGCTTGTGTCAAAATTCCAGCATGGCTTTATTCCTTCACGCGATACAGCTGATCATGTATGCCGCTTAATTACATTTGTGGACCTGGCTGAAGCTACCAGTTCTACTATTGGCGTAACCCTGTTGGATGCTGAAAAAGCATTCAACAGGGTTTCTTGGGCATATATGTGGGAATCTTTAGTTAGAAAAGGACGTGGTGCAGGCATTTTAACAGCTTTAAAGACTATTTACCACTCCCCCACAGCTGCTATACGTCTGGACGGCCAAATATCCTCCTCATTTCTTATCTCCCGTGGGACACGGCAAGGGTGCCCGTGTTCACCATTACTTTTTGCTTTTGACATAGACCCCTTCATGAACCGGCTAAACCTTGCTGAAAATATCAAACCTATCCACCTAGCCCACTCAGACTATCGTGCCCTAGCCTACGCGGATGACATTGTGGTAGTCACAACAGATATAGGAACCGCACTTACTGTTATTAATGAATTAGCAGTGCAGTTTGGATATTTTTCAGGTTATAAGTTGAACTTATCCAAAACTCAGATCCTGCATGTCGGAGGTAATCCGCCGGCTAATATAGTCACTGTTCCTGAAGTTACTTATTAGGGAATTAAGATCTCACTCCCAGTCTCTAATATTCCAGAGATAAACATTAATCCTGCGGTGGCTAAAATTAATTCGACATTAGAGGGATTAGATCACCTCCATTTATCTTTATATGGCAGAGCCAATGTGTTAAAACTGCTTATCTTCCCCAAATTTTTATATATGTTCCGTACAATTCCCATTGATTTCCCTGCTATCTGCTTTAAAAAACTAGAGGGCGTCTTCTAGATTCTTGTGAGGTTATAAGCGAGAACGTAGAGCTTGTAAAAAGATGGTTCTCCCTTAAGAGCGGGGTGGATGGGGCATTCCTTATTTCCTGTTTTACTAGGTGGCCGCATCTCTACAATTTATTAGCCCACTTGTAGTTGGGGATAGAGCGCAAAACCCTTTATGTAACACTCCATCTATTTACGAGCTTGCGATGGGTTAAGAGATAAAGGGGTGTTTGGTGAAGGTAGTCGAACCTAGCTACTTTAAAAAGACCAAATTTAAGATCTTAAAAGCTGCGTACACAGTGTGGAAACTGGTCAGGCGCCAGATGGGAATTTTAAAATTAAATGTATATACACCATTTACTTCGTCTGACTTATTACCTCTTATTTTTCGTGGCCAGATTATTTCTAGGTGGAGCACTAAAGCAATCAAGAGGGACACTTAGTTTCTTTTTCTGACCTGCAGAATAATTTTGGTTTACCAAAAAATGATTTTTTCAAATCCGTAGCTTCTTACAGACTGGAGGATCAGTATTAGAACATCAAATTATTAAAATTCCTCTTATTGAGAGTATGGAGAAAAAAAACCTCAATCGGCCAATTTTACTCTTATCTGATTCATGAATTCGCAGACGATCTGGAAAGTTGCCAATTGAAATGGGCAACTGAGCTTTGGATAGCCGAAACTAATATCACTGAATCCATCTTGCTGGCCAATCGAGTGCTCATTACAGGAATGATGCACTCACAGCATTTCATGGCTATACAGGATCTGTATTATACTCCCAGGAAGATCTCTAAATGGAGCTTGACTACAGGGACAAAATGTAATAGGTGTGGACAATTCGCTGCTGGTGCAGTACATATGTTTTTTTCTTGTCCCAAACATTGAACAGTTTCTGTCTGCAATTTTGGGATGCACGATCAGTATAACAGTGTGAGTTGGTGGAAACTGGGTGTGGTCTGGAAACTGTGGGCTAGTCAAGACGCAAGGCCGCGACATGCTTTATCCTTATTTGAATGGCTGTAATACGAGCTTGTATTACAAGAGATTGGATTAACCCTGATCTGCCCTCTTTTTATAGCTGGCGTGAAAGATTATTAATGATGCACAATTTGGAACTTGCCATTCATAAAACTAAAGGAACTAGGAGGAGGGCTATGGGAGAAAAGATTTGGGCACCTATTACGGAATGGCTTGAGGAAATGGTACAAATGTTATGTATACCTTTGTTATGTATGTCCGTTTTGATGAATTGATCTTTTGCTTTGTAATGTTTTTGACAGTATTCGATTTGTATACTCTGTTTTCCTTGCATAAAAAAAAGAAATGAAAACAGCAAGTCTTTCCAGAGAGAAATGCCCATTGTATATGTGCAATAACTGAGCAAAAGAACACTACCCTTAAGAATAAATGACATAAAAGGTTCAAGCCACACTAAGGAAAAACTACTTGGGTTAGATGCCACAAAATAATGAATAAAATCTGATGTACGAATCGTTGTTCTATCAAAAACGAATTATAAGGCTTCCAATGAAAAAAATAAGCATTAGCAAAGTCACAAGGTCTGTGTTTAGCAGTATAGTGTGAAAGGTTACAGTACCTATATGCAGTGTTGTAAGTCTACTACCCATAGAGGATAGAGTGAGGTTTGTAGAGTATATTGTTAATTTAATGCAGTGCAGTGTGTGGTGTGGTAGAATATCCTAGATTATAGAAGAATTTTGAGTCAGTGCAATGTAGTGGGTTGTTATCCATACTTGTAAATCAACGAGTAAGGGAAATTAGGGTAATGGTAATGTGGCTGATTCTTATTTCTAGGCTTCTTGTGGAACAGTCTTTACAATAGCATTAGAAGATAAACCTGTACACAACCAGACCTAGTGAGTCGCAACAATGTAATTTGCTATTCAATGTTCAATTTACAGGGGTTCTTTGATTGCAGAACTAGTGACTGTACGGCATTCAGCAAAGTATGTAAATATTTAGCTGTTTGTATGGAATTTAGTACTGGTGTCTGCCCATGGCAAAACACTCCAGTTTTGGCAGAAATAGGACCAGCGACACAGGAAAGATGTAATGTGGTCAAGAAGTCGAGTTCAAATTTCCTCTATGCAGAGTTAAGCTGTTAACCATTTAGCTGTTCCCACAAAACACACCAGGACAACGATTTAGAGACTATTGTTAGCCAAAACCAAAGGGTGTAACCAAACTAAAGCAAGAGGCATGGTCAATGCTTTTATTTTCCAACTCTATGTGCCATGAAAGTATAATGTTAGCAACAAATGTAAAACAAATGATTTCAATGTTTTGCAAGAAAATAAAGCAGAGTAAGAAAGAAAAAACCTTTATAAGTTCTGGAGTAGGCGAGACCACCCTTATAGTGTTGTACATAGAGTTATATACAATCTGTTATCATTCTTCTGGGCAGGGTACTTTTCTGGTGATTGAAAACTTTTACCCAGGATGATACATTTTGTGATGTGGAAAGACATGGCAGTGCAGTGATAGTGCACATTATCAAGATGTACACTGTCAGTAAAGTGTAGGTAATACAAGAAAGTTGTGGTGTTCGGGGCTGGTCATTTAAATTAAAATACTCAGTTAAGTAAGGTAGGAAGGCCGATTTGGATCCTTTTCCCAAAAGCAACCTGGCATATATTTCTTTCAAATTCAGATACAAGTGATACAGGTTATGAAATATTAATACCACTCTTCTAGGGCATGTAGAGAGGACGGTCGTCTCAGAAACTGAAAGGTACAGGTAAGACGAAGTAATCTCAGAAAATTCAGACCTCTAATAGAAAAGGGAATGGTCAGACATCAAGAAGTGCTGGGATCAGAATAAATCAGTTTAACTCCCCACGCAGATCATCCCAGCCGCAGGTAGCCGCACTAAGTGTCGTAACTCAAGGCAGGTTAGTGTTCCACTCCTCATGTGGTGCGGGAACCCAGGGAGGATAAAGACATTCTGCACCAGGACAAATGAGCTAGTGGGAAAGTTTATTACTAGGTGGAATCTACACTCACAGAAGGATGCAATTTGGGATTTATCACAATCAAGGGCAGCAAACATTGAAATTTGTGAACCTACTCGTTTTGCCGGGCAAAGGGAGAATAGCAATGGCACAGATGACAACATGGTCAGAGGGCAAAACACAATCAATTCAGGGGAGACCTGTACGTGGGCTGCAGTTGAGTTTAAAATGATAATCTGGAGCAGAGAGAGAGAGAGAGGGGAGAGGGGGAGAGGGAGAGAGAGGGAGAGAGAGGGAGGGGGAGAGAGAGAGAGAGAGAGAGAGAGAGAGAGAGAGAGAGAGAGAGAGAGAGAGAGAGAGAGAGAGAGAGAGAGAGATAGGCAGAATGAGGTGTTCTTTTTTGACTTGCCCCATTTCCCATTCGAACATTTACCTTCCCGAAAGCTGTAACAGGAACAGATTTCACGCCGGAGAGTACACAATGTAAGACTTAAAGACGTAGCTGAAATTTGTATAATCTGTAGATGCTAGTGAATGGGTGAAGAAGGGTAGGAAGCGTGCTGATGGTGTGGTGCTTGGGAGTATACTACGTGCTGTAACTGTGTGTGGCTTCGTACTGCAGTGAAAACTCAGCATAAGGAATGTGGCAAGGAAGGAACATTCCTAGCTACAGTATTTTCTAAATCCAAACAATTCAGCATTTCTGCTTTAGTGAGCACCTAACCATGCCGATATGCAGAGCAATTCACAAAAAGTAACGATTTGATGTTAAATTTTGAGCATGAGAAGGCTTCTACAAATGTTTCGAATTTTAAAACGAATTGGAAACTTTCCCTTCCATGAGGAGCCATGATTTCTTCAAACCTTTGTTCCAAGGGCGAACTCTGCACTTCCTTGCAATGGAAAGCGTGATTCACTTCAATGTTCTAGCTCTAGAAGGGCAATAAGCCAGTTCCATTTTGGACTGAAATCCATTCAGTAATCAATTCTAGAAGGACATTTGCTGTAGGAAATGACTTTGAATCGCTATACTTAAAAAATAAGTAAAAAAATAAGCAAAACTGCCTTTTCTAGTCCTGACATGCTTTTTGAATAGTCCTTGTGTCTTCAACTCTGGCATAGCATGCAGTTACAGGCAAAGCATTTATTCTCCTCGTGATATTTCACTGGGGGTTTGTCTGTACCTAGACTACAACTACAGATTAACTCTCAGGGAAGTCAGATTGAAGTTCAGCTACTTCACACTACTTAATCACTAGCTTTGGACAACGCTTTGTCTACGACACTCCCTACTACTCCCCTTAGCTTCCGGTTGGTGCAGGGCACCGAGGAGGGAGACATTCACCTGCCGAGGGACTGTCCCTTGCTAGCTCTGTACTGGGGCTCCGTGACATCAACGTTCAAGGACATGGTCCCTCTCTGGGGCCCTGCCACGCCTCAGCTGATCCTTCTCCATGACATTGTACAATGCCCTGACATTACTAACCAGCAAACGAGATGGCTCTCCGGGGCATTGGCCACCGCAAAGTTGTGCGTCTTATGGCTTTGACCTAATGGTGTTTTCCTGTCCTATGACTCCTGGCTCCAAGTATTGTACAAACTGGCATCCTAAGAACGTATTATTGCTAGGCTAAACTTTTGCTAGGAGAAGTTCCTGGATTCATGGGGTGGATTTATCACGCCAGTGACACTGCCTTACATTACCTCTGTTGACGGCGTGGACACTGACCCATTTCTGGTTGCCTGCACCTGACCTGGAGGCCCAAGTCTGGGTCTGGCTGATGAGTTTAATTGGCTTCCTTGTTCCTCAGTTTTCTGTGACACACAGTGGATGGCCCATCCTCCTGTTTTCCTTTTTTCTTGAACCCACATTTGCCCCTTTCCAGTTTCCCCTTCCCCCACATCACTCTTCCTCTCCCACATCCCTGCCTTACTCCCCCGTTTCCGTTTCTCTGCTTCTCCTCCCAGCCCCTCTCCCCTGCTACCGCTTTGCTCCTTTCTTGTTGCCACTCTTTGATCACTCAACCCTTTTCTCTGTTTTCTCATGGTGCTATCCACATGATGTGATACGTTAGTTTATTGTTGTTTTTTGGTGACACTATCAGGTACATTATTATTTATGTATTTGGCTTTTTTTAGAGTAAGTTTGATTTCCTAGCATGTCCGTTGTGCTTCTATGTGCCTTGTTGTTATTTCAAAATACCAACCCAATTGAGTTCTTAAAAATAAAAAATAAAAAATAACTACAGTTTAACATTGCCTGGTGGACAGTGTCCTGCTCCTTCAGAAGTAGTGGAAAACTTGGATGGCGATGATTGACTCCAAAGTTTGACACTCCAAACTGCTACAGTGCCTAAAGTGTGTTCTCACCATCTTTGTGTGTTGAGTAAAGCACTGGGATTTTGAATTCATCTAAAAAAAGTGTTGCGAAATATCTTTGTTTGTTCTCTCCTGGATTTTTGTAACTCAGTCTAAGCAGAGCTTCTACAAAACTCGATTAAACGACAAGAACATATTCTTCATTCTGCCTCTTGGCTTCTTTTTGGATAACAATAAAACTTATTCTCTTTCTGTAGGCTGAAGAGTTTGGTCTGATTGGCAATGCATTAAAGAGTGATCTTCAAGGCAGAGGTGAAGATGCATTTGGATCTTCTACCTAGACCAGCCATCTTTTCTAACCAAGATTTTTTTTTTAAAAAAGAAACCGAACCATCATCTCCGATCAGCTGCGCCCCTCCTGTCTGAGCTCCTGAATTTCCGGTGAGCCAGGTGATGGTAACAGTTCTTTCAACTATCACGAAGTTAGAGTGTATATTTCGATTGTTCTTAAAATGTATTGCATTTCTAAATTATTAGCTTTTTGAAATAACTGAAAACATGCTCACTTTGTCGTCTGCCTCTATCTGTCAGCTTTACTGTAATGAGAATGTAACTTATGGTGCAAAGAGACCCTTCGAGATAGGATGTACATTGCTATTTAGAAATACCCACTTAAACTTTATCATAATGCCATTGGATTTGAGGTTAATAGGATGTTCAGCTCACAATTCCCAATTCATTAAAAGTACATCCATTCCTTTGTTGGTCATCATAATCATGCATTAATTGGCTTCCACTCCATTTTTGGGCGTTTGACTTGGCTACAGAAAGTGCACACTCAAAAAACATACAAATAAGCACCAAGTGAAGAGAAAAGCAGAAAGAAGTGCTACAGTAACCAGCTTTCGAACTGTGGTACAAGGAGTTGGGAGTTCCAATTCCTGTTTTTCCAAATGGACCAAAATTGTGAGTCAGGGCAAGCCCGGACTGGGAACCAAAATATGCCCTGGCAAAACAGCTCACACGCCCCGCTCGCTCGCTTCCTCTCCTTGTGCCATCTTTGCCTTCCCATCCATCCTCTCATTCTCAGCTCATTCTTCCTGATTGTTCGGGGTCTCTCCATCCCTCTCTCTCCGCCTTGTAGCAGGTCGGGCCTGCTGCATTCAATCTGGCGAGCTGGGTAAGTGACAGCTTTCAAAACCATTCTCCAGTGGCTCCGCCCCACCGGGAAAATACCCGATGCACAAGAATGCACTCCAGCCCTGCCCAGGGGAGGAGGGGCCCTCAATTAACGCATGCATGTATTTCCACATTTTGCTCATTAAATTATACTTGATATTTTGGTACCTTTAATCTTTAATCGTTCACTCACATTGACGTAATATTGATTTAGCAGAATTTAAAATAGAAACAACTGGTGCCATTCTTAATCCAATAAATAGTTCAGGTTATACAAACATGCTGGAGGCCGCGGGTTCTCTGTAGGCTCTTTATTAGATGAAGAGAAGTAGTGGGGTGAACATTTAACTACAAGCGCTTGGAGGCGCATCATTAACATAATATCTAATAAAGAAGCTACCTGCATGAACGCTGGAGTCTGCACTTTTGTTTTTTTAAAGAGAGATCAACCAATTAAATCATAATTACCCCGAATTTCTGTTTTAGATCCTTGCTGAAATTTTCAAATGCAGCAATGACACTGGAATCACTGCACTCTTCTTCGTCGGTGTCCAGATCTTCTGGTTCAGCTAACATTTTACCTGAAGGTGGGCAGAAAATAATGAACTAAGAGAATAAGCAATACTCATGAAAAGATTTCGGGCAAGGGGCTTGGAAACCTTTATTCGGAATTCTGTTGCCGGCTGCCACAGTTATACGTGGGATAATAGTTAAATCAGTTTAAAACTGGTGACATTCAAAATGGCAATGCTACATAAAGAATCGCAGATTTGTCTTACATATTTAGGTCTTCAGGCAGCATGCAAGCCTACACTATGCCATTCTCACCCTTTGCCCACCTCTTTTTGCGTTTAACGGGGACAAGGGAACCCAAAAGATAGTTAAGGACCCTAGGTGTCAATCTAAATGTATAACAATGGTCATTAAAAAGTAATTTAGAACATTTAAATAAATATAGTCTGTAGTAAGTACTATATTCAACGGTGTCCAGCCGAACACATAGTTTAATCAATCAAATGTTTTCAATATTTTCAAAAGCAACCAACAATCCTGCATCCAGTACATGGGAAACAAAACAAAACATACAGTGAACGTAAGGATTTTCAGGCAAACAAAAAAGGACGCTTCAGATCAAATGAGAATAAAGAAAAAACTATCCTTAATGGTTATCACACCAATATAACAAAATGGTAGTCTGTGTGATACTATTCCAAAGGTCGACGACGTTTCGATCCCTTTAAACGAATATTGGGATCACCATCAGGACGGTTGTATAGACATGCCTGAATATTAGAAAGCTGCCTTGAAGGCGGACTATTCTACTTTCCAAGAGCAAAACTAGGTAGTTGAGTGGATCATCGGGCAATTGTGAGTCCTAGGCTCCGGTGGAGCCTCCATGCAACGATGAATATGCAATGTGGACGATTCCACACTACCAAATACCGCAGGAAAATTCCTTAGTAAACGCGGGGAAAGTAGGTACTTGTAAGAATACCTTCAGTACCGGCAACAGTGGCCGTAAGGGGGATTCTCAGTGCACAATGGCAAGCTTGCCATTGCGCATGAGAATCCCCCTTACAGCAGTATATGGAGCCAGCCCTCACTAGGAATGATTTTGAATTTAAAGAGTCTTTCTTTCATGTATACATCAACCCAATTGGGCTACTTTGGCCCCTGGTCTAGTCTGTATTTAAGGGGTATGTTCAATTACAACATGTTTACACCATGATTCTAACCACTTTAAAAACAGATTGCAATTTGGAAAATACATCTTGAGGATGTGCTGTGTATATGGGATAGATTTGCTTAAAAACTAGAAGCATTCATGGCCTGGATCAATGAGCTGGACCCACATTTAAGTTTTACTTGGATGGCAAATAGGACCAAAATTACCTACCATGACCTCGATATTGCAGTGGAAAGCACCACAGTGGTTTATCAAAAACCTACAGACAAACTCGCTGCTAGTCTACACATCTTAAGGAGCATTGAGGAATATGTACCTGTGGCCTGGTTTTTCTATATTGTCACAACTGTTCCAGTTATCTAATTTCAAGACCAGACAGAAAAACTCAAACGGCTGGTAAAGAGGACATAATAGAGAAAACTGATATGGGGTATAAACACAAGTTTTAAATAATCATTGACCTGTGTTAAAGGAAAAGGAAAATTAAGATCACATTACAATGGTAATGACCTGTGACCCCTTTCTTGCATCGAAATTAAATGTGATGAGGATACTGACTTCCATGGCAGTGTGGTGTTGGCCTGCCCCAAGGAACACTCACCCCTCTTTCTAAACATTGTTTTTTGATACCGAGGGACTCTCGTGGGAGAAGGGGGGGTCGCATTGGCTCTTGCAAAAGTCCAGTGGGATCTGAACAAACAAAAAAAAAATCTTAAGATTTAGCCCTGAAAGTAGCCTTTTGGGAACCCCACATGAGATCCAGGAAGTCGGGGTACCTCCTTATTCTTTCAGGACATTGGGAGAGAGTCCTTGCGTCCTGTAATGACAGTCTCTCAGTAGCAGGACTCTTAGAAGCTTCTCGCTCCCATGAGAATAAGGTGGCCAATGGGAAACAAAGCCCCCTTCAGCCAATCAGATCGCTGTATTTGAAGTAGCATGAAAGCGGAACTCTGATGAGAGATTTTGCAAACCCCACTGTTCATATATCTATATCTATAATCTGTATATCTGTAGCGGAGTGACTGGTTTTGTGAATGACTGGCTGTATGGGTGAGGGAGTGGTTGTATGAGTGCCTGTATGAATGAGTGAGTGGATGTCTGAGTGGCTCTATGGATGTGTGATTACTGGTATGGGTACGTGAGGGGCTGAGTGGGTGTATGAGAGGTTCTGTGGGGGTATGAGTTGGTGTAGGAGAGGTTCTGTGGATTATGCCATCAAATAAGTTACTGACCATGTCACAAGTAATGCAATATGTGAGGTCATAAGCAGTGCATTACAGGGGTGTAAGGTATAGCTAGCTCATGTAAGTGTCACTGCTGACTTTCAATGGTTTTGTACGAGTGAAATCTGAGCCTGTTGTATGACGTTTTAGATTCCGAATGAATTTTACCAATTCATGCCCTTATATAGGTACAATCCACGTTGCCCTTATATAGGCATGGAAATCATGCCTGTATTTAGGCATAGTCCATGCTACCCAAATACAGGCATGGATACTTCCATCCGTTCATCTACGTCACAACGATTTCTTGGAAAACCAGACTCTTAACCCTTTCGATGCTGATGACGAGCTCAGCTCGTCATCACCCACGGGTGTCGTGTGCTGATGACGAGCTGAGCTCGTCATGGTGCCACTAAAATGGCATTTTCCAGCACAGGGGGGGGGGGGGAAACGCCCAGCAGCCATGTGGTTAAGCTGGATATTGATTAGGGGTTCATCCAGGACGTTCATATGCCCGACTTTACTTCAAAGCTGGCATCCCTAAACACCTTCAAGGTATAAATATACCTTCACTTGCTATGGCAAAGCATGGTGTGGTTCGGTGCAGTTCGACTACCTACTTGCCCGACGCAGCTCAGTACAGCAAGTGCAGAAGGAAGCAGAGTCTCCAGCTGACGCACTGACAAGAAGCTGTCCTCCTCTGCCAAGAGTCCAGCTACAGTGTTTCTGATTCCCCTTGCGGGGTGTTGGGAAATCAATTCCAGAGACAGATACCAAACTCTTTCATTCAACGGTATGGAGATGTTTAGAACCTAGAGAAACCTTTGGCAGTTCTTGGCAAAAACTAAGCATGTGCGGGAAATCCGTTCCGCTCGCGGATTTCGCGGATTTTCGGTGAATCCGCGATCTGCAAACTCCCGCGCATTTACTGAAAATCCGCGAGCGGCGGATTTGGGGGGCAAAAGTTCAAGCCTGTTGAACTTTTAACTATGTTAGGATGGCGCCGGCTGTGAGAAGTTGGCCTGATATATGATGCTCACTAGTTCTAGTGATCACCTTGTATCAGTCCAAACAACCCTTATGGTGATTGGTTGTAAGTCAACCTTATAGACCAGCTATCCTAATGGAGGCATGGACAAAGCAGTATTAGGCTAAACTCTATTGGCATGTGAAGCCAGCTGTTTTACCACATATAATCCCTTGAATACCACATGAAAGGACACCACACAGGTAGTTCTGAAAATAAACAAGTATTTATTAACTAACATACACCTCTGAACTCTTTAAGAGGTCAGAGGGCTAAGCACATGACAAACTCTTCGGAAAAATACACTCAAGTTGCACGATTTACAATGGTGCCCTAGGGGCACGACAAACCATATACTAGGAACAATGGAATGCGAGGAAAGAAAGTACTGTAAGGAGATCCAGAGGCTGGAGGATCGCTGGGACTACACTACTGACTAGGTAAGTAAGGAGCAGGAGGCTCACGGGACTCACGTGCAGAGTTGAAACTCTCACGCGGGATGCGTACCAACGTCTATGGATGCTACAGTTTACAAAGTTACGGATTCCGGACAAACCCGGCTGGATGGAGGGAAAACAACAGTGGACCTGAACACTAGGATAGTGAACACGGACTTCAGCACTTAGAAGCTTTAGTTACCTAACCCACAGGCTGCGGGTGCATAGGGCTGTAGTGGTGTCAGGTTTGCTGTGTTGATCCCGGTGATGCCTGAAACAAGGAGTTGCTGGCAGGCAGCCAGATGGAGGAGTCCTGTGGTTCCAAGGATGGAACTAGGAAGAAGTTGTCCTGAAAGGGAAGGGGACATAGTCTCGGTCACTAGCCAGTGACGGTGCTGGAACCAGGAGGGAACCAGATGCTGTGGCCGCAGTCAGGTGAAGGACAGGACACTTCTCTCTGTAGCTGCGAGGACCAGCAGCTGTTCTCTACGACCAGGCTGGAGGCACGAGCTGTCCCACGTAGTCTGCTGCTGTTGGCGGTGTTGGATCGTCGATCTGGTCAACAGGCCTTGGCAAGTGCAAGCCACACGGTGGAACAAAGATGGCGTCTGGTGCGGACCAGGAGGGTCCGGGGTGCTTCTCGTTCACAGGGAAGCAAGGGCAGACCAGCAGTGTTGAATTCTTCGGGTCGTTGTCTCAGACGTCACTAGCCAGCCGGCAAGTGACCAGACAACAGGACAAGCAGCAACCAAGCAAAAGGGCCCCACGCAGATCTCGTGGATGCTGGGGGGCTGGTCTTTGGTTCAGGAGCTGCGTCGGTGTGGGGCTTCTCAGACCCCAATGCAATCACTCAAGGATCCCTCGGCGGTCGTGCTGGAAGCGCTGTGCAGGTTTCTTCAAGATGGCCGTCTCCAAGTTGCTCGTCGCACCTACGGGTCTCAGCTGTGGTGTGGATGTGGGTAGAGGTCAGAGGAGTCTGGAGGTCCGGGTCTCGTTGAGCTGGGTTGTCGGGTTCCGGGAAGGAAGGACTTGCAGCAAACCGCACAGGAGCTTGATGGTGCCTGCGAAGCAGGATGGTCACTCCCTGACCATAGGGGAGATTCTTCAGTCTTCTGATGTTCAGGAGGTCGAAGGTCAAGAGTTCTTCGTCGAAGTTGTCAAGATTAATCTAATCTGGAATGGGACCAGCTCCTACCTTTATTCAGCTAAAGGGGGCTGCACTACGACTAGGTCCCTCCCCTGGGTGGGACCAGGAAGGGGGGTGGTTACACCCCCTATCCTTTGTCCAGTCTTGTGCCAGCTCTGGCGCTGGAGTGCCCCAGGAACTGGTTTAGACCGGAGTATGCACAGGGACACCTTGTCCCTGTGCATACCTTTCAGCCCTGTCCTACCTAATACACAAAATCCTGTCTGGGGTGGTGCTAGCACCTCCCAAGGCAGGAAACCCTTTGTCCAAGCCTCCCTCTCTGGAAGGACTCCCAGCAGCAGGAGGTCAGACTTGCGTCTGTGGTGGCAGCATCCATTTTGTGATGCTGAGGCTCGAGTTAACTTTAACCGGGGTTCACAGTTACATACATGTCGTGTCCCTCTAGTAGGGTGGAATGCTACCCCATTCGCCAGAATTGGCGAGGGGGTAGTATTCTAATTCGTATGACACCTTACTCAACATGTTTTGATAATGCTATACCAAAGTTAGCATTTGACCACGAGGTTCATAATGCACTTAAAAGTATATGGAATAGCGTTATCATGGAACAGCTATTAGGACTTGGTTCTGCAAGCTGCAAACGGGCTCAGCTCATGCCAGAGCACCATCTCACATAATTCCAAGCACTCTGCCTTCAGGATTGATAAGGCCTGCCATAGGAGTGACTGATAGGAATATATGTGTCCATTTCAGGTTTAGATAGAGGGATACTATATCTAAAGCAAAGGGTGATTACACCACCTTGCCCCAGCTGTCGTGCAGCCAGTTGTGTCTGTTTAGTTGGCCAGCCAGGGGTGGCATAATACATGCTTCAGCCCCTGGTAGGCCCTGGGTACACCTATGCCCTGGATACCTAAGGTATGCTGTACAGGGACTGATAAGGTGGCCCAGTACCAATTGGTAAATGCACCTAAGGTACATGGTTGTCAATTTAGAGAGAGTACAGCTAGGCTGTGGGTCTGATTAGCAGGCCCACAGCCAGGGAAAGTCGTAAACCAGTGAAGCAAAAAGCAAAAATCGGGGGTGATCATAGGATTGCAGAGCCTACTCTCCTACATAACCCCCCCCCCAAACTTAGGGACATTAAACTAATCTTGACCAGGTGAGTATTCTTGTTCTAATTGGAAGTACCGACAAGCTGCCAACGCCATCCTAAAATAGTTACTAAATTAGCTTTAACAGGAAGCACCTGCTTTATTTTATCTATTAGTGCTTCCTGATGAAGCTAATTTAGTAACTATTTTAGGATGGCGCTGGCAGCTTGCCGGCGCCATCCTAAAATAGTTACAGCAGCCCATAAATGTGTGTTTTGTCGAGGCTGGGCAGGTGTGCAATCTCCCCATATCTATCGTCGGAAATTACCTATGATGCTTGATGGAGGCCTTTGCATTATTGACTTTCACGAGCTCAATCCCTGTGCAGTTCCTGTGACCACGAGCTTCTCTGATCCGTGCCTGTCCTTTTATGCACACAAGAGGCATGTGAACTCGAGGGACCCCCGGTGCTCTTCGGTGTGATGGCAAAGTTAATCAGCCCCCCCAAAAATGTGAGTTTTGTCGAGGCTGGGCGTGCGTTCTCCCCATATCTATCGTTGGAAATTACCTATGATGCTTGATGGAGGCCTTTGCATTATTGACTTTCACGAGCTCAATCCCTGTGCAGTTCCTGTGACCACGAGCTTCTCTGATCCGTGCCTGTCCTTTTATACACACAAGAGGCATGTGAACTCGCATATAAGCCTCGCCCGTTTGGCCCTGCCCCTCACATTAGTGATGTGCACCGTTTTCCCGCCCGGCCTGCCCCGTATCCTCACAATCCGCAAAATCCACGAATCCGCAAATTCGCGTATTTTGCAGATCGCGAATTTGCAAATTTGCAAATTCGCGAATTGCGGATTCGCAAAATTTGCCCATGCTTAGCAAAAATTAAACCTATACTAAAGACCATACTTACTTCTTCCCTTGTACTAGACTTAGGTTAGGTACAATGGTGTAGGCGTACTTTAGAAGCACCAGTTGAGTATTTTAGCCTGTGTTATTTATGTATGTATTTTTATATGTCATAACACTAGACAATGCTATTACACTATTATTTTATAATACTATTCTCGCTGCTCGCATTATACTTTGCATTCTGCGATTGTAGCAGTTCACCACTCTTGCATGAGAAAGGAGACTGTTCAATAAACCCTTTTATTGAAAACGCCTGTCTCACTATTTCTCTGCAACTCTGTAGAAACGAAGCATGCACGATTGACTGAGTAAAATAGTTGTCTATTGTTGCCATGACTATGAAGATATTTGTTCCAGTCCTAGGGAAACAAAGTTGTCATGTTTATGCGGTTACAAAAAACTACAGTATGGAGGGACAGAGGGAAAATATTTAAAGACCAACCAGATTTCAATCCCCCTAATCCTTAATATGTCAAATACAAACAGAATCGGCGGTCTACTAGTCTACGTACTTCAGGAATAAAGTCTTAGAACGTATATTGCTATTTACGCTATCTCCTATGAATGAAGAAAAGGTAAGAAGGAAACAGAGTGATGCAGAAAACTGAGATCAAATAAAAAGGTTAAAGGAGTGTTTGCACTGTATATTTCTGAGGTTTATCCTATTTATTTCACATTCTTCACTTTCTGCATTGCTTTTCTTATATAACTACTTTGGAAAACAAATAAAATTCCCTTTTCTTGCACATGTCCTTTCTTGTGAGAATCCACAAAAGTATACAACTTTACCTCTATGTTTTTCCTAATGATTAAGGGAGAACTAGAGACAGTTGTTTGGTAAACCCAGATGATGACACTGGGCACACGTATTTGTGCAATGATAGGATACCATATATCCTGAGGTGGCTTCGATTCACCTTTTTATTTGATCTCAGTTTTCTGCATCACTGTGTTTCTTTCTTACCTTTTCTTCGTTCATAGGAGATAGCGTAAATAGCAATATACGTTCTAAGACTTTATTCCTGAAGTACGTAGACTAGTAGACCGCTGATTCTGTTTGTTTTCAACACGTTTATCCGGTTGTCAGACACTAATTGCTTCTTGTGAATTCAAGAAAGTTTCTAGTGACATATGAGCTAGCTGGCACTCACAATTAAGTTTAGTATATTCGATAGAGACATACTGACCTCAGTCCTATGTCACATCTATAGGATATATTATTCCAATGCGCAGAGCCTATTTGGAATATAGGAACTACACTACATGGCGCCCAACATTTGGTAAGGCACTAATTTAACGCTAGATGCTAAAGTAACTCAGTCGTGCTTTTCTCAGAGACCCCTTTTTCCGTAAATACTCCAATCTGGAGTCTGGAGTGGGTAAAGGGATAATATCGGCCATAGCGGAGTAGGACGAAAATCCTATGTACTGGTTTTTTGGTTTGTTCAAGGTTGAAGGATACAGTGTTCCAAAATATTGTGCACCTTATCTTTGTTTCCTTGAAACTTGCTCTGCAAACTTTCAGTCATCAATGTCGAATAACAGCAACAACACCAAGAACGGTGGAGCTGCAGCTGACCCAGCAGCTTTTAACATAACAGATTTTAATGAAAACGACAAAGATGCTATAAGCAATCCTATGAATTTTAGGAAAGTCATCACTATAAAACCTATAAAAAATGGCCTAACATCAAGAGGTGGTAGGATAGTTTTTGTGATAGAGGCACGTGAATATCACCAGACAGAGGTATTCTATTCATGGATAGTCTTCCCTGAAGCAAATCCAGTAACACATGTGTTTTTCATTACTACAAAGAAGATGAACCACCAGAGGAATATATTCCTTTCGAGGATATTGAAATTCTACTCACATACGCATGAGCTCTGGTTTAAAGGCACCCTAAAACATTTAAATCACATTACCAGGCTCAATCCACTAGGTAGACCAGGAGCAACATGGTCGGCTCTAGCCGGCTACACACCTGACCCTAACATTGAAGCAATGTCAGATGATGAATCACTATGTAATATACAAAATGTCATAGAATTATACAGTTAAACCACAACTGTCTGAAAGTCCTGAAAAGGTCTTTACTAAAAACACTCCTAATCCTTCTAAAAAAAAAAGTGGGAAAATAGCAAACAAACTTCTAAAGAGAAGCGTTCTCAATCCAGAGGTAGGTCTCCTCAAAGGAAGCCCTCTGAAAGGAGGTATAACCTCAGGAATAGGGATAATTTGAGAAAACCCGATAGATTTCAAGACACTGATACACGTTATTCTCATACCTTTCAGACTTCGTCACAGAAATCCGAAAGAAGAGGAAGGTCACAACACAAGGAAGAATGTGTGGAGTCCAAAGACTATCAACACATTCAGAAAAACAAGAAACCTCAATTTACCAAAATGAAGGTAGCAGGTCTAAAAATAAGACATGCCGAGGATCTTGAGGACACAACTCAAGAACGGGGAATGGGCTCAGACAATGTTGGACAGTGCAGCAGAAGTCACCATAGCTCGCAAGAACTTGAAGGATCATCTGGAGACAGTGGACTTGAATGAATTCATCCAAGTTGAAACTGCAGATACCAGGGTTAGTTCTCCACATAAGTTATATGAAGTAACACTCTGGATGGAGGGAGACATACCAAGAAAAGTGAAAGCACTCTTTTAGGTGCAACTTTCCAAGGGTTATGACATTCTTCTAGCTGAACTAGACTGGCCACCAGAATTTGTCAGGGAGTGCCAACATGGCAAAGACATAATTATGCCAGCATTCTCTAATCACATTCCAATTCATTTAAAATGTACTTATGCCAGGAAATGGGCAGTTGTCCAAGCTCCTGCATTATACAAAAATCATGTAGGATGGGATGAGGATTCTCCTCACCATAAAATTCAGTTAAAAAATCAACCAACTGCACAGCAGCAGTACCCAGTTAAGCAAAAAGCTAAAAAACAGGTCAGGGAGATCTTAGATCAACTTGAATACCAAGAGGTTATTGAAACATGCACCTTGTCAATGAACAATCCTTTGTTTCCTGTCTCCAAACCAGACAATACACATCGTTTAAGGGTTCTGTGCAGGGTTTTCATGTATACAGCAAGATTGGTGCCCAGCTGGTAGCGGTACGAAATATGAGCAAAGGCAACAGTAATGAACGGTGCTACACGGTCAGAGGAGGCCCCAAAACCTCTGCAAGTGGTGGCAAAGGGCCCACCGGTAGATAGAACAAAAGTCCTGTGCACACCTTAAGGTAGATATATAGAAATGTTGTCAAAAGGTGAAGAGTCACGGGTTAACTACCCGCTTGACGAAACATGTCGGTTGGTTGTTTTCTTTGACGTCATCCTTCCAGAAAGGAAGGTTCAAATAAATTTCTAAGTTTGAAAATCATTCAAGTGTGTCTACCTTGTCTCATTGATTCCGTACTTTCTTCACCTTTTGACAACATTTGTATATATGTACCTTAATGTGTGCACAGGTCTTGTATAATACACATCATCTAGTATTGGATTACAGACATTTAAATTCTTGTTGCAAAACTTTTGCAGTACAAAATGCACACAGTGCAGCATTAATGAATAACATTGTGCGTAAAAAATATAAAACCACATTAGATATTTCTAACGGTTTCTTCTGTCAAAACATTGCACCAGAAAGTAGGTATTTGACAGCTTTCTCAATTGTGGGGACACAGCGTCACTTCTGTCGTCTCCCACAGGCATTCAAGAATAGTCCTGGGTTATTCTCAGCAAGGGTAACAGAGTTACTACAAACCTATGATGATGAAGCATTATCATATGTAGATGACCTCTATCTGACAGATGATGACTTGGATAGGCACTTGAACAGGGTGAAACCATTATACTTGGATACGCCTCCGAGGGTTACAAATTCAATTTAAAAAAATCTAGAATTGCCCATTTCAACTTCCTGTTTTTAGGATATGAATTATCAAGTGAAGGTAAAAGCCTGGCAGCCAACTTTCTAGAGAAATGTGCACTGCTCCAACCTCCAAAAATGCTGAAAAACATAGTTGATTCTAGGTTTCCTGATTTCGGAAGAACATACATTCTAAATTACGCAGAGATGGTTAAACCTCTCTACGAATTAACAAAACCTGATTAATTTGAAACAGTAAATTGGACACAAAAACACACAGAAACTTGGCGTTCACTGCAGACATGTTAGCAACTAAACATTTAGAAACACGCGTAAACGTACGCAACTTAGTGATCCGAATCATTCCAGGACTATGCGGATTCACGTACTTAACTTTTAACGAAGGTGAAAAAGTACCAATAGCTTACAAATCACACTTGTAAGGGAGTCCTTTCTACTTGGTGATACTATCTGCACAGTTCACCGCATCCCTGCCAGCAACCGCCAGGAGTGTCATCTGGGAAGCCCACAGTCCCGGTTCCGGCTGTTAGCGGAGGTCTCCGGCCATGACTACAAGTCCCAGCATCCTTAGCAGCAGCGAACGCAACCCACGCACACTGCAAAGCACCAGGAGGTGCTTAAAAACACCGCAGGGTTCCCGCAGCACGGGACGCGCACGGGCGGGCCCGTCTGCACCCGTCAGAGGCCGAAGGAGGCTAGGCTGGGCCACGTTATTTGACTACGGCTTTGGCAGAGTCCACTCATGCTGTCCTGACCCGTGTTCTGGGAACATCGTGCCATATATGCTGTACTGTTTGGCAGGTTTGCAATTGGGATACCCATTATTGATATAAAATGAGCAAGTCAAGATGAGTAACCAGGACCCTGGGCGCATTTATTGTGAGAGCGGAGTCGCTCCTAACGCATGAAATCCAACTGAGTGAGAGATGGCTGTCTTTGGACCCTGCCACGCTACTGTCTCGTCTGTCGCTAGGGAGTCAAGTTTCTTCTAATGCAACACGTCCAAGCACAGTAAATACATCACCAGTGAGGACTGACTCTGTTCCCCCAATTTACCCTTGCTACTCCTGGACTCTCCAAATACGTCTGTCCCAGGTGTGTCCTATATTAACACCAGGGGACATGCTGCAAAGCCACAAAAGAACACTAAATTAAGTGCTCAACCTATAAAAAGGAAGAGAAACGCTGTCATTGCTAATCCCAAACCCAAGAATGCTAAAGGTTGTCAATCTACTAGCGTGTTTCAAGGAACATTGGTCCCCGACAATTAGTTAGTAACATAGAATGAATATAGAACAACAAATTAAGTCTATATAGACTGTCCAGCCGGACAGAGTTTAATAACACAATAGTAGGATTCTACCAATCAATTAATTACAATATCAAAAAGTGGGACATAGCCTGTGTTCTACTACTGCATCAAAGACAATTGTGACACACATGAACATGAATGAGGCAAAAGCAAGCAGTCTGCATACATTCCAAAATTTGGCAGACATATATTTGCACAAAAACACTGTTGTGATTTAAATAGTAATCAAATCAAATCATCCAGTGTAAAGTGTCGACGACGTTTCGATCCCTCTAGGGCATTACGGGATCATCATCAGGACAATCAAAATTCATGCCTTATCATACGTAGCGATATTTGCATTAAGCGTGTCGCCAAGGTTTAATGATTACCGCGGGACCGCAACAGCACGTATTTGGACAAGGGAAACACGATGGTCCCAGGAATAGTATTGCGTGCCGTCCACAATGGGGGTCCAGGTACTGACAGGAGTCGATGCTCGCGATTTTGATTGTCCTGATGATGATCCCATAATTCCCGTGTTCATGTGTGTCACAATTGTCTATTGATGCAGTAGTAGGACACAGGCTGTGTCCCACTTTTTGATATTGTAATTAATTGATTGATAGAATCCTACTATTGTGTTATTAAACTCTGTCCGGCTGGACAGTCTATATAGACTTCATTTGCTGTTCTATATTCATTCTATGTTACTAACTAATTGTTGGGGACCAATGTTCCTTGAAACAATATATGCACCCAAGGTCCCCTACCTACTGCTCCTTTGGGTTTCCCTTGTATTGTAAAATAAAGTCAATCTACTAGCAGCACAAAATATCATGTGGCTGTCACTACAAACTCAGTTGAGACCCAGAAAGACATTACTTCAGAGTTTATGTGTAATGAGGCTGACATAGGTGCTGTTGGGGAGCTATACTCACTGAGCCCGCAATGGAAGCACTTGAAACTACGCTCGCTAACATTAAGGATGTGATTGTTAAAAATTTGATCTGCTTTGGGGCAAATTAAAGCACTTGGACTCTGCCATGGACAATCTAAGTGGTGGGAAGTTGAACAATGTTCCTAATGTTATGGGCGGGGACTCTATAACAACTGTGGTCAATAAATACGGGCGATTTGCAATTGATGGGTACTGTCCCTCCTACATATATCCCCTTTGTTAACCCCTGTGTATCCTGCTGTAACCGGAATGATCTTTCTGTGCTGAACCCCACTCCCGTGCGGAGGGAAAGCCAGGACATATTACGAGTGCACAATATAAATAACCCAAATTTGCCCCTAGGGAGTGTGAACTGCAATCAGCTTCAGCCGGGTATTATTGCGGCTGACCCAAGTAATGATGCTGTGAACCATCATAGGGACACACGCTCAAGCCCAAATACTGATGTTTTGAGCATATCACCGGCCTCCAGTCCTTATGTGCTAGTCCTGGCTGGTGTTCCTAATCTTGCTGGGGGTCAGAGTGAGTCTTGGCCAGATCTCCGCAACAAATCCGTAGATTGGCTTTGTAAACACAAATGTTTTCACCCTTCCTCAATAGATGAAATTATCATGGCCAGGAGAGTAGGGTGGGTTGGCCAATCAAATAAGATGATTAACGGCGACTGCATTGTCCTTAATTTTCGTAGAACACAAATGGTTTGTCATTTATTAACTGCCTGAGAGCAATCTTTCTCACAAAACACTGGTATTTGTGCACTCCCTTTAGTCTATTTTTACAAACCACTAGCCATACCGGTCAGGGATGCTTATGCATTACCTCTGGCAGCAAATAGGTTTCATGCACTTTCCAACTTAGACGCCCAGGACTGACAACCACTGCTGATGACCAACACACAGGATTATGAGGAGGATCAATCGGGTACTATACCCCCAGCTTACAATGATAAGCCAGTTATAACCAGGGCTAACAGGGGGGCTACCTGAGCATTCTAAGCTGGAATGTAGTGGGGCTTCAATCTAGGCTTGGCAACCAGGACTGGCTGTGTGTAATAAAGGAACATGATGTAGTCATGTTCCAGGAGACCTGGGATACTGACGATTTACATATTGAAGGGTTCCACTGTTTTAGTGTAGTAGCCTTAGCCCCAAAATGAGCAGACCGCCGGGGGCCTATTTATTGGGATCAATGTGGCCGCTGGAGGCAGTTTCAAGGCCCTCCCAACTAACAGTAAAAACTACCAAGTTGTGTTTTTTAAAAGGAGAGTATGTTTCTACCTGGTAAATTTTTATGACAATGATTTTTATTCTGTTCCCAATAGGAACTTCATTGGGCTTTTTGATTTCATTTCTAATTTAGATAGCCAGCAAAACATGGAGGGACCCATTGGGATTCTCTTGGGGGAAGATTTTAATGCCAAACGTACTGATATGAAGCATGATGCAGGGATAAGTAATTCTGGTCCCTCTTTTCTTAGAGGGGCAGAGCTAGCAATGTTCCTAAGATCATATTATTTGGCCAATGTTATGAATATGGTGGGTGGCCCTAATGCCACCAACTACATATTACCAACATTTAGGGGAAGGGGATGTTGTCAACTATCGATTTTATTTTTATCTCCCCCTCTCTTGAAGATTAACTACTGACCGCAGTGGTCATTGCCACAGATCATGGGGATCCTAGCCCTATTAAAATAGTACTGAGTTCTGCAACCCAACTGTGTTCTTTTCTGAATGCAGGGCCAAAAACCTCACGCCCTCAACTGATAATCTAAGATTAATATGGAAGGGCACTGATAGTGGCAAACTGTTTAAATCATTAGTTAAGGGCCATATGCAGCTTATTAACTCTTGCTTGTCACTACGAACTACACACACTGAGGTAGTCCAGGATTTTTCAAAACTTTGCCTGGCCACTAAAACTTAACTGTCGAAACCTGCCCCTTCGGCAGGAAACAATCCTGGATGGTTCGACCAAGAGTGCACATTGGCCAATAGGAATCTCAGCAGGGCATGGTCATCCAGCCCGAGGTGTGCCATAGATGTACAACTGTCAAGGCGGAAATATAACAGCGATTTCGAACAATAAGAGTTCTTCTAAACGAACGCTGGGAAACCCTATCACAGGCCGCCAGCACAAAAGAGGGCAACATCTTCTCGTCCGCAGTAAGGGACCTCCTCCGATCGATGGGTCAGCTACTAACCCCCATCATTTGTAACATCTCTAGTGAGTCTTGGGAAAATCATTTTTCAAAAATGTATGCTACCCCCCAATCAGAGACATAACAACATGACCTCGGTCCACTTACCACCATAGAGCTAACCATCTCTGATGTAGAAGAGGCTATCCATCAGAGCATTGGGAACAAGGCACCTGGCCCCGATGGGCTGCCAATTGATTAAATAAAATGGAAACCAGACTGCCCGTTACTTTTGAATGTTTTCAATAGTTTAACCCACGCTGCGTTTTCTGAAACATGGGCGAAGAGTATCATAGTCCCAATTTTTAAAAAAGGGGACCGGTCCCAGCCTAGAAATTATAGGCTGATCTCACTAATTGACAATACCCTAAAAATATTGGGAAGAGTTTTGTATAATAAGATCTTAACCTGGACAGAGGAAAATGGTATCTTAGAGCCATGTCAGCTAGGCTTCCTTAGCAAGGTGGGCACAAATAAACAATGCCTCAACCTTAATTTGGTCATTGAGAAATATACCATTGCACAGAAGTCCGCGGTCTATCTGGCCTTTATGGATTTGTCCTCGGCATTTCACCTTGTTAGGCCGCACTCCAACTCCCTGCGTATTTTAGTACAGGCTTTTGTCAGGTATATGGACAGCTTGGATCTGTGTGTTAATTTAAAAAAAAATGTTTTAATGTCCTGTGGTCCTGGGAAGCAACAGCTAAGCTCTATTGCAGTGGATAGTCAGAAATTGACAAGTACCCGCACATTCCCCTATCTTGGGCTGGTCTTTTCTGCGAACGGCTCCTGGACTGAGCATCTCGCTGACTCCAGGAGCAAGTTCTCAAAGGCCATCAATTCAATCCTTAGCATTCCCCGCCCAAACACCACTGGTGCCATTTTAGCTATTCAAAAGAATTTCAAATTACAGTGCGTTCCTGTGGCCACATATCAATCAATCAATCAATCAATCAATCAATCAATCAATCACAGCATTTATATAGCGCACTACACACCCAAAGGGGTCTCAAGGCGCTGGGGAGGGGGGTCCGCTACTGCTCGAACAGCCAGGTCTTGAGTTGCTTCCTGAAGGCGAGGTGGTCCTGGGTCCGGCGGAGGTGGGTCGGGAGGGAGTTCCATGTCTTGGCGGCGAGGTAGGAGAAGGACCGTCCTCCTGTGTTGGCTCTTTGGATGCGGGGGACGGCGGCGAGGACGTGGCCGGTCGATCGAAGCTGGCGTTTGGGAACGTAGAAGTTGAGGCGGCTGTTGAGGTATCCCGGGCCTTGGTTGTGTAGGGCTTTGTGTGCGTGGGTGAGGAGTCGGAAGGTGATTCTCTTGTTGACCGGGAGCCAGTGCAGGTCTCTCAGGTGTCCGGAGATGTGGCTGCGCCGGGGGATGTCCAGGATGAGACGTGCTGAGGCGTTCTGGATCCGCTGAAGTCTCTTCTGGAGCTTGGCGGTGGTTCCGGCGTAGAGGGAGTTGCCTTAGTCCATACGGCTGGTGACGAGGGCCTGGGTGACCGTCTTCCTGGTCTCGGTGGGGATCCACCGGAAGATCTTACGTAGCATTCGCAGGATGTTGAAGCACGACGAGGAGACGGCGTTGACTTGTCTGGTCATGGAGAGGGAGGAGTCCAGGATGAAGCCCAGGTTGTGTGCGTGGTCTGTAGGTTGGGGTGCGCTGCCCAGGGCGGGGGGCCACCAGGAGTCGTTCCAGGCAGAGGGTGTGGATCCCAGGATGAGGACTTCCGTCTTGTCCGAGTTCAGTTTCAGGCGGCTGTTCTTCATCCATTCGGCTACCTCTTTCATCCCTTCGTGTAGGTTGTCTCTGGCGGTGGCGGGTTCGTTGGTGAGATTGGGGTTGAGATTTGGGGTATTGCAAACAGTTCCTGTATTCAGCAGGAAAAAATAGGTTTTGTTGGAAACTGCTGGGTATCCCAATCTCTACCCCACAAAATATTTGCCACAGAGAACATAGGGCCAGATGTAGGTAGGCTATTACCGGTCAGTAACGGCCGAAATCGTCCGTTACCGACCGGTAATAAGCTTTTCCTATGTAGGTGGTATATTTACCGATTCGGTAAATAACGAATCAGTATTTACTGATTCGGTATTTACTGAATCGGTAAATGAGATGTAGGAAGCACGTTAAAGAGTGCTTTTGTGCTTTAAGGATTCGTTATTTGTTATGTTATGTTAAAAATTCTTATACCGCACACGTTCACCGAACGGTTTCTTGGCGCTCAGAACAGATAAGGCGGTCAAGGGCAGGAGTATCATTCATATGCTGCTGTGAAAAGGAACGTCTTCAGTGTCCTACGAAAGCTTTCATAGGGAAGACAATGACGAAAAGAGGAAGGTAGAGAATTCTAAAAAGTGGGGGCTAAGAAAGAAAAGCGGAGACCACCGTGTTTCTTGCGTTGAATTTGGGGGATACACAAGAGATTATCAGCAGAGGAACGTAGATTGCGAGTTGGTATATACCGCTTGAGGTTGGATGAGATAAAAGCAGGTGCAAGATTGTGAAGGGCTTTAAAGATAGTGCATCCAAGTTTGAAGGCGCAACGTTTGGCCACCGGGAGCCAATGAAGACTCCGAAGAAGAGGTGAAACGTGCTGGTGCTTTGGCTGATGGAATACTAGGCGGACGGCCTGATTTTGGATCAGTTGTAGCCTCTGGAGTTGATAAGAGGGAATCCCTACGTATAAGATGTTAGCGAAGTCGATCCTGGAGATGACAAGAGCAAGGATGACTAAGATGAGGGCATCTCTGGTGAGGAATCTACAGATCTTATGAATCCTGCGCAGATGGAAAAAGCAGGACGATGTTACCGCCGAGATCTGAGCCTTCATAGATAAGTCTCCAGAGATGACAACACCGAGGCTTTTCACAGTATTGACAGGACGAGGGGGGACCCCAAGTGATTGGGGCCAGAAGCTGTCGTTCCAAGGATTGGCCGGCCCGCCCACCAGCACAAGTTCGGTCTTTGTGGGATTTAGCTTGAGCTGGCTGTGAGCCATCCAGGTAGAGATGCCTAGCATAGTAGTTTGGAAGTCTGTGTGGGAGGAAGGGGAGGAATCAATAGGGAAAATCAACTGCAGATCGTCTGCGTAATTAAAAATTGTTGCAGGGGATTTGCGAAGGGAATCCTTGAGGGGCTGCATATATAAATTAAAGAGGAGGGGGGATAGTGCTGAGCCCTGGGGGACGCCACAGGAAAGGGAGGAGGAGGAAGCACAAAAAGTAGAAAGTTGAACAGCTTGAGAACGCTTGTCCAAAAAAGAGCGGATCCAGTCCAGGGCCTCACCCTGGATGCCGGCGTTTCCGACACGGTCGATCAGTATAGAGTGATCGACCGTGTCAAAAGTCGCTGACAGATCCAGTAGGACATGGGCTTGATGGATGTTGTTGTCGGCACCAGTTCTTAGAGTGTCCATGACGGCGGCAATAACCGCCTCAGTCGAATGGAGCGGTCGGAAACCAGCCTGCTGGGGGTCCAGAAAGGAAGAACTCTCAATGAATGCGCCCAAACAGCGAGTAACATAAGTTTCCAAGATTTTTCCCAGATAGGGGAGAAGGGATATAGGCCTGTAGTTACTCATGACCAAGGGGTCAGCGTTGGCTTTTTTTAGAATAGGTAGCACCACTGCCTGTTTGAAGGAGTCGGGGACTACTCCAGTGGCCAACGAGGTGTTAAGGGTCAAGGCAGGGTCAGGGCAGGCCAAAAATATTTCTCTGAGTATCTGGGGGGGGGGGGCAGCAGTCCTTAGGGGACCCAGAACTGACTTTATGCAAGAGTCTCTGAAACTCGATAATAGAAATGGGGGGGAAAGAATCCAGATGCTGCGGGTTTTTGGGGGGTAACGGAAAAGAAAGGGAGGATGGGGGCAGAGGGATATTTTCTTTGATGGTGGCGATTTTGTCCTGAAAGTAAGTATTTATTGCATCACAAAGATCCTGGGTAGGCACGGGGGGAGAGTGACCCGATCAGGGAGGGAGAGCTTGTTAACAATAGAGAATATTTCTTTTGTCTTGGAGGCAGACCATTATTTTGCGGGAGAAATAAGCAGTTTTAGCCTCGAGGATAGAGGCTTTATAAGTTTGTAGGAGGTTCACGAATTGCAGCTTGAGAAGGGGGTCGTAATTTTGGCGCCATCGGCGCTCAGCCTGGCGAAGAGCCAGTTTGTCGCATTTTAGCTGGTCCGTGAACCATCGCTGGGCGTCATGAGGGCGCATAGCTTTTATGGATTTTAAAGGGGCTACAGAGTTGCAAGCCGATAACAGCCAATGTTCAAGGGAGGAAGCTTGATGAGTGGCTGAGCCCAAAAGCAGAGGGGCTGTGGTTGCCAGCAAGGAGTGAAGTTCTGGTAGATTCACTTTCTTCCAGTTACGAGCTAGGACGTTCATAGTAGGGGGGGCACGGCGAGGAATCGATAGGTCAACAGTAAAAGATATAAAGTAATGATCGGACCAAGAGCATGGAGTTACCAGGGGGGGCGAAATATCTAGGTTGGCCGTCCAGACCTGGTCCAGAATGTGCCCCTTGCAGTGGGTAGGTGTCGAGATGAGTTGCCGGCAATTCATACTTTTTAGAAGATCTGAGAACTCTTCCGAGAGGCGGCTTTCCCGTGGGTCGGAGGGCCAGTAATTGAAATCGCCAATGATAATGACTTTAGCGTTATTAATAATTAGTTCGGAAAGGAGGGCATATGGCCAGGGGGTCTGTACACGAGGACACAGGTGAGGGGGGACCTAGAAGAACAAAGTTTAATTGCAAGGAGTTGTGTGTTGGGGATTGCAGTACAGGCTAAGGTGGAAAAAATATGTTCTGTACGAATAATGGCTGCAACTCCACCACCAGCTAGCCCCCCAGGTCGATTGGATTGTAAGATGTAGTAACCAGTGGGGATGGCAGCGAGAATGTCAGGAACTGAGTCGTCGGTGAGCCACGTTTCAGACAGAAGTAAGATGTCCACAGCACTGTCATCTAGCAGACGGAGTATTTCCAACTGGTGTTTCACCATGGACCGAGTGTTAAGATACAAGATGGTCAAGGAAAATGTCCTGGCTAAAGGTGGGGAATGGATCAATGGTGCCTTTTCAGGGGAGATAGGGGAAGGACCCAAACCCGCTGGGGGAGAGGGAACTAAAATACCACAGTCGTGAGCCGCTCTGGCGGCACGAGGTGATAAGGGAAATGCATGCCGCAGAGCAAGTAAATCGGCAGACGAGTATATAAAGGATTGGGCAGGGTGGGTGGCCGCAGGGCGCGATCGGCCGCGGACGGGCGCAGACGGGCTGGACTTAGGCGCGACTTCGGCGCGAAGTCGGCGCTCCCGCTGCGCTTCCGCCATATCGGCATGTTATAGGGAACCTAAGTGAACCACTGGACCGCTAACCTGCGCTGTGTAGAGGCAGGGCGGAAGTGGAACTGAGAAGGCGGAAGGGACGCTCGAGAGGTCGGCCCTCCGCACAAACGGCACTTTGCCGGGGCGGAACGGGGCCTGGAGCGGTCAGCAAGCAGGTGAGAAGCCCTCACAAGAATGTGCCAATAATCACAAGTAAAATAACATAACACTCAAGATTTTTACAAGGGAAATGGTTAAAATCAAGCTATTAGTCAGCTATCAGTTATCAGCATATAAATTGTAACACAGAAGCAGCCTCGATCGCCACGTCTGTCAAGTGAGTTGCTGTATTTGCGCGCTAAATATAAGTTTCCCAATTAGTAACCACTGGACCGCTAACCTGCGCTGTGTGGAGGCAGGGCGGAAGTGGAACTGAGAAGGCGGAAGGGACGCTCGAGAGGTCGGCCCTCCGCACAAACGGCACTCTGCCGGGGTGGGACGGGGCCTGGAGCGGTCAGCAAGCAGGTGAGAAGCCCTCACAAGAATGTGCCAATAACCACAAGTAAAATAACTATTGGTTGGTGGTAAATAAGGAATTCTTGTGTAAATGCAAATCTGTGCATTTACACCTGTGCCATGTGACAGACATACATGCCCTTAGGGCATGTATGCATGCCACATGTGCACACCAGCACTTTTCAGGGGTGCAACAGTGTGTAAAAGCGATACCCTGCCACCCTTGACTATTTCCCTATTGAAATTCAGGCCCATAGGAATGAACGGCAATTAACGAATCGGTAAATACCGATTCGGTAATTACCAAATCTTAACGATTTGGTAATTTTTACCGAATTATTACCTACATAGGATTTACCGGTTCTAAAATACCGAATAGGTAAAATTCAGTATTTTAGAATCAGTAAATCCTATTTACCTACATCTAGCCCTTAATACTAATTTTATATCTGACTTTATACATGCCCGACCTGCTCTTTTCTGGTCATCAGTATGGAAGAACCAGGCCGCCTCCCTTACTAGAGAGATTATGAATGACTGTGGTATGTGCGAGAAAGGGATGGATATCCCTTGGTTGAGTGGAGTGCACTTGCACAGTGTCAATAAAGAATGTATCTTTTAAAATCCAAGTATAGCTGAAACTGTGCCTAAAAAGGAGCTAAGGGATGCCCTCTTTTCTTTATATAACAAAGAAAGGATTGAATTGGAAGCCAAGAAATCTTCTTAGCTATATGTCCATTGAACAGTATCACCGTCCCCTAATTATGTATCTCACCCTATCCATGAGTCATTGGGAACGGAGCCTAATATTCCGCTTAAGTGCAGGAACTGTTAGATTTGCACTGTGTTTTCCTCTTGGTGACACCCTAACCTTGATCACATACCATGCCCTTGTGATGGGGAGAGTGGTCAAATTAATTCTACAATTTTTCATTTCTCTGTAAGTATTATATAAAATACACAAAGTGGCTTTTATATCCATTTTTTAAAAAGAGAAGGCCTATTAGTCTGGATAATGCTTACTCAGCTTAGTCTCTTTAGCTGACGAAGAGTTGATTTTACGTATAAGTACATTTCTGAGAATCGCTACTAGAGCATGTAAGACCATGTCCGATCCTTGAGGTTTTATTATGACTGACTATCTTTGTATAATTGCAGGATTACATAATGTTTTATATAATAATATTTTATTTATTTATTACCAATGAAGTTATTTTTAACTTGTAATCTAATTCATCAAAATGTTATGGCTATATCATGTTAAATTCTCTCATTGCCATGTATTTCTAAACTCTCCGCTTATCATTTAACTTGTTATGGTGCTGTGCTTTTATTGGTAGTAAGTTACCCGAATAAAGTTTATGAACTGAACTGAACTTTTACACCCAAGCAGAAATTAAATTCACTTCAACAGAAAAAATTCTGACAGCGGTTCAAACTGCAGTAGCAAAAGAGAGCACCCTCGGACAGGGTAAAGGCATTATGGTCGTTACACCTGTACCTGCACTAGAGGCAGTGACAAAAGCAAGCATTCCAAATGCTAAAGCTTTACATCTGAGATGGGTACATTGGGTTAATTCTCTTGCTGCAAAAGACGTTGAATACGTTTTTGACCCTTATTTGAAAACACAAGCAATTCTCCAATATGAACAAGAATGTCCACTGCCAACTGAAATTCTGCCTCTTGACCAGTATGAATGTATAATTTATACTGACGGATCAGCTCAAGCCGCTATGGGAGTAAACTAGTGCTGCGCGTGCGATCGTTAAAGGTCGCTGGCACGATGGCAAATTCCAACCAATGGTCACTAAAACTCTATCTCTAGGAGATTGTACAGCTCAGCGAGCTGAACTACAAGCCTTCAAGATGGCCCTTGAAAACACGGATCGCGAATTCCCCACACTCATAGTGTGTGATTCGTATTATTGTGTTCAATCTTACAATGACTACTTGCAAAACTGGATTCAAAACGGTTACAAAGATGCAAAAGGTGGCACAATTAAGCATAAACTGCTTTGGGAACAAGTAGTTCAGTTACGACAAGGACTATAAAACACTCATGTGATACATACGCTGAGTCATCAACGTGATGGCGTTCACGTTGAAGGGAATGCATTGGCTGATGAAGCCACGAAGGCAGTTGTGCAAACGGCTTCCGTAGCTGCAAACACTTGTTCAAAAACGAAAATAGACGGCGAAATAATGATAGCAGTTAATGCTTCAAGCAAAGACAGTGAAAAAACGTTACCTAAAGGGTTCCACTCAAATATTCATATATAACTGATGCGAACAATGTTCCGTTTGCTCGAATCACTGGAGTGGGGGATAGGGTAATTCCAAGCATGGAACATAGATTAGGACTAATCCTAGCAGCACATGAAGGGCTTGCCTCTGCCACCGTGTCATTATTAAAACAGAGATACTAGTGGCCACGCATGAGGAAACAGACCAGAAACTACGTCTTGGAATGTGAAATATGCCAAAAGATGAAAGTCTCTACTGTGAAACGTTCTCCGCAGATGCCCCTGTTAATTTCAGATAAACCATTAGCTTGTGTTTACCTAGATCACTGCGGTCCCTAACAAAGGAATGGTAACTATAAATATATCATGGTCGCAGTGGATTTGTGTTCAAGGTTCATTTGGATGTGGCCTCAGCGTTCAGCTGACGCTCGAACTGTTCTAAAAGATTTGCAAGCCTTTATCATCACAGTCGCAGTTGGCACGCTACATTCAGACCAGGGTCCTGCATTTAGCTCTCAAGCTTATAAGGAGGCCATGGCCAGTTTGGGCTTTGCATTGCGGTACTCTAGTCCATTCCATCCTGAGGGAAATTCGGTTGTGGAGATAAAAAAAACGGGACATAAAGCAATCTATAACAGCTAGGGTATTAGGCTTGGGTGATGGGTGGATCAAACATCTAATAAGTGTCCAACATAGTCTTAACAATCTGCCGAAGAAGTTCTCTAGGGGAAATCACTCCATATGAAGTTGTTTTTGGGACCAGAACATTAGTAGCGGACCTCGATTGTCAGACTTTAGTGGTAGACCACAAACCATTTGATATCAAAGACCGTTTGGCTGTTTTACATACTTAAATGAACTAAGAACGAAACAAAGTAACGTGTTCCTGACGCCAATGACCACTAAAGAAAAACCGACCGTCCCAGCAAGGCTCTCTGGATTCCTAAGCTTGGGGGATCTAGTCAGAGAGAAGATCGCAGACAAGAAGGAATTTGGGCCTTCTTACAGATGACCAGTACCTGTCCTAGCAATCCACGGATCAAAAACAGTTTTACTGCCGCCCCTTGCTGGTAAAAAGGAGAACAGGTTTGTGTCTATCGACCTCGTCAAACCACATCATGTGGTCGATCATCAGCAGTAGTCCAAGTGGACTCCGCCAATGTAGCATATGCTCTAATCTAGCTACTATCCAAGAGGTTCAAACTGAGAGACTCACCACCTTTGAAGAATCTGCAGTGCGAAAAGAAGGACTATGCAACAAAGCTATGGAACTTGTACCTCTTGAAACCTAAATAACAGTTCATCAAGAAACACCCTTCTACAATGAAGTAACAAATGAGCAAGTGGTTCCAGCGATTTCAACGAATCCCGATGCAACCCCTACAATTGACTGAACTGCCTCTGGCTATTTCATTAACTTTGATACGTTTTCTGAGGATCC
This sequence comes from Lissotriton vulgaris, assembly GCF_964263255.1. Classification (NCBI taxonomy): domain Eukaryota; kingdom Metazoa; phylum Chordata; class Amphibia; order Caudata; family Salamandridae; genus Lissotriton; species Lissotriton vulgaris. The sequence continues at coordinate 921,300,965 of NC_141691.1, read as the reverse complement.
CAGCTAACCTGAAATGACGCCAGCAAAATAACTCAAAGAACAAGCAACAGACTTTTTTCATCACCTGGAAAATACTTATCTGGTTTCACCATGGATTGAACTTTGGATTGTGATGGGTGTGCTTTTTCCTCTAATTTGATTGACTCTGGTAATAACTTTGGGAATGATGATAAATGGAAGCTATGTCAAAATGGACACAGAAAGTAAGAATATCACCTTACTACTCAAGCCACACAAATCATCTCATCGTGAAAAAAGAGACTTGTCATCAGTGAACATCACAGCCGTTTCTATACCTGGGGGTATAGCTTGGGACAGAACTGACTGACATTTTTGGCCCGTCAGAGCTGTTGAAGCTTCCACACCAATTCAAGGTTTCATTAAGTGACTTTGTTTCATCTAGTAACTTTTCTGATGGTGTATAATGCCTGAGCAAATTATGTTTTTGAATGACACTGTCCAACAAACGTCTTGCCTTGGTTTAGCTAAGATCAAAGACATGAACAATCCATCCATACCTACACCTACACCTGATAGTAACACTTCAGAGGGGGAGGTCATCGTAAATACTAATTGGCTTCACAACAGAACAGATCCAGATTAGAAAAAATGGTTGATCTGGCCCACAGACCCAAACAACTGTCAAGATAGATTCCTGAACAAAACACAGAGTTTCACATTCAATAGGCCAGACCCAAGATATGTTCAAAGACAGCATCCAGAAATAGTAACAACATACAGTGTAGGGAAACTGTGCCTTGAATGGTTACATAGATCTACACTCAAGGATGTAAAACAACACTTATCTTTACTTAAAGATGGCGCTGATCTTAGGGAATTCTTGCTAGGACCATGAACACCACATCATAAACGTTTTATATATGCCAGTATCTATGCTGCTTATAATGAAGCATGGAAGATTACACAAGCAGAGACTGCAGAACGAATACAAGGAATTGATCACATTAATTTAGAGAAAACTCTCTCTGTAGTTGACAATGGTTAACGACTGTCGTCTAGGATATATTCTTTGGACAGCATAGTGTCTTCTGCCATTGACATCATGGAACAGGACTTGGTTATGTTGCAACATGGTCAGTCACACTTGCGTTCTATAATGCTATTGGGCTGGACGTTGCAGAACCTTCGTTCAGGCTATGTGCCTTGGCGTTTTGTCAATACTACGTCACTGTTTTCAGAATTCAATCTCACTGATCAACAGATCAAATTGACACAAAGGGGAGCAGACTATACGATGCTGAGCTTAGAAAAACGTAAGATTGCCATTTACGGTAGCAGAAAAACCAGCTACTGAATGGACAATACATGGAACAATCACTCTGCCTGTTATAATTTTCCATTTTCAGTATTGCCTAAAACACATAGTAGCAGGCACATATGAAAGGTTGGGTAAAGAATACATCAAGACATCCCGGAAATTACCATACACACACAGATGTTGGAGTGGGGGAAGGGAAGTGTTTCTTAGTGGTAAAAACTGTGAAAACGCACTAAGCGGTTCTCTCCTTTGTCAGGGTATTAGTTTACAATGGGGCCTGCAATGGTTCCTCTGCAACTATTCCTGCCACCTGCAAGGTTCAACAGCTGCAGTGATTCATCCAATTTGTGGACAACATTCCAATGGAAGTTACCTCATGTTGAAAGATCACAGCTGCTGTGGCATGTTGCCAGGTTTACCCTATCTAGTAACTGTGTCAGCCAGGGTCACTTGCTGTATGCAAATATTGTTTCCAAAGACCAAGTCAGACAGGGATTTGCCTTTATGGCCTTCACTGAACATCTCTTCTATACAAATTGATACTTTAAGCAGAATGAAAGCCATTCTTTTGCAAAAAAACTGTGCCACTGACCTCGGCCAAAGAAACCTATGATCTGCAAGTTGCATGGCCCTCTGCTGAGATACATGCCCTATTAACTACAACCTGCCCTGTACATTTCTCAGAAATGTTAAATCGTATTTATTAAACATGTCTGATACGAGTGGTATTGTACATGTATTTAAGACCATATTTTCTGGACTGTTAGCACCTTTTGAAGCAGTCATAGGAATATTTCCAAACTTCGTGCACTTACTTTATGTGGCAATAGGTAAGGAAATATAATTATAAGTTTGTGCTTATTTTTTTTTAAAAACGATTAAGGTGTACAGAGGTGCAACCTAGGTACTATATAGTTAGTACCTCAGTACCTAAAAAAAGTTAAGCAAAACAAAAAAATATGTAAAATAACTGGAAAAAAACACTAGTAAACAATATTACATGGATATAGTGTACTACAGTGTCTTTCCAATTTTTTTACATTTTGTGTCAAAAGAAGTCTGCACATTACCAGAGTAAGACCTACAAGATATTGAGTTACTTAAAAAAAGGTACATTTTTAAAAAAGAAAAACATGGTATCTGGTGCTACTGCAGTACTTGGTCAACTGGTTAAAATAAATATATTGAAATCTATTTTAAAATTCCCAGACATATTTCCACTTTTTTTGTTGTTCCCAAAGTATTACATTTTTTTTAAACATACTACTTGCTTATGTTAAAGTTCCTATGCAACAACAATCCCAAAGTCTACTAAAAGAGTTATAGCTGCCTTTAAAATGTTTAAAGGTAGACTTTAGGCAAATGTACACTGCCTTGTTACAGCTATATACCATGGTATAACATTACCTTGCAGTAGGCACACTATATTACTAGGCACAAAATGTGGGATACTATTGCGTTGCCCTTGCATCAGCCATAATGCATATTGTTGCAAGGACAACGCAATGCTTGCACAACATTTACCAAACTATGCAAACCCACCATGCACCGGCCTGCTTTGCTTGGTACGTGTACAGAAATGCAATGCAGTGCAAGTCGCTGACTTGAATTACTCAGTGCACCATAATCTACAGTCCTTCAAATTTTCTATTACATACGTACTCCACTACACTGTATGGCACTCCACTATACACCACTCAACTCTATGACATTCCACTGTACACCACTGCATTGAACCCCACTCCACTGTTCGCAGCTCCAATGTACGCAACTCCACAATACGGGATTCCACTTTACGCTATTCCACTATTTTGCATGCAACTCAACACTATTTCACTGTAGGGGACTTCAGTGCATGCTACAACACTGTATGTCACTCCATTTTGGATGACACGCTACTCTGCAACACTCCAGTATATGCGATTTCACTCTACTCCACTGTACACCACTACAGTATTCACAACTCCACTATATGCAACTCCACCGTACACACTACACTGGGTGTAAATCCAGTATAAGCCACTCCACTGTACGCTGCTATTCCACTGTACTCCATGACACTCTACGCTATTCCACTGTATGGCACTCCATTCTATGCCACTCCTTTGATCACGACTCCACTATATGGTAGTCCAGTTTATCACACTGCACTGTACTGTATAGCACTCTAGTCTACACCACACCACACCAGTGTACACTACTCCACTGTATGTTAATCCACTGTACGCCAATCCACTGTACACTAATCCAGTGTAAAGCACTCCACTATGACAATCCAATCTGTGCTATTCTACTTTATGGCAATCCACTCATCAACACTGTATGGTGTTAGACTGTACGTTATGCCACTGTACGCTATTCCACTATATGCTACCCCACTCCACGGTACTCCACTTTACTCCACTATAGCGCAAACCTTTGCACTCTATGAGGTTCCACTGTACGGCACCCTGCACCACTCCCAAGAACTGCACTATACAAAACTATTCTGTATTATGGCATTAAATGAGACTCTACTTCTCTCCATCCACGTACACTCCCCTGTTTAACTCTAAAGTCCCATCTATGCCTGTACACTTCATTGTACAACACTGTATTCCAAAAAAAACACTTTTCAATACTCTATGCAATAGCACTCCACTCTCTTGTACAAGACATTATTCCAATTCATGAGTTTACTCGACTATATACTACGCAGTTACATTATAATAAACACCACACCACTCTTCGACATGCTAATACACCGTATTATACTTGACTCTACACTACGTTACGCAAATCCAATGAACTCTACTCGACTGTATGAGACCTTACCTTGCTCTCAAAGCCACTGTCCAATCATCCACTCCGCACAGCTTCACTGTCCAACAATCTACTGTACTCTATACAACACTGCACTCAGTTCCCCTATGCAAAACTCAAATCGACAGTACAACTCTCTCCTTTATTTTACTGTACAGAACCGAAGACCTTAATAAATAACACTCCTTACTACCATTTGAAACATTCATTAAAAACAAAGAAACATCAAAATTCTATGAAAAAAAACAAAGGTTACAAAAGTTATGGTTGAGGAAAACGTTATTCTTTTCATACAAGCTATACTTAAACTACACAAACATTAGAAATTCTAAAGTTATAGTTAGAACTTAAATATTTAACTTGCACACCACCTTCTAATAATACAAAGTTGCGCACCTCTGTAAACAATTTTCTCACCTCACACCCATATGTTATTAACTAGAACTGGTGCCTTCTCCATGCACTGGTTATAGCCTTGCATATGACATCACAACATGCCGTCTCAAATCATAGCTTCCATAACAATATCTGACATCTCAATTGAGATGATTTTTCAGAACACCGTTCATGGTACAGTTGAGAGTTGCAGGTAAAATAGTATGATGAGTGAGGTGAGCGCGCTGTGTACGGAGATTAGCGATTTATAGCAACCAGATGTTGTGGCAGCCATCTAAGTACTTGGAACAAAACAGAAAAAAAAATGCGAACAGGGTAGCGATGTGTCTGAAGCCAAAACCTTTTGGAAAAAAATAAAAAATTGGCATGAATTTGGAGAGGATTCGTGAAACCACAATAAATACATTTAAAAACTACCAGGCTGCTGTAATTTTGAATATTAAAAAAACGATGTGGGCCAGGGCTGGGAGGAGCTATTGTGTTGGGTTGGCTGCCTTTGGATGGGAAGTTGGCCTCAGGCCCAGCCCTGTCGCCAACCCCCTACTTTGCATGCCTGAAGGCGGTCCATAGAGAGGGTTGGCTGCCTGCATGGTGTTGGCTGCCTGGCCTCAGCCCAGGCCTTCCGGCCAACCCCCAGCCAACTCACGGCCAAAGATCCTGCACAGCATTGGTTTGGCTGCCTTTGGTGGGGTTGGAAACAGGCCTTGCCACTGGGGCCATGCGTGGTGAGGGTGGCTTTATGTATAATAATAAAATATTACTTTACACTAAAAAAACAGTAGAGTCATATGTAACAAATAACATATATTACATAGACCCCTGATGGGATCCAACGTTTTTGTTGTTGTTACATTAACCAATGCAATCCATTATTAAAGTGACATTGCATAGCCAACCTTCACCAAACAACCAGAGTCAAATCTAACCAATGAATGACAATCCCAGAACCAAAAGAAAAGACACCCACACACCAAACACTGTAGTACCATACAAATTATCAAAATGAGCTATGATTATAGTGATAACCTAACATTCTCAGAACAGCCACTTTTATCAGAGTGCTACTACAGGAAAGACAGAAAAAGTCAATAAGCACCTATGTGAAACAGATGCAGAGAAACTGAAGTGTGACTTGTAGGGTTAGAGCTACACAACTATTATGTTTTTAATTGTAATATAAGTTTGTTTAAAATGCTGCTGCAATGCAGCTTGGGTAAGGGGCACTGGGCTGGTCACACGACATGTATGTGGGCTCGCGTGTGAGACTACCGTTGTGTGTAGTCCATTAATTGATCACAGGTAGCCTGGCCAGAAGGGACTTTGCAGGGATAGATGTTGACCTGGGGGTAGGCCTTATAACATTGGTGTGTACTCATCTGTATGTTCAGTAGGGTGTACTGGTTGATCTGCAATTTGACTGTATTATAAACATAGGGACAAATCGGCCTTAAATGGCAGTTTTGTTTCCCTTAGGCCTGCTCACCAGTTTAACCTCTTCGATGCTCATGACGGCTCATGAGTCACGGTGGGCGTGTGCTGATGGCGGCTGGGAGCCGTCGTAAACACGCCCGCGATAGGAATGTCCAGCACTGCGGTGGAATTAAATATGCAGGTCCCAAGAACCTAGATGTACATCTTATGGGTCATCCAGAATTGCCATAATTCTCTGGCTCAGCTCAAGATCAGATTTACAGCCTTATTCTACCCTGCTGGGCCATGCTAATTACTCTGCTCCACAGCAGACTGAACATAGGCCTCCCCACACTAAAAGGAGCAATTATGAGGGCTTTGGTCAACTCCTGAGGAGGAAGAGGTGCGCAGAGAAATTTATATCTGGTAATTAGCAGTCACATTGTACCAGGGTTGGGACATGCCAAGCCCCCTGAACAAAGGAGGAAGCCAAAACATCTGGAACCAACACAGGAGGGGCTACTCATTGAAGTTTTGGTGGGAAAATCACTGGCAGTGTTGTCAGCGAGGGGTGAAACTCGGGCCCCAAAAGGAGATGTGCATAAAGACCATTTGATGCACCATATTGAATTGTCCCAGCATGCTGTGCAGGAAGATTGGGACAGAGGTAGAATGGTGAAGAGGCACCCCAGGGTTTGCCAGAGAAGCCTGACATCTACTGCATTTCACCCACACTTCTAAACTCTTGCCCAAGGGAGAGACGGAATTAGACACTGGAACTGGGCTGTGGCAACACTGTGGACAGTTTGAAGGTATAGCCCCCTTGATGCTCTAACGGACTAAGGACTCTACAGCTGACCCCAGGAACTGTGAGGCTGGCTCTCTTAGACCCCCCTGTTGACAAGCTGGGAGAATACCTGAATATTGGTGACCCAGCAAGAGGACAAAAGCATCAGTTGCCAAACAAAGCAACAAATATGGCACTGGGAGCCTATGAAACCAGCTCCCTGCAAACTGTGCCAATTAAGAGGCCAGAAGGCCTCATGAAAAGACTACCGGTGGTTTGGGGCTTGCCACCAGGAGCAAAATGTGCCCAGGAACAAGAAAATGGGCCCAACACTATCAGAGATAGCCAAAGGAAAGGATTTGACCGCTGTGGGGCTCTGCCGCAAGTTCAGAAGAAATCCCTGGTGTGGGCCAGTGTCTGGTGGTCGGCAAAAGTTTCATAAATAATTGATTACTCTGGAAGGTGGTGTGCATGGGGCCCCCTACCCAGAGTTCCAGTAGGCAATGGACCCCATCCCCTGAGCTGGCATATGCACAAACGGGGTCAGGGACTGTTGGAAATGGGGGTTGCCCAAGTCTCAAAGGGGGTAGCATGGCATCAAGCGGGCAGGCCAAACTTGGAGGACATGTGAAGCACTCACGCAGTACACACAGACGACCCACCAATCACACTACAAAAGAGTCAAGACACCACCTTTGGTTGAAAAAAGATTAAGTTTAGTTATGTCTCCAACCTGCAAGGTAAAAAGAAATAAAATAGTGATAGTCACAACATGGCGCCAACTGGCACCCAAGCCAAGTATTTCAGTGGGGGGATTATTTACATGGGATAAAAAGGGTTGAGTCCAAAGTCCATGCTGTAATAAAAAGGATGGGTTAAAATTGTCATTAGATCTGGAGCCCAATCTGGCGGGGCCAACTCAGACTCTCATCCTACAGGGAAGGCTGTAATTGCAAAATACCACATTAGCATAGATATATATATCATGCACAATCACGCCAACCCCACCCCTGTAAAAGAAAACATCAGGGCATCATAGTACATATTAGACAGGAGCACCTGTAAGAAATCAGTACTACAGCTCCCAAACTTGGGGCGCAGCCAGGGGCCTGGAATAACTCGTCAGGCCAGCATAGGGGCACAACTGTAATAAAAGGCACAACAAAGTTTCCTCTTTGGCAAGGGAAAATAACCACTGGCATGGGACCTTCCCCAAGCATCAGACAGAACGTTGGCATCACTATAAACATAACAGCAGGGTGTACACAACAGCCAATCCTCTGCATGAACATTAAGCTTACACATTATAGAGCGATATTAGGCATTAACCCATGAGCATGAGCCTAACCCTCCACACTGGTGCATCATCTAATGAAGGCTCCCTTAGGCATCTGTTCCCTCCCGGCTCACTCAAGCCAACCTATATGGGGGTGTGCCCTTAGGCCATAAACACACTGGGCGAGAAATTCATCAAAAGCACTGCCTTACGCCACACTAACACAACCCCAGGGCCTACACTAGCTGGCATTCACCTGGACCCCCAGGTAGGGGTTAACTAATGTCTTGGCCCAGATCAGAGGCCTGGCAGTCCCAAAGGTACTTCTCTCTGGGGGCTCTCTGGTGTGCAATTAGGGCCAACGAACTCCAGTACAATGTCTCCCAGTGGGGGGGGCTGCTCTTTCCTTTCGGCAGATTCCCCCTAGATGGGGAGGGGCGAGCACCGACCCTGTGCCCCGACATACACCCCCTGCTCCCTTACGGCATCCCCACTCACCGGCTGCTCCTAGACTCTTTCCTCTCGCAGACCTCAGCAGGCGCGGGCTTCCATGCGGAAGGGCAGGCACCGGCAATATGCCTCGAGGCCCATTCCTCCTTGTTCTCCAGGCTGGCCTGGGCCCCTTCACGATAGGAGCAGGGCTCTTCTCCGAGGGGGGGGGCAGGCACCGACCTCGTGCCTCGATGCCCCCTCCCCTTTTGCGACAGCCGGGCCCCTCCTTCCTCACGGGGGCCCGGGACGTGCAGGCAGCCTCCACGAGGTTTCAGGCACAAACGGGGCTCTCTCCAGAGCACAGGGGGCCCCGCACCGGTGCCTCCTCAGTTTCACCTGGGCCCGTCCTCTTCCACACGGGGACCCGGGGCTTGGGCTCGGCTCCTTCGGGCGTCCTGCCCGGCAGGGTGGACACCCGCTCCAGTCCTCAGGCCCAATCGGGGCTCGGCAAGGCGCACCGCGACATCCTCCCTCACGATGGCAGGGCTCCTTCTCCCACACGGAGCCCTGCAGATGACGCGCAGCTCTTCCCTTCAGCGCGGGTGCACACACCGGCGGGGTGGCCACCCGCTCTGGTGATAAAGCACACTCGGGGCTCCCCTCAGTCACGGGGGCCCCACAACGTCGCTTCACCCGGGTCCCCCTCCTTCCTCTCGGGGACCCGGGGCTTCAATTCGGCTTCCTCCGGCCTTCCCGGCCGCCCGGACCGACGACCAATCCCTGCGCGGCGTTGGCGGGGGCGGGCCAATGACGCGGCCGGACGCCCCCGTCACATGGGCAGGTCGAGGCTGGCTTCTCGGGCCCAGCGCGGCCCTTTCTCTACTCCGGCGGCCCTCTCCTCACATCGGGGGCCGCCGCAACGCTGCACACCCCAGCAAGGGGGCGGGTCTCCTCACGGCGGCGGCGGATTCCGGCGCTACCACGCAGCGCGTGGCGAGGACAAGGGGTAGGCTCCCTTTTTCAATTAATTATTTATACAGCAGACAGCGCGATGACGCGAGGGTAGGCTCCTCACAGTATGATTCTCCTCAGGGGAATAGCGCTATTTACAGCGCACTGCTCCTTGCCACAGTCTCCTCCGGAAACAGCGTTTTCCACCACGCACTACTCCTCAGACCACAGCGCTATTTACAGCGCACTGCTCCTTGCGCACACACGGCAGTTCTGGGGCAGATTGGCGCTTCCAGATTATAGCGCTTCCTAGGGGGAATACAGCAGGCCCTCAGAACGCGTTTTTCTTCCCACAGCACTACTTCTCCTCACAATCTTCTCAGCACTATGGCGCTATTCACAGCGCACTGCTTGTTCAACAGTCCAGGGGCAGGTTGACTGAGGCAGATTAGTGAGGCACAGCTTCCTGGGGGCACCAACCTCCCCAATCAGCGTCTGACAGGCGCTCCTCACGGAGGGGGGGCGAATAGTTCCACAGCCAGCCCCAGGGGCACACTCCTCACCTCCTGGGGGGTTCAAGCCCACAGCATTCCTCCTCATGTGGGCACCTCTTTCCTTCAGCGCTGGCGTAGCTCAAGGTCCCACAGCGTCAGTGTCCTGGGTAGGGCCCTCCCTTGTCAGGGGCCCATGGGGACAGCAGCGGGGGGGGTTTATAGGGGCGCAGGGCCCAGCTCACAGGCCCATGTGGCGGTCGCACCTCACAGCAGGTCCCCCTCCCTTCCTTGTCCCAGCGCTGACTAAATCTCTGGTGACACTTTCCCCTATTTATACCCTCCTCCCAGGCAGTGCCAGGACCTTCTAGAATGTTGGCACATCTAGCCTAAACTGGTTCTAGGGGAGGGGGTGAGCACCCTGGGTGCCAGGCTTTCCCTCCAAAAGCTAGGGGTTGCTGGGTAATGTTATCTAGACAGCTGACCTATGTCAGTCAGGTGGCAAAACCCATGGCCATGGCATCCATTTTAAAAACAATACATTTCAGTCAGGTGCGTTTTCAAAATGGGGGATATTTACAAGTGTTCACATTATGTCAGGTAATTACCTTTTCACAAGGTGTCTCACACCACTCATGGCCTATACAGGTTTAATCCCATGGGGGAGACAATCCAGATAAGGGGGTCAAAAGCGAAAAATTTTGGGGGAAAAAGGCCAAGTCCAACACGACTCCCCCCCCAGCCAAAAGCCAGGGTAGACACATCAATGCCTTGATGGGCTTCCCTGCTTGGGGCGGAAAAAGGTGGACGCAGGCCTGCAACTACAGGAGCACCTGCAGTCTCTCCTCCACTCTGGAACCCAATGGTTCTCTTTCGCAACCCTCCCTTCACCAACAGAACCACCCCACTGGTGTTCCCTAGTGGGATGTTTCTCCTTCCTAGAGTGGGAGGCTCTAGCCTCAGGCTTGTGATACTCTGGAACCACTCTCTTCTCTCCAAATTTCCACTGGTCCACCCACCTGGGGTCTACACCCTCAGAATGACCAGCCCTTAGGGGCGAGGCTCCCCTCCCCCTACTTCTCCTCCTTGGGTTCCTCCATCTCCTACGCCTGGGGACACCCTCACACAACTCTCTCCCCAACCTGGAGTCGAAACTCACAGGCTGAACCGGTGACAGGGGCGAGTCCTCCCTCTCCCTGCACCCCCTCCCAGAATTCTGCACCCTCCTACCCGGAGAAGTACCCCTGGGAGTCACTTCCGGGGGGACTCTGATTACAGATGTCCCTCCCACCAGGGCAGGCAACTCCTGTCCCTGGCCACCCAAACCGGGATCTATGCCCTGTGGCTGAGCCGGTGACAGAGAGGAGACCTTCCTCCCTCTGCACCCCCTCCCAGAGTTCCGCACCCTCCCACTGGAAGTGGTACCCCTGGGAGTCAATTTGGTAGGGACCTGCTTTACAGGAACCCCACCCTCCAGGCCAGGCAACTCCTGAACCCGGAACCCCAGTCCAAGATCTAGACCCTGTGACTGGTCAGTCCCCCGAACCCCTGGAGCTCTGTTTAATGATGCTCCGGGTTCTCCTGACATAAGGGGATCCCTCCCTCGGGATGACACATCGGGGCAGCCTAGCCTCCCAAGCTGGGGTTCTCTTAGAGAACACTCCAGACCCGGTGGCCGCAGCTGGGGCACCTTGGGACACCTCCCCGTCTCACTCCCTTCGGGATCATTCCCCTCAGCCTTCCCAGACGCTCTGGCACTTACCCAGAGGTCTGCCTCCCGTGCAAGTTCCCTGGGGTCTGAGAACCCGCACTGCAACAGATGGTGACGCAGTCTTGGGAAACAACTCCTCAGCATGTGCTCCCGGATAACGGCATGGCACAGCCCTTCCCAATCCTCCACTGCTCTCCTCACCACCCAATCCTCCAGTACAGTCCAACACTCCTCCTCAAATTCTCCCCAGGACTGATGGGACAGCTTTCCCCTGCCCCTCAACACTAACCCGTCCTCCTCCTCCGGGGAATCAGGCACAGTCTCCTGGGCTTCGGGAGTGGGACACCTTGCACTGGACCTACACTCGCTGCCACCACTGGATCCCACCCACCTGGGTGAATCCAGACTCCTGAAACCACTCTCAGGGGTCAACCTACCCACCTGAGCTGATCTCTCTCTGGCGAAGGCCCTCTCCGCCTCCGCCATCCTCTCCAGCGCTAGGACTTTTTCAGTCTCTAGTCGCTGCTCTTCTACCCTCAGCTGCGCTAAGCCCTCGGCATGCCTGAGCTTTGCCAGCGCCAGCTGATACTCCCTCTCTTCTCGCCTATCTACCCACTCTTCTGGGGACAGGGAAAGGGATGGGGCAGTACCCCCGGGACTGGACCCAGTGCGAGACTCCCTATCTTCGGTGTCCTCCACAGCTACTGGCGTCGCCGCCCTCTCAAACTCTTCCTCCTCCTCGGAATAACTACCTCCCAGGGTTCTGGATGGGGAGCCCTCTTTCTGGTCTCTAACCCACTGACCCTTCAACACCTCGGGGGGGTAGTCAGATAAGTCCCCATCAATCTCTAAGGGCTCTCCCCTCTTGAGGGCCTCATAGAGAAACAGGTTCCTCCTAATGTTCCCTACTGGGGGTATCCCTCTCTCCAGGAGGAAGTCTATCACCTCCTGTTCGGTGTACTCCATCAGTTCCACTTCCTGGTAGATCAACCCCATCGTGGCGAGGTACACCCGGGACACACCCTCCCAGTGGAACAAGGGGACAATTCAGAACACTCTTCAGGAGGAAGCAATCAAAAAAACACAATAATCCCCACAACAAGGCTCGGATTACATCCAAAGCTCTATTTGCAGTGTAACCCGTGGCCGCTGTGGTACTGCGCAAACACAAGTCCTATCCCACCGCTCTGCCACCAAATGTTGGAAATGGGGGTTGCCCAAGTCTCAAAGGGGGTAGCATGGCATCAAGCGGGCAGGCCAAACTTGGAGGACATGTGAAGCACTCACGCAGTACACACAGACGACCCACCAATCACACTACAAAAGAGTCAAGACACCACCTTTGGTTGGAAAAAGATTAAGTTTAGTTATGTCTCCAACCTGCAAGGTAAAAAGAAATAAAATAGTGATAGTCACAACATGGCGCCAACTGGCACCCAAGCCAAGTATTTCAGTGGGGGGATTATTTACATGGGATAAAAAGGGTTGAGTCCAAAGTCCATGCTGTAATAAAAAGGATGGGTTAAAATTGTCATTAGATCTGGAGCCCAATCTGGCGGGGCCAACTCAGACTCTCATCCTACAGGGAAGGCTGTAATTGCAAAATACCACATTAGCATAGATATATATATCATGCACAATCACGCCAACCCTACCCCTGTAAAAGAAAACATCAGGGCATCATAGTACATATTAGACAGGAGCACCTGTAAGAAATCAGTACTACAGCTCCCAAACTTGGGGCGCAGCCAGGGGCCTGGAATAACTCGTCAGGCCAGCATAGGGGCACAACTGTAATAAAAGGCACAACAAAGTTTCCTCTTTGGCAAGGGAAAATAACCACTGGCATGGGACCTTCCCCAAGCATCAGACAGAACGTTGGCATCACTATAAACATAACAGCAGGGTGTACACAACAGCCAATCCTCTGCATGAACATTAAGCTTACACATTATAGAGCGATATTAGGCATTAACCCATGAGCATGAGCCTAACCCTCCACACTGGTGCATCATCTAATGAAGGCTCCCTTAGGCATCTGTTCCCTCCCGGCTCACTCAAGCCAACCTATATGGGGGTGTGCCCTTAGGCCATAAACACACTGGGCGAGAAATTCATCAAAAGCACTGCCTTACGCCACACTAACACAACCCCAGGGCCTACACTAGCTGGCATTCACCTGGACCCCCAGGTAGGGGTTAACTAATGTCTTGGCCCAGATCAGAGGCCTGGCAGTCCCAAAGGTACTTCTCTCTGGGGGCTCTCTGGTGTGCAATTAGGGCCAACGAACTCCAGTACAATGTCTCCCAGTGGGGGGGGCTGCTCTTTCCTTTCGGCAGATTCCCCCTAGATGGGGAGGGGCGAGCACCGACCCTGTGCCCCGACATACACCCCCTGCTCCCTCACGGCATCCCCACTCACCGGCTGCTCCTAGACTCTTTCCTCTCGCAGACCTCAGCAGGCGCGGGCTTCCATGCGGAAGGGCAGGCACCGGCAATATGCCTCGAGGCCCATTCCTCCTTGTTCTCCAGGCTGGCCTGGGCCCCTTCACGATAGGAGCAGGGCTCTTCTCCGAGGGGGGGGGCAGGCACCGACCTCGTGCCTCGATGCCCCCTCCCCTTTTGCGACAGCCGGGCCCCTCCTTCCTCACGGGGGCCCGGGACGTGCAGGCAGCCTCCACGAGGTTTCAGGCACAAACGGGGCTCTCTCCAGAGCACAGGGGGCCCCGCACCGGTGCCTCCTCAGTTTCACCTGGGCCCGTCCTCTTCCACACGGGGACCCGGGGCTTGGGCTCGGCTCCTTCGGGCGTCCTGCCCGGCAGGGTGGACACCCGCTCCAGTCCTCAGGCCCAATCGGGGCTCGGCAAGGCGCACCGCGACATCCTCCCTCACGATGGCAGGGCTCCTTCTCCCACACGGAGCCCTGCAGATGACGCGCAGCTCTTCCCTTCAGCGCGGGTGCACACACCGGCGGGGTGGCCACCCGCTCTGGTGATAAAGCACACTCGGGGCTCCCCTCAGTCACGGGGGCCCCACAACGTCGCTTCACCCGGGTCCCCCTCCTTCCTCTCGGGGACCCGGGGCTTCAATTCGGCTTCCTCCGGCCTTCCCGGCCGCCCGGACCGACGACCAATCCCTGCGCGGCGTTGGCGGGGGCGGGCCAATGACGCGGCCGGACGCCCCCGTCACATGGGCAGGTCGAGGCTGGCTTCTCGGGCCCAGCGCGGCCCTTTCTCTACTCCGGCGGCCCTCTCCTCACATCGGGGGCCGCCGCAACGCTGCACACCCCAGCAAGGGGGGGGTCTCCTCACGGCGGCGGCGGATTCCGGCGCTACCACGCAGCGCGTGGCGAGGACAAGGGGTAGGCTCCCTTTTTCAATTAATTATTTATACAGCAGACAGCGCGATGACGCGAGGGTAGGCTCCTCACAGTATGATTCTCCTCAGGGGAATAGCGCTATTTACAGCGCACTGCTCCTTGCCACAGTCTCCTCCGGAAACAGCGTTTTCCACCACGCACTACTCCTCAGACCACAGCGCTATTTACAGCGCACTGCTCCTTGCGCACACACGGCAGTTCTGGGGCAGATTGGCGCTTCCAGATTATAGCGCTTCCTAGGGGGAACACAGCAGGCCCTCAGAACGCGTTTTTCTTCCCACAGCACTACTTCTCCTCACAATCTTCTCAGCACTATGGCGCTATTCACAGCGCACTGCTTGTTCAACAGTCCAGGGGCAGGTTGACTGAGGCAGATTAGTGAGGCACAGCTTCCTGGGGGCACCAACCTCCCCAATCAGCGTCTGACAGGCGCTCCTCACGGAGGGGGGGCGAATAGTTCCACAGCCAGCCCCAGGGGCACACTCCTCACCTCCTGGGGGGTTCAAGCCCACAGCATTCCTCCTCATGTGGGCACCTCTTTCCTTCAGCGCTGGCGTAGCTCAAGGTCCCACAGCGTCAGTGTCCTGGGTAGGGCCCTCCCTTGTCAGGGGCCCATGGGGACAGCAGCGCGGGGGGTTTATAGGGGTGCAGGGCCCAGCTCACAGGCCCATGTGGCGGTCGCACCTCACAGCAGGTCCCCCTCCCTTCCTTGTCCCAGCGCTGACTAAATCTCTGGTGACACTTTCCCCTATTTATACCCTCCTCCCAGGCAGTGCCAGGACCTTCTAGAATGTTGGCACATCTAGCCTAAACTGGTTCTAGGGGAGGGGGTGAGCACCCTGGGTGCCAGGCTTTCCCTCCAAAAGCTAGGGGTTGCTGGGTAATGTTATCTAGACAGCTGACCTATGTCAGTCAGGTGGCAAAACCCATGGCCATGGCATCCATTTTAAAAACAATACATTTCAGTCAGGTGCGTTTTCAAAATGGGGGATATTTACAAGTGTTCACATTATGTCAGGTAATTACCTTTTCACAAGGTGTCTCACACCACTCATGGCCTATACAGGTTTAATCCCATGGGGGAGACAATCCAGATAAGGGGGTCAAAAGCGAAAAATTTTGGGGGAAAAAGGCCAAGTCCAACAGGGACCTAGTGCTTAATTTGTATAAATACATTAAAAAATTGCCAAGGCTCTCGTCAGGAGGCCGCTGCAGCTTGCACCACAAATTCCTCCTGCTATGCTGCCAATGATAGTAGCAACACAACTACTAACCATCACACACCTACAAGTGTGAGAATGTTGACTATTCCAGGCTCCCAAAGCTACAAGAATAGCTTAGGCAGTAGGTAATAGCCATTGTTAATGTATTTCAAATTAATAATTGACTATTGTTGATGTCATCTCTAAATTAGCCAGACAACGCCGCCTTGTGGCAGCATGTCACAAGTGCCGATGTTGACAACTAAGTGCTGGTGCCAAGCACCGGAAGCCAACGGTTCAAATTAAGCACTGGACCCCATACCGGGCCCCTAAGATGAAGGTAGCCAGCTATTCAAGAAAGGGGCACAGGACAACATGTCAGGGCACATGAAGCAAGGAGGGGCGGGGTCACCATTGTGCTCCCCCACAGTGGTGTGGACCCGCCCCCATTGTCCATGCCCAAGTCGGGGGATTAAAGGTGGCCATCGCAAGACACTCTCCCTTCATGGAGTGGGCAAAGAGAAAGCAGCTGCCAGCTCCTGCGTTGGCATCCAGCAGCATCAGCTGTGTGAGGAGCTGACTAGGGCGGCAAGGAGTGGGCTCTCCGGTATGCCCTCAACCTAAGGTAACCCGGATGTCCCGTGAGTGAGCATAGACACACAGCACAAGAAAAAGAAAGATAACGATAAGCAGCACGAGGCTGTACACCTGCAAACCATCGCCAGAGCCTCTCAATTAAAAATCCCTAGCTTCTCAAAGGGAGCACCAAATAATACACTACAGTGCTTGAAAATGCAGGCACTTTGGCATGCTCCCTAGAGAACCAGAGCACGATCAAGGGATGTTGTGTGGGCTGCATGAGACCCAGCAACCCCCAGAAGTATTCTATAACGTAACCCTAGGTCTCCCAGAATTGAGGAGACCTGACCTAGGGGAAAACTTTAAGCACTCTGGGCTGGAACTATTGTTCTACAGCGCGGGAGTGCAGGGACCGCTAGTGGTTGGTCCTATGGCTGCATGTAATGTGGCCTGAAGTAGTTCAAGAAAGACTCAGACAAACGTTATGTTGATTTAAAATGCTTTATTTTAAAATGTATCTTTGACAGTGGTTTCAGTGAACATCACAATGCTTTTAACTAAAAATAATGAATGCAGTTAACCATAGTTACCGGTTCCAGTGGCACACAAGTTATTTTCTAACATCTAACATGGTTATTGGTCTTGTCTTTTAAAGTGGTGACTCTGCCCAAGTTATCAGGTTTACCTTATATATTGGTGTGGTGGCCCAATGACAAATCAAATAGGCCTGCTTTATTTAGAGTGAGATTTCCCTATATTTTAATGTCTTATCTGGTATAGGTGGGTAGTACTGTGATTTTTGCATGTCATGACCCTTTAGGAGATAAATAGGAGTTCAATGTCACCAAAGGTACTTCCACTTACCTTAGGTATAGAATTGTAAACTAGTGCATTGCATTGAGTAGTGTGAGAAATGTTGTTTTCCTTTTCCAAAACAAAAGCACACACTGCAGAATAATTTATTCAGTGATACTATTGTGTGCCTGCGAATGGTGTTTAGCCCACGCCACCTCTTCTGAGTAGGGCTTGGACTGCTGTGCTCCACCACCCTGAAAGAATCATGCACTACAATGGAGTGCTTGGTTCCCAGTGAGAGGATAATTGTGGACCTCTTACTTGTGAGGCCTCACATTATCCACAACGGATAATCACATGTCTTTCGTATAGCAATTACTGCCCCAGACAAGGCAATGAAGCACCTTCCCGATTGTAGCATCTACTTCACAACCTAAAGTCAGTGGCTATATGGATAATCTTGCGCTATCAAGGAAATCATTCTATGGATGTACTCAAGTTTCTTTGTGGTAGATTAAATGAATGGGAGTTATGTGTGATAACTAGCGGGGGCTAAGTGAGTTATTTTTAATTGGTGGAGGGGTGAATAGATAGGAGAGAGGAGATTAGGAATTGATAGATTGCACATATATGGTTTCAAAGATGAGAATATGATCTATGAAATGAGGTGCGATAAAACTGCAGAAATAGAATAAAAGAATAAGGTAGACAGGCATGCATCTTACGGTAGGTTCTACTCAGAGGAGGTATGCAGAGGATGGGCCGTGCAAAAGAAATAAGAGGGAACACTGAGATATTTTAATCTAAGGTCAGATTCTCAAACAGGTTTCTATGAATATAGTGAGAGGAGTTCTGAAAGTGCACGCAAAAAAAGGATGTAAAACTGTAGAAATAAACATTATTTTCATATGCTAGAGTAAGCAATTTTGATAGGCCTGATTGCTTTCTCTCAGGTGTTGGTCAAGCGGGACTGAGCTGCTGTCAAATGGAAATAGCAGCAATATAATGGTATTTAATAAAGGATTTACAGACCACTATGAATGGCGGGTAAAAAAAAGTGTCTTGATTGGACAGCAGACCAGAGGTCATGCAGGCATGCTTGGGAGCAAATTAATGTTGGGTTCAACAAGTGGTTCAGCAGAAATACTTAAAAGATGTAATTGTCCAATCTGAAAAGAGACTGCGATCATTTGAAACAATTAAAGGTTGAGATCACCTCCACTGTTTGAGTGGAATCGAACGCAGAGAGGCTGGAGGGTGTGAGGGCCTCAACCAAGAGTTTCCAGGTTTTCCCAGCGTGCC
This sequence comes from Lissotriton vulgaris, assembly GCF_964263255.1. Classification (NCBI taxonomy): domain Eukaryota; kingdom Metazoa; phylum Chordata; class Amphibia; order Caudata; family Salamandridae; genus Lissotriton; species Lissotriton vulgaris. The sequence goes on along the minus strand of NC_141691.1, from coordinate 921,282,174 downwards.
TAGCTTAGGGGGATCCTAGAGTGGTTGTGAAGAAATACTTGGACGCAGAAAGTGTTGATGGGAGAAGAAATGCGTTACTTACCTGTAACTGCAGTTATCGAGTATTGGTGTCTTTCATAGATTCACATGCCTGAATCATTCCCCGTCGTCGAGACGGGAGTCTCCGGTATATAGAAAAGTAATGTCCTACAGACCTACATAGAGAGAAGTAGGCCTAAGGGTCCCACCTTAGTAGCCTATCTATGTCCTTTTGTAAAAAGGACCAAACTCTAGAAGAGAGCCAATCAGATAACACCTTCCTGTCAGGAACCTTAGTCTCTCAGATTTTCGTACGCACCAAGCTAGGTAGGCGTAGCACTGATAGAGAGATAGGTGAGTCCTTCCATGGGAGGCGGGAGGGTTGCATGTGAATCTATGAAAGACACCAATACTGGATAACTGCAGTTACAGGTAAGTAACGTATTTCTTATCCAGTATCGTGGAGAGGTGTGGCTCACTGGTTAGAGGCGGCAGACCCGAGTGCAGAGAACGGCCCGGGACCAGGGTTCGATTCCCGACGCGGCAGGGTCTTGGACCAGGATCAGCGGACTGATAATTCTCGCATCGGTGCCTACTCCGACCAGGGAGCACACTCGGCAACTCTGGGCATTAGCTTGCCTCATCTCCACAACGGCCCCACACAAACGCCGGGGATGCCTGGTTTCACCTTGGAGACCCCCAGGAGGGACTATCTCACAGGGAAAGCCAGGACGGGTTCCCCAGCGGTCTATAGCGCTACGAGGCCTCCGGGTAGCAGTGCGCTTTACAAGACACAACAATTTACAATTTATTAACCTCTTCGCCGCTAATGACAAGGGTAACTCGTCATGGACTTTCCATTGATTTCAATGGAAAATCAATGAAAAGAAAAATATTGCCTTAGCAGCCAAGTGGTTAAGGGTGTCTTTCATAGATTCACATGCCTGAATCAGAGTAGCAAGCAATACATTGTGCACATTTCTGGTGGAATAACATATACAAGTCATCCAATAATACATATCCTGCAACTATGGATAATCGATACCCATTAACCAGAAACATTATAATAAAATGTGCATACCAGCAGAGGATGGAGGGATAGAGGAAGGCTCACCTTACTGAAACAGATGGCGTAACACTGCTTGTCCCACAGCCGCATCCTTCATCAGCTCTGTATCAAGGCAGTAGTGCCTGGTGAAGGTATGCGGCGACTTCCAAGTTGCCGCTCTGCAGATATCCAGAACTGGCACCCCTGCAAAAAGTGCCACAGAAGTGGACACGGCTCTTGTAGAGTGAGCTCTGACTTTTGCTGGCAATGGCCGTCCAGCTCTGTCATGACAAAAGGCAATTGCCGAAGATATCCATCTTGAAATACTTTGTTTTGAGAGTGGCATACCCTTCCGTGGTCTACTGAAGGCTATGAATAGCTGAGTTGATTTCCTGAAATTGTTAGTTTTGTCAATATAACACTTCAGACACCTCCTAAGGTCCAATGAGTGCAGAGATATTTCGGCTGCAGAGCAGGGATTTGGGAAGAAAGACCTGAGGATCACTGGCTCATTTAAGTGGAAGTCCGACGGGACTTTAGGAATGAACCGAGGATTAGTTCGGAGAACCACTCGGTCAGTCTTAAACTGCATGAAAGGGTCTTGTATGGAAAGAGCCTGCAATTCACTGACCCTCCTTGCTGATGTAAGTGCAAGTAGAAGGGCTGTCTTCCATGAAAGATATTTGATATACGCCCTATGGATGGGTTCAAAAGGGTGTTTCATCAATTGGTTAAGAACAACATTGAGATGCCATGTTGGAGGAATTATTTGTGGCTGAGGAAAGGATCTGTAAAGTCCCTTGAGGAACTGTTTTATCAGTCTATTGGACCAGAGGGAGGGTCCTTTCAATGTTCTTTTAAATCTTGAAATTGCAGCCAGATGTACTCTAATGGATGCATGGGCCAAGCCCGACTGCGCCAGATGTAGCAGATAGGGTAATATTTGTTCCGGAGCGGTGCGGAAGGGACGTAGACCGCTGTCCGCACACCATACACAAAAACGCTTCCACTTCAGGGAATAGGTATAGTTAGTACTGTCCGCTCTAGCCTTGGCTAGGACGTCTTTACACTCCTGCGGAATGCTCAGTTTGCTGAATTCTCGGTACTCAGGAGCCAAGCCGAGAGATTTCAGATCCGGATGTTGAACCTGCTTGTTGCTCATCGTGAGCAGAGATGGATGTTGAAGCAGGCGGATTGGCGGTTGCAGTGAGAGGTGATGAAGGTCCGTGAACCAGTGCTGTCTTGGCCAGAATGGGGCAATCAGAATCAGAGTGCAAGGCTCCGCCTTCATTTTCCTGAGGACCCTGGGTATCATTGGAAATGGCGGAAATGCGTACGCAAATACGTTGCGCCATGCAATGGAAAATGCATTTCCGAAGGACCATGACTGGGGATGCCAACTTGCGTAGTTTGAACATTTGGCGCTCTCCCTGTTCCCCACACCGAAAAGATGTAAGCTACCATTTCCATGTTGAGTTCCCATTCGTGGGATAGAGACCTCTGCCTGCTCAGTGCATCTGCTATGACATTGTCCTTGCCTGGGACGTACTCCGCTTTTAATGAGATGTTGTAGAGAACAAGCCAATTCCAGATCTTCTGCGATTCGCGAGATAGTGTGAGCGAACGCGTCTCTCCCTGTTTGTTCAAGTAGTGCATCGTCGTGGTGTTGTCTGTCCTGACGAGCACTGGGGAGTTCTTGATCTGTGGTATGAAAGCCTGCAGGGCTAGGAAAACCGCTCTCAGCTCCAGGAGGTTGCTATGAAGACGTTTTTCCTGGTTTGTCCACTTGCCACTGATCTGTAATTCCTGAAGGACTGCTCCCCAACCCTCCGGAGAAGCATTCGTTGTTATTACGTGCGAAGCTGCAGGGAGCAGAAACGGCAACCCTGGTGAAAGGTTCTTGAGCGACCGCCACCACTGCAGTGCCTTGGTTATTTTCTGTGTGATCGCAATGCGGTCCTCGAAGGATCCCGAGCATTGAGTCCACTGTCTGGACAGAGCCTCTTGCAGCGGACGCATCCTGAGGCGACAGTGCGGTATAAGCAGGATGCATGAGGACATCATCCCTAAGAGTGATTTGAACGTACGGACTGGTAAAGTCTTCTTTGAGGCCACTGACGCGGCCAGAGAGACAAGCTTGTGTTTCCTCTCCTGAGATGGGAATGGCTTGGCATTTACCGTATCCAACGTTGCCCCGAGAAAGGTAATGACCCGGGAGGGTTGCAAAGTGGATTTCTCGTGATTGAGTGTCAAAACCAGATGCCTGAAGAGATTCAGACAGGCGTTGGAGGATGCAGTTGCGTCTGCTAGAGATGGTGTCTTTACCAGCCAGTCGTCCAAATATGGGAAGGCTTGGTGTCCATGTTGCCTGAGGAAAGCTGCAACCGGGGAGAGGCATTTGGTGAAAATCCTGGGCGCAGACTTGAGGCCAAATGGTAGGACACAGAATTGGTAGTGTTGACCTGTCACTGCAAATCTGAGGAATTTCCTGTGCCGTTTGTGGATAGGGATGTGAAAGTACACGTCTTGTAGATCTAACGAAGTCATGAAATCCCCCTCCTCCAAGAGTCCCAAGATCTCCTGTACCGTCACCATGCGAAACGATTGACTCTTCAAAAATGCGTTGAGTGCCCTGAGATCCAATATGGGCCTCCATTTCTTCTCCTTTTTTTGGATCAGCAAGAAACAGGAGTAAAATCCCTTCCCTCTGTGAGCCGAAGGTACTCGCTCTATTGCTCCTTTCTTTAACATAGAGGAGATTTCTTGAAGGAGCAATCGCATGTTGCTGTGGTGCACTATACGAGGAGGGGTTGTCGGGGGAATTGTTTTGAATTCTATTTAGTGGCCAAATTGTATCAATTGCAGCACCCATCGGTCGGTTGTAATTGCTTTCCAATTGTGGAGGTAGTTGGTTAGATTTCCTCCAATTTTGAAAGAATGAGATGGTGGAGGGACTGGCTGCTGGAAAAAGTCATTGGCGTCCGCCAGTGGTTTTCTTTTGATTCTTCCCTCTATAGTTGGATTTTCCATAAAAGGTCTGCCGACCTTGCTGTTGCTGTCGTGACTGGAATTGTGACCGGCCTTGATTATAGGAATAGGAGGACCTGTTTTGATAGTTTCCTCTGTAAGAGGATTGACCTCTGCCCCTGCTCCCTCGACTGATTCCTGAATTGAAGTGTGCCCAGTGCTCTTGTCGTATCCGTATCCTTTTTTATCGCTTGCAGGGCCTCATCAATTTTCTCTCCAAATAGGTGTTGTCCGTCGTAAGGCATGTCGAGGACTTTAGCTTGTACCTCCTGCCTAAATGAGGTAGCTTTGAGCCACCTCTGCCTCCGCAATGCTGCTGCCCCAGCCAGCTGCCTAAAACCAGTCATTGCTATATCCATAGCACAGTCAATCAGTTCAGAAGCCGATGTTTGGCCCTCTTCGAGTAGAGATTGAACCTCCTCTTTCATGTCGTCTGGTAGCTCGGAGAGATACGGAGCAATGTCAGCCCACAACTGCCTGATATATCTTCCTAACAGCGCAATTGAGTTTTCCACTTTCACTGTCATGGCTGAGGTGGTAGAGAACTGTTTCCCAATGCTGTCCAGCTTCCTACCCTCCTTATCTGGTGGAGCTGTCACCTGCGAGGACGAGTTCCTAGCATTTTTCTGTGCTGCCTGAGTGACCACCGAATCCGGCTTGGGTTGACCTGTAAGGCAAGCTGGTGCCGTTGATGGGGCCTTGTACTTCTTATCCAGTCTCGGCACAACCACCGAAACTGAGGCTGGTGTTTGCATTATTTGCAGACCCTGCTCCCATATGTGCTCAATAATGGGAATGGACCTGGTTGTCTTCTTAATCGGGTCCTTAAAATCATAAAGAAAACAGTCAGTTTAATGAGATTCCATAGTCATATGGAACCTTTTAGCCGCTGTTTCTACTAGATTGTGGAACCCTCCTATGCCCGCAGGAGGTGAGTCTGAGCTTGTAGGTTCAGGCGAGGCTGGGGAAGAAGCTATATAGTCCACATCGTCCCCATGATCAGATTGGACTTCCCCCTCTTCTTGTTCCACCTCCTTATCGTCAGATGACAGAAGATCTTGTACTGGTTCCCTTTCCTGATGGGACACCAAGGGCGGTGGTCTAACATGTGGAGACGCCGTCACCCTAGTCATTGATGGAACCAGTCCCGCTGTCTGTGGGGTGGAAGAGTCTGGAAACCTTTGTTTGTAGTCCTGGATCAAAAACCTTAAGTCTGATACTATGGACGCTGGTAGACATACCATTGGTGTGATTTGTGTCTGGACCTGTGATTGAACGGAATGTTCTTCAGTAAATTCTACGTCGTTGACCTCATCGTCAGTGCTTTGGCACTTTACCACCAAGTGTGATGGACTCGTAGCCTGAATGTCCTGTTCCTCATCTGAGTCTTCATCCTGTAGAAGACGAGATGGTGGCAATTTTTGCACCCTACTTGGAGACGTTAAGTCCGGTGTAAGCACCTTCTTTACAGTCTTTACTCTTTGAGAGGATTGCTGTAGACCATCCACGTCTGTTAAAACCGGAACCGACGATGGTAAGGTCGTCGCCAGCATAGAAACCAAATTCCCCGTCGACGGAGAAATCATCTCCGACTGCTTCCACTGTATCGTCGACGATGTAGTCGTCGGTGCCCTTGTCGACGATAACTGCACCGATGTAACTTTCGTCGACGGCGCCGCCTTCGACGGTGTCCTCTTCGCCGATGTCGTCATCGACGGCACACCCGTCGACGAGAGGATCCTCGTCGACGGCAAAGGCGTCGACGTCCTTGGCTTCGACGAAGACGTCGCCCACGAGATCTTAAGCGACTGGTTTTTAATGAGGATAATGGACGACACAGTCTTACCCGCCGCCGACGGTGGAGTAGTCTTCGTCAATGATGAAAACGCCGACGACACCGTCGTCGACACCGTCGTCGTCGAAGTGGAAACATGGACAGGAGACACAGTCTTCTTATGCACTGACGATAGCGTTGACTATGTCGTCATCGACAACGACGGCGCTGGCTTCCTGGAGGCAGGAGCTTCCTTGTCAGACGCTGAAGATTTAGCCTCTGAAGACTTTTTAGCAGTCTTTTTAGGAGGAGCGTCTGTAGGGCTAGGGGAAGTAACCATTGGCCTCTTCAAGGATAATTTAGAGGAGACAGAAGCAATCTCACCGTCCTCTGAAGACTCCAAGTTGTCTCTGGTCTTAAGTTTGTTTAGCCAGATCAAAAGTCGTCCTTCTCTGTCGTTAAGCGTTTTTGTAGAGATTGTTCTACAAATTTTGCATTTCTTTGGCGAATGGTCCGGATACAGACAGTAAAGACATGTCTTGTGCTGGTCCTCAATATTTAATCTCTTCTTATTACAAGAAGCACAAGCTCTGAAGAGACCCCTCTTCTGTGGGTCAGCCATAGTCGGATTTTGCTGAAAGTAATTCAAAATAGTGAAGAAAGAAGCTTAAAGAAGCAAACCTGAGGCGAACTCAGGTGGAGACACCCTAGCACAACGTGCGGTAGAAAATCTGAGAGACAGGAAGTTTCTAGAGGGAGGTGTTATTTGATTGGCTCTCTTCTAGAGTTTGGTCCTTTTTACAAAAGGACATAGATATGCTACTAAGGTGAGAACCTTAGGCCTACTTCTCTCTATGTATGTCTATAGGACATTACTTTTCTATACACCGGAGACTCCAGTCTCGACGACGGGGAATGATTCAGGCATGTGAATCTATGAATGACACCCCTAATACTGGATAACACCTCTGTGCGATTGGACTTATGAAAGTGATCTGACTGCCCACTGCAGTATTTATAGGAGTTAAAGGAATAGGATTAGTGGAGTTACGAAGTCCTAGTGTAAGCTTCCAGCTGTTCTCGGCACAGAAACAGAGGATGTGTCACACTGGAGGAGAGTAGGGTCTTAATTATTCCTGAGGGGTGCATATTCTAGGAGCCTGTATCTGCATCTAGCTTGTCATGAAGTGCTGAAGTTTCCAGGCACTGGTTTGACAACCAGACAGCTTGAGAGTGATTACAGCGTGGAAGACTCGCTTGTTCCAAGACACTACTGAGAGGCACAGGTTCCAGGCAGACCTACAAAGCATATGTAACCTTAGAGATAATTCTGGGGATCCCAGATTTCGCCCAATGTTCTTCTCACAGTTTACTTGCAGCACGCAACCCTGATGTCCAAATGCCATAAGCTGGGGAGTAGTGCAGGACATTGTGTTTGGAGGGGAAGGGACTCTCCTTTCTGAGTTTTGAGGTTGTCTCCCTTTGATGTTTCTCTCCCTTCACACTCCACTTCCCCGATAATTTGTCTCGGGCCACTCGCTCATTGCTTTCATAACAACTTGGGTTTCTATGTTGCAGGAGTTAAGTTTCATATTAAAAAAATGTGGCGATTGAGTTCTTGGCGTGCCTCTCGGTGCTGACATTCTGGCATGTAATTGTTTTGTGAATATGGACAGCCATCTAGGCAATGTGTGGCTATTGAATTCAAAGGTGTTTTGAAAAATGTAATACAAGATTTGTGTTTGGTTTTACTTAATATTTGGCCACTTTCACCCATTCACTACTTAACTTGTAGTTTTCTTTCAATTAAATGGTAGTGGAAGAGTCAAATGTTTCAGATTTACCTCCTATCCACTTTGTTCTTTCTGAAGGCTACAACAGTTTAAAAATACATTCACTTCCACAAGGAGCCATGGAGGATCTTCCTTGGCTAAAGAACCTCATTGAGTGAAATGAGACCCTCATTGAATGGAATGAGACCCTCATTGAATTGAATGAGAACCTCACTGAATGGATTGAAAACTTCACTGAATGGAACCTCATTGAGTGGAATGCGAACCTCATTGAATGGAATGGGAACCTCACTGAATGGAATGAGAACCTCACTGAATCGAACCTCATTGAGTGGAATGAGAACCTCATTGAATGGAATGAGAACCTCATTGAATGGAATGAGAACCTCATTGAATGGAATGAGAACCTTACTGAATGGAACCAAATTGAGTGGAATAAGAACCTCATTGAGTGGAATAAGAACCTCATTGAGTGGAATGAGAACCTCATTGAATGGAATGAGAACCTCATTGAATGGAATGAGAACCTCACTGAATGGAACCTCATTGAGTGGAATAAGAACCTTGTTGAGTGGAATAAGAACCTCACTGAGTGGAATGAGAACCTCACTGAGTGGAATGAGAACCTCACTGAATGGAATGAGAACCTCACTGAATGGAATGAGAACCTCACTGAATGGAACCTCATGGAGTGGAATGAGAACCTCATTGAATGGAATGAGAACCTTATTGAATGGAATGAGAACCTCACTGAATGGAATGAGAACCTCACTGAATGGTACCTCATTGAGTGGAATGAGAACCTCATTGAATGGAATGAGAACCTCATTGAATGGAAGGAGAACCTCACTTTATCAGCGCTTCCCCGTCCTGCAGAAGCTGTGACTCACTCATCCTTCACAGACTGAGTGGTCGCTCCCTGGGTACCTGCCTGAAGCTTGGTATCGTAGCGCTGCTGTGTTGATTACTCGTTTTGGAAAGCTACTTTTGCCTATAGCCTGCATATTCTGTGCTTTGCTTATTGCTCTGTAGAAATAGCGCTCTATATCACCATTTACATAGCGCTGCTCTGCTGATCACTCGCTTTGCTAGCTACTCGCGTTTATAGCCTGCTGTGTGCTCTGTCTAGCGCTTTATGGTATTAGCGCTCTAGCCCTCATTGTATTACTTTCCCATTTTGTTTGCGCTTTCACCTACAGCGCTCCGCTCGCTCTGCCCCTCCCCCCGCCTCCATTTTGGGTGTTTGTTGTCATCCTCGTGTGCACGACCCGCCTCCCAGCTGAGACGCCCTCGCCCCTCCCCCTCCACCATCCATATATGACAGTAGTTCCCGCGCGCAGCGTTCACGCGCAGCGACCGCGCCCCAGCCGCGCCGAAGGTGCGCCAAAGGTAAGCCCGTCTACGCCCGTCCGCGCCTGGACCGCGCCCAGCGCCAGACCCCCTGCCCCTCACGCTGCCCAGCCCCCCCGCACTACCTACGATGCCGCCACCCTCCTAGCCCTTAACCCCGGTCGCGCCCCCAACTGCGTCCAAGCCGCTCCTGGACGCACCCATGGACCGTTCTCCTGCCTCTCCTGCAAATTCAGCGGCACCGACAACATCTCCGCTACGACCACAACACAGATTACCAACCCCAACCACCTACAATGCATCCTTCTCAACACCCGCTCGGTCCACAGGCACGCCATTGACCTTTGGAACCTACTAGACACCATCTCTCCAGACGTCGCCTTCCTAACGGAAACATGGATGAACGCTTCCTCCGCCCCTGACATCGCCATCGCTATCCCTGATGACTATAAAATCACACGCAAGGACCGCACAGACCATACAGGAGGAGGAATCGCTATCGTCCATAAGAAATCAATCCGCATCTCAACCAGCTCTGACACAAACCTCGCTAATTCCGAACACCTTCACTTCCAGATCCACATCGACCCCAAAACCACACTCCGTGGCACTCTCCTCTACAGACCACCAGGACCCCGCGCAAAATTCAGTGAAGACATCACGGACTTCATCACCCCACACGCGCTCCCCTCCAAAGAATACATCCTTCTGGGAGACCTCAACTTCCACCTTGAAAAGATCAACGACCGCAACACCGCCACCCTCTTGGACAACCTCGCCAATCTCGGACTTAAACAACTGGTCACTTCCCCCACCCACATCGCTGGTCACACACTCGACCCCATCTTCACCTCCAGCAACCATGTCTCCTTCAGCCACACTACGGATCTCCTCTGGACTGACCACAGCTGCGTTCACTTCACCTACAACAAGCCGAAACCCATCATCCACCTCCAACCAACTCTACAAAGAAACTGGAACAAAATCACCACGGAGCAGATCTCCACATCGCTCCTTCAAACCTCCCCAGCCCTCTCTTCTAACGCCAACGAAGCCGCCTCCAACCTCACCCTCTGGCTATCCAACACCGCCAACACCTTAGCACCACTGAAAATACGTCAACACAAACCTGGCATCAAGAAGGCCTCATGGTTCAACAACGACCTCAAGAATTCCAAGAAACTGTGCCGCTCCCTCGAAAAGGCCTGGAAAAAAGACCCATCCACCAACACCAAGGACACCTTCAAAAGCGCCATCCGTACTCACCACCAACTGATCCGTAAAGCCAAGAAAACAGCATTCAAGGATCGACTTGACAACAACGCCCACAACAGCAAGGAACTTTTCAACATCGTCAAGGAATTTTCCAACCCCTCGGCCAACTCCAACGACATCACCCCCTCTCAAACCCTCTGCGACTCCCTAGCCTCTTTTTTCCACAACAAGATTGCTGACATCCACAACAGCTTTGACAACCAACCCGGAAGCCAACCCACCCTACCATCAGCTGACCATCTTCCCCTCGTTAACACCCTTAACGCCTGGAACCCAATCTCCACTGAGGACACCATCCGCCTGATGAATTCCATCCACTCTGGATCCCCCACAGACCCATGCCCTCACCACATCTTCAACAAAGCAGACTCCGTCATAGCTCCGCACCTCCGAGACGTCATCAACTGCTCCTTCAACTCCGCTACCTTCCCAGAAGACTGGAAACACGCTGAACTCACCGCCCTTCTGAAAAAACCAACAGCAGACCCCACCGAACTCAAAAACTACCGCCCCATCTCGCTTCTTCCATTCCCGGCCAAAGTCATCGAGAAAGCTGTCAACAACCAGCTCGCCGCCTTCCTCGAAACCAACAAATCACTCGACCCCTCACAATCTGGCTTCCGAGCCAAACACAGCACTGAGACCGCCCTCATCGCAGCAACAGACGACATTCGAACTCTACTGGACAATGGAGACACAGTCGCCCTCATCCTCCTCGACCTCTCTGCAGCCTTCGACACAGTCTGCCACAGCACCCTCTTACAACGCCTCAGAAACATCGGAATCCAAGGAAAGGCACTGGAATGGATCACCTCGTTCCTCACCGGAAGAACCCAAAGAGTCCGCCTCCCACCATTCAAGTCCGAGGCCTCTGAAATCATCTGCGGCGTACCACAAGGATCCTCACTCAGCCCCACCCTCTTCAACGTATACATGAGCCCCCTCGCGGCCATCGCCCGCCAACACAACCTCAACATCATCTCTTACGCGGATGACACTCAACTAATCCTTTCTCTCACCAAAGACCCCAGCACCGCCAAAACTAACCTACACGAAGGAATGAAAGAAGTTGCCGAATGGATGAAACAAAGCCGTCTAAAACTAAACTCAGACAAAACAGAAGTCCTCATCTTAGGTAAATCTCCCTCTGCATGGGACGACTCCTGGTGGCCGGAAGCCCTCGGAAATGCACCCATCCCGACAGACCACGCACGGAACCTTGGCGTCATCCTGGATTCTTCACTCTCTATGAACAGACAAGTCAGCGCCGTATCCTCTTCCTGCTTCAACATTCTTCGCATGCTCAGAAAAACATTTCGCTGGATCCCCACCGAAACAAGGAAAACAGTCACCCATGCCCTGGTCACGAGCCGACTGGACTACGGAAACACCCTCTACGCAGGTACCACCGCTAAACTCCAGAAGAAACTACAACGAATCCAAAACGCCTCAGCCAGGCTCATATTAGACATCCCACGCAACGAACACATCTCTGGTCACCTTAAAGACCTCCACTGGCTACCCGTCAATAAGAGGATCACTTTCCGTCTGCTCACCCACGCACACAAATCACTCTACGACATCGGACCAGATTGCCTCAACTCTCGACTGTCCTTCTACACCCCCTCCCGCCAACTTCGATCTTCCAGCCAAGCCCTCGCCACTGTACCTCGCATCAACAAGACCACCATGGGAGGCAGATCCTTTTCATACCTGGCTGCCAGAACATGGAACTCACTCCCCGCTTACCTTCGCCTCACCCAGAATCATCTAGCGTTCACAAAACAGCTCAAAACGTGGATTTTTGACAAATAACCCTCCCCCCTTCCTAAGCGCCTTGAAACCCTCTGGGTATGTAGTGCGCTATATAAATTTTATGACTTGACTTGACTTGACTGAATGGAACCTCATTGAGTGTAATGAGAACCTCATTGAGTGTAATGAGAACCTCATTGAATGGAATGAGAACCTCATTGAATGGAATGAGAACCTCATTGAATGGAATGAGAACCTTATTGAATGGAATGAGAACCTCACTGAATGGAACGAGAACCTCACTGAATGGTACCTCATTGAGTGGAATGAGAACCTCATTGAATGGAATGAGAACCTCATTGAATGGAATGAGAACCTCATTAAATGGAAGGAGAACCTCACTGAATGGAACCTCATTGAGTGTAATGAGAACCTCATTGAGTGTAATGAGAACCTCATTGAATTGGATGGATAGCCTCACTGAATGGAACCTCATTGAATGGAATGAGAACCTCATTGAATGGAATGAGAACCTCACTGAATGGAACCTCATTGAGAGGAATGAGAACCTCATTCAATGGAATGAGAACCTAATTGAGTGGAATGAGAACCTCATTGAATGGAACCTCATTGAATGGAATGAAAACCTCACTGGATGGATGCATGTGCTCCTGAACTGAGGAGGATAGATACAGGATCTCAGTGAAAATGTTAGTCTTCACTGTTCACGATGACCAGCTCAATTCCAATGAGGAAACATCTTCTGATGAAGGACCAGGGGGTAACTAAAATTTCTCTCTGGTGAAGCATCCAGCCCACAAACATTTCCAAAGTCCAGATATAAGCCAGCATCAGTATTTAAACTAGGACAAGATTATGCGCCTCAGAATCATCTTCTACTGGTCGATTACCTGTCATTGTGGGAGCTCGGAGATGAACTACTCCTCCATCTGGGGGAATCTATGAAACCTGTGAAGGTGCTCTGCCAAGGGAATATTCATGAAGTTAGTTTCACTTCATCTCTTGCTACAGAATTCGTTTTTAGCGCATGAACTGCTTTGAGAGAGGTGTTTTTATTGGCATTGGAAAAGGTTTATTGGCACTGAAGGAGGCTTTGGCCGAAAGGGAGCGGGTGCCTTGGCAAGCTTCAACTTCTGCTTCAGTGCCAGAGCCTGTGGAGACACATCATTGGGATACACAGTGTTAGAGCTCTTGCTTCACCAACCCTGCAGGGAAGTGCTCTCTGTTGGAGAATGGCCCAGAGAGTACAGGTGCCAACCTGAGTAGGTGCAGCATAGCACGATGGAAGGCTTTGATCTGCTCTCTACTGATAAAGGTGAAACACGTGTCTGGATATAACAGTACTACCTGCACTGACTTTGGTGAAAAACTACAGGAACTCTGAAGTAAAAGTACTGCATTTACCAAAATGCAATGGGGTGAACTGTGCTGGAATGAGAGACAGTGGGATCTCCTCTCCCTTTGCTACTGAAGTGCTGTTGGGCTCCGGTTTCTGCACTCTGTTGCTGGGCAGGGTGCAGTCTCGGCGTGCATCACAGCAGAATTTTATGCTTCAAATCTATTATGGAAAAGGCCAAGAAGCTCCTATTAGACCATGGATGGAGAAGGGAAGACCTACGGTTGGCGTGAAGGTCTTGATGCTATGTATGTCAAATTGATTTCATCTGATGACATGAGTTTATTGTGAAACGAGAGAACGCATTGACATCAGGAACAATAAAAGCTATGTTGAGTGGCCCAGGGCATTTTGCTGAAAATGAAACCAATGAAGTTAATTTTAGCGAAATTCCTTCCCATGTGCTCTAAAGTGCGTACGTATTTTACCTGTAAAAGGTGCGTTCCACTAACAGTTCTACAGAAATACCAGAATTCCTACTTGCAACTGAAATTGCACTGGAGCTGCTGATGGCCGCAGATTTTCTAGAATGTTAAAATGTAGATTTTTAAAACTCATGTTTTCTGTACATAATACTTGTGCTTCGGTTAACTCTTATTCCTTACCTTGTGGCATGTGGTGCATATGTATTTGCCAAGTGTAATACACGTAACAGAACAGGGTATTTCTTTGTCCATTTTCAATAGTCATTTGTTTTGACTATTAAAAAAGATAAATATTTAAATGGTTGATATTAATAAACTGAGAACAATTAGATAGGTATGATTTGCTGTATCAATTAGAAGTCACTTTTTGCGTAATGACAAGTTTGACACAAACACCTGCTTCAAATGGAGACTTTAAATTATGATATTAAAGCTTGGGGAGGAAATGTGCTTCCTCCCCCCTTATGTTTAACAGGTTCCCTTGAGCCAACGAGATCATATGGGATGCACCTGTTTGCATGAGGAGTGGTACTGTGACATGTGAATATTTGCGCGGCATTTCAGAAATGCCAGATTACTTTTCTATGCTATCTACTACTTCTGCTCTCCACTCATGAAGGGCTAAACCCAGATACACATATCTAGAGAGAACAGCACTGCATGCACTAACTTTGGTGAAAAACTACAGCGACTTTGAAGTAAGCGGGCTGCACTTACCAGAATGCAATTGGGTAAACTGTGCTGCGATGAGAGGCAGTATTTTATCTCTCCCCCCCCCCCGATCTGCGTGAGGTTGGCCAATTGACTCAGAAACTCTGGTCTCACTTTTTACAGTGTTAGGATCTTATCTGATTCCGAGGAAGAGTCGAGCATGTAGAAATGGCGCGGAGACTGCAAATTGTCTCGGCAATAATTTTTTCTATGGTGATTTTTGCATAGTTTATGGGAAGATCTCTTAAGCGATTGGTCCATGACAGGCTGCTCACCTGGGGTAAGGAGACCACTTTGGGGTCTAATGCAAGCGCAGACCAAAACATCTTGGCCTCTCACTCCCAGATGGCCTTTGAGCGTATGGAGGCACAAGAATCGCAGGTCCAGCCATCATGTTACGCTTCCAGACACCTCATGCAGACGTAAAGGGAGTCAGATAGAGGCATCTTTATGACACCTGCAACATGGCTCAAAACATGACAATTTCACAGGTGACATTTGACTCAGTCACTGTTGAAATGCGTCATTCATATATTGAGCGCACACTCGACCTGTGTCATGGATGGAAAAACAGGAACAAACGTCTGTATGCTGCTGAAGCTACATGGCGCCTCCTGTAATAGGTGAAGAGAGAATGCTAGGGGGAAAAGATTTTCATGATAAGGTGAGGAATGTTAATGTTAATTGCATGTGAAAGCGTAGCTGCTACCCGAAGGTGTCCTGACCCTGGGGTGAAAACCTACCGGAGATTAGTGAAAATGTGTGTATTACCAGCTAGTGGGTGAAGAGCCAGGTTTTTAACGCTTTCCTAAAGGCCATAAGATTGGTTATGCTTCTCAGATGTAGTGGAAGCGTGTTCCACGCCTTAGCTACATTCGAGTTGAAACTTCTACACCCCCAGTTAGATTTTTTACTTGTGGCATTACCACAAGTTTATCATCTAATGACCGGAGTGTTCTTGTTGGGGAGTACCAATGGGGTTGTTGCCTTAGAAAACCCGGCCCTGATTCATGCAGGGCCTTAAAAACCAGGCAAAGGGCCTTAAATTGGGTGTGCTTTCAGACTGGTAGCCGATGGAGTGTTTTTTAAGGATGTTGTGATTGATGCATACTTAACAGTCCCTGTAAGGAGTCTGCTGCTGCATTCTGCAGCATCTGCAGTTTGTTCATGGATCCCTCTTGCGGCTTAAGATAAAGACCATTGCAGTAGTCCAGTCTGGACATTACTAATGCAGTGACTACTGTTTGTTGTGCATCTTTAGGAAGTAGGGGCATTATTCTTCGACATGTTCTGAGAATGAACGAGGTGGTAGATGCCACTGAATTAACCTGGCCTTTAAAGCTGAGGGTATCGTCAATCCAAACTCCCAGGTTCTTCACCTTCCTGGTCGGGGATGGCAGTGGGCCTAGGGAGTTTGGCCAGCAGTTTGGGGTCCAAAAGGAGGGATTGTTGCCAAAAAGCACAACCTCCGTTTTGTTGGAGTTTAGCTTAGGCAGTTCCGTGCCATCCAATCACTCACTGTATACATGCAGTCCTGTAGCCTGGATGCAGTGTCGCATAGCATTTCAGGTGGAACAAATAGTGACCACGATTTGGGTGTCATCGGCGTATGACGTGAGATTAAAACCAAAAGATTCAATGAGGGGGGCTAGAGAGGACACGTACACGTTAAAAAGTGTGGGACATAGTGAGGATCCCTCCGGAACTCCTGCCTCAAAGTTGTCTAGTTTGACCATTTGAGTTCTTTCTGAGACAAAAGATTTAAGGAGTTTTTGGGTCGCTCCTTTGACTCCTATCTCCTCTAAACGGTGAACCAGCAGGGCGTGGTGGACCGTGTCAAATGCCGCTGAGAGGTCCAGCATGATCAGGGCAGCTTTGCCTCCCTGATCGAGAATGGTCCTAATTTCTTCGGAGCTTTTGATGAGTGCCATTTCAATACTATACCCCTCTCTAAACCCATATTGAGTAGGCTCCAGTGTCTGGGGAAGTTTTAGAAATTGGTTAAGTTGGGCATTCATGTTTCTCTCTATTATTTTTGATAGGAGGGGTAGTCTAGAGATGGGCCTTAAATTGTTTGGGTCATTAGCATCTAAGTTAGGTTTCTAGAGTAGTGGCAGGATGGATGCCTGTTTCCAGTCTCTTGGGAAGTATCCTTCTTTGTACATTAAGTTAAAGATGGATGTGAGTTTACCTGCGACTGTCATAGCATCTAACTTTACAGTTTCTATGGGGCAGGGATCGTATGGGGATGACTTCACCTGAGTGAGAATCTTATAGGTGTCGCCATTTTTAAGGAGTTTGAGGTAGTTGAGTTCCATGTTATCTTTTGTTAAGCTAGTGGGTGAGTTTGGTAAGTTTCAATTTGAAGTTTTTGTAAAAGTTAAAAAGATGGCGTTAACCTTATCAAAAAAGAATTTGGCTATGTTGTTACATAGTTCTTGACTTGATGGGATAGGTGGAGTAGTGGGATGCGCTAGGGATTTGACAGTTTTAAAAAGTGTTTTAGGCTGGTTTTTAGCCTCTTGATTTTTTTCTGTGAAGTACTTTTGTTTGGTGCTATGTAGCAGCTGTTTATATTGGGCTAGACTCAGTTTGTATTCTTTTTTTCTTTTCCATCATTGTATTCCCTCCTCCTGCTTCTTTCTTTGCTTACAAACCAGTTTTTGGTCCTTTAGCTCCTGAGAGTACCAAGGAGCTGAGGGGCGATGCCTGTGTAGGCGTACCCATTTTTGGGTGGCTAACTTGTCTCCAGCTTTTACTAGCCATTTAGTATAGCAATTCGTTGCCTGGTCAAGGTTTGTGGGGATTGGGTGGATATTTGAAGCAAGTAATTTGTTTAAGTCCTCTGCTTCTATGTTTTTCCACACCCTTGTTTCAAGGTATTTTTTGGAGGGTTTAAGGCCTGAATGGCTGGATGTAGTAAGCTTGAAGAGTACTGCCGAGTGGTCTGACCATGTAAGGGGGTGAAGGCATGTGAAAGATATCGGAAGTTGTTCAAGATGGTGCCATCCAGAGTGTGCCCTGCTTGATGCGTGGGTCCCATTACCATCTGCTCAAAGTTCCCTGCTGTCATTAGGTCTAGCAGATTAACTGTGTCTTGGTCCGAATTTGATTCAAGATAGAAGTTAAAATCTCCTAAGATTGTATATACGGTAGAATTTAGTCCTATTTCTAATAGGGTGCCAGCTTGCTCTGAAAAGTGTTTTCTCAGACCTGGGGGTCTGTAGATAAGTGAACCACTTAAGGAATCGTGGTGAGTAAGGTAGGGACAAAAATCTAGCCCTTCACATTCCTCATTTTTTTTAATGGATTAACAGATGATGTAATTGAGTTATGATGTATAACTGCTAAACCACCCCCTCTCGTCTGAGGTCTGTTTAATGAGTAGCAGAGGTAGTCAGAAGGAGTGGCTGTGAATCTGTGGGAAGATGCATCAATCAGAGTAAGATTGTTATAGAACTAATACAGGGGCGAGAAAAAACTTGGGTTATCCACAAAATATGTTGTTTGATTCCCAAATACATAAAATTACCCAAAGTGTTTTGAGTTAGTACCGTTTTTCAAAATCATGAATGCGTGAAGAGAGAATCTAGGTGGAGATCACTCTGGAATTTATCTTAAAACCTAAAGAGACTAGCTATGTGGCCAAACAACTCAAGCTTGATTATTGTCATGCTTACATCTGTGTAAAGAGGATGGCTCAGAAAAAGATTTACTAAGCAGTTAACTGGTCCAACCGTAATTTCAAGTTTATTGGTAAAGCTCTATGGTGGCCACTGTTCAAAAATGTGTGATAAAAAAGCAGTATTATGATCTAGGCAAAATTGAGTAAATTAAAAAGTTGTAATAACTGTCAGCTACCCAAAGCTGTAATCTGTAATTGCTTACAGTTGAGGAGTTTGTACAGTATGAATTCAAAGCAGATTACAAATTTCAGAATAGGGCCCCACTTGTCCACGAGAAAGGGGTCTTGTGGACTTATTGAAGTCTTGTTATCTGGAACGTTCACAGAAACATCAAGTGTCACAATCTGGAAAGCTGTACTTACCACAAATGACTGGAATCAAGAACCCAGAGACAGTGTTTTTGAGCAACATGGTAAGAGGATTCTTGCTGATGTATAAAGACTAATGGTGTCTCATAAAGCAGATTGATCAAATAAATGATCTATTCTAGAATGCACAAACACTTTAAGGGAAAATTCTATTCGGGCAAAGCTGGAATTGATAAATGATGGAAGCGTAATTGTGGAAGCGGATACCGTACGTTACACTTTTGGGTAACCCACTGAAACTTAAACAATAGATCGTAAGATTGTGGAAAGGATTGACGTGGTCGCTAGTCTGTTTCGGAATAATGATACAAAAGCTCTTACTTAATGAGCAAGAACTGGAAACAAAACGGTGTGCTTGAATCAGGATTGCATTTTTATTGGAAATATACATGCTCTATAGTTACTGGAGGTTTCCGAGAAATACACTTTACTTTCTGCAGTGCGACAAAATGGTTATTGAAAATGAGTAAAGTACCACAATAGAACGGGTAAGGTCAGCAACTGATTTTTTGACGAACATGTAACACCGGTGTATTAAATTATCAATGGAAAGTGTCAGAATATATACATTAAGAAAATGCCTTTATTAGGTCAAATAATTCTTTTAATTAAATCCAGAGGCAACACACAGTTGAAAGTACAATTGCTGATTCATTGCTCTATTTGGGGAAAATGAAAACCTTACTGAATTTAAGTCAGGTTGTTTTGCAGCAATACAGAGATTTAAGGCAGATAATATGGGTAAGCAAAGGGAATAGCTCAAATGAAAGTGTTGGAAATAAATGTTTTATAATTTGCTCTGTCAATATATGAAAATCATTACTTTGTAATACAATATTGCAAACAGAAAGGTATCCCTACTGATGATAATCAGCATACCTGTTTTTTATCAATAAAACCTCAAACAAAATCTTAACATTTTTCCATGATAGAAACATTTTATATGCTGTTTGAGTCTAGAAAATAAAAATATATATACTACATCAAAACAGGAGGGGGACTAGATCACTTTGCGAATTTACAGGTAGAGGACCGGACCTCAACCCTGCAAAGGATTAAAATGGGCTCTCTGCAAGATTCAGTTACACCAGACATTTTGCTACAGGCTGGCACAAGAACAAAATCAACCACCGCAGCCTTGGTGTTGCTCTCTCTGTCCCAAGGACTGGTCCCAAAATCATGGGAACATGCGATCATACCGCCATTGTTAAAGAAACCACAGCTGGATCCAGCTGAACCTGGAAACTACCGACCCATTTCACTCTTACCACTGTTAGGCAAAATTGCAGAAAAAAACGTGAATCAGACCTTGTCCCAATATCTAGAAGAAAATTAAAGGCTACACAATACACAAATGGGATTCCGTCCCCAACAGAGCACTGAGTCCGCTCTATTGGTGGTAACGGAGGAACTAAAGAGAGTTCTAGACCGGGGCACACAACGGCTATCCTGCTCCTAGATCTGAGTGCTGCATTTGACACAGTGGACCATTTCACATTGATCAATAGATTAAAGGAAGCAGGTATCGCAGGCACAGCTATAAAGTGGTTGACTTCATTTTTGAAAGACAGGTCCTTCCAACTGTTGGAAGGGGATTATCTTTCTGATACCCTCCAACTATCATGTGGAGTCCCACAGGGCTCCGCACTTAGCCCCACACTTTTTAATGTTTACATGCAACCATTGGCAGGGATAGTACAAGTAATGGAGAATTGAAGAAAAGGAGGCTGAATGGTGAAAGCTTGGATGTCGCTCACTCGCCTGGAGGATGCAAGTGTGAGGAGGAGGGCAACTTTCCAAGTGAGGAATTTTAATTCCGCTGAATGAATGGGCTCAAAAGGAGGTCGAAGGAGCTCTGATAAGACCAGATTCAAACGCCAGACAGGTGGTGGACACCGGATGGGCCGAAACATCAGGAACAGGCCCTTAAAGAAGTGACAAATGATCAGAGAGGAGTACAGTGACGTGGAACCATCATGGCGAAAGCGGGAAATCGCAGCCATGGAGACTTTAAGAGTGGAATGCAAAAGTCCCGACTTTGCCAAAAGGAGGAAAAAAGGCAGGATTTGCTCAGGTGTGGAGAGAAGAGGATCGATCTTCTCCTTGTGGCAACAGATACAAAACCGTTTCCATTTCAGCTTAAGTGTCTTAACTGTGGAAGGAGCGCGTGCATGAGCAAGCACCTCTCTGCACTCTTGAGCGATATTCAGATGCGCAAACTCATTGTGCTCAGGTTCCAAGCGTGAAGCTGGAGAGAAGCCGATCCGGGTGGCAAATCTGGCCCTGGCTCATGGTGAGCAGATGAGGCAGAGGGCGAAGAAGAATCGAATCGTACTGAGAAAACAGAAGGAGATCCGTGAACCATGGGCGACGTGGCCACCTGGGCGCAATCAGTATGACGTGACACGGCTGAAGTCTCATCTTGTGCAGTAGGAGTGGAATCAGTGGAGAAGTGTGGCTCAAGTGGTTAGAGCGGCAGACCCTGATGCAGAGGTCTGGCCCGGACCAGGGTTCAATTCCCTGCTTCGGCGGGTCTTGGGCTCAAAATTTCCCCGGACCTGACAATTCTCACCTCGGTGCCTATTCCAATCATGGAGTCCCACTCTGTAACTCTGGGCAATAGCTTGCCTAATCTCCACAACGGCCCCTCGCAGCGGGATGCCTGGCTTTCACCTTGGGGATGCCCAGTAATGGGTTATCTCGCAGGGGAATACCAGGACGGGTTCCCTAAGCAAGCGCTGGGATGCTTCCGGGCAGCCATGCGCTCTACAAATCAAATTTCATTTCATTTCATTTCATCAGAGGGATCGGCGGAAAAGCGTAAACGAATTTGCTCAACCAGTTGATCGAAAACGCATTTCCACTCGATCTTCTGTGGGGATGCCGACTTGCCAAGTGTAGGCGTTTGCGGTTGATTGGAGTCGCAAACAGATGCAGCTCCGGCTGACCCCGCAAGCAAAACACACACTCCAGAGTCAGTTGATGGAGTTCCCACTTGTGATTGTCCGTAGTCTATCTGCTGAGAGAGTCGGCAAGGGCGTTGGATCGCCCATCCCCAGATCTGTTGTGCCTGTCTGAATAGCAGAAGAGACCCCGTAACTCCTTGTTTGTTGAGGTAGTGCATACTGGTGGTGTTGTCCGTACGCACCAGCAGCGATTTCCCTTCCATCAGCAGCCGGAAAGATTTTAGGGCGAGGAAGATGGCCAAGAGTTCCAGGCGATTTATGTGCCATGTGCATTGATCTGCAGTCCATTTGCCCTTAAAAGACAACCCTTCGAGGTGTGCACCCCAACCCTCCAAGGAGGCGTCCGTCGTGAGGGTAAGCGTGGGGTCTGTGCCCTGGAAAGGCCGCCCGATGGCGATGTTCGGAAGGTGAGCCCACCATTCCAATGCGCCCTGAATGCGGGGGGGGGGGGGTCAGGCAGACTTTGTCATTGAACGACCCTGTGTCTTGCCGCCATTGTTTGTCCAGCTCCTCTTGGAGGACTCGCATATGTAGCCTGCAATTGGGGATCAGTTGAATGCAGGATGATGCCATGCCCAGAAAAGATTTCAAAATCCGGACAGAAGCTGACCTTCTTGAGCATAGAAGAGCCACCATCTTGACTATGCGGTCTTGTCTCTCTTGCGAGACAAACACCTACGCCAGACGAGAGTCTATCAATGCCGCCAGAAAGATTCTTTGCTGTGCTGGACGGACATGAGATTTCTCGTGGTTGATGGAAAGACCCAAGGCGTGAAAGACAGATAGGCAAGTCTGCATGTGTTGGCTTGCTGCATGAAAAGTTTGAGCTTTTATCAGGCAGTCGTCCAAGTAAGGGTAGAACTGAATGCCCTGTAGACGAAGAAAAGCCGCAACCGGAGCCATGATTTTGGTGAAGACTCTAGGCGCAGAACGAAGGCCGAAAGGTAAGACCTTGAATTGGAAGTGTTTCGATCCTCCTGTGAAGCGAAGATACTTTCTGTGTCTTTGATGGATTGGCACATGAAAATATGCATCTTGGAGGTCAATGGTGGAGAGGAACTCTCCGGGATTTCAGAACTGTAAAATTTCCAGTAAGGTCAGCATCCGAAATGTTTGAGCTTTGATAAACCTGTTGAGGGCTCGGAGGTCCAAAATTGGGCTCCACTCTCCTGATTTTTTCCTAATAAGGAAAAAGCGGGAATAAAAGCCCTTGCCCTGTTGTAATTGAGGAACCACTTCGACAGCCCCTTTCTGTATCATAATTTTGACCTGCGTAAACAGTTCCTTCAAATGCACTGGGGGAGGCCCAGAGGGTGGGCAGGTGGTCGGAAATTTGAGAAATTCGAGAGCGTGGCCCTTTAAGATGACATCCAAGACTCAACGATCTGAAGTTATTTGTGACCAATTGCATAAGTGCTGGGAGATTCGACCTCCAATTTTCAGAGCAGTTGAACACTTGACCCTGGGAATGTCACAGTGTTTTTAGAGGTAGCACCACCTCTGTAGGTGCTCTTCCTTCGATAAGGCTTGGAATAGGATCGTCTATTCTGAGGTTGATAGGAGTATCGTCTATTCTGAGGTTGATAGGAGTATCGCTGTTTGTTTTCACCACAGGAGCGGTACTGGGAGGAGCCACGAAAATTGGAGGCAGTACCTCTGCCACGTGCTCCGCGAAAGGGCCGCTACTGGTAATGGAGGGATCCCAGAGCACGAGCAGTGTCATTGTCCTTCTTGATGGACTTTAAGGCGTCGTCCACGTGCTTGCCGAAGAGGGATTCTCCATCAAAAGGCAAGTCGAGCACCCTCGCCTGTACTTCAGGCCTAAAAGCCGTAGC
Organism: Lissotriton vulgaris; assembly: GCF_964263255.1. Lineage (NCBI taxonomy): Eukaryota > Metazoa > Chordata > Amphibia > Caudata > Salamandridae > Lissotriton > Lissotriton vulgaris. The sequence continues at coordinate 921,258,726 of NC_141691.1, read as the reverse complement.
TTTGAGCCAGACCTGCCTCCGTAAGACAGCAGCACCTGCGAGCTGCCTGAAACCCGTCGAGGAAATGTCAACGGTACAGTCAATAATTCCCGAGGAGATCTCTCCCTCCTGCACAATCTTATTGGCTTCAGCCCTGGAGGATTCAGGAAGCAGGGCAACCAAAGCCGCAATCTCTGACCACATCTGATGGTCATATCGTCCAAGGAGTTTGCCGCCCTGACCGTCATCGCAGCCATAGTGGTGAATTTCTTTCCAATGGTATCCAGGTGGCGACCCTCCCGATCGGGTGGCGAAGTCAACGGAGTTGCTGGGTTATGCAACCTCTTCTGGGCAGCTTGCGTAATGACCGAGTCAGCCTTAGGTTGTGACACAGATGCCGGTGAATCTGCAGGCGCCATGTACTTTTTGTCAAGGCGCGGAAGCACGGCCGGGATGGAGTTAAGACGTTCCATAAGTTTAAGCCCCTCCTGCCATATGAAGTCAATGATTGGGATGGTATGAACTTGCTTCAAAGGTTGATCCTTGAAGTCATATAGGAAGCAGTCCTGTTTGACGTCCATAAGCAAGTGAAAACGTTTCGCTGCTCTCACCATCAGGTTGTGAAAACCCCCAATGTCCACTCGGGGAGAAGCCAGGGGAGATGCAGGACGGAGAGACGGTGTCTGGGCCCGATAGTTATCCCAATCTGTAAGGACAGCGTCGTCGTCCTGGTCCGTATCATGGCGGACATCATCATCAGTATTAGGATCGAGAAGAACCGGTGATCTTGGCTGAGCAACAGGAAGTGGCTTCCTTTGCTGGAGGAAGGGGCGCAGGAGAAATCTGCGCAGAAGGTGGGAATCTGCAATTATAATCATCTAACATGTGTTGAAGGTTCGATATCAAAGACACAGGTATTTGTGCCATAGGAACCTCGTGGTCAACATCCAGCCGATCATCGTGAACTGGGAAGAGTGAACCCCTGTCATCAATGTCCTCATCCTCATAGTCCTGATATTTTGTATTAAGTTCCGAAGAACTTGCTGCAGCAGGAAAAGTGTCATCAACATAGGAACCATCTGAAGATTCCTCCTCTGCAGACGCAAATAGTTGAGAAGGGGGACGAGAAGCAACTTGAAGAGTACTCAAATCCAGCGGAGCGGGACGTTTTACAATGGAAGCCGTCACCACAGTAAAGGTTGTTGCAGTCGCTAGAGAATAGTGACCCATTGACGGTCCCATCAACGAGCTCAAGGTCGAATCCGCCGTTGAAGGATTCGACAATGCAGAACCAGGCGTCGACGATGAAGACTGATTTGCATATGGCCATGTCTGAACTGGGGTGGCAGAGTGGGATAAAGAACGATGATGGATTAAACCCAGATCTGTTGACTGGGTGTGAGTGTTTGATTGGTTCAGATGCTCCGTCCACCACCACCACCCCCTTTTGTACTGCTTTGTTTGCCATAAGTTGGCAGGGTATGCTCAGACGTGAGTCCCTTGCTCACTTTGCCACTGGATTCAAGCAAACCTGGCTGAAGACAGCAGTAATGCCAGAAATTGGTGCTAGGAAGCTTCAATCTGGTCCAGGGAAGGTATGGCTTTGCAGTTCGGGCAAGACTGTTCCCATGAGGCACAGGGTCAGACTGATTTGCATATGGCCATGTCTGAACTGGGGTGGCAGAGTGGGCTAAAGAACGATGATGGATTAAACCCAGATCTGTTGACTGGGTGTGAGTGTTTGATTGGTTCAGATGCTCCGTCCACCACCACCCCCTTTTGTACCGCTTTGTTCGCCATAAGTTGGCAGGGTATACTCAGACGTGAGTCCCTTGCTCACTTTGCCACTGGATTCAAGCAAGCCTGGCTGAAGACGGCTGTAATGTCAGAAACCGGTCCTAGGAAGCTTGAATCCGGTCCAGGGAAGGTGTGGCTTGGCAGTTCGGGTTGGACTGTTCCCATGAGGCACAGGGTCAGAATGATTTGCATATGGCCATGTCTGAACTGAGTGGCAGAGTGGGCTAAAGAACTGTGATGGATTAAACCCAGATCTATTGACTGGGTTTGAGTGTTTGATTGGTTCAGATGCTCCGTCCATCACCACCCCCTTTTGTACCAAATCCCAAGACAGCAGTCAGCCAGGGCAGCCCTGAAGACACTGCACTGGCTTCCAGTACAGTCTAGGATCAAATTTAAAGCCGTCTGTATCGCCCACAGAGCCCTGAATGATAGAGGGCCTGCCTTAATAAAAAAACTGGTTGCTCACTATCCCCAAGGAGGGCCCGAAGATCCTCCGCGGATCTTCTCATGCAACAGAGCAAAATTAAAAGATCAAGATGGGGAGGAAGATCTTTCATGCACCTGGTTCCCAAAATATGGAACTCACTGCCCAGGGATATGTGCATGTTAACCAACAAATTGGCTTTCAGGAAGAGACTCAAAACATTGCTCTTTCCCTAAACTCCCGCCTCAGGCAGCCTGACCGAGTACACCCTTGTTATGCTTTCTCCTAGTGCTGGGAAGCTTAAGGGCAGCTACGCACTTTATAAATCCATAAACATACAGCAGAAGACACCACAGGATTGGAATACAAGAATCGGCTCTCAAATGGATCTGTTCCTTCCCCAGGGGAAGAACCTAAAAGGTCAGGCTGCCACCCTTCACATCAGAGACCAAGAAACTGAAAAGTGGTTTCCCAAAGGGATCATCGCTCAGCCACACTCTTTTCAACATACACATGACACTGCTCTCCAACATAATCTGATCACAATACATCACCGTCATCTACGTCGATGTCACCCAATCATCCTCTTCCTGATGGACAAGACAAACACCACCAGAACCAACTTCACCAACTGCATAACCATGGTGGTAGACTGGATATGAACTAACTGCCTGAAGCTCAACTCTGACAAGATGGTAGTTCTGGTCTTCAGCAACAAGACCTCCCCATGGGATTCCATGTGGTGGTCGTCTGAGCTAGGACCACACACATCCACAGAACACGCAGGAAATCTAAGGGCCCATCCCAGATGACAAGCTCAACATGATGGCTCAAGTGAATGCAGTGTGCGCCTCCTGCTTCCTCATGCTACACATGCTGTGAAAGTTCTTCAAATGGTTGCCTCAGAACACCAGGTGGACCATCACACAAGCACAAGCTTCCGGGGGTCTCGGGCCCCGGTGATAGGATGAGACAAGTGGGTGCCCTAGAGAAGACTACTACATTTAATCCCGATTCTATTTCCCTTAAAGAAGTTGAGTCGGCAATTGAGAGGCTGCCCCCAAACAAAGCTCCTGGTCTTGATAGGCTCCCGGGAGATCTTTTTCGTTCCCAACCTAAAATCTGGGCCCCATACCTGATGGTCTTGTTCAATGCGGTCCTACAAAGCTCGGCATTGCCTGAGACCTGGCTTGGAGCCGAGATTGTTCCAATTTTTAAAAAGGGATGTCCGCTTGCCCCATCTAACTATAGACCAATTAGCTTAATTGACACCACCCAGAAGCTGATGGGGCGAATCCTACTCGATAGATTATTGGGTTGGATGGAGGAGAATAAAATCTTAACCACTGTTCAAGCCGGATTTAGAACAGGGGTCTCGACCATGGACCAGATCTTTCGACTCCAGGTCCTATACTGGAAAACTGCAAGAATAGAGGGTGGCAGCCTCTACCTTGTTTTTGTGGACTTGCGGGCCGCATTTGATCTGGTTCCCAGGGAGAGGCTCTGGACGGTCTTGGAGGAGCTTGGTCTCCCTCCCTATTGGTTAGAAGCCCTCATCAGACTCCATACGGGGAACTATGCACAGATGTGATTGGAAGGAACGGGGAACTATCAGCCCGTTTCCCCGCTACCCGGGAGTACGCCAGGGCTGCATACTGGCCCCCACCCTCTTCAGCCTGTATGTTAATGGTCTGATAGATGTACTTTCTGGCATCAAGGACAACGATGCTCCCCGTCTGGCCACTGGTAGGGTGCCCGCCTTGATGTTCGCGGATGACACCTTGTTGTTATCGCGGACATCAACGGGCATCCAGCGGGTCCTGGACGGGTTTGTGTCTTTTTGTGCCTCACGGGGGCTGGAGGTCAACTTGGAGAAGACTAAGTTCATGATCTTCAATCCCCGAGGCATACCCGCCCAAATCCTACGCTAAATGGAACCTCACTGGAGCGTGTCAAGACTTTTGTATACCTGGGGGTCACATTGACTGAACATTTCACATGGGATCACCAAATTTCTAAATCATCTTTGAGACTGTCCCAGAATATGGGAGGTATAGGCAGATTCCACAGTGCTTTGACCTTTAAACCTGTCACTCCTGCCCTTGAGATTTACAAAATGCAGGTCAGGCCAGCAGCTTTGTATGCCGCAGAACTCTGGGGACACATGAAAGTACATGAGCTATCGAAGGTCGAACATGCCTTCATGCGCCACCTGGTTGCTCTTCCGCAAAGTACTCCCCTCATACCACTACGCCTAGACCTAGGATTGGAACCCATTGACGAGCTGGCAGCTGCACGACCTCTGCTCTATTGGAGAAGGCTTTGGTCCGTGCCGGAGCTTGCATCATTTAGGGCAGAGTTCACTGCAATCTGGGGCCAGCTACAGCACAATAACATACCTTGGCTGGTCCATGTCAAGGCTTTTTTCCATCAAATTGGTATGTCATAACTTTGGGATGCACCGGAAGACTGCTGCATGAGGACGCAAAGGTCCCAAATAGTGGCGGCTGTAAAGTCATACAACCTTAAAACCCTACACTGCTCGACCTCCTTGGGAAGGCTGACCACAGAGGTTTTTTTTTTAAGTTAGCCCCAGGACGGAGGTGTTTCTGGTACAGCCCCCATTCGCAAGAAAACTGTATACTCAATTGAGGCATGGCTCCTTACCGATAGGGGCACTTACATCCAGATGGTCACGCTTGTTGGAGGCCAATTGCCCTGCTTGCAACTACTGGAGGGAAGACATTGTACATATATTTTTCTTCTGCCCCGCATACAGCGGAATTCGGAAATGCTGGATCCTCCCACTGTGTGAAAATTTGGGTTTCAGACAATGTGCCCAAGCTTCAAGAGTTTTAACCTACGATACTGCCCCTCCCATTGTTTTTGCGGTTTCCCGCTTTTTATATGGCATGTGGTGGAGAAGAACTCTTTTTTCTAGTACGAAATAATGCCCCACACTTACCCATTCTCTTATTCTTTGATAACTCATTGTTTAATATGTTTTTAATTTAACTGTATTTGTGGTTTTTATTACTGTGCTTGTACATATTTTATTGCACTTTTATGGTCTTTCGACCGAAATAAAATGATCAAATGACAATGACAAGCACTTATCACTAGCAGGTTTGACCACGGCAACACTCTATGGCAGAATCTCCAAACAACTCCTACACAGACTCCTGACCATCCAGCCACAATACTTGCACTCTACTTGTACTCAACTGCCTACGACATCACACCACACCTCAGGAAGCTTCACTGGGTCTCCATTCACAAACTAAGCCAATTCAAACTTCACACGCACAGATACAAAGCCTTATACAACACAGGACCAGAATACTTGAACAGCCGTGCATACAGCAACTCAGTCTCTCTGCAAAAGCAAAACTGGAGGTTGCTCATTCTCCTATATCAGACCCAGGACATGGAACGACCTCCCTCAAAACATCAGAGTTTCCTCCTCACTTATTGAGTTACTCAAGAAGCTGAAGACCTGGCTCTAGTCTTCCTATAAGCACCTTGGGACCACACTTCTTGCGAAGCTCATGGATACCCTCTCGGGTGATTAGTGCACTAAACAAATCAACATAAAGCAAACCACAGTGGACAGCGTAGAAAATGAACAAGCAAATGAACAGGCAAATGAACAGCTTTGATGTACATCACACAGCTATACATTACTGAATTTAATAATTATGTTATTGTTGCTTTACCTTCATTTGACTTTTCTTCTGAACTAAAAAGTTTTCGTGGTTGTAGATTAATTTCTGGGGTGTGAGTATTTGCCATGTCATCGCTGAATGGTAAATCTTTGGTCAAGCTTTCACCTTGATAGAAATGAGGGGATAAAATAATGTTTTATTTTTTGTATTTCTTTAAGACGGATACATCCTGCTGACATACTAAATCTAAACCTGGATCCTTATGGGAAATCAATTACATGTCAGCTTGTAAAGTCAGAACTCCCCAGTTACTATATGAACTAAAATTAAGATATAACAAAATTTGACTTTAAAACCAGAAAAGTAAATGTTTAACATGCAGTAGTTTTAATATACCAGTATGCAGCCGATTTGAAACTAGCTTTATGTTTAACATATGGTATGTCTCCTACACAGACTTCGATGTTCCTCTGATAGCCAGTTTCCTTTTTACTTTAACCCCTCAAACTGTGAGAGCACAGTATTCCAGGTGTGCTAGCTGCCGACACCAAAGTGATTTTTAATAAATGTTGTAGAACTTACCATTCCGAATTGGTAATGACACCATGTCAGCCTGATCATTTTTCCGAGGCAAACAAGCCTTTATCATATGTTGTGCTCTGACCAGGTCACTGCTTATGAACAGAGGAAGCTCCTTTGCTGCCTTTAGCAGTGAAAATAAAGGAAAAATAAAATGATAACTTGTCTAATTATAATTTTATTTGTTCCTGCTGGGGCGTTTAAGAGGGGCGGATCTGCTCTGTTCTCAGAGCAGGGGGGAGCGGTAGGCACAATGTAAGTGCGAATTAATGTTTGACCAGCCCTCTCGGCCCGGCCTAACATTCATGCACACTTAGCATGTTCACTGCATTACAGTCTGCATGGAGACCATGCCCAGCCTCCCATTCCCTGGTTGAGCACCAAACCTCGGTCCTCAGACTAATCAACGCTGCATTGCAGCATTGTTATTGGCTATGGGGATCCTGAGAGCCAGGGTGCTAACTGTTTCTACAGAAAAAGCATGGTAGAGGACGGAGTATCCGTGATGGAGGCCGGCCAGCCGGCAGGTAAGTGATTTTTTTTTTTTTATCCGTCCTCCTTCCCCCTTCTTGCCCCACTGCTGCTTCCTAGGAGCAGGCTACCCTGGGGATGAACACACCACTTTAAGCATACTACAGGTGTACCAAATACACTTGTCTGTATCTAGATTCAGGCTGTGAGTGCACAGCAAATTCCTTGTTCTTGTTCAGCGCAGAACCTAACAGCAATAACACCTGCATGTGCCATGCTGGTACACAGGCTCTAACTGCAGAGGTACATGCTGCATGTGTGGACATAAAAAGCCTTCCACTACAAGGAAAAACCTACCAACAATTAACGGTCAGTATGTTTGATGAGTTGAGATTTATTCTAGTTCATATTCCTAAAGACTCTGCAAGAGATATGGGTTTGGGCTTAGGATGTTATCAGGCTTGTCCTACTTGCAATGATTCTGCTGCTTCTACAGACTACATCAAGAGGTACATTGTTATGGTGCTTTCACCATTCATGTTCTAGTGAACATGGAGCATCCAAACACCAGTGGCGTAACAAATCTTGAGGGGGCCACCCCTGCAGGGTACGTAAAGGGGCCCCCTTCGGACTCAATCTAGAGCTCCCCAGCAGAAGTGAGGTGCTGAGGTGCCCCCTGGAGGGTGAGGGCCCCCCGCACCGCAGAGGCTGCAGGGGCCTGTGTTACGCCCCTGCCAAACACCCTCCGAGGAGAATGTGGCGACATGCCTGATTTTTACTTACAGTCTCAGGTATGTTTGCCACATTCCCCTGAAAAGGTGACTGGATGCTCCATGTTCCCTAGAATACAAATTTGTTTGATGCAAATCACGTGTTTTCTAACTTGTGATCAAATGTTATTCCTGATATGCATTAGGATTAGGGCTGCAGCATGGTCATGGTGGGAGTCATTGTTCTTCTAGTAATAATTTCAACTGGCTGCGCATTAGAGATGCAATAACAGCCGGAAGTATTTTTCTGTTCTTCTAGTCTCAAAGATTTCTTCAATGTTGAGGGCTTTGGTACATGCACTTGCATCATTACAAGACTTGCATATTCTTCTGTACAGACTGCCTGAAGCGAGGTTGTGTACTCTGTCGGAAAGACACCTCATACTCCTATTCCTTTGCTACAATGGCCAATTTCTTATTCAAAGAGGCCAACTGCTGAAGCAAAGGAATAAGTAGCGTTTGATTAATTGTTACTTTGCATCGTACCTACAATCATACACAAAAAAAGCTGACATTACTATTAGGTACAGTTTACTTCACCAATTCTGATTTTTTTGCTGTATCAAACATGGCTTGGCTGGGATCTGTCTGCCCCAGGAATGATTGGAAAACACATGGGCGTTGTGAGAAGGTGGATTATTATTGGAGGATGAATGGTAGTCCACCACAAGTAATAAAAGCACTATGCTTATTAGGTCCAGTAAAAGTTTCAGTAAATAAACCTGAGCTCAACACCTGGTAGCTTTGGCACAGTCTTAACTTAAATAAAATGTAAAGCATTTAAAATTACCAAAAAAGGTAAGTCAAAAACGCAACAGAAAAAATACCACTCCAATGTATTGCAATAGAGAGTATTTGAATGAACAAATTAAGAACAAAATGACAAAAATCCAATAAGCAGAACTGAAGATATTACTTTTTTAGTTGAATTAAGTTTAAGCTGCAAAAAGCACGAAATGCCAAATGCAGGCAACCAATTGTACTACACCAGGCCAAAACGAAAAGTGAAGGGTGACTGCAATAGAGCACAGATTAGATACAGATACCAGGTTTGACCGGGTAGGATTTTTTACCTTCTGACTTTGTGTCAAAAATCCTCAGTGGGGCAAGGCAGCAGGCGGTGGCAGAGATGGGTTCATGAGGCCAGATAGTCATCAAACAAAGACCCAATGAACCTGTTGACTTTTGGCAGGAAATTTGCAAGTAGGAGAAATTCAAAATTCAGGGCCAAGGAAGGTCCTTCAGCAGCAGATATCTTTGAAACCCTCGCCAGGTGTAGATTTCTACTTTCAGACTGTCAATTTTTGTGGCGTGAACTCTTTCAGTGTAGCAACAGTGACTGTTACAAAGGCCCCCGCAGTGAGGAAGGGGCCAGAGCTCCAGGGGGCCACCTCAGCACAGTTCCCTGGCCCGAGAGATCAGGCGTGAGTCCAGAAGTTGTCCCCTACCTGTACTTTGCAGGGGGTCCCCCTCAAGTTTCGTTATGCCACTGCGCAGCAAGGCTGCAAGTTGTAGCCGAGCAGGGCACCATGAAGCTGGATATCTTACCCACGAGGTCCTAATGAAATGTATTTGGTGCTAAGGAAAAGCTCAGAGTGAGAGCAACCTAAATCTTTTGCTGAGGGGCAATGCACCTTTACAGAATTGACTTCAAAGGTTGGTCTTCGTCTTCTGTTCGTTCTCCAGGCAAAACTGCTTGAAAAAGTTACCAAGTACCAGCTTTTAGGGATAGGCAGGAGTAGCATAGTCAGACACTTATCAAAGGGACCCAGGACCTTAGGGACACAACTTAGGGGTCAGGACTCACTCCAGTCAAAGCCACCAGCAGGGTCCAGGACAGATCAAGTTTGAACTGGCCAGCTGAACCCTTCAGGAAAGCAGGCTTTTTGCAGCTTTCAAGTCCCTGTAGCATAACAGGTCAGCTAACTGACCCCTGCTGTCCACTTCTCAGTCCTGGTTACAAGTGGGAGCAGGTCCAGACCTTGTGGGTCTTCTGACAGGTCACAACAGCAGGTGCAATTTTTCTTCTGTCTTCCACAGGTCCTAAGTTGTTCTGAAAGTGGTACTGAGGGTTTCACATGTAATCCCAGTGCCAGCCTATGGGCAGGGGAAACTCCTCACCACTCCATATCCAATTGGGTGAAAGTTCCCAGGGGTGACCCTACCCAGTTTTGCAGCACTTCCTGTGTCTTTTAGTGTACACTACTCCACAGCCCCCCTCTCTACCTAAAACCAATAGGCCAGAACCCGTTTTCCCCTGTGCAGAGCTCAACGTGCCTGCCCAGAGGGGTGGCTTTGATAATAGGCAAATCCTCCCTTGTGGTTACTCAAAATTGGTTCTAGGGGCAGCTCCTTTCCCAATGGGATTAGCGCCTTGCAGTTAACTGGACAATTAAAGGATAAGTCTCAGGTGTGATCTACATCTGCTTGTGCACGGGTAGGCCTCCTTTGAAGATACTGAGGTTCCTGGACACAGCCCAGATGGCCATCCTCTCAGGTAGTAAAACATCTGACACCAAAACCTCTTGTCCACTGTGTGGGAAAAATACTCATTTCACCACAGGTGAACCATCAACCCAGGTGACATGAACACTGTCAGAAAGGCACTTTTGGTCAAGGCAAAGAAATGCCAACTTTCTAAAAGTGGACGATAAACAGATGGTATGCACTCAGCTTAAACAAGTATGACTGCAAATTAAAACAGTAATAGTAACACTATTAAGTTCAGTGTGCACCTGAAGCACAAGTTACTACTTGTGTAACGATATATCTGTAAGAGACATTAGTTAGTGATAGATTCCTTTCCTTAGAATATCCCCAGGCGTCAGACTGGATCCGGAAAGTTTTGCGTAGCAGTACCCTTGCGTGTCGGTAGGCGTCGTCTGCGGCTCCGTGTCCGTCGTAGGCGCCGTGATGACGGACGCGGAGCCGCAGACGACGCCTACCGACACGCAAGGGTACTGCTGCGCAAAACTTTCCGGATCCAGTCTGACGCCTGGGGATATTCTAAGGTAAGGAATCTATCACTAACGTGTCTCTTTCAGATGAGTTGGTACATCCCACCTCCTACTTGAAAAGGGAAAGTAACTAAGACAAAGGTCATAGACTTCAAATGCACTACTTTTTCGATGAGTTTTCTTAGTACCGCAGCGCATTCTCTTGCTTTTCACTGGCAATACATATAGAATTCCTTATTTCGGTGTCTGATTTCAGTGCGAAATGAACACACCCTGCCGATTCGTTTAAGCTGTGTTACTTTGTCGCCTCCAGGTAATTTTTATTGCTTGGGAGGTGTGCACATTGTGGGATGCATGCAATTTTAGCACAGATACAGTGTGCACTGCATGATTTTAGTGAGTAGTCACACGTGGTGAGGCAAACAACGGTCTTCCTGAGCACTTTTCAATTTAGTTTACTCGACTTAGGCTTTTGACCAGAGCGGCCAGTTCAGAGCACTAGGTTTTTTGTTTGCTCGCACTTTCCTTAGATTTTTTGAATTTACTATGATGCGATTTGGTGCACCGGGTGTTGGAGTCTCGTTCTATCAGCTGTACTCAATCTTCACCCCAATATCCGGGAGGTTTTTCTTTTCATCTGGTTACTATTGCGAATACCTTTTCTGTTCTTGCTTTTGTGCTTCCAATAGGTCTGTACTGTTCTTCAATCCTAGAAATGTATATACAAAGATATTATGTTTATTTACTTGTAGGTTACAATGAAGAAGGGCAGTTGTTCATGACCGAAATGCATTGGGACTCTTGTAGAATCTGTGAGATGTATGCAACCATCATTCTTCGCAATTGATTGAAGGTCCCTTAGAGAGAAACACAAAGTTTGCTCAATAAAAAAGATTTTTTGAGCCATCGACAACAGTTTTTGTATTATTTTGTTGTTCACTTATACCTGTGATACTTTGGTTAATCATTTGTATCTTTGTATACCCATGCATTTGTGATATCTGATTACTAGTAGAAGAATATGTGATACTCCCCTTGAGAGTGCTTTAAAGTAGTGCACTTGAAGTCTATGACCTTTGTCTTAGTTACTTTAACTTTCTAAAAGTGGCATTTTAGAAATAATCATCCAAAATCTGATGTGACCATTAAGTTACAATTAAAAGGAATCCTTAAATCATCTTTCTAACTATTCACAAACTGAAGTTATGCATTATAAGGTGCTACAATCTAACCCAGCCATGTCTGAACTGGGGTGGCAGAGTGGGCTAAAGAATGGTGAGGAATTAAACCCAGATCTTTTGGCTGGGTGTGAGTGTTTGATTGGTTCAGATGCTCCGGCCATTACCACCCCCTTTTGTACCGCTTTTGGCCACAGTAAGTGTGGCAGGGTATGCTCAGACGTGAGTCCCTTGCTCACTTTGCCACTGGATTCAAGCAAGACGCGCTGAACACGGATGGAATGCCAGAAACCGGTCCTCGAAGCTTGTTTCTGGTCCAGGGAAGGCATGGCTTGGCAGTTCGGGCTGGACTGTTCCCATGAGGCACAGGGTCAGACTGATTTGCATATAGCCATGTCTGAACTGGGGTGGCAGAGTGGGCTAAAGAACGGTGATGGATTAAACCTGGATCTTTTGACTGGGTGTGAGTGTTTGATTGGTTCAGATGCTCCATCCATTACCACCCCCTTTTGTACCACTTTTGGCCGCCATAAGTGTGGCAGGGTATGCTCAGAGGTGAGTCCCTTGCTCACTTTGCCACTGGATTCAAGCAAGCCGGGCTGAAGACTCTTGGAATGCCAGGAACCGGTCCTCAGAAGCTTGTTTCCGGTCCAGGGAAGGCATGGCTTGGCAGTTCGGGATGGACTGTTCCCATGAGACACAGGGTCAGACTGATTTGCATATAGCCATGTCTGAACTGGGGTGGCAGAGTGGGCTAAAGAACGGTGATGAATTAAACCCAGATCTTTTGGCTGCGTGTGAGTGTTTGATTGGTTCAGATGCTCCGGCCATTACCACCCCCTTTTGTACCGCTTTTGGCCGCAGTAAGTGTGGCAGGGTATGCTCAGACGTGAGTCCCTTGCTCACTTTGCCACTGGATTCAAGCAAGACGCGCTGAACACGGATGGAATGCCAGAAACCGGTCCTCGAAGCTTGTTTCTGGTCCAGGGAAGGCATGGCTTGGCAGTTCGGGCTGGACTGTTCCCATGAGGCACAGGGTCAGACTGATTTGCATATAGCCATGTCTGAACTGGGGTGGCAGAGTGGGCTAAAGAACGGTTATGGATTAAACACTGATCTTTTGACTGGGTGTGAGTGTTTGATTGGTTCAGATGCTCCGTCCATTACCACCCTCTTTTGTACCGCTTTTGGCCGCCATAAGTGTGACAGGGTATGCTCAGACGGGAGTCCCTTGCTCACTTTGCCACTGGATTCAAGCAAGCCGGGCTGAAGACGACTGGAAGGCCAGAAACCGGTCCTCGGAAGCTTGTTTCCGGTCCAGGGAAGGCATGGCTTGGCAGTTCGGGATGGACTGTTCCCATGAGGCACAGGGTCAGACTGATTTGCATATAGCCATGTCTGAACTGCGGTGGCAGAGTGGGATAAAGAACGGTGTTGGATTAAACCCAGATCTTTTGACTGGGTGTGAGTGTTTGATTGGTTCAGATGCTCCATCCATTACCACCCCTTTTGTATCACAATCTAACCCAGGGCTTGTTAATGGGAAAGCCAGCCTTCCCACAGTGAAAAACAGCTTTGAAGATTTTTCACTGCCAGGGCATGTAAAACTACATATGCCTTACATTTTACCTACTTTACACCCTCCCCTACGTGCATTTATGGACAATTTTAGCCATGATCTTTTTTTAAAGGGAATGTTATGGCCTGGCATAAGTTTTCATTTTGGGGTATAGGAGTGTCCTTTGAGCCCTGACTCTCTTGTTGTTATATAAGTTTTCCTTTGCCAAGTCAAACTTGCAGTTATAAAACTGTCTGCCAAGGCTGCAGAGGCAGGCCGAGAGACATGTTTGTATTGACACTTTAGTGGTGGCACAATATGTGCTGTAATTCACTCACAACATTTAACTTACAGGCCCTGGGTACACTTTTGTAGTATATACTAGACACTTACGGGTGAGTTAAATATGCCAAATTAGAAGGGTACCTAATTGTACACAATAAACAAATTAAAAAATGAGGGCTACTGTTCCTAAAAAGAATGAGTATCGACCAGGCATCTGTAAGGCGGCAGCCAGCAGGACTGTTTAATGTGTAGCTAATTGTGCCATGTTTTAGGGGTCACTACACATACACTAGACAGCAAAGTCCCAGTATGTAGAGTCAAAAAAGCAGCAGACAAATCTAGCAAGAAAATGGGGGTGATCAAGCAAAAAGGGACATTTTCCTACACACAGCTATTGCGTTTCCCAGCCAGGTCATGTTTGAGCAGATTCTACAGATTCAACCCCATTTCAGTTGAGCAACTTTACACTTTCAAATGGTGAATAGCCAAGAATACTAAAGTTACTCAAATTTTAAGACTAAAACTTACTTGTGAAGATTTACTCATATGTATGTTTAGCTTTATGATCAGCCCCCTGTGTTTCCTTCCCACTCTCTCACATGCGGAAAATTAACGAATTACTTACCTTCGGTACCGATGTTTCTGAGAGAGACCCGACGGAGCGGCAGGAAGGCTCAATAAGGGAGCGTTTGTACCAGTTGTAATTAGCAGTCTGAAAAACTGCACCTTAGATGCCAAGCTCATGGGGCTCTATCACGCATAATAAATAGACCAAATTTTGGGTTTTTTTCACAGAAGGGCTCATTCAAGCCTTGAAAATACACAGACTAGCCAATTTTTGCTAGCCTGTTTTAGGAAAGTAGGCATATGACACATAGATTTATCATTTTTCTAGAGTGTAGTAGGGATCAACATATGTCCTGATGAGTAAAGCAGTGGGGACTGCTTACGAAACAAGTAGGGTATAGTAAATATCCCTACCACAACCCCATTTTAACATTCTCAGCTAGAGAAGTGAATACATCGTTTTTTCTACTAGACAGGGAATTTTTAACATCTTAATTTTTTCACATATCTTCACCCCCTACCACTCACTTTTTTCACAACACACATAGCCTGACTCCACAAACAACAAGTGCTGCAGCGTAGTTCGCAGGTTGAAGCACGCCCCGCCCTGTAGAGGGATGGGAAGACCCCCATGATGAAGCACGACACTATGGGATTCATAGTGTGTGAGGGGTATTTTAAAAACACATAGTGCTTCTCCTTGTCATCAACAAGGTTTAGCAACACTGACCACTACCGTCTTTTCACAATTTATTTATTTTAAAAAACCTATAAAAAATTGATAGAATCTTATTGACTAAAAGTATCTGGGAGAGACGCATTGTAGCCGCAGATTCCTTAACTTAGAATAGCCCGAAGGGTCAGATTGGATCTGGAAAACGTTATCCCCAGCAGTACCTCTGCACGCCGGAAGGCGGAGTTGCTCGGCTCCATCCTGACTCCGTCCATGAAAGTGACGTCAATGGAGCCATATAAGACCCCACCCCTCCCAGCATTCTGAAGTCAGTTTTCTACAGTTAAACGTTTCCGCGCCACAATGCAGAGCCACAACAGAAACTGTGAGAGTATAGGAACAGTGCGTCAAAAAAAGCAAAAACCTTTGAAACAACAATGAAAAGAAAACAGAGAATGAGAAACAACATCATGCTGACAGAGTACTCAACATTGGAAGGTACTGAAGGGAGTGAACAGAGCACCCGCCCTAGCAAAAGACATCAAAGCGAAGAGCAGTGTCCCCCCTAAAAGGCAATGGCAGGGGAAACGAATGTCATGACAAACAAAGGACAATATGCAATCACAGGATGTAACTGCATGAAAAACAGTCTGTAACCACAGGATGTAACTGTAAAGGACCACAAAACTGGAACAACAGGACGCATTGCAAGTAACCAGAAGTGAACAACAACATAGAATGTGCACGACACCCCCACAGTGACCTATGAGCTGTAGCACAGTTATGTAGTACCCCAACCCAATCGAGATAAAGAAGACCCCAAAGTATGGGGAGAAACAAAAGAGGGCGGAGGAAGGGTAGAAGAAAAAGAGAATGTTACACCGAAAGAACGTCTAAAAACACATAACTGAGCCACCCAAGTACAGGAATGGGTGGAGAGCTAACGTGCCAAAACAGAATGAAACACCCTGCCCCAGAGATAGGGAAGCTAGAGCACCCCTCAGGAAGACCAAGTCCACCTGTAGAAGGCAAGGTGTTAGAACCCCATCTGGAAAGGTCCTCGCAGAACGGGGAGGATGGGTGGGCGTCAATGAATCTGTTGCTAGACTATGTCTCTACCAGATACATCCTTACTGAAGGTAAGTAACTCATTCATCTGCTCGAGACATCTAGCCGCAGATTCCTCAACTTAGAAAAGATACCAAAGGTATCCCCAAAGGAGGAGGGTCTTCGACCGAAACCCATCAAGTGTCCAAAGGACGTAGTCCATCAAAAACAGTAACTGAAACAAGGTGGGGGTAGCAATGCCAGCATGGCTGACACCAAACCCATAAAGCTTAGCATTGCCAGCGTAGCGTACACCAGACCAAGAAGTTCAGGGAGGAGCATGAGCATGGGAAGTAAAGTACCACCATCCGTCAGAGGACGGCACGAGTCCACTGTCGGTCAGACAGGGATGAAAAAAATCACAGAACCAGAATGGTCAGTGCACAACGCCATAACTTCTACAATAAGAGGTAAACTGAGTAAAGGATCCCAGGATCCGTAAGAGACAAAGGCCCAGCGAAGTGACGTAAACATGATGACAAATTCAGAAAACATAATGTGAATGGCACAACATCAGGTTCCCACAAATGACATGTCAGGGCAGAAGGTATCATGCTGACATGTCATTTGTGGGCATTTGTGACATACAAACTACGACTACCAGAAGATACAGAGGTGCGAATTAGAAGACTAAACGGAATGGACCTTGTGTACAGTGAGAACCACACCACACAATGTATCACTCAAAGAAGCGGAACAGCAACAGCATGTTTGCATCGACCGAGAAAATGGGCGCAGCACCAGGTAGCCAACCAGTCAACCGTACCCACAGGTTCAATGAACAGTAAGTCGGACACAGCGAAAGCTATCTCCGATGAGGGAGAGAGACAAAAGATAGATAGAAAAACAGAGAGGAAATCTGGGACAATCCCCAGAAACCACCGCAGGGAAACCCTGCATGCTTGCCAACTCACATGCGTACACCGCACATAGAATTATATGAAAAAGTCAAGACATTGACAACCATGGGGGAACTGGAAGAGTACCCCTAA
This sequence comes from Lissotriton vulgaris, assembly GCF_964263255.1. Taxonomy (NCBI): domain Eukaryota; kingdom Metazoa; phylum Chordata; class Amphibia; order Caudata; family Salamandridae; genus Lissotriton; species Lissotriton vulgaris. The sequence goes on along the minus strand of NC_141691.1, from coordinate 921,241,721 downwards.
AGAATAGAAAATCACCCAAGAGGTACCAATGGCACCAATGTGAAACATATCAGGACATTCAAGTCCAACCAAACAAGAAAGCAAACCCAACTCCACGATCGGGAAGGAAAAATCAAACCACTGTGCCACAGGCAGGAATACTGACCACAGCAGAGGCCAGTAGGATAAACACCTGAGCCATGAGAGGCAATAAACAGAAAAACCCAGCCTAGTCCAGGGAGTGGCAGAAATAAGCAAGGACACAAGGTAAAATGCAACATGGAGCCGTCGTGGTGAAGACTCTACTGCCCATAGGCAAAACCCAGGCAGGGTGTGCCCAAGCCCTTCCCAACACCAGGGAAGAAGACAACAGGAAGAGAACGCAGCCAAGACAGTGGCTCAAGGAACACCACTGGTCCCCCGGGAAAGCACACACCCGCAGTGTGGACCACATATGGTGCCCACCCAAAACACAGAAGAACCGATCCGGAGCTGAACGGAACAAGCGCCCACAGGAGCGGGTACCCACGCCCAAGACAGCCAACAGTGCAAGTGGTAGAATGAAGCTGGAAAGATGAGCCTAATGCAAGGCAGGACGACGTGAAACCCCCTGTGGCGAGTCGGATACGGCAGAACTCCAACAATGTGCCGGAGCAGACTGCGTCCACAGACGCATGCGAGTGCAACGGAACAACCATGGGCAGCACTATAGGAGCTCCAGGTGAGGGCCACGTCAGTCCATAGGTCTCAAAAGGAGGCGGCATCCCACCACATCAGGAAGTATGGAACACAGCTTAACCCACAGGAAAAATCCCCAGAGGGACAGAAAGAAAGAAGAGAACTCCAAAGGAGCTTCCGAAACTTCCTGGCAAGGAAGAGCAGCTACACAATAGTGAACGAATACCCCACATAGGGTATGTCACATTCCTATAAAAAGCAAGAGACACCTCTTGAGACAAGCTCATAGGCAGAGGTAAAAAAGAACCATATAAATAGCTGGCCCAGCTGTACCAAAGGAAGGAAAAAACATGACTGAACAGTCTGTATGGAAATTAATGGCTTGAACCCAGAAACGGAAATCATAAAAGCAGTGACAAAACTGCGTACAAAAACAAGTCCACTATAGAGGACTAAAAACCTGGCAGTCATGGAAATCCAGATAGGAGGAGCCGGACCACTGATTAGGCATGCTCATCAAACAGATGGACTCCATCAAAGGACAGAACATTCTCGGGAAACTGCCATCGTGAAGCCATGCATGGCGACGCAGAGCAACTGACCAGGCCATAGCTCGACTCACGGAGTCAGTGGTGTCCATGGCTGAATGGACAGAAAACTGCGCCATGTCACGGCCATCCCAATTAATGCGGTCCAGGTCATCACGAGGACCCTCTGGTGAAGAAGGAAGGAGCTGTCCAAATAAGTCCCAAAGGGCAAAAGTAGCCCGAGCAAACATGCACGTCTTGTTAAGGGACCAAAGTTCTGAGCTACTGGACGCAAAAACATCACGGACACATGACTCCAACGACCTAGACTCATGAGTGGGAGGAAGCAAGGGGGGAGGTGAGGAAGGGAGCACTGCCTGGACTACAAGTCCATGACCCCAAGATGGAGGGACAAACAGGCAGGGTCATCTGGAGCCGGACGTTGGCGATGTGCAATAGCACTATCCAGGAAGTTACCCGATGAGGGTCTGGCCCAAGTCCCCAGAATGACATCATACAATGACCCACCAAAAGGCTACAAGGGCTCCACATCCACCATACCCTGGTGGAGAAGATACAACAAAGGATCTGAAGGCAGGGAGACAGAGGTCGGCTCCATCTGCAAGATATCCGCAGCCCTGCGAACAGCCCTCACAAACTCTGCACTAGCCTCCGTGACCATCCGAGGAGGAGACAAAGTCATCCGTTGGTGACAGCTGCAGGCTAATTCATCCACCCAACGACAGAGGCCCTGCAGAAGAATGAGCTGACCAGTGCCCCATGGGCCCCTGCTCCGTGGAGCATTGAAAAAACCATGGGGGTGGAGAACCCACTGGGGTCACCTCCTCCAACAGCAGAGGAAGAGCCGGGGACGAAACCGACGTCGACTGACATCTAGACAGCATTGTAACGACGTTGATGACCCCAGAAGAGGTCTCGGCCGTCTAACATCGGACCGGCGTCGACTCGACCTCCACCAAGGCAGGAGCCAGCTGGAAGGTACAAAGTTGACTCTGAGTCATTCTCCTGGCTGCAGCAGCATCCAGTAATGACGCAGGGAGCCCCGTAGAACTGTGCAAAGACGCACCTGGAGAACTAGATGTCTGAGGGGGATGCCCCTCCGGGCCATGTCCCGACATCGCAGTTACCCCGGAACCAGAGTCAAGGTACTCAGTTGGTACCAAGGGCAAATACCCCCGCCAGTGAACTCCTGACCGGAGTCCTTACCCCCACTGTGGGGCTCGAAGGCACGCCCGGGAGAAGGGGTGACCTAAAGATGGCCTGCAGAGCCCTGGAATAGGCCTCCAACTGGGTCCGAGTCACCCCAGCACCAGGAAACTGTGGGTAGGAGTGGGCCAACTCCTGAGGGTCCGTGTCCGGTGAAAACTGGGAGCAGCGGACCCGAGTCACGCTTGTGCAAGGTCGACCACCTCTGTGGTTTCTTTCGGTGCTTACCTGAGGCAGGTGAGCTACATCCATGGGAAATACTCCGGAGCCTGTACCGAACAGGAATCTCCGTGTAGGAGAAAGAACTGCACCGTTGGAATCCTTCCGCTGGAGACGGAGGCTGGAGCCGTGAGGATTCTGACTGGGACAACTGGGCAAACATAAATTTCATCTGTCGTTCCCGCAGGGACTTTAGCTTCAGCTGCTGGCAGGCGAACTCAACAAGAGTCATAGTGCTCATCCAAGCAACACATACAGATCTCATGTAGATCCGTCACCGATATCTGCCATGAATAGGACGCATAGGACTTAAAGCCTGCAGGCATCGACACACTGTTCCAGATGCGAAAAGGTGTCGTAAAGACCTGAGATCAAAAAAGGGCAGAAGAACCACTTCTCCTGGATCCGCATTGGGAGGCGGAAAGAAAGAAAACTGACGTCAGCATGCCGGGTTGGGGGGTCTTATATGGCTCCATTGACGGCACTTCCGTGGACGACGTCAGGACGGAGCCGGGTGACGCCGCCCCCTGGCGTGCAGATTTACTGCTAGGGAAAAAGTATTTTGGATCCAGTCTGATGACTAGGGCTATTCTAAGTTAAGGAATCTACGGCTAGATGTCTAAGAGAAATGGTAATGCAATGCTTAAAGCTAATTACTATTGATGACACCCAGGGGCTGGCGCTGCTACCTTTTCAACTTCGTTTGTACAGTTCATCTTCTACTTGTGGCCTTCAGTGGAATGGCATATTTCTGTGAGATCATGGGACACACCACAGGGTAGATGTGTAGATAAGCAGGTTGCATCTAAAGACCCTATAGACCAGCAACATGGGCTTGATTTTAGCCAGTACGTCTGCCAGCTTGCAAGTACAAACACAGAGTGTAAATTGCATTAGTTATAGAGCCTCTCAAGTCAAGAGAACTGATCAGTGTGCCATTGTCAGTCATGTAGAAATCTGCATTTACCGTTCCAGTCCATGATAAATGCACATTTCAAATGTTCCAGTCAAGTGATCCAGAGCTGGGATGCCTAAGCTTGTATCAGTGCTCGACACAGATTGACAGCACCTCGGTTTTGTTGTTCAGTCTAAAAGAAGGCAGGTATTTACTCCTCTGCCCTCTCATTTTAGGGCTGGCATGGTGGTGGACACAGACAGTCTGCATCCCCAGTAATCACAGCAGTCTAGATTCTTTCCTTCAGGTTGATGCAAGGGAGTACGGGTCCTATTGGGTTGGGGAGAGACACCACCATTTTGCTAAGTAATTCAGCTTTCCACATGTTGAGTATTTATGCCTTTTTTTTTACACCATCAGGTTGAGGGGCATCCCCTCAATAAGACCCACATTTAGACGATCATTCTGTTCCCTCTGAATGACTATGTGATCCGTCTCGTGGCTGGCTCTTTTCTAAACTCTCCACGTTTTAGGGGAGTTTCAGAGTACGCTCATATTTGATGGTCATGAAGACGATAATTGCCTCTTTTAGTGGCTCTCATGTGACAGTAAGTGGGATGACATCTAGACTTACTTGTGGTTAACGTAACATTAGCCTTCAGAAGACAGAGGATTGACAGCCCAGTGATGTGTCCTCTCGTCTTTGTGAGGATGATAAACTGCACAAGCAATGAGTTCTCTCAGCTAGGTAGAAAAGTTGTAAGGTGTCTCGGTTGTCCATTTGCTGTACTCTTCATATCATTAAATCTTTGTCAACTGGGTTGATGTACGGGCTGACATGCACATTGAGGACTTTCACCATGTCAATATGATCCCATATCTGCATCAGTATCTCAGGAGGCCCTGAAACAAATCTTTCACATGCCTAACGTGGTGATGGGCAGATGGTTCCAACATGGATGCCAGCACCATCACCTTTTGACTCATCACTGCACCCCCATGACGTGTGGGTGCAACATGCCAGGCGCATGAAATGCTCACTAATAGAATGTTTGGTGACAGAAGTAGCTGAATATGAGTCACAGACTAGTGATTGCCGCAGTTGTGATCTTTCTGGGGCAACGGTGATGCAATGTAAAGATGCAGAACTCTTCCACGTTGGTGCACAAAAGCTGTCAACTGTTCACTGTAAAGTAGCTTTAATTGCCCCACACACCGAGCCAGGCAAATAAGGAATGTACATATATCCTAGAGATGCAAGCCAGGCTGCACCAGTTAATAGATGACACTCACAGTTGTGTTGCTATGGAAAAGATGGATAAGGGTTAAGCAAGATATGATAAATTAAACAGGCGCAAAACTCACACGACGAAATTATTTTTCCGGTAGACTTGTACTAATCATATGCTAGTGGGTATATTTATTTCCAAACAAGTCCAGGGTTGTAAGTATCGTCAGTAGGATGATCTTCAAGTGGTAGTCAAATACAGCTTGCTGAGCCCCTTTTCCAAGCCAGTTTATTCAGCCACACAACAATTCTACGAGTAGGGATTTTCAGGGATGCTACCAACGGAATTCCAGTGCATTGAGGTCCTTCGTGTTTGCTTTTAATGAAAAACAAGGAAATAATCTACACTTCTATGTGGGTGCTCTAGCTATGAAGACAAAAGTAAACTGTGGTTGGAACTTAAATTGAAACCACGCCCATTTCTTACTGCTGTGACAAAATATGTATACACGAGTAAGATTACCCAATAAGGGCTTCTATGACCACACAGTTAAGTTCAAGATCTTCTGCAGAGTTCACATTTTCCATTCTAAAGACTATAACAAATGTGCATTGCATCATGAAGAAACCGGTATTCCCGGCACGTTCAATTTTGACAGTGAGTTCCTAGGACATAACTATTTTTGCTCTGCATTTTATTTTCCCAGATAGAGTATAAAACTAAAACTTTTCCAGCATCATTCTGAACAAAAAGAAGGCAGAGCAGACACACTTGTGACACGGGGGGAACGAATAGATGGCCATAACACTGGTGTGTCCGAATTAAACATTTCCCTTAAGTGAGGCCAGCATTGCCACAAGTGTGAGGAGAGGCACACCACTGTGATTTTTGCTAACCTAGAGTTGACCGACCCTTGTAACTAGCGGGCGTGAAGTCATCATCTTTCAGTATTGCAAGAAAGTAGGCTTGCAATTCTTATGTTTTTCCTTACGCGTGTCTGACTTTGCCCTTTACTTACCCGAAGAGTGCAGTCTGGAGCATTTTTTTTTTCCTCAATCAGGTTATGACATCCAATTAAAGGATATGAAAAATAGGTTTTTAGACCCACTATCGTATCCGGCTCCTAGTGGGATAACCAGGGTATGGTTTGAAATACAGAACGAGAGACATACGATTTTTGAAGGGATGAAACCCACAAACGAATGCTTTTTGCCCTCACCTGAGATTAGATTATCCACTTCCCCTCCCAGAGAAGGCTGGAAATGTTTGTTTCACCAGCGCAATCATTAGTAAGAAGGGGTGGAGAATGTAGAGTGACAACCTGGCCTTTCCTATACAACGAATAGCATTCCCACACCCAGGGAGAGCTGAGCGTGGCCAGGGGTGTAAATAAAGGGCAAACTCGAGGCCACTCCACAAGATAAAGCAGCATACATCTGCATGTCTATTTTATTCATTGGCTCCTCTGAGGGCTAGTTGGCATTGAGGGCAGCAGACGCCACACTTGCGACAAGAACGGTGGCGACCTGTCTCTCAGGGTCCAGCTGGACCTGTGGTTCAGCGGTCAAACTGGCCATGTTAACCAACCCAGAAAGGAGTCGGTGAGCCGAAGCGATCTACCATCGGGTGAGAAGCCCCTCCGAAGCAAGCTGGCCGTGTTCCTGGCAGGTGAGCTGTGTGACAATGTGAGCAAAATAGGCAATTAATGATACAACCAGGGAGGAAAAGTATGAAAAGCACAACAACCAATTAAAAAACACAAAATTGCATTTATTTCTAAGTGTACATATTCATGTTAAAAACATTTAATACAAGAACATAAAAACCAGAGGAGGAAGATGGCGGCCGGCTAACACGCTCGGTCGGGAGCTCTGACCACCAGCCAAATGAGGATTAAAGATTGACCTTCCTGCAAAAATACTTTACGGACTCTTATGAGGAGGAATTAGTGCAAAGCTGAAACCCACGATTGAAGGAGGAAAAACGCTCGGAAAACGGCCGTTCAGCAGAGGCGCAAAGAAATGGTAGATAGATACCGGCTGATTTCAAATCGGAGCTTACCGTTTGAACTGGGATTCCCGCAGCGGCAGCAGCTGTCTTGCCCGAGCGCCGGAGCCTGGGTGAATGCGCGAAAAGCAACGTGGAACTGTCGGAGGGCGTTCCAGAGAATCCCCTTCCAGTTCCGGGGCTCGAGCGGCAGGGTCAGCGGGAGAGAGTCGGGAGACGCACAAGATTGCAAGCCGAGTAAGCAAAACGATACCTGGGGTCAATTTCAGGCGATAAAGAAACGCGAAGGGCACACTATAAGGCACATTATAAACATCAAGCTGCAGAGTGTAATTTTAAAAGATTCACGGCTAATGAGCTCGAAAAAAGATACTTCGCTGCAGGTAACAGGGAGAGGCATTTCTTGCAGATCAGCAGATAATTGGAGATCAAGGAGCCTCAGAAGTAATAAAATCAGAGCACACTACCAGCTCAGAAATTTAAAAAAACATACCCAGTGGTGGGACAGATAAATTGAAGAGAGCAACGCCAGATTTAATCACAGACTGTTACATTCAAGAGAGCATTGGAAAAAACAAAGAGGAAAGCCTCACTCAAATAAAACCCAAACTAAGGGTGTATAATACAAGAGCCAGGACAATAGAAAAAAAACCTGAAGACCCTGAAACCAATATAATAACAGCAGTAGGAAAAACTCAAGATCTGGAAGGAGGAGTGACATCCACTTATTGTTTAAGGAATCGCAAGCTTGCATCACAGTTTGAACCGCTAAAAAAAGGTGCGTCCCCCAGAGCAACTAAGCGAAGTCAGAGAGTATTACCAAAGTTAGCAGAGCTGTCGGAAAATATTAAAATAAGATCTACAAGACCAAAGCTCCCCACGAATCGAAAAGTTAAAATTACTCCTTCCCTGCGGTCGTATTTTAAGGTTCAACAATCTGTGCAAGTAAGAGGTGGACATTTCTCTATACAGAGCGAGCCCATTGAACCATTAGTAAGTATTGGACCACACCTAGAAAGTTTGCCCACACATAATAAAGTCTTAAGTAATGTGAGTGGTGAGCTGATTTCAGAAAATACCGAGAGTGAAAAACCAACTATTCAAGTCAACAGGACTCCGATTAACACACACTTAA